>NC_090446.1:1075500565-1076750565 GCF_031143425.1 Pleurodeles waltl | reverse complement strand
GAAGTTAAAGATGATAGGAGAGTGAGGACAGAGCACTGGAGTACTGCACAGGAGTCAGAGAATGCCTCTGATTTCGTGGAACCTATTTGCATGAGCTGGCACTGGTAGGTGAGGAAGGACATGAACCATTTCAAGATAATGCCTGAGAATCTTATTTGTAAATTCTGGGTGTTAGTCAGAGCTAGAAAATTGACAGTGACCTGTAGAAGGTGTTCCTGTAGCTGGGTTTGTGAGTACTTTCTCTCTGACTTCCCTATGAAGGGAAGGTGGATAGTACAGTGGAAGTTGTTGAGGTCAGCTGGGTCCTGAGTTGTTTTATTTTAGTAAGGGAAGATTCTAACCCAGTTTAAGGGCATCTGGAACTGTTACTTGGCTTAGAAAGGCACCAAGACTGTCAAGAATGGGTTTGAAGGCCTCTCCTTTGAGCAATGTAATGATGGAAGAAGGAAGGGTGTCATTTTCATAGGTGGTTGACTTAAGAGAGCTCAGGACTTAGGAGAAATTCATGTCTGAAGGAAGTGTATTTGGTGATAAACGGATGGGGATGACTTGAAGTGAGGTGATCATGGTAGAGGTAACAATGTTGGATCTGATTTTGTTGAACTTATTTGTGAAGAAGAGGTTGATGGCATTGCATTTGTGAATGGAGGGTTCTAGGAGAGAATTGGTGCAGTATTTAACAGCTATGAAGAGGGCTTTGCTTTTGTCAAATGAATCACTGATGGTGGTGTTGTAGTGAGAGGCTTTAGCTGCGATGATGAGGGATCATAAATAAGAGCAGTGTTTTCAGTTGAGTAAAGTGACCCAGAAGATTTGATCTACTACATTTCTTGTCCTGTTTTCATATTTTTAACAAGCTCTTAAGTATGCCATAATGCAGAGGGCTTTGGATTGGTAATTGGGCTTTCAGTGGAGTATAATTTTCAACATGAATTTTCATAATAGGGTGTGGATATCGAGAAGAAAATTGACAACTGTCGGAGGCTGGAAGTGACTGGCAGGTTGTTTAGTTTTTCTTGCATTTTTTAATTGAGGGAAGAGTTATTGTTTGATCCTTTTTGTTGTCCTTGATCCTGTCTTTTAGTATATGCAGTAGTGAAAGACATGGCAAAGTGGTCAGTCTAGTCCAGGGCTATCGATGTCTGATAGTGGCCATTAGGGGGACACTGTTAGGATTCTATCCAGTGTGTTGCCTTTGGAGTGGGTTGGGTTACTGATTAATTGTTTTATTTCAAATATGCAATGAAATGTATAGAAGGTTTCCTTCATGCAGTTCATTTTGCAGCTTCAGCAGAAGTTGAAGTCTCTGATAAATATTCGGTGAGTGCGTTGGATGGAGGATGAGGTGATGAGGTCTGAGATTTTTTCTAGGAAGTGCTTATTTGGTCTGGGTGGCCTGTAGCTCAAATGATAGGAGGTCTTCTTTGGAACCTAAGAGAGGGAAGTGGTGGGAGAGGAACTTTAAAGACTTAGATGTAGTAAAGTTCTAAGAGTTCATGGTCAGGTTTCTTTAACTCCCAAGTACAAAAGAAGGAAAGCAGTCATCAATGTTGTGTATTGCAGGGTTGCAGAATTGGTGAATATAGGAGACTGTTCATAGGTATGAAGCCCTATAAGTGTCACAATGTTCAAAAGAACCTTGTTAGAGAGATTAAATAATTGTATGAATCAAATTATGTCATCTGATGTCATTGAAGTATTTTTCAAATTCTGGTGAAAGTACCATCTTACTTGAGCCATTTTAGGTAAATTTAAATTCAAGCCCTTTGGGGATTGGCGCTGGTCACACAGTCTTTTTGCAGATATAATAGACAAGGTTTCAGTATCTAAGTAATAAGTGACTCTCTTTGACACACTTCACACGGAGCTGGAGCCCTATCTACTTTTAGTTAATATTATAGCAGCTTTACACATGGAGAGGTAGGAGTCCCTCAGGACCACATTGTTAATCATCTGTTTCATTTTAGTTGGCAAAACATTAACCATTTGCTGTCACACATCCATAGGTTATGATCCTGGTTTAAATGCTTTGCCTTTAGGAAGACCTTTATTGCAGAGATCATTTTTATTTGGTAATAGGATATAGAGGGACCTCTATTGGGAACTAGGGGAGAGTGGAGCATTAGTATGGGTATGAGCTATGGCTGAGCTTCTACAAAATGCAACAATGTTGTGCCTAAACAGCAAAAAGAGGATTCACTGAGAAAAAGTAAGCTTACTCTTGGGGCCACATATAAACTGAATAAAGACAAATCTATATTCCCACAGGTACTAGGGTAATTCAGAGGATAAAAACAGTTGTCCCATGAGGCTCATTCCAAAAATACCTTTAATCTAACTTCAAGGTATTCAGTTAGATTGTACCATGATTAGTGTTATGTGGAATTATAATCATACAAACATTAGTCAATATCCAACACATCATTCCTTGACAGAAATATTATTGCTCTTCATAAAAGAAATACACATAAAAGGGCAAACGCTATATTGGAAAAGTGTAAACATATTTGTGCTGGTGTAGGTGAATATGTACAAGAGTGGTAAAACATATAGGCCCTAATTATGACAATAGCAGTAAATGCCGCCTACCGCTGCAGCGACGGCCGCCAAAAGACCGTCGCCTCAGCTAACATCCATCCACCAAAATATGACCACAGCCAGATTGCCGCCACAAGAAGGGTGGAAATCCGGCTGTGGCCATGGTGGGGGATGGTGTTAAGGTGGCGCTGCTACCACCATCAGCGCCAGGCCAGTAGACCTCGGCCAGCCGTATTATGAAAAGTAAACCCATCCCGCCCCCTGCCGGAAGAACCCTGGATGCAGGTAAGTCGGTTTTCCAACAGGGGAGGGCGTGGGGGGTGTTGTGTGTGTGTGTGGGAGTGTGTGTGCATGAATGTGTGAATGTGTGCAGGAATGCAAATGTGTGTGTAGTGTTGTTTGCATGTGTGTGTATGTGTGAGAATGCGTATATGAATGGAAATGTGAAAGCGTGTCTTTGTGTCAGTGTGAATGTGTGTATGGATGTGTGCGTGAATGAGGGGATGCATGCGTGTATGAATCCGTGTATGCCTGTGTCAGTGAGTATGTGAATGCGTGATGTGTGACTGCGAGTGTGTGTATAAAGGGGATTTAAAGGGGGAGCGTGGATAGAGGGGGGCTGGGGGATATCTGGGGAGTGTTAGGGGGGGTGGGTGGGCCTCTACCAGTGGCAGGGAAGGAATTCCCTGTCACCGGTAGGGCCTACCGCCATGGTTTTCATGGTGTTACGAACGCCACAAAAACCATGGCGATAGGCAGGGTCAAAATGCCGCTGGGAGTACAGTAGTGGCCGTCGGGTTGGAGGTTGTTATCCTTGGCCTAGTGGCTGCTACCGCCATGGCAGTAGGTGGTTTATATTGGCGCGTTGGCTTCATAATGTGGCGGTATGTACCGCCCGCCTGTTGGCAGTGCTACTGCCACATTTACACCGACCGCCGGGGTCATAATGACCCTCATAGTGTATATACCATTATTTATCAACAGTTTGTAACGCACTTTGTATAGAAGAATTATATAAATTCATAACTTTAGTTGTATATTTATCAACATAACACTAATTATACAAGTCAACTGAAAACCTTAACGTTTAGATTACAGGTATTTCTGTAGAGAGTCCCACAGGACTTCTTTTTTATTATACTCTTGGGAGGATGGTGTAAGGCAGAGAATACTAACAGACAAAGGTTTTATGTAATGTTTAGAAGCACTAAGCGTTGAGTAAAGTCCAGGCATTAATGCATTACATTTCCAAAGCAATGGTTCTCAACATTTTGACTTCTGTGGTCCCGTACTTTATCATTACTGGAACTTGGGGACACCCAGTGAATCATTATGGAATCCGGGAAACCCCCACTGAGTAATTACTGGAAGCTGGAGAACCCAGCCTAAACATTATCGATGATTTGAACCTGAAAATGATACACACAAAAATACAGAAACAAGCATTAATCAAACACATACATAAATGATAAAACATTTTTTTAATTTGCAAACAAATACAAATAAAACAATAAAACTTTTAATTTTACTAGGAAGGATGGAGTTTTCAAAAATCAATTGAAGGCACACTTTGTCCATGCTGTATTCTGCTTGATGCATATGCACTGCTCGCATAAATCAACTGAGAAAACTAATTTAATTTTTAGCCTCCAATTTTAAATTCCTTGACTTTTACAGTATTTTTAAAATGTTCAATTGTACATTTAGCCACTTTATTAATATACACTCTATTAATCTGTTAATATTATTTCATTTTCTTAGCAGTCACAGATCCTCTGAGGAGGCTTTGCAGACCCACAGGGGTCCCCGGACCACAGGTTGGGAACTACTGTCCATAACAACAATGAACATATTAGCTACTAATATACTTAACAACTATTGGAAAAGCCAATTGGTGTCACTTTGACAATCCCTGATGTGTTTTTTTGTATTTATTTTATTAGCGTGAGGCAAACATTGGTGAATCTATAGAAGTGCTGACCATGATTATGATGTGATCTGGATTCTCAATGTGAGGAAAATCTTCGAAGCATTAGCAGCAATGTTTGACCACCTTGAAACGTTGTTAGCTGTACTTCCAAGATGGTCATCAGGTTGAGTCTTGAAGGACAATGGCAACCATCTTTGAAGCATATAATATTAAAACCTTAAAAGATATCTGTGCCTGGGTACTGGCTTTGCAACGTCTGCATTGCATCATAAGTGCTGTCACAAAATGTAATAAGATATATAAGCACCCATATCTTGTACAAGGTGAATTTCGTTGAGCCCAATGTTGCGAACTGTTACGTCAGACTCTATTTTTCAAACAATAAGTTAATCTGTCTGCCTTTGGTCCACATTCAGCAAGTTGTTATCTTTTGCAGAACTTGTGAATGTGTAATTTTTACCTAAACACTGATTTCTTATTACATTAGGAGACACAAGTCTGCCACTGCTTTCTAATTGCTACATATCAGGTTTTAACAGTAAATACACAAAATAAATATGTAGTCTGAGTTGATGTATTTTCTTCATCCTGGTTTAGACCAATTGTATATCGGACTTTGGAAAGAATCCCCACTAGATTTAGGCTATTGAGGCTAACACTCAGTGGTCAAAATCTGAAAGAAACTCCTGGAATTGACCACTGAGCTGGAGAGGCCTTTGCATCCATTTATCACAAATGGTCCTGCCTGAGTGCCTGAATATCCACTCTTATGACAAGAGGCCAGTGATGAGAGGAGCTGAGATCAGCTGTGGTGTGTTTTCCTTCTGAAGAAACACTCTCTCCTGGCTGAAATCTGAGAAACACAGTGGCACTGCTGTGAACGGAAGCCTGATAATCACAGCTGATCTACTATGAACAGGTATGCAGTGCACAGGACTCCACAAAGACCTAAAGGCAACTTAACTATGCCATGCTGTCTTAGTATAGCTCAAAGATGTAGCATTAGGCAGCTAGAAACTTCCTAAAAATATGTTAGAACTGGTCATTATTTTCTTGTTGCTAGTAGCTTACACAAGTGAGGTTTTAATTATATTCTGTGTGGTTATTATTTCTGTACTAAGCAACTGAATGAAACTATTGAAATAAGCACTTTTAAATATATAGGGCATCATTACTAGTGTGGCGGTCTTCAGACTGCTACATTAAAACCCTGGCAGTCAGAACGCCAGGGTTCTGCCAGCACTGCGAGGATCCATGAGCCTGGTGGTGGCGGAGATCGTAATCTGCCAGGGCAGCACTGCATGCAGCGCTGCATTGTGGATTACAACCTTGTTCTCTGCCAGCCTTTTCATGACAGTAACACTGTCATGAAAAGGCTGGCAGAGAACAGGTGCAGGGGGCCACGGGGGGGCCTCTGCACTGCCCATGCACTAGGCATGGTCAGTACAGGGGCCCCCTGTCAAGCGCTGTCACAGTGTTCACTGTCTGCTTTGCATTGCAGATAGTGAACATTGCGAGGGTGCTAGTGCACACTGCAGGCTGGAGCATTGCCATCGGCTTGATTACAAGCCACTAGGTCAGCGGGTGTGGAAAGTGAGGATTCTGCCCTCTGACCTAGCGGGAAACTCCTAATAACTTTGGTGGGGTGGTCGCCATGAAGGCGACAGCCACCTTGTCAGGAATTTGGCAGACAGGCTTTCCCGTCCACCAAACTCTTAATTAGGCCCATAGTGTCTTTCTTAGTGCTATGCTTGAGTGTGCTATTTTAACTAAATTGTTTTTCAATTGCCATTGTGTCCCTGAAACTTCTATGTAACTGTTAGTAACCCACAAATCACAGACATCATGCCTTCACATGCCCAGTGTGTTGTGTGGGACTGAATTTAAAATTGACTTGTTTACTCTGTGATGGTACCTAAAACTAAGTCCTTGCATCTGTGGATTAGGAACCCAAATCCTGCAGACCTGAGTCCTAGGACCTAGGATTTGCAACAATAATACAGCTCAGTACTGTGAGTGGTACTTGGAACCTGGGGTCATCTGTTGCCAAAGGTGCCCAAGGTGAACAAATGCAAACAATACAAATTTCAAGTAATCAATGTGCACTCCTCAAATATTACACATATAAACAACACATTTCAGTTTCTTAGATACATTAAATATATTCATTCCTTTGTGTCACTCTTCAAGGTACATTGTAATTTCTCTCCATATCAGTGATATAATTTCAGCCAACATCTGTTTTAGCCCAAGACCTGTAGCGAGTCATGACTTCCTGATGGCTAAAACATTTAATAAAACGCCTAGTCAGTACTAAATGATTAAAACTATACTTAACACATATGTGTACAATTCCCACAATAGTTCCTTTCTTTAATTTAGCAAAACATATAAAAGAGAGGGCATCAAGCATACAATTACTTAATAGCTATTATATATGTTGCAATGGATGTTAAATACAGTTCATATACTACTTCATTTTTACAATTTTCTTATTGTGTCCACTGCTTTTCAAATTATCAAATTAACCATAAATTCTCCTTCAATTAACAAACTCATGTGTGTTTACAAATTTTCCTAGCATTAACACATCAATTCCAACATATATTTCAGTTGCAACCTGAGCATGATCCTCTTGCCTATCTAGTACATATTGGGTGACATAATGAAATCACATGTGAAGTAAGAACACACCATGCCACACTCACATGTATAGAGGAGATACTATCTGGAAAGGAAGTGAAAATGAGAAATATGAACCTGATAAAAAGTAGTCAATATATGAGAGTAAAACAGAATGAAAGTCACGATGAAAGAAAAGGTAGAAACCCAAATTGAAGGTTCCTGCTGAGCGCTTTCATTATGTCACAAATTTGCTCTGTATTGACCTCTCTTTGTTCATCTCATTTGCTTAGCATACCCTCAGGCTCTCCATATTGTTTGAGTCTTGATGAGGATCCTCCAATGTAATGTGGATGAAATGTCATTGATTGTAATTTACGTACCCTTATTACTAATACATATTGTAAAGTCATAATTAATCTACTTGTGTGTCACAATGATGTGCCGATTCTTATTTGTGATTGACATTTTCTGAGCACTAAGCATGTTTTCAGCACTGACACTGATGGAAATGGCTACCAAAGGGTGGGTACAGGATCATTTGAATTGTGTGTGTCTTCCCCTGACTAGAGTGAGGGTCCTTGCTTTGACAGGGGGTAACCTGGCTGCCAACCAAAGACCCCATTTCTAACAGACACATTCTTATTTTTTCTATTTAATTATTTTTTAACTAATGTTTGTTTTGTTCTATTATATAATATATATTTATTATACTAATATTTCTTTGCATGATTTTGAACCAGAGACCACTGTTGTTTTGACTACTAAACTATACACAAGCATCTCATGTACCCAAATATTTACCATTATTTGATCTTCTACTAATAATTCTCTTTCATTCAAGATAATAATGTCCAGCTGTGTCATTCAGTCCGTATCAGACATCTTGGATTAAGTCTATATGCATGTTATTTTCTTAATAAGAGTTCAGCTCCAAATAGACCCATAAATTGACAACTGTTATACATTTTCCTACAGCCAATCCTCTAGCAACCAAATCAATATTGTCAAATAAGAGATATCACTCCATTATTGGTCACCTTCTTGGAGTGCATGCATATATATGATACTTTTCTTTTCAGTGACATAGCCCTATATGAACATGCGCAGGGTAATTGCCTGAGGTCAATGAGGACAAAAAAAGAACATGTAACTGCCTGGTCATCAAACTCCCAATGAGTCTTCACTAAATAACCATATGGAATTCTACTTGTAAAATTAACTTTACAATACCATGGGATTTTGTCCCAAACAGACTCCATATTAGAAGATATCTACACCTAAAACAAAATAAATTATCACATTATCTTTGGATTCCTCAATTTCACCTATATGTAAGAGCCAAAATATATTATAGAACACTTTCTAACTTCAATATGCCAAGTAAGGACATCAGAAACCAATGGCTTGTGTTTGTCTATTCTGTGTTTTGATAATTTTGATATCCATGTAAGACCTGAACCTACTACCATACATGCTCAGTAATTCTGTTCAGGCAGTAATTATACCTCTTCTGCAGGGGATTGCATACAATACCACTGTGGTCTCAGCATCTCCAGGACAGACATTGCAACTAAAATTATACAACTATTTCATCAAGTGGATGCATGTTCATATTTTTTATTGTAGAGTGTTTTTCACCTCTACCAGTCTTTCATGACATTTGTGTTTTATGTTCTCCTTGTCTCTTGTTCCCTGTGTTGTGATTGTATATGCTCCTATCATGTTCATCCTTGTCATTATTTCTATGTTCCAGTCAGTTCCACATTGTGCAATTATAAGCAAAACTAGTACCTAAGGTTGCCTGGAAAGCACCAATAAGGTCCAGTGAAGCTCTCTACTGCTAGCAATCCAGTAAGGTCTCATTCCTCTCATTAGATGTATCGATTTAGCTAGGGGCATAATGGACACCCTAGCAGCCCCCAAAGTGTTGAGGGCCCCTGTTCTAAATCTAATGAGAGCTGTGTGTATTTGTTCATTTCAATTGATCTCCCATATATAGCAAGCTGTCAGTGCTTGGAAGCTACCTACATAGAAACAAAACAATTGCTCTTTCGGGCAGTTCTGGGTTTGTGGAAGAAGCCCCCTTTGAATAGTGGGCTGGCTCCCTCAACAGAGAAATTATCGAAAGCAGGAATCAAGAGGACAAGGCATAGAAAAATGAGCAGGTAAGGTCTGGGAGCTGCATTATTTTCTACTATTAATTATCTTGGCTTTGGTGGGACCTATTAATTACATTTCTCCTTTAATAGTCCAGGCTCACACTATGATCTGCTTCACAAAGAATGCCCATAATTCTGTTTTTTAAAGGGAATGCTAAATCAGGATTTCAAAGAGCATGATACGGCTGCATAGCTGCATATTATAAATTTGTTAATGTGTGATAAGTATTCATTGTTATTGTGTGTGACATTTCAAGTGCTTTATGTGTGCCACTACTAGTGATAAAGCAGTTGAAAAACAGTTGTGGTAATGTAATTAGATAAATCCCCTTTTGTTCAAATGAATGGTCAAGACACTGCTTTAAAACTGCTTCAAAACTGTCCAGAATGCACAGCGCTTACTGCAAAAGCCACAATTGGCCAAAGATATGAGTTCCAAAAATTAGTGTATGCATGGCAAGTGCGTAATGGGCTTATTGT
Source organism: Pleurodeles waltl (assembly GCF_031143425.1). Lineage (NCBI taxonomy): Eukaryota > Metazoa > Chordata > Amphibia > Caudata > Salamandridae > Pleurodeles > Pleurodeles waltl. The sequence goes on along the minus strand of NC_090446.1, from coordinate 1,076,740,833 downwards.
CCCCCTCCACAATGAAAGACCTGTAAACATCAATATCTTTACAATTCTCAGTGAAATAATATGGAAACTAATAAAAAATGTTCACTTATTTTTCCTCAGATGGATGGAAGTGGATAGGCCCTGCCAATATTCTAATTTGAGACCTCCAGATTATGGACAGCACTTTGCTGCAGGAGTGATCAACAATGATAAGACATAGAGAATCCTGAATATCATCTATAAAAATGTTACTGAAGTTAAGATAGCCTAGCGGTAGCGGGCTCTACTGGCTATTAAAGGGCCTTTAACAAGGGAGAGGGCCTTTAATAGCCGGTAGAGCCCGCTATGGCAGGTTCTAAGGCTATTAGAACATTCTGCCACTCAGGGCAGAATGTTCTATTAAATAAAACAAATTCCTCACGGAGCCCGAGGGGATTATAACCCCCTTGGGCTCCGTGAGGCTTTGTCCACAGCTGTTGCTGTGAACAAAGCGAACATTTGAATGTTGCCGCTGCGGGCTTTTACCGGCCAGTAAAAGCCCACAGCACTCCATTGTTTTTAATGGAGCTGCCAACGTTCCAATGTTCTAATTGGTTATAAGCCCCTCATGCCTTACGAGGTTAATGGAAGGCACTATAAAAAAGCCATTATATGACATTAGAAGAGAAGCCATGAACTCTTATTCTAAGAAGGAGTGAGTATATGATTGATCATTCAATGTGAATTCACAAAAAACCCTGCTGTCCTTGGATGCTAGCTTAAAAATAGTGAAGAATCAATTTAGTTTTGCCTCGTATCAAAGAATTGCTCCAGGTGCCTGGTGTGATAGCAGATAGTGTTGACTTAGCTTTCCAAAAGACTGTTGCATTCTGGGACACACAATTTTGATGTAACCACTTAGGCAAGGAGCTTCTCAGAAGTGACATGCAGGTTCTGGTGAACAATGTAAACCTGCTTTTGGTATCACACAACCAGTTTATTAAAAAGTAACTATGTTACAGTTTCCTGAGAAAATTAAGGCTATTTGTTATAATTGATGACCTAGATATTTTTTTTCTGATCGAGTGCCTTGACTTTGTTATGTTGCATCACCTTTTCCTTTATACAGGTGACCTTACGCAGAAACCATGGGAAAAGTAAAGAGAGCCAAACCTGCTGTGAATGGAAGAATGATTAGACATGCTTCTCTCTAACGTTATACCTGCATCGAGGAGGTGTACATTTTGAGCCAAAGCCCCGGAATCCTTTTTTGTTAGATAGGGCATTGCCCAAACATCCCATATGTTATGGTGTGGGAATGCCCAGGTGCCACACATACAATCCACCTTTTATGCAAAGTATTGCAAGGCAGTATTTCTCTTTACTTTAGGGCTATGTTCCAAGGCAAATCAAGATTTGTACTGGAGGACAATACCAGTTCAGGACTCTGTGCTGGTTTCATCACTTTTTATGACATTGCACCAGTGCAAAGCCTTGCTAAATCTGGCCCGCAAGATACCTTCAGCTATAGTTAAAACCTAAAACTGATAGTTTTGAAATACTTTAAAATAATTTGATTAATAATGGCAGTTTGCACTGCAGTTAAACATTTCCACCCAATGCTAGGTGTCTCTGACTTTCATTCTTTATAATAGATATCAGAAGTGAATCCACATGGGGAAGTCAGGAGCTGGGGATATTTCTGGGCTTATAGGGTTCTTTATGATCAGCATAATCTTTCAGGTCATTTGGAAAACTCAGACTTTTCTGATTTTACTCGCACAGTTTGTATCTTACATGTCTTTTGATGCAACAATTAGGGTATAGCTAGCATGGCTTGCAACTCAAGGTCCCAATCATTTGTGGTTAGCAGGCCTTGAGATAGAAGAGCTAAGTGACAAATGTGAAGCTCAACACCAAAGGTGGCACAGGAGGTTCCTGCCATGGCAACAAAGTTCAGCATAAGGCAAGGCATCACTCCTTCTTCATTAGGACACTGACTTCATGCACAAGAACTCCACATAACACAGTTCTTTCTTTCTCTCTTTCTTTCTTCCTTCCTTTCTTTCTTTCTTTCTTTCTTTCTTTCTTTCTTTCTTTCTTTCTTTCTTTCTTTCTTTCTTTCCTTCTTCCTTTCTTTCTTTTTTTCTCGCCCCCTCTCTCTCAAGGAATAGACAACTATCATGCTGTGCTAAATTTTGTGAGCAGCTGGGCAGCGGTATGAACAAACCAGCATTGGGCAGGTTCCACTCTCTTTAGGCAGCAGCCTTTCTTGCAAAACCTGGGCTTCAGCCGTTCTGCAGGTGAGTAAGTCAGGTTCTCATTTCACAAAGCCATATACTTTCTTGTTGTCAGATAAAAGTACAACAGGAGTTTTCTGTTCAGACCTGGAGTATGTTCCCTACTTCTTCAGGTGGAAGAGATGAATTTCATGTCCCTGATTCAGCCTTTCATTTGCCATGTGTCCGGAGATCTTTGACATCAAAATATGAACTTGGATATCTGACCATAGGCCACATTATGTCCAACATGATTTCAGTTGATGTCAGATGAACAAGCCATTCAGTTAAAAGCACATCTAACATTTGAAAAGTGTCTACTAATTCAAAGTATATCTTCCTGTGGATATTAGACTCATGCAGAACAATGTTCCACAACATCATTCTGACTCCACATTATTGGTAAATGCTTGTTCATTTAATTTTCTGTTTAGTTCCATTTCCGTTCAGTTTTTATTTCAGTTGATCGCCCATGGTTAAGGATTGGCATACTGGGTATCCCTTGTTGCTTTCGAACTATTCTACCCTATTTCTAAATGTCCCATAATGCCAGATCTAGATACGTGACAGGGGATTTGGAGACAACCTATTTTCTATTTTGAACTGTTTAGAAATGGTCATGCTCTTGCCCATAATTTGTTGTTCAGGTTTTCTTTTTCTAAGGCCACAGGGAGACCAGCTAAAACTGACTTGATCAAAGGAAAGTTCATGCAAATAAATATTCCTTCTTTATTCAGATGGATGTGAATCTGAAACCGAACACAATACCTGGCTTGCCATGGCTGGTTGGGGTGAGCAAGAAGAGGGCACATTGCAGGGGGACATGCAGAAAAAGAGAAACAGCTTGCTGCTTTGAGCTCTCAGTGCCACATGTAGTAGCCTGCAGACCAGGGACTGCATAACGAGAAATGCCATGCCAGATAACCCCACTAATCACTTGAACAATAATTTTTCATATACAGCATTCTCATTCACATAACGTGGAGACAGTCATGAGACATTACACAGATTTTACTTGCAGTAAGCAATCTACGCTGTTAGGTGCAGGTAAATAGGCCAGTACCCGACTATCTCCTGCCCCAAATCATTAATTACAATACAATATGGCTTCGACAATGGGATACTAGTCACCAAGGTTGAAACGAGTGTCATTTTTGGTGCAAGGCCTTCACAAAGGGAAGGTACCAGGGGCTTTTTGCCCCACATCACACTCTTTTTTGGGTGCTGACCCTCCTGTTAAAAAATGAATTTATATAAGTAGAAGGACTGACCTCTTCCTTTCTGATGGAGTGAACACTTCTTCAACACAACATAGCTCCAAATACTGTGCTTTCCTTTTCTTAATGGTACGTTTCCTCAGATCAAGCTGTTCCTTGGCCAAAAAATCTAAGAGGGATAGACCTAGAAAAAAGTGCATATAGTAAGGAAACTGAACATTAGATCAAGTGGTAAAGGTGGTCAAGATGCTGCAACGTGGTCTTTTTTTTCACAAACCGCTCTTGCAAAACAGACACTTAAAAACCATTTTCTAAAGGTTAAGGTGATTTACTGCTTTATAGTAATAGGACACACACCACCATCTCCTGACCCCTATCTTATAAATCAATAACTCTGAAAAGTTTTAAGCAGCTTACATTTCTTTCCAGGTAATTTGTGTAATCAGTATAGATCATTCTGTTGTCACTCCTTCATGACTACAGAACATGCTTATCTTTTGAAGCCATTTGTATCATTGAAACTGCATTAATGTATGGTGGATTGCAGTGGTGAGGTACTTGAATGAGGAAAACAACAGGGTGGAAGGGTGGCCTAGGGAGTCCCCTCACTGTACCTACCAGGGGCGCCCCCTAAGATTTTGTTACTCTGCTGGACTAAGCCTAAATGGTCATATTCACAAACCTAAATTCACTCAAGTAGATTTACATTTGTTTAAAGGTATCTTTTTTGCTATTCACTTCCTATTCACCGTTTCCAAGGGTTGATTTATACCTACGAGACAGAACTTACACATGTAAAGTTTGTACTAGTAATTTTTCCCACATAGTAGAAGATCTCACTGTGGTAAAGAATAGGGAAAAATAATAAACTATATTCATTCTTCAAAAAATATTTAAAATATTTTAATGTTACAATAAATTATCTCATCTGATTTAATGTTTATTAAATAATGAGATAATTACAAAATTGCAATCTATATATTAATTTATAAATATAATTTTTTTGAAAAAATTCAAATTAACACTTTCTTTAGCATTTAGATATTTAAGTAGATGGAGTAACTTTGAGTACAAGTTATGTTTAATTATTTTAACATAATTTTATATCTTTATTAAACGTGTAATGTTTTTTAAAACAATGTTTGCTAAAATGATAAACTACTCAAATGTAATATAACGGTTTAAAATTTAAAACATATATATTTAATTTAAAATGTAAAATAATGTATTTCTTTTTACATTTTACCTTAGTGGTGCTATTTTAAGTTCCTGTATCCATTTTTTTTCTGTGGAGTGTGTTTCAGTACCTGTGCGTGGACATGGATAATGCTAGTCTTACACCAAGACTGGGCTGGAATGGATTTATGATACCTCTGGTCTAAAGTAACCTTAGAAGTGTAGTGTGTAAATAGCAATAGTCTCGCTTTTTTTGGGTGTATGTTTGTATTTGCATGACCCTTCTCACTATTGTAATATTGCTTTAAATACAACAAAATTCAGTTGGTAAACCAAGTACAAAGTATACACTGTTTCTGAAAGTCTTCCTCTGACATAAAGATGCCTTCATAAAGGAACTCATACTTTTACTTGGACTGATAACATAATGCAAATTTAGATTTGGTATATATTCCTAGTTGTGGAGGGGAGGACTTGCCTACAATTTGCTCTTTACTATGGCAAACCCCAAGGAAAGGTCCAGTCTAGGTCGACCTGGATATTTGTTCTCTTTGTAGCGTGGTTTAGAGATGACATACATGGTATGTCATTCCCCAAACAATTTGGCTTCGACCCTTCTGTTTTGCTGAAATTGTTTTTATCGCCTTTAGGGCTCCATGCACTTTACCACCACTAACCAGTGCTAAAGTATTTGTGCTTTCTCCTTCAAACATGGTAAAATTGGCCTACACCAAATTGGCACAGTTAATTTGCTTGTAAGTCCCTAGTAAATGTTATTCTGTGTACCCAGGGCTGGTAAATAAAATGCTACTAGTGGGCCTGCAGCACTCTTGACCCTGCAGCCTATAGTGCAGTTTTAAAACTGTCATTTCAACATGGCCAAGCCCAGAAAAATTCCTACAATCGTTTCTACTGTTGTGAGGCCTATCTCTCTCTTTGACTAACACTGGAATGTCTTATTACACTTAGTAAGTGCTAACTTTGGATTGGGACAGATAGCGATGTGCTGTTTACACCTAAATGAATTGCAATTTAAAATGTATGGGTCAAGTCAGATTTTGAGTTACAATTCTGAAATTTAGAAAGTTGCCATTTTCTTTTCTCAACTGTTTGTGCCTCCTGCCAGTGTCCTGAATCACATGTCTGTGAAATGCTGTGCTGTTGTGATTTGTGTATTTCTTCAAGGCAGTAACACAGTGAGGGCTTAGGTGTGGACAGAATGGGCCATCTTGGCAGGAAGAATGAGAAGGTGCTGTACCCAGCCCCACTTACACTTCAAAGGGCTTTGCCTCTTGCACATACACAGGAACTTGACACCAGGTCTACCTTTTGTCACTGCTATACAGTTTGGTACCTTGACACAGGAATGGGAAGAACTTTCCAAAAGCAGATGTGGGGGTAAGACAGGGAGATCGCAACAGCTGTCAGCAGGTATGAATTTTGGACCTCCAGAGCCACTCATCAAAACACTCCTGGACTTGTGGAAGGAAAAAGGATTGCCCTGCTGCCAGAGGACTGTCCTTCTGATTGAAGGACTTCCTTACTGCCTGAGAAGAAAGACTGGCCCTTCGTTCCTTCATTCCAGGCTGACTAGTGTGAAGCTAAGGGTCAGTTGGCTGACCTCTTTTTTGAGCTACAAGAACACTACAAGATTCATAGGCCTTCATGCAACTGCCCATCTGAACTGCTGCAATTGAACGTGTAACTAGACCCCTGCAGGCCTTTGCTGGAGTATGTCCCTGATCCCCAAGAGGTGCTCACAAGGTTCTGGACACTTGGCTGTCATCAGAGTGTACTCCACCTGAAATAAAAGTGAAAATTGTGATGTTTGGGTTCCACAAGATCCGTTCGTGCCAAAACTCTGGCCCATATTTATACTTTTTTAGCGCCGCATTTGCGTCGTTTTGTGACGCAAATGTGTCCCAAACTTACAAAATACAATTGCGTCAAAAAACGACGCAAATGCGGGGCTAAAAAAGTATAAATATGGGCCTCTGTGTCTCATGTTGACCATCATTATGAAGCACCAGTGAGATCCACTCTCGGAGCCAACAATGACAGTCCACGCAATGGGAAACGCAATACCTGGACTTTGCGCTACAGCAATGATACCTGCAATGTTGCCCAATGTGAAGCTACAGCAACAACTGCCTGCAACACCTGACCAGCTCTTTGCTCTTCAGTGGCAACAGTCCATGATGCCTGACATGCGCTTCACGCTATGGTGACCACTGTCCATGATGCTCAGCCTTCTCCTTTGGCCCCTCCAACGTGAATGGAACTCTTTGCGTCAGGTTCAGAAGGTAACTTTTCAGCAGGACTAGTATGGTCTATGTATCCGATCCACGATCCATCATGGTTGACCTAAACTTATGACTTTCACCTGGTCTAGCACAATCAGATAGCCACGTTTTGTGGCGTTTTGTGCTTTTGGATGCTAGTTTTATTAAAAACTTTAAAACTGCATACCTCCAGGTACACTGATTGGACTTTGGTAATTCGGATTTAATTTAACTTATTAAAAGGTACTTTGTTTATAAATTGATTTTGTATTTTTCTTGTGCTGTGTCTCGACTTTATTACAGTTTGTGTGCTGCATAAATACTTTATATATTCCCTCCAAGTTAAGCCTGATTGCTTTGTGCAAAGCTAGTTGTTGCCTGAGTGGGGCTTCCAACTTCCCCCAATCAATAACCCAATTTCTTAGTGTGCATTCCCAGACTGCAACTGCAGCTTGCACACACAGTTTACAGCACCAACCATTTCCTGGCCTTTGTAGGTATTTCAAAGTTCACCCCTCCCTGTGATGGTTGCATTCTGTAACCACACTTAACCATGCAGGTTACCTCCAAGATAGAGATGGTCTTTTCAAACAATGATGCATGAGACTATGGCCCTCATTCTGACCTTGGCGGGCGGCGGAGGCCGCCCGCCAAAGTCCCGCCGTCAGGTTACCGTTCCGCGGTCGAAAGACCGCAGCGGTAATTCTGACTTTCCCGCTGGGCTGGCGGGCGGTCGCCTTCAGACCGCCCGCCAGCCCAGCGGGAAAGAGGCTTCCACGATGAAGCCGGCTCGGAATCGAGCCGGCGGAGTGGAAGCTGTGCGACGGGTGCAGTTGCACCCGTCGCGTATTTCACTGTCTGCGCAGCAGACAGTGAAATACATGTAGGGGCCCTCTTACGGGGGCCCCTGCAATGCCCATGCCAGTGGCATGGGCACTGCAGGGGTCCCCAGGGGCCCCGCGACCCCCCCTACCGCCATCCGGATCCCGGCGGTCGGACCGCCGGGATCTGGATGGCGGTAGGGGGGGTCGGAATCCCCGCGGCGGTGCAGCAAGCTGCGCCGCCGTGGAGGATTCAATGGGGCGGCGGTACACTGGCGGGAGCCCGCCAGTGGTGCCGGTCCGACCGCGGCTTTACCGCCGCGGTCGGAATCCCCATTGGAGCACCGCCGGCCTGTCGGCGGTGCTCCCGCGGTCCTCCGCCCTGGCGGTCTTTGACCGCCAGGGTCAGAATGAGGGCCTATGTATGTACTGGGTTATGTAGAGTGGTGGATGTGTGTACAATAACTGATTGCACAAGCGCTATCCACCCTTTCACACATTTTGTGCTGTGCTGTGGTGTTTCGGTCTAGTGAGCTTAATGGGTAGATACATTTCCAAGAAAACTTAAGACTTTTGCTGCTTACAAAGCATAAGCACACATAGGGCTCATTATGACTTTTGTGGGTTTTCGGCAAGACCACCACGAATGGCGACTGCCATGTAGGCAGTCAATTCAAAGAAACTTTACTGCGGCTACAAGAGCCATAAAAGCGCAGACAGTAATAAATGCAAATAAATACCCAAAATAATAAATATGACAATACATATAATGATAAAAATGGGATAAAACAAAATACGATAAAATAAAAATACACTCGCAGTACGATGGGGCAGTTTTGTTAAAATCATTACACAGATAAGAATTTCCCTCTAACAAGCCAGCTGGCTCCGAGGAATTTGGCAACGGCGATCACTAGCGTTGGCCTAGTGTCTGATCTGAGGATTCGCAGGGCAATTTCAGAGCTGCGGACTCCCAGTAGTCTACATGCCGGGGCCAGCCATTTCCTACGTGAGGCGGTGTACGAGGGGCAGGCAAAAAGGACGTCAGGGAGATTCTCGACGGGGGCTTTGCAGGCTGGGCCGGCAGTTGATTCATTGTGTGACCAGCTGCTCGTGAAAAGTCTTAAAGGGAGCGTTCCAATGCGGAGCTGAAAATACAATTTCCTTTCCCTTGGGACTGTGATTTTGTCCCAAAAAGCCTCATACTTGCATGACTCTTTTAAGTTTGCAAAGTCACAAGATAATGTAATGTGAAGTGTGGCCCTTATATCCTCGTGATCTGCAATTTGCCAATATAGTTTCTTTAGTTCGCTTTTTGAGGGAAAGACGGACATGGTTGGTGAGTTCCAGAGTTCACTGAGCCCGAGTGAGTAAAGTGACCCCTTGATGTATCGTAGCCAGGGGATTCTGTGAAAATGGTTGGCTTTTAAAATAACCTGCAGGGCTTCAGTAAAGGTATCGAGCTCTGGAGCAGTCCAGAGACGCCACCAATATAGCAGAGGGGGTAGGCGGGCTTTATGACCAATCCGTTTAATGCCGAGATCCTTAAAAAGGGGGAACAGTGGGGTGCTTGGCGAAAGGGACACAAGGTTTCTCAGGAAGTTGTTTTTAGCAATGTTTATGTCTTGGATTTTGACGAAACCCCATAGTTCAGCCCCGTAAAGCGCTGAAGTCACAGCCTGGGCTTCATATATCTGTATTGCTGGGCGAATTGGTTTTGTGTGTGAGAGGTGAAAGTTTTTTAATAGCGCCCCTGTTGTTTGCTTTAGTTTTAAGGCTTGCTTTCCTATGTGTGATTTCCAAGACATGTTGTCGGTAAATGTTATGCCCAGATAGCTGAAAATGCCCACCTTCTCAAGTGTGGAGCCCTCTAGTGTAAACTTCCCTCTAAAGGATCTATGGGGGTTAAGGGTCATTAGTTTTGTTTTAGAGGCATTGATTTCAAGTCCCCCCGTAGAGCAGAATTTCTCAAAACACGTGAGGAGTTTCCTTAGTCCGCTAGGGGTCTTGGATATCAGAAGAGTATCATCTGCAAAGAGCAAGACAGGGATTTTTTGTGTGCCCAGTGAAGGTGCGTCAGCCTCCACTCTAAGGAGGGAAGGGACGATTTCATTGATGTACAGAGAAAAGAGGGTTAGGGCAAGGACACACCCTTGCCGCACACCCCTAGATACATGGATTCTATCAGTTATTTGCCCCTTGTTATCCCACCTGACTCGTGCGTAATTGTCCTCATGGAGCCGTATCAATATAGCTAGGATATGCTCCGGGATTCCCATTCGAAAGAGAGTGTCCCATAGTTTGTTGCGAGGTACTAGGTCAAAAGCAGACTTTAGATCCACAAAAGCTACATAAAGGCTGCCTTTACCAATGAGCACTGTTTTCCAGTATAAAAATAGGAACCTGAGGGCTTGATCAGTGGTGGATATTTTCTTCCGGAAACCGGCTTGAAGGGGACTAAGGATATCATGTTCAGTCATCCAGTCTTCGATCTTTCCTAAGAGGCAGTGGCAGAAGACTTTTTGCACACAGTCAATCAGACTAATAGGTCTATAGTTACAGGGGAGTGATCTGTCGCCCTTTTTAAAAATTGGAAAAACAATAGCCCCTTTCCGGGACTCGGGGGTGGGCGCTCCAGATGCAATTGCGTTCGCTATGATGGTGAGGTATCTTGACCAGGAAGCTATGTCGGTTGAGAACAGGTCTGCTGGGACACCATCTGATCCAGGGGCCCTGCCGCGTTTTACGGTGCTTAGGGAATACGTTATGTCGCTTTGAGAGAACAACTGGGGTACTTCAGTGGTGGGTGCTAAAAAGGTGTTTAGGCAGGGGTCCATGCGAACAGGGGTGGGGCTATCGTGGTCATGGGAGTACAGGCTGCTAAAATGATCTACCCAGACTTTCGGGGCAATATTGGTTGTGATGTCCAATCCACTGGTTTCTGGGCCTCGCGCTGCCAGGGACCAGAACAAGCTACAGTTCCTCTCATGCACAGCGTCACTAAGTGCTGTCCACCACTTATCATCTTGGTCACGCTTGGCTTTGCGTATGGCTGACTTGTAGGACTTCCTAGCTACACGGATGGCGGTGGCATCCTTGGATTTAATAGCTTGGATTAAGCGCTTGTTTAGGGACCGACACATTTTGTTGAACCAGCGGTGCCTACCTATGGGTCTCTTGCCATCATGGGCTGTGGATACTGAGAAGTGGGCTGCAATATCCCTGAAGCATGAGATGTGGATTAGGCTAATGTCCTTATAGGGGATAGCGGGACCCACCTCTAGGTTCATTAGTGTAGACTTTAGGGTGTTATTAGCTGCGTTGATGAGTGCGGGCCGAGCCGCAACCTTGTCCCACTTTAGGTGTTGTTTATCGTTAAGCAGGCTAATACCCTCTGGTGCTCTACTGTGGAGTTAATCATTGGCGGGAAGTTGCCCAAAGCTAATGTGTGAGCAGAGAGGGTTATGATCACTTTCATTTCTTTCAACAATCATCATATCAATGACTAGAGGCCATAATCTTATGTTGAACAGGAAATATTTGATTCTGCTGGTGTGATTGGTTTTGTTGAATGTGTGTCGGCCTTTGGCGTCTGATTTGGTTCTGCCATTTAACGCCATGAGCCCAAACTCCATGGTCAGTGACTTTACTTGGACAACGAACTGCGTCCATCTCTTGATGGGTGGGATGGACAGGGCGGGGATAGACCATGCTCGATCCTCCTCGTCTGTGGACCTGAGATCATCCCAGTCTAGGGGTTCAAATGTGACATTGAAGTCCCCTGCCACAATGGTGTTATGATGGCGGGGATAGTTTTGCAAAAGGGCTGCCAGGACACAAAGGGTTTTAGAGACTTGACCCCCCCGACCCATCGGGAGTAGATATTGAAAAGGTTTACCACAGTGTCAGGCCCAAATGATAAACGAAGACCTAACAGGCCGGGGGAATCTGTGGGTAGCTGTGATATATGACAGCTAAGTGATGTTCTAATCCAAATGGTCAGGCCCCCTGAAGGCCGACCTCTCGTGCTGGGCACGGCGGGGATGTGGAAGTTTGAATAGCCTGTTCGAAAAAGAGGATCGGTTGACCATGTCTTTTGGAAAAGACATATGTCATGTTCATCAATAAAGGAGGTGAAGGATGGAAGAGGGAGAATAGATTTCAAACCTGCCACATCCCATGAGACAAGTCGTACCCCAGTGAGTGCTTGAACTATCCTGTCTAGTTGCCTGGTATTTACATGGTTGGCTGCCAGAGGTTGATTTGGCGGGTGTGGTTGAGTGGTAAGAGGTGGGTCAATACCAACGTTGGTCAGTGAGACCTGGGGTGAGTGGTGATGTTCCTCTAATGAAGCTGACCTGGTCCTGATGCGGGAAGTGCTTGCAGGCTTAGCCATCGGTTCTTGATTTGGTGGACAATATTCCTGCATGATGAAAGATGCATCATTGTTGTGTTTGCACAGTAAACTGTCAATGGTCTTGGTGGATATGTCATGGATAGGGTGGAGAATACATGCACTGACAGTGGTAGGGCTTAAGGCAGGCCTGGGGGTGATTGATATTAGATGGTTATGTGGTTTATCAGCATAGATTTTAGATGAAGCTGTAAGTCAATTGTTTTCGCCAAGGGTGGATACATTTTCTGCTGGGCGGTAGCTCGGGCAATCCCCGTAGAGCGTGGGTGGCCTAGGGTATTTAAACTCGATGCATGAGTATGCTGGTGGGCTTGTTCTTGCATCTAGGGCCACCAAATTGTTCACCATGGTCACGTCCTTGAGTGTCAGTTTTAGAATGTCAAAATGTGTTCCCGGGTCTGCCCATCGTATTACATTAATTATGTCCTCGCATATTATGGAGCGACAGCCCCTTACATGGCGAATCCAGTGGATTGCCTTGTTTTTAATAGAGTCTGCCCCTTCCTTATGTGTCGATCTGTTTAACTTGGGGACGTTGACCATTAAAACTGTATTTACCTGTTTGAGACCAGTCAAAGGCAGGCTGTGCAGAGTATTTTGAGGCAGTGTTGCTCATAGGTTTGGGGGTTTTGTGATGGACGCCTCGTGTATTTCCTACGCCTAAACTGTTGAGAAAAGGAGGCTGGGATGAGTTCTTGGTCTTAGCACCAACTGGGAGGAGGCCCTCACGACTGGGTGCTGAAAGAATGGGCAGATTTGTCGTGGTGCCTGGTAGGGTTGGGTTTTGGGTAAAGTTCATGGTGGCCGTGTTATCTGCAAGAGTTAGCTGTTTTACTATTGCAATTAAGGAGTTAACCATAAGCTTGAGTTCTAGTACTTCCTTTTTTAGTTCTAGTATGCATTGAATGTGCTGTGGGTTTATGTGAGTTGAGGGTGTGTTTGTGGCTACTCGCCCATCCACCCAGGTGCCTGGGTCGATGTCGTCATGTGATTCTGGGGTGTTGATTAATGGATTAAAGCAGTTACTGCACTGGATGAGGTCGTTAGAGCCCAGAGGTAGCTCTTCCACTAGAGATGGAGCAGTGTGGGTGATAACATTCCTGCCCTCTCCCTGCCCTGTAGTGGCTGTGTCTTGTTGTCCACGTTTCACAAAAATCTCAGCAATTTTCTTTGGACCAGCCGTCCTATTGGTTGGGGAGAGATCCCCCCCAGTATCATTAGAATTTTTTCCCTGAGGAGTAGTTAAAATTCCCTTACATTCATCCAGAAGAGAGTCAATTCTGTCCATAACGCAGTTACCAGCTGCATGCTTATGTCTTTTCCGCTTAGCTTTTAGCACAGCCCCTGCCCTAGCCTCTAGTGCCTTTTCTTTTGCCCATCTGGGATGGTTATTGGTGAAAAATTGATCTACAGAGTATCAATATAATAATACAGCCTACGGGAGGCACAGTATTGGCAATAGCGCATAGAGCTAAGTTCAATGATGCCTACTTGAAAGGTCGATGTCAGGGGGGTGGCCCAGCCTAGCCTCTTCCAGGCTCTGACGGGTGTGGATGGGCCCGCCCTTGGCCCGGGCTTTGCCCGGGCGCGGTCCGCGCCGCAATGTGCCCCCACGCGCTTTATAGCGCTCGTTGGTGTCAAGTGGGTGCAGGTGCAGGTGAAAATGCCGGCTCCTGGGGCCTCAGAGAGGCTTGGGATATGTAGTCCCTCTCAAGTCCCTCTCGAGTCTTTAGCGCGTCGCACGCCGCGATGTGCCCCCACACGCTTTATAGCGCTCATTGGTGTCAAGTGGGTGCAGGTGCAGGTGAAAATGGCCGCCTCCTGGGGCCTCAGAGCAGCTTGGGATATGTAGTCCCTCTCAGGTCCCTCTTGAGTCTTTAGCGCGTCCCGCGCTGCGATGTGCCCCCACGCGATTTATAGCGCTCGTTGGTGTCAAGTGAGTGCAGGTGCAGGTGAAAATGGCCGCCTGCTGGGGCCTCAGAGCAGCTTGGGATATGTAGTCCCTCTCTAGTCTTTAGAGAGTCCCGCGCCGCAATGTGCTCCCACGCGCTTTACAGCGCTCGTTGGTGTCAAGTGGGTGCAGGTGCAGGTGAAAATGGGCGCCTCCTGGGGCCTCAGACCAGCTTGGGATATGTAGTCCCTCTCAGGTCCCTCTCAAGTCTTTAGCGCATCCCGCGCCGCGATGTGCCCCCACGCGCTTTATAGCGCTCGTTGATGTCAGGTGGGTGCAGGTGAAAATGGCCACCTCCTGGGGCCTCAGAGCAGCTTGGGATATGTAGTCCCTCTCAAGTCCCTCTCGAGTCTTTAGTGCGTCCCGCGCCACGATGGGCCCCCACGCGCTTCATAGTGCTCGTTGGTGTCAAGTGGGTGCAGGTGAAAATGGCCGCCTCCTGGGGCCTCAGAGCAGCTTGGGATATGTAGTCCCTCTCAAGTCCCTCTCGAGTCTTTAGTGCGTCCCGCGCCACGATGTTCCCCCACGCGCTTTATAACGCTCGTTTGTGTCAAGTGTGTGCAGGTGCAGGTGAAAATGGCCACCTCCTGGGGCCTCAGAGAAGCTTGGCATATGTAGTCCCTCTCAGGTCCCTCTCGAGTCTTTAGCGCATCCCCCATGTAGGCAGTCATCCTCCTGCCATATCATGACTCACACCTTGGAGACTGCCAAAAAAAGCCAACATTCCGAAACCACCAGGACACTGGAGAGAGGGAAAGAGGCAGTTCCACCACCAGCACGCCTGACACAAATCCGTCCACCAGATTGTGACTCACAAGTCACCACCACGGTTCCTCCATGGAGGAAAACCATTGGTGGTGCAAGCCTCTGTGGTGAGAATCCACTACTGACAGAATACTCCACCACATTGGACAGTTTGAATACCCCATACCTGACACACATCCACACACCCAACACACCTACACACTGTACTATACAACACACCCTCACACAACCCACAATCCTTTGCTAGTAAAATGCCATTCTGAGACACAGAGAGCAGGCAATTACATAGAAAGAGCACCCTTACACTATAGGCTCACACACACCACACACATCATACCACACACCAGCACAACTAACACATAACACACATAACGATCAAACACATTTCACGACAACCTTCCATCCCTCACAACACATCATCCACACCCCATCAATCACAAACACTGCACCCTTAAACACACAACACCCCCCCCCCCCCCACACCGTCAACATAACCACAACCATGACCCCACAAAGCACCCACATTTCACTGATGATGAATTGAGGGTCATGGCGGATGAAATTGTCAGATTGCCAAATTGATACTGGTCCCAGGATGCTTGTTTACAGTTCAGGGAGGACCTGGCTTGGCAGTTCGGGCTGGACTGTTCCCATGAGGAACAGGGTCAAGACTGATTTGCATATGGCTGGGTCCAAACTGGGGTGGCATGGGGAGCAAAAGAACGATGGATTAAACTCAGATCTGTGACTGGGGGTGAATGATTTGTTCTGCATTCCGTCCATCTTCTGTTGTTTTTGCATTTGTCGCCCCAAGTGGGAAGGGTATGCCCAGACGTGGGTCCCGTGCTTGCTATGCCACCAGATTCAAGTTAGCCTGGCTGATGAAGGGTGAAACCCTGAAAACGGTCCCAGGATGTTTGTTTCTGGTCCAGGGAGGACCTGGCTTGGCAGTTTGGGCTGGACTGTTCCCATGAGGAACAATGTCAAGACTGATTTGCATATGGCTGGGTCCAAACTGGGGTGGCATGGTGAGCAAAAGCACAATGGATTAAACCCAGATCTGTGACTGGGGGTGAGTGTTTGCATTGTTCTGCACTCCGTCCATCATCCTTTTGTGTTGCTAAAGTTGCCCTAAGTGGGAAGGGTAGGCCCAGACATGGGTCCCTTGCTCACTGTGCCACTGGATTCAAGCTCGCCTGGTTGATGAAGGGTGAAACCCTGAAACCAGTCCCAGGATGCTTGTTTCCGGTCCAGGGAGGACCTGGCTTGGCAGTTCGGGCTGGACTGTTCCCATGAGGAACAGGGTCAAGACTGATTTGCATATGGCTGGGTCCAAACTGGGGTGGCATGGTGAGCAAAAGAACGATGGATTAAACCCAGATCTGTGACTGGGGATGAGTGTTTGTATTGTTTAGCACTCCGTCCATCATCCTTTTGTGTTGCTAAACAATGTGAGTGGGCACACCGTTCCAGGGGCACAGGCACATGGGGGCAGGGTGCGGGGGAGGGATGCTGTGGGCCAGAGGATGGACCCCCTAAGGAAGAGGTCTTCAAACTGGGGGGCGGGCCCCCCTATGGGGGCCTCAAGTAATCCAAGGGGGGGCGCCAAACTCTGGCCAAAAGAAATATTATACAGATAACATGCCTTTGTTTTAAGCAGAAGCATGTTATTGTACTTTTAAAAAGGTAACAGCACTTAACTGCAATGTTTAAATAGGTTTAGACATATTTAAACATTGCCATATTTTTAAAATAATTGTGAAAATTTCTTAGGGGGCCCAATGATTTTTATTTTTCAACTGGGGGGGGCACAGCATTAAAACGTTTGAAGACCACTGCCCTAAGGGATTCCACTGACCAGGAAACAATCTCCCAAGTCCAAGGAGCATACCAAAGTTCTCAGGACAGGATGGGGCAGCTTATCACCATGCTGGCATAAAATCAAAGGCTCCAGGGGGAATACCACAGGGAGGTCATGCAGTAGTGGCAGGCACACAATGTCATCATGGCCTCCATTGCAGGGGTGCTGAGGGACATCAACCCCACCCTGAGTGGTTTTCAAACCACCATTAGACCACTTCCACTAGCAACATCTCATCTGCCTCATGTACATCAGCAACAGCTAAAGGAATGGAGGCCCTGCCAGGGGAACCACATGCCTCAGGCACCACTCCCTCTGTAGCTGAAGAACCCCTGCAAACATGGATGTCCACCCAGACATCAGGGCTGGAGAAGATGCCAAGACTAAACCCACAGCCAGGAAGAGAACCTCTCCTGATTTGTCACCCTTGTGTGCCACTGAGACATCCTGTTGACTGGTCTGAGTCAGAACTCCAATTTCCCATGGTACAAGGACACAGGACCTGTATAACCAACAGTTGTACAAGCATATCTGAGTAATTCATCTACTATGTCACCCCTAATGACCTTTTTCTTATTTTGTTCACATTTCTTTTGACTGTTAAAAATCTTAAATGCACAATAAATCCCATTTGAATACAGCTACTGTATATGTAATGATTTCCAACTGTGGTCTGATAATGCCCCCTGATTAGAAACTGGCAGGAGAATGGCCATCAGATGGAGCCTTCCTCTGCAGGACACACATGACAACAGTAATGTCACCGGAAATATGGCAGAGAGTGCGGTTAAAGTCCAAAAGCAACACCAGGGCATAGTCAGCATACCGATCTGCAATGATAGCATTACAGAAAGTACCATCAGAATGGAAGGTATGTGCCACACAAAACACATATGCAGGTCATAGATATCATGCCCATTGTAGAATACATCCAAAGCAGGGGCACCCAAATTGGACCTATACATCACCAGTCACAGGCTCTTGACAAATTCCATTTTACCAGCTATCTGTCATGAACACCGATCATATCTGTAATACATTTCCATTGGCTACTGACAATGAATACCTCAAGCCATAGTTAGCAGTGCCACAGAATACATTTCACATTGAGAGAGTGGAAGGAAAGGAAAATAGGAGAATGCAGGAAACAGAGCTCAATACTGGTCAGTCCATTAGAGAAGTGAATGTTGGAATCCGTTTGAATAGCACATGTTAGAAATGAACTACTGTTACCGTACACCTTACATCCTATCTGACTGCTTCCATAACTCACACATAGGCACTGGACCTCATTACACACCCACTGATGATTCAAGTCAGAAAGTGTAATGTCAGCAATCCACTTCTGAATTTGCACATTCAAGACTTGAAAAGGCCCACTCAACATACCTGTATGTCACTGAAAGTAATGATTGATGAACTCTGCCCTGGAGTCTGGTGCTCCTTCTTCCTCTGGCTCTTCAGCACTTGCCATATTAGCATTTCCAGCCACTTGTCCAGCTGACTCACCGTCAGCAGCTAGCAATAGTATCTGATGTCTCAGGGCTAGATTGTGGAGTTTGCAGCAGACAACAATGATTTGTCAAAACATGTGGAGCAAGTAGAGGAGGGCACATCCGGATAGGTCCAGGCACCTGAATATTGCCTTCAGGGGCCTGAAAGTTTGCTTGATTATATGTCTTGTCCTCTTGTGGGCCTCACTGAAACAAAATTCCCCTGGCGTGGCTGGGTGCCTCACTGAATAGCCAAAGTCCCTTTTGCCATGACCATCCCGTGTGCCGAAGAAGTTTTTTCTCTCAGAGTTATCCCTTTTCCTTACTCCTCTCCCACCCCGTGTGACCCCCAAAAGGTCTGTGTCCCTTCCCATGTACAGCCCTACCACCTCCATGTCCCCCCGCCCTCCCTGCTAGTACCAATGCCTCTCCCCTGCCAAAAAGTCAACCCCTCCCAACTGTTCCCAGCCCCCATAAGCCTCACCCTAAGCACCCCTCCCAAACCTTACCCCAACCCCCTCTAATCCCTGCGGTGCCCACCTACCCCCTTGATGCCCCTACCTGTGGAGATTATATAGCAGTCAGGAGTCATGTAGGGGCACTCAGATGTGCCATATGTGCATGTGGTTATGGGCTTTTTATATTGTACATAGTTCTGTATTTGTATATTTATTTATTAATTACATACATCTGGCCCAACCAGTTGTTGATTCCAAGGTTACATATTTGTCCTGCCTTTCTTTCCTCATGGCTGTTATGGTCTTGCCTGCTTTAGTTTGTGTGTGAGTGAGTTTTGTGTGTGTGGTGATTGTGCTACCAGTTGTGTCTGGGCAGCATGTGTGAGTGTGTGCTTTGCATTTGTCCCGCAGTGATGGCTGTGTATTGTGTGTTGGACATGTAATTGTGTGGGAAATGCATTTATGTTGATATTGTGTGCATTGATTGTGTTGACATTTGTTATTTGGAGAGTTGTGGGCACTTGTGTGTGTGTACTTTTTGCATGAGTGTGTGTGGTGATTGGTATATCAGGACCGTTGTGTAGTGTGTTTGCATAGTATGACATATGCCTTGTCGTATGGCTGTGTGATTGTGCGTATTGGTTCTCTAATGTTGTTATGCAGTGTTGTATGTATATTTTGTCAGTTAGAGGTGTGTATTGTGGTTGCTTGATGGTGTGTTTGAGGTATTGCGGTTGTGGTATAGTTGTTTGATTTGGTGGTGTTGTGTGTTGTTGGGTTTGACTGCGCCGGTGCTGTGTGTCTGTGGATTGGTGTGTGTTTGGAAGTGCGTGTTGGCCATTGTGTGTTTGCTATGTCTGTGTGTGTGTATGTGGCTGTGTGTGAATGTGAGTGTCAGTGTGGTAGTACATGTGTGTACCCATTCAGGATGTGTATGTTGTGCGTGCATTGATACCTTGGCATTGTGCGACAGTGACAGGTAAGTGTGTGTGTACTCACAGTTGCTGTCATTGTCACTGGTTCTCGAATCGTTGAACAAGCAGGAGCAGAGGGAAGGCATGTAGTTCAGGTTCCATGGCAGCTCCAGATGGGTATATGTTCCTGAAGGTGGGTGTCTCTTTTTATAGAGTTGGTTTCCACCAGGGTTTTCATGGTGGTGTGACAGCAGTGGAAAGCTTGGCGGTGTGTAGCCTCATAATATGTCCTGCGGAAACATGGGCTCCGCCAGCCTGAAGGTGCCTACAGCTGTCTGTGGCAGCCTGACCGCACTGGCAGTGCCGGCAGTAGATTGGCTGTATTCTGTTGCGAATACCGCCATGGTCATAATTTGGCAGCCTGCTCCGCCATCCTGTGGACGGTTCAACCACCACCACCAACATGGCAGTCATGAGACCGCCTAACTCATAATGACTAGTCGGGAATTAAAAGATTAAGGTATTTCTCCTTCTCTTTTCATGGTTCAATAGCATTCTATATGCAGCGCTCCTAGTTTTACGGCATGTATTGCTTTGCCATTTTTTTTACCATGCTTTGTTTTCATTTTATTGATATTCATCTATATGTTCTGGTCTTTGAAAACGTTAAGTAGCAACTGGAATAGTTCCACATTTGTTAAAATGATAAATGTACAGACATCTCGATGTCTGGTGGGTTTTAGTGTTCCTGGTAGACAGACACAGTAAAACAAGCTTCCCTTCTAAACATTTTCATTGCAAGAGCAGAATGTGTGCACATCTGCAGCAATGTATGCTTGATTATGAAACCTTGTTTTGTTTTACTCCGCAGCTTTGACCCTGCTGGTCATGATTGACAGCATGGAGAGACACTAAAAAAGATCAAACCTTCTGCATTTTCTGTCTATAAAGATAAATGCACAAAGTAAACAGATTATTGTCAGTCTGCGTTTATGTTTGGAAATGAGTGAAAAAGGGAAACTCAGAGCCTTATCCAGTTAGTCATTTTAGATTAAAAAAATATAAATGACAATATCATTACAATGTTCCATACATTATAGACACGATTTTTCTAATGATAAAATCCTGTTTGGTCTAGAGGGGAGTTCTGATTATTTCCAACCCGAGGTGATCTGCATTCTCCGTAATGCATTCTACTGGGTTATTTTTCTTCTCGACCAGATATCGTGCTCTGCTGAATTTAAAACTGAACAAAGGACTGATTTTGAGTGAGCTGTACTTTAACGTCATAGTAGACATGTAAATGCTCTTGGTATGGCCAGTTTTAGCATACTCTGCTCCTACATAGTATTTTAGAGGTCATAGTTGTCGCTAATCTATTTTTGGTTATGAGTGTTAAGTGATGTGCTATTTTGTATGCTCTGTTTGGATGTCTATCATTTTCTAGTCTTATATAAGCATGGGTTAAAGATCTTCAATAAAATCTGCTGTCAATAACGCCCATGTAGTGGTTCTGGTAATATCCACCTACTTCCAATATGCCTGAGTCGACCCAAATACTTTATTTTGCTCCCTCTGAATGCCGGGTGGAATATAACATTTCAGTGTACACTTGCTACTCGAAGTAGTGCCTTGGAATGAAATATTTAAACAGAGAGGCAAGGCTGGATGAGAGTTAGATGAATGTTTGCTCTGTTACAATGAAACAGATTGTTGTGCAGATAGCTGTTTTTGTGTTTAAGTCTGAAAAACATGAGCCAGATATACAAGGCCCTATCGCCACCAGAGTGTCACTTCTAGTGGGTGTGCCACAGCAACACCCCCTGCATTTTGACGCTGCCCCAGATTTATGAGTATTCATAAACCCGCAGCAGCGCTAAAATCTAACACCACCCCAGAGGTGGTGTTAGCATGGAGCAACGAGGAGAAATGTTTTTATTTCTCCTTGTTTATTGCTCTCTCTATGAAGGGAAAAAGGCCATTGAAGATTGTTTTTGTGCAGGAAGGTGTCTCTGCAGTGCAGCCATTGTTGTACCATGGTGCAAGGGTGGCTGCGTTTTTGCTCTGCAGCAAGTTTAGTGCTGGCGCAGGGGGCAACACAGGGGTGTGACGTATTCTAATAAATACGGTGCATCCATACATTTTGAAAATAACAGAGCGCTGCACTGCCAAGTTTGGTGCAACGTCGCGCTCTGTGATTTTCTCGTAAATCTGGGCCATTATTTTTTTGTGATTCGATTTTGGTGGTAGTTTCATTTGAAGGCGGTAGTCATTATGATACCTCTCATTTTCAACATGTATTCCTTCTTTTTCACGCTCTATATAGTACGCAAACTAATATTTCCAGCATGTTGCTTTTTTATGAGCTACTCTTAGGGCCTCATTATTACTCCAGTATAACCCCATGTATACACTGTGCACCCATTAAGTATAAATACCGCGTGATATTTACGTTTTACTGCTCTTCTGCGATTTTAGGGCCTCGGAATGGGAATAATGTGGTATAGCACGTTTTTTCACTTCTTAGGTGTATAAACCTACTACAGTTTCTGTATTGCCGAGGAAGTTTGATATTGATCAGAATACAGTGTCTATCCAATATGTCTTTCCATGTACCGATTGGAGAGTTTGCTGCAGCAAATGTTGTTTATCAAGAATCTTCCTTTGTGTCTTCAGTCCAGTAAGTTGAACATTTTTTTTTATTCACTAAGGTATTATTTCTTCTGCTGCCTAACAGGCATATTTGGGTGTTGCCATTTTCTCTTTATTTAGTTACTTATTAGTCGAATTCGTTTTTGCCAGGTTTGCACTATGTTATTTTGTACGTAGTGTTAGTTCGAGATAGTGACTTCCAATAGGAGAATACTAATTTCCCAGGCAAGTGTTCATGCTCGAAGCTAATGTTTTAACTGAGTTGCTTACATCTGTTTTATCTTTCCTTGAATCAAAACTGCAGACATGACTGATGTAGAACGCAAGCCTCGTGGACAGTACATATTTCACCCACCTCACGCAAGGGATACTTGTTAGAGTTTATCACGTGTAGATTTTTGAAGATGTTTGCTTACTGTACACGTTTATACAAAAGCGTGGCTCTCTTTTTAGCAGTATAACATTCTATTGTTTGTTGTCTTGGGAGCTTTTACAGTTTCTTCCTTGGAGCATAGCCCGTCATAGAGTTTTTGATGGTTTTAATTTCGCATGTGCACCACAACACTCAGACTCTAGTTGAGAAATCCCGTTTAGATTATTAAATAGAGTAGACCATAATGTTTCTTTGTAGTACTGCTCTTGTTGTCTTTAAGGTTAATATAACTGATGATGTATTATTTTTTCGGTTCTGTTGCATAGATTATCTGTATTTTTTAACGTGAGCCATTCCAGTGGGTGTGGATCTCAAATCTCTCTATTGAATAATGTGCTTTATTATATTTAAGAACATATGTATCCGGTCACATCGGTTTGACTTGACATATACATATTTTTTCATTTTGAACGATTGATGAACTAGCTTATTTAGTTTGAAAGGGATTCTAAAAATGTGCAGTGAAATGCTTTCTTATCTGTGGTCACAAAAATAGCTAAAAAAGGTATCAAATAATGACTCAAATGTTCATACAACATCCACTGAAAACACGTATCGAGTATCCAACAACAAGAATTAAACATTATGTCAGAGGCATCATGAACCCCAGCTTTAGCAACTACAGCTGGGGGTGGGGTTGTGTATGGGCCTCAAAAGCTCATAATTATTGCCATAAATACCAGCGTCAGTGAAGCAGATACGAATTTAAATGTTAAGAAAATACTCCCATAAGCTGGGATCAGACTTGTGTTTTGTTTCCCTGCTTGCACTGAGTGGTCAGGAAACAGAACAACAGATTGCTCCGCCTGGATGGAGCAACATAACTGCTACCTCCGGGTGGGAGCAATGCCTGCTCCTGCACCTTGCAGGAAGCTGGCTGAAGCCCTGGGGCTACCCCTGTGGCCCCAAATATGTTAGTCATTGGGCGTGCGCCTATAACTGATGAAAGCCCTGGAGGATGGGGTCCCCATGGCCAAGATAGCTTCGGGGGATCATGCAGCTCCCCTCGACTTTAAAAAAATGGTACAACCACAGGGGACGGGATCCCTAGGATCCCTAGGACCTATAAAGGCTTGGAGAGGGGGGCTGTGTGGGCCCTGTCCTATTTTAAGGTAATTTCAGCCCTCTGCAATGGGCTCCCTCTGACCTAATTAGGCTTAGGGAGGGGAGCTGCGCACACCCTCCCTTTATTAATTTAATTACTGTGCCCAAAGGTTGGGCTCCCTATGCCAAATAAGGTTCAGGGAGGTGGGGGTGCATGCCCCTTCCCTTTTTTCAGTAATTCTGGCACCTGGGATGGGCCCCCAGGGCCTAATAAACCTCAGAGAGGGGGGCCATGCGGCTGTGCAGACGCCCTTCCGCTTAGAGTTTGGCCATTGTTTTGGGGTCCTCTAAGCCCAATAAGGAGTGAGGAGGAGGGCCATACAGCCCCCTGTTCATTTGTATTATATTTGGCCTCAGCAGATATGGTCCATGGAGCCTTTTCAGGTTTGGGAAGGAAGGCAGTGCAACCTCCTTTCCTGCTTAATTGTATTTGGCTCTGGGGTATAAGGTCCTTGGGGGCCTTTTAGGGCATGGGGAGGGTGAGGCCACACAACCCTCCCCTTTTATTGGAACTGGACCCAGAAGATGGGGTCCCGGGGTCAATTAAGAATAAGGTGGGGGGGGGGCTGCATGTGCCCTACCCTTATTATATATATTTTGTACCCAAGTGGGGGTCCCCGGGCCTGAAGGCCAACCCTATGCTGTGCATGCCAAAGGCGGTGCGCAGTGTGGGTTTGTCAGCCTGCTGGGGGTTTGGCCACAGGGACTGACACAGCCCAAGCCGTGTGGCCAACACCTTGCTGCGCATGGCACAGGCTGTGCACAGCATGGGGATTTATGCTTGTGAGGAATTGGAAGCAGGGCCTCGCTGCAAGACAGACCCTCTCCACAACATCTGTCTCTGCATATCTGTAGGCCATGCGCAGCATGAGGTTGGCTGCCTGAGGGGGGTGTGTTGCATAGCCTTTGGCCATGCACAGCGGAGTGTTGGATTTACATATGGTAATTAAATATTACTTTAAGTTAAAAAAATCCTAAACATTTACCGAAAGAAACAAAGGTTGTACTAACATTATATTTATATGAATATGTCAATGACAACATTAACGTTTTGAAGTAAAAAAAACTAAAGATATCCATAAGTAATAGTTACCAGAGCTAACTATAACTTGCTCCCCTGCATGCACCACCTGGACCTCACATACTACATCATTCATGGCATGTTCTATGACATAATCTATGACATCACTGATCTCATGCAAGCTTCATCTATACACATTACTCTATAAACTAGTGTGGCATTTGAGGCCTGAAAATAAGTACAAAATTGCTCAGAATAATATAAAGCATCATTCATGCCATCACATAAAGAAGTTCCTTAGGTGTAGCAAGCACTCACGGATAGCCTAGTTCACATTATCAACCACAGGTAAATTGGTTGCACACAATGCATTGCACACAATGCTCAATATGTATCCCACTGTTTACAACAGGGAAAGCCAAGTTCCTCAAGATAGTCAATGTCTGTCCCAAAATGAATGCCCTTCCACAGACAGATTTTATCTGTATCAAGCCCCTTTATAGTCACCTAACATACATTGAGAAATGAAGTTGATATGACTGCAAACATGGGTAGTGTAAACGGTGTTTACTGTATGGAGAGAGTTTACTCTGTACCACACTGTGTGCAGACAGTGAAACTCTCTTGAGAAATACACCAGAGCATTAAAAAGTGTCTACTGAATGGTAATTGTTTTACCACTGGTTGGTGTTTCTGATGCAGTTGCAACATGCTTCAGGACTGGGAGACACAACTATACTATCTATAAGTTGTTGATAAGCACTTCAGTTTTCCTTTACCCTTGAAGTTGTAATCTTTCATCTTTTAGTCTAATCAATTTCTTGGAAATCTGATTCCTATAAATCAAGTCGTCCATTGCTGATTAAAGAATGAAAGTAGAGAGTCCCTTTTTGTACCATGGATCCAGTATGGTGGCACAGATGTAGTCTCTTAAGAACATGATCTTCTGTTGCAGCCAGAGATTTGTATCCATATGTAGGAAAAGGCTGTTGACAAAATCATCTTCTTTTTGACACTGAGATTTGATACTTCAACCTTATGAAAATGAACCTGCAAGAAGTGCAACAATGGGATGCTATGGCTAAGGGCACAATCCTCATTGCTGAATACCTGTAAGAAAATTGCACTGATTCCTTAAGCTCCTTAATTTTTTGCCCCATTTTTCACTTTTTGCTGGTGTCTTCCTGACTGTGAAGGTGCCCTTGGCACTGCTAATCAGTCCCAGGACCTGTGCTGATTAAAATGTTTATGCAAATTAGGCTAATTATAATTGGCAGTATCAACCTACCTATAAGTGCCTAGTATATGGTAGGGCATGTAGGTTTAGGCACCCCAGCATAGGTAGTGCACCCATAGGTGCACTGCTGAGGTGCCCAGTGTAATTTTAAAGGCAGGCCTGCATTGCTGGCTGCTTTTAAATTAAAGTTACATTCAAATTCCACTTTGGAATTAAAAGTACTTCCAGACCCTCAAACTACATTATTTGCACATTATAAGTCCCCTCTAAGGTGTGCCCTTGGTGCCCCCAGGGTTGGGTGCAGTGTAACTATAAGGAGTGGCCTTATAAAATATGTTTTATAACCCCTGGTGAAGGAAAGTAGCCAAATTTGTTTTTCCCTCATTCTAGTGAATGGAATCCATAGGCCACAATGGGGAGACGTAATTGTTATTAACAACATCTCAAAAAGAGCTAGATATTTATCAAACCTCTTGTTCTAATAAATCCAATAATATGACTAGTTCAGGGAAAGAGTTTTAGAACGCTACCTGAAAGGTGCCCTCTTCAATTCTGTAGTCCCATGCTCTGATTGACCAGCCTCTGGCAGCCAGGCCAGGCTGCCACAAGGAGGTGTGAAGGGCCTGGGCTGAAGACAAAGGAAGTGCCTCAGGGAGGAGATCCACCACAGCAGATAGTGAAACAGGATGGGGGAGACCAGCCAAACTGGTCTTCAAAAGAGGGAAGGACATTCAGGGCAGCTCAGGACCACCCCCATTTCCTGCAAACCCAGTCAACCAGGTGCCCCCTGGATTACATTTAGAGAGGGTAGGAATGGGGTGTGTTAAGGAATTTTAGCCACACCAGTGGATGGACTAGACTTAACCTCCAAAATTCAGATTGTGTCATTGTGGATTTTTAAGGAATGTTTCTCCCTGGGATTGATTTTTGCCACACTTCCCAGAAAGTTGTCATCCGAGGGTTATGCCCTGCCTGTGACTGGACAGTTGGCCCCCCGGCTTTCCACCCCAGGAGCAAGGATAAATCTGTCTGAGCTGCACCCAGACCACAGATCTCTTCAAGAAACAACAACAGAGGAAGAAGGACTGCCCTGCTGGACCCCTTGACGAGATTGGAGAACTTTTGAAAAAAAAGCTAATTAAAGGGACTGACCCACTGTGGTGAGTCAAGCCATCTTACCTCAAAAGCTACCTGATGTGACTTGCAGGTTCATCCCGCTGAGAAGCTCTGGAGCCCCAGACTTCCAGGATTTCACCGGGGGCTCCTGGAAAGATAATCCGATGTCCTCACATCGAAATCAGCTTGCTGTGGAGGGTCGACCTCCATCAGAAAGAAAAAGCTCCAAAAAGTGACAGTGTCCGAACGAAAAAAAAGTTAAAAGGCATTTTACAGTGCAGCTT
Organism: Pleurodeles waltl; assembly: GCF_031143425.1. NCBI lineage: Eukaryota > Metazoa > Chordata > Amphibia > Caudata > Salamandridae > Pleurodeles > Pleurodeles waltl. Next base: position 1,076,713,397 of record NC_090446.1, on the reverse strand, counting down.
ATCCGAGGAGGGCTCCAGGAATGCTGGATCAAGATTCAGCTTTGGTCCGTCCTGCAAAATCGACCAAGTCCGAAGGAAAAATTCTTCACTAAGGTCTCTGGCGACGAGTGCTCCAGGGAGGTTGGATCGGATTTATGACTTCGTCCCGCTGAAGAAAATCTTCAAGAAAACAACTACATCAGAAGGTAAACTTTTGGCCGAGTCCTGCCGCTTGCTGTAGCCGAGCAGGGCTCCATCCCGGTCAGCCTTAAACTTTGACTTTGCCCCAGTCGAGGTGTGATCAGATATCCTGAGTGGGGCTTTAAGTTTCTACGCAATATAAAACCATTAATTCTTTAAAAATTCATATGTCCAGTTCCCCTTATCCGATTTTATTCGTTTTCATGTCAAATTAAACATAAATATATTTCCTATGTTTATAAATTGGTTTTGGATTTTTAAACAGTTTTAAACTGTTTCCTGTGTTGTATTATATTACTGTTTTGTGATATTTGAAGGCTTCACTGCCTCCCTGGTTTTTGTTAGTGTTCACTTTGTTATTGTGTTATTGTGTTCAACCTTGTTTAACTCATCTTTGTTTAATCTTTGTTTAGGTTTGTACTACCTTTAGTAATTTCTGCTTTTTCTCCGTCCACACGCTTTCCCACCTTTTTTCTCACTGCATCTCCCTTCCACTTCCCAGACTGGTAGGCCCCACCCACCACCTCCCAGCACCCCTCCCTCATCCCAGGACCTACTTAATGGTGGCTGCTGCTTGGCCCCATTCCATTGAGCAGGTTCTTCATGACAGCTCCCTTCTTGCTACTTCACTGCCTCCGTGGTGACTGAACTGTTCACTTTGTTATTGTGTTAGTGTGCTCAATCTTGTTTAACTCATCTTTGCTTAATCTTTGTTTAGTTTTATACTGCCTTTGTTAATTTCTGTTGTTTCTTTGCCCACTCGCTTTCCTGCAATTTTTCATGCTGCTTTTTCCTGCTGCATCTCCTTCCCAACACCCCTTCCTCCTCCCATGACCTACTTAATGGAGGCCTCAGCGGGGCCCCTTTGGGCAGGTCTTTCATGACGGCTCACACCTTGCTGCTTTGCTGCCTCCCTGGTCACTTAAGTGTTCACTTTATTATTGTGTTATGTGCTCAATTTTGTTTAGCTCAGTTTTGCTTAATCGTTGTTTTGTTTTGTACTGCTTTTGTTAATTGCCGTTCTTTCTCTGCCCACTCACTTTCCTGCTGTTTTTCCTGCCACTTTTTGCTGTTGCACCTCCCTCTAGCTTCCCACCCTCGCAGGCCTTGTCTACCACCTCCCGGCACCCCTCCCCCCAGGATCTACTTATTGGAGGCCACAGCATAGCCGCGCATCAGCCGCACATAGTGGGCACGCCACCAGCTTGCCAAAGGCAAGCCCTTATGTTCCCATCTGTGCTTGAACTGCACCGAGTGCCAGGAACCCTGGTTCTCTCACCACACAGATATGCCGCTGCCAAGCTCTGAGCCTTGTACCTCAGACTCCGCAACATCAACTGGTGCCACACGTCTCCACAATCAACATAGGAATTTTTACTACTGGCACTCTCTCTTCTCCTTCAACACCAGAACACCCACACTTCCAACGACCACCACCACGCTGACCATGCAAATCATGACTGCTTTGGAACAACTCCACTTCCTCCTGCTCAACGTACGATCACTCTGCAAGTTTGCCACCAAGATCTGGGACACCACCTCCTCCCTCACCCCAATGTCATCGTCCTCATCGAGACCTGTCTCAACCCCGCATCCACTCCTAACATTCCTCTGCAACTCCAGATGGCATGAAAATAGCCCACTAAGAACCCATCTGAAAACAAGGAGGTGGAATCACCATCATCCACAAAGAAACCATCCACTACACCACTGCAGCATACGACACAACCGCAATTATGGAAAACTCAATTTTCAACTCCAAATCTATGACAAAGCTACTATCAGATGCATCCTCACCTACAGACATCCAGGGCCACGCCCAGTTTCTGCGATGCCATTCCTGAATTGATCACCCCCCTCACCATCGACTCCAAACACTACATCTTCCTTTAAAACCTCTTTTCCCTTCCTTCACAACCTTTCAGGTGGCATTCAAAATATTGAGCAGAGGGTAGAGGGACATCACCATTAAAAATAGAGGAAAGGAAGGACCAGCCTCTTACCAGCCTTTTTTTCATTTCCTCCGAGTGTACCAGTGGGAACTCCTCCAGAAACCTGACCTAAGGAGATGAGATAAACTAGAGGAAAAGTAAATTACAATGTATTTCCCTACAAACTCTTTCTTACTATATTCTAACAAAGCAGCTTTATAAATAAACATTTCACTAAAGCAAACTTTTGTGTTTCTGGACTTATATGAGGATTTGATAAGCACATACACCCCATACATGCCAGTTCTCGAAAAGGTCATCAGCCACCAACTCACAGAACGCCTGGAGATCAACAATCTTCTCAACCACTCCCAATCCAAATTCTGCACCAACCACAGCACCAAAACCACCCTGATCATGCCCACTGACGACATGAGAATCCTCCTCAAGTGAGGAGAAATGGCAGCCCTGATCCTCATTGACCTCTCAGAAGCATTCACCACTCTATCCCACCACACCCTTATCAAAAGGCTTCATCACATTTTAATAGAAGGAGACACCCTCAAATAGATCGCATCCTACCTCACCAGAAGAGCCCAGAGAATCTACCTACCACCTTTCACCTTGGAACCCTAGAACATCATCTGTGGTGTCCCTTGGGGCTTGTCCCTCAGCCGTACACTGTTCAAAATCTACATGACCCCGTTGGCCAACATTGTTGGAACCCATGGAATGAACATCATATCCTATGCAGAAAACATCCAGCTCATCCTCTCTCTATCAGAAGACCCCTCCATCATGAAGGCCAACTTCCACAGCTGCATGACGGGCATTGCCGACTGGATGAATAACGACTGCCTAAAACTCAACACAGACAAAATGGAAGTGCTGATCTTCTGCAACAACACCTCCCCGTGGAATGACTACTAGTTGACTACCGAAGTAGGAACATCATCTGCTCCAACAGACCATGCTTGCAACTTTGGCATCATCCTGACAGTAAACACACCAGATCAAAGCAGTCTCCTCTGCCTTCTTCTTCATTCTTTGCATGCTCTGTAAGATCTGCAAATGGCTCCCTGTCAACAGCAGATGAACTGTCACTCAAGCTCTAGTCACTAGCCGGATGGACTACAGCAACTCACTCTATGTAGGAATCACCATGCACCTCCTGAAGAGACTACAGCCCATACAGAATTCCGCAGCCAGACTCATCCTCGATCTCCCTGAATGGACCCACACAGCCCCCCACTTCAAGAAGCTCCACTGACTCTTCATTCAGAAGTGATGTTAATTTAAGATGCTTATTCACACCTACAAGGCCTTTCACAATCAAGGGTCAGCAAATCTCGACCACCGCCAGAACTTCCACTAACCCTCCAGACACCTGTACTCAGCTTCCCTCTCCTCTGCACACACCCTCCCAATATCCACTGAGGTAACAATGGAGGACGCTCACCCTCTTACTTCTTTTCGAAATCCTGGAATGACCTCCCCCTTCATCTACTGACCTCATTCTCTCTTCTGGAATTCAGGAAAGTACTCAAGACCTGACTGTTCAATTGAACCCCTTACCAGCTATGTTCTCAGCATCTGGATACCCTCCTGGGTGATTAGCTGTGCTCTTTAAATCCTGTTTAATTGTTTGATTGACAATGTCCTACTGTGAGGCAGCCTCAACCACCTGTTTTAATCCTACATCAGGAGGGGATCAAGTGTATCAGACTCTTGTTCCTTTTCAGTTTCCTGAAAAAATGGTTTGCTGGGACAGTTGCATTTTGAAATCAGTGGATTCAGCTGTGGCTGCAGTCACTGCAGCACTCTAGAGAAATCTGCTTAGGTGTCACCATACTGTTGATGATTTAGATGTAGTGTTCCCAAAGTCTTCAAGCCTAGACGAGGGTGCAGCAAGTACATATCCTCGCTCACTTTGGTAGAAAAAGGATGAGGGCTTGATGTTTGTTATGGCAACAGACTTTTCTTCACTGGCTGCTTTCTTTGAAGGAAACTTTTTCCAGGGAGGCATCTTCTTCCTTTCTTGTTGGTTAACTACACAAGTATTAGCACTTAACAGGGAAATCTATGGGCTCAGCTACCAGCTAATTTACAGACTTCTCTTTGTTTCAGTATCGCCCACCTAGGAGCAATAAAAAATAAAAAGGAAGACTGTCAGCACTCTATGTAATGCAAGTCATCATCATAATAATAATATACCTGTGTGTAAACTAATTGTTTTTATAGCTAAAACAATATATAGATACAAATCAGTGAAAATATACATAATAAATACCTGGTGTCCCTTCAGTAGCATTGAGACTGGCATGGAAGCCAGGAAAAGGATGGTAAAATATTTAATTAATTAATTAATTAAATCCATGGGCCCAGGATCCCACTCTATGGGGCGGAACCTGTCCAACAAATGTTTAAAAATATGTGAAATTAAAACCTGGTGTCCCTCCAGAGCCCATGGGAGCTGGGAGAGGCTGTCGAAAATTGATACATTAACTGAAAATATAATAAACATTGTAGATTCATACTATTAAAGAGGTATAATGAGCAAAATAACCATGGGCTACTGTCCCAAAGTGTCATAATACAAAGCTCCCAGCAGTTTTTAAAACGTTTCATAAAAATTACCAATAATCAATGATCAGAAAGAAAGTCTTCTTTCACAAAATGATGGATGAGCACATGACCTGGCAAAGCAGAAATCATGTAGAGCAAAGACAAACTAACCACTTATGGGACACGCACTGATTTCACAAAACAGGCAAGACAAAAGGAGGCAAGGGGGATAAAGAAAAATGGCTGCTTCTGAGACACAAACTAGTTTCACAAAATGTCTGGGCACACGGCAAGGAAGGAGGAGACCTGGTGGACCAAAACAAAATGCCCATCTGTTAGATACACTGGTTTAACAAAACGATGGATGAGGAAGGAAGAGGAGGCATTGAGAGTTAAAAAATATGGCTTCCTTGGAGCCTCTCCACTAATAAGCACATGCAGCTTTGCAGGGAAACGATTGAAGAAATATATTTCCAAAATGTGCCTAAGCCTTTCCATGGGCCCATACCCTGAGTAGAGGGGCAACAATAAAGTAAACCATAAACTAAGATAAAAACATATTAACTAACCAAACAAAATCAAATAAACTTCAAAAATGCACAAAACATAAACATCCCTAGGAAAAAATTAACCCAGCCAAAGACGTTTAAAGTTTGTACAAATGTACAATAATCAGCCATCTCTTTTACTCTCAAACAGACACACACACAGATACATATACACACACAAAATGATAACTCACAGACAGGGAACAAGATGACTGAGAGCAAAGAAAACGTCTGGCTATAAGGGCCTGGACTCCCAGAGCCACACCACACCCTAGTCAGCAATAAGCACATGCAGACACAAAATATCCTACATTTAGTATGATTTAAACTCCATCCGCAATTGCTGAAACACCCCTATCACAGCAGCTGTGAGTATGTGAAAAATGTATTAAAAAATAACACACATGTCCCACAGGTGACCAATACCCAAGCAGCAAAACATTACAGCATAATCATAATAAAAGATCTGGGAAGAAACAATGAAAAGAAGGAAACCCCACGCTTCCACGATCCCGGAATGTACTTTGCCTTTCTTCTTACTTAATCACACATGATCTACCCTGCATTCCTTAGTACAAACTGTTGGTCATCCATTAACACAATCAAATAAATAAAAAAGGAAAACATAATGGTGCCAACCCTCCTTCAAACATGAAATATTTTCTCAAATTGCTGCAATGAACATGCATGATTTTCCCAAAAAAACTAACATTCCAGTGGTGAATCATGTAGCAGAGATTGCAGACTAACGGCCTCATTACGAGTGTGGTGGTCTAAGGACTGCCGACTCACATTGACGGTCGGACCTCTGAACTCCAGTTGGTCAGACCCCCCAGTTAAAGCCCTAGGGGAAAATTGCAATAGGGTGGGGGGTGCCACCAGCGTGGTGGCTTCCTCCCAGCGAGTTTGGCAGTCCAAACTCTTAATGAGGCCCTAAGAATGGGTGATTCCTTCTAGAATCCTAATCATAAATGGCAGTAAAGAGCTCAACAAAGAACAGGGAGTAGTGTTCCGGACTGAAAGAAGAAGGTGATGCTTTATGCACAGTAGCCTCACTCTCTATGACCCTGCCCTTGTCTGTTTGGGAAACAATTTACTTGACATTAATTTCCAGGTTGATTTAATGTTGCCTGGTGTTAAAGCAAAAGCCTCTTGTCTTTCATGTTGCTACCATGCTCCCGCATTTGGGTTCTTACCTGAACAACATATCTTTTATGCTATGTGGAATCATAGAGAAATCTCAGGCATTACTTGTCCGTTCATAACTTGAAATGTTGAAAATTATACATGACATAACCACAATTTTACTCAGGCTTATGCTAGAAACGTGGTAAATGTTTACAGTGAATTGACAGTAAGCAGACTATGATTATGGAAGGTCAGGCACAGACTATTATATGTTGGGTGGTTGAGCGAGCTGTTATTGAGGCAATATAAAAAGGTGCCTTGCATACATTATAATTTATATACAGCTGTTTTGATGATCTTCATGATTATACTATGAGTCATTTTTCCAATGATCTTCTCATAACCAGGTGGATTTGCCTATCCTATGGAAATATGGAGGTTTTCTTTCACGTGATTTGTTGGTAGATGCATATAGGAATAGTATGGGTAGATATTGGTATTACATTTTGTTTTTCATTGTGATTTATCAATTCTCTCTCCTTTTTTCATATCGGAGATCCTTCTATTTGTTTTGCACCTGGTAATTCTCCAATGTCTCATATTCTGGAGTAGCACTTGTTATTACAATTTATCTGGTATGCATATATTTTACTAATGAATCTTTGTACTAGCTGTTGTGCCAATTTAGTCTGCTTCAATCTGAATATTCACTCTGAATAATCAGCATCCTGAATATCTGTGAATCTTGATCACATTATTTTATATTGCCTATATCACTACGGGCCTGATGTAGATCTTGGTGTTGTTACCACTAGCAAACGCTATCCACGTCAGCAGCATACCTGAGAAGACCGTCAAGCTGACGGTGTCCCGCACGCTGTATTTAGATGTTACAGCTCTGCAAGCTGTGGACTGGTGAGGGATTTTTTATTGAGGGAGATGGCAGCCGGACCCAATGGACTTCTTACAATGGCAGTGGCTGTGGAAAAGAGATACACACATAAGAGTACAGAGTGTACCTACACTGCACACTACACAGCACACCACACACACACCATCATCCATTACAAATACAAGAGGTGCAAGAGTGTGCCTACACTACACAGTGCACAACATACCACATACACACCATCATCCATTATAATTTCAACACAACTCGCACATGCTGAAAACACATGGTGAGAAACATAGGATGCAACATACACACACCATTGACACTGCACCCACACACAACACACCCACAACAAACAACACAACTTCACACTCAGCTACACAGAACCACTCATACAAAAGCCCAACTACACACATCATGACAATGTCTGCCACACAACAACACTTACTTGAATGTGGCACAAGTCAACACAACATACATAACAACATTAATCTCACATGTAAGTGACACACATACAGACACAACCACACCAGCCACTCCAGCTCCCTCCACCACAACCAGCCAATCCACACACACACATACACGTACTGGATCACATACACAACAGATAACACAAACCTACTTGTACAGGTCCCCTAGCAATGCATGGCAATTGTGAGTGTACTGTCCTTGTGGTGCTAGCATTCCTTTGGCAATGAATGATGGCACCACAATGACAGTTGTGTGGGATATGCATGTTGTGCCAGTGTGTCCCCAGCCATGTGTGACACAATTGCCTCCTCGACCTACGCATGTGACAGTGAGTTACAAAAAAATACTGTAACATGCATATGTCTTCAAGGGTCCTGACCTCCAGCGCAGTGCCCTCTCAATGTCCCCTGGCAATGCGGCATCCCTACCTTGTAAGCTGGTGTCGGGGATTGTGTTTTGTCCATGAGTTGCTATCAGCAGTGGTGGCAGGTGTTGTCCAGTCATGTTCAGTCAAAGACGGAGGTGGAATTAGGAACAAAGCTGAGTTTTCACCCCTCTTCCCCAATTCGACAACTCAGAAGTGGAGGTCGGACTGCCACGTTTTTTTGGCGGTAAGGTACCTCCAAATCTGCACTGTGAGAAGGGTGGCTCGGGTCCTGCTGGCATCCAGTTTTCTCCCTCTCACCGTCAACGTGGGTGTTGTTTCTTGGCAGAGACGGCAGTTCGAATGAGGGCTTTCATCTATGGGTCCGCCAACATTTAAATACAGCAGGCGGAAAGTCAGGGCAGCAGATGGGTTTTCAGTCAATGTTTACCACCAACATCTAAATCAGGCCCTACATATTTATGCAATATGTGTTGCACCACTTTAACACCATCCATTCACAAAGTTCCCATTACTGTGTGCCTTTGAAATCATTTTTATATGTAAGTATAGGGTAAAATTGTGTCACAGATACTACATGTATTTTGGATAGAGATAAATATTTTCCCAGCTTTCACTAAATTCTGAATAAATTCCCAGTCCTACAATGTCTCAACCAGTGGTCTGTGTGTATTATGCAATATTTGTTTTACTGAACAACCAGTGCCATTCCTGATTTTACATTGATGCAAGGAGTGACGCTACTAAATCAATGTCTTTGTGTAATCTGTCTAGGACGTTAATCGTGAAGATGACACAACAAATGCAAAGTTTACATCTTTCCCAGTCAAAAAAGATGACTTCTCCATCCTCTCCAAATGCAGCAAAACGTTTGTATAGGAATCTTTCAGAGAAACTTAAAGGGAGCCATTCGTCGTTTGATGATGCATATAGGGCAAGATCTGACCAGTTCAGGAAGTCGTCTGTGGTAAGTGTTTATGCCTTGTATCGCCAAAACAGTTGACCGTAGTAGGAGTTTGAATTAAATTAATATACCATATACCTCACCGTATGTGTAAGACAAAAATCATTGTGTGACATGCTACAAAACGATAATCTAAAGTGATGTGGTTTAGCCTTCAAGCAGTATGTTTGATTTAGGGCAGATGAAATGATGTATTTGAGAACTGTTATGTACTCTTTGTGACGAAAACCTACATTGCCTACTCTTTTGAACACTGTACACAATTAGCATTTGTATTCATACACATTTACTGAACAGCTTAAGCAAAACATTCTGAATAGTGACTACAACAAATTGATCAGAGACACTGCGGTGATAAACAGAAGACATATTGGTAGAGAAGAATCTTCTGAGTAATCTGTCATAAAAATATTGTCATACACACATCAGTATTATGAATTTGAGTTAAAAAACGCTGATGGTGAGGCTGTGTATAGGGACAGTTAATTGTCATAAGGGAGCATAAAGATGAAGAAACTCTTCTTTTAACAGCATGTTTTCCCTTATAGTAAGGATGTAAGCAAAACAAATATAACAGAGTAATGTTTGTGAGAAATGCAGCAGCTCATGTACCTCCTAAAAAAGATAAATCTTTACGCTTTTTACAGAGCTCTTTATTTCCCTCACCCTTTTCACTTCTCCGTGCACAAAACAAGACTTCAGAAGCTATCACGTGGTAAAAACACAATCTGGAAATTTTCCTTCTTCATCATTCACCCACTGTTGGCATTTTTTAGGGCTAGCACTCACATTGAGCACTACTTGCTAGGGATTCCACAATAGCATTAACACTCAATGGTCTTGGCATGATAGATCTGTTGAGTTACTATGTGCATGTGCTCAGTTACCGGCTTCCATGTTTTTTCAAATGTATCCCTCACATACTTCAGACCATATGACTACATCATCTTGAGTATAATAATCCGCAAACGAGAAGACCACTCGATAATAAATGCTGTGGCTTAGCAGTAAGCAGTACCCAATCAACATTCATCATGTCCCTCTTATGTTGAGGCTGCAAGTTAAGCAAAGCAACAAGCAGACCCGCAGGAATAGAGTACCTCTGTGTTTTTCTGTAATGAATCGAGCTCACCTCCTACAAAACCTTCAACTAAGGGCATAACCTCCATACATAAAACTCATCTCCTTGGCCACCTACTTTCCAACATCTATCACTGTACCCTGATAACATTATCTTGAGTGTTCTGGTTTTACTGTACCATTTAAGCATCATTTTATGCAAAATTCTTAATTATGCACATTTCTTGACTCCTTCAGGATTTCTATCCATAATTTCGGCGATTGGTTCTGTCACTTCCAGATCCAGTACCCTCTCCCACCAATGTACATATAATGTCATTTTATCAAATCACCTTTATTTTACAGCACTGCATACATTTCGGAGACCAGACCTGTTTTCACCTCAGATTTTCTAAATATTTGCTAAAAAATGTCAGTTCCCTCATTCTAGCTTCCTTATCAGAAGACAAAGCTCAATAGAAACGGCTTGAGTAAATCGGAGAGAACAAATAACTAAGCGAAAGGCAGGCACCCTCCCTCCATTTCACATAGTGATCACCAGTTGGTGACAGTATGAATTCCTGATTAAAGTGTAGAGGTCTCTATGGTGACCGAAATGTAATAGTCACATGGTTTTTGGAAAGGGTGTCCTATGCTTTAATAGCTGGTCTTATTACATGAGAGACAAAGGTTATTGCAGGTATACTATGTTTTGGTAGCCACAAAAGATCCCATAGTGGTCCTCCCAGCAGTACTCTCTCCAGGTCTAACTAGTGCTTTTTCAACTCATTCAGAGACCACTTAAAAACTGTCTCCAAGTGGGCTATTAGGTATAAGTTCTTAATATCGGGCTACCCTTGACCTCCACCCTTTTATTGGCCGGCATTAGTTTCCTCACTAGTCTGAGCTTCTTACCACCCCACAGAAATGCATCATACACTGATTATAATAAAATCAAATGCTGTTGAAAACACATTAGTAAGGCTTGAAAAGTGATCAATAGGTGAGGTAGCATGTTTATTTGTAGGGATGATAGTATATCTACCCATGAAATAAAATAGAGGTTTTCACCACTTGAGATCCCTTTTGAACTCTGTCAATAGGGCTAGGGGATCATAAAAGTCTCATATCAGGGACATTATATAGTTCTCAGGTACTTAATTATATTATTGGCTAAGTAAACAGAGAATCATAGGCTAATGCTTCTCTTTCCTTTCCATCCATACCTACAACTAGGATCTCCGATTTCATGATTGACCTTAAATCCTCAAATTTCTTAATAGGTTTCTAGAGCATTTGGTACAACCCTCACAATTATGAGTACAATAGGGTAATCCGTAATCATCAACAAAAAACATAATATTGTGCTATTGTGCCCATTACAATTCCCCTCAGTCACTAATGTTACATACCTTTAAGGCAAGCAGCTCTATATTCCATGCAAATAAATGGGGGTTAAAGGTCAGTCAAGTCTTGTCCCTATCTTGAATAGAAGCACTCAAATTTTTTGACATTTATCAAGAGTCTGCCAGAAGATTGGTAATTGCAACAAAACATGGTAGGCATGTAGAAAGCATTATGTGTTACAAGTAAAGAACTAAGGGCATGGAATAAGGTTTGGCAGATAGAGTAAAGGCAGACAGGGTAGCAGAGGGCTTTATATCCACCACACTTCCTTTAATCTGCCCACCAATCTGAGAGATGCCGCCGGACCCATGAGCATCACTGTTGAAAACCTTTTATGGATCACACTGTCAAAAATGATGGCTGTCCATCAACCTTTTCCAAACTTTCACATTTGTTAGAAACAAACTTCCATGATGGGAGTTTGTTTTTAAAAAAAAAATCAAACTAATGACCCCAATAACCTATGAGTTTTCTCCCATGGTGAAGGTGCATTTTTTTTATTTTTACTGTCTCTTACCACAAGGTTTTACTACCCAACCAATGACTCTAACTTGAGCAAATTGTCAGATGACTTACCTCCGACCACCCTTACTTCATTTGACTGTGAAAGGAGTATGTTGGTGAAACAGCTGAGTAGGCTTTGCCATCGACATACTGTTGATATGCCCAGCTCTATATCGCAAAGGCAGACTGAAAGTTTGGCAAAGGGGGTACTCCATCACTGGTGCAACAGAGAACCCTCTCAACCAAACTCTAAATATGGCCCTTAGTTATTACATAACAGGTAGGTATTTTACTGCTCCCTGATGTGAATTTCATATTGTGTTGTGCCTCTTCTGGGAACAACCTTGACAAACAGGCTACACGTGTGTTGCTTTGTAGCTTATTTCCGGGATGTTGATGCAGTGCAAGTTTTGAGTTGATATGACAGTAACTAAACCTAAACAGAACAGTTAACTAAGGGACCTTAGATGTATATGTACGGTTGGATTATGCTCAATATCAAGATGAACAGTGTAGATGATTCTGACTAACCGGCTGATATTGTTCCCTATTTCTAAGGCATGAGCTCTGTGAAGGATCAGCTTCTTACTATTTAGGTAGACTATAGGAGATTTAGTTGCTTCAAGGGAGTAAACAAATGAAAGCAGCATCTCAATCCCATTGTGTTTCCATGGGTTTCTTATTAGGGGCTTTGTATTCTTCTCCGCGAAAAACAGTGCTTTCAGCTTCTGCCCATTTTGCATCCATTTCTTCAACTCTTGAAGAGGAGGTGCTTTGGATGATTTCCACGCAATGATCAGAGCTTTTTCAGACACAAGTAGTACTAGATCTAAAATGTAGTACCCAACTTCTTTGCTTTACTTTGCTTTGCTGAATATTATATTAGAACACCATCTGTTATTGGGAGCATTTGGTGCAGGTAGATGGTGTGTTGCTGTAGGTCCACTTGAGTTTTCTGGTTGTGAGGTATACTCTATGCAACAAATTAAATTGCGTATATTCATAGTGGGCATTTCGGGTCACCTTAAGAGTGCATCTTAGAATTTGGCTCCATTCAAGGTCTGTTACATATTTTCCTAGATTGGTTTCACATTTCATTTTTGTGCTATTTATGGTTTGTTTTATCATAGTTACTAGATTGCTCTGTCAACTCAGTATGTACAATAATCTTAGCACATCGTCAGTCTGAGGCTCTGTGAAAGGTCCTCTCCATCTTCCCTGATTTTTTTGACATGTAGTGTATTTTATGAATTGTCCCCTAAGAGACTGCTGTCTTCACTGGGAATCTTGCAATGACACAAGTGTACCCAAATTGTGTCACTCTACAATGGTTGTAGGCCCTCTATTGGGCCAGAAACCATCTGTTTTTAGTGTAATACCCTTAGGTATGGTAGCCTAATTCAAGTTACAGCTGGGCCATAAGTGCATAAGTCTTGTCTTTGCTAGGGTTCTGCTCCAGCAGTTCAAGGCAAGTGTAAAACAATTTCAATGTCATAAATGTGGGAGCAACCTCCTGGTAGACATAACACAGAGGAAACAGTTTTCACTTGGGAAAATTGTAATAGTATTTAGAAGTAATAAAACAGTTAGAAAGTCAAACACAATGCAATTAGAAATTTGCATCTTTGGTTGGCAGTCAGGTTACCCCCTGTCCAAGCAAGGACCCTTCCTCTAGTCAGTGTAAAGGAGAATCACACTCACTTAACCCCCGCTCACCCCTTTGGTAGCTTGGCACAAGTAGGTAGGCTTGACTTCAGAGACAATGTGTAAAGTATTTGTACCAACACACACAGTAATACAGTGAAAATAGTACAAAATGGACACCACACCCCTTTAAAAATGTTTTATATATTTATCTCAACAAAACAAGATCAAAATGATAAAAATCTAACATACACAAGTCAAGTTATGATTTTTTAAACATTAAACACTAAAATAGCGCTTGGACACAAATGCTTCGAGTTGATATTAAGCAATGTCATGACGGAGTAGTTTCCTACAATGTGACGCCAAAGGCGGCATTTATGGAGTTGTTTGACCCCCAGGTACAGTACCTTAGCAAACAAGTAGAAAACAGGCCAGTGCACGGAGTCTGGTAGCGAGGCGTCTCTGGATCCAATGCAGCGTCAATTCCAGTGTCTGTCATCTGGCATCATTAGACAGATTTTTCTCCAGAAATCCACTTTCAGGGGTCCAGGAATTGGAATGGCACCCTCTGACAAGCTAGAATCCACAGCATGAAGGCTCAGAAGTAGATGGTGAAGCCTTTGCTGTCCCTGAGGCTTCAAAACAGGAGGCAGGCTCTACTCCAAGCCCTTGTAGATACCTCTCAAGCAGGAATGCAAAACAAAGTCCAGTCTCTGTCCCCTTTCATAGGCAGAAGCAGCAACTGCAGAATAGCCCAATACAGCATAGTCACAGGCTAGGGAAGCACTTCTCCTCACCTCTTCAGCTCTTGTCCAGGCAGAGGTTCCTCTTGAAGTAATCTAATTTTCTGCTTTTGAAGTAGGCCTACTGCAAAAGAAAGCCTCTGTTGTTCACAAGATCCTGCCTTGCCCAGGCCAGGTGCCAGACACACACCAGGAGGTTGGAGATGGCATTGTGAGAGGGCAGGCACAGCCCATTCAGGTGTAAGTGACCACTCCTCTCTCCACTCTAGCACAGATGGCTCATAAGAATATGTAGGGTACACCCCAGCTCCCTTTGTCTCACTGTGTACAGGGGATTCACAAACAGCCCAACTATCAAACTGACCCAGACAGGGAATCCACAAACAGGCAGAGTCACAGAATGGTTTAAGCAAGAAAATGCATACTTTCTAAAAGTGGTATTTTCAAACACACAATCCCAAACCCAACTTCACTAAAAGATGTATTTTTAAATTGTGAGTTCAGACATCCCAAACTCCAAATATCTATCTGCTCTCAAAGGGAATCTGCACTTTAATAATATTTAAAGGCAGCCCCAATGTTACCCTATGAGAGAGACTGGTCTTGCAACAGTAAAGACTAAATTAAGCAGTATTTCACTGTTAGGACATGTAACACACATCAGTACATGCTCCACCTTTAAAATACACTGCACCCTGCCCATCGGGCTACCTAGGGCCTACCTTTGGGGTGCCATACATGTAGAAAAAGGGATGGTTTATGCCTGGCAAGTGGGTACACTTGCAAGTCAAATTGGCAGGTTAAAATTACACACCCAGACACTGCAGTGGCAAGTCTGAGCCATGTTTACAGGACTAATAATGTCGGTGGCACAACCAGTGCTGCAAGCATACTAGTAGCATTTGATTTACAGGCCCTGGGCACGTCTAGTGCATTTTACTAGGGACTTACTAGTAGATCAAATATGCCAAATCAGATAAACCAATCAACAATACAATTTACACAGAGAACATATGTGCTTTAGCACTGGTTAACAGTAGTAAAGTGCCACGAGTCCTAAAGCAAAAAAAAAAAAAAAGTTCAGAAAAATAGTAGGAAGAAGGCAAAATGTTTATGGATGACCCTGCAAAAAGGGCCATTTCCAAAAAATACAAATCCTACAACCAGTCTCTACGAACAGAGAAGATTTTAATGAGCAATATTACACCAAAATTACAACATTCACAATAAGGACAGCAGGAGAGATTAATTATTGAAGATTTAAGGCAAAAAGTGGCAAGAAATAATAAAGTGCCAATCAGTAGTCACAGTACATGGCTGACCGGGACCTGGGCCATGTTTTCTTTGTCACTTTATTGGATACCACCATAAGTGATCCAGGCCACAGATTACATTTTAACTTCCCATGCCATTGATGTATTTTTCTACACCATACTAAGGCCTTGCAGTAAAATAAATATATCAGCTGGGGATAAGTCAATTTTACCATGTTTTAGATGTTAGAACACATGCACTGGGACCTGGAAAGCAGTGCTCCAGATTTCATTGTTCAAAGCCTAGCATTACTAGCCAGCATAAAATAGGGGGGTCCATGCAAAAAGTGGCACTTTCTCACAATAACATTTAACAGTCTGAGTGGATCTTGAGGGGATAGGCAGTCAGTTTTCAGCTGTGCTTTTGTAAACTCTGTTTCTGTTGTCTCCCTGCCTTCAGGGCATATGGTGTCCCACTGTAGCTGTGTTGCATGATAATATATTTTAAAGTCTGTATCACTCAACCCATGTTCTTTCTGTAATTTTGGTTTTCTGGAGCTTAAATTATCAGACAACAGAAGTATTGGAAACAAATACTGTGATTTGAAAATAGTTATACAAAATTATTGCTGTCAAAAATACTACTTTGTTTTTGGTAATGTACATTGTTGAGTACTGTCGTTTTAAATATTGTTTTCAGTAATACAGTTGTAAAAAATATTGTTTTAAAATCATTTTAATATTTTTTAGTCAATATAATCATTTTATGTTACTATTTTTCATTCATTTTGCATTATTTATGAAATATAGCTAGTCATTGTAAGTGGTTTAGAATCTAATTGTTATTAGTGATTAATAGTGTCATAGTGGGATAAGATGGGAAGTTAAATAAGTAATAATTAACAATTAAGTGTTAAAAATCTAATTGATTATTAATTATGTAAAGTGATTAATACTGATTTACTTTAGTTATAGTTTAGATGCTGGCTGCTGGATTTGTCGGGCTATTGGGAGGGAAGTTTCATACAATTACAATTAATGTAATGTTTATTTTGTTTTACATTGCTATTTGATTATTAACTATGTAAATTAATTAAGTTAACAATTGTGTAATTGTTCTTTTTATTTTTCTCTGTATTTCAGTAGGTATATGCATATTACATATGCATTTCAATTTGTTGTGTTTTACTTTTTTGGGTGTGAATAAGTCTATATTTTTATAGTAAGTGACATATGTAGATTATTAATTGGTAATTATTTTTGTGTATTTTTTTTAATGTATATTTTTCTAACAGTTTTAATTTATTTTACTTATGGTGTTTGTGAAAGTTTGTTTGTGCTATGATATTTTTTGTTTGAATTGTTTATGTGTAATACTTGTATTTAGATCTATTACTAATTATTGTATCTTCTTTTTTGTAGTTAGGAAGATACATTAATTATATTTAATTTGAGAATTTTTACTTTATTTCTTATCTATACATTAAATTGTTTTTATTTTTTATTTTTTTAATTCATATATAGATATATATTTAATGCCAATTATTACTGTTTACATTTAAAGTTTAATTTGTTTTCTAGAATAATCAGGTTATTCCTATGTGAAATGCATTTGAAGTGGAGTACTTTCCCTACTATTGCTTAGACTGGAGTAGGAATAGTAAATCTAACCTATCTGAAGTCCATCTTTTTCCCTACCTTTGCGCTAACTGGAGTAGGAATAGTAAATCTAAACGTTCCAAAGCCCAAAACTCACCACTATTGTGCCGTTTGGAGAGGGATTGGCAAATGTAGCCCAACAATTTCCATACAGTTTCCCTGACTGGAATAAGAGCCTATCACCTCAGACGACTAAAACTTTCCCTACTGTTGCCGAGACTGGAGTAGGAATAATACATTTAGGGGCATATTTATACTCTGTTTGAGCCGAATGTGCGTCAAAATTTTTGACGCACAATCGGCGCAAACCCTGCCCCATATTTATACTTTGACGTCCGACCCCGCGGGCGTCAAAGTTCCACCATGTGCGTCATTTTTTGGAAGGGGGAACCAGCCTTGCGTTAATTATATGCAAGGTAGGCGTTCCCTTCCAAAAAATGACTTTAAGGCCAGTGCTCCATATTTATACTCTGACGTCATTTTGACGCACAGGAGGGGGCAGGCCTTAAAAAACGGCGTCCAGCCTGATGGGCGCCGTTTTTTAACACCTGGGTCAGGGCAGGCGTTAAGGGACCTGTGGGCTCAGAAGGAGCCCAGAGGTGCCCTCCCATGCCCCCAGGGACACCCCCTGCCATCCTTGCCCACCCCAGGAGGACACCCAAGGATGGAGGGACCCATCCCAGGGAAGTAAAGGTAAGTTGGGGTAAGTATTTTTTTTCGTTTTTTTTTGTGGCATAGGGGGGCCTGATTTGGGCCCCCCTACATGCCACTATGCCCAATGACCATGCCCAGGGGACATAAGTCCCCTGGGCATGGCCATTGGGCAAGGGGGCATGACTCCTGTCTTTGCTAAGACAGGAGTCATGTCAATGGAGGTTGGGCGTCAAAAAAAATGGCGCAAATCGGGTTGAGGCCTGAATTTTGCCTCAGAACTGACTTGCCCCATTTTTTGACGCCCAACCTCCATTTTCCCCTACGCCGGCGCTGCCTGGTGTGAGTAATTTTTTTTTACGCACACCAGTCCGCAGCGCCGGCTAACGTCATTCAATAAATAAGGCGCCCGCATGGCGCTTTGGAATGGCGTTAGCCGGCGGTACAATTTTTGACGCACAACTGCGTTGGCGCAGTTGTGCGTCAAAAAGTATAAATATGGGCCTTAACCTCTTTGAGGTCCAACACTTGCCCTATTGTTGCCCTGACTGGAGTTCAAATAGCAAATTTGACCTCTCCAGACTCTAACACTTTCCCTACTGTTGCTTGGACTGGAGTGAGAATCTGAACTTGAACCCCTCAGAAGTCCAACACTTTCCCCACTGTTGTGCAGACTGGAGAAGAAATAGCAAATCTAACCACTCCGAAGCCCAACACTATGGGGGTCATTCTGACCCTGGCGGTCTTTGACCGCCAGGGCGGAGGACCGCGGGAGCACCGCCGACAGGCCGGCGGTGCTCCAATGGGGATTCCGACCGCGGCGGTAAAGCCGCGGTCGGACCGGCACCACTGGCGGGGTCCCGCCAGTGTACCGCGGCCCCATTGAATCCTCCGCGGCGGCGCAGCTTGCTGCACCGCCGCGGGGATTCCGACCCCCCCTACCGCCATCCAGATCCCGGCGGTCGGACCGCCGAGATCCGGATGGCGGTAGGGGGGGTCGCGGGGCCCCTGGGGGCCCCTGCAGTGCCCATGCCACTGGCATGGGCATTGCAGGGGCCCCCGTAAGAGGGCCCCTACATGTATTTCACTGTCTGCTGCGCAGACAGTGAAATACGCGACGGGTGCAACTGCACCCGTCGCACGGCTTCCACTCCGCCGGCTCGATTCCGAGCCGGCTTCATCGTGGAAGCCTCTTTCCCGCTGGGCTGGCTGGCGGTCTGAAGGCGACCGCCCGCCAGCCCAGCGGGAAAGTCAGAATTACCGCCGCGGTCTTTCGACCGCGGAACGGTAACCTGACGGCGGGACTTTGGCGGGCGGCCTCCGCCGCCCGCCAAGGTCAGAATGAGGGCCTATATCTGATCATCCCAGACTATTTTTCCTAATTTTGGTTAAATATAATTTATAGTAGTATTTGTTTACTTTCTGTATGTTATGCCATATACGGAAAAAGAAACTAGCAGGCACTTTAGTGTTAAGCAACTTGTCTCCAATCTGCTTAAAACCTCCTCCAACCTCTTGTCATGTTCACCCAAATCAGCCCCAAACACCAGATGACCATCTTGGTATACCTTTATTCCTTTTGATCTTCTCAATATCTTCTCAGTTGCCCTCTGAAAAACAGAGTCTTCCAATTTTAAACCAAAAGGCACCCTAAGAAATTTGAATGTGCCAAAGGGTGGCGAGCGCTTGTGATGGCGGATGCAATTTTATCTGATGGTATGCCAATGTCAAATCAAGTGTTGAAAAGTGCTTAGCACCATTGAGTGAACCTAACATTTCTCTAACATTTGGAAGGGGATAATGGTCCACAATCACTGACTTGTTCAGCTCTCTTAGGTCAACACACAGTCTGGTTTCTCCATTATGGTTCTGTGCCATAACTACCGGCGCCACTCATTCTGAAGCTTCCACTTCCTGAATAATACCATTATTAATTAATTTACCAATCTCTTCTTTAATTTTTTCTTTCACTATTAATGGAACCCATCTCAATGTTGCTACTTTTAGTAGGGGGTCCTTTTTAAGCCTGATCTCATGCACAAAGCTCTTGAGACAGCCTAACTCTTTTCTAAATGCCTCTGGAAATTTATTTACCCATTTACTTCCATCCTCAGATAAATATTCAACTTTGGGAATATCTTTAAGTTTGACTGGTGGATTCTCATTTGGATGAGTAAGTCACGTTGATGAAACCAATTGATCAGTTAGTCACCTTTTGTAGAAATATAAATCTTTGCAGTTATAATAAGTTCTTTAAAATCAATGCTTCTTCAGAAGTGCCCTAGTAATTTGATTGGTCCTCCACCATATCCTTTGGATTTTACATCTGCCTTCAATAATTTGACATTCTCTCTCAAGTGCTGATCATAAAATGTTTTTGGTATCAAAGTTATTTTTGCTCCAGAATTGAATAAGATCTTAACAACTTTACCATTCACCAAAATTGTTTCAATCGGACCATTAGAGAATCCATATTTTGTTTTTAAAATCTGAACTTCACTTATAGATTCCACATCACATGTTTCATCTTCATATTCAACCCCTCTTTCTTTTTTTGTATCACTTTTTGTACTACAACATTTAGCAACATGACCTATTTTCCCACAGTTTTTGCAAACAACCTTCCAGGCCGGTCATTCTTTATTATTGGCCATATGACGAACATTTCCGCACCTGAAACACTTTCCTGTAAAAGGCCTTCCTGATTTCACACCTCCTTTACTTTATGTGCCTTTGTTCTCTGTTATATTGCTCTTTGCCCTTTTAACAACAACACTCTCTTCTTTTCCAGCCTTGTCTGCAATCATGTTGTCACTATGAAGGACTTCTACACACCTTCTCGTGTGTTCTCTAGTTTTTGCAATCATGAAAACTTCCTCCAATGAAGGATTGTCCTTCTGCCACAGTTGCCTAACCATTCTTCATGAGAGATACCAAACACACAAGTTGAAGCCAGTCTCTACAGCTTAGTTATTAACTGCTCTACTGACTCACTTTGACGCTGCATTCTTTTCCCAAACTGATAGCATTCAAATATTGTGCTCAATTTGGGCAAGTAATGCAGATCAAGTTTTTATTCATATAAATGTGTGTTATTCTCATAGCCTTTGCTCTCCACCAGGTAATCTATACTGTGGTAAAACATAAGGCTACTTTGGTAATTTGAGTATCAACATAACTCTCCCTGACATTCCTCGACACAACACTCCACACAGTGTTTAACTTGACTTGTTGTGCTAGGGCTTCCACCATCAGAGTTTGAAATTCACATTGCTGCAGGCACGCCACTCATTACCATATGTGAAGTACGTCCAAGCAGAGATTAAGTAGTTTGGCAAGAATACTTTAATTTGTTATCCACAACAGAAAGTCTGTCTCCTCCTTCCGACAGAGCCTGTCATCAACTGCATCTCGCTACATTCCAGTGATAATGTATTCCATTCCACATTCTATGAATACATCATCACATGGTTACAAGTTTCCTGGCATTTGGGGGAAGCTTCTTTTCCTTCTTGCCTGCTGGTGCAGGCTCCATGGTCTTCCTGGCAGCTGGGCCAGGCTCCTTTCCCTTGAAGCTGCCTGGTGCAGGCTCCTTCACCTTAAGAACATGTGGCCTGGATTCCTTTCCATCACTAGTGGGTGTGGTGACGACTGGGCCCATAGACTGTGTGGCTGAGGTGCTTGGCTGGGTTCTTCCTACCCTGCCCATAGGTGCTGGATGGGACATGGGGCTGGGAAGAGGGAGAAGGATTGGGAGTGGAGGATGGGAGAGTGGTTGTTGTAGGTATCTGTCTGCTGCTTTTGAGTGCAAGTGCATGGGCTGTATGCTGTTGTGAGGTGGATGGCTGTTGGGTGTCTGAGTGCTTGCGTTTGTGTACTTTAGGAGGGGGGGGCAGACACAGTGGGAGAGGACACAGGGGACGTGTGCATGGCTGTTGTGGAGGTGTCTGCCGTGAGGTGTGTGTTCTGCTTGGTGTGGTGATGCTGGTCATGAATGATGATGTAGTGCATGCAGGTGTGAGTGTGGACGGAACTGGGTGGGAGGTGGAAGAGGAGGAGGGCAACACAGTGGAAATTATGGATATTTGTGTGTCTGCAACTGTTTGTGTGAGTGCCTGTGGGATGAAGTGTAGTGCTTGTGTTTGCCTGTGACACTCTTGGGTGTTGTCTTGTGTGCATACTCGTCTGCATGTGCACTTGGGATGGGTTGGGGTTGAGGAGAATGGGCCTTGGCAGTGGAAGTTGGAGGGGGAGGGGAGAAACAGGGACAATGGCTGCCATCAGACAGGAGGCTAGAGCCTGAATCGATCTCTGTTGGGCAGCCAATCCAGTGTGAATGCCCTCCAGGAATGCATTAGATTGTTGCATCTGGGCTGCCAGCCCCTGTATGGCATTCACAGTGGATGTCTGCCCTACAGAGATGGATCTCAGGAGGTCAATAGCCTCCTCACTCAGGGCAGCATGGCTAACTGGGGCAGGGCCTGAGGTGCCTAGGGCGAAGGAGATGCCCACCCTCCTGTGTGAGCGGGCACGGGCAACTCAATGAGGTGCTGCTGGGAGGGCGGTGCTGGTACGGGGATGGCGGCTGTAGCTGGGATAGTCACAGAAGTGTCTGCTACCACCAGGGAGCTTCCATCAGAGGAGGTATCTGTGTCAGAACTGTCCCCTACAGTCTCCGCCATAGTGCTCCCCTCACCCTCCGTCCCACTGGTGCACTCAGCGTCAGTAGACTCTGCCTCCTGGGTCCTGTGGGATGCAGCTCCCTCCGTCGCCATGGCTGCAACAACACCACTGTTGGCATACACAGCACACTTACACACAGGGAACAGGCCTACACAATATGCCATAGCACTACCAAAGAACTAGTTAGCGGCCAAGGTATAGGGAGGGGCACACACTGCCAAGTGCAGCACACGTGGGACCCACGCAGCCCTGACCAGTAGTAGATGCCTACGAGCTAGGTAGCAAGCATTTCCCTTCTGAACCCTAGCCACCAGAGTACCTATGCTGCAATGTTAGGCCTGGGAGAACCAACTGACACACATCCCCCACCCGGATACCACCCTACCATGTATAACTTGTAATGATGGGCACTGTACTCACCCCCTTGTGGCTGCTGTGATGCCATCAAGCACCCATCCAGCTCTGGATAGGCCACCGCTAGTATGCAGGGCATCAGGGGGGTCAGTGTTTGACGGGCACGCCTTCCTCATTGGGAGGCCATCCCCAGCTGGCCTCCGCCATCTTCCGTGCCCAGCATCTCAGGTTCTCCCACTGTTTGCGACAGTGGGTGCTCCACCTGCCATAGACCCCCAGGGTCTGCATCTCATTGGTGATGACACACCATATACCCTTCTTGTGATGGGCGCTGACCTGCAGAGGGAATACACAGAGAAAAATAGAATTAGACAAACAGTCCTGCCTCTTACACATATGGCCCACCATAGCCCCTTCCATCACCATTTACACACACATGGCCCAGCACACAACCTGTATGCCGCCAAGAGGACATCCACCCACCCCCTTACACGAGGCCTTCACACACACACAACTACATGCATTCATGATACAAGCATCGTGTCCACAGTGTTCTCACCTGTTGGTCTGGAGGCCCATACAGCAGTCCATACTGGGACTCCATCCACTGGTCTCTTCAACTCCTCCAATGTGAAGGCGAGGGCCCTTTCCCGGTCACACAGGCCATGGTAGGTTCCAGACACAGGTCACAGCAGCACATGCAGTGTAGGTCCCCTCCTGTGGAAGGTCAGGTAGCAAGTAAGGCATATGATAGAAAATGGTGGTCATGTCCGCGGCGGTGCATACCATCACTGCCAGCGTAGTTCACCATTGGCCACTGTAACCCATAGGGCCCGATGTTAACCATTGAGGAGTTGCACGGCGGTTCCCGACCGCCTCCTGCAACGGCGCACCATGTCAGCGGAATAACCTCACTTCCACCTGTCCCTCCATGCAGGACAGGTGGATGCCATTTCAGGGGGACGGCAGGCCCTTAAAAATTGCTTCATCACTGGTGATATTAGGACTTACTGGACATATCACACTGACCCATTACAAGTTATCAGGTTGCAAAGTTCTGTTGTAGCTCCATTGTCCAGTTTGTGATTGCCTCCTCACTCTTTTGTCCCTTAGACTTCTACCACTGCGGATTAATAGGAGATGGAGACATACCCCCATGTACAGACCCCTGGTAGACTTGGCAACACTGGAGCACAGTCACATTATCCTCACCTATAGAATTGAAAGGGCCACAATCACAGAGCTGTGTGTCTAATTGGAGCCTGACCTGATATCTGCTATCCGTCACCCCACTGGGATCCCCCCTCTTGTGCAAGTGCTATCAGTTCTCCATTTCCTGGCATCTGGTTATTTCCAAGTGACTGTGGGCTTGCCAGCAAGCTAATGCTCTCAATTGTGTTAAAAAGAGTGCTGTCTACCCTGATTAAACACATGTGCAGCTGCATTGTTTTCCCCCAGGTTGAAAATGTGGCCACAGTGAAGGCCGAGTTCTATGCAATGGGACATATCCCCAACATAATTGGTGCGATTGATGGAACACATATTGCATTTGTTCCCCCCGCCAGAATGAACAGGTGTTCATGAATATTAATATATTCATGAGGTAGGTCATTTCCGACCCCATTGGGAATCGCAAACAGTGGAAAGTACACTGTTGTACATCCGGGATTGCGACTCGCAAATTGCAAATCGCTAAGACTCGCAGTTTGCGAGTCGCAATACCGGATCTTTGTACATGTGGCCCTCAATACCTCCCAAAGCTTGCTGCGGTCGTCTATCATATCATTCAAGCAATCATTCTTGCCTCCTTTTGTTCCAAAGATGGCATCTGATCCTAATTCTCTGGATTTAACTTTCTTACTGTAGAAATACACTAAAGGAAAACAGTGACACCTAAAGTTCATCCAGAGACTGCTCGGTATTATTGTTTCATGCATATGAAAATGGGGATGAGCCAGTAAGGTGGTGTAAATACGTTTTTTTGTAGAGCTTTCTATTTATACCAGTAATGATTCCATGAAGAAAAAACATATGTTTACATTGTTATCTAATCTGAAGTATATTTACATTTGGGGAATGTATTTTTCGTGATCTCTTATTAAAATTAATTCCGATTTGTATCAAAGTTAGCTGTATCCATATTTCGTGCAAAGAACTGTGCATAGCTTTTTTGGTTGCAATGTGTGTATAGGAAGTATAACTATCTGAGATAATGATGGAAGTATTCGACTCCCAGAGAAGAGTAATTAAACTTCGTGTGCTACCAGAAATTAAGAATATTTGTGAAGTGCTTTGTTCTATGAGATGCGGTTCAGTGCCATGAATTCCCTTCGTTTTAGAGCCTCCCAGGGTGTTATAAGGGATTACATGAATGCAATCGTATAACAACGCAAACTTGATGTACTGATGTCTGTATGCTCTCCTCTTCCCTCGCTGTTTACTACACCTATATACGCATTGGCTTGTAAAAGAGAACAATACACCTAAACAAATGTACAGTTTAAATGCTGCCCATTTCCAAGGCCTCATGAAAATAGTAAGGTTTTTAACATTTTTAATTGCTCAAGTCAAACAGTGAAATTATTTCCCAATTATGTTTCTGCACGCCCGAAGGGAGCACTGTTTTGATTTTTTTTACTTTTGTACTTTCATGAATAATTATACATTTCTACATTAATACAATACTCAATTATGCTGTCTTTGAATGCCAAGGTTGAGAAGAAAATAGGAGGTTAAGAAGGGCTTCCAAAGAACTGGAAGTGAACGCACTGGATGAAAGAAGATAGGGAGAAAAGGTGGGCACCAAAGCAACACCTAATAATTATCTCCATATCCTCACGTGTTTCAGGATCCGGTGCTTTTCGATTTCATTGACATTATACAACATTTTGAAAGGAGCAGGATAATTGCAGTCACGGAGAGAATGGGAGAGATACAACATTCTCTTCATTTACGTATTCATTTATCCCTCATCTGTTAATTTTTTGTGCCCCCTTGCAAAACGTTTGGAATTCTGCTGCTCCTATAAATCTTCCATTTAATACTGCTAAATGTGTTTTAATGTTGCGAAATGATTTATGGATTCATTGTTCAATAAGTATTATTGTGAGAAACTGACATAATTGGACCGTTTTTAAAGATACGAACCAACTTAGAAGCAAACAGAAGTATATTTTCAGAAATTATATAATTTTGCTGTAGTGCAGTAAAAGAGAGTAAATACATTTCGGGCATTGCTAAGATATCCACTAAACCCAAGGAAATCAGCGCTCACCTTTGCTCGGATGCAGTCTTGAACTATCTGGTGAAAAATGACTTTCCTAGACGCGGATGTATAATACCAATATCCATAAATATCAATATGTGCAGTTATAAGTATGATTAGCATTGGATCATGGTATTGCTATTGATATGATTCCTCTAGTGCACATGTAAAATCAATGTAACACAAACCATTTTCCTCAATTACAAGATGTCCGCTTCTGTGTGCCGTATCATTCACACATACAATATTTTTTAAACCATACTTATGCAAACTGTAACTCACTGTAACTGTAACTGTAACTGTAACCTGCTCATCATCTCACCCAGGACATCACTGATGATATATCAAATGACATAATTATTTACATTATTGATGTGATCAAAAATTACATCATAATTTATATTATCAATGACAACATTATTATGGATACTCATTACGTAATTAAATGGTACTATAATGGCAGGGGTGCTTCTTTGTCATGAGTTCTACTCCACTGGGAAATGAGCACACCAGGGTAGATTTCTTAAGCTCCAAGAGGAATAATACATAATGTACCATTATTGGAGAAAAAGAGAAGGGGTTAGCTGTCTCTAACTTCTCACCACAACCATTTATGCTCATATAGGTAACGAGTGTTAGGTGTCAACCCACCTTTCCAGAATAACTCTCATAACAGGGTCAGTACTGCATATAGGTATGGTTTCTCCATCCTGACCTCTAGAAACACAAGATAGCTGTTGGTATTTTACAATAGAAGTTTGTTCATTATGTACTGTTTGCACATAAATCTTATGTATTGAAATGATGGTACTTGCCATAGTAATCACAGGAATTCTAATATATAAATTAGTGACTATCATGAATATTTAAAAAATGTTGCAGCACACCTTCCTACTCTCTCCATTAATCTAGTCTGATTAATATCTACATATACGTTAACAGCATCATGATTATTGTTTTTGCTTGCATATGAGTTTCCAATGTCCGGCCAGCATTTTGGGAGCAGAGGCTTGTGGGTCGCAAGCTTCCCAAAAATATTACGCATAAACATCTTTTTTTATATATTGGTTATTTGCTGCTGCAGCTGTGTAGTGGGAAAAGGAAGGCACAG
Organism: Pleurodeles waltl; assembly: GCF_031143425.1. Classification (NCBI taxonomy): domain Eukaryota; kingdom Metazoa; phylum Chordata; class Amphibia; order Caudata; family Salamandridae; genus Pleurodeles; species Pleurodeles waltl. The sequence goes on along the minus strand of NC_090446.1, from coordinate 1,076,685,997 downwards.
ATAACAGGGGACCAGGCTCTACTGGTGATGCAGGAAGAACTCATTGGCTCCAGAAGGCAGAACTCAGATGGTACCTCTGGATAAGCACCTCTCTTTCCTATACCCATTGCAGGAGAACAGTTGAAATATTTAGACCAGCCTTCAGCAAGACCCAACATCCTCTTATCTTTGGGGGGTATCCTTTCTCGAAATGAAAGTGAAGTGAGAGGTAAGTAGTATGAGTCCACACAGAAGCCACGGTGGATGCAGCTGACCATGATGCTATTGCTGTAGCTGTACGGGAGGTGGAGTACCAGCAGTACCACACAGGTAGCATTGTCTCTAAACAGAACAGTAATTACTTGCATTCAGAATGTTAGTGTATGCTGTTTTTAATTCTTGTCACCAATAAGAAAGGGAGATACTGTGTGAAAAATCATTCTGCATGTGTTGTGTGGAGATCCCTGAGGGAAGATGAGCGTAATGCTAGAGAGAATTTGTCCTGCATATGTAGTGCTAGAAAGCTTGACGTGGGGTATAAGGTGTTTGCATGTAGAGTGAGATCAGTGCCTGTATTAATGCAGGGTGAGGGGTGCCATTGTAATAACAGGGTAAGAGGTGTGCCCATGAATGCGGGTAAGAAATGTGCCTAGGTAAGTGCAGGGTGGGGTGTTTACCTCTCTCAGAAATGAGTGAGGGGTATACTTGCCTGAGAGCTGGCTGAGGACTTTGCCAGTGAAAGTGTAGGGTGAGAGGTGTGCCTATGTGAATAATGGGTGACTGGTGTGCCTGTGTGAGTGAAGGACTAGGTATGTGCCTATCAGACTATAGTCTAAGGGATGTGCCTGGGTGAGTGCACTGAGAGGGTGCAGCTCTACGAGTACTGGGTAAGGAGTGTGTGATTCCAGGCTGAGAGGTGTTACCATGTGAGTGCAGCATGAATGGTGTGCAATGTCAGTACATGGTATAACACACAAGTAATAGATCAAGGCTCCAAAAGATACCTGGCACAATATCTCACTGTTTGGAGGCACTCGCTCCCTGAAGAATGCAGAATCAATGCTTCTTCAGTGCGAGGTCAGGATTTAAGAAACAAATAACTACAGCTGGAGCTTTTAAAAAATGCCCCAAAATTCCAGAGTTCATTTTCTCTCTTAACACTTTTGGGGCCATATGTATGAAAATGCAATTTTGCATTTCCTAAAAAGTGACTCATTAGAAATTGCTATTTAGGAAATGCAAAATGATAGGAATGAAATAGCTCCTATGGAGTAGGAATTCCGATTAGGAAATCACAAATAGGAAATACCATGCCATTTGGTCCAAGGGGCCAATTTAGCATTTTTGAAATGCAAAACAAAGGATGCCCATGGGAATAAGGCCTCCCGTAATGCACCCCAAAAATAGGGGTGCACATGTCAGGCACACATATGCCCTAAGGACATGTGTGTGATCGTTCTCACTTCAAAAAAGCATCTTTGGATGCTTCTTTTAAAAATTGCAAATGGTTAACATCCACTCAGAGTCATAAGTGCCCAATTAGCATTTAGGAAATGCTTTGTACAGGGAGTGCAGAATTATTAGGCAAATGAGTATTTTGACCACATCATCCTCTTTATGCATGTTGTCTTACTCCAAGCTGTATAGGCTCGAAAGCCTACTACCAATTAAGCATATTAGGTGATGTGCATCTCTGTAATGAGAAGGGGTGTGGTCTAATGACATCACCACCCTATATGAGGTGTGCATAATTATTAGGCAACTTCCTTTCCTTTGGCAAAATGGGTCAAAAGAAGGACTTGACAGGCTCAGAAAAGTCAAAAATAGTGAGATATCTTGCAGAGGGATGCAGCACTCTTAAAATTGCAAAGCTTCTGAAGCGTGATCATCGAACAATCAAGCGTTTCATTCAAAATAGTCAACAGGGTCGCAAGAAGCGTGTAGAAAAATCAAGGCGCAAAATAACTGCCCATGAACTGAGAAAAGTCAAGCGTGCAGCTGCCACGATGCCACTTGCCACCAGTTTGGCCATATTTCAGAGCTGCAACATCACTGGAGTGCCCAAAAGCACAAGGTGTGCAATACTCAGAGACATGGCCAAGGTAAGAAAGGCTGAAAGACGACCACGACTGAACAAGACACACAAGCTGAAACGTCAAGACTGGGCCAAGAAATATCTCAAGACTGATTTTCTAAGGTTTTATGGACTGATGAAATGAGAGTGAGTCTTGATGGGCCAGATGGATGGGCCCGTGGCTGGATTGGTAAAGGGCAGAGAGCTCCAGTCCGACTCAGACGCCAGCAAGGTGGAGGTGGAGTACTGGTTTGGGCTGGTATCATCAAAGATGAGCTTGTGGGGCCTTTTCGGGTTGAGGATGGAGTCAAGCTCAACTCCCAGTCCTACTGCCAGTTCCTGGTAGACACCTTCTTCAAGCAGTGGTACAGGAAGAAGTCTGCATCCTTCAAGAAAAACATGATTTTCATGCAGGACAATGCTCCATCACACGCGTCCAAGTACTCCACAGCGTGGCTGGCAAGAAAGGGTATAAAAGAAGGAAATCTAATGACATGGCCTCCTTGTTCACCTGATCTGAACCCCATTGAGAACCTGTGGTCCATCATCAAATGTGAGATTTAAAAGGAGGGAAAACAGTACACCTCTCTGAACAGTGTCTGGGAGGCTGTGGTTGCTGCTGCACGCAATGTTGATGGTGAACAGATCAAAACACTGACAGAATCCATGGATGGCAGGCTTTTGAGTGTCCTTGCAAAGAAAGGTGGCTATATTGGTCACTGATTTGTTTTTGTTTTGTTTTTGAATGTCAGAAATGTATATTTGTGAATGTTGAGATGTTATATTGGTTTCACTGGTAATGATAAATAATTGAAATGGGTATATATTTGTTTTTTGTTAAGTTGCCTAATAATTATGCACAGTAATAGTCACCTGCACACACAGATATCCCCCTAACATAGCTAAAACTAAAAACAAACTAAAAACTACTTCCAAAAATATTCAGCTTTGATATTAATTAGTTTTTTGGGTTCATTGAGAACATGGTTGTTGTTCAATAATAAAATTAATCCTCAAAAATACAACTTGCCTAATAATTCTGCACTCCCTGTATATGTGCATAGGAATGGCAAATACGTAATCCCTATTTGCGTTTTCCTATCTAGGGGATCGCAAATTGCGATTTCTACTGGGTAGAAATCACAATTGTATGATCTTTAAAGGTCTTTGTACTTATGAAAAGGCCATTAAGCATTTCTTAATGGCCTGAAATATCGATTCGGTCAGTTAAGAAATGCTAAATGGCTTCGTACAACAGGCCCTTAGAGCCTTACTTTGAAGCATTCAGGCAGGGCATTAAACAACAAATGCTCCACCACTACGTTCAGTAATAGGCCCAAACACCTACACAAGCGCTTACCAGGACAGTATCCAGAACTGGATGCTGTTTGGCATCTTAATACTGACATACAATTTGCTTTCTTAGATACATTTAAAAAAAAATATTTTATTGAAAGCATAAGCATTAATGCACCACTCAACCACTGTCTACCCAATGGCGATACAGCATCAATTTTAGTCAAACTTATAAAACAATTCAATGTCAAAGCGGTAGAGTATTTCCATACATATCATAGTACAAGTAGCCACAGCCTTTTTACACCTCAACAAACTCTGCCTTGCCCCTTCGCAACCCCAGCTTTAGAAAGGGAACCCACTCCCAACCAATCCACCACTGCAAACTTCCCAAGTAACAGTAATCATCTGTCTATCCAATTATTCATTAGGATATGCTCAACTTTCAATGCAGAAGAACAGATAATTCTCCACTCAGTCTAACAAACACAAATCCCTCTCCCAAATCCCTGCAATGAGGGTGAAGTGTAATATGTGTCAGGTCACCGCTCAATATAACATAAATAAGCTTCCTCTTGCATACATTTTGTCACAATACTTTGTCATGGATATGCTACTGTACTTATCCACGGTAAAGTGTCATGCATATATTACTTTGCTGACCTACGGTAAAGTGCTCTAAAACAGTATAAATAAATACGTAAAAGTTAGGCCTGACAGCCTTAGGGTGGCCACCCATTACATTTTGCTTGACTCCCTCAACTTTTTAGATACTGTTTTTGCTGGTTTTTAGACTCTGCACTTTGCCACTGCTAACCAGTGCTAAAGTGCATATGCTCTCTCCCTCTAAACATGGTAACATTGAATTATACCCAATTAGACAATTTAATGTACTTATAAGCCCCTAGTACAGTGCACTATATGTGCACAGGGCCTGCAGATTAAATGCTACTAGTGGGCCTGCAGCACTGCTTGTGCCACCCACTTGAGTAGCCCTTTAACCTTGTCTCAGGCCTGCCATTGCTAGGCCTGTGTGTGCAGTTTCACTGCCAATTCGACTTGGCATTAAAAGTACTTGCCAAGTCTAAAACTCCCCTTTTTCTACATATAAGACACCCCTAAGTTATGCCCTAGGTAACCCATAGGGTAGGGTGCTGTATAGGGAAAAGTCAGGACATGTACTTATGTAGTTTACATGTCTTGGTAGTGTAAACTCCTAAATTAGTTTTTACTTTGCTGTGAGACATGCCCCCTTCGTAGGCTAACATTGGGGGTGCCCTCATACATTGTTTGACTGCTGGCTGATGATCTGAAAGGGGTAGGAAGGTCATATTTAGTATGGACAGAATGGTGATATAAAATACTACTGATTGGTGAGGTTGGATTTAATATTACCATTTTAGAAATGCTACTTTTAGAAAGTGGGCATTTCTCTGCACTTAAATCTTTCTGTGCCTTACAATCCACGTCTGGCTGGGTTTAGTTGACAGCTCCTTGTGCATTCACTCAGACACACCCCAAACACAGAATACTCAGCCTCACTTGATACATCTGTATGTTGAATGGGTCTTCCTGGGCTGGGAGGGTGGAGGGCCTGCCCTCACACAAAGGACTGTCACACCCCCTACTGGGACCCTGGCAGACAGGATTGAACTGAAAGGGGACCTGGTGCACTTCTGAGCCACTCTTTGAAGTCTCCCCCACTTCAAAAGCACATTTGGCTATATAATCAGGTCCCCTGCCCCTACCAACTCAGACACTTCCTGGAGAAGAAACTTGTAACCAGAACCTGCATCCTGCCAAGAAGAACTGCCTGGCTGCCCAAAGGACTAACCTGTCTGCTTTCTATGAAGGACTGTTGCCTTGCTGTTGCCCTGCTGCCTTGCTGCTCCCTGGCTGTGGTGAAGAAGTGCTCTCCAGGGGCTTGGATAGAGCTTGCCTCCTGTTCCTTGAAGCCTCAAGACCAAAAAGACCTAGGGCCAGATTACAACTTTGGCAGAGGGGGTTAATCCGTCCCAAATGTGACGGATATCCCGCCCTCCGTATTACGAGTCCATTATATCCTATGGAAATCCACGCATCGTCCCGGGGGTGTCTGAAAACCCAGCAACCCGAAGAGGATCCACGACCGAGCACCAGAAATCGACGCACATCCGTCCCTGCATGAAAACTAAATGACACATCACCATGTGCGGCCCGAGAAATCGACGCACACCCCTTTTGTTTCCAGGAATCTCCTCCTCTGTGGTTCTTGGTGGAGATTTTTCACACAAACCAGGTACTTTCTGCTTGAAAGAGACTTTGTTTGCTTTTAAAAGACTTAAGACACTTTGGCCCTCATTACAACATTGGTAGGCGGCAGAGGCAGCCTGCCAAGGTTGGACCGCTGAGCGGCCGCCTATGCGGCCGCAGTCCCACCAGCCACATTACAACATGCCCGCTGGGTCGGCGGGCGGAAACAGAGTTTCCACCCGCCAGCCCAGCAGGGATGTCGGGCGTAACATTGGATCCGGCTCCTAATGGAGCCGGCATGGTTGTGGCCTTGCGACAGGTGCAGCTGCACCCGTCGCGCTTTTCACTGTCTGCTGTGCAGACAGTGAAAAGCAGGGTGGGGCTGTGCCTGGGTGCCCTGCACTGCCCATGCCAAGTGCATGGGCAGTGCAGGGGCCCCCAGGGGCCCCACGACTCCCCTTTCCACCAACCTTTCCATGGCAATCTCTACCGCTATGGACAGGCTGACGGGAAGGGGAGTCATAATCCCTTGGAGGATTGTAACCACCGGGACAATGATGACGGGAAACCTCCGGGACAACGATGGCGGGAAACCGCCTGTCCCGGCAATGCGACCGTGGCGTTACCGCTGCGGTCATAATATGGCAAATTGTACCACCAGCCTGTTGGCTGTACAATCGCCAAAACAACCCTGGTGGTTTTTGACCACCAGGGTTGTAATGAGGGCCTTTAAATCAGTTTTCAGTGATATCTCATCATATACATATTGCATTTTATTCATTTTGACCCGCATTTATCCAGATAAATATCATATATTTTTCTAAGCACTGTGTGGTGTATTTTTGGGGTGCTATATGGTTTTGTTGTATGCTTTATTGCACAAATACTTTACACATTGCCTTCTAAGTTAAGCCTGACTGCTCAGTGCCAAGCTACCAGAAGGTGGGCACAGGATAATTTTGATTGTGCATTACTTACCCTGACTTGAGTTAGGGTCCTTGCTTTTACAGTTTTACAGGGGGTAACCTTATTGCCAACCAAAGACCCCATTTTTAACAGTAAATAAGGGTCAATGATGTGTTTATGTGAGTGTAGAAGGAAGGGTAGCCCATATAAGAGAAGAATGACTGGTATGTCTGCCTGAGTACATGATGAGAGACAGAGCTGTGGCCATGTGAGTGCAGGTTGAGCAGTGTATGAGTGGTGGTTGACTGGTCTGCCCATGTGAATTCAGGGTTTAATCTTCGCCAATATGGATTGCCTCTACATGCATAATACAAACAGCCATATCTGCAATACACCTGCCACCTATGTAATAGTATGAGTACTAATTCTCTTCAACACAGCCTGATTTATCGCTCAAAAATGATTTTGAAAATGTAACAAGTTTTCTAAAAACATCAGCTTCATCTAAAACATCAAAAAATACACACTATATATATATATATATATATATATATATATATATATATATATATATACATATATTTATTTATATATTTATGTATACATTTACTTTATATATGCAAACACATACAAGTTAAGCTGCACACATGAGAACTATTTATGTAGCATGAGAGCTACTGCTAGCTAACAAGTTTTATGTTGGAAATATCTGCTCTGAACAGATCTACATTATAATTGACATGCAAACCTTCGCTACTCACTCTGTTGGATTTTGAAATTTCAGTTAGATTTGTTATTTAAAAATGTGATTGTGAAATGGTGCAAAAGGTATTAGCAAACCAAAAATGGGTTATGAACAGAAACTATAACAATAACTACATTGCTGGTATCGCAGTATGTGTTGTATATAGAAAATGCATAACTGGTAACTGTGTAATATGGTCCAATCTAATTTTGACATTGAAGAATGTGATTATAGTGGCATTATAAATCACAAGAAAGAAGGCTGCATGGTTTGTAAAGGTCACCATGATGGCAATGTATGATCATAATATATATGGTACCTTGACTGGGGTATGAGCCCTAGTCAATCAACAGCCAGAATCCCTTGCAGGGTGGACCTCAAAAACTCACTAAATTAACCAGTGTTTAACTCTGGGTAGCTTGGCACAAAAAGCAGTCAGGCTTAACTTAGGGACAATTTGAAAACTATTTTTTCACCACACAAACAGTAATAAAGTGAAAACCCAAGACAAGGATAACCCCACACCAATTTAGAAAAATAAAGTACATTTGAATAAACTATTTGACACCAAAACAACAAAATTCCGATCAGTAGTACCAGAGTTATGATATTTGTTACATTTTTAGTAACAACTAGCACTTAAAAGATCAAAACACCAACAGTGGACAGCTATGGCTGTCCACAGTGGAGCAAGGTTCAGACACAAGAAGAGGATTTGACGCCGGCCAGTGCCTTCTTTCAAACTTAGAAAGAATTTTGAGAAAAGTGTTCTGAGAAGGTAAAGTTCAGCAGGGTAAGGCTGCAGGCAGTATTGGAGGAGGAAGCACTGTCTTCGGGGCGTCTTGGGACAAAGCTTCTGTAAAGATTTCTATGTTCAGACTTACGCCCTCATTACAATACTGGCGGTCAGTGATAAAACGGCGGTAATACCGCCAACAGGCTGGCGGTAAAAAAAAAATGGAATTTTGACCATGGCGGAAACCACCAACACAGACAGCCACTTTAACACACTGACTGCCACAGCGGAAGCAAAAAGCACTGCTGCGGTGCCCACCAACAGCCAGGCGGGAGACAATGTAACACCCACTGTATTATGAGACACCAATCTGCCACCTTTTCCGGGGCAATATCAATGGCATCAAAAACATGACAGAAACAGTACACAGAAGGGAAAAGACTCACCTCTCGACACTCAAGGAAGAACTACTAAGCTATGGAGCCCGAAATGCAGATCTTCCTCATGCTGGTATACCTCCTCCTACACCAGCAACACGAATGCCAGCGAAGATGACCACGGTGAGTACCGCACCTAGCACACAAGGGAGGGGGGGAGGAAAAAGACAGTGACACACACACGCAACACCCCACCCCCACCCCCAACACCATACACACAAACAGATGCAACAACATTACACATCCACCCCGTTCCCCTCAGGAATAACGCAAGAACAAAAGGAAGTGAGTAAAGCCAGTGTAAAAATAAACATTTCGAGAAAAATGTCCTTAAAGCACAAAACAGTATCTACAATATATACAAATGGAGGGACAATGCCCAGTCCAAAATGCTGTGGCCCACTGGGCCATAACACATAGGCAAAGGCCACACTTGACTCCTGCCTCAATACAGAGAGAGCACTGCTAGGGCATCAGGTCGAAGATACACAGGTACCTCAGGGGGAAGGGGGCACCTCAGCCGGAAGATGGTAAAACGCCACTGCTCCTGGAGGGGGCTACATGCCCTCTGCGATGTACTGGGGAGTGCAAAGCCACATTCTCTCTAGTGGGTGGTTTGCCCACTGCTTGGTCCTGGGGAGTGCAAAGACACAGTCTCTCAAGTGGATGACTTCTCCACTGGTTCTGGAGGGGGTCTTGTGCCCAGTGTGCTTCATCCTGGGAAGGAGAGAGTGAGTGGATGCCTTCTTCCACTGGTTCTGGAAGGGGCTTTGTGCCCAGTGTGCTTCATCTTGGCAAGGAGAGGGTGAGTGGATGCCTTCTTCCACTGGTTTTGGAGGGGGCTTTGTGCCAAGTGTGCTTCATCCTGGCAAGGAGGGGGTGAGTGGATGCCTTCTTCCGCTGGTTCTGGAGGGGGCTTTGTGCCCGTGTGCTTCATCCTGGCAAGGAGGGGGTGAGTAGATGCCTTCGTCCACTGGTTCTGGAGGGGGCTTTGTGCCCAGCGATGCAGATTCTGGATGGTGCAAGGTCACAGTCTCTCACCTGGGTGTCACACCTACAGTTGTTGCAGGCGCCAGGACGCACTACAGCCCATGTAGGCACGACTACACTGCCTGCAGCGGTGATGGCTGCCCAGTGGTGGCAGTTGCGGGGCTGCCGGTGGTGCTGCCAGAGGTGGGGGGAGGCTCCAGCCCTTCCCCTGCAGCCTCGGACAGCTGAAGTGCCATGGCTGGTGTTGTTTGCCCAGATGCTTCAGCACCAGGCAACAGATCCATCCTGCCTGCGGCGTCTGTACCTTTTTCCTTGCCCTTGGTGGCTGGTGTTCCCTTCCTGCCCTTGGCAGCTGGTGGTGCCTCCTTACTTCTGCCAGCTGGTGTTCCCTTCCTGCCCTTGGTAGCTGGTGGTCCCTCTTTACCCTTGGTAGCTGGTGGTGCCTCCTTGCCCTTGCTAGATGGTGGTGCCTCCTTGCCCTTGCTAGCTGATGGTGCCTCCTTGCCGTTGCTAGCTGATGGTGCCTCCTTGCCCTTGGCCGCTGGTGCAGGCACACTGGCAATGCTGACGGGTGTCTCCTTGGAGCGTCTCACACCTGCAGTAGCTGCAGAAACTATACAGCCCACCCTGGCCTGAAGTAAAGGACGGGGGGCAGGGAATAGGTCATGGGTGGAGTAAGAGGGAGTGGCTGTAGGAGGAGTCTGTCTGCTGTGTTTGGGTGCATGGGCTGGATGCTGTCATGAGGTGGATGGCTGTTGTGTGTCTGAGTGCTTGCGTCTGTGCACTTTGGGAGGAGGGGGCACAGACACAGTGGGAGAGGACACATGGGACGTGTGCATTGATGTGGTGGGGGTGACTGCCAGTGAGGGGCGTGTAGTGATAGGCGTGATGATGATGGAGGTAGTGGATGAGGATGCAGTGCATGCAGGTGTGAGTGGAGATGCAACTGGGAGGAAGGTGGACAAGAAGGAGGAGGGGGACACAGTGGAGGCAGTGGATGTTGGTGTGTCTGCATCTGGATGGTGCTTGTGTGAGTGCCTGTGGGATGAAGTGTGGTGCTTGTGTTTGCCTGAGCCACTTCTGTGTGTTGATTTGGGTGCATGCTGGTCTGAAGGTGTGCTTGGAATAGGCTGGTGTTGAGGGGATTGGGACTGGGTAGAGGAAGTTGGAAGGGGAGGCTAGAGACAGGGACAATGGCTGCCATCAGGGAGTTGGCCAGAGTCTGGAATGATCTCTGTTGGGCCACCACGCCAGAGTGAATGCCCTCCAGGTGTCATGACCACACAAACTTGCCAAGTCAAATCAAAGAAGTGCATGAGAAAAGCAAAGAGATATCCTCAGTGGAGACAGGAAAGCCCAAACTGGAAGAAGGTTTGCAGAGTAATCTTGCGCTTATTTCAAAGGAAGAATCAAGAAGAGAAGATCCAAGATGGCCGCTGTGAGTCCTGAAGGTTAGTTACAGTTCTAGTCTTGCAATCGGTTGGTTGCTAGGTTACGAGCTCTCCAGCTGGAAGCCTTGCACTTCAACTGAGGTCTGACAGGAATCAGCTGTGTGGAGAGAGCGCGCTTCAGAACAGAAACTCCTGTGAGGTAAAATTACATTTGAAGATTATATTACAGAAAACAGATAAATATTGTCAAGGTTTATTCGAAGAGTTTGATAGTAGACCGTTCCCGTGGAAGTCGGCAAGGCTACAGAGTTAATGTATGAATTAACCTTATGTTTACAAGGTTCTTGTTTAAGATATTAAAGTCAAAGAAAAAACTAACTTTAAAAGAGCAAGTATCTACAAATGTCAAGGTTATAAACAAAGGCCAAGTTTAAAGGAGAAACGAACTGTTAACAAATAAGCATTTACAAATTCAATGGTAATAAACCAAAATAGAGTTTAAAAGAGAAACAAACTTAAATAAACAAGCATTTACAACTACAAGTTATCGACAGATGTCGAAGTAAGGAAGGAGAAACTAACTGTAATAAACAAGCATTTAGAAATACAAGTTATCAACAAATGCCGAAGTAGGAAAGGAGAAACAAACTTTAATAAACAAGCACTTACAAATACAAGTATTGACAGAAGTCACAATAAGACAGGAGAAATTAAATAACATCAGCTGATTTGAAGAACGCATTATCACCAACTATATATATATATATATATATAGCAACATAAAACCAATCTCTAACAAAGGTTGAGAAGTTCTTCCAGAATCAGTAATAAGCATTTTTTAAGAAGAGCTATCATTTATAGAGAGAAGCAAGGCTACAGAGAACTCAGGGTGAGTGAAGAAATAATAGAATTAAAGAGAATTAAGTGTTGAGAGTAGAAAGTGAAAAACTGATGTTGTATGTCCCTAGTAATTGCGACTGTGACCTTTGCAGGTGCTGTATCCAATCTTAAATGTGAAGAGGCAGACTGAGTACTGGCGTTCATCATCTCTGTGGCAGTCTCTCTACCATCCCATTCCCCTTTCCCCCTCCGGGGTACTCAGCACGAAGGATTAATATTCGTTGTGAGTAGCTCGGGTCGGGACTGAGGAGTTATCTTCTGCTTCTGAGGAAATCGAATTGAAGTATCCTGACACCAGGAATGCATTTGTTTGTTGCAAATGCCCTGACAGCCCCTGGATGGCATTCAGTATGGTTGACTGCCCAACAGAGATGGATCTCAGGAGGTCAATAGCCTCCTCACTGAGGGCAGCAGGGCTGACTGGGGCTGGGCCTGAGGTGCCTGGGGCGAAGGAGATACCCACCCTACTGGGTGAGCGGGCACGGAAAACACACTGAGGGACTGCTGGGAAGGCAGTGCTGGTACGGGGTGGGTGTACCTGTAGTTAGGGTGGGCACAGAGGTGTCCGCCACTGCCAGGGAGCTTCCATCGGAGGAGGTTTCGCTGTCCGAACTGTCCCCCCAGTCTCTGCCGTGGTGCTCCCCTCTGTCCCACTGGTGCCCTCACTGTCGGTGGATTCGGCCCCATAAGCCATGTGGGATGCAGCTCCCTCCATCGCCTGTGACTCTGCTCCTCTGCCAGATGATGCTAATGCACACAAGGACAGGGTGACAAAACAAAAAGGGGGGGGGGAGACAGAGGATACACTTGGTGAATGCAAGCAACAACGCCACCGTTGGCGTACACAACACACAGGATTATTCCTTTGGCTCAACCGAGCGCTTCGGTGGGGATCCAAATAAGGCGCAGATTTTTCTGACCCAATGCTCATTGCATTTTTTATGTAGACCAGTCATTTTTTCCGGAGACCAGTCCAAAGTGGCATTTATATTGTCTTATCTGACAGGAGATGCGGCTGCATGGTCCATGCCAATAATTTCCAGAAATGATCCTGTATTATATAATTTCCAAAATTTCAAGGAAGAGTTCTTAAGAATATTTGATCGGCGAACTGCAGCTCAAGCCACTGACAATGAACTACTGGAAATCAGGCAAGGTAATAAAGATCTAGTAGCCCATCTGGCTCATTTCAATAAACTCATTGTAGAGACTGCCTGGCCAGAGTCAAAAAGAGCCGCCATATTTTATCGTGGACTGAGAGATGAATTGAAAGATGCCTTGGCACAGGTCCAAATAGACCCACCGAAATTTCGGAGTTAATTGATCTTGTGTTACAGATTGACCACCGGTTAACTGAACGAAGAGCAGAAAAGAGAAGAGAGTATCGACCATTTCCCCTGAGAATTGATCGTGTAAGAAATGATCATACGAGAGCCGGAGAAGGGATAACGATAGAAGAACCAATGCAAATTGGTTCCATCCGAGGTCCTTTATCTAAGGAAGAAAAAGAGAAAAAAAGAATGAATCAACTATGTTTATATTGCGGTGCATCTGGGCATTTTCTTAAAAACTGTCCCAAGAAACCCAAAGCTCTTCAGTCGGGAAAAGGCCAGCTTCATCAGTAGAGGGAGTTGCCCTGATGAAAGCAGAACCCAAGACAAATCCTTTAGATCAACGAGTGGCGAATACCTTACAAACCGCAGCACCACATTTGGTACAAACAGTATCAGTTAAGACCCTTGAGAAGGAAATTCAAGGGATCTCAGTTATGATAGACTCTGGAGCTACGGGCAACTTCTGTGATATCAAATACGCTCGTAAAATGGGTATTCGATTTATCAAGAAATCTACTTTGGAAGTAGTAAGAGCTGTGGATGGAACCAATCTTTCTTCAGGACCCATTTCCCATGAGACCGAACCAATTCAGATGCAAGGTTTTGGTGGACATCAGGAGCAGATAATCTTTAATTGGATAGATGCTCCACAATTTCAACTCATTTTGGGTCTGCCCTGGCTTACAGAACATAATCCACAAATTGATTGGAGCAAAAGAACGATCAAGATGAATTCCTCTTACTGCAAAGAGAATTGCTTTCATGATGGAGTGGAAGTGTCCACCAAGTCCCAAGCGGCCTGTTTATCATCACACTCTTCAATGATCTGTGCACTAAAGACAGCAGAAATCCCAAAAGAATATGAGGATTTAGTCGCCGTTTTTGATGAAAAGGAGGCTGAGAAATTGCCACCACATCGACCCTACGACTGCAAAATTGAACTGGAGCCAGGTGCGATATTGCCATGTAGCAGAGTATACGCATTAACCGAAGCAGAGAATCAACATTTAAAGGAGTATTTGGATCAATATCTTGCTAATGGTTTTATTCGTCCTTCTGAATCTCCATTGTCATCCCCACTATTTTTCATACCAAAGAAGGATGGGAGTCTTCGAACTTGCATTGATTATCGAGCCCTCAATCAGGTTACCATCAAGAATCGATACCCACTGCCTTTAGTGTCAGTTTTATTAGATCAAGTAAAGAATGCTAGAATTTACACCAAATTGGACCTGAGAGGAGCATATAATTTGATTCGAGTGGCTTCAGGGGATGAATGGAAAACCGCTTTTCGGACTCGATACGGATTATTTGAATATCAAGTGATGCCTTATGGGTTATGCAATGCTCCCGCTGCCTTCCAGCATTTCGTTAATGATATATTACGAGAATTCCTCGACCAGATTGCCGTGGTTTATATAGATGACATTTTAATATTTTCCAACAATCTACAGGAGCACATTTCCCATGTTCGATCCATCCTCACAAGGTTGCAAGAAAACCATCTCTATGTAAAATTGGAGAAGTGTGCATTTCATGTGGAACGAGTTGAGTTCTTAGGATTCATTTTGTCACCAGAAGGAGTTAGTATGGATCCTGCCAAGATAAAGACAGTGCAACATTGGCCTTCTCCTTGCAATGTCAAAGAGATCCAGAGTTTCTTGGGGTTCGCTAATTTTTATCGAAGATTCATATCCAATTTTTCTCAAACAGTTACACCCATTACTCGATTGTTGAAGAAAGGAGTGAAGTTTGAGTGGACAAAAGAAGCTGAAAATGCTTTTAATTTTTTTAAGAATTCCTTCGTCTCAGCTCCAATCTTGCTCCACCCCAATCCAGATGAGCCATATTATGTGGAGGCAGATGCTTCAGATGTTGCCATAGGAGGTATCCTTTCCCAGCGTCATAAAGATACAGGTCAATTACATCCAGTGGCCTATTTCTCTCGAAAATTAACACCACCAGAGATAAATTATTCAATTGCGGATAAGGAGCTATTGGCAGTCAAAGAAACTTTTCATGAGTGGAGGCATTACATTTTGGGAGCTAAGCATAAAGTGACCGTTTACACGGACCACCGAAATTTACAGTTTTTAAAATCAGCTCGAACTCTAACAGCTAGACAACTGCGTTGGTCCCTATATTTTGCAGACTTTGATTTTGTTATCACTTTCAGACCAGGAAAAGTAAATGGGAAGGCAGGTCCTCTATCTCGAATTGATACCGGTGCAGTTAAAGAGCCTCCAGAAAAAGAATTGATTATTCCACAAGAGAAGTTCATATCTGCCATATTGTATGAAAATGTAACCAAAGAAATTCAAGAAAACTTAACATTCGAAGGAGTGCTGAAGTGGTCCAAAGAAGGCCAAGGAAGAGAAATCAAAAAAGGTTGCCATACTTTAAAGGTGCACTGTATGTTCCGACTGTGGAGCTGCAAGAAAAAATTCTTCAGGCTTATCATGACGATCAATTGGCTGGACACAAAGGAATTCAAAAGACTCAAAATCTAATACAACGAGAATTTTGGTGGCCAAAAATGAAAACTCAGATAAGACAATATGTGTCAACTTGTGACAAATGTCAAAGAGGGAAATCAAATAGAACAGCTTCACAAGGTCTGTTAAGACCTTTGCCCACTGCACCCCATGCCTGGCGTACTGTTACTTTGGATCTTATAGTGGAACTCCCTAGTAGCCAAGGTTTTAACACTATCCTAGTTTTTGTAGACACTTTCACTAAAATGGCGCATTTCATTCCTTTGAAAGAAATCCCTCGAGCCCCACAGGTTGGATAGTTGTTTACACAACACATAGTACGCGCCCATGGTATCCCAAAAATTCTAGTTTCAGACAGGGGGTCCCAATTTGTTTCTCGCTTTTGGAAGGCCTTTCGTAAAAGATTAGGACTTGATTCTCGTTACTCTACCAGTTACCATCCTGAAACCGATGGGCAAACAGAGAGAGTGAATCAAGAGTTAGAACAGTATTTAAGACTCAATTTATTCAATAAAGAGAAGGAATGGCCCGAGTTGATGTGGGCAGCTGAATTTGCTTACAATAATGCTGTTCATTCCACCACTGGATTCACCCCCTTTTATCTGAACCATGGTAGACATCCTAATGTAATGTTGGGTAAAGAAGATGATTCAGTGTCTGCAGTAGAAGAGATGGTGAGGGATTTGCAGACCACGTTAGTTAGGGCTAGAAAAAACATCATTCAAGCAAAAGACTGTTATAAGACTCAGGCTGATAGAAAAAGAAGAGAGAGCCCCATTTATTCGAAAGGAGACACAAAGTTTGGTTATCCACTCGTCATTTACGTCTCAAAGGAAATCGCAAATTTCAGCCACGATTTATAGGTCCATTCAAAGTTGACAAGATGATCAATCCAGTGGCAGTTAAATTGCAGTTGCCAGCTCATCTAAAGATACATCCTGTTTTCCATGTCTCCTTGTTAAAGAACAGTCCTCCAAATTTACGTCAAAACTCCCCTCCAATTCCTATCCAGATTAGCTCTGCAGAAGAGTATGAGGTCAATCAAATCTTAGATTCCAAAATCCGTAATGGCCAGCTTTATTATCTAATTGATTGGAAAGGTTATGGTCCAGAGGAACGATCCTGGGAGCCGCACGAGTATGTACATGCTTCAAGATTAGTGAGAAACTTTCATAGAACCTACCCAAGCAAACCTAAATTGGAGAACTGTTCCTTGAGGGGGAGTACTGTCATGACCACACAAACTTGCCAAGTCAAATCAAAGAGGTGCATGAGAAAAGCAAAGAGATATCCTCAGTGGAGACAGCAAAGCCCAAACTGGAAGAAGGTTTGCAGAGTAATCTTGCGCTTATTTCAAAGGAAGAATCAAGAAGAGAAGATCCAAGATGGCCGCTGTGAGTCCTGAAGGTTAGTTACAATTCTAGTCTTGCAATCGGTTGGTTGCTAGGTTACAAGCTCTCCAGCTGGAAGCCTTGCACTTCAACTGAGGTCTGACAGGAATCAGCTGTGTGGAGAGAGAGCGCGCTTCAGAATAGAAACTCCTGTGAGGTAAAATTACATTTAAAGATTATATTACAGAAAACAGATAAATATTGTCAAGGTTTATTCGAAGAGTTTGATAGTAGACCGTTCCCGTGGAAGTCGGCAAGGCTACAGAGTTAATGTATGAATTAACCTTATGTTTACAAGGTTTTTGTTTAAGATATTAAAGTCAAAGAAAAAACGAACTTTAAAAGAGCAAGTATCTACAAATGTCAAGGTTATAAACAAAGGCCAAGTTTAAAGGAGAAACGAACTGTTAACAAATAAGCATTTACAAATTCAATGGTAATAAACCAAAATAGAGTTTAAAAGAGAAACGAACTTAAATAAACAAGCATTTACAACTACAAGTTATCGACAGATGTCGAAGTAAGGAAGGAGAAACTAACTGTAATAAACAAGCATTAACAAATAC
Source organism: Pleurodeles waltl (assembly GCF_031143425.1). NCBI lineage: Eukaryota > Metazoa > Chordata > Amphibia > Caudata > Salamandridae > Pleurodeles > Pleurodeles waltl. Next base: position 1,076,668,525 of record NC_090446.1, on the reverse strand, counting down.
AAGTTATCAACAAATGTTGAAGTAAGAAAGAAGAAACAAACTTTAATAAACAAGCATTTACAAATACAAGTATTGACAGAAGTCACAATAAGACAGGAGAAATTAAATAACATCAGCTGATTTGAAGAACACATTATCACCAACTATATATATATATAGCAACATAAAACCAATCTCTAACAAAGGTTTCAGAAGTTCTTCCAGAATCAGTAATAAGCATTTTTTTAAGAAGAGCTATCATTTATAGAGAGAAGCAAGGCAACAGAGAACTCAGGGTGAGTGAAGAAATAATAGAATTAAAGAGAATTAAGTGTTGAGAGTAGAAAGTGAAAAACTGATGTTGTATATCCCTAGTAATTGCGACTGTGACTCTTGCAGGTGCTGTATCCAATCTTAAATGTGAAGAGGCAGACTGAGTACTGGCGTTCATCATCTCTGTGGCAATCTCTCTACCATCCCATTCCCCTTTCCCCCTCCGGGGTACTCAGCACGAAGGATTAATATTTGTTGTGAGTAGCTCGGGTCGGGACTGAGGAGTTATCTTCTGCTTCTGAGGAAATCGAATTGAAGTATCCTGACACCAGGAATGCATTTGTTTGTTGCAAATGCCCTGACAGCCCCTGGATTGCATTCAGTATGGTTGACTGCCCAACAGAGATGGATCTCAGGAGGTCAATAGCCTCCTCACTGAGGGCAGCAGGGCTGACTGGGGCTGGGCCTGAGGTGCCTGGGGTGAAGGAGATACCCACCCTACTGGGTGAGCGGGCACGGGAAACACACTGAGGGACTGCTGGGAAGGCAGTGCTGGTACGGGGTGGGTGTACCTGTAGTTAGGGTGGGCACAGAGGTGTCCGCCACTGCCAGGGAGCTTCCATCGGAGTCGGTTTCGCTGTCCGAACTGTCCCCCCAGTCTCTGCCGTGGTGCTCCCCTCTGTCCCACTGGTGCCCTCACCGTCTGTGGATTCGGCCCCATAAGCCATGTGGGATGCAGCTCCCTCCATCGCCTGTGACTCTGCTCCTCCGCCAGATGATGCTAATGCACACAAGGACAGGGTGACAAAACAAAAAGGGGGGGGTGGAGACAGAGGATACACTTGGTGAATGCAAGCAACAACACCACCGTTGGCGTACACAACACACAGGAAACAGCCCTATGCACTAGGTCATGCACTACCATTTACAATGCTACTCAACAGGCTATGGAGTACAATGCCTAAGGCCAATAGCAGCACAGCTGAAACCCACATGACCCTGCCCAGTAGTAAATGCCCACTAGCATTTGTGGGATTGGAGTGCATCTGAGCCTGCCCATCATGGAACCTACCCTGCCATGTTCGTCCTGGTCTAGGGGCACCCACAGACCCACATCCCCCACCCAGATAACACCTCAACACGCACAATTTCATGATTCTGAAACTGTACTCACCCCCTTGTGGCTGCTGTGATGCCTTCAAGTGCCCATTCAACTCCGGATAGGCCTCTGCCAGGAAGCGGAACATCAGGTGGGTCAGGGTACGATGGGCAAACCTTCTTCATTGGGAGGCCATCCCCAGCTGGGCCTCTGCCGTCTTCCTTTCCCAGCAGTGCAGGTCCTCCCCCTGTTTGCAACAGTGGGTGCTCCGCCTGTCAAAGACCCCCAGGGTCCGCACCTCCTTGGCGATGGCACGCAAATAGCATTTTTCTGATGGGCGCTGACCTGCAGAAAAAGGTACATGCAAAAAGGTATTAGTCATACTGTCCGGCCTGTTACACTCATGGCCCACCATATCCCTCCCATCACCTTACGCACAGACATTGCCCACTGTACAAGCAGCACTCTGCCCAGGACCCCTCAGCCACCCCCATACAAGGATTACACACACAGCACTCTATACATTCATGCCCCATGCATCATGCTCACAGTGTACTCACCTGTTGGTCTGGAGGATCATAAAGTAAACGGTACTGTGGTAGGACCCCATCCACTGGTCTCTCAAACTACTCGGAAGTGAAGGCAGGGGCCCTTTCCCCAGACACTCGAGCCGTGGTCGCTTCCAGATACAGGTCACAGCAGCACTTGCAGTGTAGGTCCTCTCCTGTTGAAGGTCAGGTAGCAAGTGAGTGAACAGATAAAAAATGGCGTTCATATCTGCAGCTGTGCATACCGTCACCGCCGGTGTACATCACCATTGGCTCCTGGAAACCATAGGCCCCAATGATAACCATTGAGATGTTGCACGGCGGTCGTCGACCGCCTCGTGCAACGGCGCAAAATGTCAGCAGAATTACCTCATTTCCACTTGTCCCTCCTCACAGGTCAGGCGCCCGCCATTTTAGGAGGGAACAGGCCATGGCACCTAACTGCGTCACAGCAGACATAGGCACATCAACGGACCTACATGTTCACATACTGTTTCTGTAACAAAATGCAAGGCATTTTACTCTGAGGATATCTTTGTATATGACCATCTGCTCACCGTTTTTCACCCTAGAGTTCAACTGCTGAGGATGAATAGGAGATGGAGACATACCCCTGTGTACAGACCCCTGGTGGACCTAGCGACAATGGAGGACAGGCACATTATCCTTACCTACAGACTTGATAGGGCCACAATCCAAGAGCTGTGTTCCCAATTGGAGCCAGACCTGATCTCAGCTATTCGCTACCTCACTAGCATCCCCCCTCTTGTGCAGGTCCTGTTAGTTCTCCATTTCTTGGCAAGTGGGTCCTTCCAAGCGACAGTGGCCATGGCAGCAGGAATGTCACAGCCTATGTTCTCAAACGTGCTGACCAGAGTATTGTCAGACCTAATGAAACACATGTGCAGCTACATCGTATTCCCCCAGGTGGAGGATTTGGCCACAGTAAAGGCTGACTTCTATACACTTGGACATATCCCCAACATCATTGGTGCTATTGATGGGAAACATATTGCCTTTGTCCACCCCGCGGAGAAATGAACAGGTGTTCTGAAATTGAAAGAGCTTTCACTCTCTGAATGTGCATGTTGCATGTTGCATGTTCCATGTTCCATGTTCCACAACCTGGCCTTGAGACGCCAGGTACCTTTTCTGCAGGAGGATGCGGCTGGAGATGGCCGTGTGGCAGCGGTGAAGCCTGTGTACAATGACGAAGAGGAGAGAGAGGAAGAGGATGAAGACAACAGAACTTCCAGTGACACACAGGTAAGACACTGTAACTTCACCTTCCATTGCAGTTTTGTGTTGGACATTGAACATGGCAGCCTACATTTCCAAATTCTAAGGCCACTTACTGTACCCTTTGGCATCTTTATTTGCAGATATCTGTGCCCCACTCTGGCTCCTGGTGTGTTTACTGCTGCCCACTACAGGTCATACCTATGTATAGATAACTGTACAGTTGAATTGCAATGTTTACAGCTTGTTAAACGAATACATATTTCAATCAATTGACAGACCTCATACTTGTATTTGTTCCAAGAGTGTTTATTTATGGGCTAATAAGTTGGGGGTATTGCAATGGGCTGGGTTGCTGATGGAGGAAAGTCCAGGATAGAGTCCATTCTATTGGTATCACAGGTGCATTGTCCAAGGGGGCATAGGAAGTGGAGCAATGGCAGTTCAAGGTGGACAGGGTGACATAGTGGGACAAAAGGGTTACATTCAGGGGAGTCCTATTTCCTGGCGTGTGTCTTGGCAATGTTCTCTGGCTTCTGCCTGGATAGCAGGGACCTTTTGCAGGGTGTTTCTCCTTCTGTAGGAGGAGGGGTGTTGGTGGCCTGTTGTTCCAGTGGTGGGGCCTCCTGTCCACTAGCGTCAACGGAGGTGGAGGGCTGTTCATCGGTGTGGCTAGTGTCAGGGGCCCTTTCGTGTGCCACTGCCTACCTCATGGTGTTGGCCATGTCTGCCTTCACCCCTGCAATGGTGACCAGGGTGGTGTGGATATCCCTCAGGTACTCCCTGATCCCCAGGTACTGTCCCTCCTGCAGCCCCAGGGTCTCCTGCAACTTGGCCAGGATCTGGCCCATGGTCTCCTGGGAATGGTGGTATGCTCCCAGGATGTTGGTGAGTGCCTCGTGGAGAGTCGGTTCCCTGGGCCTGTGCTCCCCCTGTCACACAGCAGTCCTCCCAGCTTCCCTGTTGTCCTGTGCCTCTGTCCCCTGAACCATTGACCCACTTCCACTGACCCCAGGTCCCTGATCGTCCTGTTTTTGTGGGGTTGCCTGGGGTCTCTTTAGTGGTGGACACACTGCTGATTGATGTGTCCTGGGGACAGAGGGATGGGCCCACTGGGTGGGTGCTGTGGTGGTGTTTCCTGAGGGGGGAGGCTCTGTGGTGGTATGGGACTGTGGCTGGGTCACCGACTGTCCAGAGGTCCATGATGGGCCAGGTTGGTCATCCAGATCCAGGTGTGCAGAGCTGCTGTCATCACTGTGGGCCTCTTCTGGGGGGGACTGGATGTTGCTGGCACTTCCTCTCTGGTGACGTTGTGTGGGGGTCCTGTGGGTATGTGAAAGCAGTGTTATTGTTTCTGTGTGTGACATCTTGTGCATAGGTATGTTCCCCCTATGGTTGTTATTACCAAGGCAGCTTTGGCTTGTGTGAGTTGTGATTTGGTTGGCTAAGTGATTGTCACTAGTGTGGATGCTGTGGTGATGGGTGTCCATGCAGGGCTGTGAGTGGTGTCCATGCATTGGTGGTGCATGCAGTGCTGGTTACTGGGATGGGTGGGTTGTGATGGTGGGGTATATGTCAGGCGGTGGGGAGATAGGGGTGAGGGTATGTGATGGCATGCAGGTAGGGGGGGTGAAGGTAATAATGATTTGACTTACCAGAGTCCAGTCCTACTGGCACTACTGCCATGCCCTCAGGATACATGACTGGCTCTTCCCATGTTGTTAGTTGTGGGGTATGAGGTGGGGCTCCACCGCCAGTCCTCTGTACAGCAATCTGGTGTTTTGCAACCACGGACGCACCTTCCCCCGTAGACCGTTCCACCTCTTCCTGATGTCATCCCTTGTTCTGGGGTGCTGTCCCACGGCGTTGACCCTGTCCGCGTCTCTCTGCCATAGCTCAATCTTCCTAGCAATGGATGTCTGCTGCACCTGTGCTCCAAATAGCTGTGGCTCTACCCGGATGATTTCCTCCACCATGACCCTTAGCTCCTCCTCAGAAAACCTGGGGTGTATTTGTGGTGCCATGGGTGTGGTGTGAGTGGTGTGAGTGGTGTGTGTGAGTGTGTGTGGGGTGATGTGTTGGGGTGTGTGCTGTGAGGTGCTTGGATGGTTTATGGGTGATGGTGTTCTGTGGCTCTGGTTCTGTGGGTGCTCCTGGTGTGTCTGTCTCCCTGTTGTAAATTGTTTGTAGTGGTAAAGGGTTTTGGGTAATGTGGGGGGGTTTTATGGTGGAGTGAGTGTGTGGTGTGTGTATGTGTGTCAGGTGTGTGTAGTTTGAATTGTCCAATGTGGTGTTGTTTTGTTAGTTTGTGTGTATTTTGTGCGCATCTGTATGAACCGCCAATGGTTTACCATGGTTGAATGTCTGCCGCGGTGATTCGTGGGTCATAATGCTGAGGGCGTATTTCTGTTGGCGTAATGGTGTGCATTTTGGTACCGCCAGTTTATCACTGACCTTTGGGCTGGCGGACTTGTGTGTGTGTCTGTACAGTGGCGGATTTCTATGTGTGGGTCATAATACGTGTAGCAGTATACCGCTGCGGTATGTTGGTGGCAGTCTACATGGCGGTAAGCAGCACTTACCTCCATTGTCATAATGAGGGCCTTAGTCTCATTTTTGGAATTTGAAAATCTCCAGCTGGATGAAGCAGGAGGCTGTAGTCGAAGACGATTCCAGGTGCTTCGATACCCCTTTCATGAAGAACTGCTGTAGAGGATTAGCTCCTGCAGAGAAGAACACAGCAGGAGCACCCGCAAAGCCACGCTGAACAACAATGAACTTTGGGTGGATTAGTGAGCAGGTTGGTCCTGGTCTCCTCCTGGTTCTTAGAGCAGCTTTTGGCCACAAAAGTCCTCAGATTTGGGGTTTGACCATCTGGACAATTTCAGCATCAGCACCAAGGGCCCAGGACTGTTGGGATGTCACTTGGGTGGTGCAGGACTCACTAGGGATGGGTCCAGGGGTGGGTTCAAGATGGTGGAGGCCTTAATGTCCATGTAGATCCGAAAAGAAACAAGAAAACTAGCCATTGGGGTCACTCTGGTAGTCTTGGGTTCAGGTGATGATGTTGTGCTCAACAGCAGGGCTGGCCTCTGAGGGTTCAAGGCGGATTCCAGGTAGCAAAGCATTTGTTCTAGGTACAACAAGGCAGTTTTGCAGAGTGCACAACAGGTCACAACAGCAGGCAGTCCTCTGAGATTCCTTCCACCGGTTTAGAAGTGAACTGAAAAATGGGTCTGAGGGTCCTATTTGTATATCCTGGTGCCCTTCATCTAGAAGGTGGGAAAAGCATCTAGAAAGGTTCCTTGAAGTGGATAGAATATCCAAACTCCCATGCCCTGGCTCTAAGCTGGCTGCAGTGACATTGTGGAGATGATAGGTTCTTTATCTGAAGGCAGAGCACAGCCTATTCAGTTGCAAGTGGGGCTATGCTCAGCTTCACCCCCATCCTGCCAGCAGATGGCCCATCCAGGCACCTAATCTCTTTATTGTGTGACTGACTAGGAAGAATGTACAAAGTCTGTGATTTACACTTAGTCATGTGACCCAAAACACACTGTAGACTCAAATCTTTCGTGAATATATTAAGTAACACCACGGGCAATAGTCAAGGTCAGTGGATTAAGGTTATTTTGTGATTGCTGCATTTACCATATAAATATGAATTTACTGTACTTTCAACATAACTTTCCGTACAAAATTTGCAGATTTCACCAAAATGTTGTGTATTTCTCAAATGGTTAAAAAACAGAATGGCAAAGAATGTACAACATAATGTGTAGTGTTGCTGCAAAATTTAGATATCCTTGGCATATGATGTGTTTTTCCATGCCCTATAATCCTAATAGCCCTGACAATTTTAAAGCTCTGCAGAGTCGCCTGGGGGCTATAATTATGGGGATGATATCTGTATTTCAAAGGGAACTGTGAAATATTGCTGATAATTCATGGTTCCCAGTGAAATATGTGTTTATACTAGTATATTTTGTATAATAAAAGCTTTGAAGTGTGTAATTTATTTTTCACTGTGATGGTCTCCACTATGTAAATATGTTTAGGTCTGAGTTTCCATAGGAAGAGCATTTATTGTATTGCTAATAACTTAAACACCATTTGACGAATCTTTGCACAATTTTGAAAAGAGAGCTCATCCGTCTTAGATGCTTCCTGAATTAATGTTTGGAGCGTGGGCTGAGGAAAAAGGATGGGGGTAAAACATGCTTTTCATCGTACAAATGATCATAGGAATTTTAGGAAGCAATGCAGAAAAAATGGCAGAACAGAATTGAATCAAATTTGTCAGAAAGCCAGATCTTTACCTACCAAGTGCTAAAACCAATCAGCTGTTTTTGAGAAATTAGTTTTGAAAATATAGTGATGTCTGGATGTTTGGTCCCACAGCCTACCAGACTCCTTTGTTATGTATGTGCTCACCAGCAGGCAGAAAGAGGGCCGAGGTAAGGCTGACAGCGCATGACAGTTCACAACTGAACAGTATATGGTCAAGCGTTAACTTTACATTAATCACATGCTGTCCAGTTCACATGCAGAGGTATACACGGAGGCCCAGCTTTATGGGATTTCTGGAACACTGCATAACAGCAAGCCACCTTGCTTAGCTGCTCTCCATTACAGGGAAAGGGATAAAATGCCTTGTATTTATCCAATGCGATGAAATTCCTGTCCTTCTGCACTGGGGACATTTTGGCTACCTAGCCCCAATAGAGGCACCCTAAATTCAGGATTGTTTTTGTTTAGGGAGGGACACCTTCCTGCACAAAAACGTTCCGGAGAGCCTTTTTTCCCTTTTTATTAATGCTCCAGAGAGCAGCAGACATAGAAAGAGGAAAAACAACTAGGATAAATAAAGATGTTTCTCCTCGTTAAGCAGATGCCAACCCGCCACACTCCAGATTTGTGGCAGTCTCCACCGCCGGCCCGTTGGCAGTGAGACTATCACCATGTCCCTTGCGGTCTTCATACCACTAGGGTCATAATGAGGACCATTGTATTTAAGAGCAGGACATGTAACATTTTACTTAAATCATGCACTTAAAGTGAAAAGGCCTAATTTGCTATTTTCTTTGTAGCAGAATTAGCTGTTTCATGGGAAAACACTGTGAGTTACGGTTAAAATTAAATAAAGCTAGCTCCGTCTATGAACCAGATAAAGATGTTCCTCTTGAACTTCTTATAATATTTACTACAAATGCAGTTCATTGGTAAAGCTGGATCTGAAACAAGTATTTCACAAAATGTTACCTTTAGACTGACCATAGGCATTTGTCTGAGCTTCCATCTGTCACCCAGGAGCTAAATAGCTCCTTGGTGAGGTGTGAATTGGCTCCCAGAGCTGAGGCAAAGGCCTTAGTTGTGGGGAGTTGATGTCCCCTGACAGGATGAGCGGGGGGCTGTGCCCAATCCCTTACACATCTTCAAAGGATGCCTAACATGTCACTGGCACATGTAGCTCACACCTGGGCTTGCCCCTTTGTCTAACTAGCCAGCCAGGTCAATGTCATTGGGAGAGGAGCTTTCCCCAGAACCAGTTTTAAGTGTCAACTGGGGGAACTTTGCAGGTTGTGAGGTCTAGCAGTCATCAGCTGGGAAACAAGCCGATCATGGTGTGACTGAAATCACTGAAAATGTTATACCATTCCAGGTGGTTAGCCATTGCAAAGGTGACCACAGTTTTACAAATCATTAGAATGATTGATATGCCAAAATTGACCTGCAGCTTGTAAGGGTCTTTGAATGGTTTTATAATTTTTTTTTTTAGTAACTGACTTACAAAGGCATATTTTAGTATCTGGGCTACTACACCAATGATGCAGAAGGCATTGAACAACCTTGCAATAATTGGACTGATGGCTATCTGGTATCGTTTTATATCACTGTAGATTTGAAAGGCAGTGAAAGCGATGTGGGTAGTTTTAGGTTGTTGATGATTTGGAAGGACTCTGCCCAAGAGGGTTAGCTGGGCAGTTAAGTGGCATCAAGAGTGAGGTTGAAGAAAGGTAAGACAATTGTTTTGTTGAAATACTACTTTGGGATGTGGTTTGGCCACTGAAAAAGTGTTAATAGAGATGTTTCTGAGGTCATTGAAATTATTTATTTATGAACTCAGTAGAGCACCTGGCAGAGTTCTCAGCTTTGGTAATGCAAGACTCAGGATGCATCATTTCTTATATCACCTCTTCATGGCACAGGCTCTGTATTTCATGAGAGTTAGAAATCTAGTTTCTAGTTGGCAGTCAGTTTACACCCTGTCCAAGTAGGAATCCTCACTCTAGTCAGGGAAAGGGAGTCACACACCTAAAATAACCCCTGCTCACCCTCTTGGCATCTTGGCACGAGCAGCCAGGCTTATCTCATAGGCAATTTGTAAAGTATTTGTACAAACACACACAAATACATGGTGACAACACCACATAAGGACTCCACACTAGTTTAGAATAATAGCCAATATTTATCTAAATCAAACAAGACCAAAACAACAAAATTCCAACATACCCAAGTAAAGATAACAAAAGGTTAAAGTAACATAATCCATAAGAATCAAAGGATGTGTTGTTTTATCATAAAGTACCTGGTATGCATCAAAAATAAAACTGCAGGGGCGAAGGTGTGTACAGAAAAACAAGCAATTCATTGATTCCTTACTCACAGTTGACGCCGTGTGTTGATTCTTTCTCCACAGGGTAAGCAATGTGTCAATTCTTTCCTCTCAGGGAGGGGGTGTGTTCATTTCTGGACGAGCAGCCTCTTGTCCGTGCAGTGATTCGACACCGAGGGACGATGCATGGAAAATCCAGATGCACAGCAATAATGAATCCGTACTGAGCTGGCGATGCGTCAGTTTCACCGGTGCTGCATCAATTTTTCAGCTGTGGTGCAGGCACTGTGTCGATTTTTCTGCTGCTTGGCTCTGGTGTGTGGATTTTCTTTCAGGTTTTACCACCTTCCCCTTCCAAGGGCCCAGGGACTAGATGTGCCACCACTTAGAAAGTCAGAGGTCTCAGTAAGAGAGCCCATGTGCTGGCAGATTAAGGGGCAAATGTATACTCTGATTGCGCCAGATTGAACTTAACTCCATATTTATACTTTGGCGCTAGACCCGTCTAGCGCCAAATTTATGGAGTTAAAGTCATTTTTTTACCGGGGAAACCTACCTTGCGTTAATGACATGTAAGGTAGGCGTTTCAGGGCAAAAAACGACTCAAAGGCATTTGTGCCTCATTTATACTCCCATGCAAAAATGGCGCACAGGAGGGGAAGGGCCTTAAAAAATGACTCCAAACTGGTTTAGAGTCATTTTTTAACACCTGCGTCAGGGCAGGCGTTGAGGGACCTGTGGGCTCATTTCCATGGTCTCTGACCATGGAAGCAGTCCACAGGTGCCCTTCCCTGCCCCCCAGGGACACCGCCTGCCACCCTCGTCCACCACTGGAGGACATCCATGGATGGGGGGACCCATCTACAGTAAGTAGAGGTAAGTATTTTTTTTTTCTTACCTATAAATGCCATAGGGGGGCCTGACTTGGGCCCTCCTACATGCCACTGTGCCCACTGACCATGCCCAGAGGACAGAAGTCCCCTGGGCATGCCATTGGGCATGGGAGCAGGACTCCTGTCTTTGCTAAGACAGGAGTCATTTGCATGGGGGTTGTGCATCAAAAAATTACGCTAGTCAGGTTAGACCCAATATTTTGAACTCTAACCTGACTTGCACCATTCTTTGGAGCACAACCCCCAGTCTTCCCTATGCCTCCGCTGCCCGGTTACCGTAATTTATTTTTACGTTAACCAGGCCGCAGCGCCGGCTACCGTCATTCCATAAATAAGGCACCCGGCAGGGAGCGTTGGAATGGCGGTAGCTTACATTATACTTTTTGATGCAAATCTGTGCTAGCGCAAATTTGTGTCAAAAAGTATAAATATGGGCCTAAGTCTTTGATGTCCCTGAGACTTCTTAACAGGAGGCAAACTCAGTCCAAACCCTTGGAGAAACTTCACAAGCAGGATACACAGCAAAGTCCAGTCTTTGTCCTTTCTACGGCTGACGCAGCAACATGACGCCAACCCAGTAAAGCACACACAGCAACAGGGCAGTACTTCTCCTCACAGCTCTTCAGCTCTTCTTTTTGGCAGAGGTTCCTCTTGATCCAGCAGTGTTCTAAAGTTGTGGGGTCAGCAGTCCAATCCTTACACTCATTTCTGCTTTTGAAGTAGGCAAACTTCAAAGGAAAGTCTTTCTAGCACACAAGACCCTGCCTCTTTCTTCCCCTGCCCCAGTCACACTCTAAGGGGTTGTAGAGTGTATTGGGTGAGGTCAGACACAGCGCTTTTAAGTGCAGATGGCAGCTCCTCCCTCCCACTTTAGCCAAGGAAGACCCATCAGGCTATGCAGGACACACTTCAGTTCCTTTTGTGTTACTGTCTAGAGTAAACTCACAAGCAGCCCAACTGTCAGTCTGACCCAGACGTGGATTCAGCAGTCAAGAAGAGGCACAGAATGGTTAAGCAGGAAAATGCTCACTTTCTAAAAGTGGCATTTTCAAACAGACGAACTGAAAAACAACTTTCCCAAAAGATATATTTTTAAATTGTGAGTTCAGAGACCCCAAACTCCATAGCTCCATCTACTCCCAATGGGAAACCATACTTAATAGATATTTTAAGGCAATCCCCATGTTAACCTATGAGAGAGAGAGGCCTTGAAAAATTGAAAGCCGAATTTGGCAGTATTTCACTATCAGGACATGTAAAACACGCTAGTTTATGTCGTACCTTTTAAATTCACTGCACCATGGCCACGGGATGCCTTTGGCCTACCTTAATGGTGACTTGTATGCAGTGAAAGGGAAGGTTTGGGCCTGGCAAGTGGGTACACTTGCCCGGTCAAACCGGCAGTGTCAAACTGCACACATAGACACTGCAGGGGCAGGTCTGAGGCATGTTTACAGGGCTACTCATGTGGACTGCACAATCAGTGCTGCAGGCCCACTAGTAGCATTTGATTTGCAGGCCCTGGGCATCTCTGGTGAAATTTACTAGGTGCTTACTAGTAAATCAAGTATGCCAATCATGGACAAACCAATTATAATCACAATATAGATAGAGGTTGCACCTTAGCATTGGCTAGCAGTGGTAAAGCGCCCAGAGTACTAAAGCCAACAAAAAAAGGTCAGAAAAAAATAGGAGGAAGGATGCGAAATGTTTGTGGACGACCATGCAAAAAGGGCCAGGTCCAACAATGAGGTGAAGGTTTTTTTTTTCAGTGCTTCAGAAAATTCAGCTCTGCCATTCAAGAGCAGAGCAACTCTGTCAGGGTTAGTAGCTATATCATACTACAGATGATTCTTGTATAAGTGATCTGAAGTAAGTTTGGCCCTGTTCAGAAAGGCATACTGCAGGTTGTTAGGCTGTATTCTACTCACATTTCTGACACACAAGACTGTGATTTTATACATTTTAGGTGTCAATGCCACAATGAGTTTGTGAGTCAAGCAAATAAATGACATTGCTTTGGACTTAAACTGAGGCTAGTGACCTGAGCAAATCAATGCAGTGTCCTCAGTCAGAACTGGTGGGAGTTGTTCTACAGGTTTCAACTTGCCCCTCTCCCCAACACTTCCTGACAGATATCATTTTTCTAATGGTGAGATCACTTGTGATGAGGGAGCTCATTGCATTGAAAATTAACCACTGGGCCTGGAGCTATCTAGTGAGCAAACTCCAGACATGATCATTCTTGGGTAAGGAGTTCCTGGTCTGACAGAGCTACCATAGGGGTAGGTGCTGTGGCCAGCATCAGGACCCCTGCAGAAGAAGGGGAGAGCAGATAATGCACCCCAGGGAAGGAGCATGCTTACCCTGGACGCTCTGAACAATAACCCATTCCTTTCACACTACACCAGTCATATCACTGACACTTTACACCTGATCATACTAGGCAGAAAATGTTAGCATTTATTCCAATCGGAATTGGGGCAAAAATGCCTGGAAAATGACACTGTATTCCTGGATCTGAGCAGGTATTACATTAGACTTATTTTTTTATGTTTTTCGGTGATGGTCATATTTAGGAGTAGGTGATCACTTTGCCCTCCAGTACACGAAGGGACAGATTTAAGAAAAGTGGTGCCGCACTCAGTGCAGCGCCACTTTTCTTGCGGCCCCCTAACACATCCATATGTGTGCCATATCTAAGATACGGCGCACCATGATGGTAGTTAGGGAACTAGCGTCATAACTTTTTACACTAGTTCAGAGCTATGCAGTATTAGCGTAAAAAATTTTGACACTAATCCTTCAAAGCCCATTGAGGCCCTTTGTAAACAATGGTGTGCCTCCTTTTAATGCCTGCTCTCAGCAGGTGTTAAAAGTGCCCAAACAAATGACGCAAAGAAATCACTTAGATTTCTTTGCACTATTTTTTACAACCCCCTAATGGTTGAAGACCCCCTTTGCATACATTATGTCTGGCGCAGGCATAATGTGGCGCAAAGATTTACAAAGTGGCGCAATACATGCATTGCGCCACTTTGTACATTTTGCACAGCCATTTTGGTCTTGTTGGGCCAAATTAGTGTACAAACAATATTATGCTAATATGGAGCAAGGAGGCACTGGGGGCTCTTAATTCTGCCCCAAAGTTCTAGACTGGACTCTTGAAATGTCAGAGGGCGTTACTGGGACATTGGACAATGTTTTGACTTTCCTTAACCAACACGACCGCAAAGAAATCTGTGAGTTTAATAAAAGCACTTTTTAAACGTTTTTAGAACATGTGCAAGTTTATATTACCTAAATTAATATTGCCAGGTTCACATTTTAGCGTTCTATTCCAACTATATACTCTTTATGCTTTCTACCTCTGCATCAAAGAAGCTTAAAGCACTAAACTATAAGTGCATTCTGAGTACAGGAACGAGTGTGTTATATTACCATTCAAAGATCATGATTCATTTTCAGAAATACTATGAAAACACCAAAATATGAAAAAATCAATTTTAACCCTCACCCACAATTAAAAGTGAACAATTAATGCTCTGTCTTTTAAACGTTTGTGCTGATGAAGTTGACAGGCGCATGGACATATATTTTATCAAGACAACTCGACACGACATTGGCCACGCTGCATTTGCACCATATCCGACATCGTTCCCCCTCTTTTTGTTCTTGAAACAGATCTTTGAGCAAGAAAACCGAAAGACACACCTTAAAACAATAAAAGCTAAATGTAAATGTTTGTACCAATTGCTACAGAATGCTTTCAGCCATATTCCCTGTTGAACAAGTTGCTCAATGCTCTTTTACCATATTACAAACAATGATGTCGCAAGTTTTAAATTACAATGCTAATGAACCCCTAGAAGTCATTTACAAAATCAGTGGTGACATGTTTAGTGCAATTCATTCAGGATATAAGGATTGACTAGGTTACAGAAATGGATTATTGTATGGGGGGCTCTTGATGATAAATGCTGTGGTATTTTCTTTGTCTACAGAATTTCCAGTGCAATGAAGCTCTTTTTGAGGCTGTGGAACAGCAAGATCTGGACGCAGTGCAGATTCTTCTCTACCAATACACGGCCGATGAATTGGACATTAACACCCCTAACAGTGAAGGATTGACACCTTTGGACATTGCCATTATGACAAACAACGTGCCTATTGCAAGAATGATGCTGAGGGCCGGAGCGAAAGAGAGTCCTCACTGTAAGTAAACAACCAGCTCTGAATTCCAAGTTTTTATTTTTATTTGGGTTATTCACAGGTTTTTTTTTCTTGTTCTTTCTGAACAATTTAAAATCGAATTTGAATTTTTATAGTTGTCTTCATCCCATGAACTAGTATACAAGCATGTGAACACAGGCAAACTATTGTGTTAGTGATTTGATCTATTTTTTTGTCAGGGCTACTCGCTATAGTCTATGAACTGCCTTCTATTTGGCACCAAGTTTGTAGAAATCAGCTAATTCGTCAGATAATACATTACAGAGGCACAGACAGAGGCAGCCCAAGCCTGCTGAAAAATAAGTAAATCTTTGAAAATGTTTTTACATTTCCGGGTGGAAAGCCAGTGGATAATTAGTGGCTTCGGTGCGCCTCTGAAGGACCAGTCATTACTCCTTCACTTATGGCATTTCTACGGAATTTCTTCCTTTCTGGAAATTTAGACATAGACTGAAAATTTGTGGATAATTCCCAAAAGAAAAATGCGCAGAGATTAGTTAAATTTCCCAAACCTCTGGTTTGATGAAGTCTGTAAGGAAGAATCAAACATGGGTGTTTTGCCAGAACATCTGAGCCAAAGATTTGGTTACTTCCCTGAAATTGCTTCTCATCCTCCAAACAGTTCAAAAAATAGGAATTTCTGTGATTAACGAATTCATGAACTACCTTATTAATTTATCTTTGGAGTTGGCAGTGGCCTTTCTCAGGTGGAAACAACCACAGCTTTTCCCATTTTGTAAAAAAAAAAGTGATGTAGACCCAACAGTGCTAAGGGACTTCAGGCCTATCTCATCCATTTCAAAGTCAGCAAAGACCTTCGGGAAGCTTATTAAAATCAACTATTAGATATCTTAGAATCGAATACCTTGAGCTATAGGATGCAATATGGCTTCTGTTCGGATTTAGCATAGAATCCACCCTCTTGGAAGTGTTTGAATATCTGAATATTAAACTTGATAGGGTCACGCTGAGATAGTGGTGCTATTGGATCTGTCGACAATCTTTGATACTATGTCTCACCCCACCCTGCTTTAACTTTGTCCTCGGCTTTGAATCTCATGTGACACCGGGTCAACCAAGGCTCGGTGCAAGTGTGTGTGCCTGATGCATAGCATAGGTTTTGTACTGGAAAAGTATGCTTCAGTACACAACACTATGCTTAGATATAGGTTAATACGCTTCCCACATTGTATGTGTTCTGTACAATACTGTAGGCATTCAAAGTTGAAAAAGTTGGAATTAAAACCTTTCTTCTTTCTCAAAGAAGCATTCGATTTCCGCACAAAGCCTTGTCGAAACTTTTGAACAGATAGGGCTTTACATCAAAACCAATGGATAGTTGCATGAGAGCGCCATTCACCACACAATGGATGCCCCTTGATGCAAAGCAGAACTAACTCTACTCTGTGTTACTTGATGGTTATTTTCCATTGCAACTAATGTTGTGCCCAGGAAATTAAATGCTGAAATAACATTTTGCACTTATTAGATCCACTTATGCAGTGCAACCCAGTACAGATTGTTATTAAACTGGACCCTTGGAGTTGGCTTGTAATTGAAAAGTCTCTGATTTCTTAAGAAAGTGCTCAATCGGAGGAATAGATCAACCTGTGAAATTTTACAATACCATGTCATCCATCTACTGATAGAAATTCCACCATGGGATTTTATTTCAAATTTAGAACTTCCTCTAAAATCAGACTATTTTCCATAATCCCTCAGTAATAAAATAGGCTCTATGTCTCATCTGCTCCTACCACAAAATGTCCCCACCAAAATAGTGTTGATTCTCTTGCATGCAATTTTTGCCGCATTTACTATCTTTTTACACAAATAAGTATATTGCAGTTTTATACGTTTGCTTGCTGGTAGAGAAAATGAAGGCTTTTTTCCATGTCTAGCACCTAGAGTTCAGTGGCATGTCTTAAGGCAGTGCCATGTGGGCTCTGTGACAAAAGAAGCTTGTGTTAGGCAAGGTCAAACACTGCACTAGCACTTGAAGTCTTATGCACAGCAGGATCTGGTGCAAGAGGGTTTGACGCAAGCGATGAACGAAAGACACTTACTTCACCAAGAGTCTGCTCACCTCAGCTAAAGGCAATGTTCAGCATGCTCCTTGGGCTGAACGATTGGATGCAGGGCAGGGCACAACATGTGCATAGATAATACTGGTCATAGCCTCACTGGACGTGGCCTAATCACTCAAGTATCATCTTGTGATGTTTGAAGCAAATTATCTTAAATCTAAAGAGGTATGAATATAATATCCAGGACTTTGAATACTTCCATTGGCTCGAAGTTGACACAAGGACATAGTGGGGAATAATGCCTAATGAGGCCAAGGATCAAGATACTTACAAGGCTCACACCACATTATTTGCCAGTACCCTATACACCACTTCTGCTCACCTAATCATCCAATGCTCCTTGAATCCAATCAAAGGGTATTTAGAGCCTGTGAAGGGCAGGTGCCTAAACTGTTGAACTTACACCCCTGAGTGCACAGCCTAAATACACGTGCTTCAGGACAGGCCTGGCCACTAAAATATTCTGACTCGCCTTACACTTAACATTCTTATATGGGAAGAATGATAATGCTTGTCAGACTGAGTCCATCATTATCAATTATACTCTGACTTTACTTGTTTCTTCGGATTCACAGACATAGGGGGTCATTATGACCCTGGCGGAAGGCGGAGAAGCGGCGGTAAGACCGCCAACAGGCTGGCGGTCTTTCCTCTGTGTATTATGACCATGGCGGTTACCGCCATGGTCATCCGCCGGTTCTCCGTTCCGCCCGCCAGGGTGGAGACGACCGCCGGGCTGGAGACCAGGGTCTCCAGCTCGGCGGCCATCACTATACCGCCGGCGGTATTTGGACCCGGCTGACCGCCATGGATTTCATGCGGTTTGAAACTGCCATGAAATCCATGGTGGTAAGCACTATAAGTGCCAGGGAATTCCTTCCCTGACACTGATAGGAGTCTCCCCCACCCCCACCTCCACTCCCTCCCCTACCCCCCACCCCCCTTTCCACCCCCCAAAGGTGGCAGGACCCCCCTCCCCACCCTGACCCCCAACATAACATCACTCATACACACACGACACGCACGCAGGCACCACCAAGACACATACACGCACACACACCGACATACATGCCAACATCCACACACACAGTCAGACACGCACACCCACATTCAAACATACACGCACACATCCATACAGACATACCTACAGACATACATGCACTCATTCCTATACACACAACACCCCTGCAAGCATACACGCACTCACACACCCCCTCTACATACACACACACACTCCCATGCACGCACACAACACACAACACCTCCCCACCCCCCTCCCCTCATGGCCGATCGACTTACCTGGTCTGATGATCCTCCGGGAGGGGACGGGAGCCATGGGGGCTGCTCCGCCGACACCACACCGCCAACAGAACACCGCCACGCCGAATCACAGGACGTGATTCACTGGGCGGTGTTCTGTTGGCGTGGCGGTGGAGGTGGAGCAACCTCCACTTCCCCGCCGCCCGCCAGTATGGCTGTTGGCGGCTCTACGTCCGTAAAAGGACGAAGAGCTGCCAACGGTCATAATACAGTAGGGCGAGCGGCAAACCTTCACCACTGGAGGTCTTCTGCACGGCGGTCCCTCGGCGGTCTTGAAAAAAACCGCTGAGGTCAAAATGACCCCCATAGTCTTGCACAGTGCTCAGACAATCTATCTATCTATCTATCTATCTATTAGAAAAGCTCAAAAATATTCAGCAAATCTTTCATTAAGGGACATAGGGGGTCATATTGACCTCAGTGGTCTTTTTTCAAGACCACCGAGGAACAGCCGTGCGGAAGAACGCCAGTGGTGGCGGTTTGCCGCTCTGCCTATTATGACCGTTGGCAGCTCTCTGTCCTTTTACGGACGGAGAGCCGCCAACAGCCATACTGGCGGGCGGCGGGGAAGTGGAGGTTGCTCCACCTCCACTGTCACGCCAACAGAACACCGCCCAGCGAATCACATCCTGTGATTTGGCGTGGCGGTGTTCTGTTGGCGGTGTAGTGTCGGTGGAGCAGCCCCCATGGCTCCCGTCCCCTCCCGGAGGATCGTCGGACCAGGTAAGTCGATCATCTATGAGGGGAGGGTGGTGGGGGGGTGTTGTGTGTTGTGTGCGTGCATGGTGGTGTGCGTGTGTGTATGGAGAGGGGGTGTGTGAGTGCGTGTATGCTTGCAGGGGTGTTGTGTGTATGGGAATGAGTGCGTGTATGTCTGTAGGTATGTCTGTATGGATGTGTGCGTGTATGTTTGAAAGTGGGTGTGCGTGTCTGACTGTGTGTGTGGATGTTGGCATGTATGTCGGTGTGTGTGCGTGTATGTGTGTTGGTGGTGCCTGTGTCCGTGTCGTGTGTATGAGTGATGTTATGTTGGGGGTCGGGGTGGGGAGGGGGGTCCTGCCACCTTTTGGGGGTGGCGGGGGGGGTTGGGGGGTAGGGGAGGGGGTCGGGGTGGGGTGTGGGGGAGACCCCTATCAGTGCCAGGGAAGGAATTCCCTGGCACTGACAGTGCTTACCACCATGGATTTCATGGCGGTTTCAAACCGCATGAAATCCATGGCGGTCTGCCGGGTCCAAACACAGCTGGCGGTATAGTGACGACCAGGGTCTCCAGCCCGGCGGTCATCTCCGCCCTGGAGGGCGGAACTGAGAACCACATGATGACCATGGCGGTAACCGCCATGGTCATAATACACAGAGGAAAGACCGCTAGCCTGTTGGCGGTCTTACCGCCGCTTCTCCCCCTTCCGCCAGGGTCATAATGACCCCCATAGTGTTTCACTTCTAAGATAGGTTAGGAATCATTTGATACATAAATCATGTATAAAGACTCTAAAACAACTTCTCTTGAAATGGATTACTGGTTATGATGTAAAGCCCCTGGAATTAGTTATGTGGTTTAAAGTATGACATCATAATGCTCCCTTCCCATAAATTAATTATTATGCTTTGTCACACATCTGGTCACAGATGACAAGACAAATGGAATAATTAATGACATTTGGTGACCTGAAATATGGCAATGAATTATTTGCTTGCATTTGCCTTGCGAAAAGGGAGTCACTTTTAAGGAATCTAATAGTTGGATGCCTCTTTGCGAGTTAGTATTGATCGCACCAATAAAATACAAAACGCAGAGTTTATTGCATGCTCTAAATAGCCCCGATTCCGAGTTTATACCCTTCAAAGGGGAACAACATCCACATGTCCTGGTGATTATTGTATCCAAATCTAATAGGGATGTGGGCTGTACCCTGCGGCTTTGTGAACCATTTGTTTCAGCAGCTACATCAGGGGTGGGGCTATGGCCCTCTTTCATCTGCAACTTGGCAGATAAAAGCTGATAATTAATGGTAAAAGGAAGAAGGAAAGATATGGTGATTCAATCAAACGTTTATAGAGCGTGACAAATCACCTGTGCGGGTCTTGAGGTGCTGGAGCTGTCTGTTGCTGCATGGAGGTATGATCATTCGAACAGCCAGGTCATTAGTTTGCATCTGAAATGCTGGATTGACAGTTCACCCTGAGGTGCTGGGGGACATTGTTCCAAGCCTTGACTGCCAGGTGCGAGAAGGAGGGTCCTCTACTTTTGGCTCAACTGATTTTTGGGGTGTTTGTGAGGGAGAGTGAAGCTGATTAGAGGTGTCTGGATGGTTGGCGGAAGGCCAGGCACTTGTTGATATGTGCTGCCCTTCATTGTGCAGGGACTTGTAGGCATAGGTCATTATTTTGAACTGACATCTCTTCTCAATTGGGAGCCAGTGTAGTTTCATGAGAAGGAGTCTAATGTGGGTTCTTCTGGGGAGGTCAAGTATGAGTCTTGCTGCTGAGTTTTGTATTACCTGAAGTGTCTTCAGGAGGCGTGCAGTGATTCTCATCTAGAGCATGTTTCTTTTGTCCAGTCTGCTGGTAATGAGGGCCTGCATGATGATCCTTCTGATGTTTGCTGGGAGCCAACTGAAGATATTGTGGAGAATGCAAAGAGTGTGGAAGCAGGCAGATAATACTGCGTTAACTTGTTTCTCCATGGATAGCTTGCTATCCAGGATGATGCTGAAGTTGCGGGCGTGGTCTGTTGGGGCAGGGGCGTGCCAAACTCTGCGGGCCACCATGTGTTGGTCCATGGCAAGGTATTGTTCCACAAGATGAGGACTTCTGTTATTTCAGTGTTGAGTTTGAGACAGAGGGTTTGTTGCAGAGGGTCAAGCTGAGGAACAATCCTTGGGGTACTACACAGATGGTCTTTTTGGGCTCTGAGGTGAATGGTGGGAGAAGTATTCTTAGGGTTCTGCTAGTGAGGTATACGGGGATCTATTTGAGGGCGTTACCTTGAATCCCAAAGTGGTGGAGTCTGTTGATCAGGATGCGGTGGGAGACAGTGTCAAATGCAGCAGGCAGGTCCAGAAGGATGAGGGCTGCTATTTCCCAGCAGTACAGGAGGATGTCATCTGTGGCTGCCTCAGTGCTGTGGTTAGCTTTAAATCCAGATTAGGAGGGGTGCAGGAGGTTGTGGTGCTCTAGGAGTTGCTGGTTGATCACTTTCTAGAGGTCTTTTACGTCATATTGGAGCAGAGAGATGGTCTGGTAGTTCTTCAGTTCAGCTGGCGGATGCGTTTTTCAGGAGTGGCCTCACTTCAGCATGTTTCCAGTCCTCAGGGAAGGAGGCCGTTGTGATGGAGGTATTCAGGACCTTCCTGAGATTGTTGCCAATTGTCTTGCTTCCAAGGTTGAAGTTGTTATGGGGGCACTCCAGAGTGCAGGAAGCTCAGGATGGAGATAGTGTCTTGCATGGTGAGGATCTCCCAGTGGGCAAGAAGGTGTTCGAAGGTGTTCGAGGTTTGTGTTAAAAAGAAATGGAAAGAAGGATGGACGAGTGAATACACGAGTGGGCTGAAGTGAAATGGATGAGTGGGTGAAAGGATGGGTGGGGGAAGGGTTGGATAAATAAGTGTGGAAAAATGGATGGATGAATGGGTGAAAGAATGGGTGTGTGGGGAGTGGGACATCATTGTTGGAGATGGTGGATGCCAGCTAACAAGGCTCCAACAGGCAGGCACGGGAATCCTTTTTATCCTGTTGAGACACTGAACATCGGCCTCCCACAAGCCTCCAAAGGACACAGGAGGAATAGTTGAGTAGCCAATTTCACCAAGAGCAGAGCAATTGAACTGAAAAACAGGGTGGGATATCATGGGGACTCCGAGACCGCAGAGCCTACCTGCAGGTGGTGAAGGAGTGAGAAGGCCCTGCTCCCCTGCAGCCCCTGTGACAGACGGGCCCACCTGACAAGCAACTCGCGAAAAGGACTGCAAGACCCCTGTGGTTCCCCAGTGAGGAGGCACTGCAAGGACGATCAGTGATGATCAGGTGGGGGGCTTCCATCACCTCCCCAGAGTGACCGCTAGGAGGGCGTGCTCAGGGGCCCAGCTCGCATGCAGTTAGGACTCAGCATGGGCTTACCTACCACTGTCAAGCAGCAGACCTGGGTACCATGGGCCTCGTTTGTGAGATCCTGCTGGTGAACTGACTACCTTCACCTGCAACGGCTGGGTCCTTCATGGGAAGGGCCCAAGGTCTCCTGAAATGTGTGGTTGTCTATATTGACATGCAGCCAGCAGGTGGGCCGGACATCTCCAAGAACTTTCTGGGAACCCAGATTGGCCCTGTGATGCCCCCACAGAGTCGATCACAGAAAGAATTGAGAGGTGGGTAGACCCTGGGAACAACAGCGGGCCAGTAGCAATGGAAAAGAGCCACCATGAAAGAGGGCCTATATAACCGCTGAAACAAACTGCGGCAAAGACCATTGATTTTTTATAGACCAGGAGGCCTGCCGACAGCCGTAACTAGAGAGGACTCATTCTCTGAACCCACCCAAATGATTTACAAGAGGCCTCCAGCCAGTGAGATATCACTAATAATCAAGGGCTACACAAGAAGGGCCCCCTGACATCACCAAGATGACCGCAGGTGATACATGGGCCCTGTCAGACACTAATGCCAAAGAGGGGGGCCCCATCCTTCCTCACCTTCTCCCTGCTACTCCTGAATTAGAATGGTGTATGACCGCAGTAGTGAACTCCCTGTAAGGCACAAGTGTGATCAGATGGAAATGCAGAGTAAGCCACGGAGCCACAAGAGGACTATCCCCTACACAAAACAACATAGACAGACACGGTCTCAGAAGACCAGATTGTTCCCCACTGATAAACATTTAGAGGACTGGTAAATAAGGGGCATCCCCCTTTGAAAGGTCACAATAATCCTCAACTGAGCCTGGGCCTTTGATTGGTGTGGTCCCCTCCTGGCATTTTTGCATTCCACCCCAACACAGAACCTGACCCGGGGTGAAATCTCTGGATCCATGAACTCAGACAACATGGGCAGACAAAAGTCAACCAAGAGTCAATTCTGACTGCCCTCACTGGCGTCCCACTTCCCTGCCCGCTATGAACAGGGCATCTGTCTGACTTCACAACGTTAGGAACCAGCTGCCAAGTTGAAAGCTATAGTGCAGGCCATCGAGACCTCTTATACATTTGTAGAATCCTGGATTGAGGAGATGCGAGTGGAATTTGGCATCCTATGTGAAGACCAGAGGAAATTGGCCTCCAGAGTCATGGAAACCGAGCGTAACATTTTAGACCTGCAGATGAAGCTCGCAGACCAGTCAATAACTACCCATGATCTCCTCAATAGAGTATAGTGGC
This sequence comes from Pleurodeles waltl, assembly GCF_031143425.1. Lineage (NCBI taxonomy): Eukaryota > Metazoa > Chordata > Amphibia > Caudata > Salamandridae > Pleurodeles > Pleurodeles waltl. The sequence goes on along the minus strand of NC_090446.1, from coordinate 1,076,644,869 downwards.
TGGAGCACCGTGTGGAAGATGCCGAAGGGAGAGCCAGCCAGAATAACATCCTTGTGGTGGGCCTGCCAGAGGGCACAGAGGGATCTCGTTTGATGATCAAGTTCCTAGAAGAGGAAGAGGGTGCACTGGGTGCTGACCCATTGCCTTCCAACGGGGCACTCGCTCGTCCTGTGGTCGCAAAACTGCTCTACTACAAAGATAAAGATGCAATCTTACAAGCTGCCAGACAGGCAACCCCACTTGAGTGAGAAAACTGCCAAATGTCAATATCCCCCGACTACACTTTACTGACTCAATGTCAGCGCTCCTCCTTTTTGGCAGTAAAGCGACATCTCAGGGACCTTCATGTTCAATATTCCATGTTGTTACTGGAAAAGATGAAAATAATTAATTATCAACTGACTCACTTTTTGCTGACCCAGACTCAGCCTGAGCTGAGGGGAGCCACTGACCACCGACAACTGGAAATAAGATGCTCTACTCTGGGGGGCAGAGGACAAGATTGGGCCAGGGAAGAAACAAGACCAACGGAGCCACCTGGGCCCCTCCCTACATGAGTTGAGCCAAAGTCAAAAGTGACTTTTGGAAGCAGCGTTTGCACTTCAACAATCCTCTTCTTTCCATCACACCAACTCTAGCCTAGGGGCATCTAGGCCTCCGGGCACTCACAGCCCACAGACCTGCTGGATCGACCCACGATTACAGAACAAACAGTGGACAACCTCCTCTGAAATTATATACATGAAGTCAATATATTGGAGAGGCAACAAATGGATGACGTCCCAAGAACTGGCCTGGCTTTTGGTCAGGTGACAATAATTATTTTTCCCCTCCGTCCAGTCATTAGATGCTCCTCCCACAAAGACTGGCATCTCTCACATTTGAAGGAGCCGGGCTGACCAAGTGAGGCGTGATCATGATTGGATACTAGCCACCTATTAACGCCCACATAAAGACTCTCACCAGGAATCCGGCACCACCTCCTCCCTATGTTCTGGCTTTTTGAGCTTATCAAACCACAGGCTTAAGTTCTTGTTTGTATCTTGTTGTTTATGGTTCAGTGTTTTCTATTTCACAGCACTATCATTGCCTTTTTTCCCTTTTGGTGGACAGGAGTGTGCACGTAGGACAGCCGGCCGCCTTAATTCCCCCCCCACACACACAGTAGATACATTCAATATCTAACAGACTTTACACCAGATTCCTCACACTGAATGTGCGGGGAATGACTAGCTGGGTTCCTAGTCCTCCTGGGCTGTAATATGCTTCTAACACAGAACAGGCAACATTCTGGACCAATTTATCCAAAGTCCTGGCCTCACCCCTACTTCCCCAGGCCCCTGCATGTCAACACTTGAAACAATTCACATGATGGGCCCAACAGTTGTCTCTCCAAGATGCGTGGAGAACACACAATCTACATGTGCATATACTGCCAATACTTGCACACTCAAACTATCTGGGCTGAATAAGGTCAGACCATGCTGCCCACATAGCAGATATAGAATGGGGTACACCACATCCCCTGGTTCCCATCTGGTATTTGTAGAAAGATAAGCTTGACATATTCTGTGATGCCCAACTCACCCTCATCATCCAGTACTTTGAAGATAACCAGGGCACGGCTACCACCCATGCAGTCAAGGGAGACACCTTCAAAGTAGTCACACAAAGCCTCTGCATTCAAAATATAGCAGGGGTCCACATGGAACTGCCTGGAACCCTACAGAGGGTGGAAGAGGCTGTTGCAACACTAGATAATTGCCCTCTCTCAGACGACATGGAGCAATAAGCTCTAACAGAGGCCAAAGTGAAATATGCTACCACTCTGGAGTGCCTTCAATGCTACGACTTCACCACATGCACGTCCTGACCCCATGCTATGGGGACAAACCCAAAAGTCTCCTCGCATGGCTGCCACAGCAGGAAACACACTCACCACCAATCAAGGAAATATACCAATCATGGAAATAGTTTGGGACATTGGCCTCATCCTACGTTCTCCATCAGACATACTACAGGCCTTCAGTACCCACTACACCAACCTATATACCATCCCCAGCCCCATCTGCTGTCACCATCAAGCACTTCAAGACTCCTCTCCCCCTATCCTCCATAACTGCACTAAAATGCATGCAACTCAACATACTGATAACAGCTACAAAGGTGAAAAAAGCGCTACTCGAACTAGCCCTAACAATTAACCTGGGTTAGATGGTCTCCCAATAGAGTACTATGACCATTTCTCGACTCATCTCGCCCCAGGTTGGTTAAGGTCTATAATGAAGCTTTCACCACCGGCATGCCCCTAGCCTCCCTCCAAGAGTATCTCCTGATTTCTTTGTTGAAACCAGATAGTAAGTTCCCTCTCTTTGCCTTGTATAGACCTATGGCCATATGAGGTGCAGACTATAAGACACTGGGTAAGATCCTCGCAGACTGTTATCTTCAGGTATTGCCCACATTATTCCAATCTGACCAGAACAAATTTGCCCTGGGCTGCAACACTTCCAACAATATAGAGCACCTCTTTCATGTCATGGACCAGGCATCACTGCTCTAACCACAAGCAGCATGCCTCATACTGGACCTCGAGAAGACCCTTAATTCCCTGTCCTTGGATTACCTTTTTGACATCCTACAAATGGCAGGGTTGGGCCCTCGCTTACTAGCATACTCAGAACTTCTATACACTAACCCAACCTCTCAAATACCAATGGATTGCTTAATGTCACCCCCTTTCCAATTGTTCAAGGGACATGCCAGGGCTGTCCCCTCTCCCCAAACCTTTTTGCCATTGCAATGGAAACCACTGGCCAATGGACTCCACCTGGAGGGCCAGGAATGGGGCATTTCCTTTGATGGGACAATACATGCTGTGTCACTCTATGTGGATGACATACTATTGTACCTCTGCGATGCAGCAGCAGACATGGCTCCCATCTCAGCAAATGTCCAAGATTTTAAGAAGCCTATGAGTCAATTAGATTTCCCAGTCTGTGACAATGCACCACTACGGGACATACTACCAGGCGGCTTGGGGGTTAGATTATATCACTCTCAACAGGACTTATTTGACTTCACTGCCCTCAAGACTCAAATGCACTTTTGACAATGGCTACCACTCTGCCTGATGGGCAAAGTCACCCTTTCTAAACGGATAGTAGTTCCCTGGCTACTATATTACTTTGGCAATGTACCAGTTTTGCCCCACTGATGAATATTCCAGGGCTTAGACAGGCTGCTGGGGGACCTGCTAAGGGGTGAAGTAAGTTGAGACATGGCTCTCAACATGTTTGACCTGCTGGTGGGACAGGATAGACTCCTTTGAATCCTATTGTCTAGTGGCAAAGCTCCAGTGGGTTTCCTGATGGCTAGCAAGGGCAAACATACATGAAACAAGCACAGGAGAAGGCCACCTTCTTCAACATATATTACCACAACCTCTTCACCCTACCATTAAAACATGTCAATCTTGGTGGATGGGTGGGTCGCTAGGAAGTGCCTGAACAGGATTTTCCAATTGATGAACCACATACTTCTCTACTCCCCTGTAATTCCCCTCCAAGGTCTTCCCATACCATTGGTGCTCTTCACAGCAGACCAACTGATAAAGTGGCACAACCACTCCCTAGACATGTTAGATAGCCTCTTCCATAATGCCCAGCGTCTCCCATTCACCAAACTGTGCCAAGATTTTGACATTCCCCCAGGCCAGTTTCTCTTGTATGGACAAGTACTACAGGCACTTTGATCACTATGGGGCAGGATAGATAATGCGCCCGTACCCACATAGTGATACACACATTACACAACTTAGGGGGGTGGCACTTCCTAATATCATGGCAATACAAAGCCATCACAGAACATACTGGGACCACACTGACACACCTGTAACACCTTTGGGAAGAAGATTTGGTGAGGCCCCTGCATGACACCAAATGGTGGAGATCCTCATAGTACCCCCAGATCATTTCCAGAAATATGTGATTTAGGACCAGATGTAGAAAGGTTTTTTGCGTCGCAAACAGCGCAAATCACTGTTTGCGAGGAGCAAAACCCACATCGCCATGCCCATTCCCATTTTGCGACTCTGTAACCTGGTTGTCGTCTTGCAAAATGGGACTGCGAGTCACAAATAGGAAGGGGTGTTCCCCTTCCTATTTGCAAGTCACACCACGATGCAGGATTGCTTTGTGACCGCGAACGCGGTCGCAAAGCAATTCGCAGTTACCACCAGTGTCACACTGGTGGTAACCTATTTGCAAAAGGGAAGGGGTCCCTTTGGGACCCCTTCCTCTTTGTGAATTGCATTGGGAACATTTTTTAAAAGCACTGCCTGCTCTGAAAAGATGAAACGGTCACGTTTCATTTTTTCATTTTGTAATGCATCTCGTTTTCCTTTAAGGAAAATGGGCTGCATTACAAAAAAAAACAAAAAAAAACAAAAAAAAATGCTTTATTGAAAAGCTATCACAGACATGGTGGTCTGCTGTCTCCAGCAGGCCACCATCCCTGTGAGTGCTGCAACTCGCATGGGGGTCAAACTAATTAAGATTGTCTATGGCGCTTAACAAGCACACACAACAACATGTTTAGTGACACACAGCTCATATTGAGCCATTACGACTTCATTTGGTTTAAGAATATTGCCTTATTGCCTTAGTTTGTCAGTAGGCCTCATCATTGTGATGTAAATAGCTCTAAAAACATAATGTACATTGTAACCTGTTTGTGACGTAGCTGTTGGTCAACGTTTGCTCCTCCTTTCACGGTGATGTTCCCTCAAGGGTTGTAAACTGAAAAAACTTCAATAAAAATTATTTAAAAAAAAAGAAAGGATGGGTGTGTGAAAGGATGGATGGGTGGATGAAAGGATGGGCGGATGAGTGAATAAATGGATGGGTGGATGAGTAGATGGGTGGATGAAAAGATAGCAGCGTAAATGGAAATCTAGGCATATGGATGGTTGAAAGGATGGCTAATGGGTGGGTGAAACAATGGAAGAGTACAGGGACATTTGAGAGGATGGATTAAAGGTAGATAATGGATGGATGGGTGCGTGAAAGGATGGTAGAACACTTGGAAATATGACGATGGGTGAATGGGTGTAGGGAAGGAAAGCAAATTAAATGGAAATCTGAGAGGATGGATGGATGGGTGGGTGAGTGAAAAGTAGCAGAGCAAATGGAAACCTGAGGATGGATGGGTGGGTCGCTAAAATGATGACACAGTAAATGGAAATCTGACAGGATGGATAGATGGGTGGGTGAAAGGATGAGGAAGTACATGACAACCTGAGAATATGGATGGATGGCATAGTAAATGGAAATCTGAAAGGATGAGTGGATGATAGCTAAGTTGGTGGGCCACAATGGTCAATTTGTGGATTCAACACTTTCTTGAAGAATGGTTAAATCAAATGATGGTTCTGAGGATGGATAGATGTATGGATAGATGTATGGATAGATGTCTGTATAGACGATGGATGAGCAAATGGATGGATGGATGGTGAATAATTGATGGATGAAAGAATGAATGGATGACAGAATGTAAAGGTGAAGTGGTGGATGTCAGTGGATGAATAGAAGGGTGATAGTATGAATGGATAGATGCTTGGGTGGAAGAGACAAGTGAGTACCTTTATGAGAGGTTTGGGCTCACGTATGTCACTTGCTTGGTGCCATCAAACCTTTGGTACAAGGTGGGGGGGTATTTGAATTTTCTAGCTACTCCCTTGACTATATTGCATCCTGTAATTACCAGTTGCGATAAAGTCAACACATCTCATAATTGCAATCTGTGTGCAAACGAGCTTGTGCAGGAGGTTACATTTTCCTATAAAGTGATAATCAGTCCGTAGATAGGCTATTTCTGTGAAAGATATGTGTTGCTGTAGGTTGAAAGGGGCTAGTAGAAATATAGGGGGTTATTCCAACTTTGGCGGGCGGCGGGGGCCGCCCGCCAAAGTTCTGCCGCCAGAAGACCGCACCGCGGTCAAAAGACCGCAGCGGTCAAAAGACCGCAGCGGTCATTCTGGCTTTCCCGCTGGGCTTGCGGGCGACCGCCAAAAGGCCGCCCGCCCGCCCAGTGGGAAAGCACCAGCAACGAGGATGCCGGCAACGAATGGAGCCGGCGGAGTTGCTGGTGTGCGACGGGTGCAGTTGCACCCGTCGCGATTTTCAGTGTCTGCCAAGCAGACACTGAAAATCAATGTGGGGCCCTGTTAGGGTGCCCCTGCAGTGCCCATGCCAGTGGCATGGGCACTACAGGGGCCCCCAGGGGCCCCACGACACCCGTTCCCGCCATCCTGTTTCTGGCGGCGAAAACCGCCAGAAACAGGATGGCGGGAAGGGGGTCGGAATCCCCATGGCGGCGCTGCTTGCAACGCCGCCGTGGAGGATTCCCTGGGGCCACGGGAAACCGGCGGGAAACCGCCGGTTTCCCTTTTCTGACCGCGGCTGTACCGCCGCGGTCAGAATGGCCCCAGAAGCACCGCCAGCCTGTTGGCGGTGCTTCCGCGGTCGTTGGCCCTGGCGGTCCATGACCGCCAGGGTCAGAATGACCCCCATAATGCTGCATACTAGATACTTACCATTTCATGACCTTCTTGAGTTTGGATGAAAGCATGCTTAATCAGAACATATATAATTCAAAAACGGTAGCACCCCTTGTGGGCAAAATTGACAGACAGGCATGGGGTATATTTTATTATGGTGCGAAAAAAATGTAGTCAATCATAAGAAATGTAGGGCCAGATGTACCAAACAGTTTTGCCCATTCTGTGTCTATGGGAAAATGTCTTCGTACATATGGCCCGTAGTTTCTAAAAATCCCTAGAAGTACAATAATGCGTTTTTTGTTAATGCGAAGTGCAAATATAATCCCACTAGCAATGTGCCTCACACTACTTCATTATCAATAATAAGAAAGCACACAGTTGAATAATTGAATATGTAATTATATCTGCAGACTTCTGTAAACAACGTTTTCCAGAGGCAGCCATTCAAGTTTTAGAATTAACCATTAAAAACTAAATCAGAATTGTTTTCACAGAACCAATTTTTTGAATACGCTAGAGTTCAAAACAGATACACTGTGTGCTTAACGTGTTTAAAAAAAATATAAAACCATGTTTTATTCTTTGTCCCAGTTTGATTGTTCCATCAAACACTGGATGAGCAGCCAATGAATCAGCACATGTTTAAAGGCAGTAGTTTAATTGTTATGCTTCACATCCAGATGTACAAATGCTGCATAAATATGTAGAATATTAGCTAACATCAAAACAGTTGCCTAAAAAAGAACTATTGATGAACCCATCTTATAAAATATGATTTGTGCAGCCAATCGTGATCCTGTTTTGTACTGTATGACTTATAATGGCATTTCGGATTGCTATGACAACAATGAAAAACTTCCAAAACATTAAATAGTGCCTTCTGAAAACCAATAGGCCTGCATTGTGTGTTCCGTAGCTCTCAAATGATTTTGTTGTTAGCATTGACATGCGGATAATACTGAGTCATTCATTTTTCTGTTTAAAGAACAAAATGTTTATCACTACTGAAAAATGAAACAAGCTCATGCAACTCGCTCAGCCTCGAAACGTGTTAGAGAACAAACAACATTAATAAAATATAAGTGGACAAATGGTATGATTAACATGTACTAAAAGGCCTAATTAGAGAAATCGCACTAGAAACATAAAACCGGCATGTTTATAATTTGGTTGACATGGTGTCCACCACCCCGAGTTCAATGTGAAATAATAAATAACTTTGAAAATGTATATTGATGAATCATAACAATTTGTACTGATAAAAGATAATATTGTTGGATAAAACTAATGATTTGGAATTATTGTTAACAAATAAAGAATGAACCAAATATGGTTTGGAGATTAAAACGTTTATTCTTCATGTATTAGCATTAGTTAAAGGCCTAAGCTTTAGTATTTTGTTAACAGTACAGTTTTCCAGATATTATGCTGACTTCATTGACATTCTTTTGCAAATTTTATTAGCTATTCTAATTGAAAGCTCACAGTGGAAATCTACTGTCTTTTCATACTGTCCATTCTGTGCTTCCTTGTGAAAACTATTGAAAGTTTTAACAATCGATCTTAGTTTCTGGTAGGAAGTAATGTTAGCTAAATCGTCATGATCTGTGCTATTTTCTACAATGTTAATAATCAAAGGAAACTGTCCACCAGAAAGAAGCATCAACATGGGCCTATCTTGAAGAAGAATGAACAAAGTTACAAACTGGAGAAGAGATGTAATTCAATTGGTTGCTCGCTGTCACACTGCATAGTCTTGTCCAAAAGGAGTTTAGTTAGTTATTTTTTGGACTATAATTAGGCAAACTCCTAGATGATGTAGTTCAGAATTAGTTATGTTCAGATGTAGTTATGTAGGGTTATGCTCATCTCTATGTTTGACTTACGGGTCTAAAAGTTTAGATACTTTAAGCCCAACATCACTGAACTGTTGTCCTTTCCATGCTCCTGATGCTGATCGCTGGAGACCTGCTGTTCCTATGCTCTGCTGACAAAGACTCTGCTAACTGCTGTCTCCTTTAAGAGAGGCATAACAAATATGCGTTTGTTTTTATTTGCAGGTTTTCCCCTTTTAGGAATTCAACTGCATTTTTGTTAGCATCATAGTTTAGATGTTTTCAAAATTAATTGTTGCCATATTTTGATTTTTGCATGTGATAAAGCCCCAAACATGCTTTTCAAATTAGAGTTTGGTAGAAGGATAAACGGCCCAAAAATTTAATTGATTGTTCATTAATTGATTATGATTGATTCAACTGCACAACTAATGAAATCTGTTGCTATTTCTCAAATAATTCTGTTGTTATTCTGTATAATACTTTTGGAGTGTTCAAGGGTGATTGCTCTTGTCAGATTAAGATTCTTCAATCGTTTTGGACAACCTGTGTTGTTTCTGTATTGCTAACATTTGGTTTTGTGTATTATTTACATGACTTTAGTAATGTTCATATGAGGGCAATAAATGTTTAAACTTAACTAAATTGGTGTGGTGATTCATGACCACATAGGGCAAGATGAGTGTAAACTACTGACCCTTATTGCATTTTGTTGTTGTTTATGGCTATTGGTTTTTATCATTTGATTAGATGATCTTATTACTCCTGTCTGAGTCAAAACATTTGAGTCAGCTTCTGAGGGTAGCAGATGCCACTGTCCTATTATGTGTCACCTAAGCCTAATTTAGGAGGTCATACACCCACAGAATTTGTTAGCAGAGGATTGTTTCATTTCAATAGGCGAGAGATCAATCATGGAGTTTGGATATGTGGTTTGACAATGCTTGTTTAGATGAGGCTGGTATGTTCCCAGTGTTGTTTGAGTTCCAAATAGGGATTGTGCTTGCAATGCTTTGGCAAATCGCAGGAGAATTTTGATGTATGAGGAATTTTGCATACTTCAAGGTAGTTGAGTGGGGAGTTTGCGTACTCCAAAGTGTGAGAGTACGGGAGTCATCGTACTCCAAGTGAATGTGGCATTTTGTGCTTAAAAATTGCCCATGTGGTTGTTGTTGTAATGGGCCCTGCGAGGTATAAGACTCTAGAGTATTGTGCAACTGTATGAGACACTTGTTTGGTTGTTGTTGTTTACTTGTCTGCAGGCGAAAGTGTTGGTTGATTGAGGGCTGTTGCGAACACCAATAGTAATATTTCCTTTGTGTGTGTGTTATTGAATGTTATTCTGAAGTGCACATGGAGGATCCATACTAACTGTAGTGAGGTTTCCGGGTCAAATCTTACTTGCATTCGTGAGAAACTCACAGTTGAAATTTCCATAAAGCTTTTGAAGTGATTGAGTCCTACCTGTAGTAAGCAGACAAGTTGTTTTTTGTTTATTTTTTTAGTGCTCACAATATTTTGCATTTAGTTGTGTGAGTTGAGTTTGAAGGACAAGCCGTGAGGCTTTGTCAGCCACTGTGTGGAGTGAGTGTAACATCGCTGGGTTTGTGCTGGGACTAGTTAGTTGGTGAAAAGAGCCGCGCAGGAATTAGTGGACAACCGTGAACAAATATTGGTTTACAATAGCAAGCAAAAGGGATTGAAATACTTACTGTTTTGGATTTAATTTGTAGTTTGAAACCTTATTAGAGGTACAATTGAACATTTTCAAAGCATTAAAGAGTGGGATGAGAGGAGATGCTTTCATTCTAGTCAGAATAGGAGAAATTGCCCCGCCACAAGGTGGACCTGCAGACTTCAAATTCTACTGACACACAACAAACTGATAGTCCAGTAAAAATATTACCAACAAGAGAAATTCCTGTAGGGAATTATGTCATGCCCCTTAGAGTAGGAGTGATATTTTGTCATTTACAAATGATTACTCAAGACCGAAAGAGAAGCCAGTGGAATGGTGTCAGCAGACAGACATGTTTGTTAAATTTGCAAAGTGTTTATGGGAGCATTTAAATACTTTTTTAGAAATAGTGGTTGCAGCTAATTTATGGATTAAATGCAAGAGGAGTGTTGAGTGGCAGACGAGAGAGTCTCCATGAAATACGGTTACAGGTTTGCCATCTCCTTATGTAATGAAAAGATATTACAAACTGAAACTAGAACTTCTTCCAAGGATATTGATTGACAGAGAATCGATAGGACAGTTTAGGAAGCAAAGGAGTTTATACATGCATAATATGAAAGGTTGTTGCAGACATTGAAGCATTGTAGCGGTACAGAGACATTTGAGCTTAAAGACATGATTCATTTTGTGTTCAGGTTTGTGCAGGGGTTAAGACTTGAAATTGGTAACATGCTTAAGAGTCCTTTAATTTGCTGGCAAGCAAAACTGATTTATGAGGTATTGTAATTTGCTAAATATTGCAATGATGAAATTGACATGAAACAGAAGTGATTCAGGGACATGGTCAGGCGAGAGGTAGAGGACGTGGTAGAAATGGAAATCGTGTTGATATGAATACTAATGTTAACCCAGGTGATGTGCAGGCAATTAAAATGATGTTACCTTGTCATGCATGCAGGAATTCTAGACACTGGAAGCAGGAATGTCCTTTCATGGTGGAGGAAGGTGTTGTGCAGATGAATGAACATAATCTTTTTCCAAATTTGAGAGGTCAGAGAAATCGGAATCCCTATGCAAATGTCCAGAATATGAATAATCAAATGCAGATTACCCAAATGCAAATTACCCAACAGCAGGTGCCTCGTTTTCAGGTACCACAACAGCAAACACAACAGCAGATGCAAATGATGCCACAGCAGCAGCAAATTGAAATAACTCAGGCTCCAATGGCACAGCAGTAGGTAGTGGTTCCTCAGCAGAACATGGGACAAAGATTAAGTCAAAATAGTCCACAATTAATTACACATTATCCATTGCACTATGAGGATAAATTGAGTGATGAAATTATGAGTGGGAGTTTGGAAGAAGAAGAATGTGTGCAAGCAGCTTCATTAATGGTGGATCAGAGGGGTCCCTATGTAAATGGAATGGTCATGTGTTATGAAATTTCATTCCTGGTGGACAGAGGAGCTACACACTCCACTGCACTGTCAGAACTGCAGAAGTTCCCAATGTGCCACTTTCTGGGAGAACAGTACAGGTTGTAGGAGTAGCAAATCAACACCTGACAATTCTGATTGCTGAATTGATTCCTGTCAAAATTGGTACTTTTGAAGTCATGCACACATTTGTAGTCTGTGATTCAAGTCCAGAATACCTGCTGTGAAAAGACTTGTTGTGCAAATTAAGATGTTTGATTACTAGTACGAATGGTGGAATTGCCATTCAAACAAATAGTGATGATGAGGAATCATGCATTCCAGTTGGTTGTAATTTGATTTAAGGAGAATTCCCAATAATTACTCTTTTTCCAGCATTCACATTACAGGACCTTCCAAGTGACTGACAAGATACAGTTATTATAAAAGTGTGGGATCTTGCTGGACAAGTTATTGGGCTAATTAAAGGAGAGGAACCAATCAAAGTCACAGTTAAAGTTAATGCAGTTTTCCCCCAAAACACCCCCATATCACATGGTACCAGATGCAAGTGAAGGAGATACTCCTGTAATTGCAGAGTTTTTTGAGCAAGGGGTTTTGAAGAAAGTGCTGAGTAGCTCATGTAATTCACCTATTATGGGTTTGCAAAAACCTAGTGAGACGTTTCACATAGTTCAGGGTTTGAGAAATATAAATGACAAAGTAGTTATATGTTGTCCAGTGGTACACAATACCAGCATTGATTTTGTTCCAAATCCCATGTGATGCTGAATGGCTCACAGTAGTGGATTTATCACAAGCATTTTTCTCAGTGCCTCTACTTCAGGATAGTCAGTTTCTCTTTTGTTTTAAATTCTGCAATCGTGTGTATTCCTAGTGTACTGCCACGAGAAGCATGTAGGCAAGATACAATTGTCTTTTTGAATCATTTAGGTGAAAATGGACATAAAGGCCCTCATTACGAGCCTGGCGGTCCTTGGACCACCAGACTCTCAATGGCAGTCTTACCGCTGCCTGGCCGTCGGTAAAGACCTCCATATTACAACTTTGCTGGTTTGGCGAAAGCCAAACTGCCGAAACGCTGCCCATACCACCAGGGCAGACCGCCAGCATTGTCATGGCAGTTGTACCGCCATGAAAATGCTGATGGTCATGCACCAGGTGACAGGATCCTCCATTCCTGTTCTCGGCAGACACTCCCCCTCATGACCACACACGTACATTCACAGACCCCCCACTTACCCATGCATTCGTTTACATACACCCCCACATACTCGTACTCAAACACACACTCAGATATACCCATTCACACACAGAAGCATATGAACACACCCATTCACGAGCACACATGCACTCAGACACAGACACTTGCATGCACGCACTCAAAGAGACAGCCCCCCTCTGCATTCACAGAAACATACATTCACTCACACACACAAACAACAACCCTCCTACCCTTCTCGGCATACACACACTCACAAACGCACACAGACACCCCCTCCCCACCCACATTTATACACACACACAGACACCACACACAATCACACAACACTCCCCACCCTTCCACCCCCCCTTTCGGATGATCAACTTACCTGCTTCAGCGAGGTGGCATCTGGGAGGGGATGGGTCCCAGTGCTTGGCACCACACTGCCATGCAGGAAGCAGCCACGCAGTGTTACAGTTCATAATACGGTGGACGGCGTCCTGCTGGCGTGGCAGTACTGGCGCTGGAAACCACCTCTATTATGACATCGGCCAGGCCAACAATGTTGGATTTCCACCTGAAAGTGAGTGGATATCAGCACAATGTTGTAATAGGGCAGTCATCGGATCAGCAGCACTCACAGTCTTTTGGCACCCGCGACTTTGGCGGTCTTTCAAAAAGACTGCCAAAGTCATAATGAGCACCAACGTGTCTCCATCCAAATTACAATACTGTCAAAAAGAAGTGAAGTACTTGGGACATCAAATAGAGAAAGGTGCAAGGAAAGTATCCAGGGAAAGAGATACAGCTGTATTGCAAATGAACCCTCCTGTTTCTCAAAGAGATGTCAGGGTGTTTTTGGGAATGGTGAGTTACTGTCACCAATGGATTCCTAATTCTTCTGTTATTTCTGAGCCTTTTCTAAGATTGACCCACAAAGATATTATTGATTCAGTGCCTTTTGATTAAGCTTGTATGAAAGCTTTTACTGAGCTGAGAGAGAGTCTGTGAAGAGCACCAGCTCTGGGAATGCCTAACAATATGAAACCATTTTCACTGTTTTGTCATAAACGTGATTGCTGTGCTCTTTCTGTCCTGACACAGGTACATGGTGGCATAAATCACACTTTAGCATACATGTTCAGCTACTTTGGATCAGTTGCAATTGCTTTACCAGGCTGCCTGGAACAGGTAGCTGCGTTTGGTGTTAGCCTTGCCCAAGTGATAGAATTGCGATGGGACATCCTTTAACTGTTCTGGTCTCTCATTCAGTTGAGGTCATGCTTACCAGGACCAAGACTTAATACCTGACAAATGCTTGATTGACACGCTATGAATTATTGATTTTGGGGTCCCCGAATATATCCTTGAAAAGGTATGGATTACTTAACCCTGCTACTTTGTTACCTATACACTGCTGAATTAGAAAATGTAAATGAAGTGGAACATGACTGCCTCGATGTTACTAAACTGTGCACCAAACTCAGACCTGATATTCAGGATATTCCGTTAGAGAAAAATGACCAATGTTTTTTAATTTTTTTTTATGGTTCCTGTTTAAGAGACAACGTGGGAACATTCAGAGCTGGTTATGCTATGTGCACTATCTCTGGTGTACTTGAAGCTTCATGGCTTAAAGGAGTATATTCTGCACAAGTGGCTGAATTGGTTGCTCTTACTAGAGCTCATCACAGCTCAAAATTATGATTTTTGCAGACAGACAGTATGGATTTGATGTTGTGCATGAGTTTGTGCAGTTGTGGTCCCAAAGGGGTTTTATGGCCTCTTCTGGCTCACCCATCAGAAATGGTGATAGGATTCATGAATTACTGAAAGCTTTGTAATTACCTGACAAAGTCGCAGTTGTGATGTGTACTGTGCATCACAAAGCAAATGATTTTATCATTATGGGTAATGCATATGCTAGATATTGTGCACTTCATTGTGCCACTTTCAATGAAGAGTAGAAAAATGTAACCGGTACTGATGAGACAAGTCAAAGTTTTCTGTTGACAGTGGTTGACACTTGGAAGGAAATAAAAAGATTGCAAGATGAAGTTCCAGAAACTGAAAAAATAAGCTGGACAAAGTTGGGTTTCAACCAAAGAGAAACTGATGAAATATCAGTTTCAAATGAAAGGCAGGTAGTCTTGCCAAACTGTCTACTGACACAAATGGATAGATATTATCATGGTCAAACTCACATTGGCAGAGGTGAAATGATTCAAACATTTAAGCAATCCTGGTTCAATCCAAAATGTAGACAGGTTGCAGAAGCAATTTGTCACAGGTGCATTACATGTCAAAAAACAAACGTGGGAAAGAGAACTGTTGTCAATTTGGGTCACATTGGAAGATCAGGTGTGAGAATGCAGATGGATTTCTTTGAGATGCTTGTATGTGGTGGTTTGAGATACCTGTTGGTGATTGTTTGTAAATGTAGTCATTGGATTGAAGCCTACCCTACATGTAGAAATGATAGCCTCACAGTAGCAAAGTTGTTACTTAAGGAGCTGGTCCCAAGATTTGGGCTACCGGCCTCTTTAGAATCAGGTAGAGGATGTCACTTCAATAATGAGGTGATAAAAATTCTATGTTCAGCCTTTAACATTGAGCAGAAGCTGCACTGTAGTTACCGTCCTGTAGCTTCTGAATTAGAGGATGAAAAAAATTGGTACTCTGAAAGCTCGATTGGCAAAAATGTGTGCATCCACTAGTCTGAAATGGCCCGATGCTTTAACTTTGGTTCTGATGAGCATGCAAAGTACACTCGACAGAAAGACTGGACTCTCGCCACACAAAATATTGATAGGCAGAGCCATGAGATTGCCAGCTGTTCCTGCAAATGTATGTGTGAGCATGATAGATGACTTGGAGCTGGATTACTGCAAGGGTCTAGGTGATGTGGTTCGCTCTTTGTTTCACCAGGTAGAAGCAACAGCTGTGCCACCATGCCAAGACCAAGTGTCGCAGTATACGGGCTAGTGATTGGGTGGTGATCAAGAAGCATGTGCGTAAATCTTGCTTGGAGCCTAGGTGTATGGGTCCTTTCCAGGTCATACTAGTGATGACAACTTCTATGAAGTGTGCTGGAATTCTAAACTAGACTCATGCAATTCATACTCATAAAGTGCCATGTCCTTTGGTTGATGAAGATCCAGTGATCCTGAGAGCACCAGCAGAAACTGTACAGTCTCAAGAGGAGCACATGGTAGAAACAGAGCAAGAGACTGCAGGAGAAAAGACAGTACAAACTGGTGATGTTCCAGATTCAAGTACTTCTCTGCCAGCTCAATTTGAGGACAAGCTTGATATTCTTCTATCAGCAGAAACAGAAGTGGATGTAGCAGAAGAGTCAAGTCTGAACAGGAGGACTCGCCCTGAAGCAGACAATTGGGAAAAGGAGATAAAGCAAATATCAATTCCTGAAGTAGCCCAAAGTGGAGTTAAGTTGAATCAAAAACAGTCAGATTTGACTCCTCCTGAAGTGGCTAGTGGTGCAGGTGAAACAAGTTAAAGTCAGAGAAGAATTTGTCGGATTCCGGCTAGACCAAGAAGAATCGTAAGCCCAGTTGTATCATCACTGTCTGGGAAAGCTGTGAAAGGAGATAAGTGGCCCTCCTTGACTGCAGTTGAAAAAATTCCTGATGTGTTGCTGAGCATACATGAGAAAGCAGAAACAGCAGAAGGAACAGATGTGAGTGAATGAGAAACAAGTACAAATCGAAAATTGAAAAGGAAAAGAGTTGCAAGTCAAAGATGCAGCTGAAGAGTTGGAACACAAGTTTATGTCCCTTTGTATTGACCGTGAAAATACAATACAGCATTTTAGAACGTGAAATTGCACTTTAACTGAGTTTTTAAATTACTTTGTCAATTGACCAAGAGAGACATTATATACTGGAAGTGATAGTCAGTAAACAGCAGATTGTGATCTACTAAAGAGACATTTGAAACTGATGTTGACGAAACTCTTACATTTTTGATGAATTCTAAAGAGCCTTATAGTTGCTGTACATAATCGCAAAGAAGACTGAAGATTATTTTTGATTTTTGTACGGCTGCATAGTTAAGTCTATATTTTTCTTCCTTTCACTTTTTGATTCTTTACAGGCCATTAATATCAATCGAGATAGAAACAATGGGTGTAAGTATGTATGTGTTGGATTGGCAGTGGCATGTGTTATTAAGCTTGTTGACTATAAGTATGAATATTTTTGATGAAGCTGAAACTACTTAGCTTCAATACTAGAGGTTACTACACTTCTGAATCAGACAAGTTCTATAAAGATGGGAATTACTTACATTTAGACAACTTACAAGGAGATCTTTCTTCTAATGTTTACTGTTGTTTGCTATATGAATATGTTGAGACTATGGATGTGAGAGGATGTAATGTGTGTACACAAATTCCTTCCTTGGTGCAAAAAGGGGTTACACATCATATCTTACCACTAGCTTATGGGATTAGTTGTAGTTTTTTATTAGCAAGGCTTTATAATTAGGAATACATACAGTATTTTTGTTCAAATTTTAACCTGGTCTTTTCTTTTGTTCCACTTAATCAACACTTGAGTACTATTGCTAAAACTAGAAACATAGATATTGTAGGGCTGGCCTACACTGAAATTTGGGGAGGCTTATGCTCACCTGAATAACTTAACCTGCATGCTTTCACCAGTTGAGAAAAACATCCTGAATCAGGCTGACGATAGAAGAAAGACAATTAAAGAGAAAATAGAGAAGAGCTTAGTAAAACGCAATTCTAAAAATGATCATGCATGTAGTGTAAGTAATAGATATGGAAAGCTTGCTTTAGATTTCCATCATGTAGGGAAGCTTTGTATATATAGGCCTTAATCTAGAACTGATACTAAGTTTGTGGGAACGAGTAAATGCAGAAATGTATTTCTATTTAGGAATAAATGGGATCTTATGTTATATGGACAAGACCCTGAGATTCCACGTTTACATTATATTTGTGGAAAAAATGCTTATTATTGTCTCCTGAGGGGATGGGAAGGAAATTGTCAACCATTTTGGACAAAATGTTAATAGATTTCTCTGGAGCAGTACTTCTCATGGATACAGAAATGGCTGCAGTCTGTTCAATGTTTTTTCAAACCGTCTTGCATTAGACACCCTTTTAGCAAAAGAGGACGGAGTCTGTCTGCTGCACTTTCCAGACAACAATAAAGAAATTAGACGTTGCATTAGAAATTTGACAAATTTGAATTCTGACTTAAAGGATCTGAGAACAAACAAGTGTGTGGGAACATATAGACAAAGGTTTTACTAAAAAGGTAAATCAGTTGGGAAATTATAATCAGGGTTTTGTGGGAAAAATACTGAAACCATTATTAATAGTGGTTGTTTGTCTCATTTGTATAATCGGACTTCACAAACTGTACAGGTGCCTACAAATACAAAGGATTAAAAATAAATAGAGTAGGCAAGAAATAGAAATGGAAAGATGAGAAAGAGATACTTTTGTTATTTGAAACATTTTGACAGTTTGTGAAAATCGAACGGTATATATTTTAAACAAAGTAAGCTTTGAATTGTCTCATTAATGAAATGTTCTTTTGTGATGGCACATGTTGTCGTCAGAGGAGGGATTGTTGGAGAGCACACATTATTAATAAAATATAAGTAGACAAATTTTATAATTAACATGTACTAAAAGGCCTAATTAGAGAAATTGCACTAGAAACATAAAACATGCATGTTTGAAATGTGGTTGGTGTCCACTATATCGAGTTCTGTGTGAAATATTAACTTTTAAAATGTATTGCAACCACAATAATAACCATTTTACTGATAGAAGATAATGAATATTGATGGATAAAACTAATGATTTGGAATCATTGTTAACAAAAAAAAATATGCCAAATATGGCTTGAATATAAAACTAATTTATTCTTCACGCATTAGTCAAATGCCTAAGATTTAGGCCCTCATTTCAACGTTTGCGATATTGACCGCCTACCGCCACAGCGACGTCCACCAACATACCGCCGCCGTGACTACCAGCCGTCTAACGGTATCATGACCACCGACGGTATTCTGCCAGACAGCAGCACCGCCACGCCAGCAAAACACCGCCGACTGTATCAGGAGCAATGATACCGCCTGGCGGTGTTTTGCTGGCAGACGCTGCTGCTGACAGCAGCGCCGCGTACCATCTCCAGCCAGAGCACCCCCTGCAAGCAGGTAAGTCGGGTTCTACGACCTGAGAGGTGGATGGAGGGTGTTGTGTGTATTGGGTGTGTGTGTGTGTATTGGTATGCGTGCATGCAGGTGCGAGTCTCATAGGATGCATGCGTGAATGAGTGATTGTGAATGTTGTGTGTTGTGAATGCATGTGTGTGACAAGGTATGTTGGTGTGTGTTGCGGTGTATGGGTACGTATGTGTGAATGCATGGGTGGTGGTGGGTATGTGTGTGTGCATGTGTGTATATGGGTGCGCGTGTGGGTGTGTTTATGTGCAGGGGACAGGAGAGGGAGGGGGAGGGTGGGGAAAGACTCTGGGGAGGGGGAGGAGGAAGGGGCCGGGGGAGACCCCTATCAGTTCCAGGGAAGGGATTCACTGGCACTGATAGTGCCTACCGCCATGGTTTTCGTGGCAGTAAGTTTGGCACGAAGACCATGGCTGTAGGTCGGGTCATAACCACAAGGGTGGGACTGTGGCAGCCGCCGGTCTGGGGACCGAAGTCTCCACCCCAGCGGCCGTTACCACCCTGACGGTCGGGGTGTTAAAGTGGCGGTTTTGGATGGTGGTAACCCCAAATCCCATTTATGTTACAGCCGGCCTGTTGGTGGTATTACCGCCGCTTTAACACCGACCGCCAGGGTTGTAATGAGGGCCTTAATATTTTTCCACAGTACAGTGTTTGGGATGTTATGCTGACTTCATCAACATTATTTTGCAAACTTTGTTTATTAGCTATTCTAACTGAAAGCTCACAGTGGAAATCTACTGTCTTTTTCCACTTTGTTCATTTTATACTTCCTTGTAATAACTATTGAAAGTTTTAACACAATGGGTCTTAGTTTCTGGTAGGAAGTAGGAGGTCATGTTAGCTAAATTGTCATGCTATGTGCTATTTTCTACACTGTTAATAATCTGCAGAAACTGTTGTCTGGAGAGGAGCGTCAACAGGAGCCTATCTCGAAGAACAATGAAGAAAGTTACAAACTAGAGAAGAGATGTAATTGCATTATTGTTAGCACTATAATTTAGATGTTTTTAAAATTAATTTTTGCTGTATTTTGATTTTTTGTGTGTGACAAAGCCCAGTCCCATACATGCTTCTCAAATTAGAATTTGGTAGTAAGGGAGTCCGACCCAATAATTGAATTGATTGTTTATTAATTGATTATGGTTCATTCAACTGCACAACTAATTAAATCTGTTGCTATTTCTAAAATAATTCAGTTGTCATTCTGCATAATACTTTTGGAGTGTTTAATGGTGATTGCTCTTGTCAGATCAAGATTCTTCAAACGTTCTAGACAGTGTTGTTTCTGTATTACTAGCATCTGGTTTTGCATATATATGTTTAAACTTTACTAAATTGGAGTGGTGATTCATGACCACATAGGTCACAGTGAGTGTAAATTACTTACTCCTCCTCACATTTTGTTGTTGTTTATGGCTATGGGTTCTTATTATTTGATTTGCTCATCTTATTACTCCTGTCTGAGTCAAAACATTTGAGTTGACCTCTGAGGGTAGTAGATGTCACTGCCCTACTACGTGTCACCTAAGCCTAATTGAGGAAAGCATACTCCCACACCACACATGCAGGTAGATAAATACATTTTGGAGGGGGTGTCCAATTGAGCAACAGTGATAATAAAACCAGTAATCACCTAAACAACCATACAGAAAAGCAAAAGGTTTTCCACTGTTCAACTCTCTTCCCAAACCTGGGCATTGGCAAAGTCATATCTCTCCCTGGTTATGGAGAGTAAATAAACTTTCAATTAGAGACATCTCTGGAGCATTTGATGCTATAAGGCTATACCAGCAATTCAGTATGTGACAGTCACAACTTTTTCTACTGCTTATCTATTCTTAAAAAGCTTATTAGGGGGTTACATTCCATCAGCCATCCTGCATTGCTTAGTGAGTTTACTAATTAAGTGCCCTTATTTAATATTAGAGTTTCAAACATGCGCCTTGTAGTACCATGCTGCTCCAAGCTAAACATTTCTATTAGCATTAAGGAAAAACACAGAGGCCATTATCAATGAGATAATTGCCCTACATGCAACTTTGATAAACAGAAGCACTGTCTTATGCTTTCTTTTGCCTGTGTTACAGGATTGTTGTAATTTTGGATCAGAGACATGAAGCAAACTGGGTCATTGTGCGTGTGTGTCTGCAGTCCTTCACATGCTACTATTTACCACACTCCACATTGAATGAAATGCCACACATCATCCTGATAAATGAATCCTCCACACAGACTTCATAGACCCCACCCTTTCACGTCATGATGGTTTCACACTCTGACCCAACAGGCCTGTAGACCCTGTTGTGCAGCAGCACAACACTGCATGAGCATGCTAAAAACAGTCAACTCTAGTCAGGAGCCATGGCAGGAGCAAAGGGCTCCATTCCCTGATCCCTCCCCGTCAGCCCAGAAGAGGGACTAGGGTGGTTTCTGGCACAACACTGCAAGAGTATACTTAAAACAATCCACTTCAGTCAGGAGGTGTGCTAAGCGGAAAATGCACCATTCCCTGTACCTGTCCTAGTGGCCTAGAAGTAGGACCAGGGTGGTTTCTGGGTGAGGGTGATAGGCAGTCAATCTCCCTCAGTTGCAATTGAATCTTGCACTTTGCTTTACATTACACTACTCCAGCCCACCATGTCTTTGAGGCTATGTTTTGGACTGGTCTATTTCAACAGGTGCAGCCTTGAATGCTAAAAGTTAACTGAATAGATCAATTTACTGATTGTCTGATACACATTTTCCATGCCTTTTGTCTGGTTGAATTTAGAAGAATTAGAACAATTCTGCACTCTTACTCACTAGTGGTGGTGTTTTGCAAATGTCCTCAAAGTTCCAAGCAAACAATTGAAAAAATGCTCTGGGGAGAAGGACTGTTGTTGTCTTTCATTAAAATATTATCGAAGAAGGAATACTGATTGGGAATCTCATCACTTTTCAAAATTATGTAATTTGTTAGTTCATTTTTTTGTGTAAATCAAACCACAAATCTCTCTCAAAAATCCTGAATGTGAATTGAAAGCATAGGAAATAGAGAATATGTGCAACTTTGGATTGCAAACTGATAGATTTGAAACATCTTATGTGGCACAAAATGGTGGTGCAAATCAAAATATAAGGAATATGGTTCATAGGTAGCTAGGATCAGAGGTGCCAAGATCAGACTCTGTACAACCACACAGCCTTCTAAAACACCATCCACAGACACCACCACTTCATCCGAGCTGACAAGAGAACCGCCTTCAAAGACCGAATCAACAACAACGCACACAGCCATAAGGAGCTCTTTAATGTCATGAAGGAACTCTCCAACCCCAGCTCCAACTCCGACATCCCACCATCCCAAGACCTCTGCGACTCCCTAGGCTCCTACTTCTACCGCATGATTGCAAACATCCATGACAGCTTTAGCACCCAGACCCCCCGGCAACCACCAACACCACAGATTGACCTCTGACCAACCTCCTACTCTCCTGGACCCCCATCAATGACAACAACACCATCAAAATCATAAACACCATCCACTCCGACTCTCCATCTGACCCCTGCCACTACATCATCAACAAAGCAAGCTCCATCATCACACCCCAACTACAGAAGATCATCAACAGCTCTTTCGAGTCTGTCACCTTCCCGGAGAGCTGGAAACACACCGAGATCAACGCCCTCCTAAAAAAAAAACAAGGCAGACTGAAAGGCCCTTAAGAACTTCCGGCCTATCTCCCTGCTCCCCTTCCTGGAAAAAGTCATCAAGAAGGCTGTCAACAGACAACTAAACCACTTCCTCAAGGAGAACTGGACCCTGGACCCTTCCCAATCCAGATTCCGCACCAACCACAGTACCGAAACTGCCCTCATCGCTGCCACCGACAACATCAGAACCATACTGGATAGCTGCAAAACCGCGGCCCTCATCCTCCTGGACCTCTCAGCCATATTTGACACCGTCTCCCACCACACCCTACGCTCATGCCTAAGCAATGCAGGAATCCATGACAGAGACCTGGACTGGGTCACCTCCTATATCACCTGCAGAACCCATAGAGTCCGCCTCCCCCCACTCTGCTTGGAGGCCACGGAATTCATATGCGGTGTACCTCAGGTTTGGTCTCTCAGCCCGACCCTCTTCAACGTCTGGATGGCCTTCTCTCTAGCATCGCCCGATCCCACAACCTCAACATCATCTCATATGCCAACGACACCCAGTTGATCTTCTCCCTCACCAAGGACTCCGCCAAGACCTACCTCCATGAAGGAATGAAGGCCATCGCCGAATGGATGAAGAGCAGCTGCCTCAAACTCAATCCGGACAAGACGGAAGTCCTCATCTTCGGCTCCACCCCCTCTGCAGGGGATGACTCCTGGTGGCCTGCCACTCTCACAGCCTCTCTGACTCCCACCGACCACCCATGAAACCTAGGATTCCTCTTGGACTCCTCACTATCCATGACCCACAAGTCAACACCACCTTCTCCTCCTGCTTCAACACCCTCCGCATGCTCCGAAAGATCTACAAATGGATACCCACCGAAACCAGAAGAACAGTCACCCAAACCCTCGTAAGCAGCAAACTGGACTACGAGAACGTCTCCACACGCCTCATCCTGGACATCCCCTGCCACATCACAGGCCACCTGAGAAACCTGCACTGGCTCTCAGTCAACAAGAGAATCACCTTCAAACTCCTCACCCACGCTCACAAAGCACTGCACAACACCAGACCAGAATACCTCAACAGACAGCTCTCCTTCTACACCCCAACCCAGCATCTCCGCTCCACCGACCTCGCAACCGTCCCACACATCCGCAGAACTACAACCGGCGGTAGATCATTTTCACACCTCGCCGCCAAAACGTCGAACACTCTTCCCACCCACCTGCGCCAGACCAAAGACCTCCCTACCTTCAGGAAACTTCTCAAGACCTGGCTGTTTGAGCAGTAGCAGCACCTCCCTCCACCCTCTCCTCAGTGCCTTGAGACCCTCAAGGTGAGTAGTGAGCTTTACAAATTCCTGATTGATCCTTTAAGTTATTCCTGTCATAGAAATCTTCAAGTGTTATATATGAATGGCCACATTGGATACATTTTAATAATATATTGCTTGGGTAAAGGATGGTGTACTTGTCAGAGACTGATGGATTCTCTACTGACCCTTGACAAGCTGGTCTTACCATGCTCACAGCCTCTCTTTCTTGCCTTGTTGAGTGATCCCTTTGTGACATCATAATGCCAAGAGACTGCACTCCTTTGCTTTTCATCATATGTTAAGGCATGAAATAGTAAATTAATGAATCTCATCCCTGTTTCTAAATTTGCAGCCACTATATGATATACTTAATACACATATTTGGCTTGTAAATATACTTTTTGCTAGAGGTGGGCAAGGCCCCTAAAGATCAAGCCTGGATTGAGCCTGACTCTGTGTCAGCCCGAGGCCATTTTAGAACCTTGAGCCCATAATGAGCCAACCTTTCATGAGGCTTCTGCCTACCACCCTCCTTCTACCGAGGATGTGGCATTATGGCCAGAGCTACTGACTTTGGAGCTGGGGAATCAGGTTCAAATCTAGGCATCAGCTCAATATCCTGTAAGGGTGGGCAAATCACTGGATATCCTTGTGTGTTTAAACAATTAATTTGACCTTGTAAAATGTAACTGGGTGTCATGTAAAGCATTCCAGCACCTTCAGGAAGAGTTTGTATTATATAAAAAAAATCAGAAATATGCACATAGAGGTAAAAACAAAGTGTCAGGGTTGCCACCTCTCCCCTCTTCTCTTCACCTTGGTGATAGAGTCCTTGGCGTGACTCACCCATTGAGATTGCTCACATTCGGGGATGGTCATGAGACGGAGGCCAGGAGGAGCGCATTAAACTCTATGCTGATGATATGCTGCTTTTCCTGGCTGACCTGAGGACTTGGACCCCCAATGCAAGGTCATCTTAAACTGTTTGGTGAGGAATCTGGTCTCCAAATTAATGAGTCTAAGTCCCTACTGGTGCCCATTGCTGGAGATGTGGGCTGTTTCTCCTGGCACCCTGCAACACTGGTGCACTGTCTGTCTTTTAAATATTTAGGTGTTTATGTCTCCTGCTTACGAGGCTTGTCCTAAAGCCTTAACATGACTCCCTTGATCAATCAAATAAATGTGGACCTGCAGATGTGGAGTCGCCTGCCACTAAATGCCCTGGGAGAATTGCCCCTTTTCTTAAGTGATGGTTCCACCCTGTTTTCTATGTCTATTCTCGAATTTCCCCCATCGCATTCCCCAAGGTTGGTTCCAAGCCCTGACATCAAAGGTAAATACATTTCTCTGGGCAGGTGGTTGCCCTTGTGTGGCCTTCGTCAATGGCAGACACTCTTCCTACGATGGAAGGATGGGTTTGGTGGACCTATACAGCTACTACCTGTCCTTGCTGTTGGTTACTCTCAATGATTGGTTCAACAGATGGTGGGGGACCCCAACCTACAGGGCAAAACTGGCATTGCTTTGCCTAGATGGACTTCTGGGCCTGCTTTAAGGGAGCCCAATTCCCCTAACCCTCCCTGACTGCAACCAGGTGATACTACTGTGTTGGATGCTGGCACTCCACTCTATCGGCTGAGACTGCAGATTAACTGAGCTGACCCCCTTGTGTCAGGGGACATAGGTGCATCACACTCCTGATCTGGAGGCCTTTACCCAATGGGATAGAATAGGCATCTCTCATCTTGGGGATGTTTGGAGGGGTAGCAGTCTGAGCATGTTCCAGGACCTGGAGGAGCACAATCATCCTCTCACACACAGTACCATCAATACCAGCAGCTCTTTCATGCCCTAACGGACAATATTCCCCCAGATTCACCGATCCCACTTGAGGCTCAGCTATTGATGGGGAGGCTGGGTAAAGGAGTCATTTCCTAAATCTATTGTTCCCTTATCACCCATGCCCCAGATCACTTCCCTAGACTGCGCAAGAGAAGGGAGGACTGGGTGAGTGAATACATGACTCCGCCGCGCCTTCAACGGATAGACAGGGTTTCCTAGGCCAACTGTTCCGGCTGTTCATTTTCAGTGGCAGATTTCTTCCATTTGAAGTGGTCCTGCCTGAGATTGGTTCCCTTTTGGGAGGATGTTGAGAAGGAGCTTTCTGCAGTTGTGGGCTGGGGGCTTAACCTCACATCCAGGATTTCCCTCCTGGGTTTATTGGAAGATGCGGAAGGGCAGAGGATGGAGTGCATTTTTCTAAGGGTAACAATGTCAATGGTCAAAAGAGAAATAGCCCATCATTGGAGGTCAGAAGCCCCTCCCCCATTGGTGGTAGAGTTGAGAAGGGGGCAGATTGGTGTGCCAACTGGGAACACACCATTTACAAATCTGGATACTGCCCCTGTAAATATGAGAGGATTTGGAGCAGATGGTGAGTTTACTATGGACTGTGTGCTGGACTCAGTTAAGTACTGTCATGTAATGCCATCATTGTGTCAACTGGTGGACCATGGTCATCTTTGTATTACTGTTATTGCTGTAAATCAATAAATTTTGTTATGAAAACAAACAAAAAGAATCAAAACAAGGAAAGACAAATATTGTATTGTATTGTATTGTACAGTATTTGTAAAGTGAGTTCCGGCTGTAGCATTAAAGCGCCGAGGAGAACCGGAGGGTAGCAGCAAACAAAACCGAAAGGAAACCGTTGTTACGATTGTTCCCCAGTCACCTCCTCCCTAATGGGAGAACAGCTTTCTGAAATGAAAATATGACTCTACTTGCCTGATAGCAAGAGGGAGGGTGTTCCAGAGTCTAACTGCCCCCACCGAGAAGGCTTTGTCGCCCAATTTCACCATATGGCAGCGTGGCAGAGAAATGAGCTGCCGAGAAGAGGATCTGAGTAGCTGGGCAGGCTGATAGGGCTGAATAACCGAACTAAGATAATTGCAGCCATCTTGATGGTGGGCCTTATAAGTTAAACTGAGTGTCTTAAACTTAATCCAATTTTCCACCTGAAGCCAGTGGAGTTGTCTGAGACTCATGCTGACTGATGCGGAGCGTGGTAGATCTAGGACCAAGCGGGCCGCCGTATTCTGAATAAGCTGTAGCTTATGAAGTGCAGACTTACTAATATTTAACATTAAGGCATTGCAGTAGTCCAGTTTAGACATCACAAGCACCAGGACAACCACAATTTTCAGGTCTCCGTGAATAAAGGGAATATTTTCTTAAGCATTCTCAATGCCCGGTAACAACATTTAACCGCCAGATTGACTTGTTGCTCAAATGAAAGTGATCTGTCAAACATGATGCCCAGGTTTCTGACCGAGGAGCACGGAGCTGGGCACTCGCTACAGGACTCTGTCCACTAGCGTGGGCTCCATAATTTAGTATCTATGCCGAAAAAAATAATTCTGTCTTTTCCTCATTAAGTTTACGCCAATTGCTGCTCATCCAGCTGCTGATCTCTCTCATGCACTGATAGAATCTGTCTGCCACCTCCTCCCAATTGTGAGAGACCGGAATAATCAGCTGAGTATCGTCCGCGGAAGACACTACTTGAAAGCCAAATGAATGCACCAGTCTAGCCAGTGGTGCCACGTAAAGATTGAACAAAGTAGGGCTGAGCGAAATGGAATTGCCCTGTAATCGCCTCAAGACATGGTGATTGATCTATTTGTAAGAAAATACTTGAGAATGTCAAGTGCCCTATCTCTAACTCCCACTTGATGCAAGCGCTCGATCAGCAATTGCAAAATGCACCCATTTACTTTCAGATTTGTACAAAGTGAATCAGAAAAACAGATAAATCTCAGTTTCCCCACTTAAATTGTGTGATCTTATGCAAAAAAATTATTTCACCAAAACTCCTTTCCTTCATTATCCCGTATGTAAGCATTTTCAAATATGTACGTTCAGAATACCATCTGTAACAAAACCTCTTGTGTTTATTTAATTAGAATATAATGCTGAGCTATAGTAATCTGGGCAATACAAAGGTTTTACATGACAACTGTCTTGCCCCGTAGTTTACTAGTGGTTCATGTTTAAAAACAATCACTTTTTATAAGTATTTCTCAGTGCAGTGCTTTGATATAACAAAGTAATGTCAAAGCTTCCACATGTTAACCCCTTTGCTGCCAGGTCTTTTCCCCTCAGATGCCAGGCCTTTTTTTTGGCTATTTGGGTCAGTTCACGCTTAGGCCCTCTTAACTTTTTGTCCACATAAGCTACCCGCGCCTAATTTGCATCCTTTTTTTCCAACGTCCTAGTGATTCTAGAGGTACCCAGAGTTTGTGGTTTCCTCTGAAGCAGACCAAGAAATTAGCCAAAATACAGCAAATATTTCGTTTTTTTTTATTAGAAAAAAGGGCTGCAGGCTGAAGGATTGTGTTTTTTTTCCCTGAAAATGGATTCAACAAAGGGTTACCGGTGTTAAAATCACCATCTTCCCAGCTTTCTGGAGCAGGCAGACTTAATTCAGAAAATCACATTTTTCAACACAATTATGGAATTTTACTGGGACATACCCCATTTTTACTATTTTCTGTGCTTTTAGCCTCCTTCCAGTTAGTGACAGAAATGAGTGTGAAACTAATGCTGGATCCCGGAAAGATAAACATTTCTGAAAAGCAGACAAAATTCTGAATTCACCAAGGGGTCTTTTCTGTAGATCCTACAAGGTTTTCCTACAGAAAATAACAGCTAAAATAAAAAAAATATTGAAATTGAGAAGAAGAAAACCAGCCATTTCACTCCACGTTTTACTCTGTAACTTTTTCCTGCAATGTCAGATTTTTTAAAGCAATATCCTGGTACGTCTGCTGGACTCTTATGGTTGTGGGGATATTTAGGGCTTGTGGGTTCATCAAGAACCCTAGGTACCCAGAGCCACAAAATGAGCTGCACCTTGTAAATTGGTTTTCATTCTATACCGGGTATACAGCAATCAATTTCCTGAAATATAAAGAGTGAAAATTAGGTATCAAGGAAACCTTTGCATTTGCAAAATGAGCAGAAGATAGGGTGTTGAGAAGCAGTGGTTATTCACACATCTCTGAAATCCCCGAGGTCCCCATACCAGTATGTGAATTACAGTGCATTTCTCAAATAGACTTCTTTTTTACACACTGTCTGGCATTTGGAAGGCAAATATGTAGAGAAAGAAAAGGGGCAATAACACATGTTCATCTATTTTGTGTTCCCACAAGTCTCCCGATACAAATGGTAGCTCACTTGCATGGGTAGGCCTAATGCCCACGACAGGAAACACAACATGGACACATATCACATTTTTACATTGAAATCTGATGTGTTTTTTTGCAAAGTACCTAGCTGTGGATGTTGGCCTGTAGCTGAGCCGGCAAATATGGAAACCTACCAAACCTCTGCATTTTTTAAACCTAGATACCAAGGGGAATCCAGGATGGGGTGACTTATGGGGCTCTCACCAGGTTCTGTTACCCAGAATCCTTTGCAAACCTCTAAACTTGGCAAAAAAATCACTTTTTCCTCACATTTCTGCAACAAAGTTCTGGAATCTGAGAGGATCCACAAATTTCATTCCACCCAGCGTTTTCCCAAGACTCCTGATAAAAATGGTACCTCACTTGTGTGGGTAGGCTTAGTGCCCACAAAAGGAAATGCCCCAAAACACAACGTGGACACATCACATTTTCCCAAAGAAAATAGAGCTGTTTTTTGCAAAGTTCCTAGATGTGGATTTTGGCCTCTAGTTGAACCAGCACATAGGGAAACCTACCAAACCTGTGCATTTTTTAAAACTAGATACCTAGGGGAATCCAGAATGGGGTGACTTATGGGGCTCTCACCAGGTTCTGTTACCCAGAATACTTTGCAAACCTCTAAACTTGGAAAAAAAACACTTTTTCCTCACATTTCCGCAACAATGTTCTGGAATTTGAAAGGATCCACAAATGTCATTCCACCCAGCGTTTTCCCAAGACTCCTGATAAAAATGGTACCTCACTTGTGTGGGTAGGCCTAGTGCCCACAAAAGGAAATGCCCCAAAACACAACATGGACACATCACATTTTCCCAAAGAAAATAGAGCTGTTTTTTGCAAAGTGCCTAGATGTTGATTTTGGCCTCTAGTTGAACCAGCACATAGAGAAACCTACCAAACCTGTGCAGTTTTGAAAACTAGACATCTAGGGTAATCAAAAATGTTTTTTCTTTTTATGGGGGTCTCACCAGGTTCAGTTATCCAGAATCCTTTGCAAACCTCAAAACGGGGCAAAAAAACATTTTTCGTGGGTAGGCCTAGTGCTCGTGAAAGGAAATGCCCCAAAACACTATGTGAATTATCAAATACAAAGCTACCTGTTTTTGTGGGGGGGCACCTGCCTTTTTGGTCCTGGGCTCAGCAGCCATGTAGGAAAACCTACCAAACCTAAACATTTCTGAAAACTAGATACCTGCATGAGTCCAGGGAGGTGTGACATGCGTGGACCCCCGTGTTTTCTTATCCAGAATCCTCAGCAAACCTCTAATTTAGCTAAAAAATCACATTTTTCCCACATTCCTGCATGGGATCACTGCACCGGGACAAATGTCCTACCACCCAGCGTTCCCCTCAGTCTCCTGGTACAAATGATACCTCACTTGTGTAGGTGGGCAAGTGCCTGTGACAGGGAAGAGCTAAAAACATGTCAAGATTTAGGGGGAACCAAATTGGGTCCAAAAGGGTAGTTTGAAAAAAAACTATTTTAGGCTGACAAGTGCAGCAGAATTTTTATTGGTATATGAGACAATGATGGGTGGTAGGAATTTTGTGGATCCCTGCAGATTCCGGAAGGTTTCATCACAAAAATGTGGGAAAATGTGTGATTTCCAGCAAAGTTGGAGGTTTGCAGGGCATTGTGGGTAAGAAAATGGTGCTGTGTGCATGTGAAGCACACCAACCTGGACTCATCCAGATGTTTAGTTTTCAGATATCTCTAAGTCGTGATTATTTTTCTACATAGCAGCGTCCCAAAGTCCCAAAAATGCAACCCTCACCAATCCAAGTGGGATGATTTTGAG
This sequence comes from Pleurodeles waltl, assembly GCF_031143425.1. NCBI lineage: Eukaryota > Metazoa > Chordata > Amphibia > Caudata > Salamandridae > Pleurodeles > Pleurodeles waltl. The sequence continues at coordinate 1,076,613,887 of NC_090446.1, read as the reverse complement.
AGTTAGGGCCATATGTACCAACACATTTTCCCATAGACATAGAATTGGTAAAACCCTTTGATACATCTGGCCCTAAGACAAGCTTTCATGGCCCAAATGTAAAACAAAACCCCAAAATAATCAAATGGCCTCTTGCTTGCATGGGATAAGATGTTTTAGTGTGCGGGAGGAGAGTGGAAAGACTGTTACCCCCTACCTTTGGGTAGGGGCATATTCATGCCCATACTGGTTGGCAGCCTCCACCCCACTATTTTGTAGGTTTTCCAACCCCTGGGGAGCTGAATCGGGGATAATTGCCCCATCTGGCCACTGGTGGCAAGACAACTTTGGCCCCATTTATTTAAGGTGGGGGTATGGCCATACCCCCACCTTCTGTTTTTTGGAAATACAATCTTCCCTGGTCTCTGGTGGGCTTTCTGCCCCGGGCTTTCTAAAATAGGCTGATCTGCCCCCAAGGAGGAGCAAATATGGCCAACAGTAATGTGCCCCCATGGGGAGCGACCCTTGCCCAAGGGGCTCTCCCCCAAACAAAACACACACATACACCCACACCAGTCCCTGGTGCCTAAGTGGTTTCTGCCCCCCGGGGCAGATCGCCTAATAGAAATAGGCCAATCTGCCTTAAGGGGGGCAGAAATGTCCTAAAATATATCCCCAACCAGGGGAGCGACCCTTGCCTAAAGGGTCGCTCCCCTGGTGTGAAATTGGCGCAAAAAAAATCCCTGGTGCCTAGTGCTTTCTGCCCCCTTTGGGGGCTGTTCAGCCTAATAAACATGGTCCGATCTGCCCCCAAGGGGGACAGAAATGGCCTAAAACAAATTTGCTCCCCCAGGAGAATGACCCTTGCCTAAGGGCTCGCTCCCCTCACGTGAAACTGACCTAAAAACAAACAAATCCCTGGTGTCTAGTGGCTTTGGGGCAGGTTGGCCTAATATAAATAGGCCGATCTGCCCCAAAGGGTGGCAGAAATGGCGTAAAGTTATTTTGCGCCCAAGGTGCGACGCCTAAGGGGTCGCGTCCCACATATCAAAAAAAGGAAAAAAATAAATAAAATTATCCTTGGTGCCTAGAGGTTTATGCCCCACCTGGGGGCAGATCGTCCTTATTAAAATAGGCCGATCTGCCCCCACAGGGGGCAGGAATGGCCTAAAACAAATTTGCCCCCCCACAGGGGATCACCCTTGCCTTAGGTGTTCGCCCCCCTCATGTAAAACTGATGTAAAAACACAACATCCCTGGTGTCTAGTGGTTTCTGCCTTGGGGGCAGATTGGCCTAATAAAAATGGGGCGATCTATCCCCAAGGGGGCAGAAATGGCATAAAATTAATAGTGCCCCCAGGGGAGCAGCCCTTGCCCAAGGGGCTGCTCCCCTTATGTGTACATATAAAAAAACCTGCCTGGTGTCTAGTGGGCATTTTTGCTGCCCGATCGCATCACAGCCATTCCCCTTCTATACCTGCCCTGGGGAGGGGGGTGTTTGGCCATCGGGGGGAGTGCTAGAGCTCTCCACAGGGGCCCATATCAGGATTTCACGGTTACATCCTCGGTGCCCAAGCGGTGCTGCCGAGGACAGAACCGTTACATCCTGGGCACCGGAGGGGTTAAAGAAATACACTTTTTTAATTTTAAAGACATTTTATTATGTTTTATGTTTGTTGTATTACCTACATAGCCAACATTTTCAAGGCTCGACTCAGGCATGCACTCCAAGAGCCAAGTCAGACCCTTGGCTCAGCTCTCCCTGTGAATTCGTTGGCTCACTCATCTCTACTTTTTAAGTTGCGTCATGACTCAGAAAACATTTGATGTTTCTTTAACATTTTATGGCATACGCCTGAACAAAAATCTGTTTAAGGAGTTTTTCTACCTCATTTTTTGAAATACTATAAATTAAGAACTATTTTTGGTTATATGTGGATATATTTTAAACTTTTAAAATGAACACAGGTTTTCAAATTCCTTGTGAACAGTTTTTTTTTTAAATTCCAAGATGGGCTGCACTTTTCAGGAGAACTCTAATACTAGTCACATCTCTATGAGTGCCTTAATGCACATAGTAGGTTGCTAGGCTTCATGAAGAGCCAATCATTTGGTAATATATTTGAAATCTCTGACAATGAAAGAGTACAGTATAAGCTCTAGACAAGTTACCTTTTACAGTTAGGTCAAAAGTTCCATTTAAAACTTGCATTTTCAAGTAGCTTTCACAAGAATCAGTCTTAAAACAATATTGTATTATATATGGGCTACAGTACCCCCTGCTGTACATCATGAGCATATTGTAATTCGATTAGGAGTTTCATAACTATATAGAGGAACAAACCTGGAGGCTGAGTTACTTTCTAAGTTTATGGAACTTGAATGTGACTTGCAAAATCCTTATCCTGTATTACAAGGATTACGTTATTCTTTAGTTGGTCACACCATCACCTTTGCCGCAAATATACCCTTGGTACATAGTTCTTTCATATGAAAGAGAGAGCATGTTTGCAAACATGAAGAATAAAAATAGCATCTCTAATGTAAAATTAAGCACATCAAAAAATAAGTGAGATATTTGTTGCAAGAATATATTAGAATCAGTTTACTATATTAATGTCATTTTTTAAGGTGTGCAAAATATAAACATGTTGCCATAAATATTTCCTTTCTGGTTGTCACTGTACAGCTAGAAAAACAGAGCAGAATAAAGAAAAGTCTGGTCCTTTGCCTTCCAGTGCCTGTGGCCCAGTTCGTAAGCTGCTCAACCATGTATTCTTCTCTCTTCCATTGTAACGCCAACCACATTTGGAAAGCTACCCAATGTGTTTCATCTTGCTACTATCCTATAGTCCTAGCTTTCTTGTGCTCTTTTTTTTCTGTTAGCCTTCTTTTCCCCCTACCCTATTCTCATGTTAAAATATTCGTTCTACTGTTGATAATTATCATCTTGTTTAAAAATGTACTTGTATCATGTAAGGAATGCTTGCAAATCGATCTGTTCTCGTGTATATTGTGCTGACATCTTCTGGCACAGTAACACTTTATTAAATGGACTGGGAAAGGCACTAGGTCCAGTTTTCACAACAAACACATGTTAACAAAGGCATACACAAATGGTTTTTGCATGCATTAATACTGTAAGATCAACTCCACTAGCCTAGATGCTACTTGTTTAACTTGATTTCTCCTTATTTTAATCATATTATCCTTTAATATAATACATAATTGCCAAAATGCACAGTGGAAAACAGGACTTTATGGGCTACTGATTACTGCCATGCTGAAGCTCAAGAGCTCTGGATTGTTATCTTGCAAAAGATTTTCAAAGAAAACATGCAATGCCCCTTTTGGCTTGGGGCGGTTTCCAGTGTAGGCCTTCTCCAGTTGCAACAGGAATGATACAAGTGGGCAGTGAAGGAGTTTCCAAAACTTTCCACAAGAGGAGAGTTCTCAATAGCGAGATTAGGAAGTTTTCGTCCTTGTTTGAAAACTACGGTGAATCAAAGAGCAGGTGACAGTGGGCACCGTAAATATCAGTGAACAGCCAGCTTGACACTACTTTCGGTGACAGCAGCATTAGGACTCAGGTTTACAATAAATTCACGCAGCCGATTGCAGCTACTAATGTTGCCACACTAGATTACGTGAAAGGGAGAGAGCAGAACCACACCATACCTACTAAGATGTGGCACTTTTATTTTTAGTTCCCACATTGCCAGCACACTTTAAGCTGCAATACACCAACGTTCACATCATCACAATGCAATGCTTTGTCCATTCTGAAAGGGATAGTTTTTGTTTTAGAAGGGGACCCTTCTAGTAAGAAAGCTTTCCTATAACACTGTACCTGCTTTGTGTATGTGCTGTAGAATACAGCATGCATGCAAAGTAGGAAAAACAATATAATATTTCTCCCTGTTATACCTGTCTTGAGGAGACATAGGTCCTCATTACGACCCTGGCGGTTGTTGGTAAAGTGGCGGTGAGACCGCAAACCGGCCGGCGGAAAAAAACATGGAATTATGACCGCAGCGGTTACTGCCGTGGTCATCCGCCAATTCACCATTCCGACCGCCATAGCGGTGATGACTGCTGGGCTGGAGATTTCGGTCTGCAGCCCGGCGGCCGTCACTAGACCGCCAACGGTATCACGACCCTGCATACCGCCATGGATTTCGGGTGATTGGGAAACGCCATGAGATCCATGGTGGTAGGCACTATCAGTGCCAGGGAATTCCTTCCCTGGCACTGATAGGGGTCTCCCCCACCCCCGCTACCCCCCACGTGTCCTCCCCCGCCCCCCCACCCCCTGCCACTCCCCAAAAGTAGCACAACCCCCCTCCCCACCATCACCCCAACTTGCACATATACACACCCCTACACGCACTCACCCCCAACATGCACATACATGCACCCCTACACGCACACATACATCACAACAACACATACCTGCACACATACAAACAGACATGCACACCGACCGAACCGCACACATTTCCTATACACACAGCACCCCCGCACGCATACACGCACTCACACACCCCCTGTACACACTCACACGCATTCCCCCATGCACGCACACAACACACATCCCCCCCACCCCCTCCCCTAACGGACGATCAACCTACCTTGTCCGTTGGCCCTCCGGGAGGGGACGGGATCCATCGGGGCAACTCCGCCACCAGCACACCGTCACCAGAACACCGCCACACCGAATCATGGGACGTGATTCTGTGGGCGGTGTTCTGTTGATGTGACAGTGGAGGTTGAGCAGCCTCCACTTTCCCACTGACCGCCATTATGGCTGCTGGTGGCTTTCCGTACGGAAAAGGACGGAGGGCTGTCAGCAGTCATAATACGTGGCGTGGAAGACCACCACCACTGGCGGTCTTCAGCACGGCGGTACCTTAGCGGTCTTGCGAAAAGACCGCTGAGGTCATAATGAGGGCCATAATATTTCCAAAAAATCCATGTCTACAAATGTTTGTAGATAGGTGTAATGTCATGTGAGTATGAATGATTTATAGACCTGTCAGCTCTTGGTGTGATTTCCCCTGTCTTTTTGCTTCTGACCTCCTGTTTTTGATCCTGTACTGAGTTTTGTTTTTACTTGCTTTAGTACTTTGGCCACTTTGCGACTGCTGACCAGTGCTTCCTGTGTAAATTGTACTGGTGACTGGTTTCTCCATGATTGGCATATCTGACTTAGTAAAATGTCCCTAGTAAAGTGCACCATGTGTGCCCAGGGCCTGTAATCAAATACTACTAGTGGACCTGCCGCACTGATTGTGCCACCCACATGAGTAGCCCTGTAAACATGTGTCAGACCTGCCAAGTGGTGCCAAATACAGTTTGCTGGGCCCTTGGAAGTGAGCTCAGGTGCTTCCAAGAAGAAACTAAGCACTTTGACTACAGAGTGACTTCAGAACCAGAGCTGCTATCCAACTCCATGCCACTGTCTGCACTGGAGCTGTGGTCCCTGCTGAGTGCAATAACTGTGACCTGCAACACAGGACCAAAACTGCTGCAGCGCCTCTGAAGTCCTTCCACAGCATGAGTCCTAAGTGCTCTGACCCCGATGTCTGAGACACCCAACTCCGCCACAGCACTTGTGGCCCCATGGTGTGATCCTGACACTGCAAAGTCGATGCCTCTCATCCTGACCTGCAGGATTCATTGACCTCGTCGGGTCGTAAGGAACCGACGCCTTGCCACTAGTGCCACATCACCTTCCCTGCAAACATAAGGAACCAACACCTCGCCTCCCCTGCCTAACAGTAAGGAACAGATGCTTCACCTCTCCGACAGCAGTAAGGAAACAATGCCGCACGAGATTCAGTGATGCCGCACCTCCCCGACTCCATGCAGCGTCTTTGTTTCCTCGTCATTTTCCAAGGCATTGTTCCTGGGGTCCATGCGACTCAGTGTCTGGCCTGCACTGCCACACGGGTGGCGTTGGACTATTGGGAACGACTCCGGCAAGACGCAGTGATAGCTCTAGTTGGAGCTATTGTATTTCTAAGCGCTTAACTAAGATTTATGGCCTCATTATGACCCCAGGGGTCTGACCCGCCACATCCCCACCTGTACCGCCAGGGCAGTTGGATAGCCGGGCCGGAGATTAGCATCTTCAACCTGGCAGTCCAATGAAGTCCTCCGGCAGTATCAAGAGACATCTTTTCATCAGGGTTTCCGTAGCACCACCATGAAAACCCTGGTGGAAGGGCTACTGGTCAATCAATCAATCAATCAGGGGATTTGTAAATCGCACTACTCACCCGTGAGGGTCTCAGGGTGCTGTGGGGGGGGAAGGCGGGGAGGTGCTGCTACTGCTTGAATAGCCAGGTCTTGAGAAGTTTCCTGAAGGTAAGGAGGTCTTTGGTCTGGTGCACGAGGCGGGAAGATTGTTCACGTTTTGGCGGCAAGGTGTGAAAATGATCTATCGCCGCATGTAGTTCTGCGGATGCGTGGGACGGTTGCGAGGGCAAGGTCAGCGGAGCAGAGAAGCAGGGTTGGGGTGTAGAAGGAGAGTCTTTTGTTGAGGTATTCTGGTCCGGTGTTGTGCAGTGCTTTGTGAACGTGGGTGAGGAGTTTGAAGGTGATTGTCTTGTTGACTGGGAGCCAGTGCAGGTCTTTCAGGTGACAGAAAATTTATTTCCTGTCACCAGTAGACAACTCCCCCATCCCCCTGCAATCTCAACACTCCTCACTCCCCTTCCATATCACAACCCCGCCCCCCCTTCCATACCAAACCTCCCTCCCCCTGCATACATACACACACATGCACCCACATGCATCCGGCCTACACTCATTCACAAACACTGACATAGACGCATTCACACACATGCATCCACACATGCATTCACACCAACATTCCAACATGCACTCACTTCAATAATCACACACACATTCAAACACCCATGCACACATGCATACACACACGCATGCACACACACATTTAAACATGCATTAAAACACCAATACACATACACACATGCAAGCACACACACATACACACTTACATTCACACATGCAGACAACACCCACTCACACACACAACAGCCCCACCCTCCCTCCCCTGTTGGACGGTCGACTTACCTTGTCCATCAAGGAGGTTATCCTGCAGGGTACGGGAACAGGTGCTGCCACTGCCGGCAGCGCCCTGCCATCAGGACACCACCAAGCCATATTACAGGTTGTAATACAGCTGATAGAGTCCTTTAGGTGAGGCGGGCCAGTGGTAGAACTGCCCATGTGCCTCCGACCACCAGCACGAGTACTGGAGGATTTCCACCCAAATTGTGGTGGAAATTCTTCAGTACTCATGATATGGTGGTCTGAAGACCACCAGCAATGGCGGTCTTCTGGAGCCTTTGGCTTCAGCTGTCTGCTGAAAAGACCACCAAAGTCATAATGAGGGCATTAATCTATGTAACTTTGGCCCATATTTATACTTTTTTACGCTAAACTGCGCTAACGCAGTTTAGCGTCAAAAAGTTTTGCGCCGGCTAACGCCATTCTGAAGCGCCATGCGGGCGCCGTATTTATTGAATGGCGTTAGCCGGCGCAAGCAGACCGGCGCTGCCTGGTGTGCGCGAGAAAAACCACGTACACCAGGCAGCGCCGGCGTAGGGGGAAAATGGCGCATGGGCGTCTTAAAATGGGGCAAGTCAGGTTACGTCGAAAAAATCGTCGTAACCCGACTTGCGCCATTTTTTTTCGACGCCCATCCCCCATCAACATGACTCCTATCATTGTAAAGATAGGAGTCATGCCCCCTTGCCCAATGGCCATGCCCAGGGGACTTCTGTCCCCTGGGCATGGTCATTGGGCATAGTGGCATGTAGGGGGGCACAAATCAGGCCCCCCTATGCCAAAAAAAATTATTAAAAAAAAATAAAAAAATACTTACCTGAACTTACCTGAATGTCCCTGGGGTGGGTCCCTCCAGCCTTGGGTGTCCTCCTGGGGTGGGCAAGGGTGGCAGGGGGGGTCCCTGGGGGCAGGGGAGGGCACTCTGGGCTCATTTTGAGCCCACTTGTCCCTTAACGCCATGCCTGACCCAGGCGTTAAAAAGCGGCGCAAATGCGCCGTTTTTAGCCACGCCCACTCCCGGGCGTCTCTTTTGCCCGGGAGTATAAATACCACGTAAAGGCCTGGGAGTCATTTTTTAGACGGGAACGCCTCCCTTGCATATCATTAACGCAAGGAAGGGGTTCACGCTAAAAAATGACGCACATTCCGGGAACTTTGGCGCTATACGCCTCTAACGCCATAGTATAAATATGGCGTTAGTTGGCGTTAGTTTAGCGTCGAATTTGCGTCGAAAAAAACGACGCAAATTCGGCGCAAACGGAGTATAAATACGGCCCTTTGTATCTGTACTTATGCATGTTGGATGTTTGGTCTTGTTTTACTCAGATAAACATTGACTGTTTTCTAAACTGGTGTGGAGTACTTTTGTGGTGTTTTCACTGTGTTACTGTGTGTGTGTAGAAATACTTTACACATTGCCCCTGAGATAAGCTTGACTGCTCATGCCAAGCCACCAAGGGGGTCAGCATGGGTTATGTTAGCTGTGAGACTACCTTACCCTGACTAGATTGCGGGCCTCTACCTGGACAGGATGCAAACCACATTAAACTAGAAACCCCATTTCTAACAACAACTGACCACTTTTGGCTCCTGAAGGCCTCCGTAGAGTTTTGACGTAAGTGTTAGAATGTGGTGAAGTGAAATGCAGGTTTAGAATGTTACATTCATGTTTACACACAGGCAAATAAAGATATGTTATACAAAGCTTCATGTGTGGGGTATTCGTTGGCGGGTCCCCACGCTGGTGAAAATGCTACAACTGGTGACAAGATCAGGGATACATAATCTGAAGATCAACAGTGCTCTCTCACTGAGTTTACTCTGGTCCAAGCAAACTGCTGGTGCATGCCATTTGTGCCTCTGTCAAAGTGCAGAATCAGTGTTTGCCATATGTGGACTTAAAGTGCAACTCCAGCTGGTGTGAAGCATTTGAAGATAAAGAAAGCATCACTGAGAAGTCTATGCATCGCTGGCCAAGAACCTAATAGGAAGGCCATACAGGGAGGTACCAAACGACTACGCAATCTAAAACTATACAGTACATGGAGTGCTACTGCTGAAGGCAAATACAATCAAGTTTTAAAAAGTGCAGCAAATAGCAACAGCAAATTACACAATAACGTTGCGACCAGAAGCACTGTGAGGCAGAGATCAACCTGGTGTCAAAAAGTGCAAAAGAACACCTAAATCACAGCAATTCAGATCCAAAGAAAGGCCATCTGCTTACCAGGACTGATTAAAGAGAGTCATGAACACTTTGCACCTCCTCACCCTAATCTTCCTCTGTGTGCCCCACAGCCTCCTTGGCTGCCACCCAGGCCCTCAATGCCTTTTGCTGCTCCTCCTTCCTGGTGGAGCTCTTGATTGGACAGGCAATATCCTTACGAAATTGATTATGTTGAGACACTGTGCACTCCTCCAGTTTCTCCAACTCAAAAACAGCCTTTGCAGGCACAACTGGTGCATCCCCAGATTGAGACATGACGGGAAGGTTCACTCAAAAATGCAAAGTTCCCAAAAGAAAGAACAGAGAGTTCCTGGGAGAAGTTTGAAAATCCCAAAAATATGGAAGCAGGAGAAAGTCGAAAAAGAGGAATAGAAAAAACAGTAGTATGTGGTCACATAATGGTCTACTCTGAAAACAGGAGTGTACACTTAATCACTATATGTCAAGTACATATACAAGTCCAATCCTCACCGCTGATCACCAATGTTAGAAATGGGGTCTTTGGTTGGCAGTCAGGTTGCCCTCTGTCCAAGCAAGGACCCTCACTCTAGTCAGGGTAAAAGACAAACACACTTGATTAATTCCCGCTTCCCCCCTTGGTAGCTTGGCATGATCAGAAAGGCTTAACCTATAGGCAATGTGTGAAGTACTTGTTCCAACTCACAAAGTAATGCAGTGAAACACTACAAAATGGACACCATATAGGTTTAGAAAGAAAGTAAATATTTATCTAAATAAATCAAGACAAAATACAATAAAAATCCACCAGACACAAATAAAAATATGCCTTTAGCATTTAAAAACACCAAAATAGTGCCTAGATGCACAAGTGCTGCAACCTGATGTTGAAGCGCTGTTGTGACGGAGCCGGTTCCCACAATGCAATGCCACTGGCGCGGTTTATAGAGTCACACATTCCCTCAGGTAGAGTATCTTAGCAAAATGTGTGGAAAACAGGCTGGTGCCCTGAGTCGGGGAGCGAGGCTTCGTGGGATCCAATGCAGCATTGGTTTCGGTGCTGCGGGGCAAAGGAGCGGAGGAGTCATGAAGAGGTGTTGGGTCCTTGCTGCGGAGTGGTGGATGTGAGGCGGCATCGGTTGCGAGGAGTCAGTCCCGTGGCTTCTCTGGCAAGTCGAAGTATGGTAAAGCAAGGATGCTGCAGGGCAGACTCATAGGGTTGCGAACACATCACAGGGTCACAGTTGCTGCGGCAGAGTTGGGCGTCACGAACGTCGGGTATTTGTGTGGATGTCAGAGGCTTCAGCAACATCAGGCCTACGTTGGTGGTGGGGTCGTTGTGCCTCGGTGAGGCCCATGGTTCTAGGTGTAGATGGCGTCACAGTCTTCCGGCAGCAGCATTCTTAGCAAAGTCGTGCAGAGTCATCCGGCATAATTTCACAGGAGTTTCACCAGAAATTCACTTCCAGGGGCCCGGGATCTGAAATGGCACCCTCTGCAAGCTAGAGTCCACAGCATGCAGACTCAGAACTAGTTGGTGAAGCCCTGAGGCTTCAAAAACAGGAGGAAAGCTCAGTCCAAGCCCTTGGAGATACCTCAACAAACAAACAAAGTCCAGTCTTTTTCCCCTTTCAACGGCAGAACCAGCAACAGTAGGATGGCCCAACAAAGCACCGTCACAGGCAGGGGCAGCACTTCTCAGCTCTTCTCCTGGCAGAGGTTCATCTTGAATGCTTGAAGTAGTCTAAAAATCTGGGATTTTTAGTTTACTACTTATGCCCCTTTCTGCCTTTGAAGTAAGCAAACTTCAAAGGAAAGTCTCTGTTGTTAACACGATCCTGCCTTGGACAGGCCTGGCCCCAGACACATACCAGGGGTATAGAGACTACATTGTGTGAGGGCAGGCACAGCCCATTCAGGTGTAAGTCACCACTCGTCCCTCCACTCTAGCTCAGATGGCCCATCAGGATATGCATGCTACCCCCCAGCTCCATTGTGTCAGTCTGACCCAGACAGGGAATACACAAACAGGCAGAGTCACAGAATGGTTCAAGCAAGAAAATGCCCACTTTCAAAAAGTGGCATTTTCAAACTGACAATTTAAGAACCAACTTTACCAAAAGATGTATTTTTAAATTGTGAGTTCAGAGACACAAATCTCCAAATTTCTATCTTCTCCCAGAGGTAAACTTCACTTAAAAGATATGTAAAGGCAGCCCCTATGTTAACCTACGAGAGAGATAGGCCTTGCAACAGTGAAAACCGAACTTGGCAGTATTTCACTGTTAGGACATGTAAAATACATCAGTACATGTCCCACCTTTAACATACACTGCACCCTGCCATGGGGCTACCTAGAGCCTATCCTTTGGGGTGCCTTACATGTAAAAAGAGAAGGTTTGGGGCTGGCAAGTGGGTACATTTGCCTGGTTGAACTGGAAGTTTAAAACTGCACTCACAGACACTGCAGTGGCAGGTCTGAGATACGCTTACAGGGCTACTTATGTGGGTGTCACAATCAGTGCTGCAGGTCCACCAGTAGTATTTGATTTACAGGCCCTGGGCACATAGAGTGCACTTTACTAGGGACATTCTAGTAAGTCAAATATGCCAGTCATGGAAAAGCCAATTACACATACATTTTACACACTGAGCACTTGCACTTTAGCACTGGACAGCATTCGTAAAGTGCCCAAAGTACGAAAAACAGCAAAAACAGAGTCTAGCACACAATCAAAACATGGGAAACAGAGGCTAAAAAGACAGGGGATACCCCACCAAGGATGCCAGGGGTCTAACACTGAAACACTAGGAAATTGCCTAAAGAGAAGTGCCTAGGGTTGTGCATACGGAGCCGTCCATACCTGGTGCTACGGTTGAAACAATAGGAGGCTGTTCTTCCAATAGAGACCAGGAAGGAAGCCATATTTCCTGCAGTTATAAAAGATGACTCAGTGGCCAGCACATCACAGGGCCTGGTATGGTACGAAAGGAACAGGTCCTGATGGACAGCAGATGTAGCTGGACAAGACTGCAGTATCAAAGTCAATAAGTCCCACAAATGGTTATAATGCTGCCACCTTCCTCAAACTACCATTTGATGCTGCCAAAAAGCAAAATATTGATGATAGATGGACTCTCTGGATAAAGACATTTTATGATTTCATTGATGCATTAGCATTAGAGGAAAGAGATAACAAAAAGATTATCAAAAACCTGAAGAATGTTGCTGGTAAAAGTGTTAAGGAAGTCCTAGAGAAAATGCTGCAAGCTGATGAAGCTATGTGCTGTCAAATTAAAGAAGCCTTGAATCTCAAATTCAATCCAATATTAAATGTAGATTATGAAAGTTAGATATTCAGTCAAGAATGACAAAGAGTTAGTGAAACCATAAATTATGTTGTTGAGAGACTGGATACACTCATTAAACACTGTAAGTTCAATGTTGAGGAAACAATGCATCTCAGATTTATTGACAGATGTCTTTCAGATTAATTGTGATGACAAATGCTGAAGGAAACTTTTAGTCTGGAGTGAGTTTTCATGGCTGCCAGAGCTGAAGAGAATGCTGTTCAACAAGCTTCTGGCATGGAGGCTGGAAGTGCCCAAAGTGAGTCAGTCATGATTATGAAAAGCAAGCAGAAACACAAGGCTGAAGGATATGTCTCAGAGGAAAAAGAAGTTATGTTTCAGGTGTGGATTGTCGTTTGTACATGAACGTAAATGTCCTGCCATTGGCCAGATATGCAAAGGCTGTGGGAAAGAGAGCCATTTTATAATGGTTTGCAAACTGAAGGAAAAAGGTGTCATGGCGAGAAGAAAAAATGGCTAACCGAACGTTCCAAAAGCAGCATTCTACTCATACCCACAAGGCCAAGTGACAACATCACTTGGGACAAATCAACAATAAACAAAGCTGATCATCATTTAAATCATCATAAAAAACCTCTGTATCAATTTCAAGTGAAAGTGAAGAAGATGATTGTGCAGTGTCGATCTTTACCTCGGAAAATGTGCATGTTGGACTGGTCACAAGTGAAGAAAAATATCAGTCAAAGAAAAGTCAACAAGAAAAAGCACCAAAGTGATTCAAGCATTGTCTCAAGATTACACTGAAAATACAAGTTTTTTCAGTAACTTTCATAATCGATAGTGGTACATCGATAAATATGTCTGAGGAGAAATAATATGAACTATCGATATTGCCATAACTGACGCCTTGAAAACTAACGTGTACACATGGGCTGCATCAACACTATTGAAAAGTAAAGGTTAATTCGTAGCAACCATGAAACACAAGAAAACAGAAGTACAAATGCCCATTCATTTGCTTCAATGTATGGCATCAAGTACTTGTTTACTTAGTTTCAGCACAGATGCTGATATGGGACTGATCTCAGTGAATTGCAACATGAATGTTGCTCAAGGACACAGAAGAATTCCATTTCATTTACAAGAAGCTTTTGAAAAGGAACTTGAATCATTACATAAGCATGATATCATTGAGTGTTCTACTGGTCCAATGCCATGGATTTCTTCCATAGTGGTAGTATCCAAAAAGGACAGTGAAGGAGCTGTACACATTTGCATGGACATTTGTCAATAGAAAAAGGAAAATTAAAAATAAATAACATTCTGGTCTGCACAATTCTGATATGACAACACAATTGAATGGTGCAAAGGTCATCTCTCGCCTTGATTTAGATAAAGGATTTCCTCAGCTGGAATTCAAGTGGAATTGCAGGTACATAACAAACTTTTCAACACATATTGGTCTTTTTTGATATAATAGACTACGTTTTGGTGTTGCAGAGATTTTTCAAGATGTCATTCGATGCACAATACAGCCTGTTGTGAATGCCTTCAAGTATAGTGATGACATTAGTATTCGGAGCTACACAGAAGGAGCATGATAAAACTCTCATGCAACTGTATTATTTACTTGTTGATGCAGGTTTAACACTGAATGTTGGGAAATTTGAATTCAATAAGACAAAGCTAAAATTCTTTGGCGATTTCTTTTCTGATGGGGACATGACACTAGACCCAGCTAAAGTGCAAGTGTTGTTAACTGCCAGTTCCCCACAAGATGTTTGCCTGTTACACTCATCCCTCGGCATGGCCAGTTACTGTACCAGATACATACAAGACTTTGCCACTGTGAGTCCTCTATTAAGAGTGTTGATGAAAAAGAATGCTTTATTTCACTAATCACATGAATGCAAACAAGGCTTTAAGCGAATCAAACAAGCTATTGAAAATGCTACTGAAATGGCCTATTTTGATCCAAAGCTCCATTCGGAAATTGTTGTTAATATTAGCCCAGTCGATTTAGGGGCAATGCTTGCAGAGCACAGCAGACACCCACATGCTCAAAGACATATTGTAGCAACTGCAAGCAAATGTTTGTCCCAGATCGAACATGCTTAAACACAACCTGAAAAAGAGATTTTGGTAATGATGTGGGCTTGTGAACATTTCCACATGCTCCTAAAGGGAAAAGCATCTATGCTTGTAACAGATCATCAAGCGTTGTTGGCGATCTTTGGCAATCCAAAGGCCAAGATGCCTCCTTCCATTAAATGTTGGGATCTACAATTACAAAAGTACAGCTACACAATTGTGCATCATTCAGGGAAAGATCAAAATCCAGACAATTATTTCTCCAGAGTGCCTATACATTGTCAATGCACCCCTTCTAAGACAACAGAAGCTTACATACATTTAATTGTGAAATAAAACACTCCTGCTTCCATTTCCTTAGAACAGTTTGTCACTGCCATGAATCAAAATACTGACGTCTTAAAACTGAAAGTCATCATTACATATCAGTCATGGAACCAACATACTCGACCTCTTATCAGTGACAGTGAATACCAGAAGTTTAAAAATGTCAAATATGAAATGTCCGTGACACATGAAGGCATTATCCTGATGGGTTCAGGAATTGTCATTCTGGAGAGGCTGCAACAGAAGATAATTGGAGTGGCCCATGAAGGACATTGTGGAATTGTTGCCACAATACGATCTCCATGGGATCGAGTTTGACTTCTTCATCTCAATGAAAGAGTTGAAAGAGACTTAAAGGCCTGTCATCTGTGCAACTGTGTTGGAACATGGCCCTCTCTGAAGGGTCAGCCCAAACTTTTTGTCTTCCTCCTCTTTTTTTTTTTACCTTGTTTTTTATGGCATTACAAGTCTGAGCACTTTCTCACTGCTAACCAGTGCTAAAGTGCTTGTGCTCTCTCCTTAAAACATGGTGACATTGGCTCAAACCCCATTGGACTATTTAATTTACCTGCAAGTCCCTTGTACAGAGCACTACATATGCCTATGACCTGTAAATTAAATGCTACGAATGCTACCAAGGGCATGCAGCACTGATTGTGCCACCCACACTAGTAGCCCTTTAAACATGCCTCAGGCCTGCCACTACAGAGTCTGTGTGAGTAGTTTTACTGCTACTTTGACTTGGCATTTAAAACCCCTGACCAAGAATTAAGCTCCCCTTTTATTACATATGACCTACTCCCATAGTAGGCCCTAGGTAGCCTGGAAGGCAGGGTGCTATGTAGCTAAAATGCGGGACATGTACCCTTAAACATTTACATGTCCTGGTTGTGAAAACCTCCCAAAGTCATTTTTCAATACTGTGAGGCCAACTCCTCTCATAGGTTAACAGTAGGTTTTCATTAATACGCTTTTTGAACTGTAATTCCTGATTGAGGAGTAATTATGTCATGTTTCATTTCATTGGAATGGTAATAATAAATCCTCTTTACTGGTAATATTGTCTTTTCGATAGTGGCCCGGCTGTTGCATTTCAGGGACAGGGATTACTTGTTGAACCAGAGCGGGAAAAAAGGCGATCACACGCTGGACAATCACACGATTCGTATCTTCCCCGACTTTTCACGGGAGGTACAGAAACAAAGAGCCACTTTCCGAGACGCAAAGCAAAGACTATGCCAATTGGGGGTTCAGTATGGGATGTTGTACCCCGCCAAACTAAGAGTGGTGACTAAAGAGGGCACACAGTTTTTTACCACAGCAGAAGACGTGTGGCAATGGATTGACAAACAGGCACCTTCTGAGAGATAACATCTGGCAAGAGGACCGCTCACAAGACGGCGAAGCGAAAGTAGGCATATCAGGAACCATAAATTGGGGAGTCCTTCCCACACGCAGAAGCAAAAAGAACTGCAAAAAGCTATTAGCAGCGGCATCCCTAAGCAGCTTGGATCATGGGCCGCATACAAGGATTAGGAAGGACCTAGAGCAGTCCGGCTCAGACCTGGAATCAGAAATGTCACATGCATCAGACAGGTCGGGTCCGAAGGTGACCCCAGGGACATCAGACTGCATCATCTGACGGCCGCAACTCTGGGCTCACACGAAGTATCTGGAATGACTAAGGGCGACGGTCGCGACTGGTGCGGCAATGGTTGGTGCCCCTGCAGGGATGACCGGCTTGGCAGCACAGGATCATGCCAATCAGAAGGAGGCTGGGCTCAAAACCCCCATGAGTCTTGCAGTCCAGGAGTGGGGATTGGCATTATGGCACACTCCTTACAAGAACTATGAGTTCCCCCAGTTTCGATAAACTAGTTGAACTAATTACTAGGTTTGGATGAGAGACGTTCACACTTTTGTTCTGGGGAAGGGGAGTTGGGAAGTTATTTGTTGGGGTTAATTTATTGGGCTAAGTGAGTCACTGGAAGCAGCAACAGTGGAGCTGGTTGAGCAACGGGCATTAACAGGGAATTTACTTATAGAAGGTGGCGCAGTATGGGGCGTGGTAATAGTAGTGAGTGACACACTGATGTGGCTAAGTTAGATTCATATAAATTCCTCTCGTGGAATATAAGGTCAAGAGGTATAAGGTTTTCTCATACTTACAGAGGAGGGGGATTCAGATTGCAATGCTCCAGGAAACACACTTAACACAAGCAGAGGGGAAAGCTATACAGAAACGATGGAGAGGCCAAACATATTACACAACACACTCTGCATTCGTGAGGGGAACCTTGATCTGGATAAGGGCTCGAAGTCCCATTCCAAATGTTAGCTTTACAGATCCGGACGGGCGTTTTGTAGCAATTAGAGGGCAGAGAATTAGCACTGATTAATGTCTATGCGCCAAACTCAGATCAAGGTGAATTCCTCACACACGTCAGGCCTACTAGCTATATACCTACAGTGTTCGCTGATACTGGGAGGGACTTTAACTGCATAGCGGACCCTGCCATGGATCGCTCGCACCCCCGCTACATGACTCCCCAGTAGTTAGGGTGGCGCTGCAGTTTTCGTCCTGGCAGGCAAATTGGGGATTGGTGGATGCTTGGTGCTGAATGAACCCTGATGTTAGGGACTATTCGTATTTCTCCCATTTAAATGAACTGCATGTCAGGCTGGATGCGTTCTTTTGCACACCAGATGTTTTACCTCATATTTATAATGCAGAATACTTAGCTCATGCTATCTCAGATCATAACCATATCTTGCTGTCACTGAGGTGGGGCTTGCCCCCTCCACGCATTCCTACCTGGAGACTGAAACCAGAGTCATTAGAAGACGTACACTTTCAGGGGGAGTTGAAACAACACATTACTCACTTCTTTACAGATAATGAGGCCACGTCCAGTAGCCCCCTGATTGAATGGGATGGATTTAAGGTGGTGATTAGGGGGAGATGCATAGCTGGAGGGGTGGGGGTCCGCAGGACACTTATTAGAGACACTGAGATGGTGGAGGACAAACTGAGAGAGGCAGAAAAAAGCAGGCCAGAAAATTCAAATTTACAACATACTTTGCTGGAGCTTAGGGCAACAGTAGCAGAATGTGTAGAGCATCTTCGTTGCTTCGATTATAAGAACTACATTACAAGGGCGCATGTGGAAAGGGATAAGGCAGGCCGGATTCTGGCTTGGGTGGTATCCCAGGCTCAAAGAGGCTCGGTTATACTGGACATGTCAACAGAACAAGTAGACCATATATATGGACAGGAACAAATTAACTCACACTTCATGACCTACTACGAACGACTATATAAAAGTAACCTCAGATATGACAGGGACTATACAGAGAGTTATTTAACCCAACTACATCTCAGGACATTACCACCAGAGTTAGCGGGCAGTTGGGAGTAGCTATCACCCAGCCTGAACTCAAGGGGGACATTAAGGATCTAGCTAGGGGGAAGACGCTGGGGACGGACGGTCTCCCTGTTGAGTTTTATGCCACATACGTAGACATACTGGCCCCAAGATTGGGGGCTCTTTATGGGTTCGCCAAAGAGCATGGTATATTGCCGGCCTCAGCATGGGAAGCGGTTGTAGTACCCCTGCTAAAGCCTGGTAAAAATCCTACGGAGACTGGTGCATACACACCATTATCCATGTTGAACCTAGACTATAAGATCATCCCTGGCCACAAGACTCCTTCCACACATGCCAACGCTAATACACCCGGATCAAGCAGGGTTTGTCCCTGGCTGAAACACCGTGGATAACATTCTCAGATTGTTAGCAGTCATGAGGGATCAAAATTTAGATGGTACAGTACCCGGGGTACTCGCAGTAGACATAGAAAAAGCCTTTGACAGTCTACAGTGGGATTTCCCCTATGCAGTAATGTCCAGGTTGAGGTTGGGTCCTGAATACATCGTGTGGGTGAGACTGTTCTACACCAAACCTACAGCTACAGTGCGTACTGGGCGGACAATATCGAGAAGCTATGCAGTGGAAAGTGGTACTAGGCAGGTATGCCCTCTGTCACTGCTGCTTTTTGCACTGGCAATAGAGCCATTGGCGGCCACAGCACGCGGCAGAGGAGGGGGTCCAGGAGTAAGGGCAGGAAGCAAGAAACATCAGATTACCTTTTTTGCTGATGACTTACTGATTTTTCTGGGGGATGTACACAGAAACCTACCCAGGGCGCAACTGATCCTTTCTCAGTTCAGTAGGCACTCTGGACTGGGAGTGAACTGGGATAAAACCAGACTGTTCCCTCTGAGACCCTTGATAGCACCACCGTTGGGACTAGGAATGGTTAAGTGGGAGCCAAGCTGCCTTTCCTATTTGGGAGTTAAGGTCTACTACGACCCACAAGATATTTTAGAGGGCAATGTTGGGGGTTCCCAGAGGTCCATCATATCTAGTATGGCATTTTGGCAAACATTGCCACTGTCAGTAGCAGGTAGAGTAGTGATTCTTAAAATGATAGTCTTACCAAGACTTTTATACCATTTTACAGTACTGCCGATATGGATACCTAGAGCTATATTTAAAGAACTGGAATCATCGGTCATTGTATTTCTCTAGGGTAATGGACGGAAGAGAGTGGCTCTGACCAAACTCCAGAGGCAATCCACGGATGGAGGGTTTAGCAGTCCCCAACTTTGAGGCCTACTACTTGGCAGCACAGCTCCAATGGCTTGCGCAATGGATTGCAAGCAGAATGGACCCAGGAACAAGGATGAAACTTTTCACCTCTCCAGGAAATAGGTTACTTGAGGTGTTGCTGGGGTGCCCTGGTGGGGGTCCGAGGGACTCACCAGAATTACAATTTTTGATCCAATGCTGGAAAAGCTATCTGCGCAAAATTAGGATAAAGACCCCCCTACTCTCTGGAGCTCCCTCTGATATTTTTGCGAGCCTTACCACATCGGAGCGACTGGAACAGACTCCAGACTTGGGTAGATGCTGGCATACAGACATTGGGAATACTGTTTAAGAAAGGGATACTGATACCCTTTGAGACCCTCAGAGCGGAATTTGGCTTACCAAGGGGAAATTTTCTGCTATATGGCTCCCTCACAGCCAGCATTCGACAACACTGGCGGAAGGGACTGGGAGAACCTCCAGCGCAAACAACCTGTACATATCTAGCGACTTCCACCGGCAAATATAAAGCGGTGTCAAATTTATATTGCTGGATTCGGGCTGATAAGACCCTCCCTTTGTCCCAACTTAAATTAACCTGGGAGGGAGACCTGGGCGTTGAAATTGCTAATAGGCACTGGGAGCGCATTTTAGAGGAGGTCCCCAAAATGACTCGGAATACTAGATTTAAACTTATTAACGTCTATGTACTGCATTGGGCATATCTTACCCCTGGGCGGATCAACAGATATTTCGGGACGGAGGAAGGGGGCTGACCGAGATGCAGGCTTTTGGGTGCGGAATTTAAGCATATGTTTTGGGACTGCCCTTAGCTAAAGGCATATTGGAAAGCGGTGAATCCAATTGTGGCTAAAGCTATAGGTAAAGAGAGTCCCTGCACAATGCGCCACTGCTTGCTGGGATGGTTTCCCCATTCATCCAAGAACAAAGTAACTTGCAGGTTCCAGGACTTGGCCTATGCCTTGGCTAAGAGGGAAATTGCGATGACCTGGAAGAACCTGACAGGACCAAGGGTATCCCAATGGGTAAGAGAAGTGACTAAATGGGCTAGATGCGAAGGGAATATTCTTCATAGGGAGACCAATAGAGAAATGAGGCTGCCAGAAGTAGCACAAGGCTGGGATACAGTGTTAGATGCTTTTGGAGAGGAGAGCCAGGCGGAACCCGCCCCCGACTGAATGATCGCCAGACAGACTGGATGGACCCAGTTAAGACCCACCTACAGACTGCCCCCATATGATTAGGATCATGATCAATGATGGATACACCACCACATACTGAAAGAGAGGGGGTAATTCCCTACCCCAGTGCACCAAGTTCCACTGGCACCATAGCAATATATCAAAGTGCTCACCTAGGGAGGGAGGGGAAGTTGGGGTGGATAAAGGGAGGGTGATGGGGGAGTTATTGGGGTCTCAGCTATCCAAGGAATCTGGGTTGTACGGATCGGGTAGAATACATGCACTGAATACATGATTACAATCTATTGTACTGTATTATGACTACATGTTAAATGGATGACTGAAACTGCAATAAAATATGTTTAAAAAAAATAACAGGGGAATTGTCTTTACAAAATATGCATCATTTGCCATGTAAGCCCAAGTTCACTTATTAAGTGCTCTCTAGAGTATGCCTTTGTCAACGCATTTCAAACTCTGAACCACTGTGGGGTTCTCCTCTGGACTCAGAACACATGGATACTCTTCAGCCAAAAGATTAATCTGAGTTGTTCAATTTCTCTCAGAAAAGATCACTTTAACTCATATGATAGTCTGCCAGCCACTAATTATTGGATGTCGCTTTATTATTAACTGGAGTTTGATGATGTCTGCCGTGACTTACAAACAGTAAGTGTATGTAACTTTGGATTTGCCCTGAAGAAGCAGAGATTTCGTGAAACAAATGTTGGCTACATCAGTGCTAAGATTACACATCATCCCATTTTCGGGCCATCAATTCATTGGGATGTCTATAAAAATATATCTGTACAGAGGCTGTGATTGTTCTTGAGTCATAGCAATGTTTTAGAGGAATACATTGGGATAACTAAGAAAATTAATTGGTATAGAAACTGGGATGTATTTTGAGTCTTAGCAATGCTTTGGAGTAATTGTGTGTAGACTGATGACTATATAAACTTCAGTTGGTGATGTATTATTGACTGCTGTTAATGGATATCATTCTGTATTGAGTCTTTTTGTGTGTATCTGACTTACTCTGACAAGAGTGGTGGTCCCTACTTGGACTGGGTGCATACCCTTGCCAACTCGAGACCCCATTTATAACAAATATCCTGTCACCGCAAACCACTCAACACCACTTAAGCATGCCAAAGAATGCCAGGGAAAGAATTGCTGTTGACTTTTTCAATCCACTTGACAATTGACATCACCTGATGGTGACTGTGGATGAATAATCTTTTTTCCATTAATTGAAGATCTCTAATCTATCACTCAGGAAAGAGTCATCAAGAGATTAGACAGCATCTTTGCGACATGAGCCATTGTGTCATTAGCAATGAATTAAGAGATTTTCTCAATCTGCTTAAAGTAAAGCATCAGAAGAGCACATCTCTTTTGCCACAGGCTATTGAACATGTTAAATGTTTCATGAGTACATTAAAGAAAGCTATTCAGTGTGCTGCAATGGAAAAACATGACCTCAAGACTGTCTTGAATTTTACCCTACAAGCTTACCGTCTGACTCCTCACTCGACCACAGGTGAAAGCCCTGCATGTTTGGAGAGCAATGACAGTTAAGTTACCTCAATGGAACCACACAAGATCAGGAACTGAGCAAGAAACAAGTATAAAACACTTGGATCATAAAGAGAAAATGAAGGCCTATGCAGACAAGAGACAACATGCAAAAGACATTGATGGTCATTAACCCTTTGGCAGTCACCTGACCGCCATGGTGGCGGTGGCGGTCGGTCTACCGCCAGGCTGGCAGTGAAGACTGTCATATTACAGCTTCGACGGTTTGGCCCAAGCAAAACCACCAAAACGCCGCCCGTACCACCAGAGGTGAGTATCTCTGGCGCGCCAGCAGCCGTGAGACCGCCAGCAGTATAATGACCTGGCAGACCACCAGGCTTTCTGTGGCGAAACCACGAAAACCCTGGCGGCAACGCACCTGGTGACAGGAAGCTCCATTCCTGTTGCTGGCATCCTCTCCACCACATCCACATACCATACACACACACCCCACTCGCATTCACACAGACGCACCCCCCTCTGCAATCATGCACACCCCCACCACATCCATTCACGCACCCCACCTCTCAGCATTCATTCACACACTCCACCTCTCCGCATTCATGCACACACCCAGACAATGTATCCATTCAAGCACTCCACCACCGCATTCATTCATGCACTTCACCTCTTCGCATTTATGCACACACCCAGACACCTCATCCATTTACGCATCCAAACACCCCCATGTGCACCCAACACCCCCTCCTTTTGGACGATCAACGTAGCATTTCGGGCAAGGTGGTCGTCCGGGAGGGGATTGTTCCTGGTGTTTTCCACTGCCAGCACCACACTGCCGACAGGACTCTGCCACGCTGTATTACGTATCTGAATATGGTGGGCGGAGTCTTGTTGGCGTGACAGTGCTGGTGGTGGAACTGCCTCTCTTCCTCCATTTTTCTTGGAAAATAACTGCCGAAGTCGTAATGACCACCATTTTCTTCACAAGAGGAAATTGAGTGCTTGTCCATCAGATAAGCAAATGTAAGCCTGATGCTCCATTTGATGCTGAGCCATTTCATGTTGTCACCAGCTAAGGACATATGGTGACTGTGTCCATTATGCGTGATTCCTTGCATTTCAGACATGTGGCTCATCATTCTTCAGATACTGATGTCAACAGAGAGATTGGTTTAGAAAGGACTATTTGAAAACCCCAGACTTCTGCATCACCAGTGCAGATCATCGGCACTCCTGTTGCTGATTCCTAGTTTCAGAAAACATAATCGGGACGAGTAATCACAGTGCCAAGAAGGCTCATCGAAGAGCTATGATTGTGTATATGTAAAATTTAATTTTGTTTTTAGCAGACGGAGGAAATGTAGTGTTGTGTGAGTATGAATCAAGGAACCCTTCTGGCACCTAAATGACTCCGCAAAACTGTGATGTAAATGTTAGAACATTGTTAAGTGAGATGCAGGTTTAGAATGTTGAGTTTGTTGTTACACACAAACAAATAAAGACGTTTAATACATGGCTCTGTGTGGCGTATTCATTGGCGGTTACTCAGACTGGGGTAGATGCTACAATAGGGATTTGCATCCAAACCCATGGGTGGTTGCATGGGAACTCCCATGAACCACCCATGGAAAAGTCACTTGAAAAAAGTAACGTAAAGCAGTGCATAGCACAACTTTACATTACTTTGGGAAACTATCCAATGCAAATCCTGATTTGTGTTGGACAGTAAATCCAAGTATAACATTTTGAATTGGGTTTAAGTTCCAAAGGTAACACAAACATGGCACAAAGCATTAAAAAATCAGACACAAGAGTTGGATGGTTGAGTTGAGATCGAATTTGCATCTATAGGTGAGACCTTAGACTACTGATAATCCGTGGCATCCCGTAAAGTCTGGCAGGGGTGGGGTGGGGGGAACACACATACACACACACATTTATTTACTAATTAATTTTATTTTAAATATTTCTAAAGTGCACTGCTACCCTATAATGGGCTTTGTAGTGCTGTCAGAATTAGTGAGGACAACTGGGGAGACACACTGCATGGGTGAAAAGGTGGGTCTTCAATTGCTTCCTCAAGCTAAGTAAGTTTTTTCAGATCTTAAATGGATCAGAAGGGAGTGCCAGAGTTTGGAAACCAGATAAATGAAAGAACGGATCCCACTTCTTGCTCTCTTGATTCTAGGGATGGTTAGTAGGGAGAGGTCATTGGCTCTTAAAACTCTGGGGACAGTGTATGAAATGACATGTTTATGAAGGATGTGTGGGGCAGGTGAATGCTTTATTTTATGGACAATACAAAGGGCCTCCAATGCTATTCTGTTGTTATTTGATAACCAATGGAGTTGCATCAAGGCTGACTGGGCAGACTGTGTTTTAGATAGCCCCATCAGCATTCTGGCTGAAGCGCTCTAGGTAACTTGCCACTTTCTGATAACATATACCAGGCTGCCCAGAATAAGTGAATGAATCAACCATTGGACCACCATTTTACGACAATCCAGAGGAAGGCATTTGAGTGTTTTTCGAAGAGCCCTCAGAAGTTCAAAGCATGATCCTGCAACCTTCTTTGCTTGATGGCCCATTGTTACATCTTTTTCTAAGATGACACCAAGGCTCTTTACTTCAGGTTTCTGAGAGGTTTGCTTTCCTAAGTATCGGAGCCAGAGGAATTGGTCCCTGAGTGCTGGATTGTTTTCACCCATCAATACCTCTGTTTTGTCACCATTAGCTTGAGACAGATAGTATTTATCCAGTAAGTCACCTGTTGCAGGCAAATACTCAGCTTATCATAAGCTGAATGGGTATTGGGTGACAGTGAGGCAATAATCTGGGTGTCATCCGCATAGGAAAACATCTTAAACTCAAATTAGCAGATGATATCTGGGAGAGGCAGCACATATACATTAAACAATGTGAGGCTCAACGAGAAACCATCACACACACACCCATTCAAAACAAACATACACAAACATTCATACATACACACATGCAAGCATGCACCCAACATTACACAAAACGTAAACATACTGGGCCTCATCTCAGGTGGCAGGTGGGAACCTTTATGGTTTTTACAGGCTTGTGACTGTCTCATATCATTGGCTGACCTTTAGCCAATGGGAGGAGGTTGCAATACCTTACTCATCAGTGAAATTACTCCTTAATGAGCGTCACTGATGGACACTTGGCCCTGGTCACTTTAGTTACTCTCCCCCTTGTCCTGAGGGGAAGGATTAAAGAAACCTTTGCTGTGCTGAAGAGGTCATGCCCACTGGGCTGTGAAATTTTCAGCATGGCAGATTTCAGAGCTTATTGCGCTGCTGTGGACAGGTGGTTCATTGAGCAATGTTTTTCCAGAGGAATCTCCTTTCTGAAACAGCTTTAACCAACCTTTCTCCTTCAAAAGGTAAAAACACAAAAGAAATATTTGGCCACCATGGCATTAAAGAGATGATGTTGAGAGAATTAAAAAAAATTGTTTTTCAAAACATCAGGATGGCATCTTAGATTTAGGCCGAAACATAAAGCAGTCAGGAGACCATATTATCATCAGGCTTGCTTTTGTTTCATTTACCTTAGTTAAATAAATGCTTTTTTTTAGAACCCAAATGTGACATAAGGGAGCAGGTGTGACAAAACGTGTGATGAGAGAGCTATGTGTTGAAAGATATATACTCCTCTCATGTACCTTCATTGTATCATTTCAAAATATTCAACACCTGTAGGTATTTCCACAAAGTAATGGCTGTCTGTAACCAGACCTCAAAATCACAAAAAATATAATTAAAAAGTAAGCAAATCATGTACATATGAACTCATTTTTAACAGTGTTATGCTACAGAAAATGCTACACTGAAATGGGCACGATGGACTAATGCTGATAAAATCACAAGTGAGATGAATATATGGAATAACACAGTGATTTTGTGCTGATAGCTGCACATTGAAGTGTTTGCATGGCTAGACATTAGAAGGAGTGCTCTACCATTTAGGTATCCACTCTTCTTTGTTCGACATAGAACAATTGCAAAATATAGAATGTAGCCTTATAGTAGTTCTATGTTGAAGAACTACCCAGCATCTAATTTTGATTTTCTTAAACAATATCTCTTCTTTAATATATGTTTAATTAAAAAATAAAACTTTCTGAGAACAGACATCAAGCCTTTAATGATTTAAGAGCCCGATGCACTACTACCCACATTATCAGTGTCATTTTAGACTGACAGGTCACATCAGATATTACAACATTACAACACATATTATATTTATATGAGATGCACACCGTATGTTTGTGTCTTTTTTTATTGATGGGTGCTAATAATGTGGTATAATGTGAGCATGCTGTTTTTGCAGCATGTGTTACATCACAGCAAAAAAACTGTTAGCAAAAGAGTGAAAACGTTTGTTGTGGACAAGCACCTTTTTGTCTCTACCACTCAGATTTAGCAGCTCAATGCGTTATTCCCATTTGCATATCAAGAATGTGCAGTCTAAAGCCCTTGTACATGATGATGATGGTAATGCCATACTCCAGCATTGAAAACTCCTCATTAGCACCCTTTTAGGGAATCCTATACACCACAGCACAGCTCATCCAGGGCCTGAAACAATATGTTCAAATCACCCCCATTGTGATGGAACTCCACTGGCTCCCCTTGCTAGCCTGCATCTTCAAAACCAGCAGTATCACTTACAAAACCATTGCAGCCAGCACCCCTGCTTCTCTCGCAGACAAGCTCACCATCTCTGGTGATTCCTAGCACACTACAGGTGGGATTACATCAAACTGCACACTAAGGAGCTGATTTAGAGTTTGGAGGGCAGTGGTAAGTCAGTCAATATGGCAGACTACTTTATTCCTGCCATACTGAGGGTCCTCCACCTGCCACATATTGAGTTTCCACCAGCCCTGCAAACAACTTTAAACACTGTCGGGAACTGCTGTCATGGTGGTTCCTGTCAATGTTATGAAAGCTTGGCAGACAACTTCGTCAAACATGATGGCCATCTATCAAACTTTTACAGAGTTTTACATTTTCCCAAAACAAACTCTTAAACTCCTACACCATGGGATTTTTTCCCATGGTGCAGTGGGTCATTATTTTATATTTATTTTTACATTATTTATACTTATATACAGCAAAAAATACAGTTGACACCGTACGCTTTCAAACAGCCGGACAGTGTCATGTATGAACCTCCAATGGCCCATAATCCATCAGGCCGGTGGTGTATGTCAGTGATGGAGTCATGGTAGGCTTTGTTGCTGACATACTTAATGTCTGCCCAACTGTCAATCAGGTGGGCAGATCTTCTGTTTGGGGGAGAGGGTGCTCCATCACCATTGTAGAAGAGTACCTTCTCAGACAAACTCTAAATCAGCCTCTAAGAAGTGTAAAAAAGAGAAATGAAGACAATAGGCCTTTTCCATCTATGCACCGAGGGTCTGGAACTACATCCCAAACAGCACTGCTCCAATGCTTCTCAAATTTAGGAAAGAGTTGAAGACTCATCTTTTTAAAGAACAGTATATCACAATGATTTAAATATGTTGATGGTGGCCCTGCCCATTTTGGTGCCATCATAAAGTAAGAAACATATGTAAATAAACCTCTTAAAAGGCATTATGGGATACTCCTAAGAGAAATCACTAAATATTGTATGTGCAGCCCTCCCACTGTGCTGGGGGTGAGCCCGTAGCTTCTCTGTAATCTTTTTATTTTGTGTTTAAGGGCACCTGGTCCCATCTGGCCGCTGCGTAAGCAAGTCAAGCAATGGCCCCTCCCCCTTTACTGAATCTTGTCATGGTCAGAGAGATGAGGTCTTCTGCCCCTTTCTTGTGCTGGGGGAGTTGCACAAACGTACTCCCCTGCATCTTGTGTCAGCCCCCAGAAAGATAAAAGCCTGCAGGTGCAGAAATCAGTTTGGGGAGGGGGCCCCATGCATACACCCTCCCTGGGGAAAATAGAAATATAATCCTAACGTTGACCCCTAAACCCTGGCTCGTCCTATGGGTAATTGAAGGAAGATGCAGCGGAGCCCCATGCGCTTTGATCCTCATTGGGGGTTCAAATTCACCAATCTTAAAAAGGCCATAACTTAGGCCCTGTTAGGCCAATTTGGATTCTGGGCTCATTTTACTATTGGTGGTGGATTCTAGCCAACAAGAGCAGATCAAGCAGTCCTCCTGGCCTCAAACGTGGTGTAATTTGCAGCTAGCTGGTTCAACTGGTGGCCTGTGCCAGCTTCCTTCTGGTTTTTGTCTCTGATGCTCGTCTCCTCCTCCTTCGGTGCAGAAGTCCAGCTTCTCCCTCAACTGGTCCTCAGGGGTCATAAAAGGGCCAGCCTCACTGTCCTGGGGTCAACTGTGGGCAGAGTCCTTAGTCCTTTAGGGCATAACGAAGGTTCATCCTTCCAGTTGTCCATGGCTGTTGCTACCATTACACAGCAAAAAGCAGTCCATCACTTGTACAAACGTTTTTAAATGGGGGTGGAAGGTTCTAAAAGCCAGGCACCCTGCCCAATCCTAGAGCACCATATCACCTCTCCACCCCTGTCACAACCCTCCTGCACAGCATGCTGGGACAATCCAAGATGGTGCCGCCCAGAAGTCACTGGTCACATCTCCTCTGGGAGCCTCAGTTCCACCCCTCACTGACATCACTGCCAGGGCCATTCCCATCATAAGATCAAAGAGGAACCCTTCCTATATTGGCTTCAGTTGTCTGGAATTCTTCCTGTGTTCAGTGGGCTTGGGAGGTCTCCAGCCTTGGAACAATATGACAGCTAATAAACAGATTTCGTTCCCCATCCTTTCCTTCTCGAGAGCTAAGGGAAGCACTGTTAAGTACTCCTTTTGTGTGGGAAGTCCTTTGTTCCTCTGCTAGGGAGAAGAGTAATTAACTTGGCCCCACAGGGAGAAAAGGCCTGAGTTCTGATCCTGAACTGAGCAAGAGAAACATCAAAGTTCTAGATGATCCATAAAGTGTAGATGTATGAACATGGAACCTACATATTTTAATTGGGCACACACATTCCACCTCAGTTTCATACCTCACAGGACTTTGTAGGCCCAAGGGAAGGAAAACTAGCTCAAGGCAGATTACCCCCTATCTGTATAAAAAAGATGTCACAGCAGACAAAATAGTAAACCATAATGACTTTCCCTCTGAGTGCCAACTAATATGATAAGTCCTGCACCAGGTCAAAAGCTAACCATGCAGAGTTTCTTCTTCACCAGGCTATCTATGTGCTGTTCCCGGGCTGTTCATGACAGTAGTCTTACATGTGCAGCCTACATGAATGTGAACACATGTTACCATGTAACCAGGCAAGTTCCCCTTACCCTAACTGAATTGCAGCAGTCTTATCTGAAAAGGTACACACTGGCAGTACACATGCACAGTCCATTTGCTGTGTGATTACCATGGGTACAGCACATGTAGTGAGACTCACCCACAGTTAAAAAAAAAGAAATCCAAAACTGGTTGATCAAAAAAAGCAAAATGAAATTGGCTGAATAAAATGGGTAAAACTCATTTTGCAATTATCGACTAACAGGTCACATCATAATTTGTGTATTTACAAGGGATCACGAAATGTCCTGCCTAATCAGTATTATTAGCGAGGTTGTAATTTGCAACCCACAGTGATTACTGCAAATATAAAGATGGAGGCCTTGGCGGGAAAGCAGACCTCTGTCCCTTAATTTGCGTTCCCAAATGGGAAACTTTTTTTTAAAGAACAGTTTATGTCATATGTCCATTACTGGGACAGTGGTATTATCACAAACAGCACTTGCACTGTGTAAGGTGCATACATTTAACTTGGAATTTCTCTGAGTTAGGGCTTCATTTGGCTCCTGTCGGAGGGAACAGTCCATCACGAACGTGACAGATATCCCGTCCGTCGTACTACAATCCACATATGATATAATGGGATCATAATAAGGTGGACGGGATATTTGTCATTCTTGAAATGGAGTAGCACCCTCTGTCAAGACTAACAAGCATTTGCAATGCGACGGATCTCACATTTGCTCGGTTTAGAGCTATTAGTGTTGTAAACTCCTAACCGAACTTTTCTTGCCACACAAATTACAACAAAAAAAAACACAGTGCATTTGCGCTATGTAAAATGCAGCGCAATCACGCTGAAATTGAAAATGGAAAAACCGAGCGTGATTACGCTATGTAAACCCCAGCGCGATTGCGCTGCGTGGAAAATAAAAAGATAAAGTAGTCCGGAAACCATGCTGAAAACTTTGAGCCCCAAATGGTTTCAGTAGTTTACCAGTGCTGAGTAGTTGGGCTAAACAGCAGGAAAGGCATGACGTACACAAGCCTTTTACAAATGAAAGTAAGCGGATTTTAAAAGGCAAGCCCACAAACCAATGAAAGTGACTGACGTGACATGGGCGTGGTTAGAAACCCAAAGAGAGATTACAGCATGGGATGGAGCGCCTTTCACTCGCCCTTAAAAATCATGCACTGACTCCGAGAAAGTTTGAGTTAAATGTATTTGCTTTATGCAGTAGAAATCCATTTAAAAAAAACTACAGCTCTGCTCTGTGCTTGCACAGACTGGCACCACATGCTGCTTTCAGTTTGGGAAGACACTGGAGGGAGAAGGCAGTGGTGACCGCTGCCTGCTCCCCTGAGGCTGCCTACATGATTTCCAAAGTACATGCATTCCCCACATGACATCTTTCCCCTTGATAAGCACTTACCATTCCGGTGGTCGGCTACGGATCACTGTTTGCCAGTGCAATTGCATTCACAAATCATTGATATGGCCCTTTCCATGTTGCAAATTAAATTTAGAATTTGGATAACTTTTGCACTTGTATAGTATGGCATTAATATGCGTCGGCTGTGCCTGGTGTTCCACAGCATATAATGAAGTGATTAAGTAGCAGTACTACTCCTGACGAGCAGCAACAGCTGTAAAGGTAGCACTGGCAGCAGGCACTCTCGGCATGAGATCATGTCTAACAAGGGCTTAATCTACTAGAAGCATCCCTCTTTGATCTTCTAGTCATTATGCATTCCAGTTCTGACAATTGCAGTTGCCTTTTTCGATCACAAGCTGGTATGTGAACTTCGGAAAGTCATAAGGCACATCTTTAAAACTGTGTTTTTCTTTTTGAAAGTTTATATTCTAACTTGTTTGTACGAACCTGTGAACTACCTTGACGTTTTAAAATACGCATGCTTCTATCTAAACATTAAAGTACATGAAAAATTCATTTTCGCAAAGGGCCCTAGAGTAGTTTGAACAGACTACAATAAAAGCAGATATACCTTGCATCAATACGTGAAGACTGCAAGGACGTGACTGGCGCCGCCGCAAATTTGCGACTTTCTTCCAATTTACTAAGCACATTTGGTCAGAAAAAGCTGATTTAGAACATAGCAGTTCGTCAACACCTAACCATTGTATTTTTCACATCTTGACGCATTCTTACTAATACTGGGCAGATGATGATTGTAGCAGGCTACACAAACATTTAGTAATCGAGGACAGATGCCTTCAAAAGAATTGTGCAATGTCAATTTAAATGTATGATAGCTATAGCCCAATAGACTGTAAGGTTCAAATACTAATGTTTATTCTTGTATAACAGTTCTGCATTGTATTTGATATATCACCCCAAAACACATGGCTCTAGTGGTGTCTTAGCCCACTTTGACGTTCGTGTGGCCTGGAAATCGTCCTGCATTTTCCCCATCCCTGGAGATACGAATACTGGGCTTATTGCTACTGGGATGTTGCAAGTTAGAAATTGAGCAGGGCCAGATTGAGGAACAAAAAGCAGCCCTGGCAAAACTGCTCAAACCTGCCCTGCTCCCTTCCTGTCCTCACTTTAACTCTCCTACCACCATACATTCGCCCTCTCTCTTGGTTTTAAAAAGTGACCTCCAATGGCTCCAGTCCACTGCACAAATGCCCGATGGAACAAAAGGTCAGTCCAGCCATGAGCTTGAGGGTTCTCATAAATGAGTAATCACTTGAGGAATCTGTAGTTTCAGGTCTGATTTCCCAGTAATTCCTCAATTTCCCCTAGACGTTCAGACTGAGATTCCAGCTGCGTTCAGCAGCCAAAACCTGTGTGTGAAAATAGACAGATCTTTAGAAGCACCGCAGATGCTGTAAGTCCAATAAGGCCAGTAACTCCAGTTACCAGCACCATTGTATTTAAGAGGCCACTCATTATGAGGGCCTTTGTGCACTATGAAAACAGCATTATCCATTACTGTTTGAATCTTCATGTTTACATCTCTGTCCTAAAACTAATAGACAGAATTAATGCTTAGGCTTCTAGCAAGAACCTGTGTCAGAGGCCTTCCTGTCCCCACATATCACTGATATTTTCAGGATTATGCTATATGTTGATACCTACTGGGTTCTGTGTGACATCAAAGACAGCAAGAGCTTTGCTTTCATTGTTAATCTGATATCACTCATAACTTCTCAATGAAAAACAATCTCCTTATTCACTGCTACCCATCTATAATGCTATATATGTAAGTGTTTCGTTAAACAGAAATAGGCCACTGAATCTTAAAGTCCCATACCAGAATTAATTATTGAGTTACAACAGTAAACAGTTGTTTTTATATCACAGAATACAATCAACAGCTACAATAAATGATGGTAAAACAGAAATTATTTTAGCTGTAGTGAGGTGGTAGGAATGAAAAGAGGGAGAAAAGCAGAAAGAGAGAGAGTGAGAAGGCAAGAGTCAGAGCTGTCTTGATGGGCGGGTGGACTGGCGCAGAACAGAGCTGAGTGTCTGTATGTTTGTAATCACACTATCTAATGTACATACATTTAACTCAGAATTCCTGTGGGTTTGTGCATGAGCTGAAGTTATGGCCTGGGAGTATATTTTGTAATATCCTTTGTGGAAAGTGTGCATATTGCCCAAGAAATATACAAAATGATATGTTAGAACAGTAATCTCGCACTATTTTGTGAGTGAAGTGCATCCATGTCCCAATTATTGGTGCAAGGACTCATTTCACGTATAAAATAGCTTACAATCACATATGATGTGAACAAACCCACTTGCTTTTGGTTCGTTGTTGCTATTCACATGCTCCCATAATTGGATTTTTACCCAATTAAAATGTGCATTATTTGACGTAGCATAAACGCATAATCTCAGGCATTTCAAGTGACTGCTAGTGGTGAAAAAGACATACATATTCCATTCAGGTAAATACAGACACTTGGCGTGATTTAAAAGTTCTGTAACTATCATAAACATTTTAAAAGCAAGGGAACTCCTATAAGTTCTTTCCAGGTGCAGCTCCTCCATTATGGCGGTGGAGTGTTGCCCCCCACCGCAAGCAGCAGTACTGCTAAACTTTTACTACAAAAAGATAATAAACTGTTTATTAGCATTCTGTAGTAAAAGGGTGGGGCCAAGGGCTATGACAGGAATGGAGTGGGAGTGCTCAACACTCCCCCTCAGTGCGCTTGTATGTTTGGCCAGCTGTCTCGGGCTGGCCAAACACACATGTGCACTATGCTCTCTCCAGCCCGGCAATGTGTTGCTTGGCTGGAGACAGCAGGCACAGGCTCCCAGTCTGCCTGGGAGTGCTCTGGCTGGGCAATCACAGCCAATCCAAACACTGCTGACTGCAGCGTTCAGATTGGCTGCAGGGCAAGATTGGGAGCCTGTGCCTGCTGCAGCAGAGGAGCGGCGAGGCAATGCTGGTAAGTGGTTTTATTGTTTTTAAGTAATCCCCCCTTGGCCCATGCACTGCCCCACCCAACAAAGCCCCGCAAGTCGCTCCTGGTTCTTTCTCTCTTTTATCTGCGGTATCCAATTGATCGTACAGGGATAGCCCTTTTTAACTCTGTCTTAAAAAATCCTCCCCAATATTGTACTGTGAAGATGATGCATGGGAAAATGATTATGCGTTTTTGTGGAAACACTGTTTCTATCATGCTTAGAAACTAAGAGAACCTTGCCATTGACTAAGGCACTACTTTGCACCTCATTTCCTGACCCATGAAGATATAGCTCAACTAACCTCGGAAGCACTGCATCACGAAAACACCTCATGAATTGCGCTGAAATATGATTAGGTGACGTCATTTAATTTTTTAACAGAAAGGTATTTTAAATTTCATATTAAGTGATGAGCACTTTACTTGCCCAACTCTTGTTTGATATGTAAACTATCCCTAAAAAACTGGTGACGTATTTTATATAAAAGAAGCAGAGATTTAATTCAGTCAATTCACAGACTATAGGACCAAATATTTGGAGATCTGCCACCTCAATCATATTGTTTTTCAAATTAATGTAATTTCTCCATGAGCGTAATTGGCCTCGGAGATTCCACCAGCCGACAATTGTCTGGTGATACCACTGCTTTTCAAATTCTTACACATTACCATCCTTTTTACATCAGACCCTCACTCTAAGTTTGTCCTGACTGCTACATTGCTCATGCTTGAACACATTAAAGTTTCTATTTAATATTTACTATTTTATAACGACCTTTGCCTCAACTATTATGTAGGTATTGCTTGATTGCGGCGATTATTTAGAGCTTAGTTGAGAGAGCCGACCAAAATGTACACCCAGGTATATTTTCTAAGTAGGGCAGTTGGGATATATCCAAACACTAATTAGCACCCTGTGTGGTTTGTTCTTGTTGATTCCTTAATACCTCAGTAAGGCAAGTTTTCACATTGAGACCAGAAGTGTACCTTACAGAGTCTTAAGGCCAGGGCTGTGCAGAACAACACTCCCACGCATCCAGTACTGAAAGCTGTTAACTATCACACTTTGTAAGCCTCCAGTGCTTATTAAGTTTGCAGAACGTACACAATACCTAGTGTCTTGATCCTTTTAGAATTTTGGTTGCATTTTATACCGTCGACCACGAGGTGGTAATTGGAAGACTGGCAACACTGGCAGGCACGCACGAACCAGCATTGTTATCGTTTGCCTCACTCCTGCTAAATCACATATTCCAGTTTAAACTCGCATTGTTCCTTTCCAGAATGGCCAGGATCTTGTGTGGATGCTTTTCAGACTCAGCATTGTTATCAAATTACCGTAGCTCTCACATCGTTCCACTCTCCAACATCCTAGACAGCCAAAAGGTAGCTACCCACCTTTATAATTATACTCAGATGTTTCTCAGGCTAGAAGATAGTTCATAGAACCTAACAAATGTTCCTACCTGCCATGCAAAGATCCAAAACTGGACAAGGAAAAACTGTCTCTCGTTGAGTGGAGAGAACATAAATTTTGCAAACTCACTATGTCAACACAGCTCCCATCTCTATGGCTTGCCTTGGGACTCTGGGCCCTCCCCACTTCCTCTTGGGTGTGTTTTCAAAGTGGATGCTTTGCTTGATAGTGATTTCTCATTAGAATACTTTGGCTCCCTGTTAGAAATGGGGTCTTTGGTTGACAGTCAGGTTACCCCCTGTTCAAGCAAGGACCCTCACTCTAGTCAGGGTAAAAGAGAATCACCCTCAGCTAACCCCTGCTTACCCCCTTGGTAGCTTGGCAGAGCAGTAGGCTTAACCTCAGAGTGCTAGGTGTAAAGTATTTGTACCAACACACACAGTAACTTAATGAAAACACTACAAAATGACACAACACCAGTTTAGAAAAATAGGAAATATTTATCTAAACAAAACAAGACCAAAACAACAAAAATCCGACATACACAAGTCAAGTTATGAATTTGTAAAGATTAAACTCAAAAATAGCGCTTAGAAACAAAAATGCTTCGATGAGATGTTAACAAGGCGTCATGACAGAGTCGTTCCCAACAAGCCGACACCAGCGGCGCCGGACACGGAGTCGTGTAGACCCCCAAGTACAGTACCTTTGGTGAAGAGTGAAAACAAGCCGATGCGCGAAGTCGGGGATCGCGGCGTCTGTGCGTAACGTTGAATCCGCGCACTTCAAGTGGCGTCGGTCACGACGTGGTGCGGTGACTTCCACGGAGTTGCGGACTTCAGCGGGGCTGCTGCGGCGTCAGGCCTGCGAAGAGCGTCGCGTTCCAGCAAAGGTCACGGCGTCAGGTGCAGGCGGTGTTTCTGGATTCAGCAGCGGCGTCGGTCCAAAGTCGTCCGAAGTCAATTTCCTTGGATTCCACCAGCTTTCCTTTCAAGGGCCCAGGGACTGGATAGGGCACCGCTTGTCGGGGCAGGAGTCTCTCCAGAGACTCCAGGTGCTGGCAGAGAGAAGTCTTTGCTGTCCCTGAGACTTCAAACAACAGGAGGCAAGCTCTAACTCAAGCCCTTGGAGATTTCTTCACAAGATGGAAGGCACACAAAGTCCAGTCTTTGCCCTCCTACTCTGGCAGAAGCAGCACTGCAGGAAAGCTCCACAAAGCACAGTCACAGGCAGGGCAGCACTTCTTCCTCAGCTATCAGCTCTTCTCCAGGCAGAGGTTCCTCTTGGTTCCAGAAGTGTTTCTAAAGTCTGTAGATTTGGGTGCCCTTTTTATACCCATTTTAGTCTTTGAAGTCACCTTTCTTCAAAGGGGGCTCACACCTACTTGTGAAATCCTGCCTTGCCCAGACAAGGCCTCAGACACACACCAGGGGTTTGGAGCCGGCATTGTCAGAGGCAGGCACCGTCCTTTCAGATGAGAGTGACCACTCCACCCCTCCCTCCTAGCAGAGATGGCTAATCAGGAAATGCAGGTTACACCCCAGCCCCCTTCGTGTCACTGTCTAGTGCGAGGTGAAAAACAACCCAACTGTCAAACTGACCCAGACCGGGAATCCACAAACAGGGCAGAGTCACAGAATGGTTTAAGCAAGAAAATGCTCACTTTCTAAAAGTGGCATTTTCAAACGCACAATCTTAAAATCAACTTTACTAAAAGATGTATTTTTTAATTGTGAGTTCAGGGACCCCAAACTCCACATGTCCATCTACTCTCTAGGGAAATCTACACTTTAATCATATTTAAAGGTAGCCCCCATATTATCCTATGAGAGAGACAGGCCTTGCAACAGTGAAAAACGAAGTTGGCAGTATTTCACTGTCAGGACATATAAACCACATTACTATATGTCCTACCTTATCCATACACTGCATCCTGCCCTTGGGGCTACCTAGGGCCTACCTTAGGGGTGCCTTACATGTATGAAAAGTGAAGGTTTAGGCCTGGCAAGTGGGTACACTTGCCAAGTCAAATTTACAGTGTAAAAATACACACACAGACACTGCAGTGGCAGGTCTGGGACATGATTACAGAGCTACTTATGTGGGTGGCACAACCAGTGCTGCAGGCCCACTAGTAGCATTTGATTTACAGGCCCTGGCACCTCTAGTGCACCTTACTAGGGACTTACTAGTAAATCAAATATGCCAATCATGGATAAACCCATTACATTCAATTTACACGGAGAGCATATGCACTTTAGCACTGGTTAGCAGTGGTAAAGTGCTCAGAGTTGAAAAGCCAACAGCAACAGGTCAGAAAAAAATAGGAGGCAGGAGGCACACAGACTGGGGATGACCCTGCATAAGCAAAAGTCCAACACTCCCCCTCACAGAAAAAAGTCTACCTTTAAATTTGTGTTGCACCGCTCTGGTAGGAGTGTTGCTGCAACATTTCTGCCTTTGTAAAATAGTAAATACATTGAAATATTTTCTCTTCCTTTTTGAATTGCTTAAATTTTGTTAACTCGAGTTTGTCTGTTAAGAAAGTATCTTTTTGGTGCATGGCTTTTTGAGAAAAGCTGTAAATAAATGTTTGACTTTTGGCAATAGTGCATTAAGTCTATGTTCTCCTACTCACAATCTTTTGGTGCTTGCTACTTGCTACCGAAAACACTAAGGGGCATATTTACAAGAAAGTGGGGTATCATAGATGATGCACCACTTTTCTTGCGCCCCCCCCTACTGGCACCTAATGACACCATGGTTGCACTATATTTACAACATGGTGCACCATGGCGGTCGTTAGCACAATAGCATCAACATTTTGGATGCTATTGTGGCACTTTGCAACACTTGTGTAAAAAATGTTGACACTAGCGCAGCAAAGCAGAGGCCCATTGAACATAATGGGTGTGCCATTTTAATGCATGCTCTGAGCAGGCGTTAAAAAATGATTAAAACAATGGTGCAGTGAAATGTTGTAAATCTCACTGCGCCATTTTTTTGGGCCCCCCAGTGCCGGAATGCCCCCTTGCATACATTATGCCTGGTGCAGGCATAATGTGGTGCAAGGGGTTACAAAGTGCTGCAATGCATGCATTGCTCCACTTTGTAAATATGCCTATCTAACGCCACATTAGCTTAAACAAATGATGCTACTTTGGCACAAGGGGCCTGTAAATATTCCCCCAAAGCTTTTTTTTACAATGATTATGCAGTATGTGATAGAATATTCAATTTTCCGAGCTTTTTTTAAATCTATATTTCTGTAGCAGAAATGTTTTATGTGGATCCTAATTCATATCAAGATTCAGTAAAATCTTGTTCAACTCACTTAATTGGGATATCATAATTATTCCTAATTTGTCCCGTGGTGTAGAATCAAGTATGCTTCTCTGGCTCTATAAACATGCCTGGAATCCAATTTGAAAAAACAACACTTTCGCACTTGCTGGTTGTATGCAGAATGGTGTAGGTAGTTTGTAAGTATATAAAAAATAAAAAATAACATTCTTCAGTTTATATGGTTACAAATGTGTTTACAGGTGAAGACATTGCTAGTTATGCAGAAGCTGGAACATTTAAAGACCCTATTTAACAAAGGCCTTCTATTGGCTGTATTTGTTGTAAATCCGTAGCTCTTCTTTTTTTTCAAACACAAAGCTTTTCTTTTTATGATATGTTTTTTTTAGTTAGGGCGTCAATTAATCAACCTACATCATGACATAAAGTCATACCTCTAAGCGGTGGCTAAAAACGCACCAATTTATATGAATTTGCTCAAGCTGTCAATTCCTAAACTGAGAATGTTGCTGGTAAGACTATAATGAGACTGTGTTTGTTGGGTTCTGCATGAGCAGACTCTAACTAACATTAATTTGAAGTTAACTGCATTAACAACATTTAGCACTGGCACGTCAATCTCAGTTCTTCAGGAAATTGCACCTTCTAGCCACTAATATTGCCAGCTTTCCAGTGGGGTGTTTTTTCTTTGCCAGACCCTCCGTGTTGGTGCACCTTTATTACTTTCCTATGTCCACAGCACTTATGTTATCATTTATTCTGGCAGTCTTTAGCCTTCCCAGGAGAATTCGCGGAGTGAAAGAGGTTTTTAGCTTTTTATTTATTTGTTTATTTTTCTGTCATGGTTCATGACTGAGGTGTTAAAAAAAGTGTGACAGTATTTAGAGAGGATGATTGACTGTTGAAGCAACATTCATTAACCATGACAAATCAGCAAGAAACACTGTCCAGAGTGTTCTAAACAGAGGTTAAAAAAAAAGACTAAGCTAATTTTTCATTTACCTCATCGGTAAATAAATGTGTTCTGATGGCTAGCACGGGCAATCATAAATTAGTATTCATTTTCTTCAATTAGGGAAAACATACTTACAAAGACAGAACATAGAAATAGGCAGGCCCTCTCATTTCCATTTATAAATATCCCTGATAGTCTTTTAAATTGTTAATATGTATAGTTCCAATATTTGCAGGATCGAGAATTATGCTTAAGTGGAATGCTATGTATACTGACCATAAACTCACGCACATATTCACACACAAGCACACGTGCACGCGCAAAAAGACACTAACACATTTTGAGAGTAGAAGTGTTTAAATGCGCTGAAAATGTTACAATATTCACAGTCCTACCCCGAAAATGAGGTTTACTTTTAACAGTATGTTTGTTGTGCGTGGGACCCACGAGCAGGAAACTTGAAAGATCTTAACAGTGAATGTCGATGCTAGATGTAAGCTAAATAAGTGGTCACAAGCTCCCTTATGTATAATTATTGCCCTTTGGCTAGGGCATCAATAATGCCTGTGTAACCATGATCAATACAGAACTGTGAAATGTGAACTGGTTCAGGGTTTGGTGCTTTATTGGAAACACATACACTGTGCACGAATATGACGTCGGTACTACACATAGTAGTGATCTATAATTAAGGAAGAACCCCTTAAATCATTAATACAACGGTCTTCTCGAGTTTTAAAATCAGTACTTTTGGACTGGGTTGATCATATCCTTCATCTTCACTTGGATGAATGCAATGATGGTTTCGCAAAATGTGGTGACATTACATGTTTCATAGTACTTTGTGTACTTTTCAAAGGCAGCTCAGTAGGCTGGACGGAACCTGGTTTTACCCCATGCTGTTTGCAAACTAATTTAATTTTTCATTTCTGTGTAATTGTGAAATCATTAGTAAATGGGGGAATCATGGGCCACATTATGAGGACGTATTTCTCACGGATTAGCAGAAGCAAATAAAACATGCTATCATTTATTTAAAATTTAGGAGCAACACCACTCACACCTGGTGCTTTAAAATAAGGCAAAGCATGCACAGTAAGTGAAGAATTACAACAATAGCTTACATCAGGGAATGATGGCGTTAACAACCCAAAACGTTTTACAGTATTGTAGAACTGTATACTGAACCAACTGACAGAGGAAACAATATAATAGCAAAACTACAATAGCCTCAAACAGTTATCACAACTAGCAGCACTCCTGCTTCAAGCTCATATTAAACTACTTACCCTTCTAAACAAAACAACACTAACACACCTTTTCTAATCTGCCAGCTCATAAATGCTCGATCACTCTAAAAAAACAAGCACATCTACGACCTGCTCACAGACACACAATCTGACTTACTATTCATAACTGAATCCTGGTTGGGAGATGACATGGCTCCAGTGTTGCACGAAGCCCTTCCTCCAGGCTATCAAACCATCACACAAAACCGTACAGGCAAGAGAGGAGGTGGACTAGCTATTATTTTCAAACAGGCAATGCACCTCAGTAAAACAGACAACATCTCCATACAAGGTTGTGAAGCCCGCCTTACCAGATGCCACCCTACTCCAACTTCCTCCTGTAACGTTCTCCTCCTTTACAGACCTCCACCTAACAACTCCACATTCCCAGATGCTTTTCTAGACACAGTCTCAAACCTTATTACACTATACTCTAACCTATGCATTCTTGGGGATCTAAACATTTGGTTTGACAAATCCAATATGCCCCATCCAAAAGCTATCACCACTGGCCTAGTCGCATTGAACCTACATCAGATTGTACACAATCCCACACACATCGCTGGACACATCCTAGATGTCATTTCTGCTAAGCCTGAACTAGTTAGTATTCATAGCATCACGCCAATCACTTGGTCAGACCACCATTTGATAACTTTCAGACATAAAACTCCACAAATCAACACACCCCACAACTACTTACATACATGCACCTATCAATTATGGAGCAAACTCAATATGGATGACTTAGAAACACAACTAACAGCCAGCACAGATCTAGATACAATTAATTCTGTGCCAAAACTTTATGAGTGGCTACTGGAAGCTTTTGATATCCTAACAACACTCAGAAAAACTAAACACGGCAAAAGAAAACCAACACCTTGGAGAAACACAGAAGTTAAAAAGATAAAGCAACAAATCAGAAAATTGCAGCGGACCTGGCTGAAAACAAACAACAGTCAAGACAAACTGCAGCTACACAAACTTAACAGGATATACAAATCATCAATCAAAAAAGTTAAAAAAGGTACTACTCAGACAGAATTCAAAATGTTCAATCTACAACCAAGGAATTTTATAAAATTCTCAATGAATTTCGAAAACCTACATGCATGGAAGGAAGTCATCCCACTACTCAAGATTTCACAAACAAATTGGCAACTCACTACACAACCAAGGCAGACACATTGGACTCCTATTTAAAACAGAAGAAAACCATCAGCACCAACCCCTTTCCTAAAATACCCTCTAAGAATAAACCAACCCAACCTCTACAGTTCTTCCAACAAATATCTCAAGGTGCATTTATGGATTTGGTCAAAGCAAACCTTCCGGTTGCCCTTCTGACCCTTGGCCACCACAAATCTTCAAGAACATTCTTCTATCTTCTTCTGCTGCCACACCTGTAAGAAGAATCATCAACAACTCTTTAACTACAGGAACTTTTCCTGTAGACCTGAAAAAGGCATACATACGACCGTTATTAAAGAAAACAAACCTAGACCCGCAAGACCCCATCAACTACAGACCAATCACAAATGGACATTTCCTGGGCAAATTGATAGAAAGAGCAGCATTCGCCCAGATGTCACAATTCATTGAAGACAATTCTATACTTTCAGACTTCCAAACTGTATTCCGCCCAGGAAGAAGCACTGAATCGGCACTCATAGCAATCTGGGATGATCTTAAAAACACAGTCGACCGCAATGGAGTTGCTGCACTACTTCTCTTGGACCTCTCGGCTGCCTTTGATACGGTTGACCATGACACCCTAATTCAAAGATGCCACAAAGCCGGCATACAAGGGATTTCTCTCGATTGGATGACTTCCTATCTTCAAAAAAGATCTAATATCATCCACTCGCCCCCCCTTTTCGTCCGAACCCTACCTCACAAAAGCAGGGGTCCCCCCAAGGATCAATCATCTCACCTTTGCTTTTCAACATCTACATGATATCTTGACAAGAACTGATCAATGATTTCCATGTCACATGCTGCAACTATGCAGATGACACACAAATACTACTTAAATTGGAATGCCCCAAAAACATTGAAAACCCACAAATCTTCAGTTGCCTCAGAGCCGTTGTTCAGTGGATGACCTGGAGCCATCTCAAACTAAATACCTCCAAAACAGAAATACTCATATGTGGTGACTGGAAAAGTTTTGACCCTCTGTGCATTGGGCCTGGCGATCTCGGATCACCTCCTCAATTATCCAAGGAAGTTAAAAACCTTGGAATCACCATGGATTCCAAGTTAACTATCAATGCTCAAGTGGACAAATTAGCACGAACAAGCTTCATCACCTTGAAGACTTTACGACGCATCTTCCCCCACCTCGGTTTTCCACACAAGGTGCAAGCTACTATCTCGCTTGTACTATCCAAACTGGATTATACCAATGGCCTCTACCATGGATCATCTCTATCTATTATGAAAACACTACAAAATATCCAGAACTCCGCAGCCAGGCTACTATTACATGTAAAGCCGCAAGCCCACATGTCCCCTGCCTTGAGAGCACTACACTGGTTACCCATTGCCAGATGATGCACTTTCAAGCTGCTTTGTATCACCCACAAAGCTATACATGGAACAGGCACGCTTTTTATCAGAAAGAAGATAACCAAATACATCCAACAAAGAAACCTCCGCTCAATATTGGCACCCTGCCTTAGAACACCACCATACAAGAAAAAGACCATAGGTGGTACATCCTTCTCCGTTCAAGCAGCCAAACTATGGAGTTCATTACCCCCAACTAGAAGAGCCATAGATAACTTTCTTGTCTTCATAAAACTACTCAAGAGTTGGTTCTTTCCTTCATAACCACCATATTCAAACAACTATGGACTGCATATGCCTATGTTGATAAATATTTTTTCTGATTATGTGTCTATTTCTAGTTATGTATAGTTCTTTAGAAAATATGTATTGCTACTATGTCATAACAATAAAATACACACACGCTCTTTAAACCTGTTTGACTAAGTATATTTACCCATGGTTCTAATTTTGTATTGTATGTACATATATATGTGCATATGGGTGTGTATTCATGTGTGTTTGTATGTGTGTGTGTATATATATATATATATATACATATATATATATATATGTGTATATGTTGTTTCTCTGCTTGGCATGTTTGTCGGTCATTGCATGGCTCCTGGGTGGGTTGTTATACTAGATATCTATGAATTCCTGTTCTCATCTTATCACACTTATCTACCCATCATCATATGTCATGTCTCTATCAACCTATCCTGCATTCCCACTCTGACTCATCCCAAATCCTTTCTACTACTTTCATCTCCTAAATAACACTGCCTAAGTTCTTCCCTCCGCTTCCACATCCAACTAACCAAACCTCACTCTACTACCATGACCTCCCACACAACCCTACTAAATTCTCCCTCATTTATCAACACTCACCCTGCTACTATGATCTCCCTAACCCTTCCACAGACTCTTCCCTCCTCCATCCCCCTTTACTCATCCCAAGCCTTTGGGTTGAGTAAATGAGGGACATACTCCCAATTAACATTTCTGGATTTCTTTCCTCCTCTAGCCCTCCATTACTCCAGTCAACCTAACTAACAAACTCTCATATCCGCGGCTCAAATGAACTCACAATAATACTAAAACTGAACTCATATTTCCCGATACTACTAATTCTTGTTGGGTACCAGAGTAGCGTGCTACTCGCCGAAAAGCGCTACGACGCCTCGT
Organism: Pleurodeles waltl; assembly: GCF_031143425.1. Classification (NCBI taxonomy): domain Eukaryota; kingdom Metazoa; phylum Chordata; class Amphibia; order Caudata; family Salamandridae; genus Pleurodeles; species Pleurodeles waltl. Next base: position 1,076,569,049 of record NC_090446.1, on the reverse strand, counting down.
CAGGGGTAGTAAGCGCTATATAAATACTATTACAATACAATACAATACAATAGTTTGATTTTCTTTCAAAAACCTAACATTATTGATTCGAGGTGCTCTGTGACCGGTGGAGAATTCGATATTATAGCTGTCATACTTGCAATAAATTAGATTTACTGTTTTTCTAAATGTAAGTGTTTGCAATAAATGTACGTTTCATATTTTTATATGCGGTTGCTCTGATGAAAATATTATGCAGCAACATATGTATCCTTTTAACCCTTCGCTGCCAGGTCTTTTCCCCTCCTGTGCCGAGCCTTTTTTTGGCTATATGGGGCAGTTTGCGTTTAGACCCTCATAACTTTTTGTTCACATAAGCTACCCACGCCAAATTTGCGTCCTTTTTTTCCAACATCCTAGGGATTCTAGAGGTACCCAGACTCTGTGGGTTTCCCTGAAGGAGACCAAGAAATTAGCCAAAATACAGCGGAAATTTCTTTTTTTTTAATAAAATGGGAAAAAGGGCTGCAGAAGAAGGATCGTGTTTTTTTCCCTAAAAATTGTATCAACAAAGGGTTTCCAGTGGTAAAATCACAATCTTCCCAGCTTCCAGGAACAGGCAGAGTTGAATTAGAAAACCCAATTTTTCAACACAATTTTGACATTTTACTGGGATATACCCAATTTTTACTATTTTCTTGTGCTTTCAGCCTCCTTCCAGTTGGTGACAGAAATGGGCGAGAAACCAAAGCTGGATCCCAGAAAGCTAAACATTTCTGCAAAGTAGACAAAATTCTGAATTCAGCAAGTCGTTATTTGTGTAGATCCTACAAGTGTTTCCTACAGAAAATAACAGCTGAAATAAAAGAATATTGAAAGTGAGGTGAAAAAAACAGCCATTTTTCTCCACGTTTTACTCTGTAACTTTTTCCTGCGATGTCAGATTTTTTAAAGCAATATACAGTTACGTCAGCTGGACTCTTCTGGTTTGCAGAGATGTATAGGGCATGTAGGTTCATCAAGAACCCTAGGTACCCAGAGCCAATAAAAAAGCTGCACCTTGCAATGGGTTTTCATTCTATACCAGGCATACAGCAATTCATTTGCTGAAATATAAAAAGTGAAAAATAGGTATCAAGAAAACCTTTGTATTTCCAAAATGGCCACAAGATAAGGTGTTGAGAAGCAGTGGTTATTTTCACATCTCTGAATTCCGGGGCGTCCATACTAGCATGTGAATTAGAGGGCATTTCTCAAATAGACTTCTTTTTTACACACTGTCTTACATATGGAAAGAAAAATGTAGAGAAAGACAAGGGGCAATAACACTTGTTTTGCTATTGTGTGTTCCCCCAAGTCTCCCGATAAAAATGGTACCTCACTTGCGTGCGACAGTGTTAGAAATGGGGTCTTTGGTTGACAGTCAGGTTACCCCCTGTTCAAGCAAGGACCCTCACTCTAGTCAGGGTAAAAGAGAATCACCCTCAACTAACCCCTGCTTACCCCCTTGGCAGCTTGGCAGAGCAGGAGGCTTAACATCAGACTGCTATGTGTAAAGTATTTTTACCAACACACACAATAACTTAATGACAACACTACAAAATGACACAACACCAGTTTTGAAAAATAGGAAATATTTGTCGAAACAAAACAAGACCAAAACAACAAAAATCCACAATAAACAAGTCAAGTTATCTTTAAAAATTCAAAAAGAGTGTTTAAGTAGTTTTAAACACACACTGGCGCTTCTAGCCTGAAAATTGACCTGGTGCGCGTCAAAAATAACCCTGCACGGGTGAGTGTGCATCAAAAAGGGCTTGTGAGGCGTTGATTCCACTCACGAGCACAGGAGCGTGCGTCGTTTCTCCTTTTGCTGGGTCGGGGAACATAAATTCTTCTCTCCGCAGGAGAGTGATGCGTCGATCCGGTCAGCACTCTAGGGTCCAGGCAGGCCTTCAGTTGCTTTTCCACGCACAGTGGTACTTGAGTCGGAAATCCAGCAGCACGATGATCTGAAAACTCCACAGCGCGGGTTTGGTGATCTCCCAGCCTCCGTCAGCGGTGCTGCGCGTCGTTTCTCCTGCTCCATGCGTCGATTCTTCAGTTGCGTTTCCTGCGAGCGTCGTTTCTCAGCTGCGGAGCCGGCGGCTCGTCGTTTCTTCAGCTGCTCATCGGAGTTGCGTCGATCTTTTTCCTGCACGACACTCTGTGCGTGGATTCCTTGTCTTTAGGCTGCCAGCTTCTCCCTCCATGGTCCCAGGAACTGGATGGGCACCACATGGCAGAGTAGGAGTCTCTCCAGAGACTCCAGGTGCTGGCAGAGAGGTATTTGCTGTCCCTGAGATTTCAAACAACAGGAGGCAAGCTCTACATCAAGCCCTTGGAGATTTCTTCTCAAGATGGAAGGCACACAAAGTCCGGTCTTTGCCCTCTTACTCTGGCAGAAGCAGCAACTGCAGGAAAGCTCCACAAAGCACAGTCACAGGCAGGGCAGCCCTTCTTCCGCAGCTTCTCCAGGCAGAGGTTCCTCTTGTTTCCAGAAGGGTTTCTCTAGTCTGTGGTTTTGGGTGCCCTTCTTATACCCAATTTCTCCTTTGAAGTAAGCCTACTTCAAAGTAAAGTCTCTTTTAAATGTGAAATCCTGCCTTGCCCAGGCCAGGCCCCAGGCCAGGCCCCAGGCACTCACCAGCCCAACTGTCAAACTGACCCAGACAGGGAATCCACAAACAGGCAGAGTCACAGAAATGGTATAAGCAAGAAATTGCTCACTTTCTAAAAGTGGCATTTTCAAACACACAATCTTAAAATCAACTTTACTAAAAGATGTATTTTTAAATTGTGAGCTCAAAGAACCCAAACTCCACATGTCCATCCGCTCCAAAGGGAATCTACACTTTAATCAGATGTAAAGGTGCAACAGTGAAAATGAATTTAGCAATATTTCACTGTCAGGACATATAAAACACATTACTATATGTCCTACCTTAACCATATACTGCACCCTGCCCTTGGGGCTTCCTAGGGCAAACGTTAGGGGTGTCTGACATGTAACAAAAAGGAAGGTTTAGGCCTGGCAAGTTGCCAAGTCGAATTTACAGTTAAAAACAGCACACACAGACACTGCAGTGGCATGTCTGAGACATTATTACAGAGCTAATTATGTGGCTGGCACAACCAGTGCTGCAGGCCCACTAGTAGCATTTGATTTACAGGCCCTGGCACATCTAGTTTACTGTACTAGGGTCTTATTATTAAATCAAATATGCCAATCATGGATAAACCAATCAACAATACAATTTACACAGAGAGCATATGCACTTTATCACTGGTTAGCAGTGGTAAAATGCTCAGAGTTCAAAAGCCAACAGCAACAGGTCAGAAAAAAATAGGAGGCAGGAGGCAAAAAGATTCGGGATGACCCTGCATAAGCAAAAACGTCTAACAGACAGGAAACACAAAATGGTCACATCACATTTTCACAAAGAAAACAGAGCTGTTTTTTGCAAAGTGCCTAGCGTTGGGTTTTTCGCCTCTAGCTCAGCCGGCACCTGCAGAAACCTAGCAAACCTGTGCATTTTTTAAAACTAGACACATAGGGGAATCCAAGATAGGGTGACTTGTGGGGCTCTGACCAGGTTCTGTTACCCAGAATCCTTTGCAAACCTCAAAATGTGGCCAAAAAACACGTTTTCTTCTCATTTCGGTGACAGAAATTTCTGTAATCTGAGAGAAGTCACAAATTCCCTTCCACCCAGCGTTACCCTAAGTCTCCCGATAAAAATGATACCTCACTTGTGTGGGTGGCCCAGGTGCCTGCAACAGAAAAATGCCAAAAACCTGTAGAGATAGAAAGGATAGCACAGCAAGTTGATAAGCACCTATTTTTCTTTTATACAACTTTTAGGCTTACTCTGCTTTGGGAACCCATGTAAGTGAGGTATCACTTTACTTGGGAGACTGAGGCTGGGTGGTAGGAAATTTGTGCTGCAGCGGTGATCCTACAAAGAAAAGTGAGGAAAATATGATTTTTTAAGCACATTTTGTGGTTTGCCTAGGAGTCTGGGTTAGAAAATGTTGGGAGATCCAGGCAAGGCACTCCTCCTTGGGGTGTCTATTTTTTAAACATTTCTGTGTTTGGTAGGTTTCCCTAGATGAAGGCCGCACCCGGGACCAAAAACATAGGTGCGCCCCCCCACCAAACACAGGTAGTTTTGCAATAGATCTAGATCATTTTGGTGTGTCTATATACTTATGTGATGTTTCAAACACTAAAATTGTGAAAAGAAACACTTAGGTTATGTTAAAAAGACCCCTCACCCGCCAACCAAGTTGGTGGCATGCTTCATCATCGGGTCCCACCCGAGACACCTAGCGTGTCACAGGTGTGCTGCGACGCCTGAATACAGCGGAGCATGTTTTCTCATTTTTTACCACACATACTGGTTGGATTTGGCACGAGGGTGAGTGATGGTTCAGTGGATCAAATTTTATTAACAAGAGATTTCACGTAAATGAAATGCACTGTTAATAATTGAAAGGCCAAAAAACTGAACCAATGACTCACAGCTCGTGAGCTGTAAAGCCACGGCAAGACACCAACCGCTTTACAGTCCATTCACACTCCTTTCATACATGACATGCACAAGATCATTCACGCCGCCAGCCACGGGCCCAGCACATTTCAACACTCGCGTCGGCAGTCATCGACACTCAAGGGCCCATCACCTACATACACCCACATGCCTGATACAGCAATCACACCAGCTGATGGGAGTGTGTACAGCAATCACACCAGCTGATGGGAGTGTGTGGGCTGGCGTTTGACTGGCAGTGTGTGGCAGTAGCCAACAGCAAGTCAATATGTACACCTTCAGCCAAGTGCCAATCCACACACAATGGCATCACTTTTTTCTTGTTTTAAAAACAAAAAAAACACTAATTAAAAATAATTACAAAACTACAAACACAAAAGCTCTAACTAAGTACATGACAGAAATGCCAACCATGAAACTGAACACATGAAAATATAAAACAGGCAGTTTACACTCATGGTAGTTCCCAGTAATTCTTCTGGGTGTGGTAATTCTTGAAACAACCACACACACACAGACCAGGATTTGAAGAACAATCTGGGCAGTACATTTGCGTCTCCCTCCGGATACCTCTTCGAGCACACACTCTACATTTCTTAGCTGGAAAGTCTTTTTTGGGCGAGGGAGGAATGTGCTCAGCAAAGTGGCGATCTTTCAATCTAGCTACATCCTCCACCACTGCTTCTCTAGGAACTCTCACCTGTTCCACCACAATAAGGCTCTCTATCACTGACTCCTGAAATTTCACAAATATCACATTTGACTCTGGAGACCTATCCTTAAACATAATAAAATAATTACAATTTGCTAAGTGGAAGAGGTGAATTCCTAACTTCTTATACCAAATGTAAGACTTACGAATAGCAGTATAACATTCCAATATCTGAACAACTTTATCTACAAATCTCATGTGCTTATTATAATCTAAAATGCACACAAGTTTGAGCACTTCAGCAACCTGGCCCCAAACAGTCACAGGGGAAGTACTCTCATCATGGATGGTACTTAACATGCAGACATCCCTCTTGTCTGAAAATTTCAAAGCTAGCGGCTCATCATTCCGCAAGGCACTGCACTGTCCCCTCTCAAGCTTTTTACAGACAAGCTCCCTTGGATAGCCTTTCCGGTTACAATCAATTGTGCCACAAGCAACAGTGTCCACTCTAAACAATTCCTTGAACAACTGCACTCCAGTGTAAAAGTTATCTACATACAAATGGTGACCTTTGTTGAACAGTCGTCTACCAAGATCTCACACAATTTTCTCAGTAACTCCAAAAGTAGGGGGACAACCACGGGGGGCAATACTGGAATCCCTACCAGTGCAGACATGGAAACTATACACATATCCTGTACTACTTTCAGACAGCATATACAATTTAATTCCATATCGTGCCCTCTTGCTAGGAATGTACTGCCTAAAAACCAAACGACCCTTGAAGAGGACCAAAGACTCGTCCACAGCTACTTCTTTGCCTGGAACATAGACCTCTGAAAATCGATCTACAAAATGATCAAGTACAGGCCTAATATTAAAAAGACGGTCAGAATCTGGGTGATCGTGTGGCAAAGCGAATGCATTGTCAACAAAATGCAGCATCCTAAGAAGAAGCAAATACCGATTACGACTCATGGTTGCAGGAAATATAGCTGTTGCCATCAAGGGGCTAGTAGACCAATAAGAAGCCAGTGAAGGCTTCCTTATCAACCCCATCAAGAGAGTCAAACCCAAATACCTTTTCATCTCCTCCAAATTTGTGGGAATCCACTGGGTAGCTCTAAAGTGTGGCCTAAGTCCAGCAGAGTTGTCCCTCAAATGCTGCTCCGCATACAAATTAGTCTGCTCAACATTCTTCCAAAAACACATTATCCAAAAAATAAGTCAAAGAAATTGACAGGCAAAAAGTTATCTGTATTGACTCTACACCCGGGAGACCAGTAAAGGCAGGCATCTCTGGCTGCTCAATGTTTAGGGCAACCCAGAGTTCAGGTCTTCTAACGGGAAACCTTTAAGCCGCAGGTTGCTGCACCAATGGCACATCAGTGTCCTCCTCTAAAACAGGCCCTTCATCTGCACCAAGTGTGGCTTCCTCATCAGAAGATTCCTCTCCAACAGAAACTTCTCTGCCAGAATCTCTCACTTCCTCTTCTGCCTCAGATGCAGAGTCTGTCTCATGATCATGATCAGACAATGACTCAAAAAGCATACCAACCACCTGCTGAGCAGTCATCTTGCGGCTAGCCATGATCTTTCCTATGAAAATTACCTGGACAAATGCACCACCAACAACCAGCACTGTGTAAGATAAGTAATAAAGTGTAGCATTATCAGTAACAGTTCTAAACTCAAAAACTACACTGCTCACTTGCCTGAAAAAGCTTGACTCACCAGCAACTACTCTGAACAGACACAGCAATCACCAAAGATATCCCACTAAAAAGAAAGAAAAGCAAATTAGAAATAAGACAACACAAATATAATTGTTCACAAATCTAAGGACAATTTCACACACAATCCTGCATTTAGTACACCACCTACAAACATGTCATTCATGCATGCAACAATACTCCTTTGGGGTAAATTGTTTTTACTTACCTAAAACATGCAACTATGCAAACCGCAGGTCAACCATTGCCAAAACCGCAAGGAGTCACAGCAAAGAAAGCAAAAGCTTTGAACTAGAACAAAAAGGAGATTTTTTTTTAATCACAAATGTAAATACTTCATCAGTTGACAAACACCCCACCATCAAGCATTTGGAAATTGGTACCTAAGTGGATTCTGCCATAGGGGCAAATGGGCCTACTAAAAAATAGGCCTATCTGCCCCAAGGAGGGCAGAAAATACCTTTAGTAGTGTGTGCCCATGGGGAGCGACCCTTGCCCAAGGGGCCACCCCCAAACAAACAAAAAATAAAACACACTATCCCTGGTGACTTGGGGGCAATAGACCTAAAATAAATAGGCTCATCTACCCCCAAGGGGCAGAAGTAGCCAACAGTTCAATGCCCCGCTTGAGGGGGGCACCCTCTTGCCCAAGGGGACGCCTTCCCACATAAATAAACATATTTAAAAATCCCTTGTGTTCTAGTGGTTTCTGGGCCCCCCCCCCGGGGTAAGATCAGCCTAAAAATAATAGGCCGATCTGCCCACAAGGGGGGCAGAAATGGCCTTGGTACATGTGCCCCCAAAGGGGGGTAACCCTTGCCCAAGGGGCCGGGCCCCACCCATCCACTAATACACACACTATCCCTGGTGTCTAAGTGGCTTCTGCCCCCCTTGGGGGCAAATGGGCCTAAAAAAAATAGGCCCATCTGCCCCCAAGGGGGGTTGAAATGGGCAACAGTTCCATGCCCCCCGCATAAATAAACATATTTTTAAAATCCCTGGCGTTCTAGTGGTTTCTGCTCCCATTGGGGGCAGATCAGCCTAAAAATATTAGGCCGATCTGCCACCAAGAGGGGCAGAAATGGCCAACAGTTCAATGCCCCCCCCCCACATAAATAAACATATAAAAAAAATCCCTGGCGTTCTAGTGGTTTCTGCCACCCTTGGGAGCAGATCAGCCTAACAATAATAGGCTCATCTGTCCCCAAGGGGGCATAAATGGCCACAGGTAACATGCGCCCAGAATGGGAGCGACCCTTGCCCAAGGGGCCACTCCCATACACCAAAATCATGCATTATAAAAAGTAAAAAATCCCTGACGTCTAGTGGTTTCTGCCCCCCTTCGGGGGCAGATCAGCCTAAAAATAATAGGCCGATCTGCCCCCAAGGGGGGCAGAAATGGCCACAACAAACATGCCCCCCAAATGGGAGCGACCCTTGCCCAAGGGTGCCTTCCCTAACAAAAAAACACAGCAGAAATAAAAAATAAAAAAAATCCCTGGCGTCTAGTGATTTCTGCCCCCCTTGGGGGCAGATCAGCCTAAAAATAATAGGCCGATAAAATGGCCACAACAAGCATGCCTCCAAAATGGGAGCAACCCTCGCCTAAGGGGCAGCTCCCCAACACAAAACACAGCAGAAATAAACAAACAAAAAGAATCCCTGCCATCTAGTGGGCATTCCTCCTGCCCGATCGTAATGTGATCGGGCAGCAGGAATGCTCAAAGAGACACTGGGGGAAAGGAAAAGCCTTTCCTTTCCCCCGGTGCCTTTTTGTTTCAACCCCCCACCCCCTCCCACCGGAGGAGAAACTCACCTGTTTCTCCCTCGATCGCACTGGAAGCAAATGCTTCCAGTGCGACCGGCACCCTGTAATGATGTCAGTGTGTGATCGCGCGCTGACGTCATTATGGGGGGAGGGGCGGGGGTGGAAGGGGAAGAGCTTCCCCTTTCATACCTCCGTTGGGGGGGTGGGAGGGAGGCCCACAGAGGGAATGCTAGCGCTCCCTCTGATCTCAGTGCCCAGGGCATAATGGTTAAGTTCTCAGCACATGAGAATTGTGCCGTTGGACGTAACCATCATGTCCACGGCACAGAAGGGGTTAAACGCTACCTCAAAAACAAAAAAAAATAGTGATTTTTGAAAAGGGACAATGTAGCCTTACCTCTGACCACAACTGGCAAGTCTGGATAAAGCATGAAGTAAGTTCTGCCTCATGGGTCAAGAGAGTGGACTTGGAAGGCCAACCAGTGAAGTTTTCTTGAAAGCAAGCCCTGATACTGCTGAGGCATGGACTTTAATTCTTAAGTCCACAGGTGGGATTACATGATGGCTACTCCTTCTAGAATGGGAAGTGTTGGAAATAACCATGTTTTGCATAGTATTCCCTCATGTTTTTGTTTTCTGTTCTTGAACCCATTTCTACTCGCCATTGAACACTGCACTTTTTACTCCTGCTAAGGGCGTGTGGTCTCCTCTCATATTAAAATTGTCATATCTCTAATTGGAACATTCAATTTACTTGTAGCTCACTAGTATATAGTGCCACAAGTACCCATTGCCTCCAAATTAAATGCTACCAGTGGGTAGAACCACACCTTGTGCCACCCACTAAAGTAGAACACTAAAACTTGTATAAGGCCTGTAACTGCAGCCTAGGTATGGAGATTTAGGGCCTATTTACGAGGCTGATGGTTCCAGGACCAAAAGCCTTGTGGTGACATTCGGACCACCGCAACGGTGGCAGTCCCAATGTCACATTACAAGTCTGGCAATCGGACCCACCATGGGACCACCATCCCTTCCAGGAACATGGTTCTCAATGTGGTGATGGCGGCTGGAGTTGTAACCAGCCATGGAGGCACTGAACTCAAGCTGATTAGTACTCCATTCTCCACCGGTCTTTCTGTGACAGGGACCTCACCATGGAAAGCTGGCAGAAAGCCAGTGCAGGGAGCCTGCCTGCCCTGCTTTGCAGACAGTGCACATTCCAAGGGTGGTGGAGTGCTACAATATTGGCCTCGGCTCCCCAAGTCCAATATTGTAGCACTGTTCCCGCCAGTCAGCTCGGCGGGAACATTGTACTATGCTCAAGGGAACATCACCGCCATGGCGATGGCATCATTCACGTGGCTTTGGCAGTCCCATGATAGGACCGCTAAAGTCTTAATCAGGCCCTTAAATTGCAATTATTGCAAAATAAATGTTTTGCTGGGGTTAAACTTTCCTTTTTAATACTTATAAGACACCCCTAGGGTAGGCCATAAGAGCACCTAGGGGATTATATTTAAAATGTAAGGCATGTACATTTACTTTTTACCTTCAAAGTCATTTTTCACTATGGTAAGGCTGGCTCCCCCAATTGTTAACACTGGTTTACACTATTACCTTTAATAAATGATAAATTCAGCCTGAGAATAGCTAGAAAAATGTTTTAAGGATTCCTTCTGACCATTGTCCCCCATACATCTTCAAGGACATTCTTTTTATCTACCTCTTCTGCCACACGAGTAAGAATAATCAATAATTCTTTAACTACGGGAATCTTTCCTGAAGACCATAAAAAGATGTATATGTCCACTATAAAAAAAAAAAAACTGTACCCACATGACCCCAACAGCTACAGACCATTTTACAAATGGACCTTTCAGGGGCAAACTGATAGAAAAAGCTGTATTTGCCTATGTGTCACAATTCATTGAAGAGAACTCCATACTTTGAGTCTGCCAAACTGGCTTCCACCCACGAACAGGCACTGAATCCTCATAGCCATCTGGGATGATCTTAAAAATATAGTAGACTGGAATGGAGTTGCTGACTATTTATCTTGGACCTCTGCCTTTCTCATCTAAACCCCACTTCACAAAAGCAGGGGCCCATCAACGCTCAATCATCTCACCCATGCATTTCAACATCTAGATGAAGTCATTACAAATCTTCAGTTGCCTCAGAGCTGTTGATCAGTGGATAACATGGAGCCATCTCAAACTGAATGCTTCCAAAATGGAAATACTCATACGTGGCGGTTGGAAAAATTATGACCCACTCTGCGTCTGGCCTGAGAATCTGGGATCACCTCCTAAGGTATCTAAGGAAGTTGGAAACCTTGCAATTACCACGGAATCCAAGTTAACAATTACATACTCTGCTTTTCTCATCCAAACCCCTATTCTCAAAAGCAGGGGCCCATCAAGGCTCAATCATCTCACCCGTGCTTTTCAACATCCACATGAAGTCATTACTGACAATGATCAATGAATTTCAACTCACATGCTACAACTAAGCAGATGACACACAAATGCTCTTTAAACTAGAATGCCCCAAAGACATTGGAAACTGACAAATCTTCAGGTGCCTCAGAGCTGATGATCAGTGGATGGCATGGAGCCATCTCAAATCTAATGCTTCCAAAATGGAAATACTCATATGTGGCGATTGGATAAATTATGAACCACTCTGCATCTGGCCTGACAATCTGGGACCACCTCATAAAGTATCTAAGGAAGTTGGAAACCTTGCAATTACCATGGACTCCAAGTGGACAAATTAGCAAGATCAAGCTTTATCACCATGAAAACTTTGCAACAAATCTTCCCCACCTCAGATTTCCACACACGGTCCAGGCTCTCTTGTACTGTCTTAATTGGATTACATATATAGCCTCTGCCATGGATCATTTCTGGCTACTATGAAAAAAATACAACACATTTAGAACTTGGCCTCCAGACTACCTTGAGAGTCCTACATTGGTTACCGGTTGCCAGAAGATCCACCTTCAAGCTGCTTTGTATCACAGATAAAGCAATACATGAAACAGAAAGGTTTTTCATTAGGAATAAAATCACCAAATACATTCAACAAAGAAACCTCCTCTCATGACTGGCACCCCGCCTCAAAACATCACCATACAAGAAAAAGACAATAGGTGGTACATCTTTCTCTGTTTAAGTGGCCACACTATGGCATTCATTACCCCCAAATATGAGATCCACAGATATCTTTATCTTCAGAAGAATACTCAAGAGTTGGCTTTTTCCTACATAACTACCATACTCAAACAGCAATGGACTGCATATCCCTGTGTATGTAAAAATGTATAATTTGATTTTATATACATATATATGTGTGTGTGTGTGTGTATTTCTTTATACCAATATGTATAATAACGATTTTATCTTAAAATATATACATATGTTTATGCCTGTTCAACAAATGTGTATATCACTTATGGTTAAAGGTATATTTGTATGTATGTATATGTGTGTATACATATATATGCGTGTATGTGTGTATGTACATATAAATACATATATATATATATATATATATATATATATATATATATATCAACAAAACCGGCTTTCCTTCCAAGCCATAAAGGGGCACTCTCCAGGTTGCAGCTAAGTTCATTTCCCCAGCATGACGCGTTTCCGCTAAATGCCTTTCTCAAATGCCAGCATTTGAGAAAGGCATTTAGCTGAAACGCGTCATGCTGGGGAAATGAACTTAGCTGCAACCTGGAGAGTGCCCCTTTATGGCTTGGAAGGAAAGCCGGTTTTGTTGGTATGTTTTACGTGTATGCCACTTGCACAGAGGAGGCACCCATCGTTAAGTGTTCGGCATTTTCAGTGGCATTTGGAGAAACTCATATATATATATATATATATATATATATATATATATATGTGTGTTTATTATTCTACGCTTAACATGTTCACAGTTTCTATGTAAGTTGTTTGATTAGATGCTTATAAGTGTCTGGTTTTATTTTATCTATCACAAAAGGTAAATATTATCTTAACTATTTATCTACAAGCATTTAGCTATTGAAAAATTGAGGAAAGATAAAATAATGTTATAAAAGTACACAAATATATTAACTTTAACTACTACAGTTGAAACTCTGTGTTTACACAATACAAATTTTAATCTCAATATATTATATTCCTTACACATATATTCCCTTACTATGTATATCTATATATCACTTTAGTCCTAGAGTACGAAAGAAAAAAGGAAAAAAACACTCTCTCAAAACCTTTACTCTGTCTCACTATCAACCTATACCTCTATCAATCTATCCTCTTTCTCCACTCTCTTACTCATACCAAACCCATTCTACTACTATGATCTCTAAATTAGCCCTTCCGATACTCTTCCCTCCTCTACCCCTCCTGACTCTTGCCAAACCTCAGTTTACTGCAATGATCTCCCAAACAACCATACTAAGTGCCCCTCATTTATTTTTCCAAAGATACATCACAAACTTCATTTTACTACTATGATCTCCCTAATCCCTTTCTACAGACTCTTCCTTCCTCCATCTCTCCTTTACTCATCCCAAACCTCATCTTATGTCTATGATCTCCCAATTAACACTTCTGAATTCTTCCCTCTTCTACCCCTGCATTCTTCCATTCAAACCAACTAACAGACTCACATGTCCTCCGCTCAAATTAACTCATACCTCCCTATAATAATACTATAATCATATTTCCCTATACTCATGCACAACGAATGCTTTTGGGTTCCAGAGTAGCATGCTACTTGCAGAAAAGCACTTCAATGCCTCAGCATGGGTAGCATGCACTATATAAATACATTTACAATTTACAGTTTTAATAGCAACTTAAAATCAAAATTAATGGTGATGTCGGATTTTATATTACTATTTTGGAAATTACACATTTGGAAAGATGTAATTTTCCTGCCTAAAATCAAACTGCTTTCCTGTCAGTGCTAAGCTGGTATTTGACCCAGTAGCTCCTCTGGGGTGATATATGTATTGTTCCCAGGCAGTGAGCAAAGGGTTCTGGGTGAAGAAGGATGACTTTTCGACTCTTTCCCTGATAGGAGGAACTGGGGCTGTGGCCAGTCCCTTTCTGAGCTTCAATTCATCCCTTCTTTATCACTGGCAGATGAAGCTCATATTTAGTCCTGCCTCCCTTTTGTCTGTCTAATCAGGCTGACACCAAATCCAGTGGGAGTAGAGGAACTGAATAGAATTGGATTGGGGGTGGATAAAGGTTTGACCTCCACCCAAAAGGTGGTCCTGGGCACATAAATGGACCCTACAGACGTTTCTCAGAGCAGTCATGCACCTGTGTGGAATCAGAAAAATGACAGACCTGAATAATCTGAAGGAAGACTAGTCCTGCCTTTAGTAAGCCCAGGACCCAAGAACTGACTCCAAGGGTCAATTGGCTGACCTACTGTTTGAGATACAGACACATATCCAGCTTCCAAAGGATGCTTTTTGTGCCTGGGGAACCAGTGGAAACTGGGATTGGCACTGAGACTGCAACTGTTGATGTCAACTCTCCAGTTGGCGTCAGCTTGCTGGTTTGCCCCATTGAAGGAGATCTGAATTCCAGAACAGATTCTAAGTTCAAACATAGTGAGCTTCTTCAGGACCGATGCCGAGTAGCATCTAATCAACCTCAAGGACTTTTTGGGCACAGATGGGCAGACTTAGCCTGTTTGGAGATTTCCTGCCTTGGTCAATGGCCACACCTGGACCAGACTCTTCAGCAACCGACAGTGATCGAGCCCCACTTTGAATCCAGCTTGCTCTGCTGACAACTCATCTCCCAAAATAATTCTAAGTTAGAATACAAACTATTCACATGAATGAACCTGTTCCCTGTAATCGAGCAACCCTCCAGTGGCTGGCCTTAACTTTTGAGTTAGGCCCAGTCTACTGGGCCAAATAATCACAGTTGACACTTTGTGCTTTGTGGCACTATTTTGATTTTCAACTTTAAAAGTTCATATCTCTGGTCCTACTTATTGCATTTTTGTCATTTTGACATCATGTTATGTACTAGAACATCTCTATTTTTCTAAAGTGTGTTTTCACTTTGTTACTGCTTGAGCACTGCATAAATACTTTTTACTCATTGCCTCTAATTTAAGCCTGATCGCTTTGTGCCAAGCTAGCAGAGGGTAAAGCACAGGTTTATTATGTGTCTTTAGTGGGACTCAGTGCAGCTGGACTCCACTGTGTTGAAAGGGAACCCAACTGTGTTTGCTCCTACAATGCCGTAGAAAACACAAAGGGGGTCATTACAACATTGGCGGTAAAAGGTGCTTACCGCCGTGCAGAAGACCGCCAGTACGCCGCTGCGACATTCCTCCACAGCTATTATGACACACATCTTGGAATCCTCCGAAATTCAGACACCCACACAAGACCGCCAGACCAAAGGTCAGTGATAAACTGGCAGAAACAAATCCTCCACCTCCACACCAACAGAAACACGACCATGCTATTACGACCCACGAATCCACGCGGCGGTCTCTCAACCGTCATATTCCATTGGCGGTACACACCGCCGCGCTCAAAATACACACACATCTCCAAAACACCGCCACATTGGACAATTCAAAATACACACACGATACACATACAAACAACACTCTCACACACCCAATACAATATAAAATACACGCCCACAAAGCCCCTACGACCACAAATTAGACACGAAGGCGACAGAGAGAGAGCACAGAATAGACAACCCCACTACACAGAGGCACACAACACCATCACCCACACAACATCCAAGCACAAAACACCACACACCACTAAACTCACCACAACCATCACCACATACACCACCCCACACATCACCCACACCACCCCATGGCATGCCAAAGACACCCCCGCTTCTCCGAGGAGGAGCTCAGGGTCACGGTGGAGGAAATCGTCCGGGTAGAGCCACAGCTATTTGGCTCACAGGTACAGCACACATCAAGAGCCAGGAAGATGGAGTTATGGCGCAGAATAGTGGACAGGGTCAACGCCGTGGGACAGCACCAAAGAAATAGGGAGGACATCAGGAAGAGGTGGAACGACCTACGGGGGAAGGTGCGTTCAACGGTCTCCAGGCACAACATCGCGGTACAGCGGACTGGCGGCGGACCCCCAGCTCCTCCCCCACAACTAACAACATGGGAGGAGCAAGTCTTGACCATCTTGCATCCTGAGGGCCTCGCAGGAGTCGGTGGAGGATAGGACACTGGTAAGTCAATTCTTAACTATCATATCCCCCATCCTACCTGCATGCTATCACACACCCCCTCCCTCACCCCCTCCCCTATCACTACAACTCCTCACTAATGTGCCCATGACACAAACCACCCATCTCAACACCAAGCCCTGCATGACACAACTAAGCATGGACACCCCTCACTAAAGCATGCCCACTGCACATACCCAGTACACCCCCCCAACCATCACCACACAAACCCACACACAGGAATGCTTGCACTGGGGTACACAAACACCCACCCATTGCACACCATTACACACACACATGCAATAATCATGCTCTTATGCCCCTGCAGGAACCTAAAGGACTGTCACCACACCAGAGGGTCCAGACAACACCACTCCACCCCCAGAAGAGGCCCACAGTGACGAGAGCAGCTCTGCCCTACTGGATCCTGATGACCAGCCCAGACCATCGTGGGCCTCGGGACAGTCGGTTCCCCTTGCACAGGCACAGCCCAACACCGACCTTCCACCCTCTGGTAACACCAGCACAGCACCCACCCAGCGGGCCCAAACCTCCCTACCCAGGACAGGTCAATCAGCGGTGTGTCCACCACTACAGGGCACTCAGGGTAACCCACCACCCCAACAACAACAGGGACCTGGGGGCAGTGGTAGTGGGCACAGGGGAACTGGGAGGGCTGCTGTGCGACAGGGGGCGGACAAGCCAAGGGAACCCACTCTCCACAAGGCCCTATCCTCCATCATGGGAGCATACCACCACTCCCAGGAGACGATGGCAACGGTCCTGGACAAGTTGCAGGAGACCCTGCGTCTGCTGGACTAATTGTATTTGGGGTTCAGGGAGGAGCTCAGGACCATCAGCTCTGCCCTGGGCACCATCGTAGGGGTGCTGAAGGACATACAGCAGACCTTGAGGGACACCGTGGCACTCCAAGGGGCCCCTGACACTAGCCAGGATGATGAAATGCCCACCACCTCCGCTGGCGCTAGTGGACAGGACACCCCGCCACAGGACCAACACACCAGCACCCCACCCCCTGCAGACGGACAACCACCATGCAAGCGGTCCCTGAGATCCAGGAACAGGGCAGAGCAAGATGGAAAGACCCCCGCCAGGAAATGAGACCACCCTGATTGTCCTCCCACTGTCCCACTTTGTTACCCTGTCCATACTTAAACTGCCCCAGCTCCACGTCCTATGCCCAGATGGGCAGTGCACCTGTGAGACTAATAGACTGGACTCTGCCATGGACATTCCTCCGCCATCACCCATCCTCATTTTACAACCCCCTCCCATTTCTGAGCACTTCAATAAACACCCTTGAAACACAAAACAATCTGGAGTCAGTCTGTGATTTAGTAAAAATGTATTATCAATGACAGTGTCATAATGGGTGTACCATTCTAAAGCTAACATACCTATGTCACACATCACAAGCCCTAGAAGGATGCAAGCAGTTGACACGTAGGTAACCACACCTGTGAAACCGTAATGGAAGGGTACAACTCAGTTACCAAATAGTGACTTACATCGAAAAACAGGATAGAGGTAGACCTGTGAAAGTTAATGTAATGCTAAAAATGAAAATGTTCTCACCTGTGTCTTACTGGAAATATTGCTGTATGACTGACTCCCTGTTGTCGTTGTCTTCTTCATCAGCTTCATCCTCATCACTGTCCACAGGCTCCACAGGCTCCACAGCTGCTACAACACCGGCATCTGGATCATCCTTCTGCAGAAAAGGCACCTGGCGTTGCAAAGCCAAATTATGGAGCATGGAGCAGGCGATGATGATGTTGCACACGTTCTTCAGTGAGTAGAATAGGGATCCACCTGTCATATGGAGGCACCTGAACCTGCCCTTCAGGAGGCCGAAGGTGCGTTCGATCACCCTCCTAGTCTGCCCATGGGCCTCATTGTAGCGTTCCTCTGCCCTGGTCCTGGGATTCCTCACTGGAGTCAATAGCCACGAAAGGTTGGGGTAACCAGAGTCCCCCAATAGCCATACATGGTGCCTCTGGATTTGACCCATCATATCAGGGATGCTGCTATTAAGCAGGATGTAGGCGTCATGCACTGAGCCAGGGAACATAGCATTTACCTGCGAGATGTACTGGTCTGCCAAACAGACCATCTGGACATTAATGGAATGATAACTCTTCCTGTTCCTGTACACCTGTTCCCTCCTGTGGGGGGGGACCAGAGCTACATGGGTCCCATCAATGGCACCTATGACGTTGAGGATATGTCCAAGGGAATAGAAGTCACCTTTCACTGTAGGCAAATCCTCCACCTCAGGGAAAATGATGTATCTCCTTACGTGTTTCAGCAGGGCAGACAACACTCTGGACAACACAAAAAGAAAAAAGGGAGCACACTGCCTCACACTCAAGCAAAAAGTTAGCCCCAATGCATCATGGTAAATGCAGTCACTTCGTTTTGTGCTGAAAAAGTAATCAAAAGTCTTTCACCTAAGTAGGTGCAGCAAGTGCTGTGTATCTCTGGACACGTGTTTCTAGGTTTAGCCCGTCATCAGCAGAGAGCAGCCAAGTCTGTGGGGTTGCTTGAAATGCCGCCAAAAGTCTTCTCGGGTTTATGTACCACTCACTGGCGCACAGGTGCCTCTCCAGAGCTCGTCAGCTCGTTAGCTCAAGGGAGTAGTCATTGGACAAAAAGAAAAAAGGGAGCACACTGCCTCACACTCAAGCAAAAAGTTAGCCCCAATGCATCATGGTAAATGCAGTCACTTCGTTTTGTGCTGAAAAAGTAATCAAAAGTCTTTCACCTAAGTAGGTGCAGCAAGTGCTGTGTATCTCTGGACACGTGTTTCTAGGTTTAGCCCGTCATCAGCAGAGAGCAGCCAAGTCTGTGGGGTTGCTTGAAATGCCGCCAAAAGTCTTCTCGGTTTATGTACCACTCACTGGCGCACAGGTGCCTCTCCAGAGCTCGTCAGCTCGTTAGCTCAAGGGAGCAGTCATTGGACAAAAAGAAAAAAGGGAGCACACTGCCTCACACTCAAGCAAAAAGTTAGCCCCAATGCATCATGGAAAAATGTTTCTATCTTTAAATCAAATGACTGCATTTACCATGATGCATTGGGGATATTTTATGCTGGAGTGTGAGGCAGTGTGCTCCCTTTTTTTGTGTGTCACTCTGGACAACACGTTGGAAAACATAGGCTGGGACATCCCTGATGTCCCAGTTGTCTGAAAAGACCCACTTGCAAGGAAATGGAGCACTGACAGCACCTGCACGTCAGGGGGGATTCCAGTCAGATGGCGGATCAGTGACATCAGGTCTGGCTCCAACTGGGTACATAGTTCCTGGATTGTGGCACGGTCAAACCGGTAGGTTATGATGACATGTCGCTCTTCCATTGTCAACAGGTCCACCAGCGGTCGGTACACCGGAGGATTCCGCCATCTTCTCATATGTTCCAGCAGACGGTGCCTACGAAGGACAACAGCGAATAACCAGTCATTATTCATCTAGGTATGTACCCACAGTCACACACAAGACTACACCACTCACAAAACCCTTCCTGTATGTGTGTTGAGTGTAGGCCTAGCTATGTGTGACGCAGTAGTAAATGAAGCCATGTGGGCCCCTGAAATGGCGGCTGCCTGACCTCTAAAGTGGGACAATGTGATTGTGGGGTAACAGCACTGGCGTTACACACCGTCGCGGTAGGCGGTCGTAGACCGCGGCGCAATGCTGCATTGGTTAACATTGGACCCTATGGGTCCCAGGAGCCAATGAACAGGTGCGCTGGCGGTGATGATGCGCACCGCCACGGACGTCACCGCCGCGGACGTCACCGCCATTTTCTATCTGTTCAATCACTAGATAC
The DNA here is from genome assembly GCF_031143425.1 of Pleurodeles waltl. Lineage (NCBI taxonomy): Eukaryota > Metazoa > Chordata > Amphibia > Caudata > Salamandridae > Pleurodeles > Pleurodeles waltl. The sequence continues at coordinate 1,076,549,222 of NC_090446.1, read as the reverse complement.
CTGACCTTCGACAGGAGAGGACCTACACTGCAAGTGCTGCTGTGACCTCGGTCTGGAAGCGATGATGGCTGCTGCGTCTGGGGAAAGGGCCCCTGCCTTCACTGCACAGGAGTTGGAGAAACTGGTAGACGGGGTCCTCCCCCAGTACACGCTACTCTACGGTCCTCCAGACCAAAAGGTTAGTACACAGGGAGCACGTTGTATGGGCTAGGCCTGGGTGGAGAGGGCTGGTTGGAAGAGGGAAGGGCGCAGAGTTCATAGAACATTAATGCATGTGAATGAATGGGCCACATGGCCAGAGTAGGGAGGGGGCCACTCACAACGACGGTGCAGTTGGTAATGACTGTTCTTCTTTCCTTGTGCATGTCATGTAGGTCAGCGCCCACCAGAAGAGGGACATTTGGCGTGCCATCGCCAAGGAGGTCCGGACCCTGGGGGCCCACCAGAGACGGGGCACCCACTGCCGTAAGAGATGGGAGGACATTCGCCGCTGCAGCAAGAAGACGGCGGAGGCTCAGCTGGGGATGGCCTCCCAACGTGGGAGGGGTGCCCGTCGCACCATGACCCCCCTGATGTTCCGGATCCTGGCGGTGGTCTACCCGGAGTTGGATGGGCACTTGAGGGCATCACAGCAGACACAAGGGGGTGAGTACAACCTCATTCTGCGGACTTTGCGTGCAGTGGAGGTGTCTGGGTGGTGGAGGTGGGCTGTGGGTGTCCCTAGGCCAGGGCGACTTCGGTAGGCAAGGCCCCTCCATAATGTAAGCCATGTGGCACTCTACCCCACCTCAGCAGAGTGCCAAGTCGAGGTATAGTTGCCCCTGTGGCATCCATGTGCGCCGATGTCCACCATTGCCATATAAGCCATATCCCAGAAATTGCATGTGCAGAGGGCAGGAGCACGGCGTAATGCAGGGGGTATCTGCGTTTGTCTTGTCCGCCAACGGTAGTGGTATGCCATGCACTAAAACCCTCTTTCTTCTGTCTCCCCCCCTTTTTCTGTTCTCCCTGTCCTTTTGTACATCAGCATCAACAGGCGGAGGTAGAGTGGCACCGGAGTACGAGGGAGCTGCATCCCACATGGCCATGGAGGGCCACACCACGGACTATGAATGCACCAGTGGGTCGGAGGGCGAGGGGAGCTTCACGTCGGCCACTGGATCACCAAGCAGCGACACGGACTCGTTCGACGATGTGGGCTCTCTCGTGGTGGCGGCACCATCTGTGCCCCCCACCTCTACAGGTACAGCCGCCACCTAACTACCAGCACCGCCCTCCCAGCAGCTCCTCAGCATTCGCCCGGTGCCCGCTCACCCAGGAGGGTGGGCATCACCTTCGCCCCAGGCACCTCAGGCCCTGCCCCAGTCACCCCTGCTGCCCTCAGTGAGGAGGCCATTGACCTCCTCAGGTCACTCACTGTTGGGCAGTCTACCATTGTGAATGCCATCCAGGGTGTAGAACGAGAGTTGCAACACGGTAATGCATTCCTGGAGGGCATTCATTCTGGTCAGGCTGTCCTTCAGCGAACCCTGCAATCTTTGGCCTCAGCACTGATGGCAGCAATTGTCCCTGTGTCTAGCCTCCCCCCTCCAACTTCCTCCACCCAGACCCAATCTCCTGTACCCCAGCCCATCCCAAGCACACCTACAGGCCAGCATGCACACAAGTCAACACACACAAGTAGCTCAAGCAAACATAGGCACCACACACACCACAAGCACTCACGAAAGCCTCACCCACATACAGACACAACAACATCCACTGCCTCCACTGTGTCCCCCTCCTCCTCTTCTCCCTCCTCCCTCCCAGTGTCGTCTACATACACACCTGCATGCACCACATCTACAGGCACCATGAATCGCACCAGGACACCCAGCACCACAAGCCGCTCACCTGCACTCACCACCTCCACTGCCATTTACACGTCCCCTGTGTCCTCTCCCAGTGTATCTGTGATGCCCCCTCCCAAAGTACACAAACGCCGGCAATCACTCACCCAACATCCATCCACCTCACGACAGCCTCCAGTACCTGCACCTGCACCCAAAACACCTAAAGTGACCCCTCCGACAACCACCTCTTCTTCCTCCACTCCCAGACCCCCTCCAGCTACCCATCCCAGTGTTCGTCAGAAACTATACCTCTGTAAAGTTGACCTTTTTGCCCCCACCCCACCCCCTCCAATTCATCAGTCCCGTTGTAGCGCCTCAGCCAAACAGCCTCCAATACCAGTTGTGCCTGTTCAAGGTTTTTGGAGTGCACCGGCCACCAGGGCAGGCAGTAGGACCCGGAGCCAAGGCACTGGCAGCCCACCCCCTGTAAAGGCTCTAAAATTGGAGAGTGGACGATGGGACGGTGTTAAGACTCCTGGTGGGAAAACAACTGACATGGGTTCCAAGGGGATTGGAGAGTCAGCTGTGACTCCACCAAAGGTGGGGAAGGGCCAGAGGAAGTCTTCCCAGCCTGTTGTGAGTGTCATGGCGGAGAAGTGCGCCATCATTTCCGGCAGTCGAGACACAACCGCCAGCACCGTCATTACTGGTCCAGAGACCACCGCCATAGTCACAGCCCAGGAGGGCCCAAGTATCGTCACTGGTCCAGAGACCACCGCCAGAGTCACAGCCCAGGAGGGCCCAAGTATCGTCACTGGTCAGGAGACCACCGCCAGAGTCACAGCCCAGGAGGGCCCAAGTATCGTCACTGGTCCAGAGACCACCGCCACCGCCGGAGTCAGTGCCCAGGAGGGCCCAAGTATCGTCACTGGTCCAGAGACCACCGCCAGAGTCACAGCCCAGCAGGGCCCAAGTATCGTCACTGGTCCAGAGACCAACGCCAGAGTCACAGCCCAGGAGGGCCCAAGTATCGTCACTGGTCAGGAGACCACCGCCAGAGTCACAGCCCTGGAGGGCCCAAGTATCGTCACTGGTCCAGAGACCACCGCCACCGCCGGAGTCAGTGCCCAGGAGGGCCCAAGTATCGTCACTGGTCCAGAGACCACCGCCAGAGTCACAGCCCAGCAGGGCCCAAGTATCGTCACTGGTCAGGAGACCACCGCCAGAGTCACAGCCCAGCAGGGCCCAAGTATCGTCACTGGTCCAGAGACCACCGCCACCGCCGGAGTCAGTGCCCAGGAGGGCCCAAGTATCGTCACTGGTCCAGAGACCACCGCCAGAGTCACAGCCCAGCAGGGCCCAAGTATCGTCACTGGTCCAGAGACCAACGCCAGAGTCACAGCCCAGGAGGGCCCAAGTATCGTCACTGGTCAGGAGACCACCGCCAGAGTCACAGCCCAGGAGGGCCCAAGTATCGTCACTTGTCCAGAGACCACCGCCACCGCCGGAGTCAGTGCCCAGGAGGGCCCAAGTATCGTCACTGGTCAGGAGACCACCGCCAGAGTCACAGCCCAGCAGGGCCCAAGTATCGTCACTGGTCCAGAGACCACCGCCACCGCCGGAGTCAGTGCCCAGGAGGGCCCAAGTATCGTCACTGGTCCAGAGACCACCGCCAGAGTCACAGCCCAGCAGGGCCCAAGTATCGTCACTGGTCCAGAGACCAACGCCAGAGTCACAGCCCAGGAGGGCCCAAGTATCGTCACTGGTCAGGAGACCACCGCCAGAGTCACAGCCCAGGAGGGCCCCACTATCGTCACTGGTCCAGAGACCACCGCCAGAGTCACAGCCCAGGAGGGCCCAAGTATCGTCACTGGTCAGGAGACCACCGCCACCGCCGGAGTAAGTGCCCAGGAGGGCCCCACTATCGTCACTGGTCCAGAGACCACCCCCGGAGTCAGTGCCCTGGAGGGCCCCGGCTGCCACAGCTCCGCTGGGCAATGATGAAACATCATGCCACATACCAATGTCCAGTGTAGAAGACGTCATGCCACACACCAATGTCCAGTGTAGAGAACGTCATGCCACACATCAATGTCCTTATCAGAACCGCCATGGCAAAGCATCGCTGAACAGTCCTGAACCGCCATGTCAGAGCACCGCTGAACAGTCCTGAACCGCCATGTCAAAGCACCGCTGAACAGGGCAAAGACCGCCATGTCAAAGCACCGCTGAACAGTCCTGAACCGCCATGTCAAAGCACCATTGAACAGGGCAAAGACCGCCATGGCAAAGCACCGCTGAACAGTCCTGAACCGCCATGACAAAGCACTGCTGAACAGGGCAAAGACCGCCATGGCAAAGCACTGCTGAACAGTCCTGAACCACCATGACAAAGCACCGCTGAACAGGGCAAAGACCGCCATGTCAAAGCACCGCTGAACAGGGCAAAGACCGCCATGGCAAAGCACTGCTGAACAGGGCAATGCACCGGGTAGGAATGAATGAACCGCCACATCAGGCATCCTTATCCCATGTGCAGCTGGGACAGTGACAGGACACGACCTTTCACGGGGAGACTCATCCAGTCTGGGCACCAGTCCCACCCAGTACCAGTAGAGACCTGCATCAACTTGAGAGACTGTGGCTTTGCACTCCCCAGGATGGAACAGTGGGCTACCCACACACTGTAGAGACTTGAGAAACTGTGGCTTTGCACTCCCCAGGATGGCACAGTGGGCAAACCACCCACTGTAGAGACTTGAGAGACTGTGGCTTTGCACTCCCCAGGATGGCACAGTGGGCAACCCACCCACTGTAGAGACTTGAGAGACTATGGCTTTGCACTCCCCAGGATGGCACAGTGGGCAACCCACCCACTGTAGAGACTTGAGAGACTGTGGCTTTGCACTCCCCAGGATGGCACAGTGAGCAAACCACCCACTGTATAGACTTGAGAGACTGTGGCTTTGCACTCCCCAGGAGGGCATAAATGGGCATGGAGCCCCGTCGTGGATCTGGCTTTGCAGTCATCTGGCTGAGGTGCCCCCCCTTCCCTTCCCCCTGAGGTGCCTGTAGTATTTCTATCTGATGCCCCAGCAGTGTTCTCCCTGATTGTGGTCAGGTATCATTTGTGGGCCTCGCCCATGCATTTTTGGACTGATGGTGCACGGACATTGTTATGTACATAAATGCACTACTTCTCGTATTGTATATAATTATGACTGATTTTCAAATATATATCTGTATATTTTTGTATGACATGTATATTGGCACATTACATTGTTTGACCGATTTTCGCTTTGTGTATTCATTCTTCGGGGGGGATTGTGGGTTGTTACTGTGATTTTTGTGAATGCATTGGTGTGTATGTTGTAATATGCGAGGGTGGGGGTGTTTGGTGTGTGTCTTTTGCCTCCCTCACGTCGTAGGTGCAGTACTCACCGTTGTCTGCGGCGCCTACGTAGCTGTTGGTCGTAGAGGAGCAGAAACACAAGGGCAGGGAGTATTTGGAGTTCCGGCTCCATGGATTCCTCGTTCCTCGTGGGATATGTTCAGGTGAGCGTTTTCCCATAGCAAAAGCTGTTTCCGCCGTGTTTTTATCCACGGTGAATCCGCCCCGGAAAAGGTGGCGGATTGGCGGGTTGCAATACTGTGGGCGGTACATTGTCTTCCACCTGTCTGTTGGCGGTGACCGCCGCGCTGCTTGTCTGTACCGCCGTGGCAGGCAAAGTGTTAAAGTGGCTGTCTTTGTTGGCGGTTTCCACCAGGGTCATAATTCCCTTTTTTTGTCCGCCGGTCTGTTTGCTGTATTTCCGCTGCTTTAACACCGTCCGCCAGGGTTGTAATGACCCCCAAAGTCTGCTCCCAGCATGCGGGTGCTTTGAAAATGCTTCCGCCAGCTGGAAGCAGACTTTTGATCTATTTCCTTGTCCACAGTGATTCAAGTGGGGAAACCGATTAAAACGTAGCTCCCGTCTGGAGAGAGCAGCATATGTAGCTGCTACCAGTGGGAGGAAGCAATGCCAGCTCCTGCTGTAGCCGGGGAGTCAGCTAGGGACGTGGGGGCTCTGGGGCTCAATTTTGTGTATGGCAGGTGCCCTAAGAGGGCACCGGGACATCCATATTTTATAATGCGAGTCCCAGAGGATTGGGTCCCTAGGGCTTGAAAAGGCCAGGGGGAGCCACATGGGCCCTCTCCCCTTTACTTTCAGTAGTGGCCCTGGGGTATGGGGTCCTCAGAGCCTAACAAGGTTTGGGGGGGAGCTCACAGCCCCTTTCCTTTTAATTAAAAAAAAAGGCCCTCAGGGGAGGAGGAGCCACATGCCTTTCTCCCCATTAATACAAAAAAAGGCTGTGGGTTTGGGGTACCTGGGGCCTAAAAAGGCTCTTGGAGGGGGCCATTTGGCCCCTTACCCCTTTAAAAAAAGGACTTGTAGGATTGGGTCCCCAGAGCCTAACCAGTGATGTTATCAATAGTGTCATATGAGGTCATATGTGATGTCATAAATGACGTCATAGAACATGCCATTAGTGATGCAATATGTGAGGTCATATGGAGTGCATGGTGGGGTGCAAGTTAGAAGTAGACCTGCTAAGTATAACGGGTAATTGTTCCAGATTTATTTAGTTCAAACCATTATTTTTGTCACTGACATATTCACCTAACCATACCATCATTTCAACCTTCATTTTTTTCACGATAGATGAAATAGAATAGAATAAATAGATAGATAGTTAGTCAGATAGATAGATAGATAGATAGATAGATAGATAGATAGATAGATAGATAGATAGATAGATAGATAGATAGATAGATGCATTTATATGGCTAAATAGTCTTCTGATGTCACACCCCTGTTATGTTATGTAGAACCTGAAGGGAGGATTCAATTATCAAGACAAGGGAATCTTTGATGGAAAGGCACTGAACTGTGACAATGTTGTCCTGTCCTTTTGCCCTTCCTGCAAAGAAACCAGAAACACAAATGGTCTGAACAGCTAATGACAAAAATTGTAAACAAGAGGTAACTAAACAAAAATCATTCCCACTTGCAAGGTACTGCTACAGAGGTTCCTCAAAAATAATGACAGAGCCACAACCAGTTCCAGTTTAACCTGGCCACCATACATGTGAAATTTTTGTATGCTTCTCTTTGAAATCTGCTTCCTAAAGGGTATTCATGGACTTTTGCCTGGGCATTTCAGAGGCTATATCCTGATGAATCATTGTGTTGATGCCATCTGTTGTCTTCCAGTCTGGGCCCGGTGGAAGCAAAGTCAGATCCTGAAGAGCTGTTTTGCTGATGGAAAATGGTTGGGCTTGGTGGAGTGGTAGGACAACTTGAAACATTTATTTCAGTAGCATGCTGAATAGTCCCACTCCTTACCATACCATACCATACCATACCATACCATACCATACCATACCATACCATACCATACCATACAGATATCCACAAAAGACCCATTCTCATAAGAATCAACTTTGCTGAATGTGGCCACCACACTTTTTGTGGAATAGGTCCTGGTAGTGTGACCCTTCTTTTGGAATGCTGAAAGACAATTCTGGCAAATAAATGGAGGCAAACTTTCTACTACACCTTGTGTGAGAATATCTGTAATTCTGTAGCACTTTTTGTTCTACCCACTTCAATAGCCCTTTAAAACATGCCACAGGCCTGCGTTTGCAAGCTGAATGCACTTTTAAAGTGATAATGCGACTTGGTGATTTAATCACCTTGTTAAGCCTTAAACTTCACTTTTATTGCATATGGGTCACCCATAAGGTAGACCCCCAGATAGCTCATACGCAGGCTGGATTGTAATTAACATGTGCTGGTTGTGAAAACTCCTATTTTCATTTTTCACTACTGTAAGACCCATGTGTCCCATCGCATAACATTGGGTTTCCGTATTACCTCTAATAAGTGCTAGCCTTTGATTGGGGACAGATACACAGTTCATATTTGGTATCTATGAAATCAAAATTTAAAATCCTATTTAATGGTAAAGTTTGATTCTAAATTGCAATTGTGATATGCCAGTTTTAGGAAAATGGCATCTCCTGCCCTTAGCCTTTTGGTGTCTGCAGCCTGCCTTGGGTCACATGACTGGGTGTATCTAACAGACTGAATTTCTCCCAGACAGTCACTCAATAGAGGTATTAGGTGTGCCTGAATGGACCATCTGCTGGCAGTATGAGGGCAGAGCTGGGCACATCTCCACTTGCAGCTGATTAGGCTGTGCTCTGCCTTCACACAAAGATCTTCTCACCACCGCATTGCCTCTGCAGCCAGCTTGGAACCAGGGCAAGGAAGTCAGAAAATTTGAAGCACTTTAAGGATAAATTTCTAGGAACCTCTCCAAACATCAACATCACCAGGTATATAAATAGGGTCCTCAGATCCACTCTTTAATTCACTTTCTGCATATGCAGTAGGACTATCAGGGGACTATCTGCTGCTGTGGCCTTCTGTGTACTCCACAAAACTGCCTTGCTGCCTGAACCTGAACCTAAGTCTATCAGAGTAACTTCTATGACAAGTCTGCTGACCTCCTGTTTAGAGACAAAGGGATATAACAGACTCCAACCATCTTGAACCAGCACCTGGACCCAGCTGAAGTGAACTTCTGACTCCCAACCTTTAAAGTTACCTCAGTTGAGCTCTCTCGAAATTTTTGGCTCTTCGTGAATGCAAACGGGCCCGTTGGCAACAAAACTTTGCCTCTCGAACCAACCGCCAAAGCAAAGGTCCAGTGAACACCTTTTCGCATTATAGCATTGACCACTTGCGGGGACAGCCAACACAAAGGTCCAGTCCAAACCATCTGTGTTGCCAACTGGATCTTGAAGCTACATCGACAACCATCCATGATGCCTGGCCTGTTCTGTGTGCTTTTTCACCGGCCATGTGCGATGCGCTCCGTTCTCCCTGTAGCCCTTTCCCACTGTGAACAGAACTCTTTCACAGTGAAGATAACACTTCAGCGGGACTAACCTGGTCCCTGTAGCCGGCCTACTCCCTGAATGAGGCCTACACTCCATTGCAGTTAGCCTGAACCGGGGCACTATTTTCACTTAAAGCTTCAAAAATGTATAACTCCGGTTCTACTGATTGGATTCATGTTTGTGTGCTGTATCAGTACTTTACATATTGCCTCTAAGCTACCCAGGGTTAAGCATGGGTTAATTTAGTGACTTTTTGTGGTCCACTCCGACAGAGATGGTGGCTGGTGCTTGACCAGGGCATACACCCCAGTCAGCCATCAACCTAATTTCCCACAGACCCAATAAATGATTGTACAGTCTGTGCTTTTTCTTTAGAAAAAGGAAAAAGTACTTTATTATACACACACTACTAAATACTACATATTAATTTACAATTATATACATAAGGCAGATCAAACATACCCTGGATTGTGTTTTGAAATCCCATTTGACCAAATCAGCTCATGGCCCTAAAATCACAGTGCCTCTCCACCCATAACAGACAGCGTATCACAATGTAAGGGTGCATCACTTTTGATAAAAGTTCTATTGACTTTACCAAGTGTTCACAATATTTCAAAAGCAACAAGCCACTTGTTAAAAACACCTTCATTTTGTATGTAAAGGTAATAAGTAATGATAACAATAGGTAAATGCAATTATTGTCAAAAAAGCATATCAGCCTTGATAAATAATCATTGTCAACATTATTATATCAATAAAGTATTTTAAACTGAACTATAACAAGTGTCTGTGTTCTTTTTATATACTTTCAGGCCAAATAAAATGCACCCATATAAACAGCTCCTAGAGGTTGCTACGTGTGGACCACATAAAATGTAGCCATAGAACCAGACCCAACTGTAGAAAAAAAGCTCTAACCTTGGGAGTGCTGTTAAGAAATGAAGACAACACTGGGGGAGAGCTGTAATTCCGCTGACCTGGCAAACAAAGGATCAGCTGTTGAATATTCTTGGGGGGATCGGGTGAACTCATTTTTTGCCCCCCCCACACTGTTATCCTCGTTTGTGGTGCGCCTGCTTTCCTGAGGTCACCACAAGAAGCAGAAAAATAAGCAGATTAGCATGCCTTGCATAGTGCTATGGGGCGGTCCAGCCAGGAGCTGTGAATATTTTAGTAGCATCTCTTCCACTATTCCTTTGTTGTTTATTTTTTTAAGGGGGTACCCAGTCCCACCTGGGCACAACTAATCTTGGGGCCATGTGGGGAGCACACTCCCACACAGCCCATCTGCCTCCCCTATGTCGCCGGCTTCATTCTCACCAGGGCTGGTCCCTGCAGTCCTATATTCCATGCGCGCTCTGGGCAGCCACCATGCAGCATATTGTGGTGGCCGTCTCACTCCCCACAGGCATGGACATGGGAAGTGAGGCCATCGTTATTTGATGGCATGATGGTGCTCACCTGTTCTCTGTTAATGTGCTGGGGCCCGGAGTGGGCCCGGAGTTGGGATCCAAGGCTCCTTGCTTGTGTCTGCCCCTGGGAGATGGGATCTTTGGCACGCCCTCTCTCCCAAATTAATAAATTAAGGATTTTGCATTAACCACCAGTCCCTGACACCCCCCAGGGGTAATTCCTCACTGGGTAGCAGAGCCCCACTTGCTTCATTACAGAAAAGGTCCAAGGTTGCCAAAGTTTAAAAGGCCATAACTCTGGCCCATTGGGCCGGTCTGCATGATCTAGGGCTCATTTGACTCCTGGTGTTGGCTCTTTCCACAATGAGCAATTCCAGCAGGCCTCCTGGCCTAAAAAGCAGTGTACCGTGCTGGAAGCTAGTTCCATTGGCTACCTGTGCCAGCTTCCTTCCTGGTCTTCATCTGTGGGGGCAGAAATACAGATCTTTCCCCAAAATTGTTCCCAAGGGGTTAAGTAGGCTAAACTCATTGGCTGTTGGAGAGACCAACTGATGTGGGGCAACTAGGGCAGTGTCCGTGATCCTTTTGGGAATCAGGTGGTTTCTCTTTTCAGTTGACCATAGCTATCACAGTCTCATGGTCCAGCAGTGAAAGGCACAAACAGCAACCCTCTCTCTTCCCCCTTGCAGGAGCTTTTAAAGTGGACTGGAAGGTTCCAGAAGCCAGACACCCCTAGGGTGCCACATCACCTCTCCACAATCTACCAACCCTCCCACACCATCCTTTAAAATGGCATCATCCAGAAATTTCTCGTCATATCTGCCCTGGATGCCTCAGCTTCACCCATCACTGACATCACTGTCAGTGCCTTTCCCTCCAAAACTTCAAAGAGGAGCCCCCTTTTATATTGGCTCCAGTTGTCGTGGCTCCCTCCTTTGTTCAGTGGGCCTGGGCTATCCCCCACCCTAGTACAGTGTGACAGCTAACCAACAGATGCAGATTTTGTTCCACATTCCTTCCTGCTTAGGGGCTGCGGGAGGCAATGCTAATTACTAGTTTTTTGTGGGGCAGCCTTTGTTCCTTCTGCTCTGAAGAAATGTAATTTACTTGTCCCAGCAGGGTGACAAAAGGCCTGGCTTCTGATACTTAGCTGAGCCAACAAAATATGACAATTCTGGATGACCCATAAAGTGCACATGTACGGTCTTGGGACCTGCAAATATGAACTGAGCACACACTTGTCACCACAGTTATGCATCTCACGGAATTCTCTAGACCTAAGGAAAGTGAAACTGCACTCCAAGACAGATCTACCCCATGTGTATAAAAAATTGTTACTACAAGCAAAACAGTAATTCCCTATGCCCATTAATATTATAAGGCTTATCCTAGGTCAATATTTGACCCTGCAGAGCCCCCAATGCAGCAGGCTGCCTATGAGCAATTACCAGGCTGTGCACAATGAGGAGCCGATTTATGGAAAGTGGCGCTGTACTGAGCGCAGTGCCACTTTCACTCCATCCCTTAGCACCCTCCTACCGCCACCATGTGTGCACCATATTTAAAACACGGCGCAGCATAGTGCAGGGTAGGGGGCATGAGCATTGTTAGAAATTGGGTCTTTATTTGGCAGTCAGGTTAACCCCTATCCAAGCAAGGACCCTCACTCTAGTCAGGGTAAGTCACACACAATCCAAATGATCCTGTGCCCACCCTCTGGAAGCTTGCCACTGAGCAGTCAGGCTTAACTTAGAAGGCAATGTGTAAAGTATTTGTGCAATAGACCATACAATACCACAATATAACACCACACAGTGTTTAGAAAAATATATCATATTTATCTGGATAAATGCAGGTCAAAATGATTAAAGATGAAAAAAGAAAATGTAGGGATATCACTGAAAGTGATATCAAGTGTCTTAGAGTTAAAATATTACTGTAAAAACAATAAAAAGTGTCTTAAGTTCTCCTAGAAACAACAAGTGTCTCTTGCAGGGCAAGGTACCTGGTTTTCGTTGAAAAATCCTTGCAAGGGACCGTAGGGGAGGAGGTGTGAGGAAAACAGTGAGTGTGCGTCGGTTTCGCCCCTTTGCACATGGACTTGCGTCATTATTTTCCAAGCGGGGAAGACGTTGCGTCGCGTTTTGGCGCGCAGACTTGGATCCTCTTCGGGGTGCAGGGCTTTCAGAGGCCCCGGGGACGATGGGTGGATTCCTGGGCTTGGGGAGCGAAGTCACAGGGGCTGCATCGATTCTGGTAGGCGATGCGTGGAATTGTCTTCTGCACGGCAGGCGCTGCGTCGATTCATCTCAGGAAGTCGGGTGGCATCGTTCTGAGTTGGCTTGCGTCAATCCAGTAGGGCTGTGCGTCGAAGTTCCGGTCACGCCGCTGGCGCTGCGTTGATCTTCTGTCACGAAGTCAGGGCTGCGATGTTCTGGTCTTGCTGTGCAGTGAATTTTTCACCGCGAGCAGGCTGTGCATTATTCATGGCAGGCGGTGCATCAAATTTTCACCGCACATGGATTTCAGCTGCAGGAGAGAAGTATTTTTGGTCCTGAGACTTCAGGGAACAGGAGGCAAGCTCTATCCAAGCCCTTGCAGAGCACTTCTGCAGCACAGCAAGAGAGCAGCAATACAGCAGGGAAACAGCAAGGCAGCAGTCCTCTTCAGAAAGCAGTCAGGTGAGTCCTTTGGGCAGCCCAGCAGTTCTTCTTGTCAGGGTCAGGTTCTGGTTTAGGTATCTTCTCCTGGAAGTGTCTGAGTTGGTAGGGCAGAGGCCCTGTTTTTATACCCAAATGTGCCTTTGAAGTGGGGGAGACTTCAAATAGTGGCTTAGAAGTGCAGCAGGTCCCCTTTCACTTCAATCCTGTCTGCCAGGGTCCCAGTAGGGTGTGTGGCAGTCCGTTGTGTGAGAGCATGCCCTCCACCCTCCCAGCCCAGGAAGACCCATTAAAAATGCAGATGTATGCAAGTGAGGCTGATTATCCTGTGTTTGGGGTGTGTCTGAGTGAATGAACAAGGAGCTGTCAACTAAACCCAACCAGACGTGGATTGTAAGGCACAGAAAGATTTAAGTGCAGAGAAATGCTCACTTTGTAAAAGTGGCATTTCTAAAATAGTCATATGAAATCCAACTTCACCAGTCAGCAGGATTTTGTATTACCACTCTGGCCATACTAAATATGACCTTCCTACTCCTTTCAGACCAGCAGCTACCACCCAAACAATGTAGGAGGGCAGCCCCAATGTTAGCCTATGAAGGGAGCAGGCCTCAAGTAGTGTAAAAATGAATTTAGGAGTTTCACACTACCAGGACATGTAGGGGTTACCTAGGGCACACCTTAGGGGCGACTTATATGTAGAGAAAGGTAAGGTTTAGGCTTGGCAAGTACTTTTAAATGCCAAGTTGAATTGACTGTGAAACTGCACACACAGGCCTTGCAATGGCAGGCCTGAGACAAGGTTAAGAGGCTACGGAAGTGGGTGGCACAATCAGTGCTGCAGGCCCACTAGTAGCTTTTAATCTTCAGGCTCTGGGCACATATAGTGCACTCTACTAGAGATTTATAAATAAATTAAAAAGTCCAATTGGGTGTGATCCAATGTTACCATGTTTAAAGGGAGAGAGCATATGCACTTTAGCACTGGTTAGCAGTGGTAAAGTGTGCAGAGTCTAAAAACCAGCAAAAACAGTATCTCCAAAGTGGAGGGAGGCAGGCAAAAAGTTAGGGGTAACCACCCTAAGGCTCTCACGTCTAACAAGCATAATTTGTTATGATACTATTGATATACTCTGCAGGAGTAGCACCAAAATGTTGGTGCTACTCCTGCCAAGTACATAGGTCCCCATTCTAAAGAATAGAAGGCCCCTTTTAATGCCTGCTCTTGAGCAGGCATTAAAAGTGCCATAAAAATGGCATAAGGAAATCTCAAAGATTTCCTTATGCCATTTTTCCGGCTCCCCTTATGGGGGAACGCCACCTTTGCTTATATTATGCCTGGCGCAGCCATAATGTAGTGCAAAGGGTTATATAGTGGTGCAATGCATGCATTGCGCCACCCTGTAAATAAGGCTCGGCGATTTTGGTCAAAACAATGACATTAATGTGGCACAAGGTGGTGCTAGGGCAGTATAAGTATGCCGTCTAAGTGTCTCACACTCAGAACCCACACACGTGTGTACATGTGTGGATGTGTAACCAGCCAAGTGTCCCTTACACTAGCTTTTTCACAGTTGCTTTATATCAAAAGGCAGACACTGGCAGTAAGTACACGTAGGGGGTCATTCTGACCCCGGCGGGCGGCGGTCGCCGCCCGCCTGGAGGGAGCCGCCATATGGCCGCTCCGCGGTCGAAAGACCGCGGAGGCCATTCTGGCTTTCCCGCTGGGCTGGCGGGCGACCGCCAGAAGGCCACCCGCCAGCCCAGCGGGAAACCCCTCCCCACGAGGAAGCCGGCTCCGAATGGAGCCGGCGGAGTGGGAAGGTGCGACGGGTGCAGTTGCACCCGTCGCGAATTTCAGTGTCTGCTGAGCAGACACTGAAATTCTTTGTGGGGCCCCCTTAAGGGGGCCCCTGCAGTGCCCATGCCAATGGCATGGGCACTGCAGGGGCCCCCAGGGTCCCCACGACACCCCATAACGCCATCCTGTTCCTGGCGGGCGAACCGCCAGGAACAGGATGGCGGTATGGGGTGTCGGAATCCCCATGGCGGGATTCCTCAGGGCATCGGAAAACCGTCGGGAGACCGCCGGTTTTCCTGTTCTGACCGCGGCCATACAACCGCGGTCAGAATGCCCTGCTGGGCACCGCCAGCCTGTTGGCGGTGCTCCCGCCGACCCCGGCCCCGGCGGTCCTTGACCGCCGGGGTCGGAATGACCCCCGTAGTTCTTTCACAGTGTGATTATTGTGGTTGAGACCCATGTAGTGAAACCTACCCACAGAAAAAGTCAAAAATCTAGAGATCAAAACAAAAACATTCAGGCGTATTAAATGGACAGAACCCATTTTGAAAGAGTTACTTAAAAGTGTAGGCTTATATGTCTCCACACCCCAAAACCAAAGGTTGGAGCTAAATTTCGAAGTGTAAGTTATTACATGTAATTTTTCCAATGTAGGCAGGGATATTTGCCACC
Organism: Pleurodeles waltl; assembly: GCF_031143425.1. Taxonomy (NCBI): domain Eukaryota; kingdom Metazoa; phylum Chordata; class Amphibia; order Caudata; family Salamandridae; genus Pleurodeles; species Pleurodeles waltl. The sequence continues at coordinate 1,076,533,893 of NC_090446.1, read as the reverse complement.
GAGGCGGAGATCTCCCCATAGTTTAGGATAGTGAAACTTAAAAAATAGTAACATATATTTTTTGTGTTAAATATTAATGTACATTATTTTTGTGCATTTATTTTAAATGTAAAATAAAATGAAAGAAAATGCTACAGCACTAACATAACTTTTAAATACATTAATATAACTATATTGAATTAAATATACTTCATTTAAAATAAATGTTTTCTAAAAAATCACACTTAAGGGTTTGTATTTATTTATTATGCAGTAACAATTACTAAAATATATCTATAGAATTCATTTTTTTTTAAGTCATTCTTTTTTAATTAAAACATCATTAACATATTTTACAATAAAATACTTTTTTTCTACATACATTTTTAACATCAAATTATTAAATGAATGTATATTTTAAAAAATGAGAAATATTTTTATTTATTCCAACACCATTTCCTAAGAAGTGTAATTTAAGACCCTTTTTCGGGTATTTTCTATTGGAGAGTGTTGCAAACCCAGTTATTGGCTATGTGTGGTGCTGGAATTATACCAGAGCTGAGCTGTTTTGGGTAATTTCGGGTAATTTCTAGCTATAGTAACTATAGAAGAGTATTATGTCACTAGCAAAGGTGTTACTCTTTTTTGGGTGTTTGTGTGTTTCTCCCGAAGTCCTTTGGTTCTTCTCCCTTAACCCGTTCCATTTTTAGTAGATATTACCCATCTTTCAGCCCTCTCCTATGTTCCCTCCCACATTCATAACTAAAACATAGGCATACATGTGTGGAGATCTCAGCATTGCAGAGAGCTTATCACAGAAGAGTTGTCACAGGCAGAGAAGCAGACCTTCATTGTTAGGCATGTGAGTAGCATTTGGTAGTCTGTAAGTACCACTACTGTAGTATTACTACAAAATATGCTCCAAAATGAGGGGAGTTTGCCAAAAAACTGAAAGAGTAAACAAAGGCACCATCACTATATTTGAGACTGCAGTTCCACAATTGTATTAAATTTGTATGAAAAAAAGTGATTTAATTTGTAATGATGCATAGAAGCTCTTTAAGGTGCAGGGTGATAAGGGAGAGCAGGATGGGAGCTTGAGGGTGAGCCTCTGAGTTTTGTATGGTCTGGAGTCTTCTGGGCATTTGAGCACTGATTTCATCATAGAGTGCTTGGTTGACAGTTCTGCGAGTGTTGATTAGGAGCTAATTGAAGATCATCTTGAGCATCCTGTGTTTGCTTGGCTGGCCAGTGGAAGGTGGTTTTCAATTACTATTTCAAGGCTCTTTGCATGTATTGCCAGGGGGGGTGTTGGTTCAAGTTCAACAGGCCAGTTGGTGAAGTCCCAGAATGAGGTATATTTGCTGAACATTACTACATCTTTCTTGTCTGTGTTGAGCTTGAGGCAATTGGTTTTCATTCATCTGGTGACTTCAGTGGAGATGGAGAAATTGATTTGGATGTTTGCTGAGAATATGAGCTGGATCTTGTCAACATAGAATATAATTTTGATTCTCTTGGCCCAGGTGATGGTGGTGAGTGGGGTCATGTAGGTGTTTTTAACAGAGTGGGGCTGAGTGATGATTCTTGTGGAACATCCACAGATGAGGTTGACGCCATCCAAGGTGGCATGTATCTAGATGTTCAGGTAGGTGACAGTGATGAACGAGTTGTTTAGTATTGGGATTATCGCTGTGCTGATGTGGTTTGGTCTGTTCATGAACTGTGGTGAGGGCAGGGGTCTGAGCGTGTTCTGGAGTATATGGACTGCATGGTTGTTGCCATTTCCTGGGTGGTGATTGTAGGGTAGGATTGGGACCAAAACTACGGCCAGACACCCAAAAATAAATGGCCTACATCTGCCGGTAGTGAATTTATGCAAACTATTACTTATATGAGGGGACCTCTTTTGAGAGAAATATGCACTAAATTAGGGGACATATTTAAGAGGCCCTAGAGCCATCTCAGTGCCACCATACCATCATTTGTTTTATGCTACAGTGGCGCTAAAGTGGCTTTGTCCACGTGCCATATAAACCCCTGCGCCACATTATGCCTGCCCCATGCATAACGTATGCAAGGATGGTGCTCCGGCGCTAAGAGGCCAGCTGAAACGGTGCAGTAAAATTAAATAGATTTCACTGCACCATTTTTGTCCTCATTTTTAATGCCTGCTCAGACCCACTGGGTCTCCTTGCACTGTGCTACTCTAGCATCAACGTTTTTGACGCTAGTGTATCAAAGCTCCACAATAGAGTCAAACATTTTTATGCTACTGTGGTAACAACTGAACTGAATACAGTGCAACCATGGTGTCATTAGGTGCCAGTGGGTGGGGCACAGAAAAAGTGGTGCATCAGCTCTTATGCGCCACTTTTTCTTAAATACGGGCCTTGGTATTTTAAACCTTGTAAGGGTAGTAAGATTGGTCAAGGATGAAAATGTCATTAGTTAACTGAAACTCATCCACAGGTCACATAATGTCCAACTTCAGGTTTTAAATATCTGCCTCAAACTTAAGTCCCTGAATCTGGTCTCACCCTTATGTCCCTCAGTCCTCACTCATCCTGAGATTAATCAATGCCCTTATCCCCATCATCCTTAGGCATCCTCACTTTTCACTGACCAACAGAAGCCCAGACAATCAAGCTGATCCTCAGATATGGAGATTTTTGTTCATACTCAGGAACCCAGGAGTCTTGCTCTCATTGTGTTTTGCTCATCATCAGTTGATCCTCAAACTACCCACTCACCCTCACCATCAGTAAGGGCATTTCTACTCGGAGGTTCCCAAAGGCTCCTTCTCACTTTCAAATGGAATTGGAATCATTCTCACCCTGAAGTTCGCTATTATCCTTGCTCATCCTTAGGCCCTGTAGTTCTTGCTCACTCTTACCTGGAAGCTCTGGGGTACCCTCGGGTCTGTAAGGATCATGTTCATCATAGTCACGAGAGTCCAGGAATGTCCCATTTACCTTCAGCTCCACAGTTGTCCTACTTCTCCTAATGCCTTCAGGCTCCTGTGCAACTGCAGCACTCCAAAGCTTCACCTCTTTTGCAGTGTTGCAAAGTATCCTAATCTGCTAGGGTTCCCAGTAACTGCCTTCTCTATTTATGTGCCTGAAGTTGCTCCTCAAACTCCTTGAGTCTCCTGTTAAACCTCAGTTACCTCTATGGAGTTTGTGAACCCCAGGTGCATAGATGCTTCTGCTCATATGAGGGCATAGTCAGGTGTGCAGAGAGCATTTGCTAGTCAGGACTGAAAGGCACTGAGAGAGTTTTGGTTGCACATCTTATGTGCAGGTGAGGATTGATATGCATTGGTAGAGCTTTATGTGCCAGATTTTGTGGCGGCAGCTTGAGCTGCACTGGCAGAGTTGTATGTGTACAGTGTATCTGCGGGATAAGGACTTAGGTGCCCTGACATTGCCATTCTTTTATTATCTGGGATGTACAGTTTAGGAAGTAGGTATACTAACAGAGCTGATCGCAGATCAGGGTTTAGCTGTCTGTGCACAATGTACATGTACATCAGGATTGAAATGAATAGGCAGAGCTGTGATTATACAAGGATAATGCTTGTCATCTGGTAGCGCTGCCTAAATAGTTGAAGGTCAGGTGTGATGTACTCTAACAGAGCTGTGTATGCCCAGGGTATGTGCAAGTAAGACAGAAGAGCACTGACACAATTGTATGTGCAAGTGGGATAAAACTGCAGGTTCTAGATTAAAAGCATATTGTGGTTACACTTTTCCATTTATATCTAAACAGTTTCCTAGAAAATTGGTAACAATGGCACATCTCAAAGGACAGTAATACTTCAGATGGGCACTACGGCTTGCATTCCAAGGAAGCTCTTAGTTGGTTTTTGGCATTTTAATGAAAATTGTGCTGGGGCTTACAAGTCGTGAACTGTGAATTTTAAGGCTTATTCAGATTTGAAGAACCCCTTAAAGGAAGGTTTTTGGTTTCACCACCCCAACTTTCACCATGGAACCGTGGAGATTTCGGTGGTTATTACAACTTCAGTGGTCTTTTTCCAAGACCACAGAAGCTGCTGCCACCAACAGACTGCCAGTGCTGGCAGTCCGAAGACCGCCATATTTGGAGTTAGGTAGAATTTACGGGCAGAAATCCAACCGCGTCAGCGTGGCCGGCGGAGGAAGAGAGGCGGCTCCACCACCAGCACTGCCACACCAACAAGACTCTGCCAGCAGTATGGCGGAGTCTTTTCGGCAGTGCGGTGGTGGCAGTGGAAAAGGAAAATTGGTGTGTCTGGGTGCGTGTATGTGTGCAAATGGGGGTGTCTGGATGTGTGCATATGTGTGGAGGGGGTGTAAGGGTGTGTGTATGTGTGAGAATGGAGGTGTCTGGGTGCATGAATGGATGCCGTGTCTGGGTGTGTGCATGAATGCGGAGAGGTGGAGTGCTTGAATGAATGTGGTGGGAGGAGTGTGTGAGTGAATGCGGTGTCTGGGTGTGTGCATGAATGTGGAGAGGTGGAGTGCATGAATGAATGCAGAGAGGTGGAGTGCGTAAATAGATGCGCTGGGGGAGTGCATGAATGGATGTGGTGGGGGTATGCATGATTGCAGAAGGGGGTGCGTACATGTGAGTGGGGTGTGTGTATGGTTGTGTGCAGTTTGGTGGGGAGGTTGCCTGCATCAATTAACAACCAAAGCAAATCGCCTGTCTTATGTGCAAAGATGCACAACAATCATTATGATATACATTTCAAACACAAAAATCACATTTGATTTAATTTCAAATAATGCAAAAAATTTAAATAACGAATAACTTATAATCAAAAAATCATACTTTCGGACGACAAAAACATCAAAGACTCAGACAAACAACGATCAACACGACATATGACAAATCATCTCAAGACAAACACAAGCCGACCAAAATACCAGACCATCAAAAACATATAGAACAACCTATATGTCCGTCATAACACAAATATTATTTCAATATCCTAACATAGCAGTACCTAAATAACTAATATAAATCTCATTGGATGAAAATAGATATCCTTTCTTTTCGTGGCAGTAATATATATTGTCCATCTAGATCTTATGTCTTTATACTCTGCCACTTCCTATAAAAATGTGTATCAAAATCTACATATGTCAGCTCAATTAATCTTCTTAAAGAGCAATCAAAATTTGGTACTCCGTCCCCTCAATCAATCTTCTTAGAACAATCAGAGTTTGGTAATACAGCGACACAGATGGAGCGATCAATGGAACCATAACTGATTGAATGAGCCATTTACAGTTTCACTGTACCGGCCGTGTGTACTTACACGTGCATGGCTTAATCTTTGAGACAAGCATATGCTACTGGCAGGATCAACAAGGAGGTTGCGTTCATGTGCATGGAGGTAGGGGAGAGGGTGTTTGCATGTGTGTGGAAGTGGGGGGTGCATACATGTGTGTGGACGTGGGGGGGAGGATGCTGGCAACAAGAATGGAGATTCCTGTCGCCAGGTGCACCCCCAGGGTTTTCGTGGCGGTGCAATCACCACATAAAGACTGGCGGTCTGCCAGGTCATTATACCACTGACGGTCTCACGGCTACTACCAGAGGTGCTCATCTCCGACCTGGCCGTCCGACCGCCCTGGCGGTAAGAGTGGCGTTTCGGTAATTTGGCCCAAGTCATAATATGGTAGTCTTCACCGCCGGGCCGGCTGCAGACTGACCGCCACCAAGAGGAGTTGCTCAAAATCATCAATAAAAAATTAATATGCTTGAGATCAATAACTAAATAATGTTGGTTATTGATACACACCACTGCCAGCTCCCACAGCTCATACTCAGAATTATTTCCTAGGATGACCACTGGTTATTTTTCAGGTCATTTTATTTTTGGAGGTGGCAGGTTAGGGCATTTTATGGGCAGCATTTCAATGCCTCCATTGGTCATCATGAGGAGGTGTACTTTTTGAAAGACAATTTATAAACTTCATTGATTTTAAACCACACCTGGCAAAACTGGGTTATTTATAGTGTGGGGGGGGGGCTGAAAATCAATTAGGGATGGCAGTGGTACTAGTTTGATATTGTTGATAGCCTCCCATCACTCAGGGAATTTCAGAGGGATAGCTCCATAAATACACCTTTACATTAGGCTTTACACTTTGGCTCAATATATAATTCATAATAGAATTTATTTCAATATTTCAATAAAACTAAAATAAAATATAGCTTTAATAAAATGAAAAAATCATATTTACAATATAGCATTAAAGTTTTAAGCCCAAAGTGCATTAAACGTGAAGGATTGGGAGGGATGTAATTCAAGAATTCACATTAGGAAAATGATCTACCACCCTCCTGGTGACTACCACACATTCATCAAACAATCATGGAGGTCATCGCTACCAATAATTGATCATGAAACAATCAGACTTTCCTCAGTGATTTTAGTATACATTTCAATGACACAAACAACCTTTTGGTGAATAACTTGAAAATCCTTCCTTCACAACCTCAACTTTGCTCAACATTAAAACTAATAATAGCAAAGGAGGATTGTTACAAAGTGGGTTCCTTAGATCTTCAGAAATGAGTAGCAAACACGAGCAATTCTAACAGGATCTTTATTAACATATGCTCCAGGGTGATCATCACTGCCATCCGGTCCAGCACAGCTTCCAGTTACAAATCATGTCATAGCATTCTCTTCAGAATCCCATGACCCTCAGGTTCTAGTGAAATGCAACCCAGTCACATTCCACTGACCTTCAAATAACCCTATTTGCAACAAGAACACCATCCAAATTGTATCTATTCCACATGCGACTGGACAGACCACCACCCATCATGTTCTTCATAGCAGAAAGGTGTTATCTCTAAAAACCAACCAATGAAAGCCTAGTACTTTGTCAGAGACACCGGAAATATTGACCCACTCATGCTAAGTGATCTCAGTAACAACATTCTCATTCCACCCACTAACATCTCAGATATGCAAGTTCTCACAAATCATTATATCACCTCCTTGTTCGAACATCATGGACATGGACATCATGGACGTCATTGCTCCCAAACAACTAAAAAGAGTCCAAATCTAAAAATCCTACCCATGGTTCGATCACAGCCTTAATTAATAAATGTCACTCACTAAGATGAGTGGAAAGAACATGGAGACTTTCCCCCTCTCCAACTACCATCAATCTACTGAAACAAGGACATCCTACAATAAGCTTCTCAGAAGTTCAAAGCATCATTCTTCTTACAACAATGTGACAAGGCTACAAACCACACCAAAAAATGTTTGAAATTGCCAAAAATCTAACTACTAAGAAATGTAATACCCATTCATCTGAGAATTTAGTCCAGTTCCAATGCATTGGCCTCTTTCTTTATCAAGAAAACAGACCTAACTGACATTGATATCCAAAATGCTGTAAAGCTCTTATTTATCAATGCCCCTCCACCTTACTCCTCCATATTTCAGAAAAAGCATCATGATAGCCCCTCGCCTACACCAAAAAACAATGCCTCTGGGTCCATCTTTAAAACTTTTGAAGAATATGACATCTTAAAACTATTATCTTCTCTGAAATACTCTAAACACTTCAATGACTCCTTACCCCCCAAACTTCTCAACCAGATCAAACAGTCCCTAATTCCCATTTGGACCAGGCTTATCAATGCTTCTCTATCAGAAGACTCCATACCAGATTGTCTAAAAGGTGGCCAGGTTACCCCTATGTTAAAAAAAAATAAACGGCGATCAGTCAGATCCTAAGAACTATTGCCCTTTCTCCAATATATGAACCCTGGCTAAGTCCCTTGAAAAATGTGTACATCAACAACTATGCAATCACATAGAGCAATTCCAACTCCTTGATCAATGCCAATCAGGTTTCAGGCTGGGTCACAGTACCAAAACCGCTCTGGTCCCTATATTCGATAGTGCCACTAGAATTCTCGAACAGAATGAATCCTGCTTTATCTATCAGCTGCGTTTGACATGGGTAAACATGAAAACCTTATGAATCTCCTAGAATGCAGAATGGGCCTATCTGGTACCATGTAAAAATAGTACTTCTCATTCCTACACAGCAGAACTCAAAGATTTATGATTAACCATGCTCAGTTCATCCAGACAAAATGGATGCACCTCAAGCCTCTTCACTTTCCCCACCCTGTTAAACCTACTCATGGAACCCTTGACTGAAATCCTCTAACTCTTTTATATCTCATACAATATGTATGCTGTTGATATTCAACTCTACATGAAAATGGCATCTCCTGAAGACATCAGCATCTTCAGCAATACACTGATAAAATACTAACATTGGCTGAATCGTAATAACCTTAAATTTAACACTCTCAAAACTGAGTTCCTTCTAATCCCTCCACCCAACCACACTCCTAACACCAAAGAAAGGTTCTCACATCTAACAGCCTTGAACTGTATTCCACACCTTGTAACCTCATCAAAGTCTCTAGAAACAATCTTGGACAACCTGTTTATGCAGGATCACATCAGCACCACCACCTGGGCGCTAACTTCCATCTGCATACACTATTTAAATCAAAACCCTTCATTCCGACTGAAGATGTCAAGACAGCGGTTCGAGCACTAGTGATTATCAAACCAGGTTATGGTAGTGTTACCCTTGTGGGACTATCAAATGCAAAACAAGCACCTCTGAAGGCAACCTTTAATGCAGCAGCTCAAAGAATCACAATCTCAAAAAAACAATCACATTATCCCAGACCTCAAAGTGCTGAACTGGCTACCCTTTGATGAAAATATCCATATAAAAATTGCTTGCTTGACTCATAAAGCTCTTCACCACAACACTCCAACTAACTTGGCCAAGACACTTATCCTCTTAGTGAGAATAGAACTTTATGAAGCACAGGCTCCCTTCTACTGAAGCCCTACAATTTAAAAAAAAGGAAAACCTATAAGTATTCCTTCACTGGAAATGCCCCTATAATTTGGAACTCTCTTCCTTCTGAGACAAGATCCAACCTCTCAACTGTCCCCTTCAAATGAAAAGTAAAGCAACTATTTATAAACAGATTGCTTGCCCAGTGAAGTTGCAACCTTCCTAGACTTTAACTTCCATGACTTGCCCTTCCACAAGACCATGACCATTCTGAATGTCCATGAATGTCAACTTACGTTATTATAGTTACTTTGTTGTTCTTCTACATTTGTATACACTTGTAAATTGACCTTTTGCTTTCCTGATGTACAGTGCTCCGATACATGATAGTGTCATTTCACGCAGTATAAATCTCAATAAACAAAAAATAAATAAATAAAAATGTGTCTAATGACTAAGAGTTAGTAAGAGTTCCCAAACACACACTTTTAGTCTTTGCTATAATATATTTGCATGGATAGTATGATTAATGCTCTTCACTGGGAAACACATTCCTGATACCTAGCTTACTTTTCATTCTCAGGGTAGGCTTTTTACTCTTTCTTAGAAAACTTAAGAGGCACCCCATTATACTCACATGCTGGGTAGAGGTGGCAAAGCCAAAAGATCAGACCTGTTGGCTTTGCCAATGTGTTTGCTTGCTGCAAGCACCACTTTTAAAATTCAGACAAAGGCAATGATACCAATTTGTGAATTTAAAAATATAATGACGTCTGTCATTTTCTACTCCTATCTATAATAATTAAAACTTGAAATTCAAGGCAGTCAGAAGTTAACATCAGATACCAATATAACTCTGATTAGTACTGGACTCTGCTTGTCCAGCACCTGGGCTTTTAAATTCCATCTCTTTCAGCCTACTTACCAACTGCTATACAGTAAGGGTCAAAGCTGCCATTGTCTTTTTCATTAAAAGGAGAATCCTTAGCTTTTCCAATGCATGATGCATCTTGTCTGAGGAACCGGTTGAAGTGCAGAGCCTGTAGAAAACATTTTCTGCTACATTCCTTTTGTAAATATCAGCACTTATCCATTGGATGCAGATGGTAGCACCATGACTTACATTTTCATCACCTGTCTTTGTCCAAGGTCAAGAAAAAGAAAGGCAGAAAAGAAAACAAGACTGGGATAAGAATAGGAAAACAGTGACAAGGGAATACAATAGGGATAAAAAAAAAGTATGTTTAGAAGTGAGATAAAGACACAGGAAGTGTGGAATAGTGGCAGAGGCATGAAGTAGGTTAAGGCAGAAACAGCCTTGGTAACTGGACACCTCAGCATTTTGTGTCACCAGTGGCAAACACTGAAGAGAAACATTAAGCCCCTGCAATAATATTTCTACACATTAAACACTGAAAAGTCCCCCATTGCTCATCCATGTGAGTTTGTCTCTCGGTTATTCTGAAGCAGGACTAGCCCAAAGCCAAAGTCACCCTTGTTAAAATTGGTCAAATCAACTTCTTGTGCAGGAAGTAGCAACAAGAATGGACATGTAGGGACTTTCAGCTTTGAAAGCCGTCCTCTAGCCTGAAACTCAGAGGGACAATGCATAAGTGACAGAATAGCCACTCAGTCCCATGTTATAAAATCTTCCCTTTCCTGCCTAAAGAAAAAAAGACTGCCATGGTGGGTGACTATACCTTCTCACGGCTGTATTTGAGCATTGCTGTGTGCCTGGGAGTAACATATTAGACTCTTGCTAAGCTTCAGCATTTTTAGAATTACACAAGTCAGCTAGTTTCTATGAAGAGCAAATTTGACCATGTCACTGTCACTCTAAGAGCTCTGCCCTGCCTCCTTGTGCACCAAGGAATTTTCACTGAGGATCATTCAAATGTTGTCCCTTTTTTCAAAGAGTGCGTCTCCTGCTGCCTAACTTATTAACCAAAGTGATCACCCTATTGGGACATTCAACATTTCATCTGGGTGCCTCATTTTAGGAGTGCACATTGTGGATGCCAAGCATTTGTATTCATTGGGCCCCAGGTACTGCAACACCTGTCCTCTTTATCTTCAGGCAATGTAAGGTCATTTGCCATTCTGAAAGCTCTTACAACCTTCTTTTTCTGCTGTATCACCTGGGCTATTCTGGTACTCTTACCAGAGTGTTATGCTCAGTGTGTTCTTGTTTTTAGCCAGGTCTAAAGGTAGTTTAAGATGTCTCCCTTCGTTTGTAATAAAAACAAATCATAATTGAAAAATTGTGCATATGTACATGCACTAAGGGCTTTAGATCAACCCTCTTCACCCATTTGTCAGTTCAACTGTCTTTAACATTTTGCTTACTCCGGCCACAGCAGCAGGCAATATGTCAACCCACCTCAACTAGTTCTTTTGCATGGTGGGTGAATGTATTTTTACTACCGACATGCACACATCTGCCCAGAAAATGTGCACTTCAGTGTCAAGGTTGGCAAGCAAATGATTTACTTTATAAATTACTTTTTGCTTTCATTCAAAATTATTCTATTATGATTTTAGTTATTCTTGAGGGATCAAACTATACCTCTAGACTACAGGAATTCAAAGCCTCTCGTGAAGACATCAGCATAGCATCTTCAGCAACACACTGACAAAACCTTAACATTGGCTGACTCATAACCACCTCACATTTAATGTTCTCAAAACTGAATTCCTTTTAATAGCTTTTTTTGCATCAATGAGAATGCTGAAATGTTGTTTCTACACCTAAGTACACCTGCCTGCTACAGAAGCACCTGTGCTATTATATTAAATGTAAATCAAATAACATACTACCTAATGTTATTATGGAGCACTTGAAGGTAGTTTCATCATCGCACTTCCCTGACTTCCTTGGTATTCCACATGCTTGACAGCGTGTGATTTTCAAGGACCTTCGTCTTGTCTTTCAGATAATTGGGTTCAGAGTGAGTTAATGATGGGTTCAAGATTCTAGCTCAGAAATATCACATTGATGTCATCTTGTTAAAATCTTTTTAGCATACTTTGTGCTAGGGTCTCGACAGCCAATCAAAAGCAACAACAGTTTTCTCTTGTGGTGCTATTTGGAGCGGGCATCTTAACCGTTCAGTGTACTTATAGGTGCCCGATCACATTTCAAAATGACCATGGAAATTGATTTCCAATGTACTCTATCTTCCACAAGGATTTAAATACTGAAGGACTGAAGAAATAGCCAGGCAGATTACAACAAAAAAAAAAACCTTCAGAATTGTGCGTTTTCAAATTACAGAATGTGCTTACTCCAGGAACAGTTCAGTCTGTAATAGATAAAGACCTAGCTTGAGCAAAAGGAATGATGGTGTGGAATTATGGTGTGTTGAACACTCCTCTCTTTAATGTCCAGGCATTCATCCATAGTCGTGTGCATGCAAACTGAGCCTGAGAGACACAAAGGAAAATCACCTTGCCGGATTGCCTTCTCTCCCCAAAAGGGGTGTGTTGTAAGATTTCTTGTAAAAAAACCTTATCTGCTCAAGTAGTCTGTGCCATGGTGGTGGGTGGAAGAGGAAAATAAGGTAAGAACTTTATCGCTGACCGCCACCTCTCCTCACTAGCCTCCACTAGAGACCCTCCCCCTCAGGCCAATGCTAGTGTATCCCTGCAGCTGTCTTCAAGGTCTCTGTCACACCTGGAAAGAACCTGGGGGTAGAAGCACATCATGTTGTGTGTGCTTGGGTCTATTGTCATACACACAAACACAAGTCTGCAGGTGCCTCTCAGGCTGTGCTCCTGCAGCACATCCAGCCCACCACATTGCGCCACTTAATCTATTTTAGGAAACAAATGGCTAACAAACTGTCCTTGACCAAAGACCCATCAGCCGATGGCCAATTTCCTGCCTCACCTATCCAACCCTGAGTGATGGTGGGCAAGGTAATCAGGATGGTCCTTTATGTGTTGGAAGATACTGGCAGGAAGGCTGCAAGCAAGGAAGGGTGCATTTTGGGGTTGAAGTTTTGCTACATGCTGGTGATTTCATTGCTGAAGAATAGGGACAGCTGCATCAGAGGTCACAATAAGGGGCTATGCTGGTGGAGCTTGCTTTCAGAGAGGTGAATTTTTTCACAGTGGCAAAGATTTCCTTGGTGCTGCTGGTGCTGATTTCAATATGGGCAGTGAGCATGGAGACGTTGGTGCTCTAATTTGCTAATGGTAGCATCTGAGGCAGATTTGTAGGCACTGTTGTCAGTGTCATCTGAATTTGTCTCCATCTGCATTCAAGCTGCTTGCAGTGGCATTTGGTAAGCCTGAGCTCTTGAGGTCTAGCTTGCTAGAGTTTGGGTTCTCATGGCTCTATTGGCTTGAGAGAATCCAGGGTATCTGCACAAGTGGTGATCCAGACCTTTAAGTTGGAGATTGATTCAGGTAGGTTATTGTGTCAAGGCTGGTGGTGTAAGAGTTCAGAAGACCAGGATGTTTCTGAGATCTCATTTCAATCATGTTGTGAAGATTTGATGATGGTATATCTGCAGTAGTGTGAGATGGATATGCTGAAGATGTAGTTGGACCAGATGATCGATGTGGGTTTGTTTATTATGATGTTGCTAAAGAGAGTGAAGATGGGCATTCAGTAGGTGTCTGACAATGTGTGTAGGGCTTTTCACTCACTGGGTGAGTCTGAGGTTGGACAGGACCTCACAGAGGATGGTCATATTGGAGTCAGTGAGGTACTCCAGGTTGTAGTTGAGGTCACTGAGCCAGATGAAGGTGCTGGAGTCACGTATCGGGGGCAATGTAGTCTGCAATGCCACTGATAAAGTTGGCATGTGGTCTGTGAGGGCAGCAGATGAGAGTTCCGCTCATGGTGGAGTTAGAGGTGACGAGGAGTTAGAAGGTCAAATGTTCCTTATTACTGGTGGTGCTGTCGCATGGGTTCTTTTCCTAATGAGACTACTGGATTCAGGTGGCAGAATCACCTGTACTGCGGGGACTGAGGGGGTCATTCCAACCCTGGCGGTAGGTGTTAAAGCGGCGGCAAAACCGCTAACAGGCTGGCGGTAAAAAAAATGGAATTCCGACCCTGGCGGAAACCGCCAACAGAGACCGCCACTTCAACACACCGCCCGCCACGGCGGGACAAACAAACAGCACGGCGGTCACCGCCAACAGACAGGCGGGAGACAATGTACCGCCCACCCTATCACAACCCACCAATCCGCCACCTTTTCCGGGGCGGTAGCCCCGCCGATAAAAACACGGCGGAAACACCCATTTCAAATGGAAAACGCTCACCTCCATACACCCCACGAGGAATCTGGACAGCATGGAACCCGAACTCCACATCCTCCCAGCGATTGTCTTCCTGCTCCTCTACCAGGAGCACGAACGCTGGCGCAGAAGACAACAGTGAGTACTGCACCTACGACACAGGGGAGGGGGGAGGCAAAAAATTACGGGGACACACATATGCGACACACCCACCCTCACCCTCACCCACTACAACACACACATCAATGCATTGCAACATCACAGTTACCCCCCCAAACCCCCCAGAAGAATGCAAAGACAAAAGGAAATGATTATAAACATTGGAATATATTGGATGACTGGCTTAAAATATATCACACATCAAAAACTTTTTGTTTATATATACATAAATTGTCCAGTCCGACATTTGTATCAGGCATTGTCCGTGGACCACTGGGCCCAAATCACATGGGCAAAGCCCACACAGGATACCTGACTCCAACGGAGAGAACACTGCAGGGGCATCAGATACCAAAACTACAGGCACCTCAGGGGGAAGGGAAGGGGGGGCACCTCAGCCAGATGAGTCCACGACGCCAGATCCACGAGGGGCCTCCATGGCCACTGTTCCATCCTGGGAAATGCAAAGCCACAGTCTCTCAAGTCTCTACAGTGGGTGGGTTGCCCACTGTTCCATCCAGGGGAGTGCAAAGCCACAGTCTCTCAAGTCTCTACAGTGGGTGGGTTGCCCACTGTTCAATCCTGGGGAGTGCAAAGTCACAGTCTCTCAAGTCTCTACAGTGGGTGGGTTGCCCACTGTTCCATCCTGGGGAGTGCAAAGCCACAGTCTCTCAAGTCTCACAAGTGGGTGGGTTGCCCACTGTGCCATCCTGGGGAGTGCAAAGCCACAGTCTCTCAAGTCTCTACAGTGGGTGGGTTGCCCACTGTGCCATCCTGGGGAGTGCAAAGCATTGTCTCTCAAGTCAATAACAGTCTCCACTGGTACTGGAGGGGAACTAGTGCCCAGAGTGCTTCGTGCAGCCCTGCCCGACACAGATGCGGGCCTGCCCCTTCCGCCAATGGGCCAGCGGTGCTTGAGATGGCGGTGCCCTGTTCAGCGGTGCTTGAGACGTCGGTGCCCTGTTCAGCGGTGCTTGAGATGAAGGGCCCAGCGCAGCGGTGCTTGAGACGGCGGTGCCCAGTTCAGCGGTGCTTGAGACGGCGGTGCCCTGTTCAGCGGTGCTTGAGACGGTGGTGCCCTGTTCAGCGGTGCTTGAGACGGCGGTGCCCAGTTCAGCAGTGCTTGAGACGGCGGTGCCCTGTTCAGCGGTGCTTGAGATGGCGGTGCCCTGTTCAGCGGTGCTTGAGACGGCGGTGCCCTGTTCAGCGGTGCTTGAGATGAAGGGCCCAGCACAGCGGTGCTTGAGACGGCGGTGCCCAGTTCAGCAGTGCTTGAGACGGCGGTGCCCTGTTCAGCGGTGCTTGAGATGAAGGGCCCAGCGCAGCGGTGCTTGAGACGGCGGTGCCCTGTTCAGCGGTGCTTGAGACGGCGGTGCCCAGTTCAGCGGTGCTTGAGACGGCGGTGCCCTGTTCAGCGGTGCCCTGTTCAGCGGTGCTTCGGTTGAGTGCCCAGTTCAGCGGATCCGCCCATGGCGTGGAGGTCATTCGCCACCTGACCTGTGGCTGGCTGCGCCTTCCTGCCCACCTGGGATGTGGCTGGTGGGGCCCTCCTGGGCTGCAGTACCGGGCCTGTTGGTGTCCTCCTGCCCACCTGGGATGGGGCTTGCGGGGCCCTCCTGCACAGCTGGGCTGCTGGCCGTCTTGTCGGCGTGCTGCCCTTCCCAGCCTTCCCTGTTCACCTGTGGCCCTTCCCCACCTTTGGCGGTGTGCCAGCTGGCACCACACTCCCTGCCGGAGCCATGGTAGGGATTTTGGTCCCAGGTGTTTTAGGCCTCTCGCGCCGGCCACTGACAATCTTCGGATGTTTTTGCGGGGGTGGGCTGGCCGTGCCTTGGCTCCCTACTGAACTGGCTGCCCTTGAGGGTGGGGTACTCCACAGTCCATGGCAGACTGTCTTCACAGGGCCCGCTTTTGTGGTGGCTGAGGTGCTGACTGGAGTCCTATTAGATGGACGGGGTGGGGGAGTTGTTGGAAAGAGGTCAAGTTTTGATAGGAAAAGAATTTTAGGAAGAGAGGGACGGGTAGGTGTAGTAGGTATGGGAGTGGAGGAAGAGGTTGTGGTTGTAGGAGTTTGAAGTCTGGTGTCTTTGGGTGCAGGTGCTTGGGCTGGAGGCTGTCGTGAGGTGGATGGCTGTTGGGTGGGTGGCTGCCTGCGTTTGTGTAGCTTGGAAGAGGGGGTGACAGACACACTGGGAGAGGACACAGGGGACGTGTAAATGGTAGTGGGGGTGGTGACTGCACGTGTGCGGGGGTTTCTGGTGGGTGTGCTGGTGATGGACGTAGTGGCTGAAGATGTTGTGCATGCAGGTGTGAGTGGAGACGTCACAGGGAGGGAGGAGGGAGACGAGGAGGAGGGGGACACAGTGGAGGCAGTGGGTGTTGGTATATCTGCATGTGGATGTTGCTTGTGTGAATGCTTGTGTGATGTGTGGTGCTTATGTCTGTCTGAGCTTCCCTTGGGTGTTGAAGTGTGTGCAGGCTGGTCTGATGGTGTGTCTGGGATAGGCAGAGGTACAGGGGATTGGGTATGGGTGGAGGAAGTTGTAGGGGGGAGGCTAGAGACAGGGACAATTGCTGCGATCAGTGGTGAGGCCAGAGTGTTGAACGATCGCTGATGGGCAGCCTGACCAGAATGAATGCCCTCCAGGTATGCATTACTCTGGTGCACCTCCCTTTCTACACCCTGGATGGCATTCAAAAGGGTAGACTGCCCAACAATGAGCGTCCTCAGGAGGTCAATGACCTCCTCACTGAGGGCAGCAGGGGTGACTGGGGCAGGGCCTGAGGTGCCTGGGGCGAAGGAGATGCCCACCTTCCTGGGTGAGCGGGCACGGGGCAAACGCTGAGGGACTGCTCGGAGGGCGGTGCTGGTGCGCTGGGTGGCGGCTGTACCTGTTGTTGCGGGGGCACAGATGTTGCCGCCACCACAAGGGAGCTCCCTTCAGAGGACGAGTCGCTGTCACTAACATCCGCACGAGTCCCCGCTGTGGAGCTCCCCTCGCCCTCCGTCTCACTGGTGAATTCCGATTCAGTTGCATGGCCCGCCATGGCCATGTGAGATGCAGCTCCCTCGAGCTCCGATGCCACTTCTCCTCCGCCTGATGATGCTAATGCACAAATGAACAGGAAGACAACAAAAAAGGTGGGTGGGGACAAATAAAGAAATGTTGAGTGCATGCATTGGCGACACCTTTGGCGGACAGGACAGACACAGAAGCCCCCTGCACTACGCCGCGCACTTGGGGTCGACTACGCAATCCGTGGGACATGGCCTACAAGCCTATGGGCGACATCTGCTCACATACATGACACAGGGCAATGAATAGCTGTACTTGGCACCCTACAGAGGTGGGGGGCAGGGGCACAGGGCCATGCCTTACGGAGGGGCCTAGCCTACAGATATCGCCCTGGCCTAGGGATACCCACAGCCCTCCTTCCCCACCCAGACACCTCCACTGCGCGCAAAGTCACCAGGATTTGAGTGTACTCACCCCCTTGTGTCTGCTGTGATGTCCTCACGCTCCCATCCAAATCGGGGTAGGCCACCGCCAGGATCCGGGACATCAGGGGGGTCAAAGTACGACTGGCACCCCTCCCACATTGGGAGGCCATCCCCAGCTAAGCCTCCGCCGTCTTCCTGCTCCAGCGTCGGATGTCCTCCCATCTCTTCCGGCAGTGGGTGCCCCGTCTGTGGTGGACCCCCAGGGTCCGGACGTCCTTGGCGATGGCACGCCAAATATCGATTTTCTGGTAGGCACTGACCTATGTGACATGTACAGGGAGAGAAGAATAATCATCACCTTCTGCATGCTCGATGTGAGTGGCCCCCCCATCCCCACCCTTGCCATGTGGCACATGCTCTCATCTGTCGTTTGATGCATGCCTCAATCTCTCCCCTCACCACCATCTTTCATCCACCCCACTCAACACAAGCATTGGCCACAAAGCATGGTCCCAGTGTACTTACCTGTTGGTCTGGAGGACCGTAGAGTAGCGCATACTGGGGGAGGACCCCATCCACGAGTTTCTCCAACTCCTGAGCAGTGAAGGCAGGGGCCCTTTCCCCAGTCGCATGAGCCATTGTCTCTTCCAAACCGTGGTCACAGCAGCACTTGCAGTGTAGGTCCTCTCCTGTCGAAGATCAGGTATCGAGTGATTAAGCAGATAGAAAATGGCGGTCACGCCCGCGGCGGTGCGTACCACGACCGCCGGCGCACATCATCATTGGCTCCTGAGACCCATAGGGTTCAATGTTAACCAATGCTGCTTTGCGCCGCGGTCTTCGACCGCCTACCGCCACGGTGTGCCACGCCAGCGCATTGACCTCACATCCCATTGTCCCACTTCACTGGTCAGGCAGCCGCCATTTCAAGGGCCCACATGCCTTAATTTCTACTGCGTCACACATACCTAGGCCTTGCATCGACACTCATACAAGCCATTCAATGCATTGGGAATCGTGTTATATGCAAGCTGTGGTTACGTACCTGTGGGTTGATTGACTCTGTGCTCGCTGTTGTCCTTCATAGGCACCGTCCGCTGGGACATATGAGGAGATGGAGAAATCTTCCCGTGTACAGACCGCTGGTGGACCTGTCGACAATGGAGGAAAGACATGTCATACTGACATACAGGCTTGACCGAGCCACTATACAGGAATTGTGTGCCCATCTGGAGCCAGAGCTGATGTCACCAATCCGCCAACCCACAGGGATCCCCCCTCTAGTGCAGGTGCTGTCAGTACTCCATTTCCCACCAAGTGGGTCATTTCAAACAACAGTGGCCATATCATCAGGGATGTCCCAGGGCATGTTTTCCAAGGTGTTGTCCAGAGTGTTGTCTGCCCTGCTCAAACACATGCGGAGCTACATCGTCTTCCCTGAGGTGGGGGATTTGGCTACAGTGAAGGGTGATTTCTATGCCCTTGGACATATACCCAGCATCATTGGTGCCATTGATGGGACACATGTTGCTTTGGTCCCCCCCAGCAGGAGTGAACAGGTGTACAGGAACAGGAAGAGTTATCATTCCAAGAATGTCCAGATGGTCTGTTTGGCTGACCAGTACATCTCCCATGTTAATGCCAAGTTCCCTGGGTCAGTGCATGACGCGTACATCATGCGGAATAGCAGCATCCCTTACGTGATGGGGCAACTCCAGAGGCACCGTGTGTGGCTATTAGGTGAGGACATGGACCCTATACAGTGTGACTAGGTGTCTGGGGATTTCCCTTAGAGTTAGTGTGTGTCTAACAGATTACCCTCGTGTGTGGCTAATTGGTGACTCTGGTTACCCCAACCTGTCATGGCTACTGACCCCAGTGAGGAATCCCAGGACAAGGGCAGAGGAACGGTACAATGAGTCCCATGGCCATACTAGGAGGGTGATCGAGCGGACCTTCGGCCTCCTGAAGGCCAGGTTTAGGTGCCTCCATATGACTGGTGGATCCCTAATGTACTCACCAAAGAAGGTGTGCCAGATCATCGTGGCCTGCTGTATGCTTCACAACCTGGCTTTGCGACGCCAGGTGCCTTTTCTGCAGGAGGATGGTCCAGATGGTGGTGTTGTAGCAGCTGTGGAGCCTGTGGAGAGTGAAGAGGAGGAAGGCGAAGAGGACGACATAGAGAACAGGAACACAGTAATACAGCAGTATTTCCAATGACACACAGGTAAGAATCCACACCGGCATATTACATATACTTAACCCCTACTACCTCTCTACTGTCTGACCTTTTCCCCCAGTGTTTGGAACTGAGTTGTGACTTTCCCTTCTGATTTCAGAGATGTGGGCCCCACTGCATGACATCTGCTTTATTTCCCCATGGACTACAGCTGTGTGACAGTGGTATGTTGGCATCACAATGTGAATATGCCATTTGGAACGGTATTGTCTAATACATTTGTACAAAATCACAGCCAGACTCCAGATTGTTTTATGCAATAAGTGTGTTTATTACAGTGCTCTAAATTGGTGGGTGGTTGCAAATCGTTGAGGTGTGATGGTGGAGGATTGTCCATGGCAGAGTCCAGACTATCAGTATCACAGGTGCATTGTCCAGATGCCTGTGGAAAGTGGAGCAGGGGCAGTGTAAGGTTGGACAGGGTGTCAATGTGGGACAGTGGGATGACAATCAGGGAGGTATCCTTTCCTGGCTAGGGTCTTGGCATCTTACTCTGTCTTCTTTCTGGATCTCAGGGCCCGCTTGCGGGGTGGTTCTCCTTCTGCAGGGGGTGGGGTTCTGGTAGCCTGTTGGTCTTGTGTCGGGGGCCTCCTGTCCACTAGCGCCGGCGGAGGTGGTAGGCAGTTCTTGGTCCATGCTAGTGTCAGGGGCCCTTTGTCGTGCAACAGTGTCCCGCAATGTGGTGACTACCTGATTCAGAGCCACTACGATGGTGCCCATGGCGGAACTGATGTTTCTTAGTACTTCCCTGAACCCCATATACTGTTGCTCCTGCAGAAGCTGGATCTCCTGAAACCTGGCCAGGACCGTGGCCATCGTCTCCTGGGAGTGGTGGTATGCTCCCATGATGTAGGAGAGGGCCTCGTGGAGAGTGGGTTCCCTGGGCCTGTCCCCCCCATCGCACAGCAGCCCTCCCAGTTCCCCTGTTTCCCTGGGCCTCTGTCCCCTGGACCGTGTGCCCACTACCACTGCCCCCAGGTCCCTGTTGTTGTTGGGGTGGTGGGTTAACCTGGGTGCCCTGTAGTGGTGGACACACCGCTGATTGACGTGTCCTGGGGACAGAGATATGGGCCCACTGTGTGGGTGCTGTGCTGATGTTCCCAGAGGGGGGAAGGTCTGCTGTGGCCTGTGGCTGTCTGAGGGGAACCGACTGTCCAGAGGTCCCCGATGGGCCATGCTGGTCATCTAGATCCAGGGAGACAGAGCTGCTGTCATCACTGGGGGCCTCTTCTGGGGGTGGAGTGGACATTTGTGGCCCCTCCTGCGCGGTGACGTGGCGTTCGGGTCCTGCAGGGGTATAAAAGTATGATTATTGCTTCTGTGTGTGCCATAGCGTGCAATGGGTGGGTGCCTGTGTACCCCTGTGCTTGCATTCCTGTGTGGGGGCTTTTGTGATAGTGGTTTGGGGGGGGATGGGTATGTGCAGTGGGCATGCTTAGGTGATGGGTGTCCATGCTTTGTGGTCGCATGCAGGGCTTGGTGTTGGGATGGGTGGGTTGTGAGGGTGAGACATTTGCAAGGAGTAGGTGTGATGGGGTGGGGTGAGGGTGGGGGTATGAGTTGGCATGCTGGTGAGGTGGGGGGGATGAAGTAGTTAAGATTTGACTTACCAGAGTCCATTCCTCCACCTACTCCTGTGAGGCCCTCAGGATGCAGGATCGCCAAGATCTGCTCCTCCCATGTTGTAAATTCTGGGGGAGGAGGTGGGGGTCCGCCGCCAGTCCGCTGCACCGCAATGTTGTGCCTGGATACCATGGAACGCACCTTCTCCTGTAGGTCGTTCCACCGCTTCCTGATGTCGTCCCGATTTCTTGGGTGCTGTCCCACAGCGTTGACCCTGTCCACTATTCTGCTCCATAGCTTCATCTTCCTGGCAATGGTGGTGTGCTGCACCTGTGTCCCGAAGAGCTGTGGCTCTACCCGTACAATTTCCTCCACCATGACCCTGAGTTCAGTATCAGAAAACCTGGGGTGTC
This sequence comes from Pleurodeles waltl, assembly GCF_031143425.1. Taxonomy (NCBI): domain Eukaryota; kingdom Metazoa; phylum Chordata; class Amphibia; order Caudata; family Salamandridae; genus Pleurodeles; species Pleurodeles waltl. Next base: position 1,076,511,990 of record NC_090446.1, on the reverse strand, counting down.
TATGCGGTGCCGTGGGGTGGGTGATGTGTGGGGTGGATTGTGTGGTGCTAAGTGTGGTGATGTGTATTGGTGTGTAGTTTGAAGTGCGTGGTAATATTGCTGGGTGACAGTGAATTGCGCGTCTGGGTGCTCGGGTCTCTTTTCTCTGTGCATGTTCATGAATCTCTAGGAGTGGGGGTTTGTGGGTGATGTGGGTGTGTGTTTTATATTGTGTTGGGTGTGTGGGAGTGTTGTTTGTATGTGTATCAGGTGTGTGTATTTTGAATTATCCAATGTGGCTGTGTTTTGTAAGTGTGTGTATTTTGAGTGCGGCGGTGTGTAATGTCAATGGAATACTGCGGTTGAAAGACCGCCGCGTGGATTAGTGTGTCGTGATAGTGTGGGCGTATTTCTGTTGGCGTGACGGTGGAGGTCTGGTCATCGACAGTTTCTCGCTGGCCTTTGGTGTGGCGGATTTTTGTGGATGTCTGTATTTTGGCGGTTTGCCTGTTGTGGGTCAGAATGACCGTGGCGGTTTACCGCGGCGGTGTTATGGCGGTCTTCTGCACGGCGGTAAGCGCCTTTTACCGCCGAGGTTGGAATGACCACCTGAGTCTGATCCCATACCATGTGACACCTGTCAGCCTAATCCTGGTTTGTTCCAGCTAACTAGCAGAGACAGTGACACCTTCATTTATGTCAAAGGGTGTTTCTGCTGCCTCCACGCCAGGACCATCAAGATCTGGAACATACATTTGAGTTCCAAACAGGAAGTACGACCCCAGGGACCTTCTAGGCAGATTATTAAGTGCTCTCTGGACTCCATACATGTGATTAAGCCAACTAAGACCTGTACTTAAAACTCTGGCTATTAAGGATTTCTTTAAATCTCAGTTTTGTCACTCCACAACACTATTTCCCTCTGGATGAAGTGGAGATGAGTAATGGAGTTGAACCCCTAACGAAGCCATGGTGTCCCTGAATGCCCTTCAGGCAAAAGCAGGGCCCTGGTCCAAGTGGTAAGTCGCAACTGCATATGTGCCCATAAAGACTTGCAAATCTTTAATAACTGTCCGAGCGTCATCTGAGCTTTGTGGCCACACCTATAGAAATCTGGGGTAGGAGTCAACAGCGACTAGAATGTATTTGCATGCACTGTCAGGTGTCAAAGGACTGCAATGGTCCAGGTACACACATTGTAATGGTTTGTTAGAAATTAAGAGTTTGACGGTGGACCCCTTAATTTGTTGGCATATATCACAATAAAGGACATACTGCTTGGTGTGTTTGTATAGACAGAGCCACCAATAATGAGCATGCAACAATGATATTGTAGCCACCACACCTGCATGGGCAGAAGCAAATCCCTCATGCGCTTCTTTGATCAATTCTGTTCTTAAGTCTTTATTTGGAATTACTCAAATTCCCATGCCTGGTATTTGTACCTCTGCATCAAGCATGCCTTCCATCCGGTAGGAATATTTAGTGGGATATCCTTTAGGTAGAGGTGTGCCGTCAGCCGAGGCTTTCAAGGCAACCAGTATTTTATCGTCCGGTTTTGATCTAGAACACGTTACTGCAGGAACAGAAGCCGTAGCTACTGCTGATTTGGCTGCTTCAACAGCCAATGTATTTCCCGCAACGTGTATTCCAACAAGTGTATGTACAACATGGACATTTGGTAGCATTTCCTTTAGATCTGCTACTTTGCCCAACAGAAGTCTGTGTTTGATAGTATTACCTTTGAAATCTCTTAACTCATTCTGGCACCAGTAATGCAGATATTAATTGAAGGACTGGACACAATAGTACAAATCGCCGACATTTAGAAATAGCTGGTCAGGATCCGTGTGTTATAGTGCCATCATCAGAGCCTTTAGCTCTGCTAATTGTGCACTGCAATCCCCTAGGGATGCGTAAAGGTATGTTGCGGATATAATTTACTACCCTCCATGTAGCCGCTTAGACTGCGCAAGCAGCGGAATATCAATGCTTTGTGCCTATAGCAGGTTGTGCTGAGCCATCAGTGTACATGACTCTTTGATATTGATCAATAGGCAATGTATTTGTTGGAACTGGGTATTCTAGTCCATATTGCAAAATTTCTTGAGTTTGTAACTTTGGGTCAAAAATATAGTCAACATCAGTGGCTGTCAAAGATTGGATCCAACGTGGATGTAATGCTTTAGCGTTTGGAACGCTGGCTTTGGTAACAGCCTCAAGTGCTGAGATTTCAGATGCGACAATAATGCATTTTCCCTGGGCTAGTGATCTTTCTTTAATGACAGCCATCTGAACAGCAGTGAGAATCTTCTCAGTGGGAGCAAAATGTTGTTCTGCTGTTGAATAGAAATGTGATTTGTATGCAATCAGGACTGTCTCACCCTCATTAAATGTTACATAGGTGAAACCAATGGCACCAGCAATTACTCTGATGATCAAATGTTTTTTATTGTCCCTTGTGTGTAGGTGTTGTGCTGCAAGCATGTCTTATTGCAATGCTCTGAGGATGTGTGTGTGTTCGACTGTCCAGAATTTACTGGAAAAGTCAGTACGTATCAAGTCATATAAGGGTTTGATGAGTGAAGCTTAATCTGGAATGTAGGTTCTGCCAAAATTTAGAAAAACGAACAGTGACTGGAGTTTTTTAATGGTATTTGGGGTTGTAACTGTGTGCATTTTTCTAAGAATTGTGGCAGTAGGCTCTTCCTTCACTTGATAATTTGTATCCCAGAAACAGGACACTAGAGAAGGCTATTTAAAAAAAAAAAAAATATTGAATAAATAGCCAAATTCGGCAAATCCTACAACAATGTGGGCTACCCGTCTTAGATGTTGCAAAAATTAATTGTCTGTAAGGTAGATATCGGCTACATAGGATAATGCTTCAGGGTCAATGTCATGCAATATTGAGGATTCACAAGCCGCGAACAGTCCTGGACTGTTCTTATACCCCTGTGGTAAACAACAGAATTTCTTCAAAGAGCCTAGTGCACTGAAACTTGCTAGGTCTCTACTCTCAGGCACTATATTTTGGCAGCAGAAGTGACTAAAGAATCGACACACGGAGCTAGAGAAACGACGCGCAGCATCGCTAATGGAGGCTGGGAGATCACAACCCACACTGTGTGGTTTTTGGATCATCGTGCGGCTGGATTTCCGACGCAAACACTGCTGGTCGTGTAAAAACAATGCAAGGCCTGCCCGGACCTGAGAGTGCTCACCGGATTGACGCATCGCTCTCCTGCAGAGAGAAGAAATGACACCCGACCCGACGAAAGGAGTAAAGATGCAAGGTCTCGTGAGTGAGTGAAATCGACGCATCACAAGTCCTTTTTGGCACACACTCTTCAATGTGGGGTTATTTTTGATGCACCCAAGGTACATTTTCACACTAACAGTGTTAGGGGGTCATTACGACCCTGGCGGAACAAGTCCGCCAGGGCCGTGGGACGCGGTGGCACCGCCGACAGGCCGGCGGTGCCCCGCGGGGCATTCTGACCGCGGCGGCTCAGCCGCGGTCAGAGAAGGGAAACCGGCGGTCTCCCGCCGGTTTCCCGCTGCCCCAAAGGAATCCTCCAAGCCGGCGCAGCATGCTGCGCCGGCATGGGGATTCCGACTCCCCCTCCCGCCATCCAGTTCCTGGCGGTTCTCCCGCCGGGAACCGGATGGCGGGAGGGGGAGTCACGGGGCCCCTGGGGGCCCCTGCCGTGCCCATGCCTATGGCATGGGCACGGCAGGGGCCCCCATAAGAGGGCCCCTAAAAGTATTTCAGTGTCTGCAAAGCAGACACTGAAATACGCGACGGGTGCAACTGCACCCGTCGCACCTTCCCACTCCGCCGGCTCTATTACGAGCCGGCGTCATCGTGGGAAGGGAGTTTTCCCCTGGGCTGGCGGGCGGTCTTGTGAAGACCGCCCGCCAGCCCAGGGGAAAACTCGGAATAACCGCGGAGCGGTATTTCGGAGGGGGGAAGCCTGGCGGGCGGCCTCCGCCGCCCGCCAGGCTCGGAATGAGGGCCTTAGTGTGTGTTTAAAACTACATGAAGACTCTTTTTGCTTTTGAATTGATAACTTGACTTGTGCATTGTGGATTTTTATCGTTTTGGTCTTGTTTTGTTTAGATAAATACTGCCTATTTGTCTAAACCTGTGTTGTGTAATTTTGTAGTGATTTCATTAAGTTTCTGTGTGTGTTGGTACAAATACTTTACACCTAGCACTCCGAAGTTAAGCCTACTGCTTGTGCCAAGCTACCAAGGGGGTAAGCAGGGGTTAGCTGAGGGTGATTCTCTTTTACCCTGACTAGAGTGAGGGTCCTTGCTTTAACAGGGGGTAACCTGTCTGTCAACCAAAGACCCCATTTCTAACAGTGCAGGTGTATTTTCAGGTGTATAGTGATGAAATGTATTTGTGTTCCCATTGGAAATGTGACCAAGAATATAACTCTAACAATGAGTTTCAACAACAAATGTAACTGGACCCCTGGGCTGTTAGACCAGTTGCCAATAAATGTGCAGTAAGGGGTGGTCACATATTGACTGCAATTGCTACCCATTTTGGGTTCATCATGGTAAGTGGTAAATTTTGTTCAGAGATAAGCACACCAAGTGGGGATTATCCTTTTGGGGTTCAAGCTTGCTCAACCTAGAGCGTTAGTTAGTTACTCCCTACTTAGCTGAGGAGGAACAAATTCCTCAATACCACGGACGTCTCCGTATATAGCACTGAGGTGTCCTTGCATGTAGTGAGACATAGGTACTCAGGAGGACCTGAAAATAAGTGCCTGACCAAACATTACAGGCGCCATGTTGCGTAGAATCTCATTATCCTAATGATATTACTGGATTTGGGCGGCAGAGTCACCTGTACTGTGGGGACTGAGTCTTATCCCTCACCATGTGACACACGTCAGCCTCATCTGGGTTTGTTCCGGCTAGCTAGCAGTGCCTCATCTCCACCCAAGAGCAGGGATGATTGGAGCAACCGGGCACATGGCATACATGACTCCTCAGGGGAATCGTGGTCACTCAGATCTCATCTGTTTCTCTCATTTACATTAGTCTCATGCATGCAAGGAAGATCAGAGGCAGAGTAAAGATAAATAAGGTTTTATTGAAGTAACTGCATCTTAGATAATAAAACATGTATTGCAATAACAACAGCGATGAAACACAATAAGGTTAAAATTGTGACAAGGAGAGTAAAACACAAGAATAACGCTACCATACTGTCACTAATGTTTTAGGGGTTGTTCCTACCTAAGTTATGTTCAAGCATACCATGTTAGGCTCTAAATCTGCCTTTCAAGTTCCCCCTGGGAAGACATCATCCCTCATACCTCAGTAAGAGGCCTGTAGACTACGTAAGCAGCTACAGTGAGACAATCAGCATACAGTCGTGGTCTTCTGGCTGGAATCTCCCTCTGACGTACATGGGTCAAACTAGTGTTTGAATAATAAAATAACTGATGTTTCAAGAAAGGAACCCCCCCCCCTAGAGTGTGTATATTTCTGCAAATATTGGAGACGAAGGCCCTCATTACAACCTTGGCGGTCGCATAAGGCCGACCGCCAAGGTTGTACCACCAGTCGGCCGCCCATGCAGCCAGAAACCTGACGGCCGTATTTGGACATCCCTGCTGGGCCAGGGGGGATATTGGCCGTAACATTGCAGCTGGCGGAAATGTGGCAGTGTGGCGGGTGCAGCAGCAATCGTCGCGCTTTTCGCTGTCTGCCAGGCAGACAGTAAAAATCGCAACAGGGCTGTGCCTGGGGGCCCCTGCACTGTCCATGCCAAGTGCATGGGCAGTGCAGGGGCCCGCGACTCCCCTTCCCGCCAGCCTTTCCATGACGGTGTCTACCGCCATGGACAGGCTGGTAGGAAGGGGAGTCAAAATCCCCAGGCAGCGCTGCCTGGCAGATTCAGACCGCCGGGACAACCATGGCGGTAAACCGCCGGTCCCGGCAGTGTGACTGCGGCGCTACCGTTGTGGTCAAAATATGGCGTTTCGTACTGCCAGCCTGTTGGCGGTACGATCGCCACTTCAACCCTGGCGGTCGTTGACCGCCACGGTTGTAATGAGGCCCAAAGCGTACCGCTTTTGCCGGCAACCTATCTTACTGCAGCCTTGAGAAAAGCACAGAGTGAAAGAAAGGTCTTGTTTAAGGTCGCAGTGCTGACCTAGGCGAAGAACAGCTAGATAGAGAAATTAAAACAAATGTGGCTAATGTTGAAATAATAAAACAAAGCCAAATAAAATATATCTAGGTTAAAGTGCACAGCGGCAGGCCTAGTTTGCTAAAATAATGTATATAAAACTATAGCTAATATGGCTACACAACAGTGAGTTCCAAGGTGGTGGAAAATTGAATGGATTATTTAAAGATAATACAATTCTGCCTCTGGGACTGTTTGTCCTGTTCTGTCTTGTGATTTTGTATCCAAGGAGGCTGATGTGGTAATGACAATGCATGACGAGGGAGTCAGACTGGTTTCAGTCGGGAAGGGAAGGTGTGGTGAATGGCCATGTCGCGGATCCCATATTTCAGTGGTGTGAATAGTGAGGGAGTTAGTTTTGAGAAATATGTAGAACAGGACAGGGAGAGGTACGGCGTAGTGGAGGTCTGGTATGTGTGGTCATGGTTATGAATGTGTTGGGTGCATGTTGGAAATGAGCTGGTGCGGGAGGGTGCTTGTGAAATGGCAGGTGATGCAGGAGAACACACGTTTAGTGTTGGGTGGTGAGGCGCAGCAGTAGCACGGGGAGATATTACCTATTTTCAGGGCATGGAGGGTTGTGGGCGGGAGGGAGGAGGCCTAGGGCTCCTAATGCTGGGCATGGGTGGGGTACAGATAGGATCAGACAGGATTACCTTTGGCGCACCAGCAGCATGTCTGCACTTAAGTCTCCATTTATTGAAGATGGGTGATGGGAAAGGAAGTCCTCTTGCTTGGTGTCTTCTTTTAAAGAACTTTTTGGAGGGAAGCCAGAGATGCCATTTTCTGTGCAGATGGATGTTGGGAAAACAGGTGATAGCACTGCCTGTGCAGATGTATGGTAGAAGTCCAGTGATGTTATTTCCTGTGGAGTTGGATGAAGGGAAATCAGGTGAAGTCCCTTATTGTGCAATTGGGTGATGGACAAATTAAGTCCTCTTGCTTGGCCTCTTCTTTTACAGACTTTTTCCCATTTTGAAAATATATTTAAGACCAATCCTTACTTAAAACTGATATTTTTGTTCTTCTACCAAAGCTTATTTTAGCATGTATTTCTATATCAAACTGCCTATTTAGCTGATTGTAGGAAAGCTATACTTCTGTGGATGTTCCATTTCATACAAAGCTAACATTTTCATTATGCATTATTTTTATGTTCTTGTTAGAAGAAATATGGCTCTTGAAAAGGTTGTGAGGAATTTAAAGGCTAAATAATGTTCAAGCATATACGTTGAAAAATACTGAACACACTCAAACAGGGTTTTCCCTTTTTGGTTATCATTGTGTAATGTTTAGGTCTGTGTTATCCAAGACCTTTTTATTTTATTAAATTAAAATTACATGCACAATAAGTCCCCTTAAGGGGGCTTTCAGCCACTTCTCTTCATCCATTGGTCTGTTGTTGTGTCATTCACATTTTGTTTCCATCTACTAGCAACATGTGATAATTAAGTCAACATACTTAAACCACTGGCTAACTTCACTTTGAGTGTCAACATTTAGGCCCATATTTATACTTTTTGACGCTAAACTGCGCTAACGCAGTTTAGCGTCAAAAAATTTAGCGCCGTCTAACGCCATTCTGAAGCGCCATGCGGGCGCCGTATTTATGGAATGGCGTTAGCCGGCGCTAGCAGACCGGCGCTGCCTGGTGTGCGTGGAAAAAAACCACGTAGACCAGGCAGCGCCGGCGTAGGGGGAAAATGGCGTTAGGGCGTCTTAAAATGGGGCAAGTCAGGTTGAGGCAAAAAAATCGCCTCAACCCGATTTGCGCCATTATTTTCGACGCCCAGACACCATTTAAATGACTCCTGTCTTAGTAAAGACAGGAGTCATGCCCCCTTGCCCAATGGCCATGCCCAGGGGACTTATGTCCCCTGGGCATGGTCATTGGGCATAGTGGCATGTAGGGGGGCACAAATAAGGCCCCCCTATGCCACCCAAAAAAAAAAAAAAAATGTAAAAAATTATACTTACCTGAACTTACCTGAATGTCCCTGGGGTGGGTCCCTCCATCCTTGGGTGTCCTCCTGGGGTGGGCAGGGGTGGCAGGGGGGGTCCCTGGGGGCAGGGGAGGGCACCAGTGGGCTCATTTTGAGCCCACAGGCCCCTTAACGCCTACCCTGACCCAGGCGTTAAATAGTGGCGCAAATGCGGGGTTTTTTGACCCGCCACCTCCCGGGCGTGATTTTTGCCCGGGAGTATAAATACGACGCATTTGCGTCGCCGTCATTTTTTTAGACGGGAACGCCTTCCTTGCATCTCATTAACGCAAGGAAGGCGTTCACGCAAAAAAATGACGCTCTTTACTCATACTTTGGCGCTAGATGCGTCTAACGCCAAAGTATAAATATGGCGTTAGTTTTGCGCCGAATTTGCGTCGAAAAAAACGACGCTAATTCGGCGCAAACGGAGTATAAATACGGGCCTTAGCCTTTTCACAAGGATCATGTCCACAAACAACACAGTTTTGTTCAGTGTCTGTATTTTCCTTTTTACTTTATTTTTAGTTTGCTGTTACTTTTATGCTTGGAGGTTGATGTGGTAGGAGGACACTTTCTACCAGATCTGAGCAGAGGGCATAGTTCAGCTTCATCAGTTCCTGTCTCCTGTCAATGCTGTTGGAAATTCTTTCTGAAGTGAACGTTATCTGACTGCTTCTTTTTCACACCACACTAGCAGCTCACATGAACTTTAAATGTAAGCTAATACCCCTGCTTTCATTCCTTCTTTCACTCCTTCCTTATTCTTTTCTTTGTTCTTCATTTTCTTTTCTTTCATTCTTTCTTTCTTTCTTTCATTTCTTTTCTTCATTACTTTTTTCTTTCCTACTTTGCTTCTTTCTTTTCGATGTCGTGTATTTCTCCCATTTCATTCATTTTTCCTCTATCTTTCCTTTGTTTCCTCTTCTTTCTTATTCCTTCCTTCTTTTTTCTTTCATTTCTTTCTTTCCTTATTTCCTTTTTTCCCTTTCTTTTTTCTTTCTAGCCTTTTCTTTCTTTCCTTCCCCTTTTCTTCCATTTTTTTCCTTCCCTTCCCCTCCTGTTCTCTTCTCTCCCCTTCTTCTTGTTTTAAGTCTGTGTTAGTGAAAACCTTGATTATACTAAAATTATTAGTATGACCTAGTTACTCAAAGGTTTTCAGACATACTTCATCATCTAGTCTGTGGCTGGGTCATTCACATTCCTCCTCAAGCCAGTCCAGCATGCATCAAGGGGCAGCACACTTCAACATTGGCTGTTTCACAAGGAGCACACCCACAAACAAAATAGTTCCTGTCAGTGCCTGGAAGTACCATAACAATGTGTGCTTTTAGGAGACCAAAACATTTTTAACGAGGCCCTGGTAGTTCCCGAACAATAAAGGTTTGCTTAACCCATAACAAAACAAGAAATTCCAATAGGCTGGCTGCCACCGCCAGACCTAATGGTTTTGTCAATGATTGTTTTAAATAATTTAATAGTACGAAAGCTCGAGCAGGTTCTTAAAAGATATATTAATCATCCCGTTAAATGTATTTTAAAGCGTTCTCAAACGGCAAATGTTTTACCTATTAGTATTCTTTAAATGATTCTAAGTGCATTTAAAAAAAGAAATGAAATACACTTGCAGGAACCTACCATTCATTCCTCATTCCAAGTGCCGTGGTGATTCGAGGGTCCTTTAATGGCAGTTACCAACCACATCGTAATTAAGAAATCCGCAGTAACTCTGCAGAACCTGTACATTCCATCCGGATACTTCAGTTGAACATACCCTGGGGGTACACATCGTAGTAACTGATAGTTTTCCTGCACTACAGCTACAGATGCTTCTGGTATCTGTAACTCCATAAGAGGGAAGGGGGAGTATGGAACTTAACGCCAGGCCTTTCAGAGTGCGGTCCTCAAGGGGTTTAAAAGAGGGGCAGACTGTAACAAACCAATTAGATATTTGCAAGTTGTGTGTTGGAAGTGATGCAGTTATGAATGAGCGGTTTATATAAAGAAAAAAAGTAGAAATTCCAAAAATATCTATCGGTATTTATGCAAAGCATAAGTTGTGCAGGTGTTAAAAAATGCCAATGGAATTGTTTTAGAATTTGCCCACTGTTGTATCTTCCATAGAAGAGAGTGTGAATTAAATATTTTTATAATTGTGTTTTATGACATAGGCTTGTTGATTACGGAATGTATCCAATGTCTCCATTTTAAAATAATATTTACATCTGCTTTTTTTTTCTTTCACAGTTTTAAGTCTGGAAAGTAGATCAATGCATCTCAACAGTTTGGTCCAAGAAGCACAACAGAGAGTTAGCGAACTCTCTGCCCAAGTGTTGAGTGAACGTGTCTCTATGGAGAACTCGGACAAAGAGAAACAGCTTAAGTCCTGGGAGTGGAGATACCGGTTGTACAAGCGGATGAAAACAGGCTTTGAACATTCCAGTAAGCATAAGTAAAAACGATAAGAGCAGGAATAATACGAGGCCCTATATTTGTGATTGTAAAGCCTAAATGAGTGGTTCTCACCAGTTTGACATCTTTGGCTGTGGACCCCCACTTATTCAGTACTTGAACGCGGGGACCCTCTCTGACCCATTTTAGGAATCTGTGGACCACCACTGAGTCGTTACTGGAAGCGGGGTACTCCGGCCTAAGCATTTTCAATGATTTGAACCAAACGATACACCAAAAAAAACTGAAACAAGCATTCATAAAATGAATGCACATCGGATGAAATAACTCTTTAATTCACAAACATAGAAAAAGAAACATTTAAATTTTAATTGGACGTTTGGAGCATTTTTAAATTCAACTGAGGCCACTTCATCCTCCATTTTATATTGTGTTTCATGCACTTGCATAGATCCCACTGATCAATCTGAGAATACTGAGTTAATATTTAGGCCCTCATTACTCGTACCGCCATCAGGCCACCTGTGTGGCCTGAACACCGCCAGCCCTATTAGGAGTTCTCCGCAGGGTTTGTGTTTCCGCCGGCCGGTCCTGTGATGAACAGGGCCTTAACATTGACGTCAGCTCGTAAGTAAGCCAGCACCAATGTGGCAGTGCAGTGGGTGCAAGAGCACCCGTCGTGCTTTCCACTGCCCATAATTCGGGCAGTGGAAAGCACGACAGTGCTGTCCATGGAGGCCCTGGCCCCCTGCACTGCCCATGGTGGGGCTACCGCCATGCAAAGGCTGGCAGAAAGGGGCATCATAATCCCCAAGGCAGTGCTGCAAGCAGCGCTGCCATGGCACATTACAACCCCCAAGACTGCTAGGCTGTCGACTGGCAGCAACCCGGTGGTGCAGGAGTTCCAACCGTGGTGCTTTTGCCACAGTCGTAATGTGGCGTTCGGACCGCCGCTTTGGCAGCGGTCTGGCCACGACCGTGACACTGGCAGTCTCATGACCACCAGGGTCATAATGAGACCCTCAGCCTCCAATTTCACGTTTCTTCATATTTACAGAACATTTTAAAATATTCAATTTCACATTTTGCTTTTTATGATGCTGTATTAAAACATGTCTATTTTTCTCTGCAATTCCATGTATGTGATGTTGTAATTCATCAACCCATATGTGAGATCTTAAGTTATCCTCTGTGATATTATGGTGGTCATTTGGACATTGGCGGTGGTGGGTAAACCCACCAGCCGGCATGGCGGGCCACACCGCCACATAAACAACACCCTCCGGCAGCCTGGCGGTGGTCGGAATCATTATCTGACAATGCAGCGGTGCTGCCCCTCGGGAAATGATTCCTCAGCCTCCAGCCTTTCCCTGGCGGGTTTCCCCACCAGGAAAAGGCTGGTGAAGGGGTGCACCGGGGCACCTCTGGGGGCCCCTGCACTGCCCATGCACTTGGCATGGGCAGTGCAGGGGCCCCTGTGCAGTACCCCATCGAGCAGGTCACTGCCTGATTTTTGGGCAGTGATCTGCGCGACGGGTGCAGCTGCACCCGCCACGCAGAGGCATTGGTGGCGGCTCCATGTGGAGCCGCCATCAATATCCTGGTCAGGCATTCCTGTGGGCCGGCGGTCGGAAACAATGTTTCTGCCCACCGGCCCACAGGAATGTACATTATACGGCCGGTGGGGATCTGGGGACGCTGGCGGTCAGTGGTTTGACCGCCAGCATAAACACAGAGGTTTCGACCGCCGTGTTCATAATGAGGGCCTATGTGTGATGACATGTACGGGGTTATGAACAGTGTATTGGAGGAGAATAAAATTATCTAGCTGCATAACTGGGGCATTAGGGAACTTTTAGGTTTTCCATTGCAGTGTTAATGTAACTTCCCTCAAGGAATTGCAGAGGTTTTGTAATAATATGTACTTACACTTCTGATAAGTAGGTGATGTAAAGATACCTTTGTGTACATTCCTTTCAATTATTGAAGGTTTAGAAATGCTATGATGAAAATGTATTTGCCATTTTTATTCTCTTTTATAGTCTCTACTACCAAGGCACTCAGTTTGTCATTCGGAGTATTTAAGGTCTCCCATAGTACCCTTCACAGTACCAGTGAGTTGTTGATGACCATTGAAATCTGTGGGCATCTCAGAGGGTCTGAATATCACGTAAAAACTGTGTGTTTGTTTAAGCGATCCAGCTTTGACCACACTGTTCTGTGCATCAAGGATAGTCTGTGAGTTTATTAGAGAGTCTGCTTGATCCTCGTACATCCTGTGAGTTTCACATAAAAACTTGTGGGTCCAGGAGAATCTTTACAATTACACGAGTCAGTATATCTCTCACAAACTCAGAGTACTCCTGAGTGTCTGTGATTTAGACAAAATTATTGAAGGGTGTAATAGATTTGCGTGCTCTCATGAGAGACTCTACGCCACTCAGAAATGTTTCAAAGAGATGTAGTACCAATACTGGATGTAAGACAGGCCACAATATTAATAGAATCATTCTTGAAACAGGGGCTGGGTAATTTAACAGTAAAGCAAAGAAGTGCTGCAAAATGAGATGGAGAATGTGAGAAAATAGTTTGGATTGGATAGTAGAATTTTACCAGGACCTTGTTACTAGAGGCACATGGTAACATACATTTTCTACATGTCCCACTTTTAACTATCATGACCTCTGTCTTTTATGCCACAAGGCATACCTACATACATACATACATACCTACATAGGGTTGGCTTACTAGTACTAAAAAGGGAGGTTTTTACCTGTGAAAAGGGTTATTTTATCAGGCTGCACTGTATATTTTATATGGCTGTAGTCAGACTACAATGGTTGGCCTGAAGCCATGTTTTCCTTTGTGGATGGCACAATAAGTGCTGCAGTCCAGAGGCGGCACAACTTTTCATGCCATGGGTGTATTTTTCGACCATATGCTATTGACTTATAGAAACTCTAAGGTTGCCAACCAGGAGTTAGCCAATGTTGTCAAACTTTAGGGGTCAGAGTGCATACACTGGGGCCTCTTTAGCAGTGACCCAGTGCTAAAGTCAAATAACTAGCAGCATCAGTCCAGACAAAAAAGGAGGTGATCACCACAAAACTGGTATTTTCCTACATTGCAACTCCTCTCCAGCTTAAAGGTGTAGATTGAGGAGATTAGGGTGCAGCACACTGGCTTCCTGTTGGGCAGCAGGTCATCCTGCAAAGTCAGTTGAGTAGGGGGTAAATTATGTTATTCAGAATGTCAGGGTACTAGATACCCTGAGAACAAATCTGAACTATCAAGAGGACCTATGCCTGTCTCCTCTTTTTTAACTTGCTCATTTTTGAGTTTTTTTTTTTTTTAGGTATACATACATTTTAAAACAACTTGCAAATTACATAGTAGTTACACTGTGTGTGTATATGAGGAGTACCATGAAACATGATTTTAACATTGCTATTGCAGAAGAAAAGGAATAACATTTGAAATGATCCCCCAACACATGGGATCAGTGGTAGGACAAGAAACAGATAAAAGAAGCTAGAGTTGCACGACAGATGAAACACATCTCCCATACAACCCAAGAAAGAAACACCATCGGTCTTTCTTCTGCAGTAGTGAATAAATGTACTAAGGCCATGCCCTACTGGGCAACATCAGGGAGTAGCTGTCAGTCATGATTGACAAGATCATCCCTGCTGAGTTCATCCACCCTCATATCCAATTAAATAATACATCCACTCACAATAGATCTTTCTTAAATTAATATATTACAACAATATATAGACTTTATTCACCATTGCTGGTCCATCACTGCATCCAACCACTAAATTAAATTTGAGGGTAAAGTCAGTGTGGGCAGAGTAAAGCTACACTCCTTGAAGTGTTAAAAAAAGTCTGCCACGCTGTGTGGATTACCGCGGGAGTGCAGAGTTTCCCCGTCACACCGCTCATGTTGCGTTTTATGTCAAACCCGAAGCAGAGTATGTTCTTTCTTTCAAAATTGTGCATGAACTGCACCATGCAGTTCGCATGGGCGAGGCTATCTTGTTTTCTTACTTTGTTAATGGTGCTGGGTCCATTTTTCATTCCCTTCCTAATCTTTTAATTCCTCCGCCCTCCTAATTATCCTACACCTCATTTTTGTTTATTATATTAGTGTGTGTTTTTGTGTCTGTGTATTGTACATTTTTTTAATGTTATTTGTTTTTGGTGGCTTTTTATATTTTTGTTTATTTTTCTCTTTACTTCCTTATTTCTTACTTCCTTCTCCTGTTGCTTTTCTTTACACCACCCAGCACCATGGCAGAGCAGAGTTGTGACCAGAGGAGTAACGGCACCAGCCCCCCCAAGCATCTAGCAGCAGCACCTGCCTAGCTTGTGGGTGGTGGTGAAGTCATGTGGTGCAACCAGTGGCCAAGCTTTTGTGAGACAGAGATGGCAGCATTGTTTTTTTATGTGCAGCACCACCTCTCCTCAATGCTGGCAGCAGGTAAATTCTGTGGGAGTGTTGATTGCATGGTAGGAAGGTGCACAGGTATGTGGGGTGCACCAGCCAGGTCTAGCACACCACCTAGCAGTTGACCCACCGCTGAGCGGATATCCTTGACCGGGTGCAGGACCTGCTAGGCGTTGAGATTCTGGGGCTTGGTGAGTATTAAACATATTATTTGTTGTGTTTTGGTTCTACAATTCTACTTTTTCTCCAAATAGCATGCTGCTTACACTCAGAGGTAAATTACATTTATTTAGTTTATGTTAAGAATAGTTTTATGTGATCCAGTTTGAGCTAGACAGGTGCTCGGTGCCCCCTAAACTTACTCTTCGGCGTTCCCTTTGGCTGATTATTTAAGAAGCCATTACAATGCAGATTGTTCTGTCCTCCTGTCACCATAGTGAATTAGGGATATCAGTGAGTTAGCATTCTCTGTGGCTTTTATGTAGCTCGTACAGTCCCAAGAAATTTCACAGTGATGTATAGTACTAGTAAGCATCTACGCATTGCAAAAAAGGGAGACTGAGTTGGTCCATCAAGGGGGTTGAGAAATGAGAATAAAATCAAAGATAATTAATTGCAGTGTATTAGTTTTGAATGTATAATTTGTTAAATAAGTTTGGAGTAGGGATTTTAGGATTAGTATAGCCAGCTCAACGATAATCAATACTAGTACCATAGGCGATTTGTCTGTGATAATAATTTTTTTGTGGAGATTAACAGTAGCACTAATCTATTTTTTTAATCTTCTTTATTTATTACATCAGCACCCAAGGGCAAGATGAGGGGCAGTTTCGAGGAGAGTCTGGGAAGAGCTGGGGAGGAGGCACGGGCCACCAGCGCCACTATTGAGGGCTCTGTTCACCCCAGTAAGTCCTATTATTTATTATTTGTATTTCCCTTTTATCTCTGCCCACTATTATACTACTTTTAATTTTGCTTTGTTTCTTTTTTTTATAGTCTCCTTTTTTTCCAAGTCCACTATCCAATTTTTGTTTGATTCCTGTTATCTCTCAATTTTCTTTTTGTTTCCCTATTTCATGTTTTTTTTGGGGTTGATGACTTTTTCTTTTCTGTACCAGTCTATAGATTTCTCCTGCTTTGGTGGTAATCTTCCCCTTTCTCCTATATATCTTGTGGTACTGTAGGACAAAGAACAGATTTCTGGTACTCTGTGAAGCTTGCAGGCCCAAATAAGCTATTATCATAAATAAATATCTCCATGTATATTTTGTTGAGAAGTCTTTCATGTTCTTGCTCATGCTCTAACAGTTAAGAAGAGAGTGGCTGTGGTCATGAACCCTCCCCACCAATGTTGTGCTGTGTAATTTATTTATACAGTGTACCAGTAGTTCCCATGATAGTGTAGCACAACTGGAAAGTATGAGGTCCCATTGCCTTTGCCAACAAACACCATATATCTTTCATTGAACACTATTATTACACCCCTTCATTACTCTTCAATGATTCAGAGTCTTCATCATCATAGGCTATAGCTATGCCCCTCCATTACAAAACGTTTTCGGTTGGGTTGACTACTTGGCTTTTCTAACACTGTAAACCAACAAAATGCCCAGAGTGATATTTTTGATAGAAGATACTGTAGTGCTAACCGAACTGTAGCAATGTATTGTGGTTGTATTTTTTTTATTAAAAAATGAAGGGGAGGCGTATCAGACATCTAAAAAATGTATAATGTTTCATTCTAGCCACACAGAGTGCAGCTGGCTCACATGCCTCTGCAGGAGGTGATTCGGTTAGAGGATGAAAAGCTGCAACAGGGACAGACAGTGGTAAGTCATATTGCTTGGTTATTGACAATTACTATTATACTCATGAGCTACAAGGGAGGCTGCGTGATGTGTGATTGTGAGCTCCCTGCTTTACCAGCTACAGCGGTGGTTGAGTTATGGCCTCTTCTATCTGCAACTCAGCAAAAGCTCACAAAGTGTATGTTTAAAGTGATGCCTTGATGAAAAAGATTAAAAGATAGGATGGATGAAATGAGTGAAAGGTAAGGATGCATGGGTGGGTAAATGGATGGGTGAGAGGATGATTGAAAGAAAGAGTAGATACTGAATGGATGGATAATGGATTGGAAATGTTTGTGAAAGACTGGATGATATAAAGTAAAGTTTAAATCCTGAGGGTATGGGTGAACATAGTACGAAGAATGAAAAGATGATTTAATAATTTCTTCGATGAATAAACAGTGGAGCTCTTCTGGGGAGGAGCAGGCTTCTTGTCAACTTCAGTTACTTTGTTTTATGGTTAGCAAAGCTATTGTTCAAAGTTGGGGGGTATTTTATTTTTAGTTTTAATCCCTTAACTCACTACATTTGTTAAGTGAGGCAGATATGTATCCCACCCATCATCATTCATCAACTCCCTTCCTGCCAATGGCATTTCATCACCCATGACTGAAGAAGTGCAGTATGGGTCAATTTGTGACTGCAGAGTTGGCTCTGCAATGTGCACCTGCTTCGGTTAATAAAGCATGTACAAACTTTTCAAAGCATTGCGAGTTGAACACATGAGGCGTGTTTCCCTTCGCCACTCAGTCGCCTCTCCTTCACTTCTTTATTCTTTCCTAAGTTCTTCCATCCCAGCCTACAAAAAAGTTGAAAAAGCCATTCTTGCCACATTTTTCTGGCCATGTGAAGTGATTCCAAAATATATTTCTTGGTTTCCCATAACAGATTTATTTGATACCTATTCAGATTTTTCCCTTTAGACTTTCGCCAATTATAGTACCTGAATAAGCCAAAGTTTAGGCACATGACAAGTCAAAGATCAGTGACACCCCTCCATTCTAAAACAAAAGCTCTACCTACCACCTAATCCTTCTACCTTACCGTGCAGTAGAGTAAGTTCAGTTTTCTTTCTTTACTACCCAACAAATTCATTTGTTGGAAATAATTTGTGGTGCTGAGCGAGACCAGTGAGTAAATTGGGAATAGTAAGTGCCTGATTTGATATCAGGTTTGAAGAACGTGCCCAATACAATCTACATAGCCTGTTTCTTCCCCTGTAGTGTAGTGTATCATTTTCCCCACCATCTATTTATAGTGGGCAGAAGAATAATAGCTGCTTTTTATACGTGATGTTTGTGACAAAGTATCAAATTAATTATTCACTTGCCTCTTTGGAGTCAGGGTACGAAGTGAAAGGCATTTTGAAAAGAGCAGGGCCATTGGAATTAAAGATAGTTAATTGTCAACTACAGCTGCCCCAGCTGCAGACAGTAGGAAAGTAACGGAAGAGCTGACAGGCATGCCTCCATTAACTTATCACAACAACTTGTACTCCATGGAGCATAATGCCTTACTCATAAATGAGAGGTAATTTATTTTTATTTTTCCACTCAAAGTGTCTGTTTAGTGACTGGAAAAAGGAAAAACAAATAAAATCACAGTTTTTTTGTTTTTTGTTTTAATCTGGTGTTATTCTACCTTAATCCTTTTCCATCAAACAGTCAGTGCTTTTTATGTGGGGCATGTGGGGTTAACAAATAAAATTGGCCCTGTGACGCTCCTTACCATGATCATATCAAATTCCAGTGTCCAGAGGGACCAGCAATGTACTGCTACTGTGCCACCCACTGCTTAATTTTAAAAAAGTGTTTGCACAGAGCATTGTTTACAATTTGTCTTTTTTTTTCTTTTTTTTCTCAATATAGCTACTCCTGCTGGTCCACCAGCACCACTCACTAAGAAGGAGATAGTGGCTCATCTGCGTCAGCAGAGGTTGGAGACTATGCAGGCAGAATACCAGTGCCAGGTGGTCCTGGGGGATGAAGAGGCAGAAATAGCTACCTCCGACCCAGGCCTCAGTTCAGCAGCACGCCAGCCTCTCAGCCATTACATCGCCGGTGCCAGCTGTCAGGGGCCCATACTACAACTGCTGCCACCCCCCTCCTACTCTGACAGGGCATTGGTCCATCATCCTGTAGTAGAAGTAGTGCTCAGAAGGATAAAGGGGAGCCTGGACCAGCTCTGAACTCAAATAGACAATGCCCTCTTCTGAGCCCTTTTTTCATTTTTTGTTTTGGTAGGAGGGACTTGTGGCTGGAGAGGGTGGGAAGGGAGCTGGGACTGGATTTCACTTTGGACTTTCGTTGGACTTTTTGGGGATGGCGCCATTTGTTTGGGGAGGGGGGCCTGTTGTGGGTGGAAAGGGTGGGTTTTGTAGTTGAAAAAAATAAAAGGGGATATATTATTTTACTTCATTTATGCCTCAAAAGCTTATTTTGGTATTTTAATTGGCATTTCTATCTTTTAGTGTAAAAGCCACTAGGGGATGGTTGCCGTTGCCTATTTTGTCCACAAAATCCTAGATACACACAAGCAACATCTTCTTCAGTAGAAGTTAATTACTAAATAAACAAGTTCACTTAAATCCACAGTTCTTCTCTTACCTACATCGATGAAGCAAGGGCTAATACCTCAGTCTTCTCACTGCAGGGCTTTCCTAAGGGGGCATATTATCTTAAGGGGGTGGTAATAGTAGTAGCAGGCTAGCACGCTAACAGAGAAGACATAAGGTGTCACTCCCACCTACACAAGCTCCAACTGCAGGCTTAATCAAAGGGTTATCCATCACTGTCAACTACATTGAAAGAAAACAGAGAGTTAGTAGGTCATATATTATATCATAACTTTAGGAATCAAATCAAATCAAATCATTAACATTTATAAAGCGCGCTACTCACCCGTGCGGGTCTCAAGGCGCTAGGGGGAAGGGGGTTACTGCTGCTCGAAGAGCCAGGTCTTGAGGAGTCTCCGGAATGCGGAGTGGTCCTGGGTGGTCCTGAGGCTGGTGGGGAGGGTGTTCCAGGTCTTGGCTGCCAGGTAGGAGAAAGACCTCCCACCCGCCGTGGAGTGGCGGATGCGAGGGACGGCAGCGAGCGCGAGGCCGGTGGAACGGAGGAGACGGGTGGGGGCATAGAAGCTGAGGCGTCGGTTGAGGTATTCAGGTCCCTTGTCGTGGAGGGCTTTGTGTGCGTGAGTTAGAAGTCGGAAGGTGATCCTTTTGCTGACTGGGAGCCAATGCAGGTGTCTCAGGTGTGCGGAGATGCGGCTGTTGCGGGGTACGTCGAGGATGAGGCGGGCGGAGGCGTTTTGAATACGTTGCAGATGTTTTTGGAGTTTTGCGGTGGTCCCAGCATAAAGGGTGTTGCCGTAGTCCAGGCGGCTAGTGACTAGGGCATGGGTCACGGTTTTTCTGGTGTCGTGGGGATCCAGCGGAAGATCTTGCAGAGCATGCGGAGGGTGAGGAAGCAGGAGGAGGACACGGCGTAGACTTGTTTGGTCATGGTGAGCAGAGGGTCCAAGATGAAGCCGAGGTTGCGGGCGTGGTCTGAGGGGGTTGGTGCGGTGCCAAGGGCCGTGGCCCACCAGGAGTCGTCCCATGCGGTCGGGGTGTTGCCGAGGATGAGGACTTCCGTTTTGTCTGAGTTCAGTTTTAGACGGCTGAGCCTCATCCAATCTGCGACGTCCTTGTCGGACGTAGACTGTAGACTGGGACCGGACTACTACAACAGTGTTTGACACACAACAAAGAAGACCTGATATGATAATAAAAACTAGCAATAAGTCGTGCTTGGAGAAGATGGTGGAGTAATACCCTTCCTTTTTATTGCTGGAGATCTGGCAGCCATTGATTGTAAAAGAGAAGGTTCTTGCTCGGCAAGAAGCTCGACCTCCTGCTCTGCTCCAAATTTGGGAAGATCTACTGTTGGTTGCTGGCTGTAGCTGCTGTTCACATTGTTCTATTTCCTGAAATGATTGGATACTACTTTGAGAAAGGGACAAATCCAATTCAATGTCACTGCTCATCTTCATCCCCATGATTGCAGTGGGTATTTCACTGACAGACATGCTCTTGGGCTGAGGCTGATGTGGGAGTGCTGCTCCCAGGCTTCTTCATAGAGGCCTGTGTGGCAGGCACATGTCTCTCAAGAAAGGTTGTGGTGAGGACGCTACTGGTGAAAAGCTCCTTCTCCTCACTGACCACTTTCTTGGGAGCAGCTTTCTTTGGGGGCCATCTTAAAGCTAAGTTGGCAGTGCACAAAGCTGCACAAGTGAAAGAGATTGAAGGACTCAAAAGTAACAGTATAGGCCTTCTCTTTGGCAATATTGCGGGTGATGTGGCGTCTCTTCTCTAGTGCACCTAAAATCAACCAAACAAGAAAAGCATGTAGTTAGTGAAAAGTGACATTGTTAGAGATTGGAATAGTAAAAACAAATGCAATATTAGTGTGGCTGGTTACTTTTGTAAGAAATATCAATCTAATCTAACATTTTAAATTCCAACCACACCACTACACCATAAAAGTTTGTTTAAAATCAGACAACACACAGATATAGCTCTTTGCTTTATCTCCATCTGTTTTAAAGGAGACACCTGTGGTAGTCAAAGAGAGGTACATTGGGAAATTGAATAAAATTAAAAAAAGATGAATTATGCTGCTGATGTGTCTGCAGTGCACCGCATCCAGGATGTCTAGGAGGAAATGGACTTAATAAACACCTAAAGACACCAAATTCTGTAGCACAGTTGTATGCCTATGGTGGATAGATGGAGTAATGGATGGATGAATAAAGGCAAGATTTAGAAATAAATAGATTGAAAGAATAAAATAATTTAAAAATCAAAGAAAAATCTAAAACAAAAATGTAACAATTAAAATAAAAAACAAGCAATTACATTTTAAAACATTTGAAATTAAAATAACAAATACAAATGAAAGTACAATGTATAAATTAAAATACAACATTAAAATTAAAAATAAAACAAACAAAATAAAACATTTTAAAAAAATGTATCAATATTTGCAGATTTTTTTATGGGAGGAGAAGAAGAAAAGACATATTGTGAGGAAAGGAAAAGGAGGCGCAAAATGAAAAATGCAAAAAAAGGAAGGAAATAATGTAAGCAATGTTCATCCGAATCATATTCTTTTAGTATACATATACTACAATACTCCCCAAGCATATCAAAATTAAACTGGTATGACATCAATCCACGCAAGCGTATGGCAAAGGCACACTGGCTGCATGCACTAATGCCAGCCACATGGTCAAACAACAACAAGGATCAAGAAGGCATGGCAAACAAAGGACACATGCAAGCCTAGGGCAATTGCATACTAGCCGGATGCACAAAATGGCTGCCAGCCACATGTTGAAACAACAACAAAAAGGAGCAAGGAGGCATGGAGAACAAAGAAAATGTGTAAGCCTATGGCAAAAGCACACTGACTGGATTCACAAAATGGCCCGCAGCTACATGGTCAAATAACAGCTGTGAACAAGGAAGAATGGATAACAAAGGACACATGTAAGTCTGTTGACATAGACTACTCAAATTGGCACCTTACCACATGGCATGGAGAACAATGACAAGTGGTGGATGATAACAAACACACACACACAGGCCAAAAGGAGGCATGATGGTAACACGGAAGAAAATAATAACATTAATTCATCTATTCAAAACATAAAAATTAACTTTAAATTAAGCTATAAAACTTCACAACACACATCCTTCTATGCCATCAAATATTACCCTTCAACTTATACACTTTTTGCAAAGAAAATGAAATGCAAACAATGGACAACATTTTTTTTATTTAATCCAGTGCCATCCCTCTCCTAAATGAAGTTCTAAAAGCATAAACCACTGAAACATTTATTTCATGCACTGATGACTATAATACTGGGCATACTGGCTAGATGGCCCTTTGGAAATCTAGGCCACGTAGTAAAATAATATTGAAAATCTTACAAAAATGTAGAAAAGGTGCTGAACTGTGCAACAATTTTCCTTTACAAAGGTTGAAAAATCAATGAAATGCAAAATAAATAATAATTAGGCCCATGCTTAAACTCCAGGCCACCCACCACTATAAACATTTTAAATCAAATGAATGTACAAAGAAATACTGGTGCATGCCCAAGTAAACAAACAACACCATTATACAATAGTTTGTAAACTTACTTGTGTGATGTCACAAAAAGCAATGTTATTAAAACCAAAGGCATATCAAAGAGACAAAGAGAGCGATCCTTCCACTTCGAAATCCAAGTGAAAAGTGACCAGGAGATGGCCAAAGCACTGAGCCGGCTGGACAGGAACAGGAAGTTGGAGTCTCTGGGACAGTTCCTTCCTGTTTGAAAAATAGGCTTCTCACACAAAAAAAAATCTTGAAGTGTCTATTGGAGAAATTAATCCAGTCAAAAACCTTTTTGACTATATTTAGAAGCATTTAGGGGCATATTTATACTCTGTTTGCACCGAATTAGTGTCATTTCTTTTTACTCTAATTCGGTGCAAAACTAACTACATATTTATACTTTGGTGCTAGACCCCTCTAGCACCAAATTTATGGAGTTAAAGTCATTTTTTGAAAGTGGAGACATACTTTGCCTTAATGAGATGCAAGGTAGGCGTTCCCGTGCAAAAAATGACTCTATGGCCTTAACGCCATATTTAGGGGCATATTTATACTCTGCGGCATATTTATACTCTGTTTGCACCGAATTAGTGTCATTTTTTTATACTCTAATTCGGTGCAAAACTAACTCCATATTTATACTTTGGTGCTAGACCCATCTAGCATCAATGCCCTGATTTAAACTTTTTTTGCACTGCATGAACGTCATTTTATGGCACAAAAGTGGCGCAAACTTACAAAATATTGGCCCTTATTTATACCTTTTGCTGCAAAACTGCACTAACTCAGTTTTGCACCAAAAGGTTTAGCACCGGCTTGCACCATTTCTGTGCACCATCTGGGCACCATATTTATCGAATGGTGCAAGCCGGTGCAAAGGGTAGGCTAGAGTTTAAAAAAATGACTTTAGTCGGGTGGGGCTGGCAGTATAGAAGAAGAGGGCTTAGCACCAAAAAATGGCTTTAGGCAGGTTAGAGTAAAAAAAAATGACTCTAACCAGATTAGCGTCATTTTATGGTGCTAAACCTACCATGCCACAAGTCTCCTGCCTTAGAAAAGGCAGATGTAATGTCCACCACCCCAGTGGCCAGCACAGAGTCCAGGGGTCCCCTGGGCATGGCCATTGCACCCAGTGCCATGTATGGGGGCCCATTTCAGGGCCCCCTATGGCACTTTCAAAAATAAACTGGACTTACCTGGGATGGGGTCCCCCATCCTCGCAGTCCCCCTAATGTGGGTGGGGGTGCCCCTAGGGCCTAGGGAGGGCACCTCTGGGCTTATTCCATGGTGTTCCACCATGGAAATAGGGCCACAGGTCCCCTAACACCTGCCCTGACCCAGGTCTTAAAAAATGGGGCAAAGCAAGCTTTGCCAAATTTTTTGACCCCTCCTCCCTCCCTTGCACCATTTGTACATGGGAGTATAGATATGGTGTTAAGGCCATAGAGTCATTTTTTTGCACGGGAACGCCTACCTTGCATCTCATTAAGGCAAGGTAGGTTTCCAC
This sequence comes from Pleurodeles waltl, assembly GCF_031143425.1. Classification (NCBI taxonomy): domain Eukaryota; kingdom Metazoa; phylum Chordata; class Amphibia; order Caudata; family Salamandridae; genus Pleurodeles; species Pleurodeles waltl. Next base: position 1,076,487,450 of record NC_090446.1, on the reverse strand, counting down.
TTCCAAAAAATGACTTTAACTCCATAAATTTGGTGCTAGACGGGTCTAGCACCAAAGTATAAATATAGAGTTAGTTTTGCACTGAATTAGAGTTAAAGAAAATTGACTCTAATTCAGTGCAAACAGAGTATAAATATGCCCCTTAGCGTCAAAAAATGATGCTAATCTGGTCAGAATCATTTATTTTGACTCAAAACTGCCTAACGTCATTTTTTTTTAAGCTAGCCTACCCTTTGCACCGGCTTGCACCATTCCATAAATATGGTGCCCAGCTGGTGCTAAAAAATGGTGCAAGCCGGAGCAAAACTTTTTGGGGCAAAACTGCCTTAGTGCAGTTTTGCACCAAAAAGTATAAATAAGGCCCTTAGATTAGAAAATCTACTCCAGAATACATTTGTGCTCGTGAGCGTCAGTGCTCTTGATTTTCAATGCAAAAGCCATGACAGTGGGTTTCCGCACATTTTATAGTGCAAGATGCTGAAAAACGTAGGGAAATCCAGACCGAGTAACACAGTAAATAGCAGACTGACTAAATTAAGTCATCCAAGATGGAATCAATAAAATGCCATTTCACGGGGAAACATGAAATCAGAAACAAGTTGGTGGTGCTTCCTTCCAAAAGCAATCCTGATAGCAAAGTGCAATAATTAACATACATGATTGAAAAGTACGTAATAAACTGAGTTTTAGAATGCTTTCTCTCACCCTTCCAGCCTGCTGCAGTGCTATTTTTGATCAACCAGGGTTCGACCACTTGAGTGATGAGCATTTGGTGTAAGGTAAAGGGCTAGCCAAAGATGTACCAATCACCATCTGTTTGAAATGGGGTCTTTGGTAGACAACCCTGTTCAAGCAAAGACCCTCACTCTAGTCAGTGTAAAAGAGACTCACCCTTAACTAATCCCTGCTTACCCCCTTGGTAGCTTGGCAGAGCAGGTGTAAAGTATTTGTACCAACACATACAGTACCTTAATGAAAACACTACAAAAGGACACAACACAGGTTTTAGAAAAATAGGAAATATTTATCTAAACAAAACAAGACCAAAATGACAAAAATCCACAATACACAAGTCAAGTTATAAAAAAAAAATGCAAAAAGAGTCTTTAAGTAGTTTTAAACTCACACTAATGCTGTTAGCATGACAAAGTACCTTGGGTGCATCAAAAATAAGCGCTCACGGGCGAGTGTGCGTCAAAAAGGGCTTGCAATGCGTAAAATCCACTCACGAGCGGGACCGTTAGTCTTTTCTCCTTTCACTGGGTTGGGGCACGTCGTTTCTTCTCTCATCATGAATGCGATGTGTCGATCCGGTCAGCACTCTCGGGTCGGGGCAGGCCTTGCGTTGTTTTTAAACACCCAGTGGTACTTGCGTCGGAAAACCAGCCGCACGATGATCCAAAAACCACGCAGTGCAGGTTGCAATCTCCCAGCCTCCGTCAGCGATGCTGCACTTAATTTCTCCTGCTCCGTGCGTCGATTCATCAGTCGCGCTTCCGGCGAGTGTCAATTTTCAGCTGCGAAGCCATCGGTCCGTCGATTTCCCAGCTGCAGATCGGAGTCGCATTGATCTTTGCCCCGCACTGCGCTCTGTGCGTGGATTTCTTCCTCTTGGGCTGCCAGCTTCTCCTTTCAGGGTGCCTGTTAGAAATGGGGTTTCTGGTTGGCTAGGGTATGCACCTCAGCCAGGCAGAACTTACCCACTCTAGTCAGGGCAAGGGAGTTACACGTCCAAGATAACCCCTGCTCACCCCCTTGGTAGCTTGGCACAAGCAGTCAGGCTTAACCCGGAGGCAATGCGTAAAGCGTTTGCACAACACACACATACATGTGACGCAATATCCCCACCACAAAGGAAACACAACACCAGATTATATGAAAATATACTGTATTGTACACAACGTAATTATTAGACCAACATCACATAACAGTACTATCCTGCTACCTTAGCAGTTGTCAGAACGTTATACATTAGTTACTCTGCAAACTAGCAGTAGTCACACATAACACACAGGTTACTCAATATTCTGCAACATAAGCAGTAGTCAGGAAACACGTTATCACATTAGCACACTCGTCACAAGAATATCATACAACGCCCTTAGTAGGAACATTAGAAAATCTATGGCAAGTTAAGCAAACATACTAGCAAGTCATGCCGATAAAAGGAACATGTGCACACATATGTAAAAGCATCAAAATACAGGTAGGCAATACATCATAATTAATAAAGTCTGTAGCAAGAACTTCCATTATGGGTATATTGGCCCTTTTAAAAGTACCTGGGAATGATGAAGCAGGCACCTTCCGTGCCTGAAACGACTAACGGGGCCCCCGGCGCTCTTCTGCGCAAAACGGGGGCCTCCCTAGACTTGGCAGATAGAGAGGGGCGGCACGCACCCTCTCTGAGTCCTTGCCGGGCCCCTTCTGGGACCCGGGATCATTGGGGGGCCCCCCGGGCCTCCACCGGCCCTCTCCAGGGGGGGCCCAAGTCAGGGAAATCCTTGCAGGTGGAGGGGGGCGCCTCGCGCTCCCCCCTCTCAGAAACGCGGGACCCTCCGGGGACCCGCTAACCCCTGGGGTCTCCCTGGACCTCCGTGGGTCCTGCCACCATGGGAGACCCCGAAGTGGACTAATCCTGGCCCGCGAGGGGGCCAACACGAGTGCTGGGGCCAGGGCGAGCCTCCAGTGAGGCTGCCGCCCGGCGCTGGATAGCAGGAGAGTCCTCCGGGACCCCTGCGTGTGAGGGAGAGGCGTCCTCCTCTCCCTCAACATCGCGGCCCAAGGTGGGGCCTGCTGGTGCCCCGGGGGCGCTCCAAAAAGCGCGCGTCCCCCAGGGGCACGATAGGAGCGTGCTAGCTCCTTCCTTTGCTTCAGAGAGTGCCCCGGGGGCACTAGAGACAGCGCGAACCTCGCGCTCGGAGGCAGATGCTCTGACCGGGCTGCGGCGGTGTTTAATCCCAGAAAAGGCGCCGTAAAGAGCGCAAAGACACATTGAGGCTCCCGGGCTGCGGCGGTGATTTCCCTGGGCAAAAGAAAGGCGCTTTTCAAAGCGCTGAGACACCTCAGCAGCCCCGGTTGCGGCGGTGATCCTTTACAAGCGCTTTTCACAGCGCTAGGGCAATTATGCAGCCTGGGCTGCGGCGGTGATCTTCTTTTAGCAAAAGAAAAGCGCTTTCAAAGCGCAATGGCACATCAGCAGCCTCAGCCATTAAAAGAATGCCTTGTTCCTGGTTAAATCATTCTGCACAAAGGTTTGAGGGATGTTGCAGGGGTCAGGGGCCACAGCACCCTGCCCCTGGCAACAACTAAACAAGAAGGAGCACAGGGCTGGTGGGCCCAGCTACAGGCCAGCACAAGGGGTGCAGATGGTGGCAGTTCCTCCTAGTGACCAGGCAGGTCACAGGTCAGCACAGCAGCAGCAGTCCATGGCGGTTTCCTGGTGAGTCCATTCATCAGCGTTCTGTGTCCAGTTTCAAGTTCCAAGAATGTTCAAATTGTGGGGAAAATTCCCCTGTACTTATAGTCAGTTCTTACAGTGTTTTACAATGGTAGGGAGAGGAGGTTCCAGCCAGTTACAACTGGTTCTGGGAGTGCCCCCTCTCTCCTTTCAGCACAGGCTCCAAACATCAGTGGGGGGTTAACGACCCTATTGTGTGAGGCCAGGGCACAGTCTTTACAAATGCAGGTGTGCCCCGCCTCTCCCTTCTCTCAGCCCAGGAAGACTATTCAGTATGCAGATGCACCTCGGTGACACCTCCACCCTCCCTGTGTACAGGCTGTCTGAAAAGTATGCACAAAGCCCCAACTGTCACTCTGCCCAGACGTGGATTGGAGTCAAGCTGCAAAACACCAGAATTATAAGCACAGATAAATGCGCACTTTCTAGAAGTGGCATTTCTGTGATATTAATAAAAAATACACCCACACCAGTAAGCAGTATTTATTATCACCATCACAACCATACCAAACACGCCTACGCTACCCCTCATAAATCAGACAATACCCCTTACACATAAGGCAGGGCATTTCTAATGCAATCCTATGAGAAGGCAGCACTCACAGCAGTGAGACACCAAGTTAGGCTGTTTGTCACTACTAGGACAGGCCATGCAATATGGCACATGTCCTGCCTTTCTACATACATGGCACCCTGCCCATAGGGCTAGCTAGGGCGTACTTTAGGGGTGACTTCCATGTAGTAAAAGGGGAGTTCTGGGCCTGGCAAGTAAATTTAGATGCCAGGTCCCTGTGGCAGAAAACTGTGCACACAGGCCCTGCGCTAGCAGGCCTGAGACAGGTTTGAAAGTCTACTTCAGTGGGTGGCGCAAAAAGCGCTGCAGGCCCACTAGTAGTATTTAATTTACAGGCCCTGGGTATAGAGATACCACTGTACAAGGGACTTATAGGTAAATTAAATATGCCAATTAGGTATAAGCCAATCATACCAACTTTAGATGGGAGAGCACCTGCACTTTAGCACTGGTCAGCAGTGATAAAGTGCTCAGAGTCCTAGAGCCAACAGCGAGAGGTCAGAAAAACCAGGAGGAAGGAAGCAAAAAGACTAGGGATGACCATGCGTATGGCCAAAAGTCCAACACAACCCCCTACCAGCCAAAAGCCAGGGGAGAACAATCAATACCTTGATGTACTTCCCTGATTGGGGCGATAGAACAAGGACCCAGGCCCACAACAGCAGGGGCATGTTCCAGTTCTACGCCTTCCTGACTCCACTGGGATCTCTCTGTCAATGCGTCCCAGGCAGCCTAGACCAACCCACGGGGATTCTCTAGCTGCCAATGGCCAGAACCAGGCCCCAGGCCATCTAGGAGCCTCTGGTCTCTGAAACCATAATGAGTGGGGGGCGGTAGCCCCTGGTGCAAAGCAACCTGTCTCCACTCCATTTCCGATCAGTTCAGGGGCTCTACCCTGCCACTGATCCACCAACCTAGGGTCCGCACCCATAGGTTCTACAGGGGCTAGAGGCGAGGCTCTCCTCCCTCTACCCCTCCTTCTAGGATCCCGCCCTCCTCTCCTAGGAGGGGTATCACCAGAATCCACACTTGCCAGGGTGCTGGGTACAGCAGCCCTGCACAACTTTCTCGCCAGCCCAGGATCACTACCTGGCGACTGACCACCCAACCTAGGGAAGACACCCTTGGGTTGCACCGGGGTCCGGGGCAGGCTTCCCCCTCCCTGAACCCCACTTCCAGAGTCCTGCATCTCCCCACCTCGGGAGAAGCCACCAGAAGTTTCACACGGGGGGGTGAGCACACTAACCGCCCCCCCAACCAGATCAGAGTTTACCCCCTGAACCTGTCTATCTAGTCCAGGGACGACACCCTTAGACTGGACCATTGCCCAGCGAACCAGGACTTCCTTGGGAGCACACCTACCCCCTACCAGATCAGAGCTTACCCCCTGAATCTGGCAATCCAACCCAGAGTCACTACCCTGCGGTTGAACCACTGCCTGGCGCACCAGGACTTCCTTGGGAGCACACGTACTCCCCATCAGGTCAGAGTTTACCCCCTGAACCTGATCATCCAACCCAGAGTCACCACCCTGCGGTTGAATCCTTGCCTGGCGCACCAGGACTTCCTGGGGGGCACACCTACCCCCCACCAGGGAAACACTTTCCCCAAGGGCCACACAAGAGTCTGGCTGGCACAGGTCTCCTGACCTCTGCCCATCGGACAGAGTCTGGATTCCCCCCAGCCCAGAAATGGTCTCACCAAGGTCATTCCTGGGGGGCTCTGCTCTCAGAGCTGACCCCTGACCCTCCAGGTTCTCCACTGGGGCCCGCAGCCCCCTCTCAACCCTATGCCTGGATTTCCGCCTCCTCCGCTGTAGAGCGAGACTACCAGACACCAGGACCGGCGCAACGCTATCACCAGCCACCCGCTTAAGTCCTAATGACAAAATGGGATCCTTCTGAACAGCTGGCCCTACGGCACAGGTTAGGCTCACCTCCTGGTGTTCACTCATGGAACCTTCAGGGGCCTGGGACGGGATCTCGGGCACCTTGGGCCTCAGCCCAGCCCCATTCCCTCTCCTCGGAGACGGGACATGGGGTCCCTCACCCATCCCAGTCCACTGGGACCTACCTGGGACACTCCATTCCTTTCCCACCACACCTTGTTGGGAAACACCTAGACCACTCTCATTAGGAACACCCCCTAATGCCACACCAGACCCTCTGGTACGCAACCAGAAGTCTGCCTCCTTTGCGAGCTCCCTGGGGTCAGAGAGCTCACACACTGACAAGTGTTGGCGTAACTCTGAAAAACAACAACGAAACAGGTGCTCTCTGAGAATCAGATTAAACAGCCCTTCAAAATTGTTTACTGTGCTACCCTTCACCCATTCATCTAGTGCAATGCAGCAATCCTCCACAAACTCCTCCCAAGACTGGTGGGACAGTTTCTTACCACCCCTAAACCTTTTTCTGTATTCCTCAGGGGAAAAACCATACTTCACAATCAGTGCGTTCTTCACAGCGGAGTACCCCTCCCTGTCACTCTCTTCTAGAGTCAGTAGGGCATCCCTCCCCTCCTAAGGAATAAAACTCCCTAGGCCAGTTCCCCAATCCTTTTCAGGGATCCTGCGCTCTACCAGAGCCTTCTCATATTCCTTTAACCACTGATGTATGTCACCCCCCTCTTGGAACCTAGGTACCAGATCTATGGGTATGTGAGGAACATCTTTGCTACAGCACTGTACATTGCTGCCACCACTGGACTCCACCTGCACCGCTGGTGAGTCTAGAACCTTCAGACTGCGCTCTAGAGCGAGTCTTTCTCTGGCAAAGGCCCTCTCTGCCTCTTCCATTCTCTCCTGTACTAAGGCCTTCTCTACCTCAGCCCTTCTCTCCTCAACAGCTAGGCGCGCTAACTGCAACTTCAGGTCCCTCTCTTCCCGCCTATCTCTTAGCTCATCAGGCGTCAAGGAATGAGAGGTAGCCCTGCTTCTTACACTGGACCCAGCAAGGGACTCCCTATCACTGGGGCCTTCCCTGTCAACTGGCGTCCCCAACCGGTCATTCTCACCCTCCTGATCAGTCTCTCTACCACTCTCTAGGGATGAGGTCTGGGAGCCCTCCCATTGAGAACCCTCGCTACACTCAGGATCCTCTGGGTACCCCCTACGCACACTCCCTCCCTGGGTAAATGTCACAAACCTTTCAAAGAAATTCAGAGATCTCCTGAGGTCCCCTTCTACAGGCAGCCCTCTCTCTCTACAGAACCCCTCTAATTCCCCCTGCGTGTAAAACGGCAGGTCCTCTAAATCAAAGGTAAGCCCCATCTTGAAAAGGTACAATTAACTCAACTGTGACAATCACAATACCCAAGCGTGAGAACTGAAAACAGGAAAAATGACCAAAGAGAGAAAGTTAAGAGAAGCCAAACGTGATGGTCTAAACGCAATCCTTGTAGTGAAATAATGAGTCACAATGGTATTGTGCAAGCGCAAGTCCTATCCTCACCGCTGACTTCCAATGTTAGAAATGGGGTTTCTGGTTGGCTAGGGTATGCACCTCAGCCAGGCAGAACTTACCCACTCTAGTCAGGGCAAGGGAGTTACACGTCCAAGATAACACCTGCTCACACCCTTGGTAGCTTGGCACGAGCAGTCAGGCTTAACCCGGAGGCAATGCGTAAAGCGTTTGCACAACACACACATACATGTGACGCAATATCCCCACCACAAAGGAAACACAACACCAGATTATATGAAAATATACTGTATTGTACACAACGTAATTATTAGACCAACATCACATAACAGTACTATCCTGCTACCTTAGCAGTTGTCAGAACGTTATACATTAGTTACTCTGCAAACTAGCAGTAGTCACACATAACACACAGGTTACTCAATATTCTGCAACATAAGCAGTAGTCAGGAAACACGTTATCACATTAGCACACTTGTCACAAGAATATCATACAACGCCCTTAGTAGGAACATTAGAAAATCTATGGCAAGTTAAGCAAACATACTAGCAAGTCATGCCCATAAAAGGAACATGTGCACACATATGTAAAAGCATCAAAATACAGGTAGGCAATACATCATAATTAATAAAGTCTGTAGCAAGAACTTCCATTATGGGTATATTGGCCCTTTTAAAAGTACCTGGGAATGATGAAGCAGGCACCTTCCGTGCCTGAAACGACTAACGGGGCCCCCGGCGCTCTTCTGCGCAAAACGGGGGCCTCCCTAGACTTGGCAGATAGAGAGGGGCGGCACGCACCCTCTCTGATTCCTTGCCGGGCCCCTTCTGGGACCCGGGATCATTGGGGGGCCCCCCGGGCCTCCACCGGCCCTCTCCAGGGGGGGCCCAAGTCAGGGAAATCCTTGCAGGTGGAGGGGGGCACCTCGCGCTCCCCCCTCTCAGAAACGCGGGCCCCTCCGGGGACCCGCTAACCCCTGGGGTCTCCCTGGACCTCCGTGGGTCCTGCCACCATGGGAGACCCCGAAGTGGACTAATCCTGGCTCGCGAGGGGGCCAACACGAGCGCTGGGGCCAGGGCGAGCCTCCAGTGAGGCTGCCGCCCGGCGCTGGATAGCAAGAGAGTCCTCCGGGACCCCTGCGTGTGAGGCGTCCTCCTCTCCCTCGACGTCGCGGCCCAAGGTGGGGCCTGCTGGTGCCCCGGGGGCGCTCCAAAAAGCGCGCGTCCCCCGGGGGCACGATAGGAGCGTGCTAGCTCCTTCCTTTGCTTCAGAGAGTGCCCCGGGGGCACTAGAGACAGCGCGAACCTCGCGCTCGGAGGCAGATGCTCTGCCCGGGCTGCGGCGGTGTTTAATCCCAGAAAAGGCGCCGTAAAGAGCGCAAAGACACATTGAGGCTCCCGGGCTGCGGCGGTGATTTCCCTGGGCAAAAGAAAGGCGCTTTTCAAAGCGCTGAGACACCTCAGCAGCCCCGGTTGCGGCGGTGATCCTTTTCAAGCGCTTTTCACAGCGCTAGGGCAATTATGCAGCCTGGGCTGCGGCGGTGATCTTCTTTTAGCAAAAGAAAAGCGCTTTCAAAGCGCAATGGCACATCAGCAGCCTCAGCCATTAAAAGAATGCCTTGTTCCTGGTTAAATCATTCTGCGCAAAGGTTTGAGGGATGTTGCAGGGGTCAGGGGCCACAGCACCCTGCCCCTGGGAACAACTAAACAAGAAGGAGCACAGGGCTGGTGGGCCCAGCTACAGGCCAGCACAAGGGGTGCAGATGGTGGCAGTTCCTCCTAGTGACCAGGCAGGTCACAGGTCAGCACAGCAGCAGCAGTCCATGGCGGTTTCCTGGTGAGTCCATTCATCAGCGTTCTGTGTCCAGTTTCAAGTTCCAAGAATGTTCAAATTGTGGGGAAAATTCCCCTGTACTTATAGTCAGTTCTTACAGTGTTTTACAATGGTAGGGAGAGGAGGTTCCAGCCAGTTACAACTGGTTCTGGGAGTGCCCCCTCTCTCCTTTCAGCACAGGCTCCAAACATCAGTGGGGGGTTAACGACCCTATTGTGTGAGGCCAGGGCACAGTCTTTACAAATGCAGGTGTGCCCCGCCTCTCCCTTCTCTCAGCCCAGGAAGACTATTCAGTATGCAGATGCACCTCGGTGACACCTCCACCCTCCCTGTGTACAGGCTGTCTGAAAAGTATGCACAAAGCCCCAACTGTCACTCTGCCCAGACGTGGATTGGAGTCAAGCTGCAAAACACCAGAATTATAAGCACAGATAAATGCGCACTTTCTAGAAGTGGCATTTCTGTGATAGTAATAAAAAATACACCCACACCAGTAAGCAGTATTTATTATCACCATCACAACCATACCAAACACGCCTACGCTACCCCTCATAAATCAGACAATACCCCTTACACATAAGGCAGGGCATTTCTAATGCAATCCTATAAGAAGGCAGCACTCACAGCAGTGAGACACCAAGTTAGGCTGTTTGTCACTACTAGGACAGGCCATGCAATATGGCACATGTCCTGCCTTTCTACATACATGGCACCCTGCCCATAGGGCTAGCTAGGGAGTACTTTAGGGGTGACTTCCATGTAGTAAAAGGGGAGTTCTGGGCCTGGCAAGTAAATTTAGATGCCAGGTCCCTGTGGCAGAAAACTGTGCACACAGGCCCTGCGCTAGCAGGCCTGAGACAGGTTTGAAAGTCTACTTCAGTGGGTGGCGCAAAAAGAGCTGCAGGCCCACTAGTAGTATTTAATTTACAGGCCCTGGGTATAGAGATACCACTGTACAAGGGACTTATAGGTAAATTAAATATGCCAATTAGGTATAAGCCAATCATACCAACTTTAGATGGGAGAACACCTGCACTTTAGCACTGGTCAGCAGTGATAAAGTGCTCAGAGTCCTAGAGCCAACAGCGAGAGGTCAGAAAAACCAGGAGGAAGGAGGCAAAAAGACTAGGGATGACCATGCGTATGGCAAAAAGTCCAACACAACCCCCTACCAGCCAAAAGCCAGGGGAGAACAATCAATACCTTGATGTACTTCCCTGATTGGGGCGATAGAACAAGGACCCAGGCCCACAACAGCAGGGGCATGTTCCAGTTCTACGCCTTCCTGACTCCACTGGGATCTCTCTCTCAATGCGTCCCAGGCAGCCTAGACCAACCCACGGGGATTCTCTAGCTGCCAATGGCCAGAACCAGGCCCCAGGCCATTTAGGAGCCTCTGGTCTCTGAAACCATAATGAGTGGGGGGCGGTAGCCCCTGGTGCAAAGCAACCTGTCTCCACTCCATTTCCGATCAGTTCAGGGGCTCTACCCTGCCACTGATCCACCAACCTAGGGTCCGCACCCATAGGTTCTACAGGGGCTAGAGGCGAGGCTCTCCTCCCTCTACCCCTCCTTCTAGGATCCCGCCCTCCTCTCCTAGGAGGGGTATCACCAGAATCCACACTTGCCAGGGTGCTGGGTACAGCAGCCCTGCACAACTTTCTCGCCAGCCCAGGATCACTACCTGGCGACTGACCACCCAACCTAGGGAAGACACCCTTGGGTTGCACCGGGGTCCGGGGCAGGCTTCCCCCTCCCTGAACCCCACTTCCAGAGTCCTGCGTCTCCCCACCTCGGGAGAAGCCACCAGAAGTTTCACACCGGGGTGAGCACACTAACCGCCCCCCCAACCAGATCAGAGTTTACCCCCTGAACCTGTCTATCTAGTCCAGGGACGACACCCTTAGACTGGACCATTGCCCAGCGAACCAGGACTTCCTTGGGAGCACACCTACCCCCTACCAGATCAGAGCTTACCCCCTGAATCTGGCAATCCAACCCAGAGTCACTACCCTGCGGTTGAACCACTGCCTGGCGCACCAGGACTTCCTTGGGAGCACACGTACTTCCCATCAGGTCAGAGTTTACCCCCTGAACCTGATCATCCAACCCAGAGTCACCACCCTTCGGTTGAATCCTTGCCTGGCGCACCAGGACTTCCTGGGGGGCACACCTACCCCCCACCAGGGAAACAATTTCCCCAAGGGCCACACAAGAGTCTGGCTGGCGCAGGTCTCCTGACCTCTGCCCAGCGGACAGAGTCTGGATTCCCCCCAGCCCAGAAATGGTCTCACCAAGGTCATTCCTGGGGGGCTCTGCTCTCAGAGCTGACCCCTGACCCTCCAGGTTCTCCACTGGGGCCCGCAGCCCCCTCTCAACCCTATGCCTGGATTTCCGCCTCCTCCGCTGTAGAGCGAGACTACCAGACACCAGGACCGGCGGAACGCTATCACCAGCCACCCGCTTAAGTCCTAATGACAAAATGGGATCCTTCTGAACAGCTGGCCCTACGGCACAGGTTAGGCTCACCTCCTGGTGTTCACTCATGGAACCTTCAGGGGCCTGGGACGGGATCTCGGGCACCTTGGGCCTCAGCCCAGCCCCATTCCCTCTCCTCGGAGACGGGACATAGGGTCCCTCACCCATCCCAGTCCACTGGGACCTACCTGGGACACTCCATTCCTTTCCCACCACACCTTGTTGGGAAACACCTAGACCACTCTCATTAGGAACACCCCCTAATGCCACACCAGACCCTCTGGTACGCAACCAGAAGTCTGCCTCCTTTGCGAGCTCCCTGGGGTCAGAGAGCTCACACACTGACAAGTGTTGGCGTAACTCTGAAAAACAACAACGAAACAGGTGCTCTCTGAGAATCAGATTAAACAACCCTTCAAAATTGTTTACTGTGCTACCCTTCACCCATCCATCTAGTGCAATGCAGCAATCCTCCACAAACTCCTCCCAAGACTGGTGGGACAGTTTCTTACCACCCCTAAACCTTTTTCTGTATTCCTCAGGGGAAAAACCATACTTCACAATCAGTGCGTTCTTCACAGCGGAGTACCCCTCCCTGTCACTCTCTTCTAGAGTCAGTAGGGCATCCCTCCCCTCCTCAGGAATAAAACTCCCTAGGCCAGTTCCCCAATCCTTTTCAGGGATCCTGCGCTCTACCAGAGCCTTCTCATATTCCGTTAACCACTGATGTATGTCACCCCCCTCTTGGAACCTAGGTACCAGATCTATGGGTATGTGAGGAACATCTTTGCTACAGCACTGTACATTGCTGCCACCACTGGACTCCACCTGCAGCGCTGGTGAGTCTAGAACCTTCAGACTGCGCTCTAGAGCGAGTCTTTCTCTGGCAAAGGCCCTCTCTGCCTCTGCCATTCTCTCCTGTACTAAGGCCTTCTCTACCTCAGCCCTTCTCTCCTCAACAGCTAGGCGCGCTAACTGCAACTTCAGGTCCCTCTCTTCCCGCCTATCTCTTAGCTCATCAGGCGTCAAGGAATGAGAGGTAGCCCTGCTTCTTACACTGGACCCAGCAAGGGACTCCCTATCACTGGGGCCTTCCCTGTCAACTGGTGTCCCCAACCGGTCATTCTCACCCTCCTGATCAGTCTCTCTACCACTCTCTAGGGATGAGGTCTGGGAGCCCTCCCATTGGGAACCCTCGCTACACTCAGGATCCTCTGGGTACCCCCTACGCACACTCCCTCCCTGGGTAAATGTCACAAACCTTTCAAAGAAATTCAGAGATCTCCTGAGGTCCCCTTCTACAGGCAGCCCTCTCTCTCTACAGAACCCCTCTAATTCCCCCTGCGTGTAAAACGGCAGGTCCTCTAAATCAAAGGTAAGCCCCATCTTGAAAAGGTACAATTAACTCAACTGTGACAATCACAATACCCAAGCGTGAGAACTGAAAACAGGAAAAATGACCAAAGAGAGAAAGTTAAGAGAAGCCAAACGTGATGGTCTAAACGCAATCCTTGTAGTGAAATAATGAGTCACAATGGTATTGTGCAAGCGCAAGTCCTATCCTCACCGCTGACTTCCAATGTTAGAAATGGGGTTTCTGGTTGGCTAGGGTATGCACCTCAGCTAGGCAGAACTTACCCACTCTAGTCAGGGCAAGGGAGTTACACGTCCAAGATAACCCCTGCTCACCCCCTTGGTAGCTTGGCACGAGCAGTCAGGCTTAACCCTGAGGCAATGCGTAAAGCGTTTGCACAACACACACATACATGTGACGCAATATCCCCACCACAAAGGAAACACAACACCAGATTATATGAAAATATACTGTATTGTACACAACGTAATTATTAGACCAACATCACATAACAGTACTATCCTGCTACCTTAGCAGTTGTCAGAACGTTATACATTAGTTACTCTGCAAACTAGCAGTAGTCACACATAACACACAGGTTACTCAATATTCTGCAACATAAGCAGTAGTCAGGAAACACGTTATCACATTAGCACACTTGTCACAAGAATATCATACAACGCCCTTAGTAGGAACATTAGAAAATCTATGGCAAGTTAAGCAAACATACTAGCAAGTCATGCCCATAAAAGGAACATGTGCACACATATGTAAAAGCATCAAAATACAGGTAGGCAATACATCATAATTAATAAAGTCTGTAGCAAGAACTTCCATTATGGGTATATTGGCCCTTTTAAAAGTACCTGGGAATGATGAAGCAGGCACCTTCCGTGCCTGAAACGACTAACGGGGCCCCCGGCGCTCTTCTGCGCAAAACGGGGGCCTCCCTAGACTTGGCAGATAGAGAGGGGCGGCACGCACCCTCTCTGATTCCTTGCCGGGCCCCTTCTGGGACCCGGGATCATTGGGGGGCCCCCCGGGCCTCCACCGGCCCTCTCCAGGGGGGGCCCAAGTCAGGGAAATCCTTGCAGGTGGAGGGGGGCGCCTCGCGCTCCCCCCTCTCAGAAACACGGGCCCCTCCGGGGACCCGCTAACCCCTGGGGTCTCCCTGGACCTCCGTGGGTCCTGCCACCATGGGAGACCCCGAAGTGGACTAATCCTGGCCCGCGAGGGGGCCAACACGAGCGCTGGGGCCAGGGCGAGCCTCCAGTGAGGCTGCCGCCCGGCGCTGGATAGCAGGAGAGTCCTCCGGGACCCCTGCGTGTGAGGGAGAGGCGTCCTCCTCTCCCTCGACGTCGCGGCCCAAGGTGGGGCCTGCTGGTGCCCCGGGGGCGCTCCAAAAAGCGCGCGTCCCCCGGGGGCATGATAGGAGCGTGCTAGCTCCTTCCTTTGCTTCAGAGAGTGCCCCGGGGGCACTAGAGACAGCGCGAACCTCGCGCACGGAGGCAGATGCTCTGCCCGGGCTGCGGTGGTGTTTAATCCCAGAAAAGGCGCCGTAAAGAGCGCAAAGACACATTGAGGCTCCCGGGCTGCGGCGGTGATTTCCCTGGGCAAAAGAAAGGCGCTTTTCAAAGCGCTGAGACACCTCAGCAGCCCCGGTTGTGGCGGTGATCCTTTTCAAGCGCTTTTCACAGCGCTAGGGCAATTATGCAGCCTGGGCTGCGGCGGTGATCTTCTTTTAGCAAAAGAAAAGCGCTTTCAAAGCGCAATGGCACATCAGCAGCCTCAGCCATTAAAAGAATGCCTTGTTCCTGGTTAAATCATTCTGCGCAAAGGTTTGAGGGATGTTGCAGGGGTCAGGGGCCACAGCACCCTGCCCCTGGGAACAACTAAACAAGAAGGAGCACAGGGCTGGTGGGCCCAGCTACAGGCCAGCACAAGGGGTGCAGATGGTGGCAGTTCCTCCTAGTGACCAGGCAGGTCACAGGTCAGCACAGCAGCAGCAGTCCATGGCGGTTTCCTGGTGAGTCCATTCATCAGCGTTCTGTGTCCAGTTTCAAGTTCCAAGAATGTTCAAATTGTGGGGAAAATTCTCCTGTACTTATAGTCAGTTCTTACAGTGTTTTACAATGGTAGGGAGAGGAGGTTCCAGCCAGTTACAACTGGTTCTGGGAGTGCCCCCTCTCTCCTTTCAGCACAGGCTCCAAACATCAGTGGGGGGTTAACGACCCTATTGTGTGAGGCCAGGGCACAGTCTTTACAAATGCAGGTGTGCCCCGCCTCTCCCTTCTCTCAGCCCAGGAAGACTATTCAGTATGCAGATGCACCTCAGTGACACCTCCACCCTCCCTGTGTACAGGCTGTCTGAAAAGTATGCACAAAGCCCCAACTGTCACTCTGCCCAGACGTGGATTGGAGTCAAGCTGCAAAACACCAGAATTATAAGCACAGATAAATGTGCACTTTCTAGAAGTGGCATTTCTGTGATAGTAATAAAAAATACACCCACACCAGTAAGCAGTATTTATTATCACCATCACAACCATACCAAACACGCCTATGCTACCCCTCATAAATCAGACAATACCCCTTACACATAAGGCAGGGCATTTCTAATGCAATCCTATGAGAAGGCAGCACTCACAGCAGTGAGACACCAAGTTAGGCTGTTTGTCACTACTAGGACAGGCCATGCAATATGGCACATGTCCTGCCTTTCTACATACATGGCACCCTGCCCATAGGGCTAGCTAGGGCGTACTTTAGGGGTGACTTCCATGTAGTAAAAGGGGAGTTCTGGGCCTGGCAAGTAAATTTAGATGCCAGGTCCCTGTGGCAGAAAACTGCGCACACAGGCCCTGCGCTAGCAGGCCTGAGACAGGTTTGAAAGTCTACTTCAGTGGGTGGCGCAAAAAGCGCTGCAGGCCCACTAGTAGTATTTAATTTACAGGCCCTGAGTATAGAGATACCACTGTACAAGGGACTTATAGGTAAATTAAATATGCCAATTAGGTATAAGCCAATCATACCAACTTTAGATGGGAGAGCACCTGCACTGTAGCACTGGTCAGTAGTGATAAAGTGCTCAGAGTCCTAGAGCCAACAGCGAGAGGTCAGAAAAACCAGGAGGAAGGAGGCAAAAAGACTAGGGATGACCATGCGTATGGCCAAAAGTCCAACAGTGCCAGGAACTGAATGGACACCACAGGGCAGAGTAGGGGTCTCTCCAGAGACTCCAGGTGCTAGCAGAGAGAAGTCTTTGCTGCCCTTGAGACTTCAAACAACAGGAGGTAAGCTCTAAATCAAGCCCTTGGAGATATCTTCTCAAGATGGAAGAAACACAAAGTCCAGTCTTTGCCCTCATAATCTGGCAGAAGCAGCAACTGCAGGATAGCTCTGCAAAGCACAGTCACAAGCAGGGCAGCTCTTCTTTCTCAGCTCTTCTCCAGGCAAAGGTTCCTCTTGTTTCCAGATTGGTTCTTTAGTCTGTGGTTTTGGGTGCCCTTCTTATACACAATTTTTCCTTTGAAGTAGGCCTACTTCAAAGTAAAGTCTCTTTTGAATTTTAAATCCTGCCTTGCCCAGGCCAGGCCCCAGACACTCACCGGGGGTTAGAGACTGCATTGTGTGAGGGCAGGCACAGCCCTTTCAGGTGTGAGTGACCACTCCTCCCCTCCCTCCTAGCGCAGATAGCTCATAGGGAAATGCAGACTACACCCCTGCTCCCTTTGTGTCACTGTCTAGTGTGAGGTGCAACCAGCCCAACTGTCAAACTGACCGAGACAGGGAATCCACAAGCAGACAGAGTCAAAGAAGTGGTTTGAGCTAGAAAATAGTCATTTTCTAAAAGTGGCATTTTCAAACACACAACCTTAAAATCAACTTTACTAAAAGATGTATTTTTAAACTGTGAGCTCAGAGACCCCAAACTCCACATGTCCATCCGCTCCCAAAGGGACACATAACTATGGCCCTCATTACAGCCCTGGCGGTAAAGTCCGCTGACCGCCGTGCCGATGGCCGCCAACATACCATGTCCACTGCGGAAATCCGCTATGGGTATTATGACCCACACTCAGAAATCCTCCACAATACAGACACCCACAAAGTCTGCCACACCAAAGGTCAGTGATAAATTGGCGGTACCAAAACCCACACCGTTACGCCAACAGGAATATGCCCACACTATCACGACCCACAAAATACATACACACTTACAAAACACCACCACAATGGACAATTCAAAATACACACACCTGATACAAATAGACACAACACACCCACACACCCAATCCAATATAAACAAACATTCACATTACCCACAACCCCTTACAATGAAAAAGTTTGAAGAAGCAGAGAGAGAAAAGCAAAGACAACACCAGCATCCAGAGGCACACAACACCATCACTCATACACCATCCACACGCAAAACACCACATACCCCAAAACGTCACCCCACACATCACCTCACACATCACTCACACCACATCATCGCACCTCAAAGACACTCCAGGTTTTCTGAGGAGGAGCTCAGGGTCATGGTGGACGAAATCATCCAAGCAGAGCCACAGCTATTCGCATCACAGGTGTAGCAGACCTCCATTGCTAAGAAGATGGAGCTATGGCGGAGAATTGTCGACAGAGTCAACGCAGTGTGACAGCACCCCAGAACACGGGATGACATCAGGAAGAGGTGGAACGACCTACTGGGGGAAGGTATATTCTGTGGTATCCAGACACCAGGTAGCCATACAGAGGACTGGTAGTAGACCCCACCACCTCCTCCCCCACAACTAACCTCATTGTCCACAGGCTCCACAGCTGCCACAATACCATCATCAGGCCCATCCTCCTGCAGAAAAGGCAGTTGGCGTCACAAAGCCAGGTTGTGTAACATGCAGCATGCCACGATTATCTGGCACACCTTCGGTGAGTAGTATAGGGAGCCACCTGTTAGATGGAGGCACCGGAATCTGGCCTTCAGGAGGCCGAAAGTCTGCTCAACAATACGCCTAGTTCGCCCATGTGCCTCATTGTAGCATTCCTCTGCCCTTGTCCTGGCATTCCTCATTGGGGTCAGTAGCCACGAGAGGCTGGGGTAACAAGCGTCACCTACAAATGTCGAGGGAAATCTGTTAGAGACACACTAATACTTAGGGACTACACCATACCCAGATACCTATTCATACTGTGTGGGGGACCTTGGGCTCACCTATTAGCCACACACAGTGCCTCTGGAATTGGCCCATCACATAAGGGATGCTGCTATTCCTCAAAATGTAAGCGCCATGAACAGAGCCAGGATACTTGGCATTCACATGGGAGATGTACTGGTCCGCCAAACACACCATCTGCACATTCATAGAATGATAGCTTTTGCGATTTCTGTACACCTGTTCATTTCTGCGGGTGGGGACAAATGCCACATGGTTCCATCAACGGCACCGATTATGTTGGGGATATGTCCCAGGGCATAGAAGCCAGCTTTCACTGTGGGCAAATCCTCCACCTGGGGGAATACGATGTAGCTGCGCATGTGTTTCTGCAGGGCAGATAACACTCTGGTCAACACGTTGGAGAACATTGGCTGAGACATCCCTGATGCCATCGCCACTGTAGTTTGAAAGGAGCCACTTGCCAGGAAACGGAGCACTGACAGGACCTGCACTTCAAGGAGTATTCCTGTGGGATGGCGGATAGCTGACATCAGCTCAAGCTCCAATTGGGCACACAGTGCAAGTCTGTAGGTGGTAATGATGTGTCTGTCTTCCATTGTCGACAGGTCCACAAGGGGTCTGTAAACCAGAGGATGAAGCCATCTCATCATCTGCCCCAGCGGATGTGCCCTATGGAGGAGAATGGTGAGCAGAGGGTCTTGTACCACATAGGTTGCACAAGTGTTTTTGCTGTAATGTGAGTAAATCCGTGTGTGGCATTGTCTGTCCGTATTTCTGGCCAAATGTGCTGTGACGCAGTTAGGTGCCATGCCATGTACCGCCCTGAAATGACGGCTGCCTGACCTGTAAGGAGGGACAAGGGGAAATGAGGTAACTGCGCTGGCGTTGCGCTGCATCGCGTTAGGTGGTCGAAGATTGTCACGCAATTCAGCATTTGTTATCATTGAGCCCTATGGGTTCCAGGAGCCAACGATGATGTACGCCGCGGTGACAGTACGCACTGCTGCGGAAGTGACCGCCATTATCTACCTGTTCACTCACTTGATACCTGACCTTCAACAGGAGAGGACCTACACTGCAAGTGCTGCTGTGACCTGTGTCTGGAAGCAACAATGGCTCGAGTGGGAGGAGTTGGAGAGACTAGTGGATGGAGTCCTCCCCAAGTACACGCTGCTCTACGGTCCTCCAGTCAAACAGGTGAGTACACTGTGAGTATGATGCGTGGGCCATGAATGTAAGGAGTGGTGTAGATGGAAGATACACGTGGGGGTGGGGGCTGAGGCCTGCATGTGAGGATGGTGAGTGTATGTGTGTCAGGGCATGGGTGGGAACTGGTGGGCAATGAGTATGATGAACCGGACGGGAGAGTAATTTCCTTTCATCCTATACCTTTCCTCAAGGTCAGTGCCCACCAGAAAAAGGGTATTTGGCGTGCCATCGCCAAGGAAGTGCGGACCCTGGGTGTCTATCATAGATGGAGCACCCAGTGCCGCAAGAGATGGGAGGACCTGTGCCGCTGGAGCAAGAAGATGGCAGAGGCTTAGCTGGGGATGGCCTCCCAACTTGGAAGGGGTGCCCATCACACCATGACCCCCCTGATGTTCCAGAGCCAGCCGGTGGCATATCTGGAGTTGGATGGGAGCTTGAGGGCATCACAGCAGCCACAAGGGGGTGAGTACAGTCTCATTCAGCTGACTCTGCACACTTTACGAGGTGTCTGGGTGGGGGATGTGGGCTATGGGTTCCCCTAGACCAGGGCGAACTTGGTAGGGTAGGTCCCTTGTTAGGCAGGCTCTGAGGCACTCCAATCCCAATAGTGGTAGTGGGTGTCTACAACTAGTCAGGCTCCTGTGGGTTCCAGTTGTGCAGCAAATGGTGTTAGGCATAGTCCCCCATGGGCAGGTGATTTTGCTACTAGCTGCTAGTGCATGGCCTAGTGAATAGGGCTGCTCCCTGTGTGTTGTGTCTGCCAATGGTAGTGGTGTTGCTGGCATTGACCATGTGTCTCCTCTGTCTTTCCCCCCTTCTTGTTTTGTCACCCTGTCCTTGTGTGTATTAGCATCATCTGGCAGAGGAGCAGAGGTACCGGAGATGGAGGAAGCTGCATCCCACATGACCCAGGAGGGTGAATCCACCGATGGTGAGGGCACCAATGGGATGGAGGGCAAGGGGAGCTCCACGATGGGGACAGGAGGGGACACCAGTGACAGCGACTCCTCCTCTGATGGGAGCTCCCTTGCGGTGGCGGGCACCTCTGTGGCCACCGCAACAACAGGTACAGCCTCCACTCGCCTACCAGCACTGCCCTCCCAGCAGCCCCTCAGCGTGTTTCCCGTGTCCGCTCATCCAGGAGGGTGGGCATCTCCTTCACCCCAGGCACCTCAGGCCCTGCCCCAGTCAGCCCTGCTGCCCTCAGTGAGGAGGCTATTGACCTCCTGAGATCCTTCACTGTTGGGCAGTCAACCATTTTGAATGCCACCCAGGGTGTCGCAAGGCATTTGCAGGAAACAAATGCATACCTGGAGGGCATTCATTCTGGCGTGGTGGCCCAACAGAGAGCATTTCAGGCTCTGGCGTCAGCACTGATGGCAGCCATTGTCCCTGTGTCCAGCCTCCCCCTCCAACTTCCACTACTCGACCCAATCGCCTCTACCTTAGCCTATCCCAAACACACCATCAGACCAGCATGCACACACATCAACACACAAAAGTGGCTCAGGCAAATATAAGCACCACACATCCCACAGGCACTCACACAAGCACCATACCCATGCAGACACACCAACATCTACTGTGTCCCCCTCCTCCACGTCCTCCACCTCCATCCCTGTCTCATCTCCACTCACACCTGCATGCACTACATAATCAGCCACTACCTCCATCACCAGCACGCCCATCACTATACACCGCTCACGTGCAATCATCACCCCAACTACCATTCACACCTCCCCTGTGTCCTTTCCCAGTGTGGCTGTGAGCCCTCCTCCCAAAGTACTCAAATGCAGGCACACACCCACTCAACAGCCATCCACCTCACAACAGCCTCCAGCCCATGCAACTTCACCCAAACTCAGCAGACGTGCACCTCCTACAACCACTACCTCTTCCTCCACTCCCAAGCCCCTCCATCTTCCCGTCCCAGTGTGTCCAAAACAATTTACCTAGCTAACCTGGAGCTCTTCCTTACACCTCCCCCCGTCCTTGTCCTAGGGTCAGGATGTCTAGATCCCAGCCCAGCACCTCAGCCATAAAATCTGCATCCATTGTGGTCCCTGCTACTCCAGTATGGTCAAAGGGGGCATCCGTCAGAGCTGCCAGTGTGCCACCAATGGAAAAGAAGGACCACCCTATTCCACCACCGGCAAAGCTCAAAAAGGGACCGGCTTCAAGCAGGGGACAGTCACACCACCCACCCAGCAAGGCCTCACACAGAGTGGACAGTGCCAAGGTCCCTAGAGTGGCTGTAAAGATGGGGAAGGGTCGGGTCACAAGCCAAGGGGCACATCACCTCTGAGCATGATTTCACCTGGGGGCAGGCTGGTGACCACCAAATCATCAGGGATGCGACCTGCAGCATCCTCCTCAAGGATCAGCCATCCGAGGCTGCCGGAGACGGTATGGTGTCTCCATCCTCCCCAACAGTCACTTGCAGCACGGCCTGCACTGGCAGCATCTCCGCCGCAGCCACTGCCGCCTGCACCACCATCAGCACCGCCACATGCATAGCCGATACCACTCTGTCGGACGTCAACCCCATCCCTGGTGTGCAGCCGCCAGAGTCTGCAGGTGACGTCCTGGACCCTGGACACGCCACTTAAGACACCACCTCCAGCACTGACAGGAACCAGCAATTGGCAGCCTAAGTTCCGCAGGATGGAGTGTGGGTCTGCCTCCATGGAGTATCATGCTACCTGTTCCGGGTACATTGCGTGGCTGCAACACACAGGTGAGACGAAGCCAACATGCCACACCCCAGGAGCAGCATCAGTGGGCAAAAAGCCCCCTCCAGAACCAGTGTAGAAAAGTATCCACTAACCCAGTCCTTGGCAGGATGAAGCACTCTGGGTACAAAGTCCCCTCCAGAACCAGTGGAGGAAAGCATCCACTAACCCAGTCCTTGGCAGGATGAAGCATTCTGGGCACAAAGCCCCCTCTAGAACCAGTGGAAGATGCCACCCACTTGAGAGACTGTGGCTTTGCACTCCCCAGGACCAAGCAGTGGGCAAACCACCCACTTGAGAGACTGTGGCTTTGCACTTACCAGGACCAAGCAGTGGGCAAACCACCCACTTGAGAGACTTGAGAGACTGTGGCTTTGCACTCCCCAGGACCAAACAGTGGGCAAACCACCCACTTGAGAGACTGTGGCTTTGAACTCCCCAGGACCAAGCAGTGGGCAGTGAACCCACTTGAGAGACTTGAGAGACTGTGACTTTGCACTCCCCAGGACCAAGCAGTAGGCAAACCACCGACTTGAGAGACTTGAGAGACTGTGGCTTTGTACTCCCCAGGACCAAGCAGTGGGCAGTCCACCCACTTGAGAGACTTGAGAGACAGTGGCTTGGCACTCCCCAGGACCAATAAGCGGGCAAACCACCCACATGAGAGACTTGAGAGACTGTGGCTTTGCCCTCCCCAGGACCAAGCAGTGGGCAAACCACCCACTTGAGAGACTTGAGAGACTGTGGCTTTGCACTCCCCTGGACCAAGCAGTGGGAAAACCACCCACTTGAGAGACTTGAGAGACTGTGGCTTTCCACTCCTCAGGACCGAGCAGTGGGCATGGAGCCCCCTCGAGGAGCAGTGGCGTCATACCATCATCCAGCTGAGGTGCCCCCCTTCCCCCTGAGGTGCCTGTTTTTTCCCCCAAGTGATGCCCCTGCAGTGTTCTCTCTGTTTTGAGGCAGGTGTCATGTGTGGGCTTCGCCCATGCTTTTTGGGACCACTGGTCCACGGACATTTAATGGAACAGTGTACAGACTTGTGTACTTGCTGTAAATATTTGTGTATTCTGATTATTTACTGTTCTCTTGATTGTTCGAATATTACACTAGTTAAACTCATTTTGTTTGGTCCTTGCATTCTTCCAGGGGGTGACGGGGTGTATCTGTGATGTTATTGGATATGTGTGTGTGGGTGTGTATTATTAGGGGTGGGAGGTGAGGGTGTTGCGTTTTGCCTTTGTGTGCCACTCTCTTTTCCCTTCTTCCTTCCTCTGTGTGCTAGGTGCAGTAATCACTGTGGTTGTTGGTGCCTTCTTTCCACTTCGTGGTGTATTAAGATATACAGCAACATGGACAGGACCTGTAGTTCGGGATCCAGGGCGTCCTGGTTCTTCGTCGAGTGTCGTGAGGTGAGTGCTTTCCCTTCCAAATACTGCTTGTGCCATGCTTTTGATGGCATTGGTACCGCCCCGGAAAAGCTGGCAGATTGGTGCCTTGTAATAGTGTGGGTGGTACATTGTGTTCCGCCTGTCTGTTGGCCGTGACCGCCGCGGTGTTTGTTGCTACCGCCTTGGCGGTCGGAGTGTTAAAATGGCTGTCTGTATTGGGGGTTTCCGCCATTGTCGTAATTCCATTTTTTTTACCACCGGCCTGTTAGCGGTATTACCACCGCTTTATCACACACCGCCAGGGTTGTAATGAGGGCCTATATGTCCTACATTAACCATACACTGCACCCTGCCCTTGGGGCTACCTAGGGCCTACCTTAGGGGTGTCTGACGTGTAAGAAAAGGGTAGGTTGTAGTCGAATTTACAGTTAAAACTGTACACACAGACACTGCAATGGCAGGTCTGAGACATGATTACAGAGCTACTTAAGTGGGTGGCACAACTAGTGCTGCAGGCCCACTAGTAGCATTTAATTTACAGGCCCTGGCACCTCTAGTGCACTTTACTATGGACTTACTAGTAAATCAAATATGCCAATCATGGATAAGCCAGTTACATACACATTTTGTAAAGGGGCACTTGCACTTTAGCACTGGTCAGCAGTGGTAAAGTGCCCAGAGTAACAAAAACAGTAAAATCAGAGTCCAGCAAACATCAACAACCTGGGGAACAGAGGCAAAAAGTTAAGGGAGACCACGCCAAGGATTAAAAGTCTAACACCATCCTTTTTGTGTTTTTACTCTTTCCAGAACACATGAGCTAGAACAATTAAATTTGAGTAATTCCTTTACCATTCATTTTTCCTATGATATGCAAAATTAATGTAACCAATCAACACTAGTCTCTCACTTTTTCCAGACATACCTGGCTTACATACCACAGTAATACAACAGCCCCAAGGAAGATGTTGCTGAACACTGATCCCTTTGAGATCGAAAAACGTAGGCCTTATAAAAGAATATTTTGTGCCATTTCTGTGGACTAATTAACGTTGATAGCATGATTAACGGACACTGCGAGAGTACTTCTGTATTGGATTATATCAAATGTTTTTTTCTCCTAAGATCTGAATGTACTAAGGTGTATGTGCCTTTAACAAAGAAATGATATGCTTTCTTTAAAATGTCAGGTATTAATTGATACTATTTAGGTAAAAGATAACAATCAGGACATTTAACTCTGTTTTTGGTTTTATTACCATTTCCAGAAGTATGTTTTCCTTATATGCATGTTTATTTGATTTAAACGTATACAACTAATTTGATATTCTTGTGTAACTATGCATGATATCAGCAGTCCCACTCATTGACCCAGAGCCCGTTTGACAGATGGTCTCCCTGGTCATATATTTTCAATGACAGAACCAGCTGAGAAATCAAAGCACTTATGTGGTAAATGAGGTTAATTCTCTGACAAATATTAATAAACAAGAAAGTCAGTGGTCTTGCTTTCGAGACCTACTGGCTTTGCCTATGGTTTTAGCCATCCAGCACAGTGAGGCTAATAAACAGAAAAAAAAGCCTATGTGGCCACCTGCATCATTTTCTTGGTGTATACACCAAGCATGCACATGCCTACAAAAAGCTTCAAGCATTTTTTGTTTTCTTTTTGTTATTAATCCTTGTTGGATCTGCAAACAAAAACGGTGATGTGAGTGGGTGGTGGGGCAAGAGTGCAGGTTGGGAAGAACACAGGTGGGATAAGCAACACAGAGAGCAGAATTGTGGAGGGCAGGGATGTAACAGGAAGACATGGGCAGCAACATAGAAGGTGGACTGCAGCAACGCCCCTCACCTTCTGGGAGATGTAGTCAACCAAAGTCTACACAGGACAAAAGTAGACTATAGCTCATATCTGGGTGCCAAGTTCAACCACAGAAATAAGTGTGATGAAGCAAAACGCCAATGGAATGCAGTGGCCAGAATTGCTTTCCAGGTTAGCTATTGACTGTCCGTAGTCAATTTTTCACAAACAGCTGTGCTGTCAGGCAGGCTTCAACCTAAACAGACTCTAGTAAATAACATCAGACCGTTATGAGGGTAAACTGTTAGGCTTTCTCTGCTCACACTTTATCACAATTATCTTGAAACAGCAATAATACCTAGTTAGCTACCACCAACCATTGATGTTTGAGATTCTCATGAATGTCTACTGATGCTTTTAAGTTGTCGCTCACCATCTACCCCCTAATGCCAGCTAGTTGAGTGCACGCATTGTGTCACCTGCAAGGGATACTGCAAGGATACAGTGTGCCCTGGCTGGCTGGAGGCCCTGCAGATTGGCTGGCATTGGCTTCAAGCCTTCACTAGAGCCAACACACTGGCAACCCAGTGGGAACGTCTGAATGTGGCAGACGGTATGCCGCTGGTTTGAGGCCTGTTCTTGATCACTACTGCCGTGGGCTGGCGGTAAGCCCACCAAGTTCATAATGGTTCCAAAAGTCTAGTACTGATCATTGTGGATGGGTTGAGATATGGTGTGTTTTGAGCATACCATTCATCGCATTTTTGGATTTGTGTTTGCTAAACCATAACAAACCTTTACCTGTATTTGTAATGCTATTTTTTGAGTTTTTTATTGATGCTTTTATATAGACATGAACTCTTCCAGTGGATTTAGTTGCAATGTACTCATTATGTGCTGTGTTTGGTCTACTGCCTTCAACCATACACAGCAGGGGTTGGCTGCAGGGCCTGGCCTTCATTCGTGGCCAGCACTGAACCATCATGGGCAGTTAAACCCCAATGCATGTGGCCGGAAGTCGAGTTTAGTCACTGGGACTGACCTTCTGCCAGGCCCAACAACACCTGTCCACGCACTCCATCAGGGCCTTCATCCTACCATAGCCATGATTGTTTACATTTTCTTTTTAGTAAAAATGACAATTATTGTGAGGATTGTGATTTCGGGAAAATAGTGAGTGCTTCTAAATAGAAAATGGGGGCAACATAATTGTGAGTTTTAGAAAAATCATTGATTTTATAGTGGAACATGTGCACTGTTTTTTTCCATGCCTCTGATACTCGCTCAGCACTTCACTGGGGCCAGACATCTCTCCTAGTGGCTTCAATCACTGTGGATTTTTTCCCACACATTAATACCACCAATTTCAAGTTGGCAGAAAAATAGTTTTAATCTCCTTTGTCACTTTCCTCAAAAAATTAAAATTTGATTGACAGAAACTGAAATTTTATAAATCATGATGTAACTAGCCAAGGTATACAAAAGGGGTAACTCTTTCAGTTCCAGTGAGCACAGTTTGCATACATAAACATCTACAATACTGCTGAACAGATTACACCGACCAAAATGAAGTACACTTTCTACTTTTAGTCCAAGTTTGGCATAAATTAGTTCAGCAGTGATAACATTTAAAAACACACCTGTTATGACCCACCCACTTTAACTTTTTTTCCCCTGGACGTTAATTGTATACGAGAGAGTGTCATATTGTGTGGTGATAAATTTGTGTTAATAAAATTCATAGGTTACATATATATACGTGTATATATTTATTTATATATATATCTATATCTCTCTCTCTCTATATATCTATATATATATATATAGATATATAGATATAGATTTAGATATATATAGAAATATATATAGATATATATTCAATGAAAAGTGTTCTTGTGTAGTTGAAGCGATGCACTCTGCTATCGGTGCTGGCAACCAGGGATAGACCGATGTCCCTTGCTTATTTACTTCCAAAGATGACCAAAATCACTGCTGCGCTACAGTTCACACAAATCCAAGTAATTTATTGATTGAGAGCAAACCACCAACGTGTTTTGATTGTGATCAAGACTCACAGGAGTCAAAACCCATTGGTGGTTTGCTCTCAGGGACAGGCGAAAGCCATATGACCATGCTAGGCAGATGAGAGGGGCAGTGGCAGCTCAACAGAACACTCAGAGTAGATAGGAGGAGCAGTGGCAGGTCTATGGAATATGGTGGGCAAAACGAAGGGAGCAAGGACATTCACACAGACATCGAAGGGCAAGGGAAGGAGGCAGTAGGCTAAGCACAGGGTCTAAGCAGGAGAGCAATGATGGGGCATTGAATTGGGCACTGAAGGCAGGAGAAGGAGGCAGAGACATCAAGCTAAATGGAGGGCAGTAACATCACATCGACAAGCAGGGCAGGAGGGGGTCTGGTGCATGGATTTGGATAACTGAGGGTAGGGAGGAGGTAGCTGGGGCAGCAAGCTAAGTGTTCAGAGCCAGCTAGGCAAGAAGGGCAGTGGCAGAGCAATTGGCACAGAGGGCTGTAATGAGCATGACCTTGGACAATGGATGGCAAGAAGGAGTGGAGGCAGTAGCAGCATGCTTGGGTGGGGGCAGCACAATTCCAGGCAAGGCCCTGCACCCAAATAGCCCCCACCGTACATTGTGATGGGCATCTTACTTAACGTTAAAAATTTAGAAATGCACTGTAAAAAACAAAGGTTACACGGGCGTTATAGTTAGGTTCCGATTTTACCCGCCAAAACAATAGAAATTCAGCAATTATAGTTACAGTTATTTCATGTAAATATAAATCATGCCCTGGTGTAACTATGACTCGTGCCTTTGCCATGCACTGCTAATCATCCCAGACATTACATCACTCATGACATCTTATATAACATCATTGATAATATCATTGTAACATTTGCAGTACAATTATTAATGAGAAAACTGTGCATGGTGGGGGCACGAGTTACAGTATAACTCTAACTATAACAGCTGAATGTTTATGGTTGTGTGCGTGTAAAATCTAAACCTAACTATAGTGTTCCTGTAACCTTTGGATTTTTTGTGAATTTCAAGGGATTTATTTATTCTATTTCCTAACTATAATGCCCCTTTAACCTTTGTCCTTTTCAGTGACTACTGTATATCGAGATACATACAGCCTACAGCCTGCTTCTACCAAATTGTGCCTTTAAATAGAAGCAGTCAGTTGAGGCCCTCCATGAATAATCCAATTGGAGCAGTTGAAGGACGAAGCCATAAAGGCAATAGTTAGTCAATTTACATAAGCCATCTTGCCGCACTTCAATAAATTGTGTCAGTGACATTACCTGCTATTAAACCAAGAGCACCTAAAAAGCCCTATTAGCAGTCAACCATTCTTCTGCAGCTAACCTATTCTTGCAGGAAAATGAGATCTGGAAGGACCAGGGGAGCCCTGTGTCCAGGCAAGAAGATGAAAATAAAGAGAACAAGAATGCTAGATCCAACCATTGTGGCATGTACAGGGAGAGAAGGGAAAACAGAAACAGTGACCAAAAACAGAATTTAACAACAGGGAGGGACACAAGTTGCAGAAGCAGTCAAAAGGTGATGGGTATAGGATAACATACATTTTAAATAAGAAAAACTCTGATCAAGCAATTCCTACGGATGATAAAGAGAGTTCAGCAGGATCCCAATAGGGGATTAGCTCAGATTTAGAAGATCAAGTGCTGGCCAAGGATAAGAGGACTTTCCTACCCAGCTCAAGTACAAGCCCCATTATAGCGCAGGCACAAGTGAACAATACCTGTGAATCATCTTTAGTATCACTCCTGAACCTCTCTGCCATTGAGAGGGATCAAGTACATGCCTTCCACATGAGGATAGCCCCAGGGGAAGGGAGCCACAAGATTATTTACTAATTGACTTTGAGGAATTTGCCTTAGTTGCTCCCACAGCACAAAGTGAAGAGGCATATACAG
This sequence comes from Pleurodeles waltl, assembly GCF_031143425.1. Lineage (NCBI taxonomy): Eukaryota > Metazoa > Chordata > Amphibia > Caudata > Salamandridae > Pleurodeles > Pleurodeles waltl. The sequence continues at coordinate 1,076,458,048 of NC_090446.1, read as the reverse complement.
CAAAGAATACTTTACCCTCCTTGTCAACAGGGAAAGAAGTGAAGTTGGATAACACCACGGTCAGTCTGAGTCCGTTTCTGATTCAAAGCATATGTCCAAATGAGAGATGTATGTATGAGGACAATTTTCCCATAAGCCCAATCAAGCTGGTGCTCTCTCACGTACATATTAAAGTATAAGCAACAGGTAGCAGGGCAATACATCTGCTGAAGGCAACTCAGGAGACAGAGGTTAAGACCTCAAGTCTGAACCTGGTTGCAGGTAAAGGGCCCCGTGAGGCCCTGGCCAGCACTTGGATATTCATCCATGCAAAACAAGAAAAAAGAAAAGATGACAACTCTGATTGCCCTAATATAGTCACTGCAAAAATTATTTCAGCATGCAAATTTCTTATTTTCAGGGGATTTGAACAAAAACCTCAACGAGAAGATGGCCATCAAAGTAATTCCAATAATATGATAAAGTTCAGAAACAGCTGGAGGAATCCAGACTAATCTTTTTGAATGGAAACACAAAAGAGGATTTTGCGGCAGCAGCAAGATTGTTGTGTGGACGAATTCGATCAACATTTGACTACACACTAATAAGTGAAGACAATGCTTCTTGGTGAATTCCTTTCAAACTTTCCTATGCCCAGAAAGTGATCATCTCCCCCAAATTCTCAATTCTCAGCTTTCCCAAGACAAGAACAGTAAATTATTTAGTTTTCAAACCAGTATCTTACAATTTTGAAAAGGCTAAAATGGAGCGTGATGGGCTTGGATCAGATAATGATGGTTGTTCACCTCTATGCAGGAAAGCAAGCTGTGCCCAATAATGAAGCTGCCTCCTATGAAGAGGCTTGAACAAACCTCATTACGACTCTTCTGACAAAATTTTCACCCAAAGAAAATATGAAACAGGGCATATGGGAAGAGAACACTGGTACACCACTGAGGAGCGGTAAATAAAGAAACAAATAGCCAAAGAAACAAGAAGACTAGGGATGCAAAGAGCGGGAAAATATAGAAAAATCACAGCTGAAAACAATAAGGCTAATATGCCATAAAGAATGTTGGAAGGCAAAAAAATCGGCATCCAGAGGAAATATGGAATAAGCTCCCACAGTTTAGCAAACAACCGAAGAGCAAAGACTTTTGGGGCATGATCAATAGGCTGGTTAAGGGGTAAGCACACCACCAAAATGCAGGGATCTCAGAGGAAGCCTGGAAAGCGTGCATCAGAGAAATGTATGCCCAGCCTGTTAATCTTCTGAAGAATACAAGCCAAAAAAATCAGAAGGCACCATGGTTAGAAGCCAGTGGGAGTGTCCAGGAATCAAACCAAAAAGGCCTACGGTCACCTACGGAGTCAGGAAACGTCAGACTGCCGAATCTGACTGACCCAAACAATTAGAGATGATCATAAAGAAATTGAAGTCAGAAAGAGTGTCAGGTCTGAACAGAATTCCCAATGCACTATTCAAGTATGATGTGGACTTCTGGGCCAAGTACCTAACTCCTCTTTTAAAATTTTAAACAAATTTACCAGAAGACTGTTACACCAGCTTCATAGAAAGGTAACATATGTCATCCAATTTATAAGAAAGGAAGTCTCTCTTCTCAATGTAATTACAAGTTAATAGTTTTGATCAATGTGGAAGCTAAACTGTATTCATGCTGCATCCTTCAAGACTTGCAAGCCTGGGCTAATGGAAAAAAAGTCATTCCTAGTATGTAAAAGTGGTTTAGGCAGAGCATGGGAACAATAACAAATATATTGGCCATTACAATCTTGACTGAAAATGCTATACGATGCAAAACTCGCCTATTTGCATGATTCATTGACCTCAAATCTGCCTTTGATCGTGTACCATGCAAGCAACTTTGCGCCAAACGGGCAGAATGGGTAATCCCAGGCAAAATGCTAAATGTGATCGTAGCACTGTATAGTGAGACTTGAGCATAGGTCAAACTAGGAGACGGCAGCAGAGTCACCACAAGAATTCACACTATGAAAAGCTTGAAACAGGGGTGCATTCTAGCACTGTGCTTCTTCAATTTATATTTAGCCGACCTAAACAACCATTTGAGACAAGAGGACAGTCATCCACCTATCCTGGCAGCAGAACAAATAGCGTGCTTGCATTAGAAGAATGAGACGTCCAGGACTCATGGGACAGTAACATTGTAAGAGCAGCCTTTAGTCAAATAACAAATGTTTCTGTAAAACATCAGTCACTTCTACAAGATAAGAATTCATTTGCAACATGGCAGCACACCTGGACAGTGTTTAACTATTATAGCAGACTGAAGCCACAGGCGTATACTGTATATCCACCAATTTCTCTCCCACTCTAAAAAGATTTTTTATGCTATACTGATTTGGATACTGTAATACAAAATACCTCATCCCAACATAGAAGGGCAGACCGACATATCCACATTGTTGGTTGTGTGGATACAATAACAGAGTCGATTTCTTACATCCTATGTATGTGCCCAACAGTTTTGGAGGCCAGAAAGAATTTACTTACACTACTATTTCGGAAACTCCACATTCGCACTTGTAGGCAAGCGGTCATCACATGGCTGTGCAGAGATTTGACCCCCCTGGCTTGTCAAGTATCTTAACTTGTAAACATGGTGATGAAACTCTTGAGCAACATCGAGGCTGACTAAGGTCTAACAACGTGCCTCATATAAGCTCACCTTTTGCAGACTCTTCATAACGTTAAAGTGCCACAGTATCCAAATTGTACATGTAAATTTGTGAATCAGTGTCCGGCAGTTCCTCTTGTGTAGTCAGCAGAAGGGATTAAGTGTGACTCTTAGCTGAATGGTAGCCATAATAGCTGCATGAACTGTTACTCTCATTTGATTTGATAATGACTATGCAGTTGGAGCCAATTATCCTGGTTAAACACCTCGACATCTGTGACAATGTTTCAGTTATGTATTAACTAGTAGGGCCAATGTCGTACAGAGACTGTGGCAGACTAGGGACGCAAACATGTTTTATATAACACACTTTTGCAGATTTTGCTTAATGTTAAAGCACTTAAGAGTTCGGATAGTATTGTTAAAGTTTTTTGTATTATTAATGGCAGTCCCTTAGGTGCACACAGTTGAGGGGGTAAACTGTTAGGCTTAGTTGAAGGCAGATGGGACATCTGCATGAATTGTTCTTATATCAGATTTGATTAAACGTTAATGCACTTTAGAGCTGATCCACCTCGGCGGAACAGCAGGGGATTTGTTAAATGACTACATACTTTGGAACTGAGAAACTGGGGTGAAATACCTGGCCACTTGTGGCAAGGATTTAAGCTAAGTATCGGGTCGTAGGGCTTTACAGTTCTTTCTTTAGGTTTAACTGATATAATCACATCAAGGTTCTGGCTTTTATCTATATGCAATCGTTTTTAATAACTAAGAAATACATGTGAAACTTGAATAGAATAGTTTAGCGATACATAGATATATGTGTGTGTGTGTAAAATACAATATTTGACAGGGATCCATGAACTATAGGAAATATTTTATGATTCCCTATACAATATGAATTTCATCATTATAATGATGCGCTTAAACATCTCGACAGAGCTTTGCCAGTGTCGGACTACTAGGACTATGTGGCATGGAGGACCAAATTATATGAAATGTTTATGTAAATTAAGTGTCAAAAATGCAAATTATGGGGCACATTCTGTGATGGTATTATTTTCATCCATTTGAGGTTGACATAATAGGTTTTGTGAAATCTTCCAATTGTGCAAATGCAGAAAGTCCAGTTTTATGCACTAAACATCACTGCCACACACTCGTATAAACCCACTGGGCCTCACCACTGGTAATTTATTCATGTAAGGTAAACAAAACCTAAACATTCTTACTCTTATCAGTGGCCATTATATTACATGGTTACTCATTATGGGCCTGATTCTAACTTTGGAGGACGGTGTTAAACCGTCCCAAAAGTGGCGGATATACCACCTACCGTATTACGAGTTCCATAGGATATAATGGACTCGTAATACGGTAGGTGGTATATCCGCCACTTTTGGGACGGTTTAACACCGTCCTCCAAAGTTAGAATCAGGCCCTATGTCTTCTATATATCTATCTAAGAAAATGTGTTAATATTTGGGAAGGAGGTGAGCCCATCACAAGCAATAAGTCCACCACCTTCCTACTACTAGGAACAGTTGTAGCGCTTAACTCTCTCAAGGTATCAAGGCAGAGCAACTCAACGCCTAATCAGATGTGGTGTGGGCTCTTACCCCAGTCCACTGGCACACAACACGAAACACTTAATAGATCATTGTCCAGTTGGTACTTTCATTTATTAAGAGGAAAATTACTTTATTATGCTCACACAACTCTTTACTATGCATTAATTTACAAATATATGGATGATGTGGGGGACACCTATTTTGCAGTTCACATTCCTAGGGAGGCACTATAACTTTATAAAATATATCTGTGTACTCACAGACACAAGAAAACTTTGGAAGTCCAATTGTAAAAGTACTTCTAGTGGTGTTCTGTAATTATACATACTAACATATAATGTCTCCATAGGAATGCATTGTTTGGATTAGCGTATTCCATCATAGATTGTATTGGGTCTGTTTTCTCGTACCACTTTCGAGAAAAAAAGAAAAAAAAACAGCTCATGGATTTATTTCAGATTCTCGTTCATCACACTGTTTCAATGCACGTGGGTCACGGTTTTATTTACATTTGGAGTTCGCCCCGAATTGTCCGACGCTATAGTACATTTTATCGGTAGAAGATTCTCTATGCGTGTACCAAACATATAGATAGTGAATGTAAGTGGAAACCACAACCCGCTGTGCAGTTAAAAAGAAAAGAATCTCGTGCTGTGTTCACAATACTTAGATAAAAACCGTGCTTTCATTACTGAGTTTGCTTTTTTTCTTGTCTTGTGTCCTAGGAGCCCCAGAGGCGCCGACCAATGTCTGTCTCATGGTTACAAGCAACACATCACTCACTGTCAGCTTCCAGGAGCCTCTCAGTCTCAACTCGGCTGTCGTGACTAAATATAAAGGTAATGTTCTTGGCACCGCACTGTTTCGAGAGATTTGCGTTGAGTGTCGGATTTAATTACATTGAATTGGTCTTGCTGGATACAGATTCCCTTAAACCTGTTATCAGGGCTCTTCGCTGCTGCCATGCGGTTTTATACACGTAAAACGGTTGACAGCAATATTAGAAAGTTGAAAAAAGCAGCACACAAACATTATAACTCTAATAAACTTATTTCCCCCTGATGAGGCAGACAGATGGAGTTTCTGGGCGAAAGAAAGGTTATGTGACGGTCGATATTAAACGTGGCATTTTTACTGTATTCCACTGAAACGATTAACCTTTGGAAACATTATTGCGTCATTTGTTACCTTACTGTTTGTAATGTTTTCTAGTGATATTTGCTGTTTTTTTTGTCCGCTCTGAGGCTTCACATATACACTTTCACTTTCTTGATACATCTGCCATGTAATCCTATGACTTTAGTCAATCTTAAAGGACTGTAAATGATTGTTTTTCGGGAATACCAGTCCTACGTTTCTATTGACAGAACACGTGAGCTGCTTTACACGTTATTTCCCAAGGATCTTTCAAAAATATATTTACAGCTACTACTGAGTCCTTCTTAAATGTATAGTCGAATGACGCTAACACATTATTTTTATAGTAATCTCTACATTGTTCACAAACCAAATATCCCACACACTTTGACACATACAATTTAGTACAGTGGTACTACATCAGGAATTGGTTTGCCTGCATTCATTTAACCTTGAAACATTCACAGTAATTTCATATCAGAATAAAATTCCAAATGCAGTGATTTAAAGTAACACTGCGTTTAATATTGCATTAAGCATGTGTAACTAAAGGTTGTCACATTTTACACACTCCAGCAAGGGAACTATGTAGCATATTCTACGATTAACATCAACATGACTTTTCTCCCTGGCATATCAAGAGTATACTCACTGAAAATTACATTAATGGAAGCGATGCCAAAGCTTGAAAACCGTTGTGTAAATCTAATACAAGCCACAAATCTCTTTCCCCTGTCAGGAACAAATTAACCAGGCATGTGAAACAGCAACACAACGCTCTCCATCAACAAGCCATAAAAGACAATGGGTCATAGAAAAACACAAGAAGCAAGGATACTGGCATAAATCTCCCAAACATCAAGTCCAACAGGGACCACAAAGGGAAAGCAAATACAATGTGACAAGTCCATCTACAAAAAAGGGGAGGGGCACATCAGTAAAAGAGACTCCATTGCCCAACAATGAATATGGAGGCTCAAGCTGTAGCTTAAGAGCTACTGAACAAAAGGCCAGATAGGAGAGACCACATAGCACCATCCGCTTCAGAAAAGAGGGAGTGATACAACATCTATGGAACAGCGAAACAAAGAGTACTTTTTACAACACTCAAGTTCAATCATAATATTATAGGGGGGGGGGCTGGACAAGCCACAACCACAGGGCAAGTCAGTGGCACTCACCTGTCCTCCAGAGAAGGGAACCTATTGCTTATCCAGGACAATAACACCCCACAACTTTATCCCAGCAAGAAACATACAGATGAGGACCAGCACTCACCCACCTCCCAGTACAGGAGACAATCCATAGTCGTCAAAATGGTCCACAGTATTGAAATCCAGAGCCAACTCAGCGTTTTCCACGCAGCCAGTCACAAAGTGGTAAATCATCAGAAGAGCATCAACAGTCCCCAGCAAGCCAAGTTGGGAAGATGGGGCACACCATAGCCATCAAGAGGCAATGTGGCAGGGCACAGTCCACAACTTTCAAGCTTAGTAGGGCACAATTGGGAAACCACAGCTTGCCTCAACCGAATGGAAACAAATAGGAGGAGCACTCCCTAGTCCTTCAGCGAAGGGTGCTTGACACACAGTGAACAGACACAATCCGGCCTAAGTTCAGCAGGTAGCACACTCAGGAGACAGCCCACAGTCAACCCTCTTTAGCTGTAGGAAATAATCTACATCCAATGACACAGACTGAAAGCAGCATCAAGGAGCCGGGAAGTTTCAGACTGCATACCAGAAAAGTAACACACAGACCACAAACAAAAACAAGCAGGAAGGTTAGAGCACAACAAGGCCAGAAAAAATCTAAGAGACACAAAAACAGGCCAACAGTCAAAAGACATGCAGAAAGCATTGGGAAACTCAGGAACAGCCCACTCCCCAGACAGAAAAAGGGAGGTAATTTACATGGCTTCTAGTGTCTCTAGCATGCACATTGAACAGGACCTTTCCATTAATTCTGAGCCAAGGACCATCTAGTCAACAACAGGAACTAGCACTGCACAGCCTTAAACAGGCAGTATAGCAAGCCATTGACCCACATTATGGCAGTGGATAACAGATCACAAGGCTAGCAGGAGCCTAGAAACCAAGCAAAATGCAGGACCACAATCCACAGCAAGCTGAAAAGGGCCAAAAGGGCCCACAAAGTAAGCATGAATTGCCATCTAGAGACAAGAAGCACAAGGTGACTTCCTCCCAAAAGAAACAGATCAAACAAGGGCTTTTAAGCAGGGATGGTGCTTTAAAGATACATCTGGATGGACTGGAGTTTAGGTTTTGTTTTTTTGGGAAGCAGCAAGGTGCCTGTCTTCAAACTGAGGACACTCCTTATGACTTATGGGCTGAAAGGAGGAAGCGATGTGAAGATAGTTATGACGCAATGTTATGTACATGGGTTTCAGGTGTATTTATGCTAGTTTTAGAGTGTACATTGATGAGGTGGCTAACAGTAGTGTTGATTCAGCAGCTCTCTGGATAATATATATCTATGTTACTGTGGTGTACGTATTTGGGTGTAACAGTTTGTCTAACAATTAGTGACTAAGGATGGCCATTGTTAGGTGTGTCTGGAATGATAGTGTGTGCTAGTACTGCTGAGTGAAGGGCGCTATTATGCATTTGATGAAAACCAGGCTGTAGGCTATTCGGAAGATTGTAGGGTATTTGCGTGGTAAAGACTGTCTATAATGTCCTGATTGGGGATCTGTGTGATGAGTGTCTGATTTGGTTATGAGGCCCATCCCAAACATAGCTACTCTCTAAACCAGAACTACTGTAATCAAATCTGTGATTTAAGGCATGACCTTCTACAGACTGACTAGTAAATACTATTGCAAAGAAGCAGAAGAGCTGAACTTGGACATGGCATGACATTATCAAATGAGTAGTGTTTGAGTGAAGTGACTACTCCTCACACCAAGATGAGCATTCCCTTTGGTAGAATGGACAAAGAGGGGCAGTGCAAAAGCCAATGGTTGCATGTTCCAAGTCATCCACTCCACATCAGCTTCCATTCCAAGTCCACATCTGATGAGGGGCTGTATATGTTACCACTGTGGAGGAGCTGGTTATGCTACTGTCTCCCCAACCCTTGTTGAGAACCGGATCCTTTGCTCTCTCCTAAATCCCCTGTTGGTAAGGGTTAAAGAAGAGCAGTTGGTCTTAGCCGCTTTTGACCTCAAAGAGTCACAGCCTACTACTGTTTAGTTGTAACTCTTGGATGCCAAAAGTGAGTAAGACCAACTGGGCACGAGAAACACCGATTTGGCAGTGTTTCAACCCTCCTTGCCGCCTCAATTCCCCCATATCAGATGTCCTTTTTGAGGACACACGTTGTGTCCTTACGAGACAAGCACATACAGAAAAAAGCACAGTTGCTAGGCAAACAGGTCAAGTAGAAGTGGTACACCTCTGAATGTCAGAGGGCTTCTCCATGTTCCCTGAATGGTGCCTTGATAGCACTTGTCCTCCTAAAGTCCTTACCTTAACTACCTACCCATAGTCAAAGTGGCTAATTACACACACTGACATTCCTGCCTAACTTCATGTCTTTAGTGTTTAGAGCTGGGTTGGTGTAGGAGAGTGGGGAGAACACAGAGATTACCACCCCGTGAACGTCGCTCATCACCTGGCAGTTAACTAGTTGGAAAAGTAGGCTAGAGGCATGCTGGAAAACAGGGAGAGGAATGTATGAAGTTGTTGGGGAGAGTGACAGCTAGCTTGGAGCAGAGCACTGCATGCAGTAGAAAGTTCACAGAAATAGTCCTGGAGTGATGATGGCATAGTTCGCAGTTACCCCTTACCCTCAACTGGATGGCTGTTATGGGTGCTGTGATGCACAAAAAGCAGATTTCACTGGTGGGCCAGAACTCAGCATAGGAAGCAAAGGAGGGTGATGGTAGTAGAGAAATTATTAGGGGATAGGAGAGAGGAGAAACCCATAGGTCAGTGTTGTTCAGAAGTCAGGGAAGGTAAGGCACCCTCTGAGGATGAGTGATGCCTTGTTGCCCAGGTCCTACCACCTTGAGCTCTCCTGAGCCTCATGAGAAGATGAAACATGAGACCACATCACAATCACCAGATTCCAATCCAGACTGGGGCCTGTATTACTAAAAGGACACACTTTCCTTGTTTATCCCATACCATACCTTTAAACAGGTGCCCAGGGGAAAACTGGGAAATTGCACCCTATTATGAAGAATGTGCTGTCCTCAGCATCTCTGCAAACTGATGCTGCACTCTGGGCTGTGCATTCATGTGGAATAAGGAGAAGCTTTTTAAAAGCTGCTCTGTGTTTCTCTGTGCAGGCGGCAACACATCTGCACTCTCAACAGGGATTAGAGATCTCCTTCCGTGGACGCAGTAAGTGACTGCACCTGCTTGAATAGGGATGTCTGAAGAGTGCACGGTTCGCCCTTCGAACCCTTGAGAGGTCTGCAATCAAGGGGTGTACTGGCAGTGTGTCACCTTTATGTGGTGCACTTTCAACATACCTCCAAAGGCATGCTTGCCTCTGTGCTCACGTCAGTAATGGGTGCAGAGGCAAAATTATGCCTTTGTTTTCATGGGACCCCAGCGTCATGAAAATGAAAATGAGAGAATTCCGTCTCACAATAGCTCTGGCAGCACATATGTGCCAGCCCTGTCAGTATCACACAAGGGGCTGCATAATCCTCTGTGGTCCCTTGTGTAATACCAAAATGCCACGGGGCGCAGAAAATGGGCACACACTCCCATTGCACCTTGGTACACTTTAGGTAATATGGTCCCTGGAATACTAACTACAAATCTAAGTGAGGTGCAGGGTAGATGGATTACATCAGGAACTAAAATAAGAAAGAAGGTGGTGACTAGGCCAAAAAGCTCCTGATTGGAAAGGGAGCAAAACCGTGGGTGTCAGGTTATGCAGGACAAAAAACACAGGACTCACACTTAGTGACCCAGCAAGCAATTACATTCCGCATGACCTGTCTCATGTCTTATCACTAACCAGTACACATCCCAACCAGCTCTGCAACCCAACATTCTCTATGACAACCATTAGCCACTCCATTTCCTAGCACTTCCACACATCACCTAGTCGTACTTCAGATCAACCCTTCAATCTGCACTTCTACCTACCGCAAACCAACTGATGTTCCTCACCCAGCCCACCATATCAACCTACCGTAATCCCTTGCTTACAAAGATGTAAAATTCTTCTTACAAAATACTCCAAGTGGACCACACTTTCATGATATCAATATAGGCAACACTTCTAATCTAGTAGACAGAAGGGTGACAAGAGAAAGAGAGACTCCATTTAAAGTCTCTCATTCGAATTGACAACTGGAAATCAAAATACCTGCAAGGTGAGCTACTCTAGCCCCAAAATATCAATGGAGGAAAACCATAGATGCCCCTGAACTTAAAGAAAAGCAATATTTCCACCAATCACTGCACTCACCCATACTTTAGAGGAAAAGGAGGTCCTGCACTTTCCTTCCCTTCCAACTTGCTCTTCCCTACTGCCCACCACCCAGCTGAATTAAAGCCTACATCACAAGGTGTAATGACTGAAAGCTGTCCATATTGGGCTGAAATGGTAATCCATAATTTGTCCCCCATTTTACATCTCACCCCTGCTTATCAAACTACATTCTGTGGGGTCTTGCGATTGTCCAAGCTCCAAGCAACTCTCTGCTGCCACAAAATCACTTCCTAGGATGCAAACAAAAATCCTTGTTCTCGTGCTCACTCGTGCCAAACCATTTTGTCTTGCCTGACTAATGGAAATCAACTTTTACATGCTGGAATACATCCCCAGTGGTCCCGACTTTCCGTAATTGTATAGAAGATCAATAAGAATATGCAGGGGCAAACAGGGAAATAAGAGATCCTCATATAGCTCAATAGGGATGCAGTGGCCCTTATTTCTTCAATCATTCCTTTTGTCTTAAAGCTGCACTGAACCCCTCTTGACATGACTTCTAACTGTACTTCTTCTCATGGCTCCCAGCCACATTCAGCCAAGCTTTCCATACACCTATCAGCATTCTAAAGTTGATAAATTAATACAAAATGACAAAAGGAACATGAATGTTGGACTTGTTTTCTTCTGGTTTTCAAATGCAGCATCAAGAAGCTTCTGCACATGTTGTGCTATACAAATAAAATCATAACATAACATGTTTGTATGTGTGTTACAAGTGCTTCAGTTTCTGGGCTAGTGGGCCAATAGTGTTTTTTCTTTCAATTCCTTATTCTTTTTATTTTTTAATCATTTTCATATTTTAAAACAATGTCACCATGTTGCAGTAATATTTTGTGCCAATAAGGATCATACTATCCTGTAAAATACATTTCAGCTAAAAAGTGTTTTTATACCTAGTCTAAGTATACCTGCCAGCTAAGGAGTTAATAATTATATGCAATCGTTTTTTTTTGTTAGGTTTAAACTATTGCAAACAACCGGCCAGCACATTTTGGCCCGTGTGCATGTTCTTTTTTTACTTCCTTTTGCTTCTGTGACATATATTTTCAATTTAAAAAAATCAAACAATAACCATCAATCTAGCTTGTCAAGTCCAGATTCATTATCTTTGCCAATACCTGTGATTGAGATTCAGCACATTTGTAAAAGAGGGCAGCCAAAAATTGATTGTACACAAGAGAAGATAAATCCCCCATGGCTGAAATAAATCTGTAGAGGTTGTAAGAAGAATGAGTGAAACACATGAGGATAGAAGAAATGGATAATGTAAAAAGGGATATAGGCTTCCCCTCTTATAACGTATGGAATACAAGGCGGTTATGGGTGTGGAGAAGATTGAAGATAAACAATTGAAGTTGCACAAAAAAAAAGAGAAAAAACAAATAAACACAATAAAGGAAATTCAGGAATGATGACACAATTGCCCCAATGAAATACAAAAATCATTCAAAAAGATAGAAATCTGTACATAATTGTCAATGCAAGAAAATGAAACCTGGAACACCCTTAGGAACTCTCTCAGGCCTTGGTTCAAATTATCTAAGAAGACTGTGGTCACATAAGGTTTCAGAACAAAAAAAGAGATATATACAGATCATTAGGCCAAGCCAATTCAGCTGTCCTTGGGGTTTTGTATTAGGACCGTCTTCTCCCATTCATTCCTATTTCGAGCTATGATTTCAGATGTGCTCAGACCACTGTTTTGCACTGAAGAGGAGGATAAAAAAGTAGATATATTGACTATGAAGATTTTGGACCTGGCCTTTTTTGCAAGTTCCTCTCCAGACATTTTTGCCTCCTTCCTCCTATTTTTTCTGACATCTTGCTGTTGGCTCTAGGACTTTGAGCACTTTGCCACTGCTGATCAGAGCTAAAGTACAGGTGGTCTCCCTTCTAAAGTTGGTATGATTGGCTTATACCTAATTGACATATTTAATGTACCTGTAAGTCCCTTGTACAGTGGTATCTCTTTACCCAGGACCTGTAAATTAAATGCTACTAATGGGCCTGCAGATCTGCTTGCGCCAGCCACTGAAGTAGCCTTTCAAACCTGTCCAGGCCTGCTAGCTCAGGGCCTGCGTGCGCAGTTTAAACAGGGACCTGGCATTTAAATTTACTTGCCAGGCCCAAAACTCCCCTTTTGCTACATAGAAGTCACCCCTAAGGTAGGCCCTAGCTATCCCTATGGGCAGGGTGCTATGTATGTAGAAGGCAGGGCATGTGCCTAGTAGCGTGGCCTGTCCTGGTAGTGACAAACAGCATATTTGGTTTCTCACTGCTGTGAATGCTCATAGGATTGCATTGGAAATGTCCTGCCTCATATCTAGGGGGTATTGTCTGATTTATTAGAGGTAGCATAGGCATGTTTTGTATGATTGTAATGGTAGGGAGAAATGCTGCTTATTGGTATAGGTGGATTTTTTATTATCATTACCGAAATGCCACTTCTAATATATGAGCATTTCTCTGTGCTAATGACTCTGGTGTTTTGCAGCTCGACTCCAATCCACGTCTGGGCAGAGTGACAGTTAAGCTTTGTGCATTCTTTTCAGACAGCCTGTAAACAGGGAGGGTAGAGTTGTCACAGAGGTGCATATACATATGAATAGTCTTCCTAGGCTGAGAGAAGGGGGAGACGGGGCACACATGCATCTGTAGGGGCTTTGCTCTGGTCTCACACAAAAGGGTAATTTATCCCCAACTGATGCTTGGAGCCTGTGCTGGAGGAGAAAGGGGGCACTCTCAGAACCAGTTCCTACTGGTGGAAACTTTTTCTTCCCTCCTTTGTTAAACCTTTGCAAACTGAGTATAAGTACAGGGGATTTTTCCCCACAATTTGGAGACACTCTGGACTTTGACATGCATGTAACTGGACACAGAATACTGCTGGAGGGACTCCCCAGGAACTGCCCTGGACTGCCATTGCTGTGCTGAACTGTGACCTGCTTGGTCACTTCAAGGAACTGCCAACTGCCTGCAAACCCTTTGTGCTCGCCTGCTGCTGGGCCCTGCTGCACTGTGCTTCATCTACTGTGTCCCCCAGTGGCAGGGTGCTATGGCCCCTGCAACTGCCTTAAGCGCATGAGGAGCAATTCCTTTTTCATGATATTGCTCCAGGAAGAGCACTTTCGACTTATTCTATAGCGCCTTCAGAGCGCTTCTTTTTAATTACTTAGCGCTCTGAGGAGCGCTTGGGTGGATTTTACAGCCGAGGCTCACAGCCGGGACCAAAGTGTTTATCCGAAATGAGAGTGGCAAAAGAGTGCTGTGTCCTGTGCCCCTGGGGCACCAATAAGTGAAGTCTGGAGCAAGCGTGCCCCCAGAGCACTCCCAAGGCACTAACCAGTGTTGCTTGCTGCCCGCTTCACCGCTGCAGCCCGGGCAAGCTTCTTTCTTCGTGGGAGGACGATTGCAGAAGGAAGCCTCATCGGAGGCTCCCCGACCCACTGGGAGGATGGGTGGGGGAGGAAGGCTCAGCGGCGGTTCCCCCCTGCTCCACCTGAGTCCTCCTTTTTATCTTGAGGGACCGTGAGTGGGGTGAATGCCTCACCAGAGGCTCCCTGCACCATGTAGTTCTCTCCTTTGCCCCTCATCAGGGTGTTAGCTTGGTTGCCCCCCCCCCCTGGGGAGAGAGCCCATTGTGGTCCGGGGGGCAGAGATTGCAGGTCCCAAGAGGGGCCCGATAAAGGAAACGAAGGGGCCGCCTGCCGCCCCCTCCTCCCATTATAAAATCAGCCTCCTATTGGAGTGCAAGGGGCCCCCAGTTACTTTGTGGCACTAGAGGTTCCTTTTCATCACAAAAACAGGAACTCTTTTCTGGAAACACGCTTCCTGATATTTCTCTTATTGGCTTGGTGGGACTGTTATGCTAACCTGTTTTTGGTATGATGGGACATATATGTGCTGATGTTCTTTTTATGAGCATGACCTGCTGATATGTCTTTATGACTTGCCCTATGTTTTCTAATGTTCCTTGTATGGGCATTTATGATATTTTTATGACAGGTACATTTATGTGGTGATGTTTTCCTGACTACTGCTCATGTTGCAGAATAATAAGTAACCTGTGTGTTATGTGTGACTACTGCTGATTTCTGCAGAGTAAAAAGTTTGTGTAATGTTCTGACAACTGCTTGGGTAGCAGGGTATCAGTGACATGTTGTGTGTGGTCTAATTATGTTGTGTACAATACAGTTTATATATATAACTCTTGGTGTTGTGTTTCCTTTACGGTGGGGATAGTGCATCACGTGTGTTGTATGTATTGTGCAAATGCTTTACACATTGCCTCTGGCAAAGGCCTGACTACTCGTGCCAAGCTACCAAGGGGGTGAGTAGGGGTTATATTGGACGTGTAACTCCCTTGCCCTGACTAGAGTGGGTGGATTCTGCCTGGCTTAGGTGCAGACCCTAGCCAACTAGAAAGTCCATTTCTAACACAAGATTTTCTAAAACGGGGTAAATGTAAGGTGAATGTTAGGTGAGCCAGATATATTACCATCAAACATTTTAACATCATATATGCCATTCTTAGTCCAGGTTCTCAGCTATTTCAGTTGTAGTTTTTGTTTGCAGCAGCCCAGGGGGCAAACGTATTTTTGGTGTCTGTAAGAAATTAATGCTGAAAAGCAGCATTGTTGTATTTTCCTTATAACTGCTCGGGTCATTTTCTTCTCTTGACTAGTTTGTGCAAATCCAGCAGCTTCTGCTTACAACCTTGGCAATATATTTTTACTCAGTCCAGAGCTCACAGGATGGAATGTTATTTTTTTTTCTTTTGTGGACTAAAACAAAGTTTTAGTATCCTGTCTTTTTCTAGAAATATGAAGGGGTTTTAGAGACCTAAACACATTTGCCACTGTGTACACCAAACACCATAAAATACTACAGAATTGGTACCACTGGAAGTGGAATTGAATTATTATATATATATATATATACATATATATATATATATATATATATATATATATATATATATATATATATATATATATATATATATATATATGTGATATAGATATAGACATAGATATAGATATAGATATCTATCATAATATTATTTGTGGCAGCCCTTGAAATGCGAGGAACAGTATCAATAACAACTTTCAATAGTAATCAAATGCTAACTAAACAAACATTAGTTGTTTAGATGCCTGTTAGTGACATTGTTTCAGATTTACCCACTTTATTGTACTGATATTAGGAGAAAACCATATAAATATTAGACATGTGCCCCTCAAAATAACTGTAAATAGATCATAAATCACTGGATGAATGGGGCTTCAGGCCATGTTTCTTATGAAATGTGCTATGTGTATAAAACGTATAAATCCTTGTGGTATTTCTACTGGCAATGCTATATGGGGATAAGAAGTATACATTTCCACCAATATTCATTGCATTTGTTTTTGTCTCTCTTTTTCTGTACACATCTCACAAAATTGTGGCCCTGCATCTTATGCAGCAGCTCTCTAACCTTTAACATAAAGAGCACATTACACCTATAGGGAGACTATAATGAAATGAATTTAGTTATGGGGGATAAGGTTTGTTTTTATTCACAATGCTCTATGATGTGTGTTTAATATATGATTAGGCTGTTACACAAAAGACTGGTATCACAGTTGCACATTTATCTAGAATATATTTTGGTCATGTTAAGTCTGTAGCGCCCATTATTCGATGTAGCAATAAGCTTGCCTGAATTCTTCTAATGGTTCAGTGTTATCTTCCTGTAGTTAGAGATTTTAGAATCCCTGATTTCTTATTTTTCCTTTGTCACCCTTATTATATATTTGATGTTATGTGTATGTTAACTCCTTATAAAAATGTGAAAAACACATCTTCTGTCGAGTGAGATAAGTGTGTGTGTTTTTGTAAGTTTAGTTTTGATTCCATCTATGTTGCTTGTACATTTTGCCAATTTCTTTTTTTGGGCATTTGTTTGTATTTTGTGCCACATCATGGACGCAATATGATCTTTCCTGGCTACGTCATATGCACTTTTAAAGGCTCTGGTGTATATATTATATATAAGTATGGCTCCTACGTGGCTTTTGCCCTATACATCTAGTTTGTTAGGTCAAATTAAGGTTGGTCGTAGAGAATATGTATTTGTCATGCACATTTTGAGACTCTACATGTTCTTTTGGGTTGTATATTTGCTTCTAATACTACGTAGGATATATTTTTATCTATGTTCGGCAAATCATTTTTAGGCTAATGTGCTATGAAAGTTTCCTTGCTGGTGATTGTAATGCCTGCCTCTAGCTTGATCAGAAGGTAATCAAATGTCTGCTCCCTAATATAAAATGTATAGATGATTGTTACACACATATACAATAATTATATAGAAGATCCAACACATTTTAACCAGATCATTTTACTCACTCTAGTATTAGTTTCTCCTTACATCTTTCTGATGGATGTAATTGACTTTGGTATTAGCTAGGGGTGGGATGGAATTTGCAGAGTTTCAGTCTGCCGAATTCTAGGGGTTTACAGAAAAACTCTATGAGATTTGTCAGAATTCAGCCAAAGGACTGAAAAAATGCAGCTTTAGCACGTGTAGCACGAGCAGTGCTGAAAATCATTGCAAACTGTATCTTGTTTTGTTCAAGGGTAATCAGTTTTTCTAGTCGATTTTGCTGCCACTCAAGTAGAAATTCTACTTGAGCTGGTGCAAATCTACTCAAAAACAGCTCTCTGACTGCGATCCCTCTGAAGAGCGGTGACCACCTGTGTTAGAAAATCATGCTAGGGTACGCCAAATCTCACTAGCACTTAACAGCTCACATGTTCGGGAGCCTTGTGGGAGCAATATCTATGAGACAGTGATCAGCAGAATTTGACCAGACCGGAGTGGCCAAAATTCTGCCAATTCCAATGGCGTAAATGAATATTTCACCAGTTCCTAATATTGGCTCGAGAGCTGTTTTATACCATTCTCCTATCTTTGTTGATATATTTGTACAATCCTGTAACAGTGTGTCTTTAAAGGGTTGGATTCTGAACACGTCATTCTTGGAAGATGTTTACTTGATTTAACAGTTACAATCAGTGAAACATTCTGCTTGCTTCAGTATGAAATGTTCATTTAGTTTAGAATGCTATAAAAACAGTGGTTAGCTATTGGATGTTTTTCAACTGAGAAGACAGGATGAAATGTTCATCACAACACAGTAGGGCAACCCAGTAAACCTCTAGGAACTGGGTATTAACACATACAATGAGTAATTTCCTGAAGGAATAAGTTTATACTATATACTACTAGTTTCTATTTTGTTTACGGAGATGCAGTAAAGAATGTATCCATTCCCCTTTCTACAATTTACAATTACAGCAACTCAGCAATGAAATATATCTAGTATTTGGCATACGGCTATGTATGTCAACAATTTATTTATCCAAACAAACAGTTAAAAGAAACATCATAGGCAAATCACACTTTCTGCTGCCAACAACAGATCATCAAAATAGATCATCCAAAATAGAGCTTTAAATTCTGAAAAGTGATCCAAGACAACAAAGGACCACCTAATTATGTTGTCCTCCATATAATTTAGAAATGATTTCTTTGAGGAAAAACTGTTTTGAGTCCTTCAAATGTAGTACTTGTGGTGATCACTACATTGGCATTCCAGTCTCTGGTCATCTGACAAGTACATAAAACCATCTTCTGGCCAAAGTGTCAGATGTTACATGTATGT
The DNA here is from genome assembly GCF_031143425.1 of Pleurodeles waltl. Lineage (NCBI taxonomy): Eukaryota > Metazoa > Chordata > Amphibia > Caudata > Salamandridae > Pleurodeles > Pleurodeles waltl. The sequence goes on along the minus strand of NC_090446.1, from coordinate 1,076,439,505 downwards.
GTAGAACCTTGTAAAGTAGTATAACCTAAAACATGAAAGACAACAATACAAATGTGATTAGGAGAGACATTAAATGTGTAATGCACAATAAAGTACCCAACTGGAGGAACCAGGTTGTGATTCAAGAACACCCAGCGCAAAACATGCCTACTCCGCTGAGACCAATCACCAGAACATGTGTAGAGAGAACTAACACCTAGCAACTAAATACAAAGGTACTACCCTCAACAAGTGTCACAATAGTCCAAAAGAGTAATGAATCCTTACAGAGTCAATGCCCGGAAATCCTTAATCAAAGAAGAACATCTAACGGCAGAGAAGGAAAATATCAATATAATGTGAACATACAGGTAATGCTGATAAAGCCAGAAACATCTGTAAGTTATAGAATACTGTCAGAGAAACCCCAAAAGAAACAATACACTGAAACTTGACCAAATGAACTAACAATGATAGCTTACCAGTCCAAGAGTAAATCAGTGTAAGAATCCTCCTTGTAGAGAATACACGTGGGGAGAGGTACGGTGCCACCTAATGCATTTACCTAAACTGTACATCTGTAAAACATATAAATAAGCAAGTGTAGCTTGGTCCCCTTAATGGGCACAAATCGTCAGGTTGAAAAAGAATATAGAGCCACCATAATGAAAAATGACCATATACTATTAGTAGACTGTTGTTCCACGGGGTAAAACAGCATATCTTATCCAAATAATCAAATAGATGTCAAATACAGTATCAAAATATACAACTAAATGCTGCCAAAACTATATATGATAGTGATGACAAAGGAACAGAGCAAAAATGTAATTTAAGCAGAAGCGTCATTATTGAAAATGAAGTACTTTTGCCCTAGTGCAGTGGAAGCACAATCTGCTATGAATGACGAGGGTACTCTGTGCAGACGGGGGCATGTTTCAAGGACAGCATTAACATTATCCAAAGCTTTTTTTGGTGTACAATTAGCATATAAGATTTCTATAGCCATAGTGACAAGTAGCTCAAGTATGAGATCAAATTGTTAACCTTCCAATTGATTAATAACTGCTCTTCTACGTTGGGAGAAAGATTTAGGGCCACATTTTGAGTTTGGAGGACAGAAAAGCCTATCTGCTAAACTCCTGACAGGATTAATGCCGCCTTCATGGCGACCACCCCACGGACCTATTAGAAGCATTGTCACCGGCTCATAACCGAGCCAGCGGCAATGCTGTAGCCCATATTCTTTCTCACAGAGCTGTGACGCATTAGGACCTTGTATGATGAGTTCATATAGCTTCTTATGTATTGAAGTCATGAGGTTCGCTATGGAGTATTTTATATTGAATGTCATTGCTCAGTGCTGCAGAATTCCCTAATCATAATCACACTAGTTGTGTAACACTATACTTTCACCCTTGTCTGCTGGTTTAATAATGATATTGTCTAAATTAGACACATTTTTAAGGGCAGCAAATTTACTCTTTGTGAGATTAAGGGCATCATTACAAGTCTGGCAGTCTACTGGCCACCAGACTCATGGTGGCGGTCGGACTGACGCCAATGCTGCAGACTGAGTACCACATTATGACCGTGGCAGTTGTGCCACGGTCGGACCACAAACACCATCAGCTTTAGTTGTTCCGGCCATCTGTCGGTCTTGGCAGTTCTAACCCGCCAGGACCCCATTCTCCACAGGCGATTTCCTGGTGGTAACACTGCCAGGAGAAGTCTGGCAGAGATGGAGTGCAGGTGGCATGGGCTGTGCATGGCCCCCTTAACCAGGACTGTCGCAATTTCCAGTGTCTGCTTTGCAGATAGTGAAAATTGCGACAGGTGCTGGTGCACCCTATGCACTACAGCATTGCTGCCGGCTCCATTATGAGCTGGAGACATTGCTATAGGCCATTTCCCGCTGGGCCAGCAGGCAGAAACTGAGTTTCCATCTGCTGATCCAGCAGGAAACTTGTAATGGCCCAGGCGGGGAGGCTGCCACAGTGGCGACAACCAACCCATCGGGATTTCAGCAGATGGGCTTTTCCATCCACCAAAATCGTTATTAGGCCCTAAATCACAGATATTTCTGTTGTCTACTTTTTCAAATGCATCTATATCTTTAGACCTCAAAGCTCGATGTCATTAGCTCTTTTGGAATGAAAAAAAAAGTACTTCAATCTGATAGTCCTGAAGAGACATAAAATGCCAATTGGGTCATGAAAGGGTCATTTCTGTGTGTTGGATGAAGGATACCAAGGGGTTCACCTATATCGGGAACAGACGCCCTAGCAGACAAGAGTCTGTGCTAAAGTTAAACCCAAAACACTAGGGAAACCCAGTAAACCCACAGGAAAATGGGTTTAAACCTGTAAACTGAGGAATCTACTAAACGTTTCTTAGTAGTTTGTTTATGGAGAACCGGGAGCAGATATACCCTTTACTGAGTCTCTGTAAAACAAAATGCTAAGCAGAAACACTCAACTTCAGAAGATTATACCGTGTATATGTTAATCATGAGAGTATGTTAAAGTTCCTGGGCGTCACATGTGTTCATATTCAAGTGGCAAACAAACAATTTGCAATTTAACAGAGAAAAAACACAGATTTATACTTTGCAAAACCATTCACGGCTATCAGAAATTTGTCAACAATTCAAACAGGATCCTAGCTCTTTTGTTGAAGTAGCTATCTCTCTCAGTGACAATTGTTTAAATAGGTGATATTCGAGGCAGGATAAGGCTGGAAAATCAACATTTTTATTTTGTTTTTTGAACAGTCTTCTGACATTTTCTTATCCTCATCAAATAAACACATTCTTGAATGGACCAGCCTTCCTGAGACGTTTGGAGGAGTACAGAACCATATTCTCTGATGTTATAAAAGTGAAGGAAATTCTACATGCCATTGGATTGATTACCATAAGCAAACTACTAGGTTTAGGTGAACCTTTTTAATGTATTGACTCCATTAATTTAAAATGACATGAAAAGAAAATGTAATGACAATTAGGAAACTTGTTTCAGCAGTGACCAGACTTGTTAGTTCAACTTGGAAGCTTAGAGAAAATAGTACTCAATGTTCTAATTATCATACTAATTAAGCATACCACTCAAAATGAATCTCCTAAAGTCATGTGGAAAAATGTAAAAATATCTAGAAGTCTGTGTTGAATGCCCATTTTTATCTTAGCTTTATAGAGCAAAATATATGCTATTTGAAATTACACTCTTCCCAAAATAACTGTATATAGTAAATGATCTCTCATTATGAATCAATATAAAACCTGTTGTAATTTTGCTTGAGTATATTTCATAAAGGCATTGAGAACAAAGCTAAAAAACTCTTGAAAGTAAGAGCCTTTGGAAACTTCTATAGCTCGTTTTGTATTGATTTGGTCATGTATGATGAAGGATTCACATTGCTTCAATAATCCATATGGTTAGTTTGAAGAAGCTGTAAAAACGACATAAATGGAAATTGAGAGTGGAATGTTTCAATTTGGGTTAATGAAACTGTACCTATGCACAGATTTGGTTTCAAACTAGTGTTTTTAGTACAGATCTAGTTAGAATAAAGTTGAGTTAATGTCTGCTTTTGCTGATGGAAAAATATTGTTTTAATTCCCACAGGGTCATTTCTGCTGTTAGTTCTTTTTATTGAAATAGAAGAAGCCCTAATTATTGAGCACAACAATTCTTGATGGGACTGGCAAGTTTTTACGAAGACTCAAGGTTGCCTCCAAGAATTGCAGCCATTTCTTAAGCTGCTCCTTCTTTTCTATAAATTAAAAATTGGTTGAAGGAAAGAATGGAACTTTGAATAATCAAACAATTATTGATGTTCATCATGCCCAGCAATTGATCAGAATCTGAATTATATTCAAAGTAAACCTGGGCTCTTCCTAGAGTTTCTTCTTCTGTTAGGGACAATGATCTTAGCTGGGTATGTCAAAGTCAAGAACATAATAATATCCATCTGAGCCTGAGCTGTAACAAAGGGTAGGCAGTTACCGCTAATTATTTTGAACATTTTGTATTATTGGTACATTAATCTCCTGATCTGGAAGTTTGAATTAACTGGTTTGGTCTGAGAACATGAATATCTCACAAAAATCATCTATATACATTTCATAAAAAGCAATTCAGGATGCTAACAAATTGACCTTTGAGATATGGAAATATCTGGCTACCTGTTTTGCCTAATGGACACAGATGTCTAAAGAAGGGATTCCTCTTTAGAGAACTGGTTGCCTAGTAGGATGTGCACTGAATTGGACGCTGTCGTAGTCCTGGAAGTGAGGAGTCTTCCCTAGAAGCCTTGGTACTGTGGAAAATACAAGGAGTAAATTTATCAGCACATACGATAAGAAAGTGACACTGTCATTTTATGGCCCTGGAGGACTGGGGCAAGGTAACAAAACTCCTAAAGAAATATGCAACCTCCATGACTACATGTTTATCCCTTTTGATGCAAAACACAACAAAGGATTACTTGATCTCATAGAGCCCTCATCAGCTACAGTGTCCTGCATGCCCTGCTGGAGATACACTGGCATGGTCTAAAGATAACCATCATTGAGAGATCTCTCTGACTTCTGCAACCTGCTTTGACCTGCTGGAGGAAACTGACATCCAGAAAAAGACCATCGGCCCTATGTATTCTGCATTTGTTTGGTTACGAATTCCAATTTGTGATTTGGTCACATGTTTCCAAATCGTAATGTGGAATAGCGAATACATACCGATTCGGTTTTAGAAAGGGATGTATTCAGGGTGTCCCATCCTAATACTGAATCACAGCGGTATGTAGGAATGTTTTGTGACTGAAATATGGTAGCAAAACATTAGCATTTTTGGTGGTAACCCATTCACAAAGGACCCTGTCCCCTTTGTGAATTACAGGAAAAACATTTTTTTCAGAGCAGGCAGTGGTCCCACTTCATTAAAAAATGAAAATCAATCTTTTTTTTTTTTTTTTTTTTAAATGCATTTAAAAAAAAGATTGCTTCATTTAACCATCAGTCACACACATGGTGGTCTGCTGAGCCCAGCAGGCCAATATCCCTGTGATTTTAGCATTTCTTAATGGGTCGCAAACTGCAACCTGCCTCATTATCATTAACGAGGTAGGTCGATTGCAACCTATTAGAAAATGCTAAATGAAACTCATGGAGTTTCATACAATCAAATAGTGCTTACCTATTTGTAGTTCACAGAGAATTGCAATTAGGTAATTGCTATTTGAAATACTGCTACATCTGGCCATAAGTCCTAAGGTAGAACTTTAACAGATGTTACTAAGAAGGCTTAACTGAAGCTCCATCCATTATATTATGCTCGATATTGAGCCAATCAAACATGAACATTTATTTTAATTGGTATTTTGAATTTTCTTGTAGCTTTTTATAAAAACATTTAAAAAGTATTATCCGTGGTTCCCTTAATATGGTTTTTAATTGTTTTGTGTCATATTTTTTATTACGTTTTTTCTTGCTCTGAATTAGTTTGGGAATACTATTATTTTGCTTTTTTTCTTTAGTATTTCTTTATTACTGCTTGAACTTGCCGCACATTTCTCTGTGGAAAAATCTGGCTGCCGTTGTTATAATTATTAGAGATGTGTGTAATTTGTGAATTATGATTTTGAGTAATTTTTGCATAATCTTGTGAAAACCAAAGCCAAACCCAAACTGCCATTTGATAGTTCATATTAGCTTAAATTTTGGACACCAGGATACATGTTGCACTAATAAAAGAGTTCCAAAAACACAAAAGCACCATGGACAACAGACAATCACACTCCATTGTTAGTATTGTTTCCACGCGTTCTCTGCAAATTGTTACCATGAACTGTGCATTCAAGCTAATTTGTACAGCAAATGGATGTAATTATCCAGTGTGGAATAACAGGGTAATTTCACGGATGTCACATAGCAAGAGTAGCATAAGTTTTGCCTTGGACTCCTAATAAAGGTTGAGCAGAATTCCCTCAGTGAGCTGTGTTACTTTTTACCTTTCATGCTCTGTTCTTTTTAAGTTGGTAGGCACCTCCTTCCATTATTTATAAATGTCATAATTCTTCTCACTTTAGATCGAACCAGTAAATCCAGTAAGGACACCTTATCTTGAACATAGATTGTTTCACTCTTACAGATGATGATTCATGCAGTAATGAATACTTCAGCACAAGGAAGACATTTTTTCTCCCATGTTTATAAAGCATACACTTTACTGCTACTAGCTGCTTCTATGACTATGCCCATCTGCTCTATAGAAACATTTCTTATCTTTGGCAAATGCCTCTTTTTGTATGGTCACCCTTTTTTTCTGGACTGATTTTTGTGCACCTGGATACTGCTAACAAGGTCTCAGGGCATTTGTGCTTTGCCCCTAAAACATGTTGAAAATTGCTGCACTCCTGATTGACATATTTAAATTACCTTGAGTCCCTCGTCATAGTACATAGTGTACGTAGGGACTGTTAGTTACATGTCACTAGTGAACTTCTGTACATATTGTCCACTAATGTGGCAATGCAAAATATGCCTTCAGGCCAGCCCCTGCAGCCTGCGTAAGCTATTTTGAAACTAACAATTGAATCTACGAAAATGAACCTTCTATCAGACCTAAACATTGCTCTTTAGTACTTATAAGTCACCCCTAAGATAGGCAGTAAATGCCCATAGAGCAGAGTACACAGTATTTTAAAATTGGGACATATATATTTTGTTTTACATATCCTGGCAGTGAAAAACATCCAAAGTAATTTTTCATTTCAACAAGACTGGCTTTCCCACAGGGAAGCACTGGGTTACCTTATAACACCTTCTAATACTTACATTCAGTTTGGGGGTAGCTAGAAAAATTATTCAAAGACTCACCTGTGTAACAATTTATAATCAAACTTAATGCTCAAGGCGGATTTTATATTACTATTTTGAAAATTACACTTTTGGAAATAATTTACAGTAAAACACACAGGAAGTGCTGTAAATTTGAACCTCATCACCCCGGAGCTTTTATTGCATTGGTTGGGGAGTGGCCAGGAATTTCCCCCACCCACAGGATGGCACTGGGAATAAATGTGGCACAAACAGTACCCTCCTTAGAACATCTCTGGATCTGGGAAAGACAGAAGAAGAATCACACCTGCTGCTGTGAACTGTGAGGATAACCCTTAAGCCTAGACCTGCTCCCACTTGTACTTAGGACTGATGAGTGGACTCCAAGGGTAAGTTGGCTAGCCACCTGTTGAGCTACAGGAATACAAAAGCTGCAAGAAGTCTGTTTTCCTGAAGAGCCCAGCTGATCAGTTCCAACAGGTCTGGCCTGATGGCTTCTAATGGAGTGAGTCTTGATCTCTAAGGGGTGTCCCAAAGTTCTTGAGACCCTTAGATGCATGACAAAGTATACTTCTGCTGTCTAACTCTCAAATCTTTTAAGGATGTTTGCCTTGGGAAGAAACAGAAGACTGTAACCAGCCTGCCAAGATGGACTTTACCAAAGCATCTGCTAAGTGCTTCTTCTCAGCAGCAAATCCAATTCATTGGGCCTGATGCTGAGCAGCATCCAACATTCTTGAACCTGCACCGGCTACAAACTGCAGCCTTGCCACAGTTAGGACATCTGACTTCCAGAAAATAGACTAGGTCCGAAAGTAGAAATCTTCATCAGGTCCAACACCAAGCAACATCTGATTGATACTGCTGGCTTCCTGGTCATGAACTCTGGACTTTTCCCACCCTGAGCCTTTCATACTTTAATTAACTGCTTCAGCAATACCTTATCCTTTACCAACCCATTGTTGACGATCTCATCTTCAACATTCTCCAGCTTGGAATGCTACCTTCTCAGAAAATGTATAAGTCTGAAGGTAACTCTTCAACTGGAACCTGCCTAGGCCTTGTATTTGTATCTCACTCATTCTCCATTATGGTCAGTCCTACACTTTCCCTTTAATCCGGTCTATCATGACCAGGTGCCCATGGTTGATGCTTTTGCTTTTTGGGGCTAAAATGTAATTCAAACTTTACCAATTCATATCTCAGGTTCTCCTTTATGGATTATTGTCACGTTGGTGTTAGTTTGTATTACAAATTAGGTATTTGGTTGGCAGGCAGGTTACCCCCTGTCCGAGCAAGGACCCTCACTCTACTCAGGGTAAAAGAGAATCACCCTCAGCTAACCCCTCTCACCCTATTGGTACGAGCAGGCAGGCTTAACTTCAGAGTGCTAGGTGTAAAGTATTTGCACCAACACACACAGTAACTTAATGAAAACACTACAACATGACACAACACAGGTTTAGAAAAATAGAAAATATTTATCTAAACAAAACAAGATCAAAATGCCAAAAATCTACCATAGACAAGTAAAGTTAAATAATTAAAATGCAAAAAGAGTCTTCATGTTCTTTTAAACACAATGCTAACGCTGTTAGCGTGAAAATGTACTTGGGTGGCGTAAAAAAAAAACACATTGGCGAGTGTGCGTCAAAGAAGGTAAGCGGTGCGTCGATTTCTCACCTGCATGCAAGCAAGGCAGTGTGTTGTTTCTCCTTCTCTGATGCAATCGGCGAGTGTTGTTTCTTTCCCCGCAGGAGAGAGATGCGTTGCTCCGGACAAAACACTTCAGGTCCAGACAGGCTTGCGTTATTTTTCCTCGTTCAGCGATGTTGCGTCATTGCAGCCTCCGTCAGCGATGCCGAGTGTTGTTTCTCCAGCCGTGTGCGTTGATTTCACAGCCGCGCTGCAAGCTCTGCATCGATTTCAGCCGCGGAGCCGCCGGTGCGTCGTTTCTTCAGCCACTCTCGGAGGTTGCATCGGAAATTTCCCCACACGGCGATCTGTGCATGGATTTCCAACTTTGGTCCACCAGTATCACCTGTCAAGACCCCAGGAATTAGATAGGGCACAACTTGGCAGGGCATGAGTCTCAGCAGAGGCTCCAGGTGCTGGCAGAGAGAAGTCTTTGCTGTCAATGAGACTTCAACAACAGGAGGCAAGTTTAGTTTTAAGCCCTTGGAGAGTTCTTCACAAACAGGAAGGCACACAAAGTCCAGTCTTTGTCCTCTTTCACAGGCAGAAGCAGCAACTGCTGGATAGCTCCAGAAACCACAGGGCAGCTCTTCTTCCTCAGCTCTTCTCCAGGCAGAGTTTCCTCTTGGTTTCCAGAAGTGATCTCAAGTCTGTGGTTTTGGGTGCCCTTCTTATACACATTTTGCCCTTTGAAGTAGGCTTACTTCAAAGAAAAGTCTATCTTGTTTGTGAAACCCTGCATTGCCCAGGCCAGGCCCCAGACACACACCAGGGGGTTGCAGACTGCATTGTGTGAGGGCAGGCGCAGCCCTTTCAGTTGTGAGGGACCATTCCTCCCCTCCCTCCTAGCACAGATGGCTCATCAGGATATGCAGGCTACATCCCAGCTCCCTTTGTGTCACTGTATATAGAGAGGTACAACCAGCCAAACTGTCAAAGTGACCCAGACAGTGAATCCACAAAGAGACAGGCACTCATTACAACATTGGCAGTAAAAGCCGCTTACGGCCGTGCAAAAGACCGCCAACACACCGCCGCGGCAGCGGAATTCCGCCACGGTCATTATGACCCACTGCTCGGAGTCCGTCAAAATTCAGACACCCACACAAGTCCGCCACACCAAAGGTCAGTAATAAACTGGCGAAAACAAAACCGTCACGCCAACAGAAATACGCCCACACTATCACAACCCACGAATCCACGTGGTGGTCATTCAACCGTGGTATTCCATTGGTGGTACACACCGCTGCGCTCAAAATACACATACATCTCCAAAACACCACCACATTGGACAATTTGAAATACACACACCTGATACACATACACACACCACACCCACACACTCAATACAATATAAAACACACACCCACATCACCCACAAACCTTTAAGTCAACAATTGCGACAGAAGGCCAGAGAGAGACACCACCAGAAAGAACAATAGCATCCACAGGCACACAATACCATCACCCACATAACTTCCACGCACCTCACACAACACACCACTACATATCACCCCACTTATCACTACACACACCACCCCACACATCACCCACACCACCCCATGGCACGGCAAAGACACCCCAGGTTCTCGGAGGAGGAGCTCAGGGTCATGGTGGAGGAAATCGTCCGGGTAGAGCCACATCTATTCGGAACACAGGTGCAGCACACCTCTATAGCTAGGAAGATGGAGCTGAGGCAAAGAATAGTGGACAGGGTCAATGCAGTGGGACAGCACCCAAGAAATAGGTATGACATCAGGAAGAGATGGAACGACCTACGGGGGAAGCTGCGTTCTGTGGTCTCAAGACACCATCTTGCGGTTCAGCGGACTGGCGGCGGACCCCCACCTCCTCCCCCAAAACTAACAACAAGGGAGGAGCAGGTCTGTGCGATTCTGCATCTTGAGGGCCTCGCAGGAGTAGATGGAGGAATGGACTCTGGTAAGTCAAATCTTAACTATTACAACCCCCACCCTACCTGCATGCTATCACATACCCCCACCCTCACCCCCACCCCCATCACTCCAACTCCTCACAAATGTCCCACTATCACAACCCATCCATCCCAACACCAAGCCCTGCATGCAACTACAAAGCATGGACACCCATCACCAATGCATGGCCACTGCACATACCCACACACACCCCTAAAAAATTATCACACGAGGTCCCACACAAGAATGCAAGCACTGTACTGTACTGTACTGTACAGTATGGTACACGGTCACCCACCCATTGCACACCATGTCACACACAGATGTAATAAACATCCTTTTATATCCCTGCAGGACCCCTACCCAACGTCACCAGACGGGAGGGTCCACACATGTCCACACCACCAACAGAAGAGGCCCACAGTGATGACAGCAGCTCTGTCTAACTGGATCTAGATGATCAGCCCAGCCCATCGGGGACCTCTAGACAGTCGGTTCCCCTGACACAGTCACAGGCCACCACAGAGCTTCCCCCCTCTGGAAACATCAGCACAGAACCCACCCAGCAGGCCCATACCTCTGTCCCCAGGACACGTCAATCAGCAGTGTGTCCACCACTACAGGGAACCCAGGCTAACCCACCACCCCAACAACAACAGGGACCTGGGGGCAGTGGCAGTGGGCACACGGTCCAGGGGACGGAGGCCCAGGAACACAGGGGAACTGGGAGGGCTGCTGTGGGACAGGGGGAGGACAGACCAAGGGAACCCACTCTCCACAAGGCCCTCTCCAACAACATGGGAGCCTACTACCATTCCCAGGAGACGATGGCAACGGTACTGGCCAAATTTCAGGAGACCCAGCGCCTGCAGGAGGAACAGTATTTGGGCTTCAGGGAGGAACTCAGATCCATCAATTCCACCCTGGGCACCATCGTAGGGGTGCTGAAGGAAGTACTCAACACCAGGAGGGACACTGTGGCACAACAAGGGGCCCCTGACACTAGCCTGGACGATGAACTGCTCAACACCTCCGCCGGCGCTAGTGGACAGGAGGCACCGCCACAGGACCACCACACCAGCACCCACCACCTGCAGAGGGTGAACCACCCAGCAAACGGTCCCTGAGATCCAGGACAAAGACAGATAATGATGCCAAGACCCCCGCCAAAAAATGAGACCACCCTGAATGTCATCCTTCTGTCCCACTTTGTCACCCTGTCCATCCTCAAAGTGCCCCACCTCCACTTCCGATGCCGATTTGGGCAATGCACCTGTGAGACTAATATACTGGACTCTGCCATGGACATTCCTCCACCATCACCCCTCCCCCTCCAATATTGAGCACTTAAATAAACACCATTGAAGCACAAAACAATCTGGAGTCAATCTGTGATTTCGAAATAGTGTAATAGCAATTACAGTGTCAAAATGCTCTTTCAAATGTAATGTCAACATATCTATGTCACACAGCTCTAGTCCTTGAGGAAACAAAGCAGATGTCACACAGTGGGACCCACACCTGTGAAATCGTAAGGGAAAGTAACAACTCAGTGACCATACACTGGGTGAAAAGGACAGACAGTAGAGAGGTAGTAGTGTTAAAGTACATGTAGTAAGCATGTTTGTATTCTTACCTGTGTCTCACTGGAAATATTGCAGGATCACTGAGTTGCTGTTGTCCATATCCTCTTCTTCTGCTTCCTTGTCCTTATTGTCCACAGGCTCCACAGCTGCAACACCACCATCTGGACCATCCTCCTGCGGAAAAGGCACCTGTTGTCGCAAAGTTGTGAAGCATACAGCAGGCCACAATGATCTGGCACACCTTCTTTGGTGAGTAGAATAGGGATCCACCTGTCATATGGAGGCACCTGAAACTGGCCTTCGGGAGGCCGAAGGTCCGCTCTGTAATCTGCCGAGTACACCCATGGGCCTCATTGTAGCGTTCCTCTGCTCTTGTCCTGGGATTCCTCACTGGGGTCAGTAGCCATGACAGGTTGGGGTAGCCAAAGTCACCTGCAAATGGCGAGGGAAAACTGTTAGACACACACTAACCTGTAGGGATATCCCCAGACCCAGACAACCATTCCCACTGACTTGCTTCCAGGTGCTCACTTAATATCCACACACGGTGCCTCTGGAATTGACCCATCACATAAGGCATGCTGCTATTCCGCAGGATGTAAGCGTCATGCACTGAGCCAGGGAATTTGGCATTCACATGCGAGATGTTCTGGTCGGCCAAACACACCATCTGCACATTCATGGAATGATAACTCTTCCGGTTTCTGTACACCTGCTCACTCCTGCGGGGGGACCAAGGCCACATGTGTCCCATCAATGGCACCTATGATGTTGGGGATATGTCCCCTGGCATAGAAGTCCCCTTTCACTGTAGGCAAATCCTCCACCTGAGGGAAAATGATGTAGCTCCGCATGTGTTTCAGCAGGGCAGACAACACTCTGGACAACACGTTGGAAAACATAGGCTGGGACATCCCTGATGCTATGGCCACTGTTGTTTGAAATGACCCACTTGCAAGGAAATGGAGTACTGACAGCACCTGCACTTGAGGGGGGATTCCTGTGGGATGGCTCCAGCTGGGCACACAGTTCCTGGATTGTGGCACGATCAAGCCTGTAGGTGAAGATCACATGTCTTTCCTCCATTGTCGACATGTCCACCAACGGTCTGTACAATGGAGGATGCCGCCATCTCCTCACATGTCCCAGCGGACGGTGCCTATGAAGGACAACAGTGAGCACAGAGTCAACCAACTCAGAGGTACGTACACACAGCTTACACCGGACACGAATCCTAATCAGAAATGTGCCCTGTATGAGTGTTGAGGCAAGGCCTAGGTATGTGTGACACGGTTAGAAATTAAGCCATGTGGGTCCCTGAAACGGCGGCTGCCTGACCTGTAAAGTGGGACAATGGGATGTGAGGTAACTGCGCTGGCATTGTACACTGTTGTGGTAGGCAGTTGCAGACCGCTGCGCAATTCTGCATTGGTTAACATTGGATCCTATGGGTCCCAGGGGCCAATGAGAATGTACGCCGGCAGTGACGGTACGCACCGCTGTGGATGTGACCACCATTTTCTATCTGTTCAATCACTCGATACCTGATCTTCGACAGGAGAGGACCTACACTGCAAGTGCTGCTGTGACCTCAGTCTAGAAGAGTCAATGGCTTGTGTGTCTGGGGAAAGGGCCCCTGCCTTCACATCGGAGGAGTTGGAGAAACTTGTGGATGGGGTCCTCCCCCAGTACACGCTACTCTACGATCCTCCAGACAAACAGGTAAGTACACTGGGAGCATGCTGTATGGGCTATGCCTGTTTGGAGTGGGGTGGATGAAAGTTGGGGGGGGACATTGAGGCGTGCATGAAACGACGGTGAGTGCATGTGCCACATGGCAAGGGTAGGGATGGGGACCAATGACTGTGACGGTGCAGTTGGTAATAACTTTTCTTTTCTCCCTGTACAATTCATGTAGGTCAGCGCCCACCAGAAAAAGGATATTTGGCGTGCCATTGCCGAGGACGTCCGGACCCTGGGGGTCTACCACAGACGGAGCACCCACTGCCGTAAGAGATGGGAGGACATTCGTCGCTGGAGCAAGAAGATGGCGGAGGCCCAGCTGGGGGCGGCCTCCCAACTTGGGAGGGGTGCCCGTCGCACCATGACTGCCCTGATGTTCAGGATCCTGGCGGTGGCGTACCCAGAGTTGGATGGGCGCTTGAGGGCATCACAGCAGCCACAAGGGGGTGAGTACACTCTCATTCTGCTGATTTTGCGCGCAGTGGAGGTGTCTGGGTGGGGGAGGTGGGCTGTGGGTTTCCCTAGGCCAGGGCGAGTGTGCTAGTTATGTCCCCTTCTTCTGGCAGACCCTGTGTGCTCCTGTGTCATAAATGTGTGCAGATGTCGGCCATAGCCTTGTAGGCCATGTCCCAGGGATTGAACAGTGGACTCCAAGTGTGCAGCGTAGTGCAGGGGGCTTCTGTGTCTGTCGTGTCTGCCAACGGTAGCGGTAATGCATGCACTCAACATGTCTTTCTTCTGTCGTCATCCCCTTTTTGTGGTCTCCCTGTTCTTGTGTGCATTAGCGTCATCAGGCGGAGGAGCAGTGGCACCGGAGCAGGAGGGAGCTGCATCCCACATGACCCTGGAGGGCGAGACAAAGGACTCGGAGTTCACCAGTGAGACGGAGGGTGAGGGGAGCTCCACGGCGGGGACAGGAGCTGAGACCAGTGATACGGACTCGTCCTCTGATGGGAGCTCCCTTGTGGTGGCGGCAACATCTGTGCCTCCTGCATCTACAGGTACAGCCGCCATCCCCTCTACCAGCACCGCCCTCCCAGCAGCCCTCATCCTTTGCCCCGTGCCCGCTCACCCAGGAGGGTGGGCATCACCTTTGCCCCAGGCACCTCAGGCCCTGCCCCAGTCACCCCTGCTGCCCTCAGTGAGGAGGCCATTGACCTCCTCAGGTCCCTCACTGTTGGGCAGTCTACCATTTTAAATGCCATCCAGGGTGTAGAGAGGCAGTTGCAACAAACAAATGCATTCCTGGAGGGCATTCATTCTGGTCAGTCGGCCCTTCAGCGAGCTTTTCAGACTCTGGCCTCAGCACTGATGGCATCCATTGTCCCTGTGTCTAGCCTCCCCCTCCAGCTTCCTCCACCCAGACCCAATCCCCTCTACCTCAGCCTATCCCAAGCACACCTTCAGACCAGCGTGCACACACCTCAACACACAAAGGAAGCTCTGGCAAACATAAGCACCACACATCCCACAGGCACTCACGCAAGCATCACACACATGCAGACACACGAACATCCACTGCCTCCACTGTGTCCCTCTCCTCCTCATCTCCCTCCTCCCTCCCAGTCTCGTCTACACTCACACCTGCATGCACTACATCTACAGCCCCTACTTCCATCACCAGCAGACACACCACCACACCCCGCTCACATGCAGTCACCACCCCCACTGCCATTCACACATCGCCTGTGTCCTCTCCCAGTGTGTCTGTGATGCCACCTCCTAAGATACACAAACGCAGGCACACACCCACCCAACAGCCATGTACCTCATGACAGCCTCCAGCGCATGCACCTTCACCCAAAGTCACCAAATGAACACCTCCTACAACCACAACCTCTTCCTCCACTCCCAAACCCCCTCCAGCTACCCGTCCCAGTGTCCAGAAGAAACTTTTCCTGTCCAACCTTGACCTCTTTCCCTCACCTCCCCCACCCCGTGAGTCTCCTAGGGCCCAACTCTTCAGGTCCCAACCTAGCACCTCAGCCACAACATCTCCGGGACCAGTGGTGCCTGTAGTCACCGGAATCTGGAGTGCACCGGCCACCAGGGCAGACAGTGTGGCACGGAGCCACAGCACGGACAGTCCCCCACCTGTCAAACATCAAAAGTTGGCCAGTGCCCAGCGGGATGGGGGAAGATTCCAGCCACCAAAGCCGCTCCCAGGGGTACAGGTGGGAGTGTGGAGTCAGCTGCGACACCTTCCAAGGTGGGGAAGGGCTACAAGAAAGTCTGCAAGTCTAGGAAGAGCAGCACAGCGGAGAAGACCGCCATCATCCCCGCTGCCCAGGAGGCAACCGCCATCATTCCCGCTGCCCAGAAGGCCACTGCCATCAACAGGAGGCCACCGCCAGCACCAGCCCCACTGGGACAGACAGGACCGCCAGCACCAGCCCCGCTGGGAGAAACAGGACCGCCAGCACCAGCCCCGCTGGGACAGACAGGACCGCCAGCACCAGCCCCGCTGGGCAGACAGGACCGCCAGCACCAGACCCGCTGGGACAGACAGGACTGCCAGCAGCTGAGTCACTGGCAAGGACACCGCCGCAACAAGCACCGCTGCCAAGGACACTGCCGCAACAAGCACCGCTGGCCCATGAGCGCCAAGGGCACTGACGATACTGAGTCTGTCACGAGCAGGATGAAGCACTTAGGGCACAAAGCCCCCTCCAGAACCAGTGGAGAGATCCATCCACTACCTCTGTCCTTGGCAGGATGAAGCACTCCGGGCACAAAGCCCCCTCCAGAACCAGTGGAGAGATCCATCCACTACCTCTGTCCTTGGCAGGATGAAGCACTCTGGGCACAAGGCCCCTTCCAGAACCAGCGGAGAAAGGCATCCACTACCTCTGTCCTTGTCAGGATGAAACACTCTGGGCACAAGGCCCCCTCCAGAACCAGTGGAGAGATACATCCACTACCTCTGTCCTTGGCAGGATGAAGCACTCTGGACACAAGGCCCCATCCAGAGCCAGTGTAGAGATACATCCACTACCTCTGTCCTTGGCAGGATGAAGCACTCTGGGCACAAGGCCCCATCCAGAGCCAGTGTAGAGATACATCCACTACCTCTGTCCTTGGCAGGATGAAGCACTCTGGGCACAAGGCCCCCTCCAGAACCAGAGGAGAGATACATCCACTACCTCTGTCCTTGGCAGGATGAAGCACTCTGGGCACAAGGCCCCCTCCAGAACCAGTGGAGAGATCCATCCACTACCTCTGTCCTTGGCAGGATGAAGCACTCTGGGCACAAGGCCCCCTCCAGAACCAGTGGAGAAAGGCATCCTCTACCTCTGTCCTTGGCAGGATGAAGCACTCTGGGCACAAAGCCCCCTCCAGAACCAGTGGAGAGATCCATCCACTACCTCTGTCCTTGGCAGGATGAAGCACTCTGGGCACAAGGCCCCCCTACAGAAACAGTGGAGAAAGGCATCCTCTACCTCTGTCCTTGGCAGGATAAAGCACTCTGGGCACAAACCCCCCTCCAGAACCAGTTGAGAGATCCATCCACTACCTCTGTCCTTGGCAGGATGAAGCACTCTGGGCACAAGGCCCCCTCCAGAACCAGTGGAGAGAATTATCCACTACCTCTGTCATTGGCAAGATGAAGCACTCTGGGCACAAAGCCCCCTCCAGAACCAGTGGAGAGATCCATCCACTACCTCTGTCCTTGGCAGGATGAAGCACTCTGGGCACAAGGCCCCCTCCAGAACCAGTGGAGAAAGGCATCCACTACCTCTGTCCTTGGAAGGATGAAGCACTCTGAGCACAAAGCCCCCTCCAGAACCAGTGGAGTAAGGCATCCACCTGAGAGACTGTGGCTTTGCACTCCCCAGGATATGGCAGTGGGCAACCCACCCACTGTAGAGACTTGAGAGACTGTAGCTTTGCACTCCCCAGGATATGGCAGTGGGCAACCCACCCACTGTAGAGACTTGAGAGACTGTGGCTTTGCACTCCCCAGGATTGAACAGTGGGCATGTGGCCCCCTCGTGGATTTGACGTTGTGCACTCAACCGGCTGAGGTGCCCCCCCCTTTCCCTTCCCCCTGAGGTGCCTGTTTTATTGCTATCTGATGCCCTTGCAGTGTTCTCTCCGTCATGGTCGGGGATTGAGTATGGGCCTCGCCCATGCCGTGTGGGCCCAGTGTTACACGGACTTCAATGGAGCACTACCTGGACTTCTATTCTTGGTGTAAATATTTGTTAATGGTGTATATTGTTTTTTGCATCCTGGATTTTAATAGATTACATTGGTTACACTCATTTGCTTTTGTCTTTGCAGTCTTCCTGGGGGTTTTGAGCGGGGAACTATATTGTATGATGCTGTATTAGTGTGTTTGTTGTAGTGGGTGAGGGTGGGGGTGGGGCTGTTGCGTGTGTGTGTCCCTGTTTTTTCCCTCCCCTCCCCTGTGTCATAGGTGCAGTACTCACCGTTGTCTTCGCCACCGGCGTTCGTGGTCCTGGTGGAGGAACAAGAAGATGAGGGCTGGCAGGATGTGGAGCTCGGCTTCCATAGCGTCCGGAGTCCTCGTGGGGTGTGTAGAGGTGAGCATTTTCCCTTCGGAGTCCTGATTCCACCGTGTTTTTGTCCGCGGTGAATCCGCCCCGGAAAAGGTGGCAGATTGGTAGGTTGTGATACTGTGGGCGGTACACTGTCCTCCTCCTCTCTGTTGGCGGTGACCACCAAGCTGTTTGTTTGTACCAGCGTGGCGGTCGGAGTGTTAAAGTGGCTGTCTTTGTTGGCGGTTTCCGCCACAGTTGTAATTCCATTGTGCCACTGACACACCATGTTGACTGTTAAATGTCATTTCTCCATGTTACCTATTGCCCTGGACTTGTACTACCTACAACTACACCATCTACTCCGAATATTCATCCACCATGACCCCACTCATCCACTATTGGACAAAATATGCACAATAAACACTGTAGATCACAGCAAATGCATGTGTGTCATTATTATGTGATGTTCAAATATGTGTTCAGCTAAATGTCATGTGTACTAATTCCCCTCAAACAACAGCCAGGGCAAATTACAGTAGAGGGAGGCATCCTCTGCAAGGGACCTAGTACATCAGAGATGTCACAAGAGTCAGTTGAATGAGAGACAGTAGTCCAGTCACACACTAGAGTAGATCCAGTAATCAAATCTGAAAAAAGCTCAACACAGGGACACAAATCAGGATGTGAGGCATGGTAGCACTCGAAGCACATATACAATCCATCATTGTGGGAGCCATTTTGGATTTGAATGGCAACAGGGCACAACTGGTTACACTTCTGGGTCAACAAACACAAAACGTACATGACTAAATAGCTGAAGCTGACTGCTGTGATGGGCTAAACTCAACAACTTCAACATTTAGCAAAGGCAACTTGACTTCAATGGCTCAAACTTCTAGGAGAGGAAAGGATACACAGTACCACAGTCATTAGCTGGACTCACATCTGGACATAAGATGACAGGACACATAACACAATACAGGACTGTCATCAGAAGATGTATACCTAGCATCCTGCATTGGGGACATATGGCTGTGTTGAGACCAATTTCACTGCTCCTGACATACAATCAGCTGTCTATCATCACCCACACTTAGGATGGGTAAATGGTACAACTACACTGATGTAAATGGCCAGGAGGGGCATTGTCATTAATCCAAATACAAGTATATCATCTGCTACAATACACACAACATACCTGCCTGTCACTGGAAGTACTGATTGATCTTCTCCATCCTAGAGTGTGCTGCACCATCCTCATCTGCCTCTCATCACTTTCCATGTCACCATCACCACCCACTGGTCCAGCGGCCACCTCCTCTTCAGCCAGTAATGGGATGTGACGTTGTAGGGCCAGATTGTGGAGCATGCAGCAGACAACTATGATCTGGCACACCTTTTGGGGACTGTAGAGGAGGGCACCTCCAGAGACATGGAGACACCGGAATAGTGTCTTAGAAAGGCCAAAGATCTTTTTATTCACACGCCTCATCCTGCTGGGGGCCTCATTGTAATTTGTCTCAGCATTTGTGGCAGAGAACCTTGCTTCTGTTAAAAGCCAGGGCAATTTAGGATAGCCTGAGTCACCTGAATGAATAAAGGCAGGACATGTTATAAACCAGGGACAGCCAAAGAGAAGAATGTGTTGACAGATGCTACAACAGAGACACATCATTATTGATACCTACCAATGAGCCAAGCCCTCTCTCTCTGTAGTCCTGCCATCATGTGTGGGACATTGCTGTTCCTCATTATGTAGGCATCATGCACAGAACCCGTAAACTTGGCAGTCACTTGGGAGATGTACTGGTCAGCCAAACACACCACCTGCACGTTAATGGAAACAGAAGTTTTTCCAGTTCCTATATACTTGTTCATTTAAAATGGGAGGAAAAAAGCAATATGGTGCCTTCAAATGCTCCCATGACGTGAGAAATGTGCCCAAGGTCATAGACATCTACCTTTACAGTGGCCAAATCTGCAGTTTCGTGAAACCTGGTGTAGCTGTTCATGTGTTTTAGGAAAGTAGCCAGTTCATCCTTCAAAACTAAACTGAACATAGGCTGTGACATCCCTGCAGCCAAACCCACTGTTACCTGAAAGGGCCCTGCGGCAATGAAGTGTAGTACCGTCAATACTTGTACTGTGTGGGGGATGGCATAGGGATTGCAGATGGCAGGCAGTAGTTCTGGCTCCAACTGGGTACAGAGCTCCATGATGGTGACACAATTCACACGATAGGTTTGGACGATGTGTCTCTCTTCCAATGTAGGGAGGTCAACTAGCGGACGGTACACGGGTGCATTTCTCATTCTCCTCATTACATGGTATCTAGGATGGAGAGGAGAGAATGTAGAATGAGATTAGCACTCCACACATGTTAGCTGTGCAGAATGTTGTGCCCACCAAACTATAAATACATGCCTGCACAGGTGACACACACTACATTGTGTATGCAGGAGGGCCATTTCTACCATCCGTGCTGGCCATTGTTGCCCTGTACATTGTTTGTGCCACACAACAAGTGTTATGTCCTATGTTGTGTGTACATTTGGGTCCTGCTTGGGCCATGTATGTAGATTTTACAGTGATCTAGTGTGCAACACCACCTACGAGGCAGCTAGTAGGTGAACATGCAGTTCATGTGACCGTGCATATTTCAGCACTGTGTGTTAAATGTGAAATGTATGTGCCAATACATGATGGTAAAACAGGGTCCTGTGCAGCATTCTCAACATATAAGTACCATGACACACTTATTTTTTAACAACAAGCCATTTACTGTACATAAAATTGCAGGCGTCTGTCATGCAGCACAGGACAGATGGAAGTGATGCAAGTCTGCTGGCGTATGCCATCATGGCAGTAGGTGGTCACAACAGTCATACAATTTATCATTGGTTAACATTGCTGCCTATGGGGAATTGGCGCCAATGATGATCACCCCTGGCGGTGATGGTCATGTACACAGTGGCTGCGACCGTCATTTTCTACTGCATAGCTCACTTGACTCCTGACACCCCTGCAAGCAACACCTCCACTACGTGAGCTGCTGTGTACTGTCTCTGGGAGCCTTCATTCCATATCCTGCAGGTGATAGGGCCCTGGCTTTCACCCAAGAAGAATTGGAAAAGACGGTCAAAGGGGTCCTACTCCTGTATGGACAGCTGTATAGGGCCCCAGAGGAACAGGTGAGCCCCATGCCATTGTTGTATGTGGTAGGGGTCTGTGTCGTTGTGAATGGCGTAGGCATACCGGCAACGGAGTACATGCATGGTGGGGGCATGGATGTTAGGAATGTGACCCATTTAATGGAAGTGGATGGCAATACGGTGTGTTTGATGTGTGTAGACCATTGCTGTCTACTTTGTGCAACTCCCAATCACTTTCTCCTCCTGTCTGCGCCCATGGTATTTGGTGTGCCATCACCAAGCAAGTGTGTACCCTGTGGGCCCATAGCTGGTGGATCACCCATTGTCGGAACCGGTGGAAGGACCTGAGATGCTGGGCCCGGAAGACCATGGAGGCCCAAATGGGGATGTCCTCCCAACGAGGGGGGGTACCGTCGGACCCTGATCCACCTAATGTCCCACACTTTGGCGGTGGCCTGCCCTGAGGTGGATGGGCGCTTGAGGGCAGCACAGTAGCCACAAGGGGGTGACCAGTGACTGTTACCTCACCCTTGTCCGGCATTAAGTGGGATAGGGTGGCCTACTACTGGAATACTGTGATTGTGGCCAATGGTAGATGCACAACAACAATGGGTATCCGTGACACAGCCAGGGTAAATATGATTTATGTGTGACAAGACAATGCTGTCACTTAATTACAATGTCACATTTCCCATGGTTGGGGTGGTTTTGTCAACCTAAGCATTGTATCTGACCAGCTCGAATCATCACCATCAACGTATCAGAGGTGTAAGAGCAATCCCATCGGTGTGAGTCTCCTATATAAACTGATAATGTCTTGGTATTGTACAGTTGCTGCCATGGTATGGCTTCACAGTTCCACCATAAGAAGGGCCTCAATGGGATAGGAGTATTGCCCTGACAGGTGACTATGCAAACATATGTCACCTTCAGAGTGTAGGGATGTGTGGGGAAACAACAATGGGATACTGCTACATGAGATTGCATGAAGGCAAATTGTACAGCAGTTGCTGCTATTGTAGATATCATTTTGTGGACTTGGCCTTACAACTATGGGATGCTACTTGAAGTGGTAAGTGCCCTGGGAGGTCCCTGAAGTGTCAACATTGTGTATTCATGTCATTTTTTAGATGTCCATGCCAGTTCCTCTGCAGCAATGGTGAGTCACTGCCTTCTTCGTGTCCATATCTGTACTTGTGTGCACATCTGATCTTCACTGTTCATTACAGCTTTCCATGGGCAATAGGTATTATCAGACTTGGAGTGCAATTGCAATGGCATGTACGGCCATGAGATGTTATATGAGATATTCACTTGTTAATTTGTGTTTATGAAAGTTAGGTGTTGACTTTTTTCCACCCCATCTTCTCTCTCTCCCTTACTCTCTTTTTCTCCCTTTGTGTGCATCAGCATCATCTGGCGAAGGAGAAGGGGCACAGGTGAGTGGGGAAGGAGCAGCACACAAGACCCAGGAGGCTGATTCCAGCAAGGCCAAGGGACCCAGTGGACGGAGGGCAAAGGGGGTGCCACGGGGGAGACCAGATCGTCTACATCATCCTCGGAATTCTTCTCCTATGGACACTCCCTGGTGGTGGTGGACCTATCTGGGACCACCCCAGCATCATTATTGTCCACCACCCATATTTACTAGAACCGCCCTCCCTGTATCTCCCCACTCAGTTGTCCATGCCCGCTCACCCAGGAGGGTGGGTGTCTCCTTCGCCGCAGGCACCTCTTTCCCAGCCCGAGTCAGCCCTGCTGCCCTCCGTGAGGAGGCTATTGACCTTCTAAGGTCCAGCTCTGTGTGTCAGACCACAATTGTGAATGTCATCCAGGGAATGGTGGCTAAAGTGCAACAGAGCAATGCATTCCTGGAAGGCATTCATGGTACAATGGCTGCCCTGCAGAGATCCTTTCAGACTCTGGCCTCCTCCCTGATGGCAGCCAGTGTTCCTTTGTCTACCGTCCCCCTTCCACCTACCTCTTCCCAATCCCAATCCCTTCTTCCCACACACACCCAGAGCACACATTCACACATGCATGCATCCACTACAACAGACATGGTTCCACATGACAAACACAAGTACCACAAGACTTACTACCAGCATGCACACAGACAACACCCACCTGCGGACACAACAACACCCACTGCCTGCAAAGATACCCCCACCACCTCCCTCCATCACAGACACTTCACCATTCACACCTACTGCCATGACATCAACTCTCCCTGATCAAGCCACAACTCCTATATTACCTACAACACAATAGCTGACCCACAGACATCCACCCCAGTCACCATATCCGCACCCACCACAATCATCAACACCCCACATGCAGCACATCCATCATTCCTGCAGCCACCACCCTAACACACAGTCACCCATCCAGCATGGCAATTCCCAGCACCTCCTCCCTCCCTCCTCCCAAGACACCTAAACACCCACACTCACACACCCAACAGCCTCCCAGCACACACAAGCATTCCACTCATGCACCTACACCCATGACCTACACAAAGATACATCTGACAACCACTCCCACTCCCTCTACTCCCAAACGCTTTTCCCATGACCACCCTTGTGCCCCAAAGAAACATTTCCTTTATGAGGTTACCCAGGTCCCTGACCCTCTCCCACCCCGCCAGTCCCCGAAGCGCCCTGTGTCCCCGCCCAAGTCCATCCCTTCTAACTCTGCCACCTCCCATGTCCCCCCTGGTGTTACACATGCTCCTCCCCATGCCAAAAGGTCCACCCCTCAAACCAAAAGTCCCCTCTCCCAAGGTAATACCTAAATACCCTCGACCAAAAACCAAACCCAAGCCAAAGCCCCCCAACCCAAGCCCAAACCCAAGGAACCCCCTCCCAAACCCATCACCCCCTCACCCCTGAGGTGCCTGCCTGTCCTTGGTGCCCCAAACATGTGAAGATGATTTTGCAGTCAGGAGTCAAGTTGGGGCACTGAGACATGGCATTTGTGTCATGGCACGGAGACACATGAACTGGCCATTTAACTTTTGCCTGTACATATTTTTTAATTCATATTTCAAATTGAATAAATCAGGGCCAACCTGTTGTTGGTGTTGATTATGACTTACATGTCCTGCCTTTCATTCCACATGTCCGATTTGTATATGTAGGCTTTGGTTTGTGGGTGTGTGAGTTGTGTGTGTTGGTAGTGCTGGTTGTTGTGTCTGGAATGCATGTGTGTGTGTGTGTTTTTTGGCCTGCCATTGGTCCAGCTACTACTGATGTTTTTTGTGTGTGTAATATGCTTGTGTGGTTCCATGCATGTGTGTAGCTGAGTTGAGCATTGTACGTGGTCTGATGTGTTGTGGTAGTGTTGTGTGCCATTGTGTGGTTGTTGTGTGTGCACCTGTGTGTGTGGTGATGGCTATGTAATCTGCGTTGTGTGCTGTGTGGGCGTGGTGTGCCATTTGGTACATTGTGTGGGTTTGTGCTGTTGTTGATTGGTTGTGTGTTGACTTAGTGTGTTGTTGTATGTATGTGTTGTCATGTGTAGGTGTGCAGTGCAATGTGTTAGCAAGCATTTATGTAGATGCGGTTATGATGTTGTGTGATTCTGTGGTATTGCGTATATGTGTGTTGGTCTGTGGCAGTGATGTGTGTGTGTGCAGGGTGGTGTGTGTGGCACGTGTGTGTTGTGCATGATGTGTGTATTGTTTGTGTGTATGTGTACGTTTTGAGTGTGAGTGTGTGGAGGTGTGTGTGTTGGTATCAGTGTGTGGTTGCATGTGGGTGTGTCTGTCACTAGCTGTCCCGGATGAGTGTGTTGTATGTGCGTGTGTTCTAATACCTTTCCCTCCAGTGTGTGCTAGGTGTGTGTACCTATGGTTGTTGTCCTCTTCGTCATCGAAGTTGCTGTTCCGAAGACACAGGACAAGCAATAGCATTGGGAAGACTTCAAGTTCTGGTTCCATGCTGGCTTCGGACGTGTTTGTGTTCCTGAAGGTGTTCCTGAAGGTGAGTGTCTCCTTTTATATGGTTTGTTTCCACCAGGGTTTTGGTGGTGGTGCGGCCGCAGCGGAAATCCTGGCAGTGTGCAACCCTAAAATACGCTCAGTGGGAACATGGTCCCTGCCAGCCTGGAGATGCCTACTGCTGTCCGCTGCGGTCCAACTGCATTGGCGGTACTGGTGATGGATTGGCTGTGTTCTGTTCAGAAGACCGCCATGGTCATAATATGGTGGTCTTCTCCGCTGGCCTGGCGGCGGTGCGACCCCCCCCTTCGCACCATGGCGGTTCTCACACTAACAAACTCGTAATGAGAGCCTAAATTCTTGCATGTACCATTTTACATAGGATGTGGGCTGCAAAACCTACTTATGCTATGTTATGTGAAGTCAGTAACCAGGGTGGGGGTTATCTTGGCACTTAAGAAGGAGCAGCACAGTCAGGCCTAGGCCTATGTAGGTGGGGACTATTTAAAGTGCCACGTCTTCAGCTTCTAGCAGCTGAAGAGTGGGAGTCTGGCTGAGCAGAGGTGCCTATGTTTGCCAAAACATGCGTGGGCGTTGGGGTAGTTAGGGATGATTTAGTTACTATCTAAATGTAAGGTCTTTCTTGTGAAAGAGGGATATTTTAAAAGGTTTGCCTGCATGTGTCACCTATATATTTTGATGCAAACCCATTGCTAGAAATTGGGTTGCTAGTTGAAAGAGGTATGCACCCTGTCCAAGTATGTACTACAATCCTAGTCAGGGTACGTCAGATGCACACCCTAAATTAACCTGTGCTCACCCTCTGGCAGATTGGCACAAGACAGTCAGGCTCGACTTAAGAGGCAATGTGTAAAGTATTTGTCTCTAACACACACACAAACAGAGTAACACAATGAAAATGCAACAAAAAGTGGAAGTTGAGATTTTTTTTAAAGATTATCAGTAAAAATAGTGCTTACAAGTCACTAGCAGTCAAAAGGTTGTGAGGGACCAGTGCAAATTCAACGTTCAGGCCAACCGCAGTGGAGGGTAGGCTGGCCACAGAAAACACACAAGGTCCACTGAAGCAGTACATTTGATGGAGCAGAGCATTGATGTTGAGGGCTCAATGCTGCAGTATTTTCCAGGCAGTCGGTTCGCCGCATCGTCGCCAGCCGCTACTGTAGTGAATGTGCTGCATCATTGCTGAACCACACAGAGTCATTGTTGGGCCACCCAGGAAGTGAATCCTCTGTCGTCAAACAGCCTCTGCATCAATAAAAAAAGGAGTGATGCATCAGAATTTTTTCTGCACTTAAGGTGATGAGTCAGTTTTTGCAGTATCCAGCTGCAGAACCCACTTCTTAGGCATAGCACTTGAGAGGGCACCTCAGGCAAGATAGGACTCGCAATGACAGGATCCAGAAGCACCATGCGAGTTGCAGGCAGTCTTTGATGTCCCTGAGACTTCAGGGAACATGGGGCAAGGCAGCAAGCCCTTGGAGTCACTCTGGGTTCAGCAGGATGCGTCCAGTTCCTATCCTCAGCAGGGCAGAGATCAGCAGGCAGCAAGACAGCTCAGCAAACCAGAAAAGCAGTTCCTTGGAACAGTCAGCCCATGCAAAGTGGAAATCCTCACAGCACATCAGTCTTTACTCTAGCAGAGTTCTTCCCAATTCCAGAAGGATACTGATGTGCTTGGATCGGAGCCCCAGTACTTATACCCAAAAGGGCCTTTGAAGTGTGGGGGACTTCAAAGCAGCTCCTTAAAGTGTACATGTCCCTCTTTGATCCCAGCCCTGGCTCCAGACTATCGGTAATAAGCCCTTTATGTGGGGACAAACACTTGCCTATTCAAGTGTAAGTATGAGTTCCCCCAGCCTAGGGAGGCCCATCAGAATGCAGATGAATGTAGATGAGTCCTTTGTCACACCCTCCCTTTCTGTGCTTGTGGCTGCCTAAATTGAATGCACAAATGTAGCTGTCACCCAGCCCAGTCCAGGCATGTAATTGAGACAGGCTGTCAGGCACACAGAGCACAAAGCAGTGAAAACATGTAGATCTGTATTTACCAGTATAGAGGATGCTTCAATATCATTCCAATGAATGAAACCTGATGCAACTGCTCGTTTCTGATCAGGAAACTTAGCTTCAATATATATTAAGGCACTTCCAATGTTACACTATAAGAGGAGTAGGCCTCGCACTAGTGAAAAGGAAATAGGCTATTTATCATTACCAGGACATTTAAAATGTAAAAGTACAGTTTAGGGGTGACAGAAATGTAATAAAAGAGGAGTTTGAGGCTCACGGAAGTAAGTTTAGATGGCAAGTCAAAGTGCCAGTAAAACGGCACGCACAGGCTCTGCAGTGGCTATGTCTGTGTGTGGCACAATAAGTGCTGCAGGCCTACTAGTAGCATTTAATTTATAGGCCCTGGGTATATGGTATACAACTTTACAAGTGACTTACAAGTAAATTGAATATGTCAAACAGATGTAACCAATGTTAAAATGTTTAGAGCACATGCACTTTAGCATTGATTAGCAGTGGTAAAGTGCTAAGGGTCCTAAAACCAACAAAAACAAGGTCAGACAAACAGGAGGATGAAGGAAACCCTGCAAAAAAGGGCAACGTCCTACACCCATTTTTACAAAAACGTATAAACATGGGTTTGCACCAAAATGGTGGGCCTTCTTGAGGCTGAGGTAAGAAGAAAAAATATCTTCATTTCTTCTTGTTGCTTCTTTGCAGTGTGCTGTTTTCTGCAGCACACAATCAAAGAGAAATAAGCCTCAAATTATAGTTTTTATGTAGGGAGGTATCAGTTCCTAAACATAGATTATCTTGACCACAATGCAGGATTCCTTGTGACACACATGCTGTAGACAGCCACAAGACTGCCAGTACAAGCAGAACTGTACCATATCTTTGTAAAAAGGCTGGTCTGTCCCTTCCAAGTAATGCAACACAGTGCTGCAACTTCCCTTGCTGCACTGCATTGTGTGAAGTCTTAGGTAGTATGCCCCTTACTCTAGTTTCTTGAAGTCAAAGTCCTTGAGCGAGGCAAAGCAGCAGGTTGTATCCAAGGAGGGCATAAATAGGCATTGCACAAGGTCCATGTGAAGCTGCTGGTTTGGCAGAAAAAGCCCTCAGTGTGAAAATGTAATTTCATGCCCAGGGAAGTACTCTTGCCGGTCGGATATATTCTGAGTCTTTTCCTTGTCAAGATTTTTACCTTAGGCTTTTTTCTTTTCTACAGATGGAGATCCTTCACATGGGCAAGGCTGCAGGCTATGTCCAATGAGTGACAGATATCTTCTAGCTGAGATTCTGCTGAAATAGATTTGCTGCTGCAGAAAAGCTGCAAGCGGAGGGGAACTGGATTCTTCCGCCCAACAAGGTTGCTTCTTTGGCAGATTGGCTTCATAGGTTTGTCCTGCTTCGCCAGAATCCTTGAACTCCAGATTTTCTGAGTCACAGGTTTTCAAAAGTGGTAGGAAAAGTCAAGTTAGACACATGCAAAGGTCCTAAAACCTCGGGAACAGCACCTAGGGGTCAGGACTCTCCATCAGAGGCTACAAGTAGGGTGCAGTTCAGGTCCAATAGGTATTGGTCATCTGGGCACTTCCAAAAAAAGACCTTGCAAGCTTACGCAAGAGGCTGCTAACTAAACCATGGAGTTCACATCTTTGTCCTAGGTACAAATCAGGGGAGGTTCCTCATTTCAGTTTTTCTACCAGATCTCAAACAGTAGGAGCAGTCCTTCTTCTGTTCTTCCACAAGCCCAGAATGTTTTGAAGAAGGTGCCTTTGAGTGCTTCATAAATGCCTGCAGTAGCTTGGGGTGGAGGTGACTCCTGGCCCTCCCCTAATCATTATGACAAAAGTTCCCAGGGGTCACCCTATCCACTTCTCACAGTGTCCCTCACTGTCTAAATCTGAGGTTGAGAAATCCTTCTTCCCTTGTGCCACACCTGTGTACCCACCCAGCGGTGTGGTCAGGGTAATGAGCAGCCCCTCGTCTGTGGACATTCCAAACCAGTTCTTGGGGCACTTTTTCTGCACTGATTTTGGTACTTGTCTGACTCAGAGGATAACAGAAGGTGTTTGGTCAGGTATCATCAGTCATCTACTTGTGACAAAGGACACCAGTTTGGAGTAAATTAAGCTTCTACGCACAACATAGTCTTAAACACACCGGCCAGTATTTATACTTTTTGTGCACCGTGTTTGGTGCACCTCTACCATGCACACATTTACCATACAGGTAAGTAAGTTTAAAAAAATGATATGACTAATGGGTTATTTTAAAACAAAAGGGTGTGGGTAGTGGTTAAGGGGGGTAAGGGTAATTTTACAGTTCAGTTGAGTGAAGTGGTAAAGGTAGGTAGGGGTCATTTAAGATTTTGGGGTGGGCACAGGTAAAGGTAGTAAGACATTTTAGGGTTTGGGGTGAGTAAAGGAAAAGTGAGGTAAGGGTAATTTTAGGGTTTAGGGGTAGGTAAGAGTAATTTTAAAGTTTAGGGTTGTTTACTTTAATTACGTTATTTAAAACATACAAGTTATGTATACTATCCTTCTTCCTTGAAGGTATCTGCAGCAAGGAGGTAGGCCTGGAGTCATGTTTGTCTTGTCACACTAGTGGATGGCACAGTAGTACTATAGTCTACAGGTGACTTTTAAATTTCAATGCGATGGGTGCATTTTACGACACAATGTACACTTTAGCCTTAAATAGGGAAACTAGAGTTAGGCCAATTTTGAAATGTTTATAGAGGTTTGAACACATGCATTAGGGCCTGGGTAACTGTGTACCACTGCACAGAGAAAATAATAACTGCAGCATCAGTGCACAAAAAGTAACTTTGCAAAAAGAGGCACCCATATTTATGTGTTTGTCCCACCAAAGGTGTATATCACTCTAACCATGTTTTGTTAAGCGACTTGTATCCTTTTACTGCAGTGCATTATTGCCTTTATCTCCCTCTCTCTATTGTGCTTCCCCTTTTTCCCTTACTGTTCTTGGTTTCTTCATTAAAGATATATATTAAACCCCAGTCACAGCTTATCCCCACAGAATTCCTATTCTATGAGCGCAGCCTGCTACTTAATCTTCAGGCAACCATCATAAAAGTATTTTTTAACCATTCACAAATGGCTTCCCTTGTCTGTACATTTATGGTGCATGTAGTTGAATGTTTTTTTGTGTGATTTTAATGATGGATGCCATGCACATGCACATACACAAGGAATATATTTAAAAGAACTACTGTCCCTATTTCTCTGCTCTCCATCCCTGCCAACGTCCTCAAGAAGACCATCAACTGACAACTTACTGAATACCTGGAGAACAACAACCTGCAGGGCATCTCCCAGACCTTCTTCCACACCAACCACACCACTGAGACTGCGCTGATCACTGCCCCCAATGACATCAGAACAATCCTCGACAGGGGAGACACAGCAGAGCTTATCCTCCTTGACCTCTCAGCAGCGTTCTACACAGTGTCCCACCATACCCTTATCAAGAAATTCCCCTGTATTGGGATCCATTGAGATGCTCTCAAATGGATTGCTTATTTCCGTGGAGGACGAATAGAGAATCTGCCCACCACCGTTCACATTAGAATCAAAGATATCATCTGTGGGATCTTAACTTTATTTATTACCCAACTCCTGCTTTCCCACTGAGTTCCTACCCTGTTCAACAACTATGTGATGGTCCAGGCAGATATTGTCAGAACCCATGGACTCAAAATCATCTGATATGCAGACGACACCCAACTCATCCTCTCACTCTCAGAAGACCCCTCCACCAACAGAACCAACTTTCATAATTGCATGATGAGCTTTGCTGAATGGATAAAGACCAACTGCCTGAAGCTCAACAAAGAAAAGACTGAAGTGCTTTGGAAGCAACACCTCCCCATGGAATGACACCTGGTGGCCCCCCGAACTTGGACCCAAGCCAACAGACCACGCCTGCTACTTTGGTTTCATCCTGGACAGCAAACTCACCATGAATTGCCAGATCAACACAGTTGCCTCCGCTTGCTTCCGCATCCTCAACATGCTCCAAAAGGTCTTCAGATGGCTCCCAGTCCACAACAAGAAAAGCGTCACTCAAGCCCTAGTCACCAGTAGACTTGATTACAGCAACACAGCTACCAGACTCATCCGCAGCCTCCTCAAATGAACTCACATCACCCCCCACCTCAGGAACCTCTACTGGTTCCCCATCCAGAAAAGATGGCAATTCAAAATGCTGACACCTGCCTATTAAGCCCTCCATGACCTAGGACCAGATTGCATCATCCACTGCATCAACTACCATAAACCCTCCAGACATCTGCACTCCACCTTCCTCGCCCACACCCGCCACATCCATCGAAGTCACACCGGAGAATGCTCCTACTCCTACCTCACTGCCAAATCATAGCACAACCCCCCCCCCGAAACTATGAACAGCATCCCCTCTCACAAAATTCATAAAGGGACCAAAGACCTAGCTCTTTGAATGACCTCAGCAGGATCCTACCAACTGGATAACCTTCCTGGCGATTAGACACCCTACACAAATCCCAATTGATTGATTGATTGATTGATTGATTGAAGAAACACATTAGAAGATAGCTGCTGTGCCTTCATGCACAGGCATGTTGTCAATTTTTCAGTCAGTCAAAACATATGTCTTTAAAACAAATTGTAAAACCAGAACCAACTATTAATCCAATATAAACAATTAAAAAGAACGTTAATTTAAAACAATAAAAATCTGGTACATTCAATTATAAAATTGATATATTCTAAAACAGAACTGTTCCTTGAAAGGGGAGCTCTGCTCTAAAGGATTAACTTATTACCATTTGACTGTAGTAGACTATAAACAGAAATTAGAAATGTCCCCAAAGCACACATCACAATCTAATTTCAGCCAATAATTTAATAACTTGTCCACTATCCCTTATACCATATTTTAAGAAGATAGGCTTTAAAAAGATCTTCTGTTGGGATAAAAACCACAGACAATCCACAGGAACATGCATTCAATTCCCATTTACATTGAGACCGCATTGACACATTTTCCCTTCACTTAGTAGGACATCGTGATTCACTGACTTTAATCCACATCTAAATCTAAACAGGCTGTGGGGCATCTTAATATTCTGCAGTCTCTCTAGATAGGGTAAGGTCTCACTGTTCATCCATGAGCAGAATAAGTGAGAGAGTGATTGCTTTTTCCTCAGATGTGAGATCCTCACCCCTTGAAACCTGCTGTATTATTTTTTCAACTCTGTCTTACTTACTCCAAACTGGATGATGCTCTACAACATTTAGTTTTAGTTCCCAAGCACATTTCTTTCTTACCCCTACCATCAAGAGCGCTTTGACATGTGTCACAGCAAGATGATCCTTCCACCCTAAATTATGGGAGAACAGTACCCCTGGGTATTTATGTTTATTAACTCTCTGTCTTAAATGTATTTATTATCCAACTCATGTTTTCCCTCTGTCTTCCTATCTAAAGCACTTTAGTTTATTCCATGTTTATTTTTTATTTTTTTCCTCTTGCAGTAATCCCCAAATATATATAATTTCCATTGGAGCCTGATTCCTGTCAAATCTAAAATCACTAGGTCGTCTGCATACAAGAGACAGCTAATGTGTCTACCATTCATTTTTGGGTTAAATATATTTGGTTGGTTTAGGACCTTAAGGAGATCTGCCAGAAACAAGGAAAACAGTGTTGGTGCCAACACGCACCCTTGCCTCAGGTCATTTCTTACATTTATTTGCTTTGAAAGGGATCCTCCGCTGTCTACTTCAACATGGGCCCAATTATTCCCAGGGAGTTCCTGCAAAATTAAAAGCAAAGGTTTAGGTATCCTGTATTCCTTTAACACATCCCACAGCAATACTCAATCGACAGAGTCAAAAGCGTAACAAAAATCAACAAAACAATAAAAACACTGCGCTGCTCTATGGATTTCTTTGCAGTGGGCCACAAGCTGGAACAGTGGTCAAATGTTGAATGGTTCTTCTTAAACCCACCCTGTTCCTGAGGTGTAATAGACATTAATTCAGCCCCCTCCTTTAACATCACCAACAGGATTTTTTAGAAGACTTTACTACTTACATCCAGCAGGTTGATTTTCCGGCAGTTCTCAGGGAGGGCATACGTTCCTGTTTGTCGATAGGTTTAATCACTGCTCCCTTCCAACTATCTGGGAATCTTCCCATTTAAAGTATTCCCTGAAAAAAGGGATAAAACGAATTGGACCACCATGCAGTATTTGTTTTTATTATTACTGCCGCTACATTTTGTGGGCTGGTAGCCCTTGTAAATTTTAACATCTCAATTGTTTACTTGATTGTTATCACAGGGAACCTCTCCTTCATCTCCCTTTTAACAAGGAATGTAGTTGGGCACAGAGCAGCAGTGGCAGTAATATTATAGATCTTCTCTAGAACTTTTACCCACACGTCCTCGCCCTCATGGCCTGATGACTGTCTCTGGGAATGTCCTGTCCCACTCTGTACCAACCTCCAAAATGTATTTAAATTATTAGTCTCTAGGGCCTCAATCATGGCTTCCCAGCACTTTGTATTCAATTCCTGTTTCTTCCTTGCCACCAAATCTTTAAATCCTTTCTTTAAGCTAAGAAGGTACAACACCCTAATTTTATTTCTTGAGCACCTTATGTATGCTACGAGTTTCCGGATATTTCTTTTAAATATACTACATTCTTTATAAAAACCATTTATTTCTGGCAAACGTTATGAATTTATTTTTTATTTTGTGTGGAGTTGAAAGCTGTGACTTTTATTTTGAATCAAGTGCCCACCTTTTTTATTATTTCTTCATACCACACTAAGGGATCTACAGCTGCCTTTCCAGACTCCATTCCTCCATGGTTATGTTGGTCCTTCTTTGAATGGTGTTAGTATTATTTACAATCATTCTTTCAAGGATGATACCTGCTCATATGTGGAAGGCCATCTTTGAATCAACTTTTGCAGAGAGAATGCAAGATCCACTGCTGAGTTAACATCAGGGGACTGTGGTACTTGTATGAAGCATTTAAGAAAACCACAAAGAACAGCTCTTAGCAGCAAGCATGTGTAGAAGGCTGGACTGGCTTGTAGTGAGTACCAAGGGGTACTTGCACCTTGCACCAGGCCCAGTTATCCCTTATTAGTGTATAGGGTGTCTAGCAGCTTAGGCTGATAGATAATGGTAGCTTAGCAAAGCAGCTCAGGCTGAACTAGGAGACGTGTGAAGCTACTACAGTACCACTTAGTGTCATATGCACAATATCATAAGAAAACACAATACACAGTTATACTAAAAATAAAGGTACTTTATTTTTATGACAATATGCCAAAGTATCTTAGAGTGTACCCTCAGTGAGAGGATAGGAAATATACACAAGATATATATACACAAGATATATATACACAATAGCAAAAATATGCAGTATAGTCTTAGAAAACAGTGCAAACAATGTATAGTTACAATAGGATGCAATGGGGAAACATAGGGATAGGGAATATACACAAACCATATACTCCAGAAGTGGAATGCGAACCACGAATGGACCCCAAACCTATGTGACCTTGTAGAGGGTCGCTGGGACTATTAGAAAATAGTGAGAGTTAGCAAAATAACCCACCCCAAGACCCTGAAAAGTGAGTGCAAAGTGCACCAAAGTTCCCCTAAGGACAAAATAGTCGTGTTAGAGGGAGAATGCAAGGAAAACACAAATCAGCAATGCAACAACGATGGATTCCTGTCTGAAGGTACCTGTGGAACAAGGGGACCAAGTCCAAAAGTCACAAGCAGCTCGGAGATGGGCAGATGCCCAAGAAATGCCAGCGGTTGGTGCAAAGAAGCTCTTACTAGGCTGAAGAACTGTGAATACTGCAGGAACGACAAGGGCTAGAGACTTCCCCTTTGGAGGATGGATCCCCCACGCCTTGGAGAGTCGTGCAGAAGTGTTTTCCCGCCGGATGGACGCCAACAAGCCTTGCTACACGCAAATCGTGCGTTTGGCGTTTTTGGATGCTGCTGGGGCCCAGGAGGGACCAGGAGGTCGCAAATTGGACCTGCAGAGAGAGGGGACGTCGAGCAAGACAAAGAGCCCTCACTGAAGCAGGTAGCACCCGGAGAAGTGCCAGAAGCAGGCACTACGAGGATGCGTGAAACGGTGCTCGCCGAAGTTGCACAAAGGAGTCCCACGTCGCCGGAGACCAACTTAGAAAGTCGTGCAATGCAGGTTAGAGTGCCGTGGACCCAGGCTTGGCTGTGCACACAGGACTTCCGCCGGAAGTGCACAGGGGCCGGAGAAGCTTGCAAAGTCGCGGTTCCCAGCGAGGTGAGGCAAGGACTTACCTCCACCAAACTTGGGCTGAAGAGTCACTGGACTGTGGGGGTCACTTGGACGGTGTCGCTGGATTCGAGGGACCTCGCTCGTCGTGCTGAGAGGAGACCCAAGGGACCGGAGATGCAGCTTTTTGGTGCTTGCGGTTGCAGGGGGAAGATTCCGTCGACCCACGGGAGATTTCTTCGGAGCTTCTGGTGCAGAGAGGAGGCAGGCTACCCCCACAGCATGCACAAGCAGGAAAACAGTCGAGAAGGCGGCAGGATCAGCGTTACAGAGTTGCAGTAGTCGTCTTTGCTACTATGTTGCAGGTTTGCAGGCTTCCAGCGCGGTCAGCGGTCGATTCCTTATCAGAAGGTGAAGAGGGAGATGCAGAGGAACTCGGCTGAGCTCATGCATTCGTTATCTAAAGTTTCCCCAGAGACAGAGACCCTAAATAGCCAGAAAAGAGGGTTTGGCTACCTAGGAGAGAGGAAAGGCTACTAACACCTGAAGGAGCCTATCACAAGGAGTCTCTGACGTCACCTGGTGGCACTGGCCACTCAGAGCAGTCCAGTGTGCCAGCAGCACCTCTGTTTCCAAGATGGCAGAGGTCTGGAGCACACTGGAGGAGCTCTGGACACCTCCCAGGGGAGGTGCAGGTCAGGGGAGTGGTCACTCCCCTTTCCTTTGTCCAGTTTCGCGCCAGAGCAGGGGCTAAGGGGTCCCTGAACCGGTGTAGACTGGCTTATGCAGAATTGGGCACCTCTGTGCCCAACAAAGCATTTCCAGAGGCTGGGGGAGGCTACTCCTCCCCTGCCTTCACACCATTTTCCAAAGGGAGAGGGTGTCACACCCTCTCTCAGAGGAAGTTCTTTGTTCTGCCATCCTGGGTCAGGCCTGGCTGGACCCCAGGAGGGCAGATGCCTGTCTGAGGGGTTGGCAGCAGCAGCAGCTGCAGAGAAACCCCAGGAAGGGCAGTCTGGCAGTACCAGGGTCTGTGCTACAGACCACTGGGATTATGGAATTGTACCAACAATGCCAGGATGGCATAGAGGGGGCAATTCCATGATCATAGACATGTTACATGGCCATATTCGGAGTTACCATGGTGAAGCTACATATAGGTAGTGACCTATATGTAGTGCACGCGTGTAATGGTGTCCCCGCACTCACAAAGTTCAGTGAATTGGCTCTGAACAATGTGGGGGCACCTTGGCTAGTGCCAGGGTGCCCTCACACTAAGTAACTTTGCACCTAACCTTTACCAGGTAAAGGTTAGACATATAGGTGACTTATAAGTTACTTAAGTGCAGTGTAAAATGGCTGTGAAATAACGTGGACGTTATTTCACTCAGGCTGCAGTGGCAGGCCTGTGTAAGAATTGTCAGAGCTCCCTATGGGTGGCAAAAGAAATGCTGCAGCCCATAGGGATCTCCTGGAACCCCAATACCCTGGGTACCTCAGTACCATATACTAGGGGATTATAAGGGTGTTCCAGTAAGCCAATGTAAATTGGTAAAAATGGTCACTAGCCTGTCAGTGACAATTTGGAAAGAAATGAGAGAGCATAACCACTGAGGTTCTGATTAGCAGAGCCTCAGTGAGACAGTTAGTCACTACACAGGTAACACATACAGGCACACTTATGAGCACTGGGGCCCTGGGTTACCAGGGTCCCAGTGACACATACAACTAAAACAACATATATACAGTGAAAAATGGGGGTAACATGCCAGGCAAGATGGTACTTTCCTACACAACCCCCCCCCAAACGAAGGACAATAAGACTAGCCATTACCTGATGAGTCTTCATTGTCTAAGTGGAAATATCTGGAGAGTCCATCTGCATTGGAGTGGCTACTCCCAGGTCTATGTTCCACTGTATAGTCCATTCCCTGTAGGGATATGGACCACCTCAACAATTTTGGATTTTCACCTTTCATTTGTTTTAGCCAAAGTAGAGGTTTGTGGTCTGTCTGAACAATGAAGTGAGTGCCAAACAGGTATGGCCTCAACTTCTTCAGAGCCCAGACCACAGCAAAGGCCTCCCTCTCAATGGCAGACCAACGCTTTTCTCTAGGGGTCAACCTTCTACTAATAAAAGCAACAGGTTGATCCTGGCCCTCAGAATTAAGTTGTGATAGGACTGCCCCTACTCCTAATTCAGATGCATCAGTTTGGACATAGAATTTTTTAGAGTAACAAGGGCTTTTCAGGACAGGTGCAGAGCACATGGCCTGCTTCAGCTCCTCAAAAGCTTTCTGACAGTTTGCTGTCCATAATACCTTTTTAGGCATTTTCTTGGATGTGAGGTCATTAAGAGGGGCTGCAATGGAGCCATAGTTCTTAATGAACCTCCTGTAATACCCAGTGAGGCCTAGGAAGGCTCTCACCTGAGTCTGAGTGGTAGGGGGAATCCAATCAATAATAGTTTGGATTTTCCCCTGAAGTGGTGCAATCTGTTCCCCACCAACAAGGTGTCCCAGATAAACCACCTTACCCTTCCCTATCTGGCACTTTGAAGCCTTGATAGTGAGGCCTGCCTTTTGCAGGGCCTCCAAAACTTTCCAAAGGTGGACCAGGTGATCATCCCAGCTGGAGCTAAAGACAGCTATATCATCCAAATATGCTGCACTGAAAGCTTCCAGCCCTTGCAGGACTGTGTTCACCAACCTCTGAAAAGTGGCAGGTGCATTTTTCAAACCAAAAGGCATTACAGTAAACTGGTAATGTCCTCCAATGGTAGAAAATGCAGTCTTAGGTTTAGCATCTTCTGACATTTTGATCTGCCAATACCCTGCAGTCAAATCAAAAGTGCTTAGATACTTGGCAGATGCCAGTGTATCTATTAGCTCATCTGCCCTGGGTATAGGGTGAGCATCTGTTTTGGTTACCAAGTTGAGACCTCTATAGTCTACACAAAACCTCATTTCCTTCTTTCCATCTTTAGAATTGGGTTTTGGTACCAGTACCACAGGAGAAGCCCATGGACTGTCAGAGTGCTCAACCACTCCTAGTTCCAACATCTTCTGAACTTCTTGCTTTATGCAGTCCCTGACATGGTCAGGCTGCCTATAGATCTTACTTTTGACAGGTAAACTGTCTCCAGTATCTATAGTGTGCTCACACCAAGAAGTGGTGCCTGGCACAATGGAGAAGAGTTCTGAAAATTGTCCTAGGAGATTTATGCAATTATCTTTCTGCTCAGCAGTAAGACAATCTGCCAAAACTACCCCTTCCACAAGAGCATCTTGTTCTGTGGAAGAGAAGAGATCAGGTAGAGGATCACTGTCTTCTTCCTGTCCCTCATCTGTTGCCATGAGCAGGGTGAGATCAGCCCTGTCATAGTAGGGTTTCAGGCGGTTGACATGGAGCACCCTAAGGGGACTCCTGGCAGTGCCTAAGTCAACCAAGTAGGTGACTTCACCCTTCTTTTCAACAATTGTGTGGGGACCACTCCATTTATCTTGGAGTGCTCTTGGGGCCACAGGCTCCAAGACCCACACTTTCTGCCCTGGTTGGTACTGAACCAAAACAGCCTTCTGATCATGCCATTGCTTCTGGAGCTCTTGGCTGGCCTGAAGGTTTTTACTGGCCTTTTTCATGTACTCAGCCATCCTTGATCTGAGGCCAAGTACATAGTCCACAATATCCTGCTTAGGAGCTTTTAAAGGTTGTTCCCAACCCTCCTTTACAAGTGTGAGTGGACCCCTAACAGGGTGTCCAAAAAGAAGTTCAAAGGGGCTGAAGCCCACTCCTTTCTGGGGTACCTCGCTGTAGGCAAAAAGGAGGCATGGTAGAAGGATATCCCATCTCCTGCGGAGTTTTTCAGGGAGTCCCATAATCATGCCTTTGAGAGTTTTATTAAATCTCTCCACCAGTCCATTTGTTTGTGGATGATAGGGTGTTGTGAACTTGTAAGTTACACCACACTCCTTCCACATGGCCTTTAAGTATGCAGACATGAAATTGCTTCCTCTGTCTGATACTACTTCCTTTGGGAAGCCCACCCTGGAAAATATTCCCAGGAGGGCCTTTGCCACTGCAGGAGCTGTAGTGGTCCTTAAAGGAATAGCTTCAGGATATCTTGTGGCATGGTCCACTACCACCAAGATAAACCTATTGCCTGAAGCAGTAGGAGGGTCAAGGGGGCCAACTATGTCAACCCCTACCCTTTCAAAGGGAACCCCAACCACAGGCAGTGGGATAAGGGGTGCCTTTGGAGTGCCACCTGTCTTGCCACTGGCTTGACAGGTTTCACAGGACTTACAAAATTCTTTTGTGTCCTCAGACATCCTAGGCCAATGAAACAGTGGTACCAATCTGTCCCAAGTTTTCATTTGACCCAGGTGCCCAGCTAAGGGAATGTCATGTGCCAGTGTTAGGAGGAACTTTCTGTACTCCTGAGGGATCACTAATCTCCTGGCAGCTCCAGGTTTAGGATCCCTATGCTCAGTGTACAAGAGGTTGTCCTCCCAGTAAACTCTGTGTGAGTCACTGACATCCCCATTAGCCTGTTTGACAGCTTGCTGTCTGAGACCCTCTAATGTGGGACAGGTTTGCTGTGCCACACTCAGCTCCTCTCTGGCAGGCCCCCCTTCACCCAAAAGCTCAGCAGTGTCTGCTTCCAGCTCCTCTGGTGTAGGTTCTGCACAGGGAGGGAATTCTTCTTCCTCAGAAGTAGAATCCACTGTAGAGGGAGGGATAGTAGGAAGTGGTTTGCTTCTACTAGCCCTAGCTTTAGGGAGCACTTGGTCCATTGTTCCAGGATCCAAGCTTCCCTGTCCTTTTTGCTTTTTGGCCTGAGCCCTTGTCAAAGCAAAAATATGCCCTGGGATGCCCAGCATTGCTGCATGGGCCTCCAACTCCACATCTGACCAAGCTGATGTCTCCAAATCGTTCCCTAATAGACAGTCTACAGGTAAATCTGAAGCTACCACAACTTTCTTTGGACCAGATACCCCCCCCCAGTTGAGATTTACAACAGCCATGGGGTGGCTTTGTGTTATGTTGTGAGCATCGGTTACTTGGTACTGGTGTCCAAGTATGTGTTGTTCCGGGTGCACCAGTTTCTCAATCACCATTGTGACACTGGCACCTGTGTCCCTGTAGGCCTGGACCTCAACACCATTTATTAGGGTTAGTTGCTTGTACTTCTCCAAGTTATGGGGGCAAGCAACCAAAGTGGCTAAGTCAATAGCCCCTTCAGAGACTAAAGTAGCCTCTGTGGTCTCCCTAATCAGACCAACCCCAACTAAATTACCAAAAGTGAGCCCAGCTACTCCCTTGGATTGGCTATTAGTAGGTTTGCTCCCACCACCACTGCTATTAGTAGGGACACCAGGTGTAGCAGTAGGGGTTGTAGTGGTAGGAGCTGTGGTGCCTTTCTTTGGACAACTGGGATCTGTTGTCCAATGGCCTTTTATCTTACATAAATAGCACCATGGTTTCTTTTCCTTGTTCTGATTAAAGGAGGATTTGGGCCCACCACCCCCACCAGAGTGTTTTTGTGGGCCTGATGAAGACTCATTTTTAGATTTGTCCCCACCCTTGTCAGAAGACTTACCATCCTTCTTTTTGTTGCCATCTTTGTCACCCCCTGTATGAACTTTTCTGTTCACTCTTGTTCTGACCCATTTGTCTGCCTTCTTTCCCAATTCTTGGGGAGAGGTCAGATCAGAGTCCACCAAGTACTGGTGCAACAAATCAGACACACAATTATTAAGAATATGCTCTCTCAGGATCAAGTTATACAGGCTGTCATAATCAGTAACTTTACTGCCATGTAACCACCCCTCCAAGGCCTTCACTGCCTGGTCAATGAAATCAACCCAGTCTTGTGAAGACTCCTTTTTGGTATCTCTGAACTTTATCCTGTACTGTTCAGTGGTTAAGCCATAACCATCCAGGAGTGCATTCTTAAGAACTTGGAAATTGTTAGCATCATTTTCTTTTACAGTAAGGAGCCTATCCCTACCTTTTCCAGTAAATGATAGCCATAAGATAGCAGCCCACTGCTTTTGAGGGACATCCTGTACAGCACAGGCCCTCTCAAGTGCAGCAAACCACTTGTTAATGTCATCCCCCTCCTTGTAAGGGGGAACTATCTTATGCAGATTCCTGGAATCATGCACTTTTGCAGGATGACTATGGGGAATACTGCTGCTGCCACCATGGGTATCTAAACCCATCTTCTGTCTTTCCCTCTCTATTTCTAAAGACTGTCTATCCAAATCCAGCTGTTGCTTCTTGAGCTTCAGTCTGGTTTGCTCCACTCTCAATCTATTGAGCTCCCTTTCTAACAATCTGTCATCAGGGTGGGTGGGAGGGACATTTCTAGATACAGAGGTATGATGGGAATGAACAGAAGGAGACCTGTCCCTTACAGAGGGCACCCTAACAGCTTGGCTACCAGCATAATGTGAGAGCACATCATCAGTATGATGTGATTCAACCTCTGTACCAACTATGCTAGACTGTCTAGTAATGGGCAGGCTGAGAAGTTTCTTTCCTGAACCTTTTCCTGGGGGAGTCCCTGGATCAGATTGAGAACCATTAGCTACTTTTTCTACAGATTGGGCACTTATGGCCTTATCCTGTACTCTAAGCATATTAATTAACAGTTCTAAGGAAGGATTCTTCCCTACACTCAAACCTCTCTCTATGCAGAGACTCCTTGCTCCTTTCCAGCTAAGGTGATCATATGCAAGTTTGGACAGTTCAACTTTTTGGCCTGTGCCAGACATTTTTAGAGAGAGTTAAAGTGATAGACAAAGAGAAAAAAGTTTTCAGAACTTTTTGGAAAGACAGAAAAAACTTTTTAAACTTTTAAGAACTTTTTGAAAGTTTAGAAGTACTTTTCAGCACTTAGAAAAGAGTGAAAAGAGGAAATGCAGAACTTTTTGGCTATGTGTATATACACTGACCTTGTTTTGTATATTTTTCTCTTATGAAAAGTACAATGACAAGAGTGGTAAGTAGTCTCAAAGCACTTATCCCACCACTGCACAACCAATGTAGAAGGCTGGACTGGCTTGTAGTGAGTACCAAGGGGTACTTGCACCTTGCACCAGGCCCAGTTATCCCTTATTAGTGTATAGGGTGTCTAGCAGCTTAGGCTGATAGATAATGGTAGCTTAGCAAAGCAGCTCAGGCTGAACTAGGAGACGTGTGAAGCTACTACAGTACCACTTAGTGTCATATGCACAATATCATAAGAAAACACAATACACAGTTATACTAAAAATAAAGGTACTTTATTTTTATGACAATATGCCAAAGTATCTTAGAGTGTACCCTCAGTGAGAGGATAGGAAATATACACAAGATATATATACACAAGATATATATACACAATAGCAAAAATATGCAGTATAGTCTTAGAAAACAGTGCAAACAATGTATAGTTACAATAGGATGCAATGGGGAAACATAGGGATAGGGAATATACACAAACCATATACTCCAGAAGTGGAATGCGAACCACGAATGGAC
The DNA here is from genome assembly GCF_031143425.1 of Pleurodeles waltl. Lineage (NCBI taxonomy): Eukaryota > Metazoa > Chordata > Amphibia > Caudata > Salamandridae > Pleurodeles > Pleurodeles waltl. Next base: position 1,076,396,273 of record NC_090446.1, on the reverse strand, counting down.
CCCAAACCTATGTGACCTTGTAGAGGGTCGCTGGGACTATTAGAAAATAGTGAGAGTTAGCAAAATAACCCACCCCAAGACCCTGAAAAGTGAGTGCAAAGTGCACCAAAGTTCCCCTAAGGACAAAATAGTCGTGTTAGAGGGAGAATGCAAGGAAAACACAAATCAGCAATGCAACAACGATGGATTCCTGTCTGAAGGTACCTGTGGAACAAGGGGACCAAGTCCAAAAGTCACAAGCAGCTCGGAGATGGGCAGATGCTCAAGAAATGCCAGCGGTTGGTGCAAAGAAGCTCTTACTAGGCTGAAGAACTGTGAATACTGCAGGAACGACAAGGGCTAGAGACTTCCCCTTTGGAGGATGGATCCCCCACGCCTTGGAGAGTCGTGCAGAAGTGTTTTCCCGCCGGATGGACGCCAACAAGCCTTGCTACACGCAAATCGTGCGTTTGGCGTTTTTGGACGCTGCTGGGGCCCAGGAGGGACCAGGAGGTCGCAAATTGGACCTGCAGAGAGAGGGGACGTCGAGCAAGACAAAGAGCCCTCACTGAAGCAGGTAGCACCCGGAGAAGTGCCAGAAGCAGGCACTACGAGGATGCGTGAAACGGTGCTCGCCGAAGTTGCACAAAGGAGTCCCACGTCGCCGGAGACCAACTTAGAAAGTCGTGCAATGCAGGTTAGAGTGCCGTGGACCCAGGCTTGGCTGTGCACACAGGATTTCCGCCGGAAGTGCACAGGGGCCGGAGAAGCTTGCAAAGTCGCGGTTCCCAGCAATGCAGCCCAGCGAGGTGAGGCAAGGACTTACCTCCACCAAACTTGGGCTGAAGAGTCACTGGACTGTGGGGGTCACTTGGACGGTGTCGCTGGATTCGAGGGACCTCGCTCGTCGTGCTGAGAGGAGACCCAAGGGACCGGAGATGCAGCTTTTTGGTGCCTGCGGTTGCAGGGGGAAGATTCCGTCGACCCACGGGAGATTTCTTCGGAGCTTCTGGTGCAGAGAGGAGGCAGGCTACCCCCACAGCATGCACAAGCAGGAAAACAGTCGAGAAGGCGGCAGGATCAGCGTTACAGAGTTGCAGTAGTCGTCTTTGCTACTATGTTGCAGGTTTGCAGGCTTCCAGCGCGGTCAGCGGTCGATTCCTTATCAGAAGGTGAAGAGGGAGATGCAGAGGAACTCGGCTGAGCTCATGCATTCGTTATCTAAAGTTTCCCCAGAGACAGAGACCCTAAATAGCCAGAAAAGAGGGTTTGGCTACCTAGGAGAGAGGAAAGGCTACTAACACCTGAAGGAGCCTATCACAAGGAGTCTCTGACGTCACCTGGTGGCACTGGCCACTCAGAGCAGTCCAGTGTGCCAGCAGCACCTCTGTTTCCAAGATGGCAGAGGTCTGGAGCACACTGGAGGAGCTCTGGACACCTCCCAGGGGAGGTGCAGGTCAGGGGAGTGGTCACTCCCCTTTCCTTTGTCCAGTTTCGCGCCAGAGCAGGGGCTAAGGGGTCCCTGAACCGGTGTAGACTGGCTTATGCAGAATTGGGCACCTCTGTGCCCAACAAAGCATTTCCAGAGGCTGGGGGAGGCTACTCCTCCCCTGCCTTCACACCATTTTCCAAAGGGAGAGGGTGTCACACCCTCTCTCAGAGGAAGTTCTTTGTTCTGCCATCCTGGGTCAGGCCTGGCTGGACCCCAGGAGGGCAGATGCCTGTCTGAGGGGTTGGCAGCAGCAGCAGCAGCTGCAGAGAAACCCCAGGAAGGGCAGTCTGGCAGTACCAGGGTCTGTGCTACAGACCACTGGGATTATGGAATTGTACCAACAATGCCAGGATGGCATAGAGGGGGCAATTCCATGATCATAGACATGTTACATGGCCATATTCGGAGTTACCATGGTGAAGCTACATATAGGTAGTGACCTATATGTAGTGCACGCGTGTAATGGTGTCCCCGCACTCACAAAGTTCAGTGAATTGGCTCTGAACAATGTGGGGGCACCTTGGCTAGTGCCAGGGTGCCCTCACACTAAGTAACTTTGCACCTAACCTTTACCAGGTAAAGGTTAGACATATAGGTGACTTATAAGTTACTTAAGTGCAGTGTAAAATGGCTGTGAAATAACGTGGACGTTATTTCACTCAGGCTGCAGTGGCAGGCCTGTGTAAGAATTGTCAGAGCTCCCTATGGGTGGCAAAAGAAATGCTGCAGCCCATAGGGATCTCCTGGAACCCCAATACCCTGGGTACCTCAGTACCATATACTAGGGGATTATAAGGGTGTTCCAGTAAGCCAATGTAAATTGGTAAAAATGGTCACTAGCCTGTCAGTGACAATTTGGAAAGAAATGAGAGAGCATAACCACTGAGGTTCTGATTAGCAGAGCCTCAGTGAGACAGTTAGTCACTACACAGGTAACACATACAGGCACACTTATGAGCACTGGGGCCCTGGGTTACCAGGGTCCCAGTGACACATACAACTAAAACAACATATATACAGTGAAAAATGGGGGTAACATGCCAGGCAAGATGGTACTTTCCTACAGCATGTACCAATGTTCTATGGATACATACATGATTATGCTCTTATATACTTCCAGTGGAATACAGGTGTTCAGACACAGTCAATCAGGCGTATAACATGAAAAATTCACATTGAAATAAACAATGGTACAGCAGGTACTGCTCACAAGCTAATCTCACTGTAGCGTAAACATCGTTGGAGGATCAGCAATAAAACAGTCTGCAATTACCATAGCAACAGTATTTTCCATATATAATTATTGCCACACATGTTTTGGGCATGTCACCGTACAAGTAAAGTTCTCTAAAGTCTGACTGACACTCTAGTACTAAATCACAGGCCAAGTTAGCAAACATACTTCTCTGTTAAACCACAACACACCCCTATTTCTCCAGTTTCACAAGACTGTTGCTCCAAACCTAGCCTCATCTCATGGCTAACCTTCCCCAAATATATGCTGCAAGCAAGTGAATTTACCAGATTTGCCTCTTCACCACATCACCCCATGAAACGGTTTCTGATCTCATGCAAGCTTTTCTATTCAAACTCTGCCTGTAGATCGAGATATGAAAATAAACATGTAATTAGACAATTTTTACCTATTTAGACAAGAATCAGAAAACATGACACATCCTAATTTTAGCTAGGAAAAGTATTGATGTTGTGAAATTATGTTTTTGAACATCATGAATTCAGATATGACGTTGATGCATTTACAAAATGCCAAAATATGAGTAGCATATGTTCTGTACACTTTAAGTATGCCTGCATTCTGGTTATTTTTTTCAAGTGAGAGAATAATTCTTACAGCTCATGAAGAACACGAGTTTCATTGTTTCTCTAACATTCATTCTTTTTCTCTTCCTCGCAATGGTAGCTGTACAGTGATAAGAGCGTGGCATGGCTTTTGTAGTCGTCCATGCATTGCATCTAAAGTTTCTCTCTTCAGATTGAGATTGCATTAGTGTTGGTGAGTGTGACATAAAGTGAAATAAAAGCAGCATCAACAGACCCAGAGAGAGATTTCTATGAGTCTCTAATTGCTATTGTTATGTAGCAGACTGACACTGTTAAATAAGGTCCTTAATGGATATGCGTTTACTGTTTTTTTAGGTTGGCTATTTTTAAGTATAAGTACCTAGGATGTGTGTGCTCTAATGAGAGTAGCTCAAATACTCAAAGAGGGCTCTGCAGGAGAATGTAGTAGCACAGCATCTATACAGCAGCCAATGGTGAATTATTTAGTCAGGTATAATGCTCAGGTGCAGGTGGATCTGAAATGCGTTGCTCCTGATGACAGTGAATCAACTGGATGCTGGATCCTAAATACAGTGCTAGATTTCCCACGGAAAAAAGGTTCAATGCTGTAGAGTCCACAGATACTCAACAATTTTATCAGTTGTCCTTGCATCAGAGGTCACACTCCAGCTCCTCAAAGCTATACAGTGCGTCTTCCAGATGTGGATCTCAACCTCCTGCCTGGGCTCTCTCCGGGCCAGCATGGACACCACCCTTGATCTAGGCATAGATAGACTTCCCATTGCCTAAGGATCACACCTATTGAAGGGGGCAGAGGGTCATAGGAGAGTACTCTATTGGAGCTCTGCAAGTCATATTCATAAAGGCTTCTGACAGCATTCCAGAAAGAAAAATCTCAATAAAATCGGACAGTTTCAGGAGTTAAATGAAAAGCTGCCCCCAATCCCCCGATCCCTTAAACCAGGGGGTTTTATACACAATTTATGCATAAGCAATTGGAAAAACTGCAGATTCAGAATGATCATGGTTAGCTCACTTTGAACAAATCATAATAAACAGCATTACAAACATAAATTCTTAGGACTAACCCATTATTTAAGGTAATGTAAATCTCCCCTCATTCCCTCATCAACATTAGTCCAGATATGTGGAAATGCAATATAACACATTTTCTAGACAAATGCATTTACAAAATGATGCCTTCAGCAGGCCCACATTGGAACTCCAGGGGAAGTTCTTCAAAATGATATATAGCGAACACAAAGAAGTTCAATCGCATAACACTCTTTCTAACCAATGACATGATTTATGTCACACCGGTCATGTCTGTGGAAACTGTTAGGAGAGAGAGTTTGCTGCAGATCTATGATTGGGATGGGGAAAAAGCAGTGACATGGTAAATAATAAAGCAAAAAATAGCATCCATTTCTAATAGAATTATGTCTCACTTGAAAATATGACACAACTAAATTATGTTTTAAACACACTTCTGAACTATATTTTTGTATTGCTTAAAGTACAATATCACCCATTTACCTGTTACGACTATATGCAACCTAAAAACTAGAGATTCACACAAATAAGTTGTTACACAAATGTGCACATTACTTCTATAACCTGCACACTCTGATTATTTTTAAATAATCACTAAAAAACTAATTAAACATTATTAATAAGCCATTGATCAGTTAATAAATGTTTTTAACTTTTTAGGTGATCCTTCATCATGTTCATTTGTTTCTAACCTCTATACATGTACATTTCCACAGATCATCTCCTCTTTTCTGAGCTGAACTCTTAGTTCTGTTATTAATCATGCACCTGAGCAATTCAATCAAAAACAATTGAACAATTACACAAATCATGATTACCATAAGTGTTAGAACTCCCTTAAGAACTCCTCCACCAATATTACCTAGCCATTCACCTATTCTACCAGACACCTTCCCAATCTCTCCAAACCAGGATCCTACAGCTTTCCTTAGTCTAGGTTCTTTCAGAGATTTAATTACAGACGTCACATTAGTGACGAAAGTAATGAAATAATCCATAAGCCCAACCTGATCAGGTCTGTATGTAAAACACTTTTTAGCCTTACTCACCTTGAAGACTCCTCCTTCCTTTGCCAAATGAACATGAAAAGCAAGGCAAATTTGAATAGTGATTGTTCCTATTGCCAATGTTTCCTTATTTACCAGCTACAAAGGCCCTGTTGTATACATAGCTAGTCTATCACCTGCTTTGGATAATCATTTAATCTTTATATTGTTCATAGTCACTCCTAGAAAAGGAACTTTAGCACCTAAATATCTAATGTTATACATCCAAAGCTCTGTCTCACTCCCTTCATGCTAGATTTGTCTTTTAATTCAACTACATGATAAACACTAAATCCAGACAACATGATTCTACCCAATCTAGGAAGATTAAAATAAACAATCTTCCTGCCGACATAATACATTTCTCTCATAATAGGTTCTCCTCCTATTAAGAGGTGTCCATTAGCTTCATAAGATCTATCACTTTTACTCTCTCCACGACTTCTACTTTCTCTCCTTCTATTGAAATCTGCCTTACTATACACAATTTACCCCTCTACTCCTGCTCTGTTTTCGATCTAGGGCGTAAACCTAAAAGCATAAATTATCACTCTTTTTTCAATTGTTCCAAAGCAAACTTCTTTTCCTCTAAACTTTTTACAAGTCTTATTCCTCACTCATTATTGTTTCTAATAAAGCCATGCTTCTCAGCACTCAAAAGATACACATATTCTTTCACCAGATTAGGAGCATACCTATTTTATGCAATTACTCTTCAATACTCACCATATTTTATTTCACTATGATCCTCTTTAATACTCAAGGTCTCTAAAGACACATTAAAATCAGGCAGATAAGGGTAAAGAAACGTTTTGTGATTAATATAGCAACAAGAATATTACAAGACAAGGCATAAGAAATCAGCAACTGGGTATAGGTAGAGCCTTCCCAGCTGATTTTAGGAGGTAAACACATACATAACACCCACCCACCCTCATAATTTCTTCGAACTCCCTAACCATTCTAGGTTACACATTACCTTTAAAATCAACTAAGAGCTTTTTATATAAAATTACAATTATTTGATCATCATGATTTGTTAAGACATCAACATTCATATTAGCATGTCTTAAAACATGCCCCACATGAGTCATCAATTACAACAACAGTCCAATTAATACTATTAGTGTTGTAATCTGCATTATTATCCCTACAATTTTACAGCATTTGTCATAACCCATCTCCCTTGAAGCAAAAATATAATTCTGTGGAAAAAAGGCAAAACTAAGCAAAATTGTATTCTCACAACAAAATATTTTTTTCTCAAAGTATTTTCAAGTGACTAGTCAGTGTTTCAAAAAAATGAACTTTAACACTCAGGGAATCATTACGACCCATCGGTGCAGTGGTTGTCAGACCACCGCCACTGTGGCGGTCCGGCAGCCACATTACAACCATGGCGGTCTCGCCATGGTCAGACCACCAGCACCACCAGATTACGACAGAATGTCAGTCTGGCAGTGCTGGCCTTCCTTATCCACGATTACGAAAACCCTTCTCCACCAGCAATTACATGGTGGTAGCCCCACTACTTAAAGGCTGATGGAAATGGGGTACAGGTGGGCCCATGGAAGCCCCTACACTGCCCTTACGCTTGGCATGAGCAGTACAGGGGTCGCCATGGCCAGCCCCATCATGCTTTTCACTGTCTGCAAAGCAGACAATGAAAAGTATGGTGGGTGCTGGTGCATCGTACACACTGCAGCATTTCCGGCGGATCAATTATGAGCCAACATTAATGTTGTGGGCTGTTTCCCATTGGCCCAGTGGGAAACTCGTAATGGGGTCAGTGGGAAGGGGACTGCACTGGCAGTAACCTGACCGCCGGAGTTTGGCGGACGGCCTTTTCCACCTGCCAAACTCAAAATGACCACCTCAGTCTTTCAAAAATTCAATCTCAGCAAAACTATTTCATTCTCAAGAATGAGTAAATACAAGATTAGCTTTCTCTTCTTCAAATCTACTTCTCTATGCCATTATTTATAACAGTCTCTATTTCAAGGTGGTTCTACAGTTTCAATTTTAGACTCTGACTCACTCCCAAACCTTTCCCGGCACTCTTTCAGCAATAAATAATCTTCTTCTTCTTAAACTTTTAAACTGCAGCTAGATATACTCACTGAGGTGAAGCATAATTCCTCATAAGAACGCTTTTTTCAGTTTTATTTTTTTGTACCTTACTCCTACTATTCTTTTAGTCAAACTGTCTCACTTGCTTATTCTCTGGCTCACAGTGCTTTGATTTGCAAGGTCCTTTTCTCTAGATAGCTTCAACTTATTCCCTTTCAGTTACTGTTTTGTCTTTTTTAACTTCTTCAGGGCTCTGATTTAAGCTCAATTTTAAACCTTGAGTTACCCTACAACTTACAGTTTCATTAGTCTCTCCTCCAGATGCTCTGTTCACAGAAACATCTCTCAGGGGTCTTTTTGACTTTGATTTTCAATTGCAACTTGTCAATGCTCTGACGGGAAACTACTACTTCTTGCTGCCAGTCATTCTTTTATCAATTGTTTTGCAACAAATGTTCACTCTGATCACTCTGAAACTGGGCTTCTGGAATTTCAAGTTCTTCATCAGAACTCGCACTCACCTGAAATTTCACTTCTCGTGTTTACCTGTGTGATTCTTCTGTCTCTTCACCAGTTTTTAAAAAATCTTCACCCCCGATACATGATGCAAACTTGAACTTGACTCTGATTCTCACTTTCAGCCACCTGTGTGTGCTGTGTATCTTGATCCTTGGTTTCATCCACCGGTTCAGCTACTCTCACTCTTTTTGTGCGAGCAGCATGGATTCAGTGAGGGACTCCCACACAATTGACTGCTGTATTTGTTGTCAGTACGACCTAATCAGGGCCTTTGCATCTCTCATCCAGGCACCCTTTTCAGACATGTTTCCAGATTACAATCCAGTCGCTTGCATCCAACCCATGGCAGCGTATTTATTTGTAGTCTTCTATAGATACATCCCTCTGGTGAGAAACAGATTTCACCATATCAGCCAGCTCCTCATACTAGTTCAATATGATGTCATCAGTTATTAAAATATGAAAATGAGTGCAGCTCTTCGTACACAAATGCAAGCCTCATTGCTCTGCCCATCACTGTCTCATGACCAGTTAACCCTGTTTTCTTGTCAGGGGTATGTTTCATTTTCATTAAGGCAAGAGGAATTGTGTTGGGCTGCTTTAAACCAATTGAAGCACACACTCTTGCCAGCATGTTCTTGCACGTTCCATTCATTCCTTCTAATACTCCAGAGGATTGAGGCCAATAACTACAATAGAGACACTGCTTAAAATTAGAAGTAATGCAGATTATCTGCAGCACTTCTTTCTTAAAGTGATCTGCTCGATTTGTTTCAATGGAAGTCGATAAACCAAATCTAGGTATTCACTCCTTCAACAGCAACTTGGCAACATTAAGGCTGTCTGCTCACCTGGTGGGATATACATCCATGCATTTGGAGAACAGGCAGATACTCACTAAAATGTACTTCAATCCACTAGAATGTGGGATCTCAATAAAGATCTGCCTGCAGTCTCGTAAATGGGCCTTCTTATTTGACAATGTGATTCATAATGACAACAGTTTTGTTACCCTGATTGTCCACTTGTCAGACCATACAGAGGCTATATACATCCTTAGCAACATTTGAAAAGCTAGTATTTTTTCAGTACTTCTTAAACGAAACTACCCCTTCTCGCATTAGTATGATTATGCAAATGTTTACACATAGGCTGTAATGTTGCATTTGGTAGAATGTATTTCTTGTCTGCATTAACAAACACATCCTGATAATTCTTTCTATACCCCCATTTCCCCCCCACCATTTTAAATTCCTCTAGAGCATCATCTTTAAAAGCACATAGTTCGCTCAAAGATGATTGCATTGAATCCATACATTTCTACGATTTCCTCTGTACTGCATCATTTTAAAATTCATCACTTTCACTTTGCTGTACTACTGGTTTGTGCTGTAGTGCACAATGCTTTGCCATCTGGTCAGCATCTCTACTTCAAAGGGTGAGCATATCCTTATTAGTTTTATAAGCAGTTTTATAAGGTCTCTTTGACCACAGCTAATACATTTTGGCTTTTAAAGAGCTCCTAATAAATCCAACATGCACACAACATTTTTATTGGAGCTTTTAAGGATCTCCTGAATTCCCTCTTTGACCACAGTTGCCCATAGTCATGATCAACATGAAACATAGGCCTGGGTGGAGCTCTTGGAGTTTCACTCAATGGAATTTCACAGAGTTACCTAAAAGCTCAGAGATTCCGTGGAGTTCCGTAAGTGGCAGAACTCCAGTAAGTCACATTGCTCAAGCTGATTTTTAGCTCCAGTAGCTTGACCCATGCTACAAAAATCAGTACAAACAGTACCACGTGACATGCCAGAGGGCTTCACTTCTTTCTGCCACCTGAGTAGATTATCTACTCGAGCAGCAGCTTCCTCAACACGAGTGGAAACTTTCTCAATGCGAGTGGTAGTGACCTGCTGTGACCACTTGTATTGAGAAATCTCGCCAGGAGGTGGTGTGGTGCTTGATGTTCTCTCCTGTGTTTGCCATTTTTATGTTGGTGAGCTGCACAAGAAAAATAATCTTTGCTGCACAGCAGTTGGCAGAGTTTTTCTGGAACCCCATGCTCCAAGTGTATGACGGAGTGGGCAAATCTCTGAAAATTCCATCAGGGGAGCAGAGTTAACCTCTCACCACTAACCAAAACCATACTGGCTATCTGGGTAGATTGTAATGCTGACATTCACAGATAGACAGCAAGGTCTAGTTAAGGCAGTTAATTCTACCACTTGTGCTCAGGGACAATTGGTAAAGGAGATGCTTCTAGTGTCTCAGAAATAAAGCATAGAGCATAATCAGCCTAAAATGCTCCATATTTGTCCCTTAAGCAGGAATGATCCACAAACAGTGTCAACTCAGCCAATTTGAAAGAAGTGTTTTTCATGACTGGTCTTGGTGATGTGCATAACTCAATCACCTCCAGGCAATCAGGATCAAAATCATCATCCATTTCACTTCCCTGTCCTCATCAGTTTTGCCTTAAATTGGGGGCAGTCTTGGTAATTCAGGACATTGCATCTCTGAATTGATTTGTTCTCTGCTGCAAACATAGGCCCTCATTATGGCTGTGGCGGTCTTTTCTGAGGACCGCTGGTGGATATCCATACCGCCGGCGGTCAGATATTTGGCTCCATTCAAGACGGCGGCACTTAGGCGGTTCCACTGCCAGCACCAAGATGCAGGAAAAGACCGCCAAAAGAATTACGACCAGTAATTCTGTGAGGCGATCGTCTTGTGACGGGATGCTGCCGGCAGTGAGAGTGCCGAGTCCTGTCCCCTCATGGAGGAGCACCTTGTCGCACGGGCTAAGTGTCATCCACAAAGGGAGGAGGGTGAGTGTTATGAATTGGTGTCTGTGAGTGTCATGAATGTGGGGGTAGGGGGGAGTATTTGTGCGTGCATGCATGTGTGTCTGTATGGATCAGCTGATTTTTCTGAGATTCTAAAAAAAAACAGCGTGTCCCACATTTTTTATTTTCTTTGCCCCCGGATGGGCAAGCTCCTGGATGGCATTTGGAGCTCAATAAAGGAGGGGTGCACATGGGGACCACTAGCTTCTTGGGGCAATTTTGTTAAATGTGCGGGGCGATTGGCCACGTGCCCTGGGGACCACTACCTCCCTGGGGCAAAATGCTGTTTGGAGGTGGGGAGGCATGTCAGCCTTCTCCACAGCTCCGAGGACCACCACCTCCCATGGCTTCAAGTAATTAACAGGCAGGAAACCACCACCCTCCCAGGGCAAAAAGTACAAAAAGTAAATGCCTGCAGCCCCAGGGACCACCACCTCCATGGGGCTATCTCCACACTGGAAGGAGGCCAAATGGTCCCCCTTGAGGAGCCACTGATGGCCCCAGGGACCACCACCCCACTCAGGGCCGGCTCCGGAGGATCTACCTGTTTGCTGTAGCTTGGCTCCAGCTTTCACTGCTGCAGCCAAGTCACAGCAAACCATCTGCTTTTTCACAGCGGGACCTGTCAAACAGCTCCCGATGTCAAAAGGTGGATTTTTCATCTCTGTTGTCTGCATGCAGATATCCGTGCAGGGAACAGAGATGAAAGCTTTGCTTCAGCAAGCAGGGAGCTGCTGTTAAAAGGAGCTGCCTACTTGCTGGAGTAATGGGACAGTATGGAGGTCTTGAGGCTCCCCCCGCAGTCCCACGAAGCCCATAAAGGGCACAAAATAAAATTTTAAAAAATCAACTGGGACCACGGGGGAGGCCTTGAGGTTACCCCACATTCCCAGGTAGCCTGTTAAGGGCATATAATCAAATACATTAATAAAGAAACTCATTAGGGACTGCAGGGGAATCCTTGAGGCTCCCCCTTCAGTCCTAGGTAGCCATTAAGGGCTAAAAAGTATATATTAATACAAAAAAATAAGGAGCTCAAGTGTTAAGTCACAGACCTTCACACTGAGCATAGAGGGTTCAGCCCAGGTGTATCTCTAGTAGTCATTTTCCTCCTTTTTTTATTTTGAAATGCAAATATTTAAGTCTCATACTAAAAGGTGATGTTACTGTTTTTAATTGATGAATACATTTTTCTTTTCAATTTGTGGAGAAATATCTAATTCTAAGTATATCATCCATCAATCTTTCTCCCATTCACATACTCATCTATGCACCCAATCACAGGTCCACTCAGATTTTCACACACCCACTCACAGACCCACTGAAACCTTCATGCACCCACTCACAGACCCATGCACACAATGACACACCCACTAAAACACTGATGTACTCACTCTCACACCCAGAGACACTCTCACAGTCACTCTTGCCCCCAGAGACACCCTATCACACCTATTCTCACAGCCAGAGAGGCTGCGAACAGCTCCTGCCGCACACAGCCAGGCGGCCGTGCGCAGCGTGGGTTGGGGTGATTAGGGGAGTGGGCTGCAGGCCCTGGCTGTAGGCCAGGTTTTGCGGGTAACCTCTGCTGCACATGGGCAAACGCTGTGTATAGTGCAAGGTTGGGTGCTTATAGTGTGTTGGCCTCTGCCAGTCCCCGTGGACATCCGCTGCTGCGCACGGCTGAAGGCCATGCATGCTGGTGGCTGGATAAATGTATCATGAAAATTACTTTACATTTAAAAAAACATAGAAATTCACTGAAAAAAAGGTTACCGGGACATTATAGCTAGGCACTTATTTTTAAATGTACAAAATCATAGAAATTCACCAGAAATTCGTTCCCCAAGGTCACTTTAACTCACACCCTCGTCATGCACTGCTAATTACCCCAAAATTTTACAGCACTCATGACATGTTTGATTACATCATTGATAAGATCAGTGTAATATTTGCAGTAACATTTTTGAGGTAAAAGCTTTGTATGGCGAGGGCGCGAGTTATAGCTACCTTAGGGCATGAGTTATAGTTACTTCAGGTAACTCTAACTCTAAGTAGTGAGTTTCTAGGATGTCCCTGTAACCTTTGTTCTCTTTCAGTGTATATATATATATATATATATATATATATATATATGTGTATATATATATATATATATATAGATACAGACAAAGTTGTCCTCTGACGAAAGCGCACTCCCAACAGGTTATTTATTAGGCAATATGGCAAAGCTAGCAACTTACAGAGAATTATTTTACCATTGTGATTATTCCAGGCCTAATAATAACCTGATGGGAATGCGCTTTCATCAGAGGACACCTTTGTTTGTATATATATATATATATATATATATATATATATATATATATATATATATATATTCATGATACTATGTAACTATAACTCGCTCCCCCACCATGCACAGTTTCCTCATCAATAATTTTACTACAAATGTTACAGTGATATTATCAATGATGTCATAGAGGAAGTCATGAGTGAAGTAATACCAAGGGTAATTAGCAGTTCATGGCGAAGGCACACACTATAGTTACATTCGAACATGAGTTATAGGTATTTGAAATAACTCTAACAGAACAACTGAATTTCTCTGGTTTTCTGTGTGTAAAATTTGTACCTAACTATTACATTCCTGTAACCTTTCAATTTTTAATGAATTTCTAAGGTTTGATTATTCTATTTCCTAATTATAACACCCTTGTATCCTTTGTTTTTTTCAGGGAATTTTTAGGAATTTTTAAATGTTAAGTAAGTTGCGAATCACAATACACGGTATGGGTGAGTTTGACGCAGGCCTCGCCTGGCGTTGTGCTGCCCCCACACAACCTTGTTGCTCCCCCCACCTTCTCCTTGCCATCCACTGTCCAAGTTTACACCCCTGCTCCCTCATTAAAGCCCTATGTGGCCATTTATCTGCCACTGGCCCTCACACCTGCCCTAAACAGTTAGCTTGCTGCCCCATCCATCTCCTTCCTACCTTAGTCTATACACCAGGCCCCTCCCTTCTACCTGCCTGGTCTAATGTTATGCTACTGCCCCTCATTTAGCTTCATGTCCCTGCCTAGTCCTCGTTTGGCCTCCAATGTCTATGCTCATGCCTCTGCTCTCTCCTTTTTGCCCACTATATGCCATAGCTCTGCCACTGCTCCTCCTATCTACTCTGAGTGTTCTGTTGAGCTGTCACTGCCCTTCTCACTGCCTAGCCTGGTCAGATCCATGACACCTGTCTCTGCCACCTCTACTATAACTGTCTATGTTCCATACCCCTAACCCCTCATTGCTGTCCTCCGTGGTCCATTTAGCTGCACTCCCTTCTTCCCTCCATGCTCTGTTGTGCTGCAACTGCTCCTTCTGCCTGCCTTGCATGGTGTGTTGTGAAGTCCCTTCTCCTGCTCTCTATTGTCTGTGGCCAGCCCTTACCCCTCCCTTCTGTCCTCCATGTCCTTAGTGTATGCTTCTGCCCGCTCCCTCTTGCTTACCATGGCCATTGTGCTATGAATAACCCTATTGCCTGCCATGCATGGTCTTCTGTGCTGCCACAGCCCCTCCCACCTGCTCTGTGTGGTCAGCTTGCTGACCCTGACCCCCTCCCACCTTACCTCTGTGGTTTGCCTGCATGTCATTATAGACTCACTGTTGCCCTCCAATGTGTGTTGTGCTTCCAGTGCCCATCCTGCCTGCCCTCTATGGTCAGCTTGCTGCTCCTGCACCTTAGCCCTGTCTCCATTTTCCATGTGCAGGCCCCTATCCCCTTCCTCCTGCCTTATCTGGTCTGTTGTCATCCTCTGCCCCGTCCTCCTGCCCTTCATGGTCTGTTATGCTGCAACTGATCCTCCTGTCTGTCCGGTATGGTGTGCTTGCTGCCCTTGCCTCTTTCCCCTCTGCTCTCTGATGTCGATGTGCACGGCCATGTCCCCTCCCTATTGCTTTCAATGGTCTGTTGTACTGCACTGCCATCCCGGTGCCCTGTGTGCTGCTGTGCTGCTGCAACCCTTTATACCTGCCCTGTAAGGCCAGTTTAGTGTCCCTGCACATCTCCCTCCTGCAATCTGTTATTCAAGTCCATGTCCCTACCCCATTCCTCCTACCCTCCATGATCCAATGTACCATACTTGCCAACATTTTGAACTTGGCAAGAGGGAGATTTTGAAAAAGAAACCAGGGAAATTGATTTTCCCCATTGACTTACATTGAAAAAGAGGATTTTTATAGGCAGGAGAGAAATAAAATAACCCCCTTTTGGGCTGAAAAACATCGGAAGTGTCCTGCCTGAAGTGCGTCTGTCGACATGTATGGCTGTACTGCCAGTGCGCCTTCCTTCTGCCTGCAATGGTCTGTTATATTTCCACTGCCTCTCTTGCCTATCCTGCTTGGTTGGTTTGTTGTCTCTGCCCCCCTTTCTCCTACCCTTCATGGCCCCTTGTGGTGCCACTGCCCATCTTTCCTGACCTTTGTGGTCAACTTGTTGTCTCTACATGCTCCCCCCGCCCTGAATTATCAGAGTCCGTGCCCCTGACTTCTGCCACATCACAGTATTCTAATGAACAACTAGATTGCTAAAATGTATTACAAAAGTGTGGCACACCTGACATCATCATCACACAATCAAAACTGTAATACCTAAGGCATTTTCTTTAGACATTATAAAAATAAGAGGGTCCTATTCCCAAGGAAATTATGGTTAGTGATCTAAGAACCTAAACTGAGAACATATTGTCTGAGTTCCCAAATACCAACAAAGCACTTTTAAATATTTGCTATATCTATGTTTTTTTATCCAGTTGATCACTTGATTATGTGTTTCTCTTAGGGGAGAGAATGTGACGTTACGGCCAGAGCTGCAGACTTTGTAACTCTGGAACCAGGTTCAAGTTTCAGCGACAGCTCAACATCCTGTAATTCTGGGCAAATCACTTAAGGCCTCATTACAACACTGGTGGTTTTAAGACTGCCAGGGCCACGGTTGCGGTCAGATTGACGCCAATGTGAATATAGCACCCTGGGAATGCACACTGCATGCTTTGCAGATAGTGTGCATTCTGAGGTTGTTTGTGTGCTATGGTATTGGCCTCGGCTCTCTTAAGGGATCTGAGACCAATACCGTAGCACTGTTCCTGCTGTGCTAACCTGCGGAAATGTTGTAATACAATGTTCCTACCGGCCAGCCCGGTGGGAACATCGTCATTTAGTCGGTGAGGCAACTGGGTTTACGGCCTCCTCAGCCCCATAAGTGTGGCGGTCGATATCTCTCTGTCTTCATCTATAAATAAATACACATATATATCCTACTGGCGGTTGCCAGTAGGTAGTTATAGTTAGTACCTAGATCCATAGCTTTAGCATTTTCTTGTTTTGCCACTAACTTTGATGCTGCTTGATGAATCTTCACAAACTTTTGAACACATATACTTTAGTCTGTTCATTTACTCTCTTGAAAGTTTTGGGGTGATCCATCGAGTGGGGGCTGAGAAAAATGGGAGGTCCTAAATTATGTTTTTTCAATTCATTTTTCCCTTTGGTCTTTAGACATGCCTACAGCCCAAACCCCTGAGAAGAATTACACCAAATTTGGCAGTAAGCTAAATCCTGTTCCGCAGATCGTGCTTTTTGTGATTTGGTGCGAATCCAGTTAGTAGTCTTGGACATATCAAAGGTGAAAAAATATAGATATTTATAGATGAGGATCCTCTGCTGATCCAACCATCCCCGGGTTAATGTCTGATTGGCTGCCACCACTTCAACAAGGAAGTGTTGACAGCCATTTTGAGACTCAGTTACAGCCAACTCCAACAAAAAAACATAAAGAAAAGAAATGTAGCCAGGGTAAGGACACCCTGAGCCCCTAGCTTTGGGGCTGGGTTCGCCAAGGGACCACCATAGATAAAAAGCATTTTTTTAAATCTCTAAAAAGTCTGCGACTGGATTTGTGGATTTTTCTGAGAATTGTTTTGTTAAAAAAAGCATGGTCTCCCACACTCATCCTTCATTTGGCCCTTGATGGCTCAGGCTCCCGGGTATTGGGGGCTAAAATAAAAAGATGGGGCGCACAAGATTCTCCTAGGACTTATTGTAGTCCGGGGACCACCACCTCCTCGGGGCAAAACGTTGAATTAATGGGGGGTTTCACACAACCACCCCACACCCCTGGATGCTGCCACCTCCCTCAAGCACTAGTTATTATGTCTGCAGGTGGTGCCATTGCAGAACACCTGTGACATGGGGCCGCCACCTCCCCAGGGCACATCGCAGTAAAATAATGCAGGGTCCCGGCTGGGACCCCCACACCTCTCAGGACCACCACCTCCCTGGGGTACATCACAGTGAAATGACACGGGGTCCTGACTGGCACCCCCTGCAGCCCTCAGGACCGCCACCTCCATGGGGCACATCACAGTAAAATAATGCAGTGAGACATGCGGCCCACAGCCCAAGGCACTGCCACCTCCCTTGTGCAAAACATTTATTATTAATATGGTGGGCCATACTGATGCTAAACATGAAATTGATGCAGGAACAGCCGATGTGACCCCCCCACAGCCGCAGGGATGACCACTTCCCTGGGGATAAGTGCTTCAATGGAGGGGAGCTGTGCACCGTGGTGCCATGAATGGCCCTAGGGGCCACCACTCCCAGGGCTAGCACCTGCTACCTCCCTAGGTGCCTATCCTCTCTCTGGAGGTAGCTCTTTGCTTTTGCTTGATGTGAGCTGACAGCTCCCACTAAGTATAAACAAACATAGCTCCACTTTCTGCAAGCAGGAGCTGTCAAACAGCGTGCAGGAAAACAGAGACAAACATTGCTCCCTCAGGACATGGGAAGCTGGCTAGGACTGAGTGGATCATACAGCACTCATGACTACTTTTACAACGTCATGAAAGATATAAATGAAACATTAGCAGTCAAATTATTGAAGAGAAAACTGCAAGGCAGGCCGAGAGTTATAGGTACCTTAGAGCGTGAGTTATATTTACTTGAAATAACTCAAACTATAACTGCTGAATTTGTATGGTTTTGTGTGAGTTAATTCAGAATGTAACCATAACATCCCTGTAACCTTTTTTTTTAAGTGTTTTGTTTCTGTTTTTGTAACTTGAATTTCCTAACTATAATGTCCCTGAAACCTACAAAAGTGTTCTTCCACCTCAGCAAAAGAAAAGGGAGAGGTCCCAGAACATTTTTTCCCCACCCATTTGTTTATTGGAAAATTAGACACAGCTGCAGCCCAACCTGATGAATGGACGTTCTCTAAATTTGCCTGAAAGCTAGATGTTGGTGCAGAAAGTGTGCATATTTGTGACATAGTGTATATTTATTCAGTAGTTTTTGAGAAATGAACTCTCAAAATATTTGCATGTTTCACACTGCAGTGGATGTGCAGAGCCAACAGATCTCACGATATTGCTATTGATATTGATAATTATTTATAGAACGCACAAATTGGTGCTAAAAGGAAAAACTACCACTGACTCATAAAATCTGAAGGAGGAAGATGAGAAAACCAACCAGACCTTAAACCCTGTTGGATGAACTGGAGAACAACCAGGTTTTTAGCAGCATTCAAAAAACCCAGAAGATTGGCTTGGACTCTCAACTGCACAGGCAAACTGTTACATAGTTGGGCTACCAGTAACATAAATCTTCTGCCTCCCCAGCTCAATCACCTAAATTTACATAGCCTGACTATTCTGGCTCTGAAGGGTCTTAACAATCTACTAGGGATATACCAGATGAGATTTTCCTTTAAATATTCCGTGGCAGCTCCATATAGTGTTTTATGATCAAGGCAGAGGGCCTTGAACTAAACCCTTTTCCTCACTGTCAGAAGGTGTAACTCTTTTAAGGTTTTCGACACAGACTGAAATTTGGGTATCTTTTTCAAAAGTCTGGCTGCTGCATTTTGAAGACATTGCACTTTATTTAAGGAATACTGATGGGTTTCTAGAAAGAGGGCATTACATTAGTCCAATCTGGGCAAAATCAATGCCGGGACCACTGTTTTCTGTAGATCAGAAGGAATATGCAACAGAATTTTCTTATTTAACAATTAAAAGCAGAAAGAGGCAAATTTATTTATTTGTACATTAAAAGACAAACTTGCATCAAACAGGATACCCAGATTTTTTACAGTGGATACTGGAGTGGGAGACGGTCCCAAGAAATGAGGCCACCAATCCTGATTCCATGAGGGTACATTTCTTCCAACCTAAAGGACCTCGGTTTTAGATGAGTTAATCATCAAACTGTTTTGACTCATCTATTTTACAATAGCCTTCAAAGAGTTAAGGAACCACAGAGCTGTATTTTCTATATTATTGGCAATGGAAACAATGAGCTGAATATTTTCAGCATAAACAATTGGGGAAAAGACAAAAGAAGTGATAACTTGTGTCAAAAGCACCACATAAACATTAAAAAGAGTGGGGCTCAAAGATGTGCCCTGTTGAACTCCACAAGGCAAGATAAAAGATTTTGATTTTGATTCTCCCACTCCTACAACTGTTCTCTCTGAAAAAGAAAAGAGTGAAGTAGCTGTAAAACAGATCCTCCAATCCTGATTTCTTCCAGTCGTGCAATAAGGATCTCATGGTAGATGGTATGAAAAGTCGCTGAAAGATCTAGTAGAATCAGAGCTGCCTCCCCTCCATTATCCAGCACACTTCTTACTTGGTGCCTAAAAATTGTAAAAATTGAGCTGATAAGGTTGTAGCACATGTAGTAAAATGAGGTCATCACACCAGTTTCCTCCTGCAACAGGTCTCCTGACACTGCTGCCTCTGTGCACATCTTTGCTGCTGTTCACCCTCATTCTCTGTTGCTCAACTCCTGATCCTATGGAAATCTGGGACACAATCACAACCCTCTTCCTCCGACGTAGCCTTCATCACTGAAACCTGGCTCAGCCCCTCCTCGGACCCGACATAGCCACCACAACATCCAATGGCTACAAGATGATACACCAAGACCGCACCAACTGACTCAGTGGAGGCATCACCATCATCTTCCAGGAAATCATCTGATGCATCACCACTGACCACGACCCCACTTCTCTCATGTAACACCTCAAGTTCCATCTACAGTCTAACACCAAGGCAAGGCTAAGATGCACCCTTGTATATAGACCCCGGTACCTCGACCAGCCTTCCATGATGCCTTCCCCAATCTCATCACCCCCCCAGCCATTGACTCTAACCACTGCATTCTACTCGGTGACCTTAATTTCTACATCGACAACCCCAACAATGCCAACTCCACCACTCTATTGGAGAACATGAATAACATTGGCCTCCTCCAATAGGTCACTGAACCCACACACAAAGTTGGACACACACTTGACGCCATCTTCACTTCAACAACAAAGTTAAATTCAGTCACATCACAGAACTCACCTGGTCCTACCACACCACTGTTCATTTAACCATCTCCGGCGCACAGCATATCATCACCGGTCACCACAGCTCCTCCCACTGCAGCTGGAGCAAGATAACAGAGACATAGTGGACTCACATCCTTGGTGCCTCCCAACCTAAATCCTCATCAGACCTAGAACAGGTCATCCAGAATTTCCCCACCTGGATCCCACAAATGCGCCGACAGAGTTGCTTGATGAAGTCAGTAAGAACCAACAAAATCTCAAGACAAGCCAGCTGGTACACCCCAAAGTTCAGAACCAGCAAGCAGAGCTGCTACTGACTCAAGAAATGAAGGAAGCCAAGAGAGCAGCTATCACAGCCCACATCAACACACTAGTCAACCACATGAAAGAACTATTCAAAATAGTCAAGGAATACTCAAACCCACCATCCATCCTTCACAGGTACTCTGCAACACCTTCTTGGACTATTTTCACAGCAAGATTACAACCATACACACCAACTTTGACAACCAACCCACAGTCCTCAGCCTCAACAGCCTCGATCAACCAGCGCACACCAGCAGAACAATCACTGCCTTGGTATTGCTCTCCACAGATACCACCAAGCCCATAATATTGTCTATCTACTCCAGATCACTCACCGACCCATGCCCCCACCACTTTTTCAACCTTAGAACCAATCACATGAAAACAGAACTCACTAGGCTCCTCAACACCTTCATCACCAAAGCAGTCTTCCCCAACAGATGGAAACACACTGAGATCCGACCCTCCTAAAGAAACACTACGCCAGCCCTAGCAAACTCAAAAATTATCGACCAATCACTCTGCTCCCTTACTCTGCCAAAGTATTCAGGAAGGTCATCATCCAACAGCTCATCGACTACCTGGAACAAAACAACCTGCTTGACATCTCCCAGTCAGGCTTCTGAGATAACCACAGCATGGAGACTGCATTGATTGCAGTCACAGATGACATCAAACACTTCTTGATCACAGAGAGACTGCTGTCCTAATCCTCATCCATCTCTCAGCAGCATTCAACACTGTGTCCAACCACACCCTAATTAACAACTCTACAACATCGGCATAAAAGAGATTGCCCTAAAATGGCCCCCCTTCACCTCTGAGCGCAAGAACGTCATATATAGCATATCCCAAAGATCATCCCTCAGCCCCACACTGTTCAACACCTACATGACCCCTCTCGCAGACATCATCTGATACCACGGTCTCAACATCATATCCTGCGCAGATGACACACAGATTATGCTCTTGCTCACCAAAGACCCCCACCACCACCAAGCAAACTTTAGTGATGCCATGACCAATGTAGCCAACTGGATGAAAGCCAATTGCCTCAAACTCAACTCCGACAAAACTGAAGAGCTAATCTTCAAGAGTAACACATCCACATGGGACCACAGTTGATGGCCAGCAAAACTCAGACCCACACCTATGCCAACAAACCATGCATGCAACCTCAGCATCATCCTCAACAGGGAACTGACAATAAAGCGGCAAATCAACTGAATCACCTCCCCCTGCTTCCACACCCTCTGCATTCTCAACAGAATCTTCAGCTGGATCCCAGTCAACAATAGGAAAACCATTACCGAAGCCCTCGTCCCAACCACCTCAACTACGGCAAATCACTTTACTCTGGCATCTCCAACCAACTCCTGAAAAGACTCCAGACCATACATTACGTAGCCTCTAGACTTATCCTAGACCTTCCCAAATGGACCCACATCACCCGTACTGCAGAACCCTCCACTGGCTCCCCATCCAGAAGAGATGCCAATTCAAGACCCTTATGCATGCCTACAAGGCCTTACATGATCAAGGACCAGCTTTCATCAACCACTGACTGAACTTTCACCAACCCGCCAGACACCTGTGCTCCTCCTCTCTAGCCCTCGTGCACACACCCCAAATCCAATACAGCCTCAGCGGTAGCTGTTATTTCTCCTACATCACCACCAAGGCCTGGAATGACCTGCCCCTCCACCTTCAAACAGCACCCTCCCTTGCAGCCTTCAGAAAGAAGTTAATAACCTGGCTTTTTAACAGAGACCTGGCACCCCAGCGCCCAGATACCCCCAGGGTTGATAATGCTGTGCTAAACAAATACTGATTGATACAGAGTAAAACTAATCTACCCTAAATGCCTATTGACTTTAATACATGATTTTTGCAATCAATAAGTCATGCCTACTGCCGTCTTTGTTCCTTTTCATTAAACAGTCAAACCTACAAAATTATCATTAGCTTGCCATCATAAGCAACTCAAGAACTTTTTTTGTGGAAGCACATAACTTCTGCCCAATCAAAACATGTACTCCTGATTCCCAACAGGTGGGCAGAGCCAAAACTCCTTTCCTGGTGATTCTCATATAAATCTCCGGTGACTGTTGCACTGTCCAGCCAGACCATACAATTTTGTTGACTAGACATCAGATCACCAGCTAAATAGCAAAGATAGCAAGCAGTCCTATAAAAAGGAAGGCACACCCTTATTGCTGGGAAAGCACTAAGCCTGTGCTCTTCCATTCCTGTCTCATTTGGATTTTGGTCAAGTGAGAGTAGAAAATATCCTAATTCAGCTTAAAAGAAGGATTATTTGTTCAGGAAGGGAGTGTCATAGTGGGGAGGATCAAAAGACACAAGCACCCTCAATCCAAGCAGCTTGGTACAGCATGGTCTAAATGGGTATTGTGGTACCATCACAAAACAACAGCCACTGCCTTGGGCAACCATTCAGTCACATTCTGTCATAGCTGTAGTTGGTAAAACTAACATCAGGCCATTTCCAACATGTGGCAGTACTGAGGGGAGATATTGTTTCATGACTGGGCAGGCTCTCCTGCTAGGGTGACTTTGCTCTGGAAGGAATAGTGTGGGGGACTGAGGCACTGGATCGAAGAGGAGGACAGAGGTTATTGCCATCTTTTGCATATAGCACAGGCAGCTCCCTGTAGTGTCTTAGCACTGTGAGCACTAGGACCTCATGGCCCAGGGCAGTGTCAATGAAGGGATTGCGCAATCAATCTGGGAGGTGTTAAGGTGTTGTCTTTAACGTTTATGCGATATTAAGAAGTCAGTTGAATGTTGTACGCTGATGAATAAAGACGTTAACTACAAACTCCATATATAGCAAGTTCTTGTGCATGCTCCAGGGCTGGGGAGTACATGACAATAGGCAACGAGTAGGGGGATACATGCCCCAAAGAAACAGAACTGCTCTACATGATAGTGTGCATGGAAATAACAAGCAGGTCATGTAAGACACATGTGTCCCAGGTGGGAGAGAAGAAGCCTGCACTTAGTGAATGTGTAGCGGAAGCTCCACTTCAGCCCGAACAAGGCCTAGTGGAAACCTACAAACCTAAAACATAATTGTGGAGCCATCTGACAAATGTGTAAAGGGTGCGGAAAGAAGAACCACTTCATAATGGGTTACAAAGCAAAAGAGAAACCAATTGTGTCATGGCAAGATGACAAAATGGATGCCAGAAGTCTCCAGAAACATTATCACCACACCCACAAAGACAAAAAGCAACCTCGTCTGCGACAGGTGGAAACTAAATTAAGTCAATTGTCGTAAAATTAATCCTGCAAGAGTTTCTCTATGTCACGATTGAGCAACAGTGAAGAGGGTGAATGTGCAATGATCATTGGTAAAAGGGAGCGACATGCACAAGCGAGCCTCTCCTAGTAAACCTGCCCACAAATGAACGACAAAAACAAGTGAGTTTATGCTGAGGACCTACCTTCTCCTTCCCTGGCAGAGGAAAAGCTGATCATTCCTCTTCTTAAGGCAGCACAACCCATGATATCCCGGAACTAGCGGAGTGCTTCATTGCCAGCCATAGACCAGTAATGGTTGAAGGTCTGGTCCATCTACGCAAATAAACGACTGCTGGCCATTATGAGGAGCAGTCAGTAAATGGAAAAAATATCAACACCACTTCTAACGTACGGCAAACGGACCAGAGACTGGGCACAGCCACCTCTCTTACTCTGGTAAGCTGGGTCAGAGGTGCTTGAGGGTTGGTCTGTTCAGGATGCAGAAGTCTGACTGCATAGCTGCATAATGTTTTGTAGCACTAATCCTTGATGCTATCTGTGTTTCTGAGAGAATACTTTTGAATATCGTGTCATGCTCTGTTGTTCCTTTGCTATGGCCATGTTATGGTTATAAATGCATAAGAAAAAGTGAGTTTAGTTGAATTTAGTTTGTTTAATTAATTGCGTAGTTCCTTAAAAGCATTGCAATAAAATACATCATAATGCCAGTCAGTTTAAGCCTTGATACAACATAACAGTAGAAAAAGCAACTATAAATATTCTTTATAAAATTTGATTTATTCTCAATAAAATTACTGAATAGTACTACAAACAGTAATCATCAAATTAAAATAATGAGTTTAAAAGGTAGGTTGTAAAAAGGATAAGCTCAACAGTAACTGAAAAACAGAATCTATGTGTTTGACACATGGGAGATTAAAAGAATAAACAACCAACTGAAGTGCCGGAACTATTAGTGCACAGTGGCTGAAAGGGGACCAACCAGACAGTAGAGCAGACCTGTTAAAAAAATAAGAGACAGGGCAACCAGCCAAAGTGTGGTAAAGTGGTTGATTAAGGAATACAAAGGTAAGTACAGCCAGGGTTCACGCAGGCCTGTCAAGTGCAAAGAAGGAAAAGTGGAATGAATGGACCTAGACACTAAGGCCCTCATTACAACACTGGCGGTCGGTAATAAAGTGGTGGTAATACCGCCAACAGGCCGGCGGTAATAACTTTGAAATTATGACCACAGCAGAAACAGCTCAGACAGACAGCCACTTTAACACACCGACCGGCAGGATGGAATCAACAGGCACCACGGCAGTAACCGCCTACAGCCAGGTGAAAGACAATGTTCTGCCCACTGTATTAAGAGACAGGAAATCGCCACCTTTTCCAGGGTGGTACCAATGACATCAAAAGCCTGGTGGAAACACTACACAGAAGGGAAACAACTCATCTCTGGAGACTCAGGGAACAACCAAGCCGCCACGAAGCCCGAGTTGCATGTCCTCCCCATGCTCTTCTACGTGCTGCTCCACTATGAACACCCTTGACGGCGAAGACAACCACAGTGAGTACAGCCGCTTAGCACACAGGGGAGGAGGAGGAAAAAGAGATTGACAAACACACACACACATCCTCGCCTCCAACACCATACACACAAGCAGATGCAGTAACATAACATATTTACCCTGTACCCCCAAGAATAATGCAAGGACAACAACAATAGAGTAAAAGGAGTGTAATAAGAAAAGAATAGTAGTAATACGTGCATCCAAATAAAAAAGTATATACATATTTACAAATCAAGGGACACTGCCCAATCCTCAATATTTGTGGGCCACAGGGCCACATCACAAAGTCCAAGGCCCCACCTCACTCCTGCAACAACATGGAGAGACACTGCAGGGGCATCAGGTCAAAGATAGACAGGCACCTCAGGGGGA
Source organism: Pleurodeles waltl (assembly GCF_031143425.1). Classification (NCBI taxonomy): domain Eukaryota; kingdom Metazoa; phylum Chordata; class Amphibia; order Caudata; family Salamandridae; genus Pleurodeles; species Pleurodeles waltl. Next base: position 1,076,370,549 of record NC_090446.1, on the reverse strand, counting down.
CGGGGAACAGGGGGCACCTCAGCCGGAAGATGGCACAACGCCACTGGTCCTGGAGGGGGCAACATGCCCTGTGCTTGGTCCCACAGGCCACAGTCTCTCAAGTGGGTGACTTGCCCACATGCTCTGGAGGGGGCAGCATGCCCTGTGCTCTGTCCTGGGGAGTGCAAGGCCATAGTCTCTCAAGTGGGTGACTTGCCCACATGCTCTGGAGAGGGCAACATGCCCTGTGCATGGTCCAGGGTAGTGCAAGGCCACAGTCTCTCAAGTGGGTGACTTGCCCACATGCTCTGGAGGGGACAACATGCCCTGTGCTCTGTCCTGGGGAGTGCAAGGCCACAGTCTCTCAAGTGGGTGACTTTCCCACATGCTCTGGAGGGGGCAACATGCCCTGTACTCGGTCCTGGGGAGTGCAAGGCCACAGTCTCTCAAGTGGTGACTTGCCCACATGCTCTGGAGGGGGCATCATGCCCAGTGAGCTTCATCCTCGGGTGGATGGGGTGAGTGGATGTTTTCTTCACTGGTTCTGGAGGGGGCATCATGCCCAGTCAGCTTCATCCTGGGGAGGATGGGGTGAGTGGATGTCTTCTCCACTGGTTCTGGAGGAAGAATCGTGCCCTGTGATACAGATCTTGGGGAGTGCCAGGTCACAGTCTCTCAGCTGGGTGTCATACCCACAGGATTTACAGGGGCCAAGCCGCACAACAGCCCATGGAGGCAGGACTACACACTGTCCGCCAGTGGTGACAGCTGCTCAGTGGTGGTAGTGGTGGTGCTACTGGTGGAGCTGGTAGGGTGGGGGGAGGCTCCAGCCCATCCCATGCAGCCTCAGACAGCTGTCCACTGGGGCAGGTGGCAGTGCTGGTGGTGGTGCTGATGGCGGTGCTGCTGGTGGAGCTGGTAGTGGTGGGGGGACACTCCAGCCCATCCCCTGCTGGGTCGGACAGCTGCCCTCTGGGGCAGGTGGCAGTGCTGCTGGTGGAGCTGGTAGTGGTGGGGGGAGGCTCCAGACCATCCCCTGCAGCCTCGGACAGCTGCCCCACCATGGTTGGTGGTGGGGGCTCCGACTGAGTCCCAGCACCAGACCCCTTGTTTCTATTCCCTACTTTTGCAGGCCCCTTGCCCTTCCATCCTGCAGTTGGGTCTGGCTCGTTCCCCTTCCTTCCTGCAGCTGGGGCTGCCTCCTTGCCCTTCCTTCCTGCAGCTGGGGCTGGATCCTTGTCCTTCCTTCCTGCAGCTGGGGCTGGCTCCTTGCCCTTCCGTGAAGCACTTGTGGCAGGCATCCTTTCTGTCTGGCTGGCTGGTGGTCGGTATCCTTTTCCATCTGGAGATGCCTGGGAGACTACTGTGCCTGTGGACTGGGTGGCTGAGGTGCTTAGCTGGGTTTTGACCACCATGGCCTGACGTGAGGGACAGGGGAGGGCTAGGGAAGTGGTTGCTGGTGGTGAGAAAAAGCTTCTTGGGGACATTGAGGCAGGAAGAGGGAGATGGTTTGAGAGTTGAGGAAGAGGGAGTGGTGGTAGGAGGTATCAGTCTGCTGTGTTTGGGTGCAGGTGCATGGGCTGGATGCTGTTGTGTGGTGGATGGCTGTTGGGTATCTGAGTGCTTGCGTTTCTGTACTTTGGGAGGAGGGGGCACAGACACAGTGGGAGAAGACACAGGGGATGTGTGCATGGATATGGGGGTGGTGACTGCCAGTGAGGGGTGTGTACTGATAGGTGTGCTGGTGGTAGTGGATGAGGATGTAGTGCATGCAGGTTTGAGTGGAGACACTACTGGGAGGGAGGTGGACGATGAGGAGGAGGGGTCCACAGTGGAGGCAGTGGATGTAGGTATGTCTGCTTCTGGGTGCTGTTTGTGTGAGTGCCTGTGGGATGAAATGTGGAGCTTGTGTTTGCCATGTCCTCTCTTGTGTGTTGTCCTGTTTGGCTCTTCGTCTGACTGTGTAGTTGGGATAGGTTGAGGTTGAAGGGAATTGGATTGGGAAGAGGATTTTTTGGGGGAGGGGGGACAGGGACAATGGCTTCCATCAGAGAGGAGGCCAGAGCCTTGGATTGATCTCTGTTGGGCCGCCAAGCCAGTGTGAATGCCCCCACAGAAATGCATTGGACTGTTGCATTTGGGCTGCCAGCCCCTGGATGGCATTCACAATGGTTGACTGTCCAACAGAGAGGGATCACAGGCGGTCAATAGCCTTCTCACTCAGGCAGCAGGGCTGACAGGGGCAGGGCCTGCGGTGCCTGGGGCAAAGAAGATGTCCACCCTCCTGGGTGAGTGGGCACGGGAAACTCGCTGAGGGGAGGCTGGGAGGGTGGTGCTGGTACGGGGGAGGCCGCTGAACCTGTAGATGGGGTGGGCACAGAGGTGTCCGCCACCACCAGGGAGCTTCCATCGGAGGAGAAATCTGTGTCCGAACTGTCCCTGGCAGTCTCCGCCGTGGTGCTCCCCTCGTCATCCGTCCCACTGGTGCCCTCACCATTGGTGGATTCAGCCTCCTGGGTCCTGTGGGATGCAGCTCCCTCTGTCGCCGGTGCCTCTGCTCCTCCCCAAGATGATGCTAATGTACAGGGTGACAAAACAAAAAGGGGAGGGAAAAGACAAAGGATACACTTGATCAACGGCGGCACCAACACCACCGTTGGCGTACACAACACACTCACACACAGGGAACAGCCCTACGCATTAGGTAATGCACTACCAGTCACAATGCTAGTCGCCTTCCCATGGATAGGGACACCTAACGCAAATTGCAGCATACCTGAGACACACAGACCCCTGCCCAGTAGTGGATGCATACTAGCTTGGTTGAAGGGTTTTCACATCAGAACCCTGCCCAACATGGGACCTACTCTGCAATGCCAGGCCTGGCCTAGGGGCACCCACAGGGACCACACCTCCTACCCGGATACCACCCCACCAGGCAATAGTAGTAATGACGGGCACTGTACTCACCCCCTTGTGGCTGCTGTGATGGCCAAAGTGCCCATCTAGCTCTGGATCGGCCACCGCCAGTATGCGGGCCATCAGGGGTGTCAGGATTCGACCGGCACCTTTCCATGTTGGGAGGCAGTCCCCAGCTGGGCCCCACCAACTTCCATGCCCAGCGTCTCAGGTCCTCCAACTGTTTCCAACAGTGGGTTCTCTGCCTGCCGTAGACCCCCAGGGTCTGCACGTCCTTGGCGATGGCACGCCATATACCCTTCTTTCAATGGGCGCTGACCTGCAGGGAAATAGGCACAGGGGAAGGAATTAGTCTGACCGTCCTGCCTGTTACACTCATGGCCCACCATGCCCCTTCACATCTCCATTAGCACAGACATGCCCCAGCATACATGCTGCACACTGCCCAGGGCCCATCCACCAACCCCCCGCTACATGAGGCCTTCACACACAGCACTCCATGCATTCATGCCCCATGCGTCCTACTCATGGTATACACACCTGTTGGTCTGGAGGCCCATACAGCAGTCCATACTGGGGTAGGACCCCATCCACCAGTCACTCCAATTCCACCAAGGTGAAGGCAGGGGCCCTTTCCCCAGTAACACGAGCTAGGTTCCAGACACAGGTCACAGCAGCACAAGCAGTGGAGGTACACTCCTGTTGAAGGTTAGGTAGTAAGTGAGTTAACAGATAGAAAATGGTGGTCACGTCTGCAGCGGTGCGTACCGTCACTGCCGGCATAGATCACCATTGGCCACTGTGCCCCATAGGGCTCAATGATAACCAATGAGGATTTGCACTGCGGTTCTCGTCCTCCAGCCACAACGGCACACAATGTCAGCAAAATGACTTCATTTCCACCTGTCCCTCCGTACAGAACAGGCAGACGCCATTTCAGGGGGGGTGCATGCCACGGATCCTAACTGCGTCACAGGAAACAAATTCACATTTTGGACATATCCCACCATACAAATGTTACAATCACAATATGCATTGAACTGTAGTGGTTAGAATGTACAGATAATGACCAGCTGCTCACTCTTTTGCCCCATAGATTGCAACTGCTGCGGATGAATAAGAGATGGAGACATCCCCTGTGTACAGACCACTGGTGGACTTGCCAACACTGGAGGACAGGCACATTATGCTCACCTATAGACTTGACAGGGCCACAATCACTGAGCTGTGTGCCCAATTGAAGCCTGACCAAATATCTGCTATCCGTCACCTCACCGGGATCACCCCTCTTGTGCAAGTCCTATCAGTGCTCCATTTCCTGGCAATTGGTTCTTTCCATGTGACAGTGAGCTTGGCAGCAGGAATGTCACAGCCAATGTTCTCAATAGTGCTGACCAGAGTGTTGTCTGTCCTGATTAAACACATGTGCACCTACATTGTTTTCCACCAGGTGCCACAGGGAAAGCTGACTTCTATGACATGGGACATATCCCCAACATCATTGAGGCAATAGATGGAACACATATTGCACTTGTCCCCCCGCGAAATGAACAGGTGTTCAGAAATTGAAAGAGTTTTCACTCCACGAATGTCCAGATGGTGTGCCTGGCAGACCAGCACATCTCTCATGTCAATACAAGGTATCCTGGGTCTGTGCATGATGCCTTTATCCTGAGGAATAGAAGCATCCCAAATGTGATGGCCCAACTCCAGAGGCACAGGGTGTGGCTAATGAGTGAGTCCTGGATCCCACCCAGTGGATGTTGGTGTATGGGTATGGTGTGGGCCCTAAGGGTGAGTGTGTGGCTAACAGTTGTCCCTCGATATTTGCAGGTGACTCTGGTTACCCCAACCTTCATGGCCACTGACCCCTGTGAGGAATGCCAGGACAAGGACAGATGAAGGTTACAATGAGGAACATGGGCAAACAAGAAGGATTATAGAAAGGACCTTTGGCCTCCTGAAGGCCAAGTTTCGGTGCCTCCATCTAACAGGTGGATCCCTGTGCCACTCACCCAAGAAGGTCTGCCAGATCATCGTGGCATACTGTATGTTGCACAACCTTGCCTTGCGACATCATGTGCCTTTTCTGCAGGAGGAGGAGGCTGGAAATGGCCGTGTGGCAGCAATGGACCCTGTGGACAGTGAGGATGAGGAGGCAGCGGATGGGGATGAGGACAACAGAAGTGCAGTTATTCATCAATACTTCCAATGAGACACAGGTAAGACATTGTTATTTCACATTTCATTGACAGTTTGATGTGTGACATTGTCACTGTCAGGCTGTGAATTCCTACTTCCATGCCGACTCACTGTACCCTTTGGCATCTCCTTTTGCAGATGTTGGTGCCCCACTATTGCTCCTGCTGTGTTCAGTGCAGCCAACTACAGGTCTTTCCTATGTAAACATTACTGTACAGTTGAATTGCAACATTTGAACCTGGTTAAACAAATACATTTTGAAAACATTTGACATACACCATACTTGTATTTGATCAAAGTGTGTTTATTGCAGTGCTCTGAAGAAGAGGAGGTAGTGCAATGGGCTGGTGCGATGATGGAGGAAAGTCCAGTCTAGAGTCCAGTCTATTTGTGTCACAGATGCAGTGTCCAAGGGCTCATAGGAAGGGGAGCAATGGAAGTTCAAGGTGGACAGGGTGACAGAGTGGGACACAAGGGTGACAATCAGGAGAGTCTTATTTCCTGGCAGGGGTCTTGGCAATAGTCTCTGGATTGTGCCTGGATCGCAAGGAATGTTTGCGGTGTGGTTGTCCTTCTGCATGGGGAGTGGTGCTGGTGGCCTGTTGGTCCTGTGGCGGGGCCTCCTGTCCATTAGCGGCAGCAGAGGTAGAGGGCTGTTCAGTAGTGTAGCTAGTGGTAAGGGCCCGCTGTTATGCGACTGCCTCCCTCATACTGTTGACCATGTCTGCCAGCACCCCTGCAATAGAGACCAAGGTGGTGTTAATGATCTTCAAGTCCTCCTTGACCCCCAGGTACTGTCCCTCTTGCAGCCCATGTTGTCCATGATCTGGCCCAGCATATCCTGGGAATGTTGGTATGCTCCCACGATTGCAGTTAGTGCCTCCTGGAGGGTCAGTTTCCTGGGCCTGTCCTCCCCCTGTCGCACAGCAGTCCTCCCAGCTTCCCTGTTTTCCTGTGCCTCTGTCCCCTTAACCATGTGCCCACTGCCACTGACCCCAGGTCCCTGATTGTCCTGTGTTTGTGGGGTGGCCTGGGGTCCCTGTAGTGGTGGACATACTGCTGATTGACATGTCCTGGGGACAGAGGTATGGGTCTGCTGGGTGGGTGCTGTGGTGGTGTTTCCTGAGGGGGAGGCTCTGTGGTGGGTTGAGAGTGTGCCTGGGTGACCGACTGTTCGGAGGTCCCTGATGGGCCAGGTTGCTCATCCAGATCCAGGCGACCAGAGCTGCTGTCATCACTGTGGGCCTCTTCTGGGAGGGCACTGGATGTTGCTGGCACCTCTTTCCCAGTGACATTGGCTGGGTTACCTGTGGGGATATAAATGCAGTGTTATTGTTTCTGTGTGTGACATATTGTGCATGGGTGTGTTGCCCTCTACGGTTGTTATTGCCCTGGTAGCTTTGCCTTATGTGAGTTGTTATTTGGTGGGCTAGATGATTCTCTCTAGGGTGCATGCTGTGGTGATCAGTGTCCCTGCAGGTCTGTGAGTGGTGTCCATGCATTGGTATGGCATGCAGGGCTTGGCATTGGGATGAGTGATGTGTGATGGTGGGATGTGTAGGAGGTGGTGGAGTGATTGAAGTGAGGGTGAGGGTGGGAGTATGTGATGGCATGCAGGTAGGCGGATGATAGTAGTTGAGAATTGACTTACCAGAGTTCAGTACTCCTCCTACTCCTGCCAGGCCCTCAGGATGCATGATTGCCAAGACTTGCTCCTCCCATGTTGTTAGTTGTTGGGGAGGAGGTGGGGGTCCACTGCCATTCCTCTGGATAGCGAGCTGGTATCCTACTGCTATGGAATGCACCTTCCCCAGTAGGTCGTTCCACCTCTTCCAGATGTTATCCCTTGTTCTGGGATGCTCTCCCACGGCGTTGACCCTGTCCACGATTCTCCGCCATAGCTCCATCTTCCTAGCAATGGATATCTTCTGCACCTTTGATCCAAATAGCTGTGGCTCTACCTTGATGATTTCTTCCACCATGACCCTTAGCTCCTCCTCAGAGAACCTGGGGTGTCATTATGGTGCCATGAGTGTGGTGTGAGGGTGTGTAGGATGATGTGTTGGGGTGTGTGATGTGGGGTATGCGGGTGGTGTATAGGTGTAGGAGGTGTGTGTCTCTGTCTTGTCTGTGGTCGTGGTGTCTATCTCGTGGCATATTGTTTGTATTTATAAAGGGTTGTGGGTAATGTGGGTGTGTGTTTTATAATGGTGTGGGTGTGGTGTGTGTATGGGTGTAAGGTGTGTGTAATTTGAATTGTCCCATGTGGTGTTGTTTTGTATGTGTGTGTGTGTATTCTGAGTGTGGTGGTATGTACTGCCAATCGTTTACCGCCATTGAATGTCCACTGTGGTGATTTGAGGGTCATAATGTTGTGGGTGTAGTTCTGTTGCCGTAACGGTGTGGGTTTTGCTACCGCTAGTTTATCACTGACCTTTGGGCTGCCGGACTTGTGTGTGTGGCTGTATAGTGACGGATTGGTATGTGTGTGTCATAATATGGTTGGCGGATATCCACCACGGCGGCGGAATGTTGGCGGCAGTCGGCATGGAGGTAAGTGGGATTTACTGCCAACGTCATAATGACCAAGAGCCTGTGTTAATTAGGTAGAGGTGCAAAAACATGAGATAGCTTAAAACCTGGGAGGCATCACAAGCAGTTGGTTTAGCTGCTAGTCCCATTAGAGGCATGTGCTATGGGAGCTGTCTCATTCAAATCTGGGTGAAAAAGATACTGGCAGCCGTAGAGAGAAGTGGCTTGCCTTGCTGTGGGACATCCTCTTTTCCACCTTTAGCAGAAATTATACCAGTCGGCCGTTCAGCTGTGGCTCCCCTGGTTTGGAGCAGGCTAGCACTGCCTGCTTCAGCGTACTTATGCCTCTTTGATTGAAAGGGGCTCTTAACAGCTGCCTTATTTTCCAGACCAAAGCCTCACAAGAGTATAGTAGGTGTGGCAGGTCTTCCTTACCGGAACCGCACAGGCAACAAACTTCATGTTGGGCCTCCAATTGCAAGGGGGAAGGTGGAAATGCAAGGGTAGCAGCCCATGGTGATACCTCAAGAACTTTTTTTTTAACTGTAATTGTGTACCCATTGTCTAAGTATTTTTACAGGACAAGGATTTTATAGTTGTTGAGTGTCATCCAACCGTGAGGTCTATGTGACAAGGTGGACTTGTCCTCAACAAGCAAAGGGGTTTTTATTGTTCTCCAGATTTTATTTTTAACACCAGGTGGCTAATTGAGATATCCCAGAGCTGAGCAAGCCCGGTGACTCTTAGTGATTCCTGAAGGTAGGCCCTTGCTGACGACAGATCTCTATTCTACAACTCCTACCATAGTAGGTGATTTTGTGTATTAGGCTCTGCCTTCTGGATTTTATTCCAGCAGTTTACATAGGCCCCAGTCTGGCCAATATCTGTTTTAACAAACACAACTCCAGCTGTATCTGTGCTGGAGAGGTGAAGTGTATAAGAGTGAAAATTATTCTGTACAACTGCTGTCCAAAACGCTAGTATCTCTTCCTCTCAGTAATTTACATCCATACAATGTGGTTGGTGGAAGCTTAGCTTGTACAACACAGAGAAAGGGTGCCAATAATGGACAGTTTAATTTTCAGGTTTCTGAGGGTTACAGCTAAAGGGCAGGCCCTTTGTCTTTATAGCTTCCATCTGGGCTGTAAACAAACCAATTTAATCAATGATAGTTCTCAGATAACTATATTCCTCTGCTGTTTCCATCAGTGAGCTCTCTTGTTGTTGCTGGAAATGGTCTTGTTTTTTCAAAGTAGTATTCAGGCCAATGTTTGTGGAGTATTCCCACATGCTATTGAGCAGCAGTTGCAGCCCAAGCTGGCTGTGGCTCAGCAGGACCATGTCATTGGTATGTTGAAAACTAGATGTTGGTGTACCCCTAGTTATAGAGCATGCAAGTTGCAAGTGTTTAACTGTTGCATTAGGTCAGCCAGAAAAAGATTAAAAAGCATTGGTACAAGAATGCACCCCTACTTCAGCCCATGAGATGATGGCATTTTCCTGGAGAGGTGAGTTTCCTCACCTTTCTTAACCTGCACCCAAATATACATGTGAAACAAGATGAGCATATCCAGCAGAGATTGATCATGTTCCAGTTCGCCATCTTGTTCCAGAGTTGTTTGCCCAGTTGACATAGTCAAAGGCTGCCTTGTTATCAATGAAACTGAAATGAAGGGCCATTCTGGCACCTTTTGCCGCATCTATTGGCAGAGAAATTGCTAAGATGTTGATTTTTGTACCTGACATTTTTAAAAATCCTGTCTGGTTAAATGAAATTATAGAATTGTTGGTGGCCTGAGTTGTCAATTGTTCAAGCAAAGTCCCAGGAAAGTATTTTGCCTCATTATCAATAAAAGCCACAACATTATAGTTTTTTTGCCAGAGATTTGTCTCCATTCTTAAAGTTGGGTGAGGTGATGGAGCCCCTCTATGAGGCAGGGAACACACCCAGACACCTGATCTGTGAAAAAACACGTTCCAATGTCTCTGCCCAAAAAGCAGCATCCTGCTTAAAGACGGCTAGGGGGATGCCATTTTGGCCCAGTGCTCCTTCCCTTTGCCCTTTAGCTATCAGCTGTTTTATTTTGTGTGTGTGAGCGGAGTGTTGCCTTCTGAATGGATGAGACAAGACTGGTGCAAGGCCGTTCTGATGTCAGATTGGTAACCTTCCAGATGTTTATTTACTCATTTTTAGCGCCAGGTTTGCACCACAAAAGTTACTCAAATCAACCCTAAGGTGGTCATTACGAACTCAGCATGAAAAGACCGCCATCGCTTTGAAGACCCCACCGGCCACATTACTAACATACCACATTGTAGCAGTGCGACGGGTGCAGCAGCACCCATCAGGCATATTACTGCCCGCAAATCGGGCAGTGTCATGCGCTACAGGCTGTGCATGGGGGCCCCTGCACTGCCCATGCCAAGTGCATGGGCAGTGCAGGGGCCCGAGGCACCCATTCCGCCAGCCTTTCCCTGGCAGGGTAAACCGCCAGGGAAAGGCTGGAGGAAAACAGATACATTATCGGGTCGGATATGTAACTCCGCCATCGCCAGGCTGCCGAGCAGCGGTAGCTTGGCGGTGGCAGAGTTATGCCAGTGGTGGTTCTGCCACGTCTGTTATATGGCGGTCTGGGCTGCCATACCGGTGGCGGTAATTACCATCACCACCAGCATGGTGGCCCAGACCGCCATGTTCATAATGAGGCCCTAAATCTTTTTTACTAATTTACTTTCGAGCGTAAAACTTGTTTAGCACTGGTAAATCACTCAAAAGTAGTGCATAGCAGTGCATTGCACTGCTTTGCATGACTTAGCACCAAGTGGGCATACCGTGGGTGGTGCATAGGTGTTTCCAAGCTCCTACCCAAGGTTTCAGATGCTGAACCCTCTTTACAAGGTTTAGCATCAGAAAATAATGCCCACTTATACCAGGTGCAAACACACAGAAATGCATTAATTCCTCCTTTACTTTTCAACTTTGTATTTGTGCTGTACTGTACAGCACACATGCAAGATGGGAAAACTTTCTAAGTTATTCTGAGCATAGCATTTTCTACTGGAATCCTTCCAGTACAACACCTATGCTAGACTGTTGCACACACCCTTGCACTATGGTGCAAAGGTGTGTGCATAGTGCACGGCAGCAGATTTCTGTGCCAACGCTAGGAAGAGGGGAGGAGAGTGCCACATTTCTGTAAATATGGTGCTCTCCTGCTCTCTCCTTTTCACGCAGCATAGCTCAGATTCTTTGGTTGCTGCACAGCGTACAAATCTGGTAAATTTGGGCCAATGTGGCTTGTGGAATACTTTCAGTCTAATATCGATTGAAATGGTCCAAGTTGGCTCCAGAATGTGATAGGTAATTTCTCCAGGACGGGTAGTTTACTGGCCATAGCCGAAAACCTTGCACTGTTGTTTTGTTTTGTATCCGAGAACAGCTTGGTCCAGAGATTGTCTCCCTTGGGCCTTTTAATAGCCCATTTCTGTTTCCTAAGCTGACTTTTCTGTTGTCTTTGCATTGCATGAACACTAGCATCCCCTGATCTGTTGCACATAATTCTAAGAGACTTGTTCATCTTCTTTTTAAGTGACTTAAGTTATACTGTTTGTGCCTCAGCTTTAAGGCCTGATTGCCCTGTGTGTTCTTGTGCAGGCCTTAGCTTTACCTGGGTTGCAAACGTAGCCCCTAGTGCCTTTGTGAAACACTTTTGTGAGGTCAGAGCATTGCTGGATTGTGCCCTTAAGCATTGTATCATGTTAACTGCAGCTGCAATGGTGGAATGTGAGGACTTGTTTTGCTTGTAGTTAATGTTAGCTACTGAGTCTGGAGCCTCCATCATACGACTGAAGGTGGGCAGGTTTACTAGGAAAGCCACGTCTTGTGAGAGATTATCACTCTCAGCTATATCACCAAGATGATGCAATCAAGCATGATGAAATAGCAGGAGAGTCCTAAAGGTGTAATCCAGTATTGAGCTGGTTCTAGTGGAGTGAAATGTGGCTACCGACTGATTGTCCCCTGTAAACCTACCATTCATAGCCCTAAAACTGAGGTGTTCAAGGGATCTATCAGTTGCCTACTAATTCTGTTTAGGGGCCCATATTTGTTTCTACCTTGCTCTGGCGTATGCCCCCTAGTCCAAGCTTTGTCATGTGATATAGAGCAGGTGGGTGATTATCCTCAAGAACCACCTCACATCCCCATCAAATGGTTTAGTTTTGTGCCCTTCCTGGCCCTATTGGTCACAAGTGGCTGCCATGTGCCTTGGAGAGGACCTCTTTGCCCCCACTTAGAATGAAGAATGTTGTCTTGTGCATGAGGGTTCCCCCTCTTAGTTGGCTGGAGGGAGCAGAGGCAAGAGGTATCCTGGATCATAATGTGGGATGAGCTTTATACCCCCACCTTTTAAAGCTTGGCCATTCGGACATAACTTTCTAAGCAGTTGCCATTGTGCTTTACATAACCTTATTAATTTCACCTTCAGGGGTGCCATTAGTCCACACAAATTTAATTGCTGTGAGGTCCATCGATCTCAAATTGGCTAAATTTGGGATTGATGATAGTTGCTGATGAATTTTGCCCCTGTTCAGGATTTCACAGTTGCCTTTGGATGTATATTCTGGAATGAAGGTTAGCATATTAGTACTGACTAAAAGGTCTCGCTGAGCGTTGGTGGAATGTGACCATCCCCAAGGGCCTTGACTGTGTAACATTATGTTCTCTGGCTGTCTGTCCATTTGCCTCTGGGCCATGGTGAGCAGCAGTTGTGGTTAACCGGCCAGTGGAAACTGATCTTACATATTCTTGCTCTGTGCCTAGTCCCAGACCAAGCTCTGTGTGTTTTGTTACTGGATTAGACTTGACAGCTGAAGCTTGTTGTTGAGCACCTCTTGTGTCTTCAGATTGATCACCTTCAGGCAGATTTAAGCAACATTTAATCACCAAGAAGTTTAGGCTAGCGGGTCCAACACTGCCATTTTTGGCAAGCAGACCATTAGCCACTGAGCTGTCTGATGACTGAAGGCCCTGTTATTCATGTGCCATCTCGAACTGTCGTGCTATTGTGCTGAATAGGGGGTAGACTCTCACCTGGTTATGGGTGGCTTGTTTTTGATTCCATTGTTTCCTCATTTGAGCCCACCTGTTTTTGGCTTTGTTTTTGGTGTTCGAAGATGTATTCGAGCAAAGGGCCTTGATGATGACTGTCTAATGCTCTGCTGCACCGGGGTCTGATGCTGTTCGTAGGACACTACTGGTGTGTCAAAATTAAGGTTGGACTGCTCTTATCCGTGGGTGTTGCAGTGCACTCTACTTTAGTGGTGTTGGAAGCTGGAATTCCACTGCTCTCTTCTCTGGGTAAGCTTTGGGTAACTTTGTGCATTGAGCAGGGTGTTTCGGTCCAGACTGACAAGGCCCATTGAGGTTTCAAGCTTTGTTTGAAATCAGTAATTAGATCATTGACCATTATCAAAAGAGACCAAAGCTTGTCAAGGATGGTGGTGTAAGAACAGTTAGTTTGCATCAATGTAGTGTCTGTTTGTGCTCACTTAATCAGTGAGTTCAGCTGCTCCAACTTAGCATCAATTCCTACAACAAGACAGCCCAGAAGTTAAAGAGTGAGAGCTGGATGCCATTTTATTTGATTGGCATTGCAATGCCTCCACTGACAGCAGTATCGTGTTCAGCAGGGACAACCAGATGCTGTCCGAAAACAGTGTTTTTTTTCCTGGATGAAATCCATGTCCTGGCCATTGGGGCTCTACATCTAGGGCACTCGGCGCGACTGTGGGTAGGAAGCTATCATTTCCTCCTGTTTCGGCATTCAGAGGTACGAAAGGGCCCCTCAGCCCTGTTAATCCTCCTGCTCTTCCACATACTGGCTCCTTGTGCCCCCAGGGAGGTGGGAGGTATTCTAATTATTGGTGGAGTTAGCAGAGTGAACTGCACCTGTAGGCATCAGGGAGTCCTCCCAGGGCAAAACCGGAGACTCTTTAGTACATGAAGTGCCCTTCTCTTCACTGGACCTTTGTGCACAGGCCATCCTCCCCCAGATATCATCTCTGAGGTCTAAGGTACTACAAGATGTACATTCAGGTATTACTATATGGGGTAGGAGATGTCTCATGCAGTTGACCCTGACTCATGTTGACAGATTGAACTGATAGACCCTTGTCCCTGAGCAGTGGGCCCTACCTTCCCAATCTCGGGGTGGTCCTGCTCACAAGCTCCTCGTGGAGGCCAGATTCCTGCTGGTGAACCTTCTTGCGAGGAATTCATGTCGGCCTGTTTGGGACGCTCACAGGAAGACTGCCCCAGGGTCAATTCGGGAAGGCTGCTGGGAACCTCGAATGTTGAGAATGGCTGTCTCTAGGTCCCTTCAGGTAGGCTGGTGGGCACCATGGGTAGAAAGGGATTCTTCATCCCCAAAAGTCCTTTATTGCTTGTGAACAGGTTTGGGCCCATGTCCTTCAAGAAGCTAAACTTTCTGTAAATATTAGACTGATGTGTACAGACAGAAGGCTTGGCGGGGATAGCGTTCATATTAGAGTTGTAAGTGCCAATCAGGTAACCCTTCTTGGGCCATGCCAGTGAAGAATATATGAGGCTCAATTGTAGGCTGCAATTTAGGTTTTGATTTGGCTTGTTTCTTTTCTTGGGCGTACTCTGGGGGGCATACCCCTGACTCTCCCCAACCTCATGATGTTTAATCCAGTGCCTTGTGCTATCATGCTAAGAACTACCCTAAGTGCCACCACTGTCCTCACCAAGTGGATACACTGTTGTAGGGAGGCGAGCACGCTTAGGGATCAGTGAAGACGTACCCCACCACTGGGTTCACAGAGGCCTAGATGCCTGGTAAGGAGCCTGGGGAGCTTACAGGCTGTGGTGCCACCTCTGGGATGCCAGAGGACGAATGAGGGGGATTGATGAGCTGCTGCGGCCCTTCCTGGAGTTAAATCTAACTGTTGTAGAGAGTTAAAAGATGAAGAGCACAGGCAACTGGCTACAGAGTGCCACATCAGAGGTGTGTAGTCCCTTCATGGTTCTCCACTCCTCGGGGGTATTGCTGACACTCCCTATGATTGTGCTGCATGTGCCTCCCCCCTTTGCAGTAGGTGGATGTTTGAAGGAGTGCTTAGTTGGCTCTGAACAGATCTATCAAGGATTGGTGGCCTCCAGCGTGGGGTGACTTGAAAAACTGCCAGCTGTGGTGGGGCCAGATGGAGTCTCAGGGCACAGATTACAGAGTGGCAGCAGCAAGTGCCAACCCGCACACAAACCACACAAGCCTAATGCCAGCTGCTTCTGTGTAACGTAGTGCTAGCTGCTTAACACCAGCCACTTGGTCAAACCTTGGATGGGCAGCCTTCCTGCCCCCTGCAATGGTTGTTCTCAGCTCCTTTTTGTCCTTTGCTTCAAATACTCCAAGTGCCCCAAATGCCAAAGTCTTACCTCTTTCAAACATGTAGGCAGGTAGCTCTAAGTCCCTTTTGGTCCTCTGCTTCGAATACTCCAAAATGCTCTAAATTCCGAAGGTTTCGCTCTTTCAAAAATGCAAGCAGGTAGCTCAACTTCCTTTACTCCTGCTCACATTGCTCCATCTGCTCAGTACTGCTCTCCCTGCTTTCCCTGCTCTCCCCACTCCAGCTCCAGCGCCCTTTGCAAAGCTGCAGCACATGGCAGTGGAGTGATGAAGAGACACCACCTGCAATCTCCACCAGGCTCCATCTGGCTCTATCATGCTTCAGCTCCAGCTAACCTGAGCCTGAGAGCCCAAACCCGCTTTCCACCTGGTGCATAGCTGCTTGGCCAACTGTCCACTGCTTATCCAATGGACCCCAATGACATCAACAAACAAGGCCTAATGGCAGTAGAGGCAGTAGCAGTAGCTGGCAGTGAACGCCTGAGGCTGAAGCCCACCAGCAGTGGCCAGAAAGTCAAGCTTATCGGGAGGGGGAGCAGCAAGCGAAGGCGAAGCAGTCGGGGCAGCCCAGGCAAGTGAGGCTGGGGCATGACATCACAGGAGTGAGGCTTCAAATGAGTTGAAGAAACAAAAGAACTCATATGGAGATTGCCCCAAGATCAAACTAAAAGTCAATGGTTGAACGTTTGTAATGGATAGTAGTGCATTGATCAACATCATGCTAGTCAAACAATTTAACAGTTTGCTACCTGTACCGTGACTCAAAGCATCAAATACAAAGGTGTGCACATGGACTGCTTCCTAACTATTGCAGAGTCATGAATCATTCACTGTGGCCTTCCAGCATCAGAAGACCTTTGTGCAGTCCCCAATCCATGTTCTTCAAGGTACTCCATCTATTGCATGCATGTTTAGTTTTGCAACTGCTGCTGACATGGGACTGATATCTATCAATTACAACCTAAATACACAATCTGAAATTATGAGTCAGTTCCCATCACTGTTTCATGGTCTAGGTAGGCTCAACACAATGAAACACCACATAGGGGTCACCCATGGTGGTAGTGCTGAAAAAAGTGAGTAAAGGTATACTGCTCATCTGTGCGGATATGTGCCAGGCCAACAAAGCAATTGAGAGAGAAAGAGCCGCTGGTCTGCACATTGTGGATATGATCATGCAGCTGAATGGAGCCAATGTTTTCTCCCATCTTGACCTGAATAAGGGATACCACCAACTCGAACTAAAAGAAATCTACAGATACATTACCACTTTTTTGACTTATGTTAGTTTGTTCAGATACAAGAGATTGAGCTGCGGAGTGTCACCTGCTGCAAAAATGATTAAGATGTTTTACGTAGAGTCATTCAGCCTGTCACACATGCATTCAATTACAGTGATGATATACTGTCTTTTTGCACAACATGGAAGCAGCATGATAAGCCTCTCAAACAACGGTGTCAGTTACTTACAGAAGCAGGTCTCACATTACATGGTGAAAAGTGTGAACTCTGCAAAACAAAGGTCAAGTTCTTTGGGAACATATTTTCTGATAGAAGGATGACACCAGATCCTTATAAAGTGTGAGCACTATAAGCCACCAGCCCTCCACAATATGTCACCATGGTAGGGTCCTTCTTGGGCATGGCCAGCTACTGTTCAAGGTACATTTGTGACTTTGTCACAGTGAGTGCCGCATTGTGATACCTAATAAAATGAAATTTTGAGTTCTGGTGACCCACTGAATGTGACCACAGCTTCATAAGCATTAAAGACACACTTGAAAATGCAGCAAGGGTGGCTTACTTTGATACTAAACTACAC
Organism: Pleurodeles waltl; assembly: GCF_031143425.1. Classification (NCBI taxonomy): domain Eukaryota; kingdom Metazoa; phylum Chordata; class Amphibia; order Caudata; family Salamandridae; genus Pleurodeles; species Pleurodeles waltl. The sequence continues at coordinate 1,076,353,668 of NC_090446.1, read as the reverse complement.
ACTCAGATCAATTTTGATGCGAGCCTGGTCAGCCTGGGAGCAATCCTTGCTCAGCATAATGGACATCCAAATGCCCAGCAACACATTGTGGCATGTGTCAGTTGAAGCTTGTCTGAATCAGAATGTGCCTATGCCCAGCTGGTAAAAGAATGTCTAGCTGTAGTATGGGCCTGTGAACATGTTCATGTGTTTCTGTATGGAAAGCATTTCATGATCGTCACTTACCACCAGGCGTTAATCACCATTTTCAGAAATCCAAAGGCCAAGATGCCCCCTGGCATTGAAAGATTGCATCTACAAGAGTAAAACTATACAACTATGCACAAGCCAGGCAAGAATCAAATCCCTGTAAATTATTTCTCATGAGTACCACTACACCTGTATAGCTCAACATTGAAAACTGCTGAGGAATACATCAACTTGATTGTAAAGTCTGGCATTCCTGTAACTCTGTCCATCAAACAAACTATTGTGGCTACAAAAGCCGATAAGGACATGTTTGCCTTTAGAAACATAGTTTCAACACAATAATAGAGGCAGAGTATTCGAGCTCTAAGTGATGATGTTGAATGTCAAAAATACTGAAGTGTCCCAGATGAAATGTCTGTCACTAAAGAAGGCATTGTGCTAAGAGAATACCAGATTGCCACACCTGTGAGTCTGAGACAGCAAGTCATTGAACTCACTCATGAAGGACATCGTGACATTGTAGCCTCCCAGAGGGCATTGAGAGATGTGTGTTTCGATCGCTTGGATGAGAATTTGAGACGGAATTAAAGGAGTGTCATTTATGCAATTGCCTGTCTTTTAAGGTGACCCAGCATCCATTAACCATGCCCAATCTTCCTGCACATGTGTGATAAAGAGTAGCCATAGACTTCCTTGGGCCCCCAGCAACAGACACCATCTTATGGTAGTCATCGTTATGCATTCCCATTTTCCTCTGGTGGAGGACATGTCATCAACAACTCACTACAAAGTCATTGAGTGGCTGGAAAACATATTTGGAGAATGGGGCATACTGAACATTCTCAAGTCTGACAATGGTCCACTGTTCAACGGCATGGAGTTTCAAGAGATTCTAACTAGACTCAATATCAAAAGTCAGAAATGCATACTCTTGTGACCTCAAGCCAACAGTGGTATGGAACGGTTTTTGGGAACACTGAAAAGAGTGATCCAACATCAGTCACCTCCTCACTCTACCACTGGTGAGAGTCCTGCCACCCTGATGTTTGGGAGAGCCATAAGAACCAAATTACCACAGTGGACCCCTGAGCAAACCCTGAATGATAACAAAGTGTATGCCTCTGGGACTGCTCAGAAACATCAGATGAAGACATATGCTAATCGATGTTGTTGAGCTCGGGAGATTGTGTTTGACGAGAGAGACTGGGGTCTCATCAAACAAAAATGGAGGCAAAAGACAGATGCTGCATTTGATGTTGAGCCTTTTAAAGTTGTGAAGCACAAGGGACACATGATAAAGGGACACAGTCCTGGCAAATCCAACACAAGGGACTGATCACATTTGAAACATCTGTTTCTCTGATCATCAGTCCCTGCAAGCCCAGAGAAGGCTATTCCACTTGAAAGCCCTAATCAGGCATTAGACTATTTACCCTCTGGGTCCACCCCATGTACAGCTTAACTACATCATATCATGTGGTCTGGCCAAACTGGGTGAGCACATCGATGGCTGATCAAGGAAATGTAATGCTGCTATTCATATTTTTTGGGGGGTTTATGTCTTTTTATTTAACAAGAAGGGAGATGTGGTGACTTAGGACTGTGAGCACTAGGACCACTCGGCCCGGGGCAAGCTCAATGAAGGCATTATGCAATCAGTCTGGGAGGTGTTAAGGTATGGTCTTTAACAGTTTTGAGACATTGAAAGATCAGTTGAATCTTGTACGCAGATCAATAAAGACGTTAACTATGAGCTCCGTATGTCGTGTGCTCTTATGCATGCTCCAAGGCTGCGAAGAACGCAACACTCCACAAACCATTATTAGCACACAGGTCTTTAAAATATGAAATAATTTAATTAAAGTTAGGACATGTGCAGCACCTGGCTGTGGGCCCTCGACTCCTCTCCTCCAGTCAGAAGCCAGCTGAAGTGGACTTGGGCCACATGCTGTAGAAGTGATTCTTGAGCCGGAGCAGCTCGCCTTGAGGTCACCTCTTCTTAGCACGTCTGGATTCTGGCTCTCTTAGGGCCAGATTTAGCAAAGGGTTTTACCCATTCTGTCCTTATGGGAAAATGTGTTTGTACATATGGCCCTTAGTGTGGTGCATGGAAGCTTCTCTATTAGCGTGTTTGTTTCTCTTTTGCTTAGCGACAAATACTCTAGCTGCCTCAAACACAATAAATACTTCTTTTCTCACTTCGGTTCTCTTGATCACTGATCATAATATAAGTACACCTCTTTTATAGATAATATTTTATCCACGAAAAAATGTGTTGGGCCCGACATTGTGCACATGTTTTCTGCTTCTGCGTGCATTTGCATCATGTGCTCAGTGAAACACCATCTGGATTCCATCCTGATGACTAGTTAAGGGGCCAGTTGTTACTCTAAAAATATATCTTGATTATATATCCAGAACTTAATTCCTTTTTCTTTGTATTCCAGTAGGTTGAAGGTTAATGCAACAAAAGCAGCCCAGTCATTTGCTCCCGGCAGGAGAAAGTACTATTATTTACTGCCATCATAAGTCTATTTTGGTATCTGCTCTCCTTTCTTCATCGACTAATTAATCCCAGGAGTTAGGAGAGGATTCAACTCTTTTGGTGGAAAATGTGAACATTCTTGCATCTGTAATTGCCATCCGGATGTTTGTAAAATATATAAGGAGTCAGCACAAACGATCACATATTGTTTGCACTTGTTGACTAGATTGTCATTACAGCTGACTGCTGCCAAGTGAGGATTATTTCATCTGACAGTGTGAACATGTTTTTCTTAACAAATACAATGCTAGAGCTCTTGATAGCCTTCATCTGCTATGGAGTATTTCCGTTTCAATTAACAATTTGACAAATATTTGTGCTGTGAATGTCCGTGCAATTTATGGGACTCTTTTAAGTTGATCAGTTCTATCACATGTTTATTTGCAAAGCGGCATGAGTCATTTCAAGTCTTTCATAAATTATGCTTTCCCAGAGCAATCGGCATATGTTTTTCCCTACCATGTTTATTGTTGCCATTAAGGGACACCATTTCCTTAATACATTTTTAAAACTACTCTCTTGTGCATGTGGTATGTATTAACCAGGGACAGGAGACTCAGATGAAAGAGATCCCCATCCAATTCCGATGAGCGGAAGATGGAAAGCAGGCATGCATTTACCTTCTTCACACCGTGCACTAATCTATCTAAACAACACATAACTCCATCTAGCCAAAGTGTTTAGCTTGACTTTAACCCTCACGTTGAACCAGTTCTTCATGTATTTTTATTTGTCAGACACCTAAAGGGCATTATTTGGCATTAGCATACGCTAATTTAAATTGCAAATCGTTTCCAGAAGGTAGTGCTTTTGGGAAAGGTCTGCATTAAAACTTCTCACAGTACTCACTTAAATCCCCTGGGCTGAACGTCAGGAAACCTGCATCTGCTGATGTGCAACCTTGCAAGGAGGCAGAGTTCAAAATGTATTGTAATAAAAAATGACCTCTAGATTTCACCACTGAGCCATTATAGTATGCGCGAGTAAATGGATTTACGATTGCAATGTTGTCTTTTGTGAATGTCTTACACTTGTAAATCGTCATTTGTACATGTAAATGCAAATGATGCATGCAAATGGCTTTGAGAGACACTCTCCAGATACTCAGCAGATACGTACCAGATATTCAGCAACATAAAGGGGCGCTGCCTTCTTTCCTTCTGGAGCACCTACATGTAACCAAACGGCAGCAGGTTTCTGCCTGTTAGTCGTGTTTGTGGATAGCAGTCATCACCTTGCTCTACACTGAATGACGCTGTTTATCTGTAACTCATCCTGTCAGCTAATAGCTTGCAGCTATGCCATTAGCTGTATATAATGATATTTTCTTCTTTTGTATTTTATTGTTTTTTAACAGCACCGATGTTCTCCCCAGGCTGCTTCAAACTGCTTTGCAAGAGTGGAGAAGGAATAAGATACCAATGGTCAGGGTAGAGAGCATCACGCCCGCAGACCCGTGTGTTCACCAGATGTTTACTGCTTTATTCAACAGCCATCTTTTATGTAGCCCCCAGGTCTGATGCAACCGATGTGCTGCCAGGTCATTCCTGCATGTCAGAAAGTTTGTTTTGATGCAGAGGGTTTGAAAAAACGAATTCCAGAGGAAGGACTCAAAATGTTTGCATCTTAGCAGCGGGATGACGTCTTCTTTTGGATTTTTTGCACATATTGCGATGGCATACAGATGCTTTCCAAACCCCAAAAAGGAACCTACAACATATTCAGAGAAAAGAAAATCTGACCAGTGTCTCTCAACCCGTCTGCTGAGTTATGCCCATGAGAATGAGGGTGTTAGAAGTCAGACTAATCATTGAAAGTGTCTCCCATCTCCAGATGGTATTACTGAACCCATATCCCCCTGAACTCTGAAATTCATAAATACACAAGTATTAGCCTTTTACAACCAACTAGTATTTAGTAATCGCTGCCTCCTACAAATACTGAATAAGAATGATCTATTATAGAAAAAGGATAATTCACAATCATATTCTGTCACACGTCTCTCCCAAATTAATCTAATCTCTACCTATGTTTTAATTAGTAAACTTACAGGTAGTGTATTTAGGATATTTCTGTTGAGTCATATAAAGTCCTGCATACATTTATACCTTAGACCTTTAGTTGGAGATCGATCTCTCACTAGCAACTAATAACCATTGTCTTTTATACATTTTTCATATATGGAAGTCCATGGAACAACGCATTTGCCCATGCTTAATTCCTGTATTTGTTACACAGTATGATAAACAATGGAAACATATGGAAGTTGCCAGTTCCTCTGATATGGAACCATACAATGTCACTTACACTTGCAAAACAAATCATCAGCTACCACGAATCGCAAAATGCCATAGAGAGTGAAAACATCTCTGGATTGTCACTATGAATAACACAGGAATATGTGCAATTGAGCAAGCCTATTTATAAGCCTGCATAAAGCTGAGAGGCACATGTTAGTATCAAAAAGATGCCTGTCTTCTAGTTCAGTGGTTCCCAACCTGTTGTCAGGGGACCCCTGGGGGTCCGTGCAGACTCCTCAGGGGGTCCGCAACTGCTTAGAAAATTAAATAATATTAACAGATAAGGTCCACAGCTTTCAGTAATGACTCAGTAGGGGGTCCACGGATTCCGATAATGATTCAGTGGGGGTCCCTGGGTTCCAGTAATGATAAAGTGGGGGTCCACAGACGTCAAAAGGTTGGGAACCACTGCTCTAGTTCATTACGCCATCTGAATACAAACGCCAGTCAATGTGTTATATGAATGAAACTAAGTAACTTAGAAACATTTTCAGAGCTGTTGAGTATCATACAAAAAATCATACTTACATATTAACATTTTTGATAAAAAACTATTACAAACACTAATTAAATATAAAAATATCCAGTTTAAACAATTATTTTCATGCAACATGTAATAATCACATATATTATCATATGACATTATCATTCTTTTTACTTTTAAGAATATAAGGACTATAGTAAACTTGCAAAATATTCAACTATATTTTTAGGGCCACACTATTCTCACATTCATTAAGAAGCAGATCACCCATCTGTCACTCATGCTATTAGCATTAAGTGCTTAAAATAAATATCTTACAAATATATCCTTTAATAGCTTCTCTTCATTGAATTTAATATGGACGCGTTATATTCCAACAATGCACACTCTACAAATCCTATTAGGTCATGTGTGCACTATTTCTCCATATTTGTAGATCATTGAGCATAGATGTTATTCTTTCCATGTCACACTTGTATGGATGTATGCTCCTCTCATTGTTGTAGGAAACATAGAGGCAAATTTATGAAAAGTGGTGCATCATGTTATGATGCACCACTTTTCTTGCGCTCTCCTAACGTCACCATGTGTGCACTGTATTTATGATACAGTGCACCATGACGCACGTTGGGGAACTAGTGTAATACATTTTGATGCTAGATTGGTGCTTTGCAGGATTAGCGACATAAATATTTACGCTAACCCTGCAAAGTGACAGGAGGCCCATTAAAAACAATGGGAGCCTCATTTTAACACCTGCCTTAAACAGGCGTTAAAAATTACACTAGAAATGGTGCAGCAGAATCTCATAGATTCCACTATGCCATTTTTCTGGGCCTCCTAACGCTGGAGTGCCCCCCTTCCATACATTGCATAGGCATAATGTAGCGCAAGGGTTTACAATTTGGGCAATGTGTGCATTGCACCACTTTGTAAATATGGCACAGCGTTTTTGCCAACGTAACACCATATTAGCGTAAAAAAAATTACTCTAATGTGGCGCAAGGTGGTGCTAAGTGCTTCTTAAATCTGGCCCAAAGTATGTACTGTTCAAGTCCCTCTCTGCTCTAAAGGTCAAAAGAATATTAGGTGTGTGAGAAAGTGATATATTAGTTGGGGTCCACAACAAGTAATGAATGGACTATCTTATTAGGTCCAGTTAAAGATCTTAGGGGCATATTTATACTCTGTTTGCGCCAAATGTGCGTCAAACATTTTGACGCACATTCAGCACAAACCTTGCAACATATTTAAACTATGACGCCCGATGACATAAAAAAACCTCTCTGTGCGTCATTTTTTGGATGCGGGAAACCGCCTTGCGTTAATGACATGCAAGGTAGGCTTTCCCGTCCAAAAAATGTCTTTAAGGCGTGTGTGCCTTATTTATACTCCAGCGTCATTTTGACACACAGGAGAGGGTGGGCCTTAAAAAATGGCGCACAGCCTGACGTGCACTGTTTTTTAATGCCTGGGTGAGGGCAGGTGTTAAGGGACCTGTGGGCTCACTTCCTGCCCCCAGGGACACCCCTGCCACCCTCGCCCACCCTAGGAGGACACCCATGGATGGGGGTCCCATCCCAGGTAAGTACAGGTAATTTGAGGTACGTATTATTTTTAAATTTTTTGAAGTGGCTTGAGGGGCCTAATTTGTGCCCCCCTACATTCCACTGTGTCCAATGGCCATGCCCAGGGGACAGAGGTCCCCTGGGCATGGCCATTGGGCAACGGGGCATGACTTTTGTCTTTGCTAAGACAGGAGTCATTTCAATGGGGGTTGTGCGTCAAGAAATGTTGCAAGTCCGGTTTGAGACATGATTTTTGACTCAAACCTGACTTGCACCATTTTTTGACGCACAACCCCTGTTTTCCCCTACGCCGGCACTGCTTGGTTAGAGTCATTTTTTTTTACTCTGACCAGCCCACAGCATGGGATAACGTCAATCCTTAAATAAGGCACCCGCATGGTGCGTAGGAATGTCGTTAGCCGGCGGCAAATTTTTTGACGCAAACCAGCGCCGCCACTGGTTTGCATCAAAAAGTATAAATATGGGCCTTGGTACTTTAAACCAGAGCTCAGCCATTGGTAGTTACGACATGGAGAAGGAAGACTTAAATTAGAGAAAATGTGTAAAGCATTTACGACTATCAAAATCGTTTAAAAGTAAAAAAAACGCATACAATAACAATCTAACTCCAATTCATAAAAATAGAGAATATTTTAATGAACAAGAATGACATCACTATTAGAAAAGTCCCATAAGGGGAGTAGGAGATACATTTTTGAAGATTTAAGTACATCTAATGCAAAAAGGCGCGAAATGCCAATGCAGGCAAACTGAAAGTAGTAGGCCAAGACCCAGGCACAATTGAAGGGCAACTGAGATGGCAAACTGGTTACATACACCAAGCGGATGTGACCCAATCATAGGTTTTACCTTCTTTCACAAATGGAAGTCAAAATCCTTCAGAGGGGTTTGGCAACAGGCTATATCTGAGGAGAACTCCATGAAAATGAATAGGGTTGAACAAGGTAAAGTCATTGGTTTTGACAGGAAAAGCTCTAAACCAGAAAATTCAAATTTTGCATCCAGGAAAGTCTTCTCATCTGCTGGAACCTTTTGGCACCTTCACCAAGCAAAATGTTTGCCTTCAGACTTATCGCCTGATTTAGATTTTGGCAGTCGCACCACCAAATTGCGTTGACGGCAGACTTGAAAAGACCGCCAAGCCAACTGTGTCCTGCCCCCCGTATTTAGATGTTACAGTTCTGCAAGCTAATTGAATGGTGAAGGATTGCTGACAGAGGGGGATGGCTACGGAGCCCAATGAGCTTCGTATAATAGTAGAGGCTATGGAAGAGAGGTAAGTGACACACACACTGTCCCTTAGGAATTAATTGTACCCCTGCACTACAGTCTACACAACACACCACATTCACACATTAATACATTGCTATTCCAACACAAAACAAAACAACCAATACATGCCATAAACACACATTGACATACATCCGTAGCACAACATACACACATCATTGGAACTTCACCCACACACAACACAACAATGACAACCAACGCAACGTCACACTCATCTACACAAACACACTCACACACACACACAACTGCACACATCATGACAAAGTCCGAAACACAACAAACACACTCACCTCTGAATGTGTCACATGGCAACATAACAGACGCAACAACATCAGTCTCACATTAAAGTGACACACTTACAGACACAACTACATCACCCACTGCATCCACCTCAACCAGCCAATCCACACACACGTACTCATACACACAACTTGTAGCACAACATGATAGGTACAGGTACATGTCTCCTGGCAATGTGCACACATGGGCACAGTTGGCAGGTGTTACTCCACCATCATTGTGGTGACAGAATTAATTTACCCATGAATACTGGCATCATAATGACAGTTGTGTGTGTGGGTGACATGTGTTGTGTACCAGTGCGACTCCATCCATATCTAACCCACTTGTGTCCCCAACATATGCATGTCACAGTTATTTAAAAAATGTATTGAAACATATATATGTCTGCAGTGGTCCTCACTTCCTGTGTAGTGCCCACCCAATGTACCGTGGCAATACGGTGTCCCTGCCTTTGTGTCCATTGAAGGGGGATCTTATTTTCTCTGTGGGTTGGTGGAAGCAGCAATGGCAGGCGTTGTCCAGCTGGCTCCCCCCAATCACCCAACTCAAACATGGAGGGCGGACCGCCATTTTTTTTGCCGGTAATGCACATCCAAATCTGCACAGTGGGAACGGTGTCTGAGGTTCTGCCATCAGCCACTTTTTCCTACTGCACTGTCGACAGACACATGTGGTCTTTCTTGTCCGAGACAGCGGTTCAAATGCCGTTTTTTGTCTATGGGACTGCCAACATCTAAATACGGCTGGTGAACCGTTGCATTGGCAGACGGGTTTTAGGTCGAAAAGGCAATGGCAGGACTGTTACCAACAAACATCTAAATCAGGCCCTTCGTTTTTTTCAGAGCTGTGGATCCTCCAGTGGGGCAAGGCTGCAGGCTATTTCTGTTTAGGGCTCCTAGATGCCATATACTGTCTTGCAGAGGTCCTGCTGGAATGGATTGTCTGCTGCGAGGAAGGTCTGAGCAGGGTAAACCATTTTACTTCAAACTAGTGAGGACACAACTTGATTGGTCTTGAGGGGCAAAATTGTTCAAGGTAAAGATTTTCAGTGGTGAGAGGAGAAATCAGCTCAGGAACAGCACTTGAGGTGCAAGACTCACTCTAGCAGTGGACACCAAGCAGGGCCTAGATCAGCTCCACTTGGTACTGGTCCACTGGGCAATTGATGAAAAAGGCCTCTTGCAGTTTGTTGTGGCCCTGTAGCTTACAAATGAGGTAAGCCAACTGACAACTGGCATCCACGTCTTTGTCCTGAATACAAGTGGGAGCAAGTCTCTTCAGAGATCTCTTTACCGAACTCAGCCAGCAAGTACAGTCTTTCATCTGTTTTTCCACAGGTCCAGACTGTTCTGAGGAAGGTGTCTTGAATACCACAATTATGCATGACACTAACTTGTTGTAGGGGCTGACTTGTTGTGCCTACGTAACCAATAATGTAAAAGGTCCCAGGGGTAACCCAACACACTTTGCTGCAGCTCCTGTGTGATCTACAGTAAACAATCCCACAGTGCCCCTCACTTCCTAAATCCAAAATAGAAACACCCTCCCCCCTTGTACAGAGTCTGTGCATCCACCCAGATGTGTGGACAGGGTAATGAGCAACCCCTACTCTTTGATCATCCACTCCAAACCAGTTCTAGAGGTAGCTTTGCCCGTACTGGGTTTGGTGCCTGTCTGACTGAGAAAACAAAGGAAAGGGCCTATTCAGTTGTCATCTGGCATCTGCATGTGGCAAGGGAGGACCATGTCAAAGTAAATAAGTTCCTTAGCACAGCCCAAATGGTCTTCCTGCCGGGGGAAGAAAATACTTCTCCATACCCATGCTATTGGGTCTGTGGAGAAGGGTCTTTGCTAGGAACACATTGTTCATACCTCAGCAGGGCTATTCACCAGTTTGGTGAAAGTTGGAGGCTAATCAGGAGTTTCAGGCAGGGAAAATCTAACTTTCTAAATTACCCTTCTCTTTCATATTTATAAAAAAATCTGACTTTGCCATCAGGTTAGCCTTTTAATAAATATAAAAAACAGTTGCTTAACCATTTTCAACTGTTCCCTAGCTCCAGATAGCAAATTTAATATGTAATATTGCTTCCCAGTGTTTCTAAATGGTCTAGTCAGCCTTCTTTCAGTGAAAATACCTTTTGGGTGCTAGTCACTGTAATGACATGTTATCTATAATATTTTCATGTCCTAATTGTAATATACTGTGCACCCTGCCTTATGGGCACAATGCCTACATATTGCTGACTATTTAATATTTAATTTAAAAGTGTTTCCTCCTATCAAAAAGGATCATTTTGATGGGTGAGGCTGCAGTTTTAAAACCACTGCAGTATGAATACAGTTGTAGGGCTCTGATCATGTTTGTCTTTTCATACGAGTGGATAGCACAGTAGTGTGTAGTCCATGGGTGGTAGACAACTTTCTAAGCCATGTGGAAACTTTCATATATGCAATCTAAATAGGTTAGTTAGGAGTAAGACAATTTCAACATTTTTTAATGGTCAGGGCACATGCACTGGGGCCCGGTTAGTAGCGTCTCAATAGAAAGAGTCACAAAAAACCAGCATCATCAATCCACAAATTTTAGTAGTGGCCATGCAAAAAGAGGCACCTTCGCACAAGGTGTATATCTATTAAGTTCATAGGTCTAGAAATCTAAATGCATAGCGTATTAATGTGCCATTATGAGACAATACATTTAATGCAAGAGTCTGTGAGAATCAGGTTTGATTTTTAATAACACTTCTCAACTATAATAATGTATACATTTGTAAAATGCATGCCTAAAGGGTAATACAATGATAGTGCATGACATGTAGTACCTACCTGGGGTAGGAATGCAGTGCATGATGCTGAGGTGGCACTGTAGTTCTGGGTGTTGTAGTTTGGTGATGGGTACTGAACTGTAAATCTCCTTAGACCACCAGAGGTCGGCTTGTCTTATCCTTGTGCATATCCATTTATTTTATACAAGGGAAAGGGGGTGCAGTCTCAGTTTTCACTACAGGCAGACAGAAAGCTAAATATTTCTTATGCAATGTTGTTAAAGTCCATTTGTGTTCTGCAGTCTTTGTGGTAGGAGCCTTTCCTATAGTTACCATTGGCTAGTGATTGATGATGGGTCATCAATGTATCCTCAGAATTTTAGAGCACTTCTGGGCAATCATTGTTTGCAGCAGTTTCTATATTTTTATGGCAAGCAAACTAGGAATGCCCTACTTTATGGGACTTTCAAGATTACAGGGCCTAGGTATGTGGAACTTCTCCAACCCTTTCAGTGGCTGGTCTAGGAAAAGCTTACCTACCTCCCTCACCTTTTCTCTAAGCAATAGATACACTATAAGTGGTTGCAAGTCGATGTCATCTATAGCAGTGACTGGAACTAGGCTGTCTACGGTTCAGACCTTCTTCAAAGGTGAGCTCACACCAGAGTGATGTTCATGGAAGACAAGCCACTACCAGGGTTCCTGTCTAGACCTTTGTGTCAATGATTTCATCACTATGTGTAGATGTGTTGTAATTAACATCCTCCTTCCTTGCTGCCATAGTTCTGCCAGCATGCCATTTGCTTCTCGAGATCTGTTGTTCTTCATTGAGGGTTATTTCATTCCTCATTAGTAGTGCTCAGGAATTTAAGTTTTGTCATTGAAGGGTAAAGAACCATGCAGATTCAGCTCGGTCAGGGTGCAGCCCCAGATTAACGACTTTTTATTATATCATATTTGATGCATTTTACTAATGATCAGTACTGAATTGTGTTCCAAATAAAGTTTATAATGGTGTGTGTATGTTGTCCTAGTCCTGTCCCCAAAGGATTACTTAAATGAGGGGACCATAATTTCTTAGGTGGTGTGTTAAGGGAAGACTCAGAAAAAAGTTAAGACAAACCCTCACCCACAAACCTAGGTGGCATGCTTCATCATCAGGTTGTCTCATCTAGCCAACAGTTGTCCAGGGGGTGGAAAGGCTCATTGAAGAATCAAGGAGTGCTTTGTTGTTAGTATGTAAGGAATCCTAGGGTAATGGTTCAAACTAATTTTGAAAAACATGTAATATTTATTTATTTTAGGTTTCAAGGGGGAAACAAATTTCAAGTTGCGATATTGGTGGTAACTATTGCTTCCGTATCCCACTGGTTGACAAGTCTCAGCTAGAAACATGTCATCCACGACAGTCCATGTCTTTCACCATGACCAAGATGCCTTCTAATAACAGTCTCTAACACATGGCATGAATTCACACACACTCATGTGTAGTGCATGTAATACTCACTGCAGTTGTAGGGATTTTCTGGAGAGTACCTGTGAAAAAATATAGCGTATAAGATACAAACACTGATGCATGCAGTGTAGTTTACTTACCTCCATGCTGACTTATTATGTCTGGTTAAAAAGAAAATATCTGCAGTAGAAAACAAGATGAAGATGTAGTTCATTACACCACAAACACATGCAATTGAATGTTTGTGATGGTCACTTAGAAGGACCCCAGGAATGTTTTTATATGTACTTGTGAACAAACCATTCTCTTTATTACCCTGTTTTTCTAAATCAAGCATTCCATGGAGAGAAGAACAGCAAGAGTCTGCAATAGTCACATAATGTGAGTAGATGAGATAAATAAAATGTCAAAATCTCTTGAGGTTCGGTGGGTAGGAAAGCTTTATAGTGGGAAATATTACATTCACGTCATCAAGGGTAGCTGCCCTCAGTATACCAACTTCTTATGTCTCCTCCGACTTTCACCTTGACATTTATTTTGCCGCCTGAAAGCTAGATGCACAAGGAACACTGAAGGTGCTTTTAAATCGTAAGCTGTTGCTAAATACAGCACCCCCTGATGTCAGTGCCCACTCCCCTTCCAGGTCCGCTGGTCGCATATGAAATAACGTAAAAATGATGATGTCAATGCTGAATCGGAAGAAATTGTTTTTGCTGAATTGTGTACGCGTTAATCAGCATTGGAGACATTATTCAGAAAATTGTGTGGAGCACTTTTTTTAAAATGCAGGCATAATACAGTTAAGCAGAAGTCAGTAATAACACATCTGTAAATGATCGGCATGCTGGGAAGCATATTCATTTGGGAAACAGGGTGCATTACAAAAAATGGCAAGTCATTTTGTAAGCAAAACACAGAAAAAAGTAGGGCTATCAATTTACATGCGGATGTCTATATTGCATATTAACTTGTGTCACTTGGATTATGAAGACATAAATGATACCAGAGAAAACATTGGTAGTCCAATGCCAAATCTGATCTAAAGACTGATGACCAGGGGCAACTTCTCCATTAGGGCAGAGGAACGTTGCCCCCCTGCCAGCAGCGTCAGCTGCAAACCTTTCACCAAAAACTGTGTTTATTATTATTTTTTGGTAAAAGGGGCGGGCCCCGGGGTGACGAGCATTAAGTTAGAGTTTTCAGCACTCCCCCTCAGAGTGCATGTATGTTTGGCCGGCCATCTCAGGCCAGCCAAACACACATGCGCAGTAGGCTCTCTCCAGCCCAGCAACACAGTTGCTGGGCTGGAGAGAACTTGCACAGGCTCCCAGTCTGCATGGGAGCTCCCTGGTTGAGTGCTCCCAGCCAATCCAGACGCGGCTTTGAGCAGTGTCAGGATTGGCCACAGGGCAGGCTGGGAGCCTGTGCCCGCAGCGAGGAGACGGAGGAGCCGAGCAGCGTGCGGCGTAAGGTTAGTGTTTTTTGTATTATTTTTTATTTTAATTTAATTTTCCCGCTGCCCCTTCCACCACTTGCCACCCCCCCTTCTGCTTGCCATGAGCCGCGGCTGCTGATGACAGCAAATGTGTTTGAATAATAAGGAATAAATAGGTGGAGTGTAGCTAAGGGGAATGTCACATAGTCCATGCGTTCTGTACATCAGCTCTTCCTTAAGGGATGAATGAAAGTAAGACAGTCTGATAAAAGGTGGCTCAGCTGCATTGAAGTCACGTGGTACCCACTTCTAGCCAAGGGATCTCGTCATTCAGGCCCTTAGTGTGAGTGTGTAATCAATACACCCATGATTGTTCCTTAATCAAAAGTAATTTTTAAATGGTTATGTTACTGAAGTGGTTCTCAATGTGCTCTAAAACGCATCATTCAAAGTCACTTTCACTGTGTTTTATTTCCCCATAGTGAGTTCTCATGTGCATTGTACTTTACTGCCATCTGATGTTGCTATGATGCTCATTGATTCTGATATTGAACGTCCTTGATGTCATGCCAATGTATCATAGGTTACATGGGCATGTGATCATGTATGCCACAATTCTTATGTTGCAATTATGGTGATTCTGTTCTCCTCTGGTTTTTAGTGCCAAGATCTATACTTTTAGTGGCTCTAGTGAAGAGATAGACACTACACCTTTGTTGGATAGTCTCTGCACACTTTACCACTGCTAACCAGTGCTAAAGTGCATATGCCCTCTCCCTTTAAACATTGTAACATTGGATCATAACGAATTGGACTATTTAATTTACTTATAATTCTCTAGTAATGTGCACTGAATGTGCTTAGGGCCTGTAGATTAAATGCTACTAGTGGGCCTGCAGCACTGGTTGTCCCACCCACTTAAGTAGCCCCTTAACCTTGTTTCAGGCCTGCCATTGCAAGGCCTGTGTGTGCAGTTTCACTGTCACCTCGACTTGGCACTTAAAAGTACTCATCAAGCCTAAAACTCCCCTTTTTCTACACATAAGTCACCTCTAATGTGTGCCCTAGGTAACCCCTAGAGCAGGGTGCTGTGTGGGTAAAAGGCAGGGCACGTACCTGTGTAGTTTACATGTCCTGGTAGTGTAAAACTCCTAAATTCATTTTTACACTACTGTGAGGCCTGCTTCCTTCATAGGCTAACATTGGGGCTGCCCATTATTGAAGTGGTAGCTTCCGATCTGAAAGGAGTAGGGAGGTCATATTTAGTATGACCAGAATCGTAATACAAAATCCTGCTGACTGGTGAAGTTGGATTTAATACTACTATTCTAGAAATGCCACTTTTAGAAAGTGAGCATTTCTTTGCACTTAAATATTTCTGTGCCTTACAATCCACGTCTGGCTGGGCTTAGTTGACAGCTCATTGTGCATTCACTCAGACACACCCCAAACATAGGGTACTCAGCCCCACTTGCATACATTTGCATTTTGAATGGGTCTTTCTGGGCTGGGAGGGTGGAGGGCCTGCTCTCACACAAGGGACTGCCAACCCCCTACTGGGACCCTGCCAGACAGGATTGAACTGAAAGGGGACCTGGTGCACTTCTAAGCCACTCTTTGAAGTATCCTCCACTTCACAGGCACATTTGGGTAGAAAACAGGGCCTCTGCCCTACCATCTCAGACACTTGCTGGAGAAGAAACCTGAACCAGAACCTGCATCCTGCCAAGAAGAACTGCCTGGCTGCTCAAAGGACTCACCTGACTGCTTTCTACAAAGGACTGCTGCCTTGCTGTTGGCCTGCTGCCTTGCTGAACTCTTGCCTTGCTGCAGAAAGTGCTCTCCAAGGGCTTGGATAGAGCTTGCCTCCTGTTCCCTGAAGTCTCAGGACCAAAAAGACTTCCATCTTTCAACTGGACTCCTTGTGCGCCGAAAAATTCTCCACACAGCTTGCTCCACGGTGAAAAATTCACCGCACGCCGATCCGGAAAGACGCCGCTTGACCCCGCAAGGAAAAGATCGACGCGACGCCTGCGGTGCGACCGGAACTTCGACGCCTGCCTGGACAACACCGCCTGACTTCCAGAGGGGAAATCGACGCGACGCCTGCCGTGAGGGAGAAAATTCCACGCACAGCCCACCGGAACGACGCGCAGCCAAATAACAAGCCCAGGATTCCACGCACAGACCCTGGGACATCTGGTAATCCCGTGACCCACAGAGGAGACTGTCCGCATGGAAAATAACGACGCAAGTCCATGTGTGAAGGGGCGAAACCGACGCACACACCATTTTTCCACGCATCTCCTCCTCTGCGGCTCTCTGCGGAGATTTTCCAATCCAAACCAGGTACTTTGTGCTTGAAGGAGACTTTGTATGCTTTTTAAAGACTTAAGACACTTTATATCACTTTTCAGTGATATCTCTACAATTTCATATTGCATCTTTTGTCGTTTTGACCTGCAAATACCCAGATAAATATTATATATTTTTCTAAACACTGTGTGGTGTATTTTTGTGGTGCTATATTGTGTTATTTTATGATTTATTGCACACATACTTAACACATTGCCTTCTAAGTTAAGCCTGACTGCTCAGTGCCAAGCTACCAGAGGGTGGGCACAGGATAATTTGGATTGTGTGTGACTTACCCTGACTAGAGTGAGGGTCCTTGCTTGGACAGGGGGTAGCCTGACTGCCAACCTAAGACCCCATTTCTAACAACCTGCCACAGGGGTAATGGCCTGTAACAGGGGAGGGACCTCAGATGGTGTTGTTAGTAGGGGGCGTGGTTTGATAAAGGGTAATGTGTGTGGGTCAGTAAGTCTCTAATATTTAAACTCCCATTGAAGGAAAAGAGAGGTGGCTGCCACAGTTGCTTGGTAGTATTTACGATTTTCTAGTATTTCATAATAATCTTCTTCACTTGGTTGGACACCCGTGAGAAGGTTGTGACATGAGCAATCCTATTTGTGTTTGAATGGGATTTCAACAGTGTCTCTCTACAATTGGTTTGTGGTCTATGTCTGGCTTATTTGATTATCTTATTTAGGTATTTGCAATCAATGAGGCCTGTGGCACTGGAGCATCATTTTTTATGACGCTCTGGTGGCACAGGCCTCTCAATCATATCTATGAGGTGACGCAAAGCCACCATGCATTACTTTGCATAGTCTCATAGATATGGAGTAAGGCAAGGCAGCGTAAAATGCTGTTTTGCCTTACTCTGCGTCAAGGAGACATTCCATTGGCATTGCGGTGGGATTTCCCATGGAACACCGATGGATTTTGACACATTCCCAGATTTACAAGGATCTGTATACCTTGGAAAATGTCAAAACTGTGTGCCTTCCCAGGGGAGGCATAACGTGGATCAATAACTTTAATTATCCTTGTTTTCTCCTCTTTCTATGTGTGCTGCATTTGGCAGCACAAAAAGAAAGAGAATAATGCCTCCATTGTGCCAAAAACACAGATACCCTTGCATCATGGTGCAAGGGTGCCTATGTTGGTGCTAGGCACCAATGTGTGCACCGGCACAGCAAAAAGGGACAGGAATGCACCATATTTCATTCGTACGGTGCATTTCTGCCCTTTCTTTTTCACGCAGGCCAGTGCAAGGTAAGGTTTCTCGGAGGGCCCAGGGTTGGTAACTGTCAAATCTGAGTAACCCATTTTTATCTCTTAGTTTGTGACTCGGTTCAATATTCAAACCCTCATTGGAGGCTGTGATTTCAGGTTGAAGAAAGGCTAATGAAGTCTGGCTTAATGTGTGAGTAATCCTAAGGAATGAGCCTTGTTCACTAAGTTACTCAGTAAAAATGAGAGCTTTTAAACTTTTACCCGACCATATAATCAAAATGTTGTTAATATACCATAGCCATAATTTGATAGGTGATGCATGGGGGTTGTTGTTGTTGATGTGGTCTTAGTGGCCACATCAAAAATAAAGGGGATATGGAGGATTAAAGGTCCAGTGTATACCCTCCAATGACAGTTACTACTACTGAAATACACTGTTCCTAGGTCACAAGGGAAGACAGGACGAGTACTCTGGAGTCCTATTTAATAGGAGCAAGAGTCCTCACACACCCAAATGGGTGTCATGCTTCATCATCGGACAAGCTCCTCGTCAGACCGGCGCTGCAATGTCTGACGGGCACCACCCTTCCGGGGGGCTCTTTGCCGGAGATCTTTTCTCGATGATGCCACTCTATCCCGCAAATGAGTAGGGAGAAAGAAAATGGGGAGAGTTCAAAGAAAGAAAAATAAAATTGGCTCAGGACCCTTAATGAGTACTTAACTTTATTCTATCTATGTGGGGTGAAGGCCAAGGTTAAAATATAGATCAGGAGAGTGAGATAGAGATAATGCTCTGTCACTCTCTAACTGTATATCTAATAGCGGTGGGTCAGACAATTATGGGACCTACCTCAAAATCGGGTCGACATGTTTCGCGTCTTCGTGGTCCATGTGGATCCAATGACGCTTCTTCAGGACCTAGTATAAAAGACTTCTCCAACTACAAGCTAAATTGGCTATCATATATCAGAGCTGACAGTCAAACAAAAAATTATCGTCAGTCACTTACTTAAGTCTATTGTGACCCTTAGTGTAATTCCTATTCGTCACCCTAGAAAACATTAAAGCGTGAATTGTATCTCAAAAATATTCTTGATTCAATTGTAGCAGAATGTACGATAAATTGTGTGGCACACGGTGATCGTGCTGATGGTGACACACTCATGCTAAATAAACAGAGATATGCTTACCCTCCCACATTGAGTTAGGGCTTTATGGGTTCACGCGGGCCATTGGTCAGGTTCAGTTAACACACTGCTAGCGGTAAGGAAAAAATAGATAAATGAGTGAGTCAGGGAGCATATGTAAATTAGCACAGAAGTGTCAGGAATTCTACCCTTACAAACAAGGTAACAAACTCCGCTTTTATGGATGGTGGGGGCAGTCCATCGATGCTTATCAGGCGTTTAAAAAATGTTAAAAGCCTAGTATCTGGCCCATCAGGTAGTCAATGCAGGATATGTGGGATTTCTATGGCAAAAAAACCTTTACTATGTACCTGCTTATGATATCTCTAGTTAGAAAATGATCCACGCAGCAAACAGGTCAACAAAAGTGAGTGTATTATGACTTAACTTAGTATTACAATAGAAAAAAGCCGAAATCACTTAATTTATCAAACAGGGACGGAGGTAAAATCTCCAGAGCAGCTACGTGGCGTTTTAGGTAGTCAAAATGTCCCCAGTTCGATCGATAAGCGAGCGTAACCCAGTGCCGTGAGAGTGTTCAAACAAGTCAACGCGACGGAACACTTACTGTAAAGAGCCTGGCAGTGGGCGGCTACACCTACCCCTGGACGCGCTCCCGGAAGTAAAAGGGAAGCGCGAACCCGGGGGTAGAAATCCCATCGAGCCCGGAAATCGATGGGGGCGTCTGGCGCGTCCGTTGCTAAGTGACGGCAGTGCGTCTCGCGCCCGAAAATAATTGGTAAGGGAAATAAATGACGGGCTTACGACGAGGTTCATTCGTACATGCAAAGACGGCGGCCATCTTAAAGTTAAGGAACTTGCAAACAGCCAACTATGGCATCTATCTCCATACACTGTGATGGAAATGGAGGGAGGGATCAAAGACTGACTCGTCGAATCTCATCATGTGGCATTTGTCTGTTATATTAAATAAGATGTTATCGGAGGTCATATTTTGTATAAAGCAAACAATCAATTAGTCTATAAACAACTCACATGTCTGGAGGGGCACCATGGCTATTCTGGGTCCTGATACCTAGATCAGGAGGAGAGACTAGTCCAAGGGATATCATCATTCAGTCCCTTGCGGTGGGTTCCAAGTTTAAAAACCCATCGTTGTTCTAATTCAAAGAGAGACCCTGTCCCCTGCTGGGTACTTGTCTGTAATACAACCCACCACATGTCATCAGGGCTATGTTGTAACTCAATGTAATGCATGCTAAGCTTTGTCGAAATTCGACCGCAACGGATGTTGCTGCGGTGTTCATTGATTCTTAGTTTAACTGCTCTCGTGGTCATCCCTACATATTGTAGGCCACAAGGGCAAGTGATCAAATATACACAGTTTCTAGTATTGCAGTTGGTATGTTTGAGTAGCCGCCAGTTTCCAATGGGTGCTAAATCTAGTGTGTCTATTTGTTTTGTAAGTGGGCATACGTTGCAATTTCCACAGGGGTAGTGGCCCCTAACTGGTGGTAACTCCCAGAGGGTCCCTTGTTTACTAGGCGCAGCCTGGGGTTTAGGTCGCGTGTGGATCAGAATATCCTTTAAATTAGTGGTCCTTTTGAAGGCAAATAACGGTTTTGAGACATTCTCACCACCACTACAGAGGATATCCCATCTTTTGTTAATGATTTTCTTGATGGTGTTGGACAATGGTGTAAAGGTGGTAACACACGTAAGTTTATTTGCTGTGTCTCTGGTGGCCGTATGCAGTAGTGAATCTCTGTCACTGTACTTAGCTCGCTTGTAGGCAGTATTAACCACTTTAGTTGGGTAATGACGGTCACATAATTTATGCTTCAATTCTTGAGCTTGTGTGTCAAACGAGCAGATGTTGCTGCAATTGCGGCGTAACTGCAGGAACTGGCCAAAATGCAAGGGATCCAGGAAAGGGATCATAGTGGTTGAGACCGAGGAGGTGAAAGACCCTTTTTTGCATTTCACCTCCTCGGTCTCAACCACTATGATCCCTTTCCTGGATCTGGAGATCAGCATTGATAGAGGCAAACTGAAGACTTGCAATTATCAGAAAACTACAGATCGTAATAGCTTATTACTATACGATAGCTACCACCCTAAAACACTCAGAGACAATTTGCCTTTTGGCCAGTTCCTGCGGTTATGCCGCAATTGCAGCAACATCTGCTCGTTTGACACACAAGCTCAAGAATTGAAGCATAAATTATGTGACCGTCATTACCCAACTAAAGTGGTTAATACTGCCTACAAGCGAGCTAAGTACAGTGACAGAGATTCACTACTGCATACGGCCACCAGAGACACAGCAAATAAACTTATGTGTGTTACCACCTTTACACCATTGTCCAACACCATCAAGAAAATCATTAACAAAAGATGGGATATCCTCTGTAGTGGTGGTGAGAATGTCTCAAAACCGTTATTTGCCTTCAAAAGGACCACTAATTTAAAGGATATTCTGATCCACACGCGACCTAAACCCCAGGCTGCGCCTAGTAAACAAGGGACCCTCTGGGAGTTACCACCAGTTAGGGGCCACTACCCCTGTGGAAATTGCAACGTATGCCCACTTACAAAACAAATAGACACACTAGATTTAGCACCCATTGGAAACTGGCGGCTACTCAAACATACCAACTGCAATACTAGAAACTGTGTATATTTGATCACTTGCCCTTGTGGCCTACAATATGTAGGGATGACCACGAGAGCAGTTAAACTAAGAATCAATGAACACCGCAGCAACATCCGTTGCGGTCGAATTTCGACAAAGCTTAGCATGCATTACATTGAGTTACAACATAGCCCTGATGACATGTGGTGGGTTGTATTACAGACAAGTACCCAGCAGGGGACAGGGTCTCTCTTTGAATTAGAACAACGATGGGTTTTTAAACTTGGAACCCACCGCAAGGGACTGAATGATGATATCCCTTGGACTAGTCTCTCCTCCTGATCTAGGTATCAGGACCCAGAATAGCCATGGTGCCCCTCCAGACATGTGAGTTGTTTATAGACTAATTGATTGTTTGCTTTATACAAAATATGACCTCCGATAACATCTTATTTAATATAACAGACAAATGCCACATGATGAGATTCGACGAGTCAGTCTTTGATCCCTCCCTCCATTTCCATCACAGTGTATGGAGATAGATGCCATAGTTGGCTGTTTGCAAGCTCCTTAACTTTAAGATGGCCGCCGTCTTTGCATGTACGAATGAACCTCGTCGTAAGCCCGTCATTTATTTCCATTACCAATTATTTTCGGGCGCGAGACGCACTGCTGTCACTTAGCAACGGACGCGCCAGACGCCCCCATCGATTTCCGGGCTCGATGGGATTTCTACCCCCGGGTTCGCGCTTCCCTTTTACTTCCGGGAGCGCGTCCAGGGGTAGGTGTAGCCGCCCACTGCCAGGCTCTTTACAGTAAGTGTTCCGTCGCGTTGACTTGTTTGAACACTCTCACGGCACTGGGTTACGCTCGCTTATCGATCGAACTGGGGACATTTTGACTACCTAAAACGCCACGTAGCTGCTCTGGAGATTTTACCTCCGTCCCTGTTTGATAAATTAAGTGATTTCGGCTTTTTTCTATTGTAATACTAAGTTAAGTCATAATACACTCACTTTTGTTGACCTGTTTGCTGCGTGGATCATTTTCTAACTAGAGATATCATAAGCAGGTACATAGTAAAGGTTTTTTTGCCATAGAAATCCCACATATCCTGCATTGACTACCTGATGGGCCAGATACTAGGCTTTTAACATTTTTTAAACGCCTGATAAGCATCGATGGACTGCCCCCACCATCCATAAAAGCGGAGTTTGTTACCTTGTTTGTAAGGGTAGAATTCCTGACACTTCTGTGCTAATTTACATATGCTCCCTGACTCACTCATTTATCTATTTTTTCCTTACCGCTAGCAGTGTGTTAACTGAACCTGACCAATGGCCCGCGTGAACCCATAAAGCCCTAACTCAATGTGGGAGGGTAAGCATATCTCTGTTTATTTAGCATGAGTGTGTCACCATCAGCACGATCACCGTGTGCCACACAATTTATCGTACATTCTGCTACAATTGAATCAAGAATATTTTTGAGATACAATTCACGCTTTAATCTTTTCTAGGGTGACGAATAGGAATTACACTAAGGGTCACAATAGACTTAAGTAAGTGACTGACGATAATTTTTTGTTTGACTGTCAGCTCTGATATATGATAGCCAATTTAGCTTGTAGTTGGAGAAGTCTTTTATACTAGGTCCTGAAGAAGCGTCATTGGATCCACATGGACCACGAAGACGCGAAACATGTCGACCCGATTTTGAGGTAGGTCCCATAATTGTCTGACCCACCGCTATTAGATATACAGTTAGAGAGTGACAGAGCATTATCTCTATCTCACTCTCCTGATCTATATTTTAACCTTGGCCTTCACCCCACATAGATAGAATAAAGTTAAGTACTCATTAAGGGTCCTGAGCCAATTTTATTTTTCTTTCTTTGAACTCTCCCCATTTTCTTTCTCCCTACTCATTTGCGGGATAGAGTGGCATCATCGAGAAAAGATCTCCGGCAAAGAGCCCCCCGGAAGGGTGGTGCCCGTCAGACATTGCAGCGCCGGTCTGACGAGGAGCTTGTCCGATGATGAAGCATGACACCCATTTGGGTGTGTGAGGACTCTTGCTCCTATTAAATAGGACTCCAGAGTACTCGTCCTGTCTTCCCTTGTGACCTAGGAACAGTGGTCTTAGTGGCCACAGCTACAGACTTTGTAACATAGGGAACCAAGTTCAAATTCTGACTTCAACTCTGGGCAAATAACTTAGGGCTTCATAAACGAGTCTGGCGGTCCGAAACCTGGACCGTGACACCTGTGGGGTGGAGACCGCCTCGAGGCTGGCGGGCTCCTCCCCGGCCCCAGTACAAGATTCCCGCCGGTCAGCCCAGTGGAAACCATGCAGCGCCATTGGCTTCAGCTCCTCATGGAGCTGGGGCCAATGCTGTTATACAGAGGGTGCTTCCACCGCAGACAGTGTGTATTCCGAGAGTGCTGGGCAGGGGGGTCCCTGCTGCACTGCCCACAACATGGTCAGTGCAGGCCCACAGCACTGGCTTTCTGCGAGCCTTTCCATGGAGGCACCCTGCCATGGAAAGGCTGGCAGAAAATGAAGTTGTGATCAGCACGAAAGTGCTGCTTTAAGCAACCTCTTAGCTGAACACAACTTGAACTGCGACATACCTGTCAGGATTTATGATCCTGGCGGTGGTAAGGGTCCCCGGGCAGTCAGACCACCAGGGTTGAAATATAGCAGGCGGTCCCACCACCACACCAAACTCATAATGAGGCCCATAATCTCCATAACCCAAAATAAAAAAAGAAAATGTGCACCATAGTCTCGTCCTGTTGTTAAGTGATCTAATGCCTTTAGGTCAGGTTTATGTTAAAAAAAAATGCAAAAAAGTATATGCCTTTGACCCAAGCATGCCTTTTGAGCGTGAAAGGGCTACTTTAGGTTTATTCAGTGAGATAGCAATAAAAAATGTCATTGTAGATGTATGCTAACTCCTTATTTAGCATGCTTCTCTTTCACTCACTGTGTGCCCAGGGCTTGTGTGCTCGGACACTACTTAGTTAATGTCAACAGCAAGCTTTCCAACATAGCCATGATGGTTTGGTCTAACATAAGCTGGCTGTAGTGTTAGCAATTACACACCTATATTAACAAGTGTGTTAACAAGTTCTGCTCCATACAAAACTTTCTTTAACTTGGAGATATGTAGCGTTAATGTATGTGTCCAAGTATCAAAAAGAAGTCTAAAGACTGCTACTGCACTAGTGCAGGACAGAAAACATCATCATGATAAAGGGGGTCATTACGAGATCCAGGATCCAGGCTCCAGGTGATCCACCCACCACATTACAACCCTGGCAGTCGGACCACCAGAGGACTGTCATCACCGCTGGGAACATGGTTCCCGATGGGCTGACGTTGGTTGGGGTTGTGCTCAGCCACATTGGTGCTGAACCTGGTGCCACCGTGCTGATCACAACCCCGCTTACATCCAGTCTTCCATAGCGGGGACCCACTCATGGAAAGGCTGGCAGTAAGCCTGTGTTAGGGGTCACAGGGGGTCCCTCGCCTGACCATGCCCATGGTACGGGCAGTGCAGGGCCCCCCCTGGCCAAGACCATCGGAATGTGCACTGTCTGCTTTGCAGACAGTACGCATTCCGAGGGTGCTGCAGTGCTACATTATTGGCCTGGGCTCCTTTAAAGGAGCTGAGGCCAATACGGTTGCACTGTTTCCATTGGTCAGCCAGGATGGAATGTTGTAGTACAATGTTCCCAACGGTCAGCTCACTGGGAACTTTGTCATATGATGGGGGTTGGGATGCCACCGACATGGCGGTGGCATCCTCCCCACGGCTTTTGCGGTTTCGTGGTGGGACCGCCAAAGTCGTAATGAGGCCCAAAGTCCCTTGTGGTGTTAATTCAGGAGTCATAATAACTTTTTATGCAAAGACTCAGAATATCACTCAAGGTTGTATTAGGAGGCCACTCAAACTAAGGACGGTAATAGTAACCTGGTAACAGACTGATCACACTGATGAAAAGGGCACATGCCACCCCATCTCGTGTATTTGTATGTGAACCTGAGCTAAAAAAAGCTGAGGGAATGAAAAACATTTCATGAACCATGACCCGAGGCAAATATTGAATATGGCCTGGAAGTCAGTAAACACAAACAAATAGTGATTTACAAACTGAAACCCACAGTGATGAATTGCTAGCTTGCAAACATTTTCAAAAGTCACAAAGAAATACATAATTAACAAGAGCAAAATTTTCACTGGGGAAAAAGCGTCTTTAAGGAGACAGAGGGCTTGATTAGGAGTTTGGCAGACAGCTTGAACCCTCTACTAAACTTCAGAAGGGGAGATTCCCGCCACACTTGCAACCTCCCCACCTGACCCATTAAGAGTTTCCCACTGGGCTGGCAGGCAGAAACCTCGGTTTCCACCCACCAGCCTAGCAGGAAACAGACGGCAGCATTGTCGTAATGACAAGCAGGACGGTGAACATTGCAATGGTGCTGGGCAGTGCAAGGGCCCCCCTGTAGTCCCCCACACATGTTCTCCACCAGTCTTTTCATGGTGGTAGAACCACCATGAAAAGGCTGGTGGAGAACGAGGTTGTAATGATCAGGTGGTGCTGGCGGTATTAATGTGGCGGTCTGATCGCTACAGCAGCGGCTGTTCTGACCGCCACTGTGAGGCTGGCAGTCTCAATACCACCAGCCTTGTAATGAGACCCAATATGTTTGAGATATGAAATAAATACTAATCACACTACAATTAACGAGTTTCAGTTATAGGCACCAATACATCCATAATGTCCCCCAACCCTCCATCAACACACGGAACCATATACACATGGATTTTGTTAGATTGGTAATAATGATATTTGGATGTTTTGAGTGTTTTGTAGTGCTTAAAACACATCTCAGATATAATGCCCGGCATTGATCAAATCGAGTGGACTTTATGTTTATGAAC
This sequence comes from Pleurodeles waltl, assembly GCF_031143425.1. Lineage (NCBI taxonomy): Eukaryota > Metazoa > Chordata > Amphibia > Caudata > Salamandridae > Pleurodeles > Pleurodeles waltl. The sequence continues at coordinate 1,076,326,993 of NC_090446.1, read as the reverse complement.
AAAATCGCAATAGTCACTAAAGTTCCCTAGTTACAGACAAGTAGGCACCTACAACTCCTAAATTTCAAATATGATTTACAGATGTAATCACAGATGAATTCCTGAAAGTATATGTATTGAAGGAGAATTTAATTGCAACTGTCTGCATTCTACACACACACACACACATACACAGACACACTGATTACATCAAACATCAATAGCGACATCACTGGTGATATTACGTATTACATCACCATTCACAATGATGTCATTGAAAATGCAAACCTGACTGTCCAATACATGCTTGCTAAGAGTGGAACACTGTATTTATCCATTGCAAAGACAATGTTGAATGTAATACTGAATGTTGCACTTATGCTTTCCAAGGCATCTATGAATAGATGCCTTGCTAGGCAGAGGAATTGCAACAGTATTTATTGTCTATAAACACACACATAAGGATAATATCAGGAATGATTTAATCAAACATATTATGTATTCATTACAGATGGTAGTATGTTGTTATATGTGGGGTAAAGTATGCCATGCCTTACATTAAAAAGATATTGCGGGTCACCAAGTAGTTCCATAGTCATATAGATATCCTTTAATAGATTATGGAACTCCGAGATGACTTGCAATATCCTTATTATGTATGTCAGGGGGAATTTTATCCCATATAATATCATACGGTTTTCCCACAAACCACTTAAAACCTTGGTGTGTTCCCCTTTCATATACAATGCAAGCATGTTTGCAAACATGAAGAATAAAAATAAAACCTCCAGTGCAAAATTAAACACATACAAAACCTTTTACATTATTGCTGGAAACATATATTAAAAACACTTCAGTACACGTCAGCTCAAAAGCTTCAATAGCTCAGAATTTGTAGAAACATGCAGAAAGATTCTAGCTTTTCCCTAACTATTTAATGAGTGCAATAAATAAAAATGTTCTCAATGCTCATCCTTGTAAGTTAAAACATATAGCAGAATAAAGAAAAGCAACTTCTGTTTTTATTGCTTTAAACAACTGCTTCAGTTATGCTCCATGACCTGACATGTCTTACATCTTGGCTGTAGGATCTGGCACGTGAATTCTGTTGTCATTACTTGACCGTAATAACTTATAATAGTCAAATTCTTTATAATAGGTGGCTGGGTGCATCACAAGTCACTGATTTCAAAGAAATTTGAGACGGGCATTTATACACGGATTACAGAATCCCATGTATTGTAAGGTGATATTACAGTGAGGTGATAATTCAGTGACAGACATTAAGTTGTTAGTGCTAGTGTGTGTTAGAAATGGTGTCTTTGATTGCCAGTCAGGTTACCCCCCTGTCCAAGCAAGAACCCTCACTGTAGTCAGGGTAAAGGAGAATCACCCTCAGTTAACCCCCGCTCACCCCCTTGGTAGCTTGGCACAAGCAGGCAGGCTTAACTTCAGAGTCTACGTGTAAAGTATTTGGAGCAACACTCACAGTAACTCAGTGAAAACACTACAAAATGACACAACCCAGGTTTAGAAACTTAGGTAATATTTATCTAAACAAAACAAGACAAAAACAACAAAAATCCAACATACAAAAGCCAGGTTAGGAATTAAAAAGCAAAAATAGTATTAAATCCCTTAGAAAACAGTGCTAACGATGTTAGTGTGAAAAAGTACCTGGTTTGCATCAAAATAGTACTGCACGGGCAAGTGTGCATCGGAAAAGGTCAGCAATGCATCAATTTCTTACTCGCGAGCGAGACCGTGCTTCGTTCCTCCTCCGGTCATGGAGAGCGTTGCGTCGATCCGGACAGGCACCTCGTGTCCGGGCAGGCTTTACATTGTTTTTCAGCACCCAGCGAGGTTCGCGTCGTAAATCCTGATGCACGGTATCAGAAAAAATGCACTATGTGGGTTAGAAGTTATAAGCCTCCGTCAGTGGGTGTTGCATATTGTTTCTCCAGCTGCGAGCGTCAATCTTTCAGTCGTGATTCAGGTATAGCGTAGATTTCAGCCGTAAAGCCGGCAGCGTGTCATTTTCTCAGCCGCATCTCGGAAGGTGAGTCAAAATATTCCCAACACGGCGGTCTGTGCGTGGATTTTCAGTCTTGGTCTGCCAGTTTAACCTTCCAAGGCCCCAGGAACTGGATAGGGCAGCACTTGGCAGGGCAGGAGTCTCAGCAGAGAGTCCAGGTGCTGGCAGGGGAAGTCTTTGATGGCCCTGAGACTTCAACAACAGGAGGCAAGCTCAGGACAATCCCTTGGAGATTTCCTCCCAAGCAGGAATGTACAACAAAGTCCAGACTTTGTCCCCTTGCACAGGCAACTGCAGGATAGCTCCACAAAGCACTGTCATAGGCAGGGCAGCACTTCTCCGCAGCTCTTCAGCTCTTCTCCAGGCAGAGGTTCCTCTTGATATCCAGAAGTGATCTGATTTTCAGGGGTTTGGGTGCCCTTCTTCTAACCAGTTCTGCGTTTAAAGTAGGCCTACTTCAAAGGAAAGTCTCTCTTGTTTGTGAGATCCTGCCTTGCCCAGGCCAGGCCCCAGACGCACACCTGGGGGTTGGAGACTGCATTGTGTGAGGGCAGGCACAGCCCTTTCAGATGTAAGTGACCACTCTTCCCCTCCCTCCTAGCACAGATGACTCATCAGGATATGCAGGCTATACCCCAGCTCCCTTTGTGTCACTGTCTAGAGAGAGAGGTGCAACCAGCTCAACTGTCAAACTAAACCAGACAGGGAATCCACAAACAGGCCGAGTCACGGAATGGTTTAAGCAAGAAAATACCCACTTTCTAAAAGTGGCATTTTCAAACACACAGTCTCAAAACCAACTTTACTAAAAGATGTATTTTTAAATTGTGAGTTCAGAGACCCCAAACTCCATATGTCTATCTGCTCCCAAAGGGAATCTACGCTTTAATCATATTTAAAGGCAGCCCCCATGTTAACCTATGAGAGAGATAGGCCTTGCAGCAATGAAAACCGAATTTGGCAGTATTTCACTGTCAGGACATATAAAACACATTAGTATATGTCCCACCTTAAACATACACTGCACCCTGCCCATGGGGCTACCTATGGCCTACCTTTGGGGTGTCTTACATGAAAGAAAAGGGAAGGTTTAGACCTGGCAAGTGGGTACACTTGCCAAGTTGAATTGGCAGTTTAAAACTGCACACACAGACACTGCAGTGGCAGGTCTGAGACATTATTACAAAGCTACTCATGTGGGTGGCACAGCCAGTGTTGCAGGCCAACTAGTAGCATTTTCATGTACAGGTCCTGGCACCTCTATTGCACTGTACTAGTGGCTTACCAGTAAATCAAATATGCCAATCATAGAAAGCCAATTGCATACACATTCTATATAGAAGCACTTGCACTTTTGCACTGGATAGCAGTGGTAAAGTGCCCAGAGTAACAAAAACAGAAAAAAAGAGCCCTGCACACATCAACAAACTGGATAACAGAGGCATAAAGTTAGGGGAGACAACGCCAAGGATGCCAAGTCTAAGAGTGTGCTAATGAGGATTACTGGTTTGATGGTCGGCTTGGTCAGTACAGCTGTGACATTCTAACTAGGGTGACAGTTCAGTAATCAGGACAGTGGTACATTACAATGCAATGCCAGTTCTGGGGTGGGGCATGGAAGAACAGTGTAAGTACTTGTTGGACCTGAGCCCTTTTGCAGGGTCAACCCTAACTTCCTGTCTTCTGTTGCTGAACCTGTTTTTATTTGGCAATATGACTCTTTGCACTTTTTCCTGCTAGCAAGTGCTTATTCTGCCTCTCTAACACATCTCAGGCCTGCCACTGCAGCCTGCAGTGCAGTTTTAAACTGCCATTTTGACCTGGTAAAGTATACTTTTTGACAAGCTTAAACCTAACTTTTTAATACTTCACCCCTAAGTATGGTCCTAACAGCTCAAAGGGAAGGGTGCTTTGTATTTAAAAGTAAGACGTGTCTTTCAGTTTTACATGTCCTGAAAGTGAAAAACTCCTAAAGTCGCTTCTCACCTATTTCTCCCATTGACTAACACTGGGGAATCTAGTTACGTTTCATATGTGCTAACATTGGGAGTAGATAAAGAAATGCTATTTACACTTAAAGGAATTGCAATTATAAATCAACTTTACTGGTGAAGTTAAATGTTATGTTACAGTTTCTGAAAATGCCTCTTTCAGAAAATTGTCATTTGCTTGTCCAAACCATTTGTGCCTTCCTCCTGTATGGTGGGTCACATGACTGTTGTTGGGGATTTGTATATTTCTTCCAGACAGTAACAAAAAGGGGGCTTAGTTGTGGACAGTATGGGCTATCATGGCAGGATGAGTAGCGAGGGACTATACCCAGCGCATTTATACTTACAAGACCTTTGCCTCTTACACACAGAAAAGGAACCAGACACCAGGCCTGCCCTTCCTTTTTTCACCGCCATGTAGTTTGGAGCCTTGAAAGGGGAATGAGAACCATTCGTAGGGGTAGGACTGGGAGTCCTCTCATGCAAAGGCTGGCACTAGGTATAAATGTAGGACCTCCAGAGAGACTCTTCAGGACCTGTGGAAATTACAGCAGAAGGTCTTCTCTGCTGTCAGAGGTCTGCCCTGCTGCTTGAAAGACTGCCACGCTGTCTGAGAAGGAAGATTGGACCTATTTGCCTTCATTCTGGGCTACCCAGAGTGACTTCAATGGTCAGATGGATGAACTTGTGTGTGAGTGACAGGAACACAACAATCTTTAAAGGCCTCTCTGCACAGCTGACCTACTGCAACTGGTCTTGCCTGGGGTGTTTGGACAAAACATCGGCTGAAAAATATCGAGTTACATAAATAACTCGTTTTTTATATCATGATACAGAAATATTGTGATGCAGTAATATCTTTGACATTATATTGATTTTTAGGTAAGTAATTTTGTTTTCAAATAATATCTGTGTTGTCAATTTTATTTTCAATAATATAGTTGTAAAAAATATAATCTATTTTTATGTGTTTTTCATATTTTAAATGAATATGTTTATATTGTTTGTATAATTGTTGTAACTATTTTTAAATATACTTTGTAATTTAAAGTAATTTTTAATTTTTAATGTAATTGTGCATAGTAATTTATAATGTTGTAGCTGATTGTAAGGTTTGCGGGGTGCAGGGTTGGGGTTAATTAGGTATCATTTATTAATAATTACATTCTTTAATAATAACAATTAAGTGATAATTATGTAAATTGTGTACTTATATTTTTAAGGTATATTTTAGCTGCAGGTTGTTGTGTTTGTATGGGTATGGGAAGTTAATTAAGTAATACATATTTATCAATAAATTATGATTTATATTAAAATCTTTAATTGAATTATAATTATGATATATTTAATTAATTATATTTTTTATGTTACAAATTAGTTGTGGGCTGTTGGGTTTGTAGGGGCATAGGGCGGGAAGGTAATTAAATAATAATGCATTGTCAATTAATTATTACTTTTATATTAAAATATTTAATTGAATTATAATTATGTAAATTGTTTAATATTTGAATGGTATATATTAGTTGCAGGTTGTTTTTTTTGTATGGGTATATGATGGGAAGTAAATTAAGTCATACTTATTATTTAATTATTAATTAATTATTTAATTGATTATCAAATATGTTAATTTTGTCATTATTATATTTTAATGTGTATGTTAGGTGTGGGTTTGGTTTATAGGGGTATGGGGTGGGAAGTTAATTAAGCACAATTATTTTTTGTAAAATATTCAATTGCATTGGAATTACGTAAATTGTATAATAATCATATTTTAAATGTTGTATAATAGTTGTAGGTTGTTGTGTTTGTAGGTTAATAAGAAGTTATTTATTAATAAATAATTATCCCTCAATTATTCTTAATTGTTTGATTCATTAATATATTCATTGGGCTTGACGTTTTATTTTAATATATGTTTTTTGTATTTTAAGGGAATTACATTTTTTTTCCAATGCTTTTCCTATTGTTGCACAAACTGGAATGTGAATAGTAGATTTTACCCCTCAGAAGTCCGACTTTTCCCTACTGTTGCATAGGCGGGCATGGGAATGGTAAATATTACCCCTCATGAGTCCAATGTTCTCTACTTTTGCACAGACTGGACTGGGAATAGTACATTTTACCCCTCTGGAGTTCAATACTTTCCCCTACTGTTACGCAGACTCGAGTGGAAATAGTAAATGTGACCCCTGTGGAGTCCAACACTTTCCCTAGTGTTGCGGAGACTGTAGTGGGAACAGTAAATTTTACCCCACTGAAGTCTAATGTTTTCCCGAATGTTGCAAAGACTGGTGTGTGAATAGTAGGTTTTACCCCTTCTGAGTCCAACGATTTCCCTACTGTTGCACAGACTGGTGTGAAAATAGCAAATTTTACTTCTTGTTAGTCCAATGCTTTCACTACTGTTGCACATACTGGGGTGGGAATAGTACATTTTACCCCACCTGAGTTTAGTGCTTTCCCTACTGTTGTACAGACTGGAGTGGGAATATTAAATATTACCCCTCCTGAATCCAACAGTTTCCCTACTTTTGCACAGTCTGGAGTAGGAATAGTAAATTTTACCCTTCGGAGTCCAACACTTTCCCTACTGTTCCACAGACTGGGGAGGGAATAGTAAATCTTTGCTGTACGAAGTATAATGCTAGTATTACTAGAGTTTAATATATTTATAATATTGTTTACATTTCTGTAATAGTAAATGATTTTTTAAATGTTTTAAATGTTATGTATCTATCTATCTATCTATATATATATATATATGTTTTAGTACTTTTTATATTAATTATTTTGTCAATTTATTTAATTTTTGTGTATTTGATTTTGGTACATTTGTTACACTTTGTATAGTATTTGAAACAATAGTTGTGTGTTAGTTTTACGATATTATTGTGAAACAATTAAAAAATATATTTTTGTATTTTCCATTATATGTATAAGGAAACAATATTTGCTGTAGCCCCGCAAAGTCTTACTTCCCAACTGAGAGCTTCATCAGAACCAACACAGAGTGATGTAAAGTCTCGCAAATCATTGGTGTGCAAACCTTGCATCAAAGACGTAAGGTATAACCAGTAGGCCATGCCCAGCCTGTGCTCCATTGCAGTGGGTCTTAACTTGTGGCTTTGTCTGGGTCCACAAGGACCCAATACACTCAAATTAAGCTATGAATCTTTTGCCTCTATTTTTACCTAAACTTTAGTACTGAATAACTCCAGCTCTACTGATTGGATTTTGTTGTCCTGGTATAATTTTATTCATTCAAATGTACAATAGAGAGTAATGGCACACATGCGGTATAACAACTCTAAGTAGATCAAAATTAATCTAACACCAGTCAAAGTAATCTACACACTTGTCTATCTGGAAAAGCACCAAAAGTTTATCCTTATACAAATTTATTAATCCTATTTAACATTCTGGAATTCACAAAATTACATGCACTGTATACACCCATAAATGTCACTCTACTTCAAAGCCTATATGAAGTCATTAGTACATGAGATAACATAAGAAAAAAATATACATTTCAGTGTCAACTACATTGTTCATATTCACAATCCCATGATTGATCTAATTGACATAACTGCCTAAACCAAAAACTCCCCACTTGCTCGTCCGTCGTCAACACGTGTTTCATCCGGGGGAGTGCCCCTAGGATTTCCTCAGGACTTTCTTGTCAAATAAAGATCCATCCAATACTTCCTAAAAACAATATTGCCACATGACACAAGTCAATTGCTAATTCTCCTATTCATCCATACCCTAATTGTAAACTTCAAGTTGAAAGCCAACCATGTGAGCAGGTGAGAACCATGCAAATATCCGACATCACCGTTATAATAAGTGATGTTTCAATGTGTATCTAAAGTGAACACATCATTTTATAAGTGTTTCGCCCTCTCATGCTATAAACTGTGTAGTAATGCATAGAACAAGTAAGTGCAGCCCCACTCTAGTTTGAATTAAAACCATATTTGGTGCCAAAAGGATAGTCAAATTGCAAATAAATAAAATTAATACGAATTGAAATCGAAAACAATTATAAATATGAATAAGTACTGTGCTCTTCATTTACTCAGAAGGGCCCAATTGTGCTTCATTGTAACCCCAACAGAAAGAGGTGTGCCCCCCAGTTTATTTAGATTTTTTACCTTACTAACTCGGTTGTGCCTGATTTCTTTTAATGCTTCAATGCACCTCTTGATTCTCGAAGTAAAATCTGGTAGTATATAGATACGATAAAAGTATACACAAATGTTTCAATCGTTAGACATTTCATAACGTATTTATGATGTCCATGTGATCCCCAAGTAAGCTTACCAATTAACTTGTTAGCTTGAATTAATTCTAGAACCTGTCTCCGCGTATTTAAATCGATTCCACCTATTGTGAAAGTTAGCACCAATTAGTTACAAGTCCTGTATGATTAGATCTATCCATACTGATAGAAAATTCAGAATCCCTCTTTACCTGTTGCAGTATCTGGATGTCAGCGAGTACGCTTCCGATTAATTAAACCGAGTTTCTGTTGTGCGTCCTATTTAAATGCCTCAGATGCTAACGCGAAATAGAAGACGGACTAACGCGAACCTAGCCGTCTCTGCTGTAAACATAAACAATGCACTTCTATCTTACGACTTCCCCTTCCTAGTTAGTGACAAAAGGATACTAAACATCAAAAACGGACTACATTAACTACAAATAAGTCTAAGAAGGAAAACAGCCACACAGGTCCAGTCATTATATCCTAATTGGAGCCAGTTCTATTCTCTATAAGCTCTGTGTCTATGTACTTATAATTGCCTGTCTCTCATTCTATATAAATAAAATTATTTAATTACTTTTACATATGGTTATCTTACAATAATGAACTTGTGAAGAGTTATGAAACCACATAGACTTTTTATATCAGACTTCTCTTGAATTAATCCTCCAATTAATCATAAATATGTAGTATACACTACAATTATTCCCAAAAAATGATAATATTTTACATATCCTTACGCTTATTTAATTCAATATAAATTCACTCACTGAGACTTTGCTTATTACTTCTCACCGAGAAAGTACTCAATCTCATGATCTGTATTTAATCCTTGTTCCACCGCTCCTAACTTCATGATCCATAACGATTCCCTTCTTCTTAAGGCCAATTCTCTATTGCCTCCCCGTGGGTTCTTTTCACATTGTTCAAAGCCAAAAAATTTAAAGTCTTTATGTGTCTCTTTCGCTTTACATATCATCATATGCGAGGCTATCGGGTAACGTTCATCTAGTTGCCTAATCGCCCTCCAGTGTTCCGAAATTCTCGTCTTAAGTGGGCGTATCGTACTACCCACATATATTTTCTCACATTTGCAAATAAGCATGTAAACTACGAATTTCGTGTTGCAATCTATGTGTGATTTTATATGTATTTTACATCCTCTTCTATCAAAAAACTCTTTCTTAGATTGCCATGCCCATTTACACATTGCACATGAACCGCATTTAAAAAAAACACGGTTATGTACACTAAGCCAATTTACCTTAGTTTCCTCTGGTACATAACTTGGACTTAAAATACTTTGGAGGGTGTTCCCCCTTCTAAATGACACCTCAGGTTTCATACCTATGTATTTCTTGAGCACCTCATCTTGAGTCAGTATTGGCCAATGTTTTTCATTATTTTCAATAGTTTCTGAGAAACATCCGTGTAGTCTAAAACAATCCTCAATCTCCGAGCACTGTTCTTCTTGACCTCCTTATTTTTTCGAGTCGTTAGTGACAGTGAATGTGAACGGGAGGTCTTAAGAGCGTTATTTCGAGATTTGACTATATTGTTATCCGAATAACCTCTAGCTCTAAATCTATGTTCCATATCCACAATGGTATCATAAAAATCGCAATCCCTACTACAAATCCTTCTCGCTCTGATCATCTCACCTAACGGTATAGCCTCTATTTGGTGTTGAGGGTGTGAGCTTGACGCATGCAATATAGTGTTGCAGGAGGTAATTTTCCGAAAAAGTCTACTGTTGGAAAATGGTTTATTGGTAAGGGCAGGTAGGTACCTACACCTAGCAACAAGCCACTAACCTCCACCTAGGTACAGTTAGGTCTCAGTAAATTAATCCCAGCTCAACCCTTGGTAGCTTGGCAACGAGCGTCAAGGCTTAACTTAGGAGACAGTGTGTAAAGCATTCAAATATCACAAAACAGTAATCAAATAAAACACAGGAAACAGTTTAAAAATCCAAAACCAATTTATAAAAATAGTTTATATTTTTATCTTTAAAATGACACAAAAATGATTAAAATCGGTTCAGGGGAACCGGAGATATGAATTTTTAAAGAATTATTATTTTTCTAGCGCTTAGAAACAAAAAGCGCCAATCGGGTCATCTGGTTGCACCAGGACTGGGGCAAAGTCAAAGTTTCAGGCCGACCGCGATGGAGCCCTGCTCGGCTACAAGTCGCGGGAGGCCTCGGTTAAAAAGTTACCTTCTGACTTAGTCTTTATTTTGAAGTTTTTCTTCACCGGGACGAACCTGCCAGTTGAATCCGACCTCCTGGAGCCCTTGTCCGGATACGAGATGTGGGTTTCCTCGGTGGTGATTTTTACCTTCGGACTTAGTCGTTTTTTCGAGATGAAAATCCTTCGACCGGGGTAAACCTGAATCTTGATCCGACGTCCGTGGAGCCCTTCTCGGATACGATGGCTGGGAGGTCCCGGTCAACTTTTTACCTTCGGACTTAGTCTCTTTTTCGGATGTTTTTCTTTACCGGGACGAACCACGAAGTCAGGCCGGGTCGCGGTTGAGGCAAGCCGGCTAGAATTTCCGCGGCGGGTCGGTCCCTCTCTGGAGCTTTTTTACAAAATTTGTCAAATCTTCTCCAAACTTTTGGGGCTTCACCCAGATGTTCTTTTAAGGTTCTTTTGGGGTCCACAGCTCACCCCAAGGGTCCAGAAGTTCTGTGATGGTCCTTGGGGGGTGCGGACTTCAACTCCCAGAATGCACCTGGCGCAAACTCCTTTTTGGCCACTGGACAGTGGTCAGCTGGTCGCTTTCTTCAGGAGTTGGTGCAGGGGACTCTGATTAGCAATTTTTCACCTGTAGCAAACAGGGAGTCCCCCCTTGAACCAGTTGAAGCCAGGCAAAGTCCTTCTTGTGGTGAAGCCCAAGTGTGCAGCTGGTGCAGTCCTTCTGAGTGCAGGTTCCAGGTGCAGGCCAGGGGTCCAGCAGGGCAGTCCTTCTTCTCCTTAAGTTCTTTCTTCTTGAAATTTGGTGGGGATCTGAGGCGTGGGTGCAGGTCTGCCAGTTTTATCCTTGCTCCTGGGTGAAAAGCAGGGGGGCCCTGGTTCTCCAATCAGGGACAGGGTTGTCCCCCTGTGATGACCACTTCCTGGGAAGTGTGTCAAAAATCCATCCCAGAAGGCAACAGTCTCTAAAAATCCAACATGGATGAATCTGATTTTTGGAGGTTACATCTGGCTGAGCCCACCCACTGGTGTGGCTTAAAATCATAAACACACCCCTCTCCTGCCCTCTCCTAATCTAATCAAGGGGGCACCTAATTGTCTGGGGTTGCAGGATGTGGGGGTGTTGCTGGGTGCTGCAAATGTCCTTCTCTGCCTTTGAAGACCAGTTTGGCAGCCCTCCCCCTTCCTGCCTCACCATCTGCTGATGGGAGATTCTCTCCCCCAAGCACATTCCTTTGTGTGAAGCCAGGCCACTTCACACCTCATCAAGGTAGCCTGGCAGAAGCTGCTGCAGGCTGGCCAATCAGAGCACAGCAGCAAAAACAATGCAGAGCTGAAATTGGCAACTTTTTAGGTAAAGTCTAAACTTTTTACCTGAACAAGTTATATTAAATCCAACAACTGGAAGTTGTGGGATTTATTACAACAATTAATTTGATACCAAATTCTTGGTATGTAACATTTAAGGAGACTTTAAAATTTAAAATAAAGTCTGCCCATTCTAGCCTATGAAGGCCATTTACTTCAACGAGGGAAAAACAAATTTGGCTGTTTTTACCTCACCAGGGCTTATAAATCTATTTTTATAAAGTCCCTGCTTATAGTTACATGGCACCCAGCCCTAGGGGCACATAGGGCACACCTTAGGGGTGACTTATATGTAAAAATAAGGTAGTTTTAGACTTTGGAACTACTTTTAATTCCAAAGTCGAATTTGCATATAACTTTAATTTAAAAGCAGCCAGCAAGGCAGGCCTGCTTTTAAAATGACACTGGGCACCTCAGCAGTGCACATAGGTGTGCACCACCTATGCTGTGGTCCCTAAACCTACATGCCCTACCATATACTAGGGACTTATAGGTAAGTTAACTTAGCCTATTATAATTAGCCTAATTTGCATATCCATTTTACACAGAGCACAGGCCCTGGGACTGGTTAGCAGTACCCAGGGCACCATCAGAGTCAGGAAAACACCAGCATAAAGTGGAAAATGGGGGCAAAAAGTTAGGGGGCCTCTGCAATCAGCCCTGTTTTCTCACACAACCCCCCCCCCAGCCCACACGCCCAGGAGACTCAGCCCAACCCTGTGAGAGTCTTCCTGGCTTGTTAGGCGAGGAAGACAGTGAAGAAAACTGGCTGTCCCTTTGCAGGGCCTACTCTGCCTTATATCCTCCTGTCAGGGTTACTCCCTATGGGTAGTGAAGCCATCCCAACAGTAAAAGGACCCAACTCAAACTGAAACTTCCCTCTAGGGGGGTCTTCCTCCTTTCTCTCTCCCAACTTGGGTAGTGAGGTGCCCACCTCCCCTACTCCAAACTTTGCTAGGGCAACACTTAGCTTACCCAAAGAGGTCACCCAACACTTGAGCAACCCCACCATGACCAATAGGGTCAGGGGGCCTACTTTGCTATTGGCCCTGGGGTCTGCCTCCCAGGCCAAGTACATTGCTGCCAGGAAGGCTAGCACCCAGCAGAGGCTACTGACGGCTGTCAGTACCCAGAATCACACACTAAGCTCTCCACTGACAGGTGGCTGAGCTGCTTTAGGGGCATCTTTGGGGTCCTGGCACCCCTCTTGCTGTCTAGAGTGGGGGGCTACCACCTCCTGTGGCAGACACCCTCCTTCCACTCTCCCTTCTGTCAGTGCAGGGGCAACACCTTGCATCTGGACAGCTGCCTGACTACTCAGGACTTCCTTGGGGTCAGGTGAGGCCTCACCAGTGCCAGCTCTGGTCTCCCCCCTTACTGGGGCAGAAGGCCCTTGGCTCCCTGGAACTCTCTTTAAGAGTGGCCTACCCTTCCTTTTCTTCTTTCCTTTTCTTGGGGACCCCTGTCTCCTAACTGTAGGGACTGACTCCCCAGGACTTTGGGTTGGGGGGGCGCCCTGGGCGACCACCCCATCTGTGACCAGACTCACCTCTGGGAGGTCATTGCCCAGGATACAATCTAGGGGAAGGTCAGCACTGACTACCACCCTAATCCAGTCAAGGATACCCTCCCTCTCTAGGGGCACTATGGCTACAGGTTTGGAGGTGACCTCCCCTGTGGCTATCCTGACTTTCTTTGTCTTTCCTGGGACATACATGTCTGGGGTCACTAACCGGTCACTCACTATAGTGTGACTGGCACAGGTGTCTCTCAGGCCAGTGGTAGGGATCCCATTCACTTGAATGTGGTGGAAGTGCCTACTCCCACCCTCAGGGATCACCAGCTTACCATCTGGTCCTGTCTCCCAGCTCAATGCTAGGAGGACTTCATCATCTGAGGAATCCTCCTCTATGGCTACACTGGACAGCCCAGTGCTAACCACCTTCTTTGGACAGGCTGCATCTCCTCTGAAGTGACCTGTCTGCTGACAGTCAAAGCAAGCCCTACTGTCCAAGAGCTTTTTTAACCCTGGGTCTAACTGTCTCTGCTGGTCAGAGTAGGAGTGGGATTTACTCTCCTCCTTCTTAGGGTTCTGGGGTACAGAGGGAGTCTCTGTGGTGGGCTTACCACCTCCCTCCTTAGGTTTTTGGGGACCTGTCCCCCCCTTCTTGGAGTCTCCCCCCTGGGACTTGACAACCACCCTGGTTCTCAACCACTCATCAGCTGCCTCCCCTAGCTCTCTAGGGTTGGTCTGCTTAGAGTCCACTAGATGCTGGCGTAACCTTTCTTGGGTACAATTGGTCAAGATGTGCTCTCTCATGATCAGATTGTATAACCCCTCATAAGTATCTACTTTGTTACCAATAATCCAGCCCTCTAGTGCCTTTAGTGAAATGTCCACAAAGTCAACCCAAGACTGGGTACTGACCTTCTGGGTGTCCCTGAACTTCATTCTATATTGCTCTGGGGTCAGACCAAACTTCTTGGCTAAGCACCTCTTCATACTAGGGTATGAATCTGCCTCCTCCCCCCTTAAGGTCAGAAGCCTATCCCTCCCTGAGTTGGGGACCAACTCCCACAAAAGGGAACCCCAGTATTGAGGCCTAACCCTTCTCATTTGGAGTGCCCTCTCAAAGGCCCCCAGCCACTTATCTATGTCATCCCCCTCTACATAGGCAGGAACCACCCCTTTGGGTAATCTGGGGCAAACTCCCCCACCCATGGACACCTCAGCTTCTTTATCGCTGCCTCCATCTCTTTTCTCTTTGTATGCCCACTTTTTCTTTTCTAGGGCCAGCTTGTCTGCTTCCAAAGCTATGTATGCTAGCTGGGCCTCCAGCTCTCTTTCTCTGATGGATGGGTTCTCTCCTCCTGAAAGGACCCCCTTCCCACCACTAGCTTTGGGTCTGCCCCTAGTGACTGTATTTACTGAGGACCGTTCTTCCTCATCCTCACTTAGGCTCAGATGCCTTCCCTCCCCTGAGTGGTTAGAGCTTGCATCCTCCCTTCTTTCTCCCTCCTCTGGAGCTTCTTCTGACTCTACCTCTTGGGCCTCAGCCCATGCTGTCAGGGATTTGATCAGGATTTGCTTCCTGAGATCAGTGGTTGCAGGCAACCCTCTTTCAATACACAACCCCCTAAGCTGGACTACTGTCAGTGTGGGTAGGCTAGCCAGATCAAGCTCCATGGTTCCCTAGTTTTGTGTCAACAAAAACTTTTTGCAAAAATTGGAAACAAGAATTTAGAAGAATTACAAAAATTCAATAATTGAAATTAATCTAAATTAATAAAAAAAAATGTAAATTAAAAATTAAAAAAACATTTTTTTTGCACTAAGACAATTTAAAGGATTTTTAATTTGTTTTACTTAAAACTGTAACGTGATACTGAACACAAGTACAGGATCCCGTCGCTGCTTCCAAAAATGTTGGAAAATGGTTTATTGGTAAGGGCAGGTAGGTACCTACACCTAGCAACAAGCCACTAACCTCCACCTAGGTACAGTTAGGTCTCAGTAAATTAATCCCAGCTCAACCCTTGGTAGCTTGGCAACGAGCGTCAAGGCTTAACTTAGGAGACAGTGTGTAAAGCATTCAAATATCACAAAACAGTAATCAAATAAAACACAGGAAACAGTTTAAAAATCCAAAACCAATTTATAAAAATAGTTTATATTTTTATCTTTAAAATGACACAAAAACGATTAAAATCGGTTCAGGGGAACCGGAGATATGAATTTTTAAAGAATTATTATTTTTCTAGCGCTTAGAAACAAAAAGCGCCAATCGGGTCATCTGGTTGCACCAGGACCGGGGCAAAGTCAAAGTTTCAGGCCGACCGCGATGGAGCCCTGCTCGGCTACAAGTCGCGGGAGGCCTCGGTTAAAAAGTTACCTTCTGACTTAGTCTTTATTTTGAAGTTTTTCTTCACCGGGACGAACCTGCCAGTTGAATCCGACCTCCTGGAGCCCTTGTCCGGATACGCGATGTGGGTTTCCTCGGTGGTGATTTTTACCTTCGGACTTAGTCGTTTTTTCGAGATGAAAATCCTTCGACCGGGGTAAACCTGGATCTTGATCCGACGTCCGTGGAGCCCTTCTCGATACGATGGCTGGGAGGTCCCGGTCAACTTTTTACCTTCTGACTTAGTCTCTTTTTCGGATGTTTTTCTTTACCCGGACGAACCACGAAGTCAGGCCGGGTCGCGGTTGAGGCAAGCCGGCTAGAATTTCCGCGGCGGGTCGGTCCCTCTCTGGAGCTTTTTTACAAAATTTGTCAAATCTTCTCCAAACTTCTGGGGCTTCACCCAGATGTTCTTTTAAGGTTCTTTTGGGGTCCACAGCTCACCCCAAGGGTCCAGAAGTTCTGTGATGGTCCTTGGGGGGTGCGGACTTCAACTCCCAGAATGCACCTGGCGCAAACTCCTTTTTGGCCACTGGACAGTGGTCAGCTGGTCGATTTCTTCAGGAGTTGGTGCAGGGGACTCTGGTTAGCAATTTTTCACCTGTAGCAAACAGGGAGTCCCCCCTTGAACCAGTTGAAGCCAGGCAAAGTCCTTCTTGTGGTGAAGCCCAAGTGTGCAGCTGGTGCAGTCCTTCTGAGTGCAGGTTCCAGGTGCAGGCCAGGGGTCCAGCAGGGCAGTCCTTCTTCTCCTTAAGTTCTTTCTTCTTGAAATTTGGTGGGGATCTGAGGCGTGGGTGCAGGTCTGCCAGTTTTATCCTTGCTCCTGGGTGAAAAGCAGGGGGGCCCTGGTTCTCCAATCAGGGACAGGGTCGTCCCCCTGTGATGACCACTTCCTGGGAAGTGTGGCAAAAATCCATCCCAGAAGGCAACAGTCTCTAAAAATCCAACATGGATGAATCTGATTTTTGGAGGTTACATCTGGCTGAGCCTACCCACTGGTGTGGCTAAAAATCATAAACACACCCCTCTCCTGCCCTCTTCTAATCTAATCAAGGGGGCACCTAATTGTCTGGGGTTGCAGGATGTGGGGGTGTTGCTGGGTGCTGCAAATGTCCTTCTCTGCCTTTGAAGACCAGTTTGGCAGCCCTCCCCCTTCCTGCCTCACCATCTGCTGAGGGGAGATTCTCTCCCCCAAGCACATTCCTTTGTGTGAAGCCAGGCCACTTCACACCTCATCAAGGCAGCCTGGCAGAAGCTGCTGCAGGCTGGCCAATCAGAGCACAGCAGCAAAAACAATGCAGAGCTGAAATTGGCAACTTTTTAGGTAAAGTCTAAACTTTTTACCTGAACAAGTTATATTAAATCCAACAACTGGAAGTTGTGGGATTCATTACAACAATTAATTTGATACCAAATTCTTGGTATGTAACATTTAAGGAGACTTTAAAATTTAAAATAAAGTCTGCCCATTCTAGCCTATGAAGGCCATTTACTTCAATGAGGGAAAAACGAATTTAAAAGCAGCCAGCAAGGCAGGCCTGCTTTTAAAATGACACTGGGCACCTCAGCAGTGCACCTAGGTGTGCACCACCTATGCTGTGGTCCCTAAACCTACATGCCCTACCATATACTAGGGACTTATAGGTAAGTTAACTTAGCCAATTATAATTAGCCTAATTTGCATATCCATTTTACACAGAGCACAGGCCCTGGGACTGGTTAGCAGTACCCAGGGCACCATCAGAGTCAGGAAAACACCAGCATAAAGTGGAAAATGGGGGCAAAAAGTTAGGGGGCCTCTGCAATCAGCCCTGTTTTCTCACATCTACTTTCTATCCTATTATTCTCCACAAATAATTCTACATCTAAGAATTCTATTTTGGACTCACTGTATTTATATGTGAATTTTATATTCACATCATTTCCATTAAGGTAATCGCAAAAACTCTCCAACGCTACTGCATCCCCTGTCCATAACATGAGACAATCATCAATGTATCGCCCCCAATAGAGGATATATGAGTGCCAATTTGCCGCTTTAGAACCCCACACCCAATTTTCTTCGAACCATCCCATGAACAAATTAGCATACGATGGTGAGAATTTCGAGCCCATCGCTACACCCTGTTTTTGTCTAAACCAGCTTTGTTTAACCAGAAAGTAGTTGTTATTAAGTATAAGATCAATCATATCCAGCAGCATATGTGTATGTTCTAATAGGCTCGCCGATCTCTTGTTTAGAATATATTCTATTGCTTTCAAACCCCAATCATGTTGAATGCTAGTGTAGAGAGCTGTCACATCTAGAGTTACAAAAAACATCCCTTGTTCCCATTGGATATCTGACAATAAACTCAGTACATGCTTCGTGTCATTGATGTGTGAAGGTAGATTATTAACAAATGGTTGTAAAAAAATATCGACAAATTCTGACAACCTCTCAGTAGGCCCTCCTATGCCTGAAACTATCGGTCTCCCCGGTGGAAATTTAGATTGTTTATGAATCTTCGGTAATGTATACAGACACGGGTATTTGGGACGAAATACTTGTAGATACAGAAATTCTTCCTCATTCAGTAAATTCTTATCTCTCCAGTTCCTTAACATTCTTTTTATTTTCCCTGTCAGGGCTGACATTGGATTGTACGAAAGCTTTTCATAACAGGCAGTATCATTTAATTGTGTGCTCATTTCCTGCTCATAGTCTGTGCGATTCATTACCACTATATTACCTCCCTTATCCACTTTTTTAATAGTCAAGTCCACATCTGATTTCAAAGTCTTTAGTGCCTTGCATTCCTCTTGTCTCAGATTTGATCTCCTCCATTTTCTCTTCTTCGTTTCTTCTTTGTCTAAATCATTCCAAACTAATCCAAAAAATGTTTCTATATTACTGTCCATAGTTGATTTGGGTACCCAGGTTGATCTTTGTTTCAAACCACTAGCAATATGTTTATCCAGAGAAATACTCAAGTCTTGTAAAATTGAAGACGTGGTTATTGGATCTCCCTCATAGTCTGTAATTGTCATTAATGTTACAGTGTTATAAACATCCTGAATCGACAATTTGCTCAATGCTCCTGTTCCAATTGGAGCCATTTCTGTATCTATTACACGTGATTCAAAATATCTCTTAAGTTTTAATTTTCTTATAAATTTGAATAAATCAATTTTAGATTGACATACATTGCCTTTGACCGATGGACAGAAACCCAGTCCCCTATTCAAAAGTGATAGCATCTCCAAGGAAAGTTGCTTATCAGGCAAATTAACCACATTATTCTCAGATTCAACATTTATGTTTATGTCTTTTTGTCCCGTGACCTTGTTTTCATGCCCACATAAGTGTCGCCCTTTGCTTCCTCTTTTCCCCCTCCGTGTCCTCCTACCCAGTTTCTTTTCTGATTTATCTCCCAATTGCCTTGTTTTATTCTTTTCAATTCTTGTAAAAAACCTACTACTTGCGAGTCAGATCCCATATGCAAATCTCTAGTCTCAGTATCACTACTGTCTGTCACTAAACTACTTCTAGAGGTGGATGCTGAGTCTGTCAAGTTATTAGATTCTACTGTAGAGGCTGCACTCTTTACCAAGTGGTCATATTTACGCGAAAACGTAAACACTCTACCATTAAGGTAATCCAGTTCGTCCCTCTTCAATTTCCTGGCTTTTCTTTGCTTAATGTCCTCTTGAAATCTCATTATCACATCATTTAAGATAACATAATTTTTATCTGTCGCCTCCTTCAAGTTTAGCTCACTGATCTCTTTTTTCTAACTTCTCTATATCTGCTTGTAATTTCACTACTTTTCTTTTATCATTTTCTATTAGAGCTAGAGGTTATTCGGATAACAATATAGTCAAATCTTGAAATAAGGCTCTTAAGACCTCCCGTTCACAGACACTGTCACTAACGACTCAAAAAAATAAGGAGGTCAAGAAGAACAGTGCTCGGAGATTGAGGATTGTTTTAGACTACACGGATGTTTCTCAGAAACTATTGAAAATAATGAAAAAACATTGGCCAATACTGACTCAAGATGAGGTGCGCAAGAAATACATAGGTATGAAACCTGAGGTGTCATTTAGAAGGGGGAACACCCTCCAAAGTGTTTTAAGTCCAAGTTATGTACCAGAGGAAACTAAGGTAAATTGGCTTAGTGTACATAACCGTGGTTTTTTTGAATGCGGTTCATATGCAATGTGTAAATGGGCATGGCAATCTAAGAAAGAGTTTTTTGATAGAAGAGGATGTAAAATACATATAAAATCACACATAGATTGCAACACGAAATTCGTAGTTTACATGCTTATTTGCAAATGTGAGAAAATATATGTGGGTAGTACGATACGCCCACTTAAGACGAGAATTTTGGAACACTGGAGGGCGATTAGGCAACTAGATGAACGTTACCCGATAGCCTCGCATATGATGATATGTAAAGCGCAAGAGACACATAAAGACTTAAAATTTTTGGGCTTTGAACAATGTGAAAAGAACCCACGGGGAGGCAATAGAGAATTGGCCTTAAGAAGAAGGGAATCGTTATGGATCATGAAGTTAGGAGCGGTGGAACAAGGATTAAATGCAGATCATGAGATTGAGTACTTTCTCGGTGAGAAGTAATAAGCAAAGTCTCAGTGAGTGAATTTATATTGAATTAAATAAGAGTAAGGATATGTAAAATATAATCTTTTTGGAATAATTGTAGTGTATACTACAAATTTATGATTAATTGGAGGATTAATTCAAGAGAAGTCTGATATAAAAAGTCTATGTGGTTTCATAACTCTTCACAAGTTCATTATTGTAAGATAACCATCTGTAAAAGTAATTAAATAATTTTATTTATATAGAATGAGAGACAGGCAATTATAAGTACATAGACACAGAGCTTATAGAGATCAGAACTGGCTCCAATTAGGATATAATGACTGGACCTGTGTGGCTGTTTTCCTTCTTAGACTTATTTGTAGTTAATGTAGTCCGTTTTTGATGTTTAGTATCCTTTTGTCACTAACTAGGAAGGGGAAGTCGTAAGATAGAAGTGCATTGTTTATGTTTACAGCAGAGACGGCTAGGTTCGCGTTAGTCCGTCTTCTATTTTGCGTTAGCATCTGAGGCATTTAAATAGGACGCACAACAGAAACTCGGTTTAATTAATCGGAAGCGTACTCGCTGACATCCAGATACTGCAACAGGTAAAGAGGGATTCTGAATTTTCTATCAGTATGGATAGATCTAATCACACAGGACTTGTAACTAATTGGTGCTAACTTTCACAATAGGTGGAATCGATTTAAATACGCGGAGACAGGTTCTAGAATTAATTCAAGCTAACAAGTTAATTGGTAAGCTTACTTGGGGATCACATGGACATCATAAATACGTTATGAAATGTCTAACGATTGAAACATTTGTGTATACTTTTATCGTATCTATATACTACCAGATTTTACTTCGAGAATCAAGAGGTGCATTGGAGCATTAAAAGAAATCAGGCACAACCGAGTTAGTAAGGTAAAAAATCTAAATAAACTGGGGGGCACACCTCTTTCTGTTGGGGTTACAATGAAGCACAATTGGGCCCTTCTGAGTAAATGAAGAGCACAGTACTTATTCATATTTATAATTGTTTTCGATTTCAATTCGTATTAATTTTATTTATTTGCAATTTGACTATCCTTTTGGCACCAAATATGGTTTTAATTCAAACTAGAGTGGGGCTGCACTTACTTGTTCTATGCATTACTACACAGTTTATAGCATGAGAGGGCGAAACACTTATAAAATGATGTGTTCACTTTAGATACACATTGAAACATCACTTATTATAACGGTGATGTCGGATATTTGCATGGTTCTCACCTGCTCACATGGTTGGCTTTCAACTTGAAGTTTACAATTAGGGTATGGATGAATAGGAGAATTAGCAATTGACTTGTGTCATGTGGCAATATTGTTTTTAGGAAGTATTGGATGGATCTTTATTTGACAAGAAAGTCCTGAGGAAATCCTAGGGGCACTCCCCCGGATGAAACACGTGTTGACGACGGACGAGCAAGTGGGGAGTTTTTGGTTTAGGCAGTTATGTCAATTAGATCAATCATGGGATTGTGAATATGAACAATGTAGTTGACACTGAAATGTATATTTTTTTCTTATATTATTTCATGTACTAATGACTACATATTGGCTTTGAAATAGAGTGACATTTATGGGTGTATACAGTGCATATCATTTTGTGATTTCCAGAATGTTAAATAAGATTAATAAATTTGTATAAGGATAAACTTTTGGTGCTTTTCCAGATAGACAAGTGTGTAGATTACTTTGACTGGTGTTAGATTAATTTTGATCTACTTAGAGTTGTTATACCGCATGTGTGCCATTACTCTCTATTGTATTGTTAGATATCCCTTTGGGTATATCGTGGAGGTAATATTTGGAGGGTGGTTACCTGAGTTTTGTGCACCGTGTCAATTGAGTTACTCTAAGCTATAATTTTTGGAAGTAGGAGCACCAATCACTCACTACCTCGCCCTCTTCTTTTGGATCATATTCATTCAAATGTACTTTATTTAAATTGTGTTTTGAATTTGGGATTTTTCTTATGTTATGTTGTCACTTTATTACTGTTTATGGGCTGCATAAATACTTTACACATTGCCTCTTACCAGATGGTTAGGCACAGGCTAATATAGTGAATTTTGCATTTCGCCCTGACAAGGGATTGTGGTGGTTGCAAGGGTGGGGCTTCCGCCGCTTTCAACCAATAGCCCAATGTTTTACAGTACAGTTTTAGGGGACAGTGGTGGTCACTGCCCAATATGCTAGCAGTGGACTAAGCAATAGAAGCTATCTCCGCAGAATCGGACAATGTGCCTCACATATACATGGCAGCACTCTTTGTTTTTGTTTTATTGGTGTCAACTTGGAAACACACCAGTCAGAAAATCAATTGTAAGAGGCCAATTAAAAGCATTTTATGCATTACTGATGAGATGAGTAACTTCAAGGCTCCTATTTAGAGTCATTCCTTCTGCCAGAGCTTAAGCTCTCTTGTGCCTGACATAAACAGCGTACCTTCCTTGCTTGAGGTAACTGAGGCATACACAGAAGTTTTACTCCTTCAGAGATGATAAGTAGTAGAGAAATGTAAAAGGAAATAAAGTCAAACTTGGAGTGGATTGTTTTGCTTCCAGTGGTAAAATGCTTTAACTTCTGAATCTGTAATTCTGCTCTACTCCTCCTGAGCAGGGTGTCTACCTGGCACGCCAACCTGATTACTGGAGCAGTTCTACAGTATGTGTTTATATTTGTGTACATTTACATCTTCTACACTTGCTAATTAATTATTATTCTACTGCATAATGCTGTGTCAATATTATGAAGATAACTAAAGGAATGTCAGTTTGGAAGTGCTAAGTCTCTGTTTAATGTGATTTAAACAGACAACACTGAAATCCGGCCGCAAATGTAATCCTCTCTCTCTCTCTCTCTTTGTTCAGTTGAATGGAGCTGCTTCCCTGACTTTTCATCAATGGCTGGTGAAATAATCATGGATAATCTTCAATCCTTAAGGTGCATTATCACTGGCCTCAACACGGTAAATGCTAAATCATTCAATTACGTCTTCAGCTTTGTGAACCAAAAGGGGGGGTGGGTGACATTTACATTCTGGGCTCTTGACAGAAGGAGCAGAGCGCTGTTATTCTGGCAATGCCTGTCAATTATTAAACACAATCAAATCAGAAATCAATTAGATAAATTCCCAGAGGAATAGTCAGACAGTAGGAAACAATTTTGGTGCATTTGTCTCAAAGGCAGAAAAGAAAGGTTTAGCCTCGTGCAGTAAAGGGGCTGCGATTGACGATGGTGTAATGCCCGCTAGAAGAACCCAAGCGTCAGACTTTGGAAACCAACAATTACGTCTGATGTTACTTGGGCTCTCACAACCATCATATTCAAATAACACGAATATTTTCATTTTTGTGTTAAGGGTGCGTGTCTTTCCCAAAAAAACCTATTTGGTGCAATTTCGTATGTTATAATATTGAGAAATCTAAAACATTAAAATTCAAGTAATTTCTGCAGTACAGAACCAACAGCAAAAAAAGGAGAGTGTTATGGATTCCAGACGGGCGTGATAAGCTTAAAATAGGAAGGGAGCCTCTGCCCCCAGATCTACTTGAGACTTCAACAGAGACTGCTACAGCTCAGTGCACCCTCTTTCGGTCGATCCCAAGTGAGTTATTCGTGTAATGTATCTGTTACCGCTAGAATTATTGAATTGAAGTCCAGACAGGCGTAGCCGAGATCTCTTCTGACGTTTTTTTCAGTCGCGACCCAGGCCGTACTGGGGTAGACAAAAGCAGCATGGAAAGTGACATCAGACACTCCCAAATCTGTTATTAGAGTCCCCACGCCCTCCGGAAATGTTTTTTAAAATGTTGCCAAATGGATCATTTTTAGCACAATTAGTCTAACAAATTCTGTAAACAGCTATATCGACAGTTATGAAGGTGAGCTGGTGGTTTATTCTATCACTTCAGTCTGCTGCAGTGCCCTGTTGCAATACTTATCCACATCAATGCATCATGCATTGCCTTTATCATCTATGCACCTACGATCTGGAACTGCAAACATCAGGACTGCTCTAACGCTGCTCTAAGACACACTTTTTTTTTTACAATCCAGGCAGTACAAAATGAGTCTCAAATGGTTCCACAAATTCGAAACAAAATGCATCAAATGAGAGAGATGAAGAAGATTCAGACAGCGGTCCCAGACCAACTATCATCTGTGCATCTGTACAGAACATGCATAAGCAAAGGAAGTTCAATGGAAACGTGCATTCATTCTGAATGTTATATCATATTATACAAAAGAAAATGCAGAATTTTTAACAGAACCTGGGTTTCTTTAGTAATTAGTAACAATTTTCCACAAATAACTGCTATACTTGGAGTTTCCATAGGACCGATTTAGGCCAATGAAGGTGCCAGGAGAGGGGAGGAGGATTGTATGCTTGGTGTAGTCCTAGAGGTAGACCAGAGTTGCACCAATGCAGATGTAGAGGTGAGTAGCCCTCTGTATAATTTTAGAGTGATACAAGTGCTACCCACTCCTCGGTTAGACTGATAAAATCTCCTACCCTATCCTTGTCAGTGACAGAAGTACATGTTGTAGGTATTTCCATTTGCAAATCACGATTAAGGTGTCAGCAAATATTCCTGCAAAAATTGGTTAATTCGAAAATGACCATCTACTCACAATATGTGATAAAAGTCCGGTTAATTTGTTGGGTCTTTATCTACCATATAAAATGAACTGTGCAACTTATTGTTCATTAGATGGTGTACCAATTTGAATGGTGTACCACATCAAGCACAGAATGAGGATTCTGATTTCAAAATAAAATCAAAAGAATCAAGAACTAATTTGTTCCTGATTGTCCCAAGAGATGACTTACCTTCAAATTCAAAACACATACTGAAAGACAAGGTAAAGGTTTTTACTGGAAAATAAATTGGGTTGTTAAAAAGTGCAGAACCAGTGCACATCAAAGTGAAAATAATTATGGTTTATTCATGTACTGATCTGTGCAACCTTACTCTAGAAAATCCAAGCAACTCACCATTTATAGGCTTGAAATAATGATTGGGAAATGGCGCATAGCATAGAAAACCTGTACAGAATTAACAATATTGTAGTTCCATGTTATCCCATGGTACTAAATCCTGCTGTCATTGTCTTTCAAATCCCTGTGATGCAGAGTGTTTTACCATTATTGATTTGTGTCAAGCATTTTTCACAATCTCTTGGCATAGAGATTTTTAAAAAGAGTAATGGTATCGAGTAGGTTCCCACAGAACTATACGGAAAGACTTTCAATTTTCTCCCCAAATCTGATAAAAGATTTAGAATGTTTGCAACAGCTTCATAATTCAGTGCTGGTGCAATATATAGATGACCTGATGATCGCAACCAAAACAAAAGAATCTTGTAGGCTAGGCACAATTGCATTAGTGTTCCACCTGCCAGAAAACAGACAGAACCTGTCCCCATCCCAAAAAACTGCAATGTTGTCAAAAATAAGTTATACATTTGAGTCACAAAATTAAAAAAGGAGTGAGGAATATGTCTAAAGAACACATTTCTGCAATTCTAAAAATGCTCCCACCAACTCACAAAGAAATAAAGATGGCTTTGGGAATGATTGGCTACTGACGTCAGTGGACTCGAATTTTTAACCTGATTACAAAGCCTTTACAGAGGCTTATTCACAGTGACGTGAGTGATCCAGTACCTTGGAAAAATGAATGCCTTCGTAGAGCTCAGACATAGGCTCTGGAATACACCCGCTCTTGGAATGCTGAACTATTAAAAAAATATATATATATTCTTTCATGAGACAGAATATTGCTTACTCTCAGTGCTCAGTCAGCTACACACAGTGGCAAAGCAACCAATAGCTTATTGTTTAGTTACATGAGATACAGTAAGCATTTAACTTTTGGGCTGCCTAACGAGCATTGCTGCAACCTGTCATGTCATTCAGCAGAGTGAAGGAATTGTGATGAGCTACACACTTTTGTTAGTCTCTCATTCAGTTGACATTTTGCTGACTCGTACTCAAATTCAGCATCTGACAAGAAGCCAGCTGAGAAAATATGAACAGATTATTCTTTCAGCTGAGAATATTTCAACTGAACATTGTAAGAGCCTGAATCTGGCTACATTTTTGACAATGTTTAATGGAGACGATACCAATGGTGGAGAGAATAATTTTGATTGTGGCTCTATTGATGGAACATAATTGTATATCAAACCAACAGCACATTCAAGATGTACCACTTGATTTGTCTTACCTGATATTATTTGTGGAAGGTTCTTATCTGCGATATCATCAAGAATCATTGACAGTAGCATATACAGTTTATACAATATCATATCTTGTTGAAGCATCGTACTTGTGTAATGTAATCTCAGTACAAATAGAAGAATTATTAGCCATCACAAGAGCAAGCTGCATGGCCAATTGATTAAGCATTAGCATTAGAATCTACATCAATAGCCCTAATAGTTCTGTAGTGGTCCTTGATTTTGGACAGCTCTGGTCACAGATGGGTCTGTTCACATCCTCTCGCACATTCATCACAAATGTGTCAAGAATTTTGGATTTCTTTAATCTATTAAAATATTCAAGAAAGGTTATAGCTGTGAAATGTGCCACATATTTGAGTGGAGATGACATTGTTGCACTTGGTAACTTACATAGTAATGAAGTTTCAAAATACTGACGTCTTATATGTTGTGTTTTAAAATCAAATGAAGATTATAATTCTGCTAGACATGTATACTTTTTTCTTGTCAACAACAATACAAATATTGGAAGAATTGATAAATCTGCAGATTGGACTTATACCGCAGAAGGGCACCTGTGCCTACCCCTCATGTGGCTCTATAATCTTACCTTTGAACTGTCACAACAAGCCTCCTACCTGGAGCACAGAATGACACCAAAGTGTGGGTCCATTCAAGATACGTCTTGTTAGTCATCCATATCTATCCCTACTCATCTATCCTGAAACTATGGATACCCCAGTAGCCACATACCTGATCCTACAGGCCTCGATTGTGACTTGGAAGGAGACCCACAGTCTCATGGAGTTCCTGTCTCTCCAGCATTACAAATCCCCGCTGTGGCAAATGTTAGAGGGAAAACCTTTTTTCTGGGTGTCTTGGCATGTGAAGGTTTCGGCCTCCAGCACCTTCTGTACAGCACCCCAACTGTGTGGCCCCTTTATGTGATGGACCGCATAGCCTTTAAGGCTTTGCGCTACACTGGGATGCTCGCTCATTGTTGTGCATTCTCCCCCCCCTCTTACTGACCTGTTGCCATCAATATCAGCGTCAGTTAATGTTCCTTCAGCATTTTCTTCAGTCTTCTGCTTCTTTCACCTGTGCACACATCGACCTCAGATCCTGCTGGTTCAGTGAATTGTTCTGTTGGTGTTTGGCTCATCAGGCTTTCTGTTTCTCTGGATTCTGCTCCTGACCCCTCTGTGACATGCAAGACATAAAAGAGAAACAGACTTTGCTTTAAGCAGAAATCTCTCCAAATTGAGTAACCTTATTCCAAACTGTGATATGGTTTAAAAAGAACCATTTGATTGTTTGTCCTTTGTTGATGCATTGGTGAATTCAAATGTCTTCAGTTTGTTTGTTTTTCCCTATACCAGGACAAGAATGATTATTTACTATTGTTTCTCCAGCTTGATGAACTGACTATATATTGACAAATTAAGGAGGTGAACTGATGATGTACTGGAGTGTAATCTGTATCTGACTGTGACGCGCGGGTTCTATCTTCCTCTGCTGGAGACACAGAGTAGAAGGTTCTCCCTTTATAAAGCACCTGTAAGCTCCGCCCGCTGAGCCACGCCCCGTCCACCCTCGAAGTAGGTAAAGGAATTCCCGCCTTTTACCAGGATGATGGACAGCTTTCCAAAACGACCCCAATGCGTTTACCGCCGATTCCGGTGGTGCGTTGTTGATGCTCAGAAGCACGAGGACATCTCCACAAAGACGCACTAGTAACAATAACATTGCCAAAGGCACACAAGGTTGCTGGAGACGTTTACCCCGTGGCCCATCACGTACCCCTAGTGTACAATATAAACAGGGCGTATAAAACATGATAGGTAACGATTACTGACATACTCGTAGAAAATACTCCGGTTGGGTAGACCACGATGCTCATTTTACAGAAACTAAACCGCAACAGGAAGCACTTAGAAATATAAACGTAGCAGGTGCCGCAGTTGAAGATCAGCCTCTGGAAAGGACAAGCCACCCTAACTCTTGGGCTTGGCAAAGATAAAGCAAGGCTGTACGCTCAGAGATCCCATAGCAGAAAAGATCTAGAATCCTTCCTGGAGGTGAACTGATGATGTACTGGAGCGTAATCTGTATCTGACTGTGACGCTCGGGTTCTATCTTCCTCTGCTGGAGACACAGAGTAGAAGGTTCTCCCTTTATAAAGCACCTGTAAGCTCCGCCCGCTGAGCCACGCCCCGTCCACCCTCGAAGTAGGTAAAGGAATTCCTGCCTTTTACCAGGATGATGGACAGCTTTCCAAAACGACCCCAATGCGTTTACCGCCGATTCCGGTGGTGCGTTGTTGATGCTCAGAAGCACAAGGACATCTCCACAAAGACGCACTAGTAACAATCACATTGCCAAAGGCACACAAGGTTGCTGGAGACGCTTACCCCGTGGCCCATCACGTACCCTTAGTGTACAATATAAATGGGGCATATAAAACATGCTAGGTAACGCTTACTGACATACTCGTAGAAAATACTCTGGTTGGGTAGGCCACGATGCTCATTTTACAGAAACTAAACCAATAACAATAAAATACACACACACTCTTTTAAACCTGTCTGACTAAGTATTTTTTACCCATGATTCTAATTATGTATTGTATGTGCATATGTGTGTGTATTCATGTGTGTGTGTGTGTGTGTATAAATATATATATATATATGTGTATGTATGTGTATATGTTGTTTCTGTGTCTGGCATGTTTGTGGATCATTGCATGGGTTGTTATACTAGATATCTATGAATTTCTGCTCTCTTTTTATCACACTTATCTACTCATCACTCTTATGTCATGTCTCTATCAAACTATCCTCCATTCTCACTCGGACTCATCCCAAATCCCTTCGACCATTTTCATCTCCTAAATATCTCTGCCTAAGCTCTTCCCTCCACCTCCACATCTAACTCACCAAACCTCACTCTATCTCTGTGACCTCCCACACAACCCTACTAAATTCTCCTGCATTCATCTCACCCTGCTACTATGCTCTCCCTAACCCTTCCACATCCTCTTTCTCCTCCGCTCCCCTTTTATTCATCTCAAGCCTTTGGATTGAGTAAATGAAGGATAAACTCCCAACTAACACTTCTGGATTTCTTTCCTCCTCCACCCCTTCATTACTCCAGTCAATCTAACTAACAAACTCTCATATCCGCAACTCAAATTAACTCATAATAATACTAAAACTGTACTCCTTATTTAAATTATACTAATCCATCACTAATTCTTGTTGGGTACCGGAGTAGCGTGCTACTCATCGAAAAGCGCTTCGACGCCTCGTCAGGGGTAGTAAGCGCTATATACATACGATTACAATTACAATTACAATTACAATAAAACACATTGGGCCTGATTACAACTTTGGAGGAGGTGTTAATCCGTCCCAAAAGTGACGGTAAAGTGACGGATATACCACCAGCCGTATTACGAGCTCCATAGGATATAATGGACTCGTAATACGGCTGGTGGTATATCCGTCACTTTACCGTCACTTTTGGGACGGATTAACACCTCCTCCAAAGTTGTAATCAGGCCCATTATTCTATATACAATTGATGAACTGATAACATTGATGGAGAAGGAGATGGACCTTGAATTATAAATTATAACTATAAATTAATGTTTTGTTGATGAACTTCTGAACTATATATATGTATATATATCAGGAGATGCATAATATGAAAATATGCAAAAACGAGGATTGATGTTACTACAGAATTATGATCCTGTGAGGAATTGTTGCTAAGGTAGCTCATGATTCCTATCTATATATAGATGTATAGATATTTGGAGTTTATTTTCCTGTATGAGTTCTATGATTTAACGGTTCTTAGTTCTGTTACCTAGTGGTAGCACATAGTGGAGTCAGCCTAAGGAAACACCTAATCATGAAAGGAGGAAGGGACATTAGGTGTGCATTAGTAGTTCACATTATTATTAAAAACTATGGCCCTGATTTATACTTTTTGGTGCAAAACTGCACTAACGCAGATTTGCACCAAAAAGTTTAGCACCGGCTTGCACCATTTCTGTGCACCAGCCGGGCACCATATTTATTGAATGGTGTAAGCCTGTGCAAAGGGCAGGCTAGCATAAAAAATATTGAGATTAGTCGGGTGGGGCTGGCGGTATGGAAGAAGGGGGTTTAGCACCAAAAAATGACTTTAGGCAGGTTGGAGTAAAAATAAAAATGACTCTAACCAGATTAGCGTCATTTTATGGCGCTAAACCTACCATGCCACATGACTCCTGTCTTAGAAAAGGCAGGAGTCATACCCAACACCTCAATGGCCAGCACAGGGGACAAGGGTCCCCTGGGCATGGCCATTGCATCCTGTGCCATGAATGGGGGCCCATTTTAAAAATTAAAATAAAATACTTACCTGTACTTATCTGGTGTTGGTGTCCCTGTGGCCTGTGTTCCACCATGGAAATAGGCCCACAGGTCCCCTAACGCCTGCCCTCACGCAGGCATTAAAAAATGGGGCAAAGCAAGCTTTGCATCATTTTTTTCCCCCTTCTCCCTCCCGTGCACCATTTTTGCTCAGGAGCATAAATATGGCGTTAAGGCCATAGAGTCATTTTTTGCACGGGAATGCCTAACTTGCATCTTATTAAGGCAAGGTAGGTTTCCACTTCCAAAAACTGACTTTAACTCCATACATTTGGCGCTAGACGTGTCTGGCGCCAAAGTATAAATATGGAGTTAGTTTTGCACTCAATTAGAGTAAAAAAAAAATGACGCTAATTTGGTGCAAACAGAGTATAAATATGCCCCTATGTGTGCATATTCTAATTCCATCTCTAAGCCGTGTTATTTTTTTTCCAGAATCTGTAAAGTGAACCCGACGTAGACCTGTGGGAGACTGTCCACCTTTACCAAGCTTGTCCCTTCATCCGGGTGGGCCAGACTCGACCATTTTATTGGTCTGCTTGACTCATAGGGAAGTGGGGAACTACTTTGTGTCATTTCACTTCTGCGAAAAAGGTATATTCGGTATCCTTGACAGAGGGGCTTGAAAGATATAGACCAACTATATGGCCATAAGACAGTTATCAATTTCACCCTTTGAACCTGAAATTCGGTCTTCAGACCACTGATCCCTGATGGTCTTACTGACTGGTGTATTGCCTTCAAACAACGCTGAGGGTATCCCAAGATGAATTTCCTCTTCCCCTATCCTTTGCTGTCTTCAAACCCAGGGCCCTTTCAAAGGGTTGGTCTCCAGTATTGTATGGGTTGCTCATTAAAACCACACACTTGATCACAACCAGGCATAGCTGACTAGATGACTGAGCCTCCCTTGTCATTGATTATGATTGGGTACTTCATAAATCTCAACTGAATTTTTTATGTTTTTATGTTTTGAAAACCTTACTGGCTGGTATTGGACCCACTGGAAGTCGAAGTAAACTTAGATGCTGCTGTATTACCATTGCTGGAGATGTAACTCTGACAACTGAATGTTGTGACCCTGTCTGATCACTGGACGAATGTGTGATCACAAATGTGTCATTTTAATTATGGATCAGCCCCTCACCCCCCCATTGGTCATCCTCCATGATCTGTTGGTCCTTGCTGGCTGGTGACATTCTTCACCTAGGCCAAACATTGCATGCTCTGAACTAGTGACAGCCCTCCATCCTAATATGCAAATAGTGGCTTAATGAACTATGTAGGGTGGTTGGCCATGAACTAGTCACTTAGAGGATCAATGATAAACTGGACACCTTCAACATCATCTGGAGCTTCTTGCCCCCAATTGTTTTCCTGCCATCCTTCCACTACACATCCTACCGACTGGTGCATATCTATGCTTCCAGGGAGACTGGGCTGGATCATCCCCCTGCTGTAGCAGAGGGACATGCTGGACCCCTACCCAACTGGTGTCATGAGTGATGCTCAATTCCCACCTGTCCCATGAGTTTGTGGCCTGTCACCCCTTTTCACCCCTGACTCCTGTCACTGTAACTCTGCACTCGTTATATTTCCCCAATGCTGCTATTCCTCTTTTCTTTTCTGTACCTCCTTCTTATGTTTGAAAATTCTATTAAACAAAGATTACAAAAAAAATTTAACTCTGCAGAGCAATGTGCATGAAGATTAAAGGAATAAGTGGGTTTCAGCAGGTTGTACAACAATGGAAATGTAGCGGACAATTGATAAAAGATTTGTTTTGCTAAACTTCATTTTTTTATTCAAATGACAAGATACATGCACAGGCCTACACATGTTGGGCGAGATGGGATGGTAAAGCTTTTCAAGCTATTTTAGATTAATCCTTGTTTCAGAGCTGTAGCTGAAAGTTTGTGTCAGGAGTATATTACTTTTCAGCAGTTCAAAGTTGGGAAAAGGACACCTGTGACTTAAAGTCACATCTAATATTATGAAAGCCCTTTCACCAGGTGAGAGATTAATGTTATAGAAATGTCCCAATATCATAGAATACAATATATTTTAGTAATTGTTTATGTTTTTTTCTTGTTGGCAGAGGCTTATCCATCTAGAAGATGTGATAGCTTAACTGTAGCCACATTTTGCATGAGGAATTGATCCATAGATTTGGTTTGCTACCTTTGATGGAGTTAGTTAAGGGCAGTCACTTTAAAAGAGAGTAATGAGACTTTTCTGTATGGTACCCAATTTGAACCATAGAATCAACTTTAGCTATTGGTCAAAAGACAGTATTCTTTAATCAAAAGTGTTCAAGATTTGTAACTAAACATCACTGAAATGGCCAGATGCCTTACTCCTCATCGTGATGAGTTTAAGACGTACTCCTTCTAAAGTAAAAAAAAGTGACTGGTCTCTCACCTCATGTAGTAATCATGGCAGAGCAATAAGGGCTCCTTGTAATCCTTAAGCCTCGCTTGTTTACATTTCTGATGATCTTTTTCTGAACTACTGTAAAGGTCAGGTTGATATGGTACACTCTATCTCCCACCAACTGAAGTTGAAAGCACCCTTAGCAAGTGAAGAAGTCTGTCACGACCTAGAACATGGTGACTGGGACTTGGTGAAGAGGCCCTTTCTAAAGATCTGTCTGAAGCAAAGGGGGTGTAGGCCCTATCAAATTATACTTGTCACAAATACTGCTATGAAGTGTGCAGGCTTGCCTGTGGACCCATGTATCTCACACAAAAAGAGTGAAGGTTGCAAGTGAATACGTGATGACACCAACCACTGACTTACAATGTCAAACTTGAGTTTGCTAAGTAGATCTAGAGGGTGGTGGACAAGACAAGAACATTCAATTGTGTAACCAGTAGAAACATGACAACACCAACCTGAGGAAAATCAGAAAGCAAAAGTCTGAATTTCAAACATCTCCAGAGCAAGTTAAGATGTTCCAGGCAAACGCCACACCGATCAGGTGGCAAATGCAAATAAAATACAGCATTTGTCATAATTAGGTCTAAAGAAGAAAGCTTGATCCTAAATTGATGGTATAAGAGGAAGGACAAGTGTGACAAAAGAAGCTCACAAACTAGAAACAATTGGAGAAGAGACAGAACAAAGAGTAGCAGATCTAAGTGTGAGACAATCAGAAGAACCTTGGTCAGAAGATCTACACGAATAACAGTATCAAATAAGAAGTATGCAGCAAAGACTGAACCAGAGTAAATAGATATTTACGTGAAAGACTATCAGTTTGTTTTGACGATCTTCCATGAACCTGTTTTGAAATGAAACTGGAGAAAATCAACGTTGAATGCTTTTTAATGGAGTTCCTTAGTTAAAATCTGATTCCTTACATCCAAAGATGATTACTTTTGTAGCTTATATATTTATTTAGTCGAAGATAGTAGGTATCATCTGAACTTTCCTTTTGAACTAAAATTATTTGTGACACATTATCTTTTGAAGATTTTTAGGTTTCTGATTTTTGTGCCATATTAAGGAATTCAGATTGTGTCTTTGATAGGGTTTTGACAAAAGAACTATGAAGAAAATTAAACAGAGCTGTTGCTTGGAATAATTGTTACACATTTTATACTAATAATTTTTTTTAGTGAGCCTTCACAATTGAATATGTTTCTCCTAAACCTGAAATTCAGTTCATACTACTATTACGCTAATAATAATAATAATGATAATAATATTTCTAGAGATAAAGGATAGATCATTGAGCTATTTCTAAGAGTGATTTCAATGAGAATACGTATTCCAGTTTCTTAAATTAGTATCTTATCATAATGAATGTGTGTAAGTGCTATGTAGAGATGTACTTACCAACATCTACTTCAGATTGGGCAACCTATAATCAACTTCTATGCTGCTATGACTCAATGTGTAGCATTCTAATGTTTATTGTTCTTGGGGAAGATTTTCTAGAGATAAAGGATATAAATATTGATCTTCTATTAGATGATCTTCTAAAAATTGGGGAACGTGGTTCTAATACACAGAAAATTTGACAAATTAAACAAATATGAAAGTGAACAGTGAGAAGACTGTGTGTAGGTTGACTGAACAAAATTCCATTAGAGAATTTAATGAGAAGAGTGAAAGTTATTCGAAATTAAGGTGACTTGAAAGAGATTGAGTTGCAAGAAGAAGCTGAAGAGAGATTCAGAAATTCAAAGATACATCCTAGTTTTAGAATTGAGCAAAGAAGTTGTTTGTATGATGCTAAAAAAGATTTTAAATAATAGGGACAATGAATGTAGTTATAATTTTATTGTTTGAGATGAGCATATGAAGAGGAAAGCACCTATAGGGTAGACCATTCAGTCTTAGAGTAGAAGTACAGCATGTACCCAGGGCCTGTAAATTAAAATTATCACTGGGACGTCAGCACTTATTGTGCCACCCACTTATGTAGCATTTCAAAACATGTCTCAGTATGCCATTGCAGCCTGTGTGCAATTTTACACTGCCAATCCGATCTGGCAAAATAAAACTCTTGCCAGGCCTAAAACTCCTTTTTTAATATATGTCACTCCTGAAGAAGGTCATAAACAACCCATAGCACAGGGTGCAGTGCATTTAAAAAGTTGGACATGTGTTTTTGAGTTTTTGTATCCTGATAGTGAAAACTACTAAATTCGATTCTAGTGACGGAATTTTTGTCTTTCCGGTATCATTTTACTTATTAAAATGTACTCTATTTTTCTAAATTGGTGCAGATTTTTCTTGTGTTTTGTTTTCATTTAATTCCTGTTTAAGTGCTCCAAATATATTTGCAAACTGCCCTTAAGTTAAGAATGGCTGCTTTTGAACCAAGCTGCCATAGAGTTAAACATAGCTTAATTTAGTGACCTTTTGTAGTTTACCCTGACAGGGATTGTGATTGTTGCTTGAGAAGGGTTTACATCTTTGGCGCCAA
Organism: Pleurodeles waltl; assembly: GCF_031143425.1. Classification (NCBI taxonomy): domain Eukaryota; kingdom Metazoa; phylum Chordata; class Amphibia; order Caudata; family Salamandridae; genus Pleurodeles; species Pleurodeles waltl. The sequence goes on along the minus strand of NC_090446.1, from coordinate 1,076,291,025 downwards.
AAATCCTATTTCTAACACTATATGTATAGTAGTTTATTGTGACTGGTGTAGGACAGATTATTTTAATCTGACACACAACTCTTGGTAGGCAATTATAATTAAACTTTTGATTTCCCTAGAGTGTATTGTGTAAATGAAATAAGTGAAGTAGGGCTTACAAGAGTGAAAAGGGCTCTTGGATATTTTTGGTGCGTTGATTCCTCCTTATTCTTGCTTTGAATGGTATGAAGATCAGAAAGTTATCTACCAGTTTAGCAACTAATACAGCTGGTATATTACCCCAAAATTCATGAAGAGATGGATTGTCCCATGTGCTATAGTTTTTCAGAATTCATACAGGAAGGTAGAGTATGCCATGTACTTAAGGTCCAGTAGTGTTGCACTTTTGTGCCAGATAATAGCAAGCTGATGATTAATTAATATGTTTCAAGTATTATATTCTGAATGAGGCAAAAACTCTTACTTACATTTGTGCGTGGGAAACTGTTGATTTATGGTTTAATAAAATGGTAAACTGCAAAGGTTGGTGAATGGATTGTTCATGTGGGTGAAGGAATGTTAATTAGAATATTAACACTACCATTGGTATTTTATAGTGTATAAGTGGTCTAATATTTATGTTTAAGTTTTTATAAGTAATTTGTTTTAGAAATGGGTTAAGGTTAAATTGTGGGTGCAAAAAGATAGAGATGAAAACAACCAGAAAAAAGATAAGATTGAAATTGGCAATTTTAAAACTAAGGTGTTTGATGAAATAAAGCCTAGAAAATAATTTACGTGGAAAGAAACAGAGAGTAAATTATGTAATGTTTAAAGTAGTGTGGTTTGTGATGATTTGTCTCATTAGAGGGAGGATGTAAGAAATTGGATTGTTAGTTGAAGGTGAGTGTGCAGGTACCCCCTCTGGGTAATAACGTCAATCCTTGTCAGGGTGAGCCCCTAAAATAACGCGGAGCTCAACTCTTGGTAGCTATGACAAAGAGCAGACAAGCTTAAGTTAGAGTTAATGTGTAAAGTATTTATGCAGTGCTCAAACAGTAATACAGTAAAAATGCTAAATAATCAAAATCCCAAACCAAATTTGAAAAATAGAGTAAAATGTAATAAACAAAACGAGTGTCATAGTACCGAATTGACTAGACTGGTTCCTCCTAAATGACAAGACTGAAGGGCAGAGTGTGGAGTGCTGAGCATGTGAGCAAGAGGAGAAGGACAGCAAGAGGAGGATAATGGCAGTGGCATGCAGGGAGAGGGAAATGGTATATGGTGTACGGTGAGTAAGTCGTGTCCCAAGGCACAAGGCATCCTGTATCTACCACCCGGCCTTACACCCAATGCCTGGGGCTGGAAAAGGACCATCCCTTTATCCCAGATTGCATATTGCAGCCCCATTCACTCCCCTCACATTATATAATTCACCCGTCATTTAGTTGCTGTTGCTGCCATGCCTTCCATTGCCAGCAGAGGCAGAGACTGCTGTGACTGCTCCTTGCTCTTCATAGCCGGTGGAGCAGAGTGAAGCTATTAGACCAGGCAGGACCAGGCAGGACTAAGCAAGGTTGTGGGGGCCGCCATCAACTAACCATGATCACGCAGTTTGTAGTGTGGGATGTGGCTGGAGCATGGACAGTAGGGACAGCAGAGAAAGTCCTGTACCAGCAGCATTAGTGAGCAGTCTGCCCAACGATTTCTTAACAACTGTTTAATTTTTTTTTTTTATTCAAGCAATTAAAGCCACTGCAGTTAAAGTCAAGGTTGTCTGGATGCTGGGAATCCATTTGGGCCTTCATTTATGGCTCACAGTGGGCACAGACCAGATCCAGATCCAGCTAAGTTCATCCCTCATTCTATCACCCCTAGAGTTGAGGAAGGCCCACAGGGTTCTGAGTCAGTGAGCTTGCAGGGGGCAGATACAGCGAGACACAGCGAGTGTGGCGCAAGCAGCAAAGTGGAGTGCCAATCTGCATGGAGGGAAGAGGGGGTGTTTGTTCCTTCCTCCTCACCTGGTTGAGCCCAATGACCACAGAAGTGGCCTAGTCAGGCCGTGTGCGGCTTGTGACCAGGGGTGCGCTCCCTTCCCTACACAAGGCTCTCTTTCATTCCTGCCTCCCTCAGCCATCTGACGCCACCAGGGATTGTTCCAAGCTCAATCAAATAGGCATCAGCAGCAGCACTCAATTGTCATACTGACTCATCTGGCTTGCCTGGTAACTTCAGCTTCACCAGTGCCTTAATCCTGTACACTTCTGCACAAACTTACCCAATGCTATATTAGCCCTGGCCCAACCAATCAACATAATTTATTCCTTAAACATGCAAACTGGTAAGACCAGGGTCTCACAGCAACACAGCAGAAAATTAAAACAGTCCCGGATAGGGGGACAAGGCCACAGAAGAACTTTCCAATGTCATTGCTCCATCACTGTCCCCAGAGTCCACAACAAGAACGGACAATGTGGCAATTCTGGTAACTTTGGCCAAGACTGATTCATTAATCACCAGGCCCATTCATGAAGTACTCTCAACGAACAAATGTCAGTTTAACATTGATGCTTAGGGGCATATTTATACTCTGTTTGCGCCGGAATTGCGTAGTTTTTTTGACGCAATTCCGACGCAAAACTAACTCCATATTTATACTTTGGCGTTAGACGCGTCTAGCACCAAAGTCCATGGAGTTTGCGTCATTTTTTAGCGTGGACACCTACTTTGCGTTAATGATATGCAAGGTAGGCGTTTCCGCCTAAAAAATTGACTCCGATGTATGTGCGCCGTATTTACACTCCCGGGCAAAATTCACGCCCGGGAGTGGGTGGGTCAAAAAAAATGACGTCCAGCCGCTTTTGCGCCGTTTTTTAGCGCCTGGTCAGGGCAGGCGTTAAGGGACCTGTGGGCTCGGAAGGAGCCCAGAGGTGCCCTCCCATGCCCCCAGGGACACCCCCTGCTACCCTTGCCCACCCCAGAAGGACACCCAAGGCTGGAGGGACCCATCCCAGGGACATTAATGTAAGTTCAGGTAAGTATTTTTTTTTTTTTTTGTGGCATAGGGGGGCCTGATTTGTGCCACCCTACATGCCACTATGCCCAATGACCATGCCCAGGGGACAGAAGTCCCCTGGGCATGGCCATTGGGCAAGGGGGCATGACTCCTGTCTTTGCTAAGAAACTGGAGCATTCAGGTCACTCCTGTCACTGAACCGGCATACCCACATTTTTTGTTCTCGAGAAGAGGTAACTGGGATTCCATGTCCTTAAATAAAGTACCTTAAGGAGTTAAATCTTAAGGAGCTTAATCAAAGCAAATCACCATTGTCCCACTCCTTAAAGACCCCACTCATCATTATGACTCAAGCAGGCTTCTAGGTACCTTAAACCCAACAGCAAGGCAATTATGAATGAACAGATCAACTCAAGGAGCCTCCGGGTCAAAAGGAGAACTCAACATATGTTCCTGGAACATCAACGGTCTATTTGACAAACTAGATGACAGAGACACTGAACTATTTTTCAAATAATCATGCTGCAAGAGACTAGGACCAAATTCACCCCAGTGATTCCAGGTTATGTTAACTACTACATGCAAACCACAAAACGTGCCCGCTATGGTCGGCTAAGTGAAGGTTTAGCTATTTACCTCCAACCTGCCATACAAAGGAGCCACCTTATGCATCTGCATAATTGCAACAGCCTACAAATTGTTCTACCTTCTTTGGACCAATGTTCCCAGAACCCCTACTTTGCTCTTATGAATATCTATATCCTTCCGAAAAAGGATCATAAACTGATGGCTAAGACTCACCTGGTCAAAGAAATAGCAGAGCTGCAAGATTGTTCCTCTAATCCCTTCTTGAGATTTTAATATGAACCTTCTTAACAGGGAACAATCTGAGGAAGCTATTGTGGCTCAGAATGCTTTTTGGCAAGTTCCTGAACAAATTTCAAGTGGAGTTGTTGTGTTGGCTCTCATTATACTAATAAAATTGCTGGATTCTGGCAGCAGCACCACCAGGTTGTGAAGAACTGAGTCCAATTCCACACCGTGTGATAAACTGTTGGCCTAACCTTTCCAGCCAGCTAGCAGTACCTGATTTCTCAGGGAAATCTTGGTGTAACTGATCTCATCCTTTTCTCTCAGTTACATTTGTCTCAGACATGCAAAGACAAACAGAAGCAGAAGTTAGTTCAATATATTTTATTGAATCAACTGTGTTCTAGATAAAATGGCATGCACTGCAATGATTAGGATGATAAGCCATAATGATAGCAATGCGGTGACAAAGAAAGTGAAACATGAAAGAAGTCCTACCATAGTGTCATAAGGCTAAGTGTTGGAATTCCTACCTAAGCCACTAAAGCACTACTAGAACTCAGCGGTGTTAGCCCTAATCTGCACTTCCAGATCCCCAGGAAGATACCATTCCCTGTACCTGGTTATGGGTGGAGGCAAAGAGGACTGTTAGTCTGCTAAGGGTCCTCTCTCATGTAGGCAGAGAAGATGTCAAATCTCAGCAGACAGTTGCAATGAAGCAACAGCATGTGATGGCAATTGTCTGACTGAAACTCTCCATCTAACGTATAGGGCACAGAAGGATGTTTTATACTGAAAAAAAAATAGTGTTCTGAGAAAACTGCCCTAGCAAAAAAACACAAATGGTTCCTGTGAAGTGACAGAGATTGTGGTGTTCCACTTTGTACAGACAACAATACCGAGTACAGCCTTGAACAAAGTAAAGAACGAGAAGTATATGAGATAAAAGAAACATCACCGCAAAATAAAGCTTCTGCTCAGAAAATAAAATGAATAAAAAGAAATTGCTATTCAGCTAAAGGGCACAAACTACAGGCTTATAGCTAAAATAACATGGCCATAAAAAATGCTAAAATAACCTTATGACAGAGTCTACAGGACTGACAAACTAGGAAGATCACTAATAAGTGATCTGGAATTTATGAATCTACGAGTCACCAATGGTCACTTCAACACAGACCAGCTGCCCTCCTTCGTCTTTCATAATCAAAAAGTGTGCACACTAATTGACTTTATGTTTTTTTTCTTTACCTTGTTCCATCAAGTCTCCAAGTTCCAGCTCACAGCGAGAAGCAAAAGTGAACATCTACCACAAGAACTGTTCCTCATCACCACCATAGACCGCTATGAGCCAACAGATGCATTACAGTGCATAATGCACACAAATAATGACAAAAAGCTTAAATGGTCACCAGACACCATTTTTGGTCTAACAGAGGAGGCCAAACAAATGTTGACCAAAATAACTGTCTGCACAATTTCCGTACAAATAGTTTGGGATCAGTTTGTTGAAGTGTTTGTGGCATCCAGCCTGCACAAATTACGGCTGTCCAGGCAGAATAACCACTAAGGAGCTACCAACAAGCCAGGAAACTAAGATACTAAAACTAAATCTATAAAGAGCCTTATGTCTATGTCAACAAAATCACAGAGATGCAACCTCAAAAACCGTTGTTTCCAAATCTAGAATCGCCTACAGGAAACACTTGTTGGAACATCAAAGGAATGCATCAAAAAACTTAGCAACCAAGCTTAAGAACAATCTTAAGTCAAATAGATACACAAGACTCTGAAAGCAGGTGAACAGTCTGAACAGTTCAACATAGTACAAAGCCACAAGAAATATTTCCGAAACCACCTAGCAGCAGCACCTTTCCCAGCACTTTGTCCCTCAAGTCACAAATTAACCTTGGAGCAAGAAACAGCTGGCCCGACATCTAAGGCCAGCCAAATGGAAGCACAAAACCTAAGCAGTCTATTTATTCAATCAGAAGCAGTTGAGCAGCAAATTACTGAAAGCCAGAGAACGAGGGTTCCAGGAATTCCTGCCACACTTTTCAAAGAAGACAAATCCTTTTAGACAACTCATCTGCTGGCACTTTACAAGTGCATAATCTCCTCCAATTCTGTCCCGCATTCATGGAGATGTTCAATAATCTCCCAAATCTTTAAAGGGGGCTCAGCAAATGATCCAACCAACTATCAGTTAATAGCCCTTCTGGACATTTAATTAAAAGTTTTTGTGGGTTGCCTCCTGGAAGAATTAGAAGCCTGGACAGTGAATAAAGATCTAATTCCGTTCAATCAAACAGCTCTCTCTAAAGGAGCAGACACATCAGCCAACCTTAAGGCAGTATCATTACTGTTTGATTAAAGCAGACTTTTCAAGTTACCTTTTTACTTATCATTCATAGACTATAAGGCCGCCTTTGACTGGGTAGACAGGGGCAAACTATGGACCAAACTTGCAAAGTGGAACATCTCCAACCATCTGCTAAGAGCAATAGTTCTTCTCCACACAAATACATGAGTGAGAAATAAACCGAGGGATGGCGCACATTTTTTCAAAGAAATACCAACTTTTCAGGGCCCACGACAAGGGTGCATGCTAGCTCCTCTTATTTTTTATCTCTTTTTGGCTGACTTACCAACCAGCTTAGTGCAAGTTAACTCTCACCCCCCCCAAAACTAGGGCACACCACTCTGCTGTACCTGATGCATGCCAATGGCCTGATCCTTCTCAGCCGTACCAGAATCGAGTTGCAAAGACTTCTGAACTTCACAGTTGAGTACTCCAACGAGAATGCCCTGACCATCAATTTGAAAAAATTTACAATAATGTCCTCCAGGACTACTCCCACTCCATGGCACTCATATCAGTAGTACTTGGGCGATAGCAAAATAGATGTGGTGCAGGAATACAAATACTTGGGAATTCTCCTAGATAATAAAGGGCCTTTCCTTTCAAGCCTTACTTGTAATTACTATGGCGGAAATCCCTTTCCCTCATGTTTGCATTCAAATGCATTAAATCCACCACAGGTTGCTTGTCCTAGCTACTTCTGCTAAAAGTGACTCAGGCCAGACTGGCTCCCACTATTGAATACGATGCAAAACCTTGAGGGGACGAGACAGAGTATTCCTGGAAAAATAGTAACCAGGCTCTTTAAAGCTAGATTCTTCCTACTGAGTCATATATCACCTGCACAGCTACGCTTTGCGTTTGGCCTGGTAAGACAATTATTAGCGAGGGATGGAGCATATATGGAGCTGTGCTATAAAATCAAGGCGGAAAGTCCTGGCCCACTCAGCTCCTCCTTTTGGGCGGAAATCAATCTGCGGTCCAACTCTTAAGCCAGGCTTTACCTAGACACCTCTTTGGAATCACTAGGTCTAAGAGGCCAATGGGAGCTCTTCAGTTCTTATCACCTAGCCAAGCCGCTAATTAACAAAGCATCAAAAGCAGATTTAGCACTGCTTAGATTTCCTAAGATACGGCATGCTTGGCTCACTCTGTCATCGTGCACCAAACTAGCACCACAGCCAAATCTGGGAACAACTATCAAACCTCAAGCCATGGCAGCCTTCATGAAATTCCAAATGGGATGCCTGCCAACATATATACATTTCCCTCCACAGAAACAAAGACACATGGCAAGGCGATACTTGGTTAACTGACTAGCTCCAGAGACACTGGTTCCCTGGATGTACATTTGCAAAAGAAGTATGGATGATCAGAGAGCAATCCTTCAGTCAATTTGGTTTCAGAGAGGTCTGTTCAGATGCAGACCCGCTGTTATGGCCGATTTTAATGGGAGGACGTGCAACTCAGCTGCAAGCTGGTGAAACACTTGGACATGCTTGAACTTATCCTCCTAAATCTTTAAGGTACAACTAACTTCTAAATATGCCCCAGCCACTGGAAATAGCACTGCCTTCATAACGGCTCCATACAAAACTCAATCAAGAATGTTTCCACTGCAGCTCTGTATACTTCATTTCAAGAATTGTCCGTCTCTCTTTTGCCCTTTCTGCACCTTGAACTGCACTTTACGGTATCTAAGGAAGCGTTTGATTAACTACGCACTAAATTAAATTAGCATTATAAGTTTTTTGTGCGTTGCAATTTTTTATTGAAAAAAATAACAGAAATACAGGAATGCAATACAGGACTGCTCATGAGAATGTGATTGGGTCTGGATATCCCATTGGTAGAGGGAAGTGCCCCACGATGCCGGGTGAGGAGGACAGTAACACTCAGTAGAGGGAGGGGGGACGATGCCAATAGTGTGAGGTGATACCGGTGTGTTGGTGGGAAGTATGACTAAGGGGGAGTTAAAGGGCAAATCAGAGTGAAGACCAGTAGTGAATAATAGGTCTAGGGGGATAGACAGTGCATGTATCTGCAGGTGGAGGCAGGAGTAAAGAGCAGACATGCCGAAGGGGCATCAAGAGATCGTGATCATGATCATGGCCCGGACAGTTCTGAAGATGGGGAGGTGGTAGGAGGGAGAGGAGGGGGAAAAAGGCGAAGAAGATGGGAGAAGGAAAAGAGGAAGAGGGAAAGAGAGGTTACACAACTTGTAATTCTGATGGAGGCAGGAAAACCTGTTTCAACTGAATTGGATGTGAATTCTTTTTTTTTTAAGTTTAATATATTTTATTAAGAGGAAGATTAATACAGTACAAAGATTCAAGAATAACAGCTCAATAATAAATAAAGTAATAAAACTGTTCATGGCAACTCGAATATAGCATGTACAAATAAAACGAACTTAGTAATACATGAACTGTATATTAAACAAATAATAACAATGTAAAAATAGAAAGGAATTTTAAGGAAAAGAGAAAAGAGTGAGGAAGAAAGAAAAGAAACAAAGCAAGAAAGATAAGTAAAAACTGTATATGATAAGTAACAACATTTATAGAATATTAGTTATCTGAAGATAAGTATACTAAAACTTTGAGGTTATAAAATAATAAGTATGAAACTATAAAAAACACAAAGTTAAAATCTTTTTCAATATATAAAGGAATATAAGACAACATATTTAATAAAATACAACTGTAGAGTAAAAAATCTACTAAGACAAAAAAAATTCCTAATGAACAATCTTAGCAGTATTTGATCAAAATTACGTTAATGGTTACCGTAATTTTTCCCTCTTGTTCGCTAGTAAATTTGAACGTGAATTGTAGCGATCTAGATGGTGATTATGGCACACCAAGTTCCACCATTGCAGATAGGAAACATTTTAAGTAGACTTCCAGCTGGAAGTAATCACCTGATAAGCTATGGCAACAAGCAGATCTATTAATTTAATACATATTTTATTATGGAGCCAGATATTACTCAAACTTCCTAAGAAAAGTGCATTGATGGAAAAGGGAACCTGGGAACAAGTAATTTTTTCAATGGTAGACCAAACATTTTCCCAAAATTGGGTAACCTTGGAGCATGAAAAAAACATATGAATATAGGTTCCGGAACCAGAGTGACTACACCAACAAGTGTCAGTTTTCAGAATTTTTTGTTTAAAAAAGTGAGTTGGTGTATAAAACATTAAATTGTAAAAATAATATAAAGTCTGAGTGAGATTTGCTGAGCATGCAGTGGAGTGTAATTTATCCCATATTCGTTGCCATAAGCAGCTACGCAAGTCAGAAAGTAGGTCTTGTTCCCATAGCTTTTCTATTTTAAATTTAGGACTATCTATTGAAGGAGTTATGAGGGTTTTTTATGTGAGTGCTGCTTTGAAGTAGGTTGTGATGGTGTAGGAGGCTAGCCTGGCTTATAGTGGGTACCTGATGGTACTTACACCTTGTGCCAGGTCCAGTTATCCCTTATTAGTAGATAAGTAGTGTTATAGCAGCTTAGGCTGATGGAGATAGCTATAGCAGAGCAGCTTAGCCTGAACTGGGAGACATGCAAAGCTCCTACTAAACCACCTATATAATATAGCACTATATCTTAAGAAACACAATACTCAGAGTTACTAAAAAATAAAGGTACTTTATTTTAGTGACAATATGCCAAAAGTATCTCAGAGGATATACTCCCCTAGTAGATAAGTAAAATACACAAAATATACACATAAACCAAAATCAGGTAAGTAAACAGTTAGAAAAGTAGTGCAAACACTGTAAAACACAATAGAATGCAATAGGACACAATAGGCCTAGGGGAAACACAAACCATATACTCCAAAAGTGGAATGCGAACCACGAATGGACCCCAGGCCTAGTGTAGTGTGTAGAGGGTCGCTAAGAGTGTAAGAAAACACTAGGGGTGTCCAAGATACCCCACCCCAAGACCCTGTAAAGTAGGAGTAAAGTTACCCTACTACCCCAGAAAGACAGTAAAGTCGAGATAGGGGATTCTGCAAAGGCAACAACTGACTGCAAAGCACTGAAGACGGATTCCTGGACCTGAGGATCTGCAAAGGAAGGAGACGAAGTCCAAGAGTCACGCAAGTGTCCAGTGGGGGCAGAAGCCCATTAAGCCCCGGATGAAGGTGCAAAAGGGCTGCTTCTGGGTGGAAGAAGCCGAAGATTCTGCAACAAGAGAAGGTGCCAGGAACTTTACTGTTGGTCACAAGATGTTCTGCGGCGTGCTGGAGGATGCAGAGTTGTTTCTACGCAGAAAGGCTGCAAACAAGCCTTGCTAACTGCAAGAGTCGCGGTTGAATATAATGGGTGCTGCCCCAGCCCAGGAAGGACCAGGAGGTCGCCCCTTGGAAGAGGAGACAGAGGGGGTGCGCAGCAACAGAGAGAGCCCACGCAGAAGCAGGCAGCAACTGCAGAAGCATTTGAACAGGCATTCAAGAAATCTGAGCACAGCAGTCGTCTCAACACAACAAAAGAAGGTCCAGAGAAGCCGGTGGTCAACTCAGCGAGTTGAGCAATGCAGGACGGAGTGCTGGGGACATGAGCTATGCTGTGCATGAAGGATTCCTTGCAAAAGTGCACAGAAGCCCTAGCAGCTGCAGATCACGCACCACACAGGATTACTGTCTGGCGTCGGGAGGCAAGGACTTACCTCAACCGAATTTGGACAGAAGGACCACTGGACTGTTGCGGTCACTTGGATTCAGCTCCTGTGTTCCAGGGACCATGCTCGTCAAGATTAGAGGGGACCCAGAGGACCAGTGATGCAGAAGTTTGGTGCCTGCATTAGTAGGAGGAAGATTCCATTGACCCATGGAAGATTTCTTCTTGACTTCCAGTGCAGGGTGAAGGCAGACAGCCCTCAGAGCAAACACCACCAGGAAACAGTTGAGAAGGCCGGCAGGATTAGGTGCTACAATGTTGCTGGTAGTCGTCTTGCTACTTTGTTGCAGGATCCTTGGCAGAAGTCAAAGAGGGAGATGCAGAGGAACTCTGGTGAGCTCTTGCATTCGTTATCTGACGAGAAACCCACAGGAGAGACCCTAAATAGCCCTCGGAGGAGGATTGGCTACCTAACCAGGAAAGAGCCTATCAGGAGGGTCTCTGACGTCACCTGCTGGCTCTGGCCACTCAGAGGTCTCCATTCTGCCCTCATACCTCTGCATTCAAGATGGCAGAGGTCTGGGACACACTGGAGGAGCTCTGGGCATCACCCCTGGGGTGGTGATAGACAGGGGAGTGGTCACTTCCCTTTCCTTTGTCCAGTTTTGCGCCAGAGCAGGGGCTGGGGGCTCCCTGAACTGGTGTAGACTGGCCTATGCAAGGAAGGCTCCATCTGTGCCCTTCAAAACATTTCCAGAGGCTGGGGGAGGCTACTTCTCCCCAGCCCTTAACACCTATTTACAACGGGAGAGGGTGTAACACCCTATCTCAGAGGAAATCCTTTGTTCTGCCTTCCTGGGACTGGGCTGCCCAGACCCCAGGAGGGCAGAAACCTGTCTGACGGTTGGCAGCAGCGGTAGCTGCAGAGAGAACCTCAGAGAGCTAGTTTTGAAGTACCAGGGGTCCATGCTGGAGCCCCAGGGATGCATGGGATTGGCACCCCAATACCAGATTGGGCTTGGAGGGACAATTCCATGATCTTAGACATGTTACATGGCCATGTTCGGAGTTACCATTGTGAAGCTACAGATAGATATTGACCTATATGTAGTGCACGCGTGTAATGGTGTCCCTGCACTCACAAAGTCCTGGGAAATTGCCCTGAACAATGTAGAGGCACCTTGGCTAGTGCCAGGGTGCCCTCACACTTAGTATCTTTGCACCTAACCTTCACCAAGTGAGGGTTAGACATATAGGTGAATTATAAGTTACTTAAGTGCAGTGTAAAATGGCTGTGAAATAACGTGGACATTATTTCACTCAGGCTGCAGTGGCAGTCCTGTGTAAGAATTGTCTGATCTCACTATGGGTGGCAAAAGAAATGCTGCAGCCCATAGGGATCTCCTGGAACCCCAATACCCTGGGTACCTAGGTACCATATACTAGGGGATTATAAAGGTGTTCCAGTGTGCCAATCAGAATTGGTAAAAATGGTCACTAGCCTGCAGTGACAATTTTAAAAGCAGAGAGAGCATAAACACTGAGATTCTGGTTAGCAGAGTCTCAGTGATACAGTTAGGCACCACATAGGGAACACATATAGGCCACAAACTATGAACACTGGGGTCCTGGCTAGCAGGATCCCAGTGACACAGGCAAAAACAAACTGACACACAAGTAAAAATGGGGGTAACATGCCAGGCAAGATGGTACTTTTCTACAAACCCCCCCCCAAACGGGGGACAATAAGGCTAACCTTGCCCAGATGAGTCTTCATTGTCTAAGTGGAAATATCTGAAGAGTCCATCTGCATTGGAGTGGGTACTCCCAGGTCTGTGTTCTACTGTATAGTGCATTCCCTGTAGGGAGACGGACCACCTCAACAATTTAGAGTTTTCACCTTTCATTTGTTTTAGCCAAAGTAGAGGTTTGTGGTCTGTCTGAACAATAAAGTGAGTACCAAACAGGTATGGTCTCAACTTTTTCAGTGCCCAGACCACAGCAAAGGCCTCCCTCTCTATGGCGGACCAACGCTTTTCTCTAGGGGTCAACCTCCTGCTGATAAAAGCAACAGGTTGATCCTGGCTCTCAGTATTAAGCCCCAATTCAGAAGCATCATTCTGGACTATAAACGTTTTGGAGTAGCAAGGGATTTTTATGACAGATGCAGAGCACATGGCATGTTTGAGCTCATCAAAAGCTTTTTGACAGCTAGCTGTCCACAATACCTTCTTAGGCATCTTCTTACTAGTGAGGTCATTAAGAGGAGCTGCAATGGATCCATAATTCTTAATGAACCTCCTATAGTACCCTGTGAGGCCTAAAAAGGCTGTCACCTGGGTTTGAGTTGTATGGGGAACCCATTCCATAATGGTCTGGATCTTCCCCTGCTGTGGTGCAATCTGTTCCCCACCTACCAGGTGGCCCAGATAAACTATTTTCCCCTGCCCTATCTGGCACTTTGAAGCCTTGATAGTGAGGCCTGCCTTTTGCACGGCCTACAAAACTTTCCACAGGTGGACCAGGTGATCATCCCAGGTGGCGCTAAAGACAGCTATATCATCTAGATATGCTGCACTAAAAGCTTCCAACCCTTGCAGGACTGTGTTCACCAACCTTTGAAAAGTGGCAGGTGCATTCTTCAGACCATAGGGCATCACAGTGAATTGATAGTGCCCTCCAATGGTTGAAAATGCAGTTCTAGGTTAAGCATCTTCTGATAATTTAATCTGCCAATACCCTGCAGTTAAATCAAAAGTGCTTAGATACTTGGCAGAAGCCAGTGTATCTATCAGCTCATCTGCCCTGGGTATAGGGTGAGCATCTGTCTTGGTTGCTTGGTTGAGCCCTCTATAGTCAACACAAAACCTAATTTCTCTTTTACCATCTTTACTGTGAGGTTTTGGGACAAGCACCACTGGGCTAGCCCATGGGCTTTGTGAAGGCTCAATCACTCCTAAGTCTAACATTTTCTGTACCTCTTGTTTTATGCAGTCCCTGACATGGTCAGGCTACCTATAAATCTTACTTTTGACAGGTAAACTGTCTCCAGTATTGATTGTGTGCTCACGCCAAGTAGTGGTACCTGGTACTTGTGAGAAGAGTTCAGAAAACTGACTTAAGAGATTTACGCAGTTGTCCTTCTGCACAGCAGTAAGGCAATATGCAAGTACTACTCCCTCCACAAATCCATCAGCTTCAGTGGTGGATAAGAGATTAGGGAGTGGGTCACTCTCTTCTTCCTGTCCCTCATCAGTTGCCATGAGCAGGGTGAGATCAGCCCTGTCATAGTAGGGTTTTAGGCGGTTGACATGGAGCACCCTAAGGGGACTCCTGGCAGTGCCCAGGTCTACCAAGTAAGTAACCTCACCCTTTTTCTCAACAATTAGATGAGGTCCACTCCATTTGTCTTGGAGCGCTCTTGGGGCAACAGGCTCCAATACCCACACCTTCTGTCCTGGGTGGTACTGGGTCAGGGCAGCCTTCTGGTCATGCCATTGCTTTTGCAGCTCCTGGCTGGCCTGAAGGTTTTTACTGACCTTTTTCATGTACTCAGCCATTCTTGATCTTAGGCCAAGTATATAGTCCACAGTGTCCTGTTTAGGAGCTTTTAAAGGTTGTTCCCAATCCTCCTTAACAAATGCAAGGGGACCTCTCATAGGGTGGCCAAAGAGGAGTTCAAAGGGGCTAAAGCCCACTCCTTTCTGGAGTACCTCCCTGTAAGCAAAAATGAGGCAAGGTAACAGGACATCCTATCTCTTTCTGAGTTTTTCAGGGAGTTCCATTATCATACCTTTGAGAGTTTTATTAAACCTCTCAACCAGACCTTTTGTTTGTGGATGAGAAGGAGTAGTGAACTTGTATGTTACACCACACTACTTCCACATTGCTTTGAGGTATGCAGATATAAAGTTACTACCTCTGTATGACACCACTTCCTTAGGGAAACCCACTCTGGAAAAGATTCCCAGGAGGGCCTTTGCCGCTGCAGGAGCTGTAGTGGTCCTTATGGGAATTGCTTCAGGATACCTAGTGGCATGGTCCACTACCACAAGGATAAACCTATTGCCTGAACCTGTTGGAGGGTCAAGGGGGGCAACTATGTCAACCCCTACCCTTTCAAAGGGCACCCCAACCACAGGAAGTGGAATTAAGGGGGCCTTTGGTGTGCCACCAGTCTTACCACTGGCTTGGCAGGTCACACAAGAGTGACAAAACGCTTTAGTGTCCTCTGACATGTGAGGCCAGTGAAACAATGGAACAAGTCTGTCCCAAGTTTTACTCTGGCCCAAATGCCCAGCCAAAGGAATGTCATGTGCGAAGGTAAGAAGAAACTCTCTATACTGCAAAGGGATCACCAATCTCCTGGCAGCTCCAGGTTTAGGGTCCCTTGACTTAGTATGCAGGAGGTTGTCTTCCCAATACACCTTATGGCTATCAGTGACATCCCCATTCTGATGTTTGACAGCTTGCTGTCTCAAACCCTCTAGTGTGGGACAGGTCTGCTGTGCCACACTCAGCTCTTCCCTAGCAGGCCCCCGTGCACCCAAAAGCTCAGCAGTGTCTGCTGCTAGCTCATCTGGTGTAGGTTCTGCACAGGGAGAGGATTCCTCTTCCTTAAAAGGGGAATCTTCTGGAGAGGGAGGGATAGTGGGCAAGGATTTACCCTTACTACCCCTAGCTTTTGGGAGCACTTGGTCCATTATTCCAGGATCCAAGTTTCCCTGTCCTTTTTGCTTTTTGGCCTGAGCCATTGTCACAGCAAAAATATGCCCAGGAATGCCCAGCATTGCGGCATGAGCCTCCAACTCCACTTCAGCCCAAGCTGATGTCTCCAAATCATTGCCTAGTAAGCAATCTACAGGTAATTCAGTGGCTACCATAACTTCCTTTGACCAGTAACCCCCTCCAGTTGAGATTCACAACAGCCATGGGGTGGCTACGTGTATTATTGTGAGCATCAGTCACTTGGTACTGCTGACCAAGTAGGTGTTGATCAGGGTGAACCAGTTTCTCTATACCCATAGTTACACTGGCTCCTGTGTCCCTGTAGGCCTCGACCTCAACACCATTAATTAGGGGAAGTTGCTTGTAGTTGCCCATATTAAGGGGACAAGCAACCAAGGTGGCAAAGTCAATGCCACCATCAGAGACTAAAACAGCCTTTGTGGTCTCCCTAACAAGACCAACCCCAACTACACTGCCAATGGTGAGCCCAGCTACACCCTTGGATTGGCTATTTGTAGTAGACTTCCCACCACCACTGCTATTACTAGGGGCACTAGAGGGTGCAGTTGGGGTTGTGGTAGTGGGAGCCTTGGTGTTTTTCTTTGGACAAGTGGCATCACTTTCCCAATGGCCTTTTACTTTACATAAATAACACCATGGCGTTTTCTGATTGTGAGAAGAGGATTTGGACCCACCACCCCAAGAGGATTTTTGTGGGCCTGAATGTTTTTTATCTTTGTCCCCACCCTTGTCAGAAGACTTACCATCCTTCTTCTTGCCATCTTTGTCACCCCCTGTATGAACTTTTCTGTTCACTCTTGTTCTGACCCATTTGTCTGCCTTCTTTCCCAATTCTTGGGGAGAGGTCAGATCTGAGTCTACCAAGTACTGGTGCAACAAATCAGACACACAATTGTTCAAAATATGCTCTCTCAGGATCAGATTATACAGGCTTTCATAGTCAGTCACCTTACTGCCATGTAACCAACCCTCCAAGTCCTTCACTGAACAGTCTACAAAGTCTGTCCAGTCTTGAAAGGAATCTTTTCTGGTATCTCTGAACTTAATTCTGTATTGTTCAGTGGTTAAGCCAAATCCATCCAAGAGTGCATCGTTCAAAACTTTGTAGTTGTTGGCATCACTTTCTCTGACAGTAAGGAAACTATCCCTACCCTTACCAGTAAAAGATAGCCACAAGATAGCAGCCCACTGCCTTTGAGGGACCAACTGTACCATACAGGCCCTCTCAAGTGCAGCAAACCACTTGTTAATGTCATCCGCCTCCTTGTAAGGGGGGACTATCTTATGCAGGTTTCTGGAATCTTGCTCTCTAACAGGATTGCTATAACAAACACTGCTGCTGCCACCATGGGGAACTAACCCCAACCTCTACGTTTCCCTTTCCACATCCAGAGATTCCCTGTCTAAGGCCAGCTGCTGCTGTTTTAGCTTCAGCCTGGCCTCTTCCAACCTCAGCTTTCTGAGTTATCCTCATGGTGGGAGGCTTGGGAATTGTGAGACACAGAAGAAATATGGGAATTGGCAGAGTTAGACCTGTCCCTAACTGGCTGGCCTTTAGGAGTGAAAGGTGCCCTACTAGTGTGTGACACCCTCCCACTACCAGTGTCACTAGATGGCCTGTTAGCTGGCAGGTCCTTGGAAGAACCCTCCCCAGCATCCTCAGGGGACTCCTCTGAGTCTTGCTGGGTACCTCCCTCCTCTACCTCCTGATCCTGGGATGGACCAGACTGGTTCTGGTCACTTTCTAGGAGAAGGCTAAGGAGAAGATCTTTGGTAGGATTCTTACCAATGGCTAAATCTCTTTCAATGCAGAGACCCCTCAAACTTTTAAAGTTTAGACTACCATATGTTGCCTGGACAACTGTGAGAGTAAGTTCTACTGCAGACATGATAGAAAGGGTTTAGGACAGAGAGAGAAAAAAAGGTTAGAAACTTTTAGAGAAATGAAAACAATCTTTGTAAAACTTTTCAAAACATTTGAAAACTTTTCTAAAACTTTTTAGAAAGTTTAAAGAAAGAAAGTTAAACTGTTGAGGTTAACTGTGTATATTCTGAAGTATTTGTTATATGTTTTTCTTAAGAAAAGCACCAATGACAAAGTGGTAAAGCAGTTACAAGTACTGATCCCACTGCTGTGTCACCAATGTAGGAGGCTGGCCTGGCTTATAGTGGGTACCTGATGGTACTTACATCTTGTGCCAGGTCCAGTTATCCCTTATTATTAGATTAGTAGTGTTCTAGCAGCTTAGGCTGATAGAGGTAGCTTTAGCAGAGCAGCTTAGCCTGAACTAGGAGACATGCAAAGCTCCTACTATACCACCTACATTATATAGCACCATATCTTAAGAAACACAATACTCAGAGTTACTTAAAATAGGTACTTTATTTTATTGACAATATGCCAAAAGTATCTCAGATGATATACTCCCTTAGTAGATAAGTAAAATACACAAAATATACAAACAAACCAAAATCAGGTAAGTAAACAGTTAGAAAAGTAGTGCAAACACTGTAAAACACAATAGAATGCAATAGGACAAAATAAGCCTAGGAGCAAGACAAACCATATACTCCAAAAGTGGAATGCGAACCACAAATGGACCCCAGGCCTAGTATAGTGTGTAGAGGGTCGCTGGGAGTTTAAGAAAACACTAACGGTGTCCAAGATACCCCACCCCAAGACCTGTAAAGTAGGAGTAAAGTTACCCTACTACCCCAGAAATACAGTAAAGTCGAGATAGGGGATTCTGCAAAGGCAACAACTGACTGCAAAGCACTGAAGACGGATTCCTGGACCTGAGGGCCTGCAAAGGAAGGGGACCATGTCCAAGAGTCACGCAAGTGTCCAGGGGGGGGCAGGAGCCCACTAAACCCCGGATGAAGGTGCAAAAGGGCTACCTCTGGGTGGAAGAAGCCAAAGATTCTGCAACAACGGAAGGTGCCAGGAACTTCTCCTTTGGTCAGAAGATGCCCCGTGGCAGAGTTGTTTCCACGCAGAAAGGCTGCCAACCAGCCTTGCTAGCTGCAAAAGTCCCGTTTGAAGATAATGGGTGCTGCCCGGGCCCAGGATGGACCAGGAGCTCGCCCCTTTGAGGAAGAGACAGAGGGGGTACACAGCAACAGAGAGAGCCCACACAGAAGCAGGCAACAACTGCAGAAGCACTTGAACAGCCATTCAAGAAATATGAGCACAGCGGTCATCTCAACACAACAAAAGAGGGTCCCACGAAGCCGGTGGTCAACTCAGTGAGTTGAGCAATGCAGGACGGAGTGCTGGGGACCTGGTCTATGCATGAAGGATTCCTTGCAAAAGTGCACAGAAGCCCTAGCAGCTGCAGATCACGCACCACACAGGATTACTGTCTGGTGTGGGGAGGCAAGGACTTACCTCCACCAAATTTGGACAGAAGGACCACTGGATTGTCAACCCACAGGAGATTTCTTCTTGGCTTCAAGTGCAGGGTGAAGGTAGACAGCCCTCAGAGCATGCACCACCAGGAACAGTTGAGAAAGCCGGCAGGATTAGGCACTACAATGTTGCTGGTAGTTGTCTTGCTACTTTGTTGCGGTTTTGCAGGTGTCCTGGAGCAGTCAGCGGTCGATCCTAGGCAGAAGTCGAAGAGGGAGATGCAGAGGAACTCTGGTTAGCTCTTGCATTCATTATCTGACGAGAAACCCACAGGACAGACCCTAAATAGCCCTCAGAGTAGGACTGGCTACCTAAAAAGGTAAGAGCCTATCAGGAGGGTCTCTGACGTCACCTGCTGGCTCTGGCCACTCAGAGGTCTCCATTCTGCCCTCACACCTCTGCATTCAAGATGGCAGAGGTCTGGGACACACTGGAGGAGCTCTGGGCACCACCCCTGGGGTGGTGATGGACAGGGGAGTGGTCACTACCCTTTCCTTTGTCCAGTGTTGCACCAGAGCAGGGGCTGGGGTCTCCCTGAACTAGTTCAGACTGGATTATGCAAGGAGGGCACAATCTGTACCCTTCAAAGCATTTCCAGAGGCTGGGGGAGGCTACTCCTCCCCAGCCCTTAACACCTATTTCCAATAGGAGAGGGTGTAACACCCTCTCTCAGAGGAAATCCTTTGTTCTGCCTTCCTAGCACTGGGGTGCCCAGACCCCAAGAGGGCAGAAACCTGTCTGAGGGTTGGCAGCAGCGGTAGCTGCAGAGAAAACCCCAGAGAGGTAGTTTGGCAGTACCCGAGGTCCATGCTGGAGCCCCGGGGATGCATGGGATTTGCACCCCAATACCAGATTTGGTTTGGGGGGACAATTCCATGATCTGTGACATGTTACATGGCCATGCTCGGAGTTACCATTGTGAAGCTACATATAGGTATTGACCTATATGTAGTGCACGCTTGTAATGGTGTCCCGGCACTCACAGATTCCTGGGAAATTGCCCTGAACAGTGTGGGGGCACCTTTGCTAGTGCCAGGGTGCCCTCACACTTAGTAACTTTGCACCTAACCTTCACCAAGTGAGGGTTAGAAATATAGGTGACTTATAAGTTACTTAAGTGCAGTGTAAAATGGCTGTGAAATAACGTGGACGTTATTTCACTCAGGCTGCATGGCAGTCCTGTGTAAGAATTGTCTGAGCTCACTATGGGTGGCAAAAGAAATGCTGCAGCCCATAGGGATATCCTGGAACCCCAATACCCTGGGTACCTAGGTACCATATACTAGGGGATTATAAGGGTGTTCCAGTGTGCCAATCAGAATTGGTAAAAATGGTCACTAGCCTGCAGTGACAATTTTAAAAGCAGAGAGAGCATAAACACTGAGATTCTGGTTAGCAGAGTCTCAGTGATACAGTTAGGCACCACACAGGGAACACATATAGGCCACAAACTAGGAGCACTGGGGTCCTGGCTAGCAGGATCGCAGTGACACAGGCAAAAACAAACTGACACACAAGTAAAAATAGGTGTAACATGCCAGGCAAGACGGTACTTTCCTACAGATGGGATCTGGGAATGACTGTGTATTAGTTTGGTGTAAGGAACAGGAAGAAAACAATGTTATGGCATGTGAAAGAAGTAGTTTCAGAATCTGGTATTGCTTAAAACATGTGGGAGGTAGGTTATAAGTGGAGGAAAGAGAACTAAAGTTAATTATGACACAATACCTCTGTGCATCCAAGTATGGCAAAGTGGCTTGCCATTATGTAAAAGATGTTTATTGTACCAAATAGGACTATGTAAAATATTTTCTCTAGAAGAAGAGTTAGTGATGATATATGGTCAAAATAGGGAACATGAGAATGAAAGCAATGATGGTATCCAATATTTTGGGGCTGCGACATACATAAGACATGTTCATGAAGGAAAGGAGAAATTAAAGCATGTTCTAATTGATACCATAGCTTAGTTTGAGACTGGAAATCATTTAGAAAGCATCTTTGACATTGCTTAATATTAAATGCTTCATGACATTGGCAAAAATTAGGAAATTTAACTCCAACTGAGTTCTTAGGTAGCTTTAAAAGATTTAAAGAAATACAAGGTGTTTTCCCATTCCATAAGAAATGTGTTAAAATCTCATCAATTGATTTAAAGTATTTCGCAGGTATTTTAAGAGGCAGCATCATGAAGATGAAGTTGATAATTCGGAGAAACATAATTTTAATGGAATCAAGTCTTCTCCACCATGAAAGAAAAAGAGGAGACCAATTTTGGGATAGCTTGGTAATTTTGGAAAGCAAAATGTCCATATTGATTTTAATAGTGTCTCTACGAGTATTACGATATAATATTCCCAAGCATTTAATATTGTCAGGTTTCCATGCCAGATCTGTACCTGCAAATTCCTGTACCTATTTATTTCAAGGCATTATTTTGGATTTATCTATGTTAAGCTTATACCCTGATACAAATGAATACTGATGCAATTGGTCAAAAATTGGAAAGGGAGGATTCAGGTTTGGAAATGTATATTAAAATATTGTCAGCATAAGCAGTAAATTTAACATGGACATTTCTATAATGAAAAGCAAAAAAATTGTAGGAATTTGAGTCTATGTTAAAAAGGTTCTAATGCTAATATGAAAAGCATTAGGGATAATGGGCATCCCTATCGTGCACCCCTTTTTAAAGAAAAGTATGATGATTGAATTTCATTTACTAATATAGAGGAGAGTGGAGAAGAGGATAATAATGATATTAAGTTAATCAATCCTGCGCCAAAACCTGTCCAGCATAGTGCCTGAATCATAAACTTTCAGGTTGAATCTGTCAAATGCTTTTTCAGCATCCAGAGCAATCACAGCTAAATAATATTTAAGATTGGGGGCTTTGCTGAGAATATTCAGAAAGACACGTGAGTTATCTACTATATTCCTGCCTTTAACAAAACCTGACTGTTGGCCCTCAATTAAATAGGGTATACATTTATTTAATCTATGACAAGTGACCTTTGCTAACATTTTACAATCTGTATACATAAGGGAAACAGGGTGATAATTGCTACATTGAGAGAGATCTCTTTCTTTTTAGGGAAGACGCAAATCTTTGCTTCTTTGAAGGTACCAGATGAATTGTTATTTCTGATGAAATAATTAATTAATTTGAATAATTTAGGGACAATTAGATTAGAGAATTGAATGTAAAATTCTACAGTTAATCAATCAGGACCTGGTGCATTACCAGATGGAAGATTTCTGGCTGCTGAATATAATTCATCCAATTTTAATGGCGCATCTGAAAGAGACAAATCAATTTGAGAGTGTTTGCGCATTGAAGGAAGAGAAAAATATTTCCTAATTAGATCATCAGAAGGCATGGAGTCTGGGGTGTAGTGGCTTTTATAAAATTCTGCAAATGTTTTCACAATAACTGCATCATTAAAAAGACTATCACCAGATTAACAAAAAATTTAACAGAACTCTTTTCCTTTCTCCCTTTAAGATAGTTAGCTAAAAGAGCACCTGATTTATTATTCCCTCCATAGTATTGTGCATTCATCTTCAAAAGTGTCCCACATGCCTTTTCAGTTGTGTCTTTGTTGAATCTTAGCAGCGAGTAACTCTTGGAGGTCCTGTTTGTATTGTTTGGAAGTATAGAATTTACATTCTTGTGCTTTAATATTACTTAAAATGGAATCTGATTGTTTCTCCATATTTTTCCATTTATTAGAAAAGTAATTGATGATAAAGCCTCCGGAAGCAGCCTTAAAAGCACCCCAAACAAATTGAAAGGAAGTGTCACCTGTGTCATTATTATCAAAGTATTCAGAGATAAATTCTTTGAATGCGGATATGAAAGTTGAATCCATAAACAAAGAATTATTGAACCTCCATCTAGATTTGAAGGAAGAGTTCTGGGGAATGTCTATAACAGTAGAAACTGCAGAATGGTCTGAAATTAAGATAGAGCCTATTTCTGAATGTAGAATATATTGTGTAAGATGTTTACTAAGAAAAATAATATCTATTCTAGTTTGGGATCGATGGGGTTTAGAATAGAAAGTGTATTCCTGAAGAGAAGGGTGGGTTAGTCTCCAAGAATCAGAAAGAGCATTATGTTTAATTGTATGAATGAAAGCTTTATATGCATTGTTCGGAATGAATTTGGTTTTGGACTTTCGATCTAAAAAAGAATCAAATGTAGTATTACAATCTCCTCCTAACTTAAGGTTATCAGTACGACACTCTAAAATCTTTTGGGAAATAACTTTCTAAAAACTAGGGTCTGGAGATGTGTGCCCGTAAACGTTCAAAACAGTCTATAGAATATTATGTATTATACATTGTATAATGACCCAGCGTCCATCATTGTCAGTCTCCTGCTTGACAAAATTAATGTTTAGTCTTTTATGAAAAAAGATTGCTACCCTATTTTTACCTTTAACTAAAGGAGAAAGATATACTTTCCCCACCCATTGTTTCTTAAGTCTTAAGCTTATGTGAATCTGCATTTGTCATGTGAGTTTTTTAAAGAAGTGCTAAAGTACAGGGTAAATGAGAAAGGTGAGAAAGCACACGTTGGCATTTAACTGGGTTCTTCAAACCTTTAACATTCCAAGTAATTCTCAGTGGTGTGTCATGCGAAGTCATCTATATACATTAGGAGTATTACTTAATTAGGAAATAATGAAAAAGTCCTGAAGGAAGAATAGAAAGAAAGAGAAGGAAGGACAAAGGGTAAAAACCCTTGAAAAGCATGTTAGCTGAGAAGGCACCTCAGGGAAAAGAAACCTTGGTTGCCAAAAAAACCTTAAGGAATGATAGTATACAGAGAGAGAGGAGAGCCACAAAAGATGGGACCAAACTCTACCCTGGCTAAAGAAAGTCTTAGTGGTACTAGTGACAATTCAAAAGAAACCACATTATATAAGCAATAGTAAAAGACAGGTGTTTAAGACACATAGAACCAAAACTATATCAGAACACCTACCGGAGTAAACAGAGGTAGAGATATATGATAATCAACAGACGACCACTACACATGAATGACACTGGAGACAAACAATCCGGAATTGCTGTCTATAGAGAATTATTAAAAAAAGAGACAAATACGTAAATACATGGGATAATATATAATAGCAAGAGGAAACAACCATGAAGGAAGTGTTAAGTAGACTCACTAGGGCAAATGCAAAAAATGAAATGTCATTTCGCTGTAGCTCCAAGTTCCATGTCCTTATGGCAATGCTGATGAAGGAAGTCCCGAAGTTTAGCAGGATCTTCAAATGAATAAGATGTTTCCTTATATGTTATCTTAAAGATACAAGGATAAAGTAATCGTATCTTATATTCAAAGATTTAAATTGTGGTTGAAACTCCCAAAAATGTTTACGTCTGGCAGCTGTTGCATTAGAAATGTCTTCGAAAGGAAGACCTTATGGTCAGACCATTGTAGATTGCTTGTGATTTTAGCGGCTACAATAATCCACATTAAATCGGTATGTTGAAGAAAAAGAATAATGATGCCCCTTAGCTTCACATTTTTCTCATATGCAGGTGACTTTGGACCCGAATATGTGCCCTCTGTATATTGAGCAGATCATTGTCTTGCAGCTGAAAAATAGATGGTAGTATCCGTTGTAAAAATGCAATCATGTTTGGTCCTTTTGAGTTCTCCGGGATACCATATAAATGGAGGGTATTCCTTCTATTTCTGTTTTCTAAATCCTCAGTGGCCCACTTGAGAGTCTCAATTTCTTCAGTAAGTGTGTTCACATTTGGAATTGATTGCTCACTCTCGGTAATCCTTTGTTCTGTTGCAGTAATATGCTGGTCAAGAGAAGAAAGTTTATCTTTAATCCTTAGAAGCGAGGCGCTGGGTTCTACCAGAAAGGTGTTTAAGGTTCTAAGCTCTTCCATAAAATCATCCAAGGTGAAAGGTGATGGTGACTTTGGAGGTGACCCTGTATCTTTTTAAGATGTTTAACTGTGGCAGAAAGCTTCTTGGTAGTTGCAGCAGAAGATGAGGGCAAGCAAGCTGTTCCAACATGTGTTGCTCCTTCCATTATAAATGACAAAGATTTAGGGGGTAAATTTAATTTTTGAGCCTTGGAACGGGCAATACTCTTAGGGGGTCATTCTGACCCTGGCGGCCGGTGGCCGCCAGGGCCACCGACCACGGGAGCACCGCCAACAGGCTGGCGGTGCTCCCGAGGGCATTCTGACCGCGGCGGTTCAGCCACGGTCAGAAAGGGTAAACCGGCGGTCTCCCGCCGGTTTACCACTGCCCGTTGGAATCCTCCAAGGCGGTGCAGCAAGCTGCGCCGCCGAGGGGATTCAGACACCCCCTACCGCCATCCTGTTCCTGGCGGTTCGCCCGCCAGGAACAGGATGGCGGTAGGGGGTGTCGCGGGGCCCCTGTAAGAGGGCCCGCTTGTATTTCACTGTCTGCTTAGCAGACAGTGAAATATGCGACGGGTGCAGTAGCACCCGTCGCACCTTCCCACTCCGCCGGCTCGATTACTAGCCGGCTTCATCGTGGGAAGGACGTTTTCCCCTGGGCTGGCGGGTGGCCTTTTGGAGGCCACCCGCCAGCCCAGGGGAAACCTCAAAATACCCACCGCGGTCTTCCGACCGCGGTACGGTATTTTGGCGGCTCCCACCGGGCGCGCGGTGACCGCGCCCGGCGGGAGTCAGAATGACCCCCTTAGTCTTTGACTTTGGCGGTTTGCCCATAAATAAATGAAGTCAAAATAATTTTGTCAGAAAGAGCCAAAAATAGATCTTTGTCTTTAAATTAATAAAAGAACATTTGCAGTTACTATAGATAGAAGCAATAGTAACGTAAAGCAATTGTAAGTAAATGCCTTACAAGAATTCTTCATATATAAAAATTGGAATGCCGATAAAATAACTGTATTTCACCTCAAGAAATCTGACAGGAAAGCTCTTTGCATTCTGTAAGGTAAATCATCCTCTGAAAGCAATGAAAATGAGTCAAATAAAGGTCATTACCTTCCAACACAGAATTCACAGTCAGAACATTAAGGGCCAGATGTAGCAAGCAGTTTTGCCCATTCTGTGTCTATGGGAAAATGTGTTCATACATATGGCCCTAAGTTTCCACAAAGTAAAAGACAAGAGTCATCCATTCCGTGACCCTGTTCACCCCAGGAATTCCTGACAGGCAATAAAGATGGCTTCAGAAGATTAAGTACATTCCATTTCCCTGCTGTTATCAGAAGATTTTCACCTCCAGGGATGAAACAGAGGCATCAACAAAAGGACAACACCTTCCGATTTCAAAATCTGAACTCCAGAGATAGCTATCTGGAGTCTGTGCGTTGGCTTATATAAGGAAAGCTGAGGCCAACCGGGAGGCTCAAGGTCTGGTGGCCATCTTGCACGGCGCTCACAACGCTTTCCCTTGGATGTGAATTCTATCCATGCAGTGTGTGTGAGGTAATTGACCTACCCATTTATGAATATGCTGTTGCCTTGTAGTGGCATTGTTTGATGCGCTATTGTTTTGCACAAGGCAAACATTTTGCTTGTTGTGTCTTTTGATGATGTTTTGGCATAGATTATCATACTTCCTTCCCTGGGCTTGCTGGCACTGATGCTTTCTTCTAGGGCTTCATACAAGCGATCAATTAGCCCAAAGGATTTGCAAGCTGTAGAGGAGACTCTAATGCATTCTGGTAACTGCTAACTAGTATTATAGAGTTTGTTCACATTGATAAAACAGATTTCAAATTGTTCATGGGAAGTGCACTTTCTAGTTTCTTTTTTAAAAAGAAAATAAGATAGAATAGTATTCAATTCCATGGCTTATTAAGAGAAACTCTTCCCTGCAGTATAGTTTGGAAAATTTTAATTGTGTCATATTTTATTCCAAGGATGGGTGAGATTGTGCAATATTTCGTTCATGATATTTCAATAAAATTATAGGACATTACATAATGTGGTTGGCTAGTATCTTGTGTGACTTTTGTACTTGAGGGACTGTTTCATGCCAATATGTCTCTCAGCTTTATTTTTACCGTTCAAACAAAATATTTTCAAGACTTATCACAAATATTTTGTAATGCAAAATTCACAAATTTTACTTAAAATGTAATACGCCATTAGAAAACTTTGGGCCAGATTACAACTTTGGCGGAGGGGGTTAATCCATCCCAAATGTGACAGATATCTCGCCCGCCGTATTACGAGTCCATTATATCCTATGGAACTCGTAATACGGTTGGCGGGATATCCGTCACATTTGGGACGGATTAAACCCCTCTTCCAAAGTTGTGATTAGGCCTTTTATGTCAAAAAGGTTGTTCCGTATAAAAATTCCCCAGTAGTTCCAATGAAAAACAATCATTCACTTTATCTATATTGTTGTATGCAATTGTGTTCTATCATTCATGCTGAATAATTTTGTTGAGCTCATTCTGTTTCCTTTTGCATTCACAGGGACAGGCCTATTTTGTTCAAGTTACTGCGCACAACATGAAAGGCTGGGGGCCACCCGAGATTGCAATTCCAGCTTGTGCTGTTCCTTCAAGTAGGTTTTTCCACTGAAGCATGCCATTGCCAAATCTAAATTCAAGCTATAATTGTGGTCAAAAAGTAGCAAGACTGTAATATTATTATCTGTGAATTTAGCAAGGCAAGCTCATTGACATATACTGTAATTTATGCTAGGGCCTAGGTCCTACGTTTGCACCTGCATAGACCTACAGTGGGAACTCTGAGGGCAAACCAGGACTATGTGCCTCCTTTGAAAAAGTGAGTGTGGTCTCCAGCCCAACTCATTGACTTAGTGCATGTATTGAGGAGGACAGAAGAAAGCAAGGAGTGACTGTTCACAAGTACCACACCTTTGTGCATATTCTTGTGGCCTCAGGTGGGTCAGGCTTGTGGTTCCCCGCTAGGGAGAGACTACACCTATTTTTGTTATCGTCTTTCCATCCCCATTTAAGCATCAGGATGCCCCTCTGCAAATAGTGATGACATGGCCCCTGACCCAGTGTATATGTAGGACCACAGTGTGGCAGCGACATGCCCATAGGAGTTGTCTAGAGTGTCTTTGTAATCGTCTTCGTAACCTCATAAAAAGTAGGCATGTAAAGGTGCATTAATTATACAAAGCTTGATGCAAACTTAACACCCATGGCATCTCGAAACTGTAATATGGTGCAGGATCGAAAGCATCCTCTTCTGTGCTTATGACTAGGTTTTCATGGAGATGTGGGAATTGCCCACTTCACAAAATGTGTATTAAAGGAGACAAATACATATATGTGTCCCCTTCCCAATGTACCCAATGTTGCAGTAGTGCCACTGCAGTGAAGGTTTATTGAAAATGAAGATGTGAAACTGGAAGATAACTCAAATATCTGTCGTACTCTGGGCCAGATGTGTAATGAATTTTTGTGATCACAAACTGTCTCGGTCTCATAAAATGCCTTTTGGCATATACAAACCAGAAATTGCTATACAGTAAAATGTTACTGGATCACAATTTGGGTTTGCGATCTAATACCGATTCAGAATTTGGAAGGGGCATGTTTAAAACGCTGCTTCCAAATATCGAGTCTAAATGGTATGTTTATGGATTATAATCAGGTATTGCTAAGCCATTTGCAAACTGTAAATGTAATGAGTCCCCAAGGAGAATGTTGAAGAAGCTCTTCACCTTTGAGAATGTTGAAGGAAGTATCAGTTATGTTTTTATATAGCTTTTTTTTATTAGACACGTCTAGTTTTAGTTTAAGGAAAATGGGCTGCATTTGGAAAAGAGAACACTTTATTTAAAAGCAATCAGAGACATGATGGTCTGCTGACCGCCAGAAGGCTGCCATGACTATGATGGCTGTCATTCTTAGTGGGTTGCTAATTGTGACCTAGCTCGTTAATATTAATATTACATATACAATACTGGCCAGTTCACAAACTACTATACTGGTCGGAAATTGCAACCAGTATTTTTCAACCAGTACTTTGTACATCTGGTCCAGAGTCCTCTGGTTCAAGCATAGTTTTGTATTATATTGATAATATTTTGTTATTTGCAAAGTGGCATCTCACGATTTACAGGCTTTAGGGTAGTGGCACCCCTCCTTAGGAATGGAAGCTTGCTCTGTCATGCAAGTCTCTGTATCATGAGATCACAGTTATTACTAGGCTTTGTAAGTTCAGACTCTCCCTTAGTTATAAAGATAGCACTGCATTGTGACTGCACCTGAATGCACATCTGGCCCTCAGTTTATAACTTAGATTTTGTTTTCTAATTTAATGGTAGACTCCTAAGTGAATTTATGTTTGAAGAAGGGAAACTCAGAATCAGTCCCAAGAAAGGTTTTAGCACTGGTGCAACAAGATTTTTTGGTGCCCCCCTCATGACCACCTTCTTCACTGATTCCCTCACTCTCACCGTCCAACAGTACCTCCCATCTCTCTATAACCCCTCTCTGACATGCATTTTATTTTGTTTTAAGGCGCTAAACAAATCAGTGCTGGTTGTCAGAGCTCTTTACATCATACACATTATTGAGAGACAATGTATCATCTGTAAATCAGTCTATAGGAAGTGTCACATAAGAAAATTAGAATTAGAAGGTATAGGAATCACATGTCATCGATCCAAGTAGGCAGTATATTAAAGCATGTTTGGTCTGGAGAAGCACAAACTCAGGATTCAAAACATGAAACAGTAGTTGGGGTTGACTTTACTAACTAAAATGTTTTGCTACACAAACAAATCCTTTTTAGCAACATAAAGTCCTAACCTATATTATGCAGCTTGCATGCATCTCTCTATAGGGCACTATTAGAACTTATTTATGAACAGCAGTAAGAAAAGGATCCCTGTGACAAAAGAAATAACCCACTGAGCTATTCACGTAAAATACAGTTCTGTATTTTGCATGTCACAAGTTCTTATTAACCTTCTGCACTAATTTATGCTGAGCCATAACTGCAACTAGACAAACGATCTCTCTCTGGCAGGAACATCAATTACCAGAGTTATCTTGACTTTTTTTATCGTTACCTGAAAGCTGCTGTACAAATAAGTACTCTGCAGGCAGTGCTCCGAACCCCATAAGTTATATTTAAACACAGGGCCCCTGAGCACAGCGCCAGATGCGGCTGCACCAGTGCCAATGCCTTGAAGCCGGTTCTCATCACTCCCAGACATAATCAGATACAGATATGTACAAGGAGGATAATGTATGGGATTCGTTTAGTAAATCGTTGTTACGTTTGGGGTGCATTAATGTAAAGCATTTGCCCAAAACGTAAGACGGATACTCTGCCAGTGGACAACAAGAAATACATTTATTTGTGTATTTATTCCAAACGAGAGCACCTGTCCCAAATGGTTTATATTGCGATATATTGAAAATTGATCCATTTCCTGGGCTACAGCAATATATGTGATCATTAAAACTATATTGACAACGGAAACTATTCCAGGGTTATGGTAAAATATCATAACAGAGCAAATGTTCAAAAAACATGATCACTAGTTATATAGCATATCAAAGCAGAGTGGTGTGTGAATTTCACATGTGATGATTATGATTATTTAGTTTGTAATGCCATGTAAGAGGTACTAAATCATGAGCAGTGCACTGGGACTCGTTATTGTTTGTGCAGGGAACATTAACTGGCCAAATTCAGGGTTGGTTTTGTTTCTTAACCCTAATGCCACTTTAAATGTTTTATATAAGGGAATTTTTGATTTGTGTTCATTAATATATTGTGAGCGAAAGGTACCATAACATATCCTTATTAAAGTTTTTTCAGTGAATGATAGAGAAATAAAGGCTACCCCGGATACGAATGCTTGGCGTGTACCATTCACATTTTAAGTACACAGCTCCTTGGGCTCCAGTAACACAAACAGCTCCTTCATTATGCCATTAAAATACATACAGACGTCCAGCCATTAAGTTGGCTAACATGTAACTGGTCTTACAACTACAAACACTATCCCTGCGTCAGGGGAACGCAAACATGTGCCTCCAGAAGGCCCTGGTGAATAAGCACCCTGTGACTGGAAACAATGACGAATGTATGAGCTAGTACTCCGGTGTTAGGCTTTCTTTTATCCTAAGGGTGGTAATTACCTGGTCAGTTTGCTTTTAGAGGAACGAGCAACCACATTATTGATCAAAGTAGGATTCTGGCCTTTGTCACTCTGAATTTGAAGAAAGTAGCAGTCTACCCTGTTGAAATCTTCTCAAATACTTTAACAATTCACAATAATCCTCTTATCTACGTTTGGTTTAGCCTGTTTGTGCTACTCGATTTGCTTCTACTGCAACAGCACTATTTTCCCTCAATGACTATCTCATCTCTGCTGGAAAAACTTTTTGGGTCTTGCATTTTTTTAAACTGTCCAGTGCAACGTTATGCCGCTAAAAACGGTGGGCCTCATTTACGCGGCCCGAGGTGCAGGGCCACGCAGCAAGTAGCTTGCTGCGCCGCTCTGCACCACCGGGAAAGGGCAGAAATGTATCTATAGGCTACAGCACATTTCTGTCCTCTTCCCCTGCGCTGGTGCACAAATTGCTGCCTAGTGCCAATGCAGGCATGGTGCATGGGTGCCTGGATTGTGTGGGTGATTGTTTTTGAGCAGTAAAGGACACCTTCCTGAACAAAAGCAATTCAGAGAAGCATTTTCTTCTTTCTATGTGCAGGACACATAGAAAGAGGAAAAAACAGGGAGAAATAAAAAATATTTCTCCCTGCTGTGTAATTCTTACACCACCCCTGAGGTGGCATAGGAATCTCACTCATTCCCAGACTTGTCTTTTGGGTTCCATGAGTGTTGTGTGGGAACAGTCCAAGTAACACCCATGGAACATTACCCTTTCACAGTGTTATGCGTGAAAGGGATCCATATTTACAAGGTCATGAAAAGCCACACAAGGTGGCTTTGCGTGGACTTCTAAATATGGGCTGGCACACTGCACTACTGGAAGTGTACACAAAATGACGCTTCAGTGGCACAGTAAGCTGTAGGGTGAGGCCCTGTATTTTGTGAAGTACACTTTATTTTTCTATTACTTCTGATTATCATGGGTTTGTTTTAACTCTTTTTCACTCTAAAAATGCACTCTGTATCTCTGTTGTTACCTTCATCACTTTATTGGCTTAGCTCTTGTGTTTATGTAAAGTATTGCAGATTAGTATTTTTCCATTTCTTCATTTACTTTTTATCTTTAAAACTGTATCTTTTTCTGTTAAATTCTGCTGTCCTATCATGCTCTTCACCCCAATTCCACTGTGACTAAAATCTGGTTGTCTCATCTTCATCCCAGATCTTCCAACCCCATTAAACTATACCTTTACTACTTTCTACATCCCCTCTTCTGCCTGAGGTATGTTTCAATCTCTGTATTTCATTAGAATGCCTGCTATTTCTCATAACTTTCAGAAGTATGATATTTGTAAAGTTCAGTCTTGGTAACTTTATGCGTATTCTGTTTCTCTATTTCTCTGAATTTCCTCAAAATGCATCTATTATAACTTCAGGAATTTAAGATGGTATATCCTGCCCACTCATGTTCCCCTTTCCCTAATGAACTTGGTTTGTTCTGTGCCAGTGATGCAGTTTAGTATGCTGAGATGAATCTATTCTACCATGTTGGTGTGAGGAGAATTCTGGCAGTTGATGACTGTGATAAAAAGCAGGATGAACACTTTTCAACAAAGCTATATTCTACTTGCCTGACTCCATTTAATTTTCTTTAAATTTGGCAATGAGGATGGGATGCTGTGTAGGGGGTAGCCTATGCTCTCCCCCTGAGGAACTACTCTCTGCCTGAACATTTTTCCAAATGTTGTAGCTGATTTAATGTTCTTGGAGAAGCCACCATATATTCTGTTGACGCATGTGTGTTGCTGCAATTCTAGAGCAAATTTACCAATTGATGGAAGTGATTCCTTATTAGCTGTGAATTATGTAGCTGAAAGTGTAGTTCTATGAGCCTTGAATGCCGCTGTTTAGCACCGATCATGCAGGAGTACAGAAGTTGATCTTGTCACCTTGGCAGTAGGCCAAGGCCACAGTGTGGGATTTGGCTACAGAAAAAGGTGGTATCTTTCGATCTTCCTTTGGTATGTGGAGAACTGTGCATGCCTTGTCAGCTTTTAGCCAATCATCTTTAGAGATCAACTTGTGAGATGTACCAGTGACTACAATAGACAGGGGATGTTATTGACAAAAGATAAAAGTATTTACCACACTGCCATATGCATTAAGGAAATAAATGAATCACACGATTTGCACAAGTTTTCTATGTATGAAAATAACATTAATGAACCTGAAGATTAGGTATATTAATAGGAAATGCATAAACGGAGGCTTAGGTCAAATAAATTGAGATATTATAGATGTAGAAAGAGCAATTACATAGCCAAAACCCCTATGTGCCCAGCCAACGGAGTGACATGCAGGAAATGCAACAGGAAATGTCATTTTACCAAGGTTTGTAGAGATACAGACAAAATAAATGTGCATATTGTAAAGACAGAAGGTGTTGAGTAAGAAAAAAATTGCCTGAAAGTTGAATCTTTTTTAAAGAGGGAGAAGTGAACTATCCCACTTGCAACATAGGTCTTGATGCTGTAGCTTTTGAACTATTTCCGGATACTTCATCTCCTTACACCTTGATAGATGAAACAGTGTTCACAGATATGTCTATGGGAACAAATTACATGTTAGAAAAACCTTACAGAAAAACAGGAAGGGTATATCAAAGATCCCATTCCTTTAGTTGGCATGCTGAAAATGCACATCACTTTGAAAGACAAAGCAACAGTGGGTAAAGTCTATGCACCCAAGCAAGGGTCAAATTTGCTGGGGTGGAAACACCAAAAATATCTTTGGATTAATTTGGATTCAAATAATGAAGAGCAAGTTCTATTAGTTGGCAGATCTGTTAATGAGCTAAAGGTGTCTAATGAGTTTCCTGAAGTGTTCTGTGATGAATTGGGCCTGCTTTTTACATAGGATTAAATTAAAAGCTAATGTAGTTCCTAAGGAGCATAAGGCTAGACCAAATCTTTAACTCATTATAGAACCCTTGATTAAAGATCTCAGTAGGGTGGTATCTCTAGGTATTATTGAGAAAAGTGTTTGTTCAGAGTGCTTTTTCCTAGTTGTGATCACCACTAAAGATGGTGGTAATGGCATACGTTCATCTGTAGACCTCAGAAATCTGAATTTCAGTATATGGGTTGACAGACACCCTCCTTACCCAAAATCAATGAGCTGTTAAGCCTCATCTATGAAGCTAAGATATTCATTGTACTTGACCCTTAATCAGAGTACCACCAGTTAGCTCCTCATCAGATTCTAGAAGTCTACATCATTCATAACACCTTTGGGGTATACAGGTTATGTTTGCTGTTTGGTTAGCATCCGCTGAAGCAGTTTACCAATCAATCATCCAACATATTTTACAAAGCATACAGAGTGTGCTGTGCTTCCAAGATGATATCCTATTATACAGTACATCTGAATTAGAACACACCACCATGAGAAAAGTCCTAAAAAGTCTCAAGGAAGCTGGGCTCATCATAAAAATTTTAAAGTTTAAGATTAGAGAAAGGTCATTGGATTACTTTGGACATGCTACCTCAGGGGAATAGGAGCTAAACAAGAGTACAATTTAATTGACTCTGTAAAACTTGTACCACCTTCCATGATTACAGAAGAACTTCAAAACATGTTTAAGTTAAGTGGAACACATGGTAAAATTTGTCACAAATTTTGCTGGCCAAATACATCCTTTGATTTCCTTACTTAAGAAAGGAGCTTTCTGAGTTTAACAAAGAGTGCCAGCATATTTTTACAAAAATTGTAAGTGCTGCACACATAGCTTTAATGTCAAATGCAAGAAAGCATTTACTACTGATGTCAACAACAAAGGTGTGAGTGTCACTTAATCCCATTTTGTAGAAATGCA
The DNA here is from genome assembly GCF_031143425.1 of Pleurodeles waltl. Lineage (NCBI taxonomy): Eukaryota > Metazoa > Chordata > Amphibia > Caudata > Salamandridae > Pleurodeles > Pleurodeles waltl. The sequence goes on along the minus strand of NC_090446.1, from coordinate 1,076,256,092 downwards.
GAGCATAATTATTCAGCTGTAGAAAAGGAGACTTTTGCATTCTCTTGGCTATTAACCATTTCACATTCTACTTGTGGAGTTCACCTTTTGCCTTAAGAACGGATCATAAATAACTAGTGTCAGTTTGCTGTGCTAAAATCACCATCTTCTGAGCTTTCAGGAACACACTGAAATTAATAAAAATAATCTTACTAAATTTGGTAGTCCATGTTACATAATCCTTGTGCTTTCACGTGTAAGCACGTCAGACCTTACTAATTAAACTTACAAGGGAGACAAGTATAGGCCGATGGAACATTTGACTGCACTTCAAGTTTTTCAGTGCATCCATTGTCTCCTCTTGGGAAGGTCAGTCTTACACATACTACATTAAACATTGTTTCACTAGCAAGTACAGCATCTTCTAGCAAGCAGTTTCTCATGAGAACAAACTTCAGCTACGAGCACATGGTCAGTACAGTGGAAAATCACAATTTAATTCTGTAAGCATCTATTTGATAAAATGCCTAAGAAATGCAGCTTGACATGAGGTTGTGCAACTAGGCCAAGACCTCGCTAAGTTAAGGCCTACAATTAATAAAGCTAATACATAATACATAACTCTTTATATGACGTGTTACTACACTAATCAAACATAAGCTCAACATTTCATATGAATAAGCCATTAATAAGTACACTTCGTGAATATTGACGGCCACTCGGGTAGGTGCGCCTTCAAATGCGTGCATCATTGTGAATACACTCAGCATTAACACACCCTAATATGAATTTGTATTGCAAGCAGGTGTGAAACCGATGGGTGATGCCAGAAAGCTGTACATTTCTATGAAGTAGACAGAATTGTGAATACAGCAATGGGTCTTTTGTGTAGATCCCTCAAGGTTTTCCTAAAGAAACTTAGGGACAGAATTAAGAAATGTGGTGCTGCACCCAAAGTAGCGCTACTTTGCTTGAAACCTTCAACGCCCCCCTATCGCCACTGTATGTGTGCCGTGTTTAAAATACGGTGTACCTTGGAGCAGGGTAGGGGACAACAGTGTCAACATTTTTGCTGCTATTGATGTACTGTTCAGGGTAAGCTCCAAAATGTTGGTGCTAACCCTGAACAGTACATAGGGGTCCATTATAAGTAATGGTATGCCCCCTTTTAAAGCTGAGAAAATGGTACAAAGCAATCTGGGGGGACACCACTCCACTCCCCCTCCCCTTCATATGGCCCAGCTCTGCTCCTCCCTACACATGCTGGCTGAGCCAGCAGCTTAAAAATAAAACAATATTAAAATATTGTTTTATTTTTTAGCTGCTGGCTCAGCCATTGGGGAGACGCTTTTTACCATTGCCAAGGAACCGACCCTGTTCTCACACTTATTCTGGATGCCTCCACCTCTCCCACAACCGTCCCAGATGCTTGGAAACATGCAACTGCCCCCCTATTGCTGAGGGAAAACTCAGCAGACCTTTAAACACTCAACAACTACAGACTGATCCCCCCGTTAGCATTCCGACCATGGTCTTGAAGAGAATCATTAACACACGTCTCACCAAATGCCACAATTACCACAAACTTCTTTACACCTTTCAGTCTGGTTTCAGACCCAGCCACAGCACAGAAAGTGGATCTGCTCCTTGCTTACTCAGAGGACCCAGTCAGCTTGGCACTGTACACCTCAGACACTGCCGACTTCTCCAAAAATCATCCCTAGTTCCCGCATATACATGATCCCTCTAGCCAGCATCAACCTCTCTCATGACATTTGTGTCCTCTTCTACCACCACCGCCAACAACTCATTCTTTCTCTCACCGACAAGACGCTCAGGACCCAGATCAAGTTGCATGCCTGAATGACCAAAATTGCAGACTGGATAAAGATCAACTGTCTGAAGCTGAAGACTGACAAGACAGAAGCCAAAAGAGCTGGGACTGACACCAATCCCCACCACCCATGCCAAGAACCTCGGGATCATCATTGACAGCAAACTGGACATGCCTGCCATGCTGTCACCGTCTCAGGCTTCCATAACCTGAAGTTACTGAGGAAGATCTTCAAATGGCTTTCAATCGACATCCAGAAAATGGTCATGCGCACTCTATTAACAAGTAAACTTGACTATATGAACACCATCTATACCTGAAGTAGCTTCGCTGTCTCCCCAGTCACAAACAAGCTCAATTCAAACCCTTCACCCACATTTTCAAGGCATAGCACTGGCACAGCATACCGCAACAATAAAATCTGCTTTCACAAACCTTCCAGACACCTCTGCTAATCAGAACTCCTTCTTCCACATTTCCCATGCACACAGAAAATCAGCTCCAATGGTCAAGTCTTCTTCCACATTGCTCCTAAAGCCTAGAATGACCTGCCACTACACAAAAGAGTCTCCTCCTCAATTCCACAAGAAACTGAGGACCTGACTTTTTGAGTCGTTCCACTGGGCCGTAGGTGTGGTTAGACCCACACCTGCTCAGTGCCAGGATATGCTCCCAGGTGATAGTGTGCATGACAAATCTGCTTAACATAAAAAAGCATGCACCGTTGAAGATGATGTGCAGTGCACTCACTGAAATGCACTTGTAACATGGTGGACAGAACTGCAGACACATTTCTCATGCAGAATGAAGGTGGCATGCAGCCAAAAGCAAGACCAATATGTGACTCTTTACTGAAGTCAGTAAATACATGGATGCTCATGTATAATTAAGAAATACATCTTGGGTTAGAGTCATTCTTTCAAAATTGGATGGACAAATTTTAAAGGCTGCACAGCTACTCAAGTAATGGCCCGGGGAACTGCATGTATCCATGAACAATCAGTTGAGGCAAATAGAGATTCCTGTTTATGGGGTCCATTTCAGTCAGTTTCCCAGAACATCATTTTGGTGTGGTACAAAGTAAAGCATGTTGACAAAAACAGGCCAAACTGAGATGGGTACTGGGGACAGTAATATCTACTCTCCTGCCTCCTTTCTTGCAAAGCACAAACTCTGCATTCGTGATAACAGCGACTCTTTTGCACAGTTGCAGAAATGAACTAAGCAAAGTGCTGCTCCTGCAGTCTTGTAAAACATCCACAACAATCAAAAGCGGAGACTACTGCTTTTACAACAGTACGTCTTTCAATAACAGTAAACTAAAAGCCAAGCAAGGGCATCAGTCCTCCTGTGGTGGTCTACAGATAGGCAACATATGTACTATATGTTCCCAATCAGTTGAGTAGCCAATTTATTATACCATGTGTGAGTTTTTTTAGCTTCCATTATATGGTTGAAGAATGTGGTTCTTTTTCTCTACTCAACCCAGGTGCTTGTTGTATTGGCCCTGTGTACGTCTGCCAACTGTCCCTAAACTGTGACTGGAGACATGCTCTCATCAGGAAGTGTATTGAGCACATATACTTCCCACCTGTTTGAGAATTTGACAGTGAGCAGTTTGTTGCACCACAACACACGGCTGTGGCCCTTTTGGAATCTCTTGCAAACACACTTCTGAGGGTATCCTTTATGGTGTTTTCTAATGGTACCCCAAGGCAGTGTTACAACTTTGTACAGTTCACTAAACAGCTGGACTCCTGTATTGAATTTATCTATGTCAAGGTTATGACATTTATGAAGGGAAGACTGGGCAAGCTTCCGCTGACAGGATTTATTGCAGTCTTTCCTTGTGTATACTCTCAGGCTGTTCACATAACCAGTAGAGTTCTCACAGTTATGTGCTGGCTTAACAGCAGTTACAATTTGTGCATGAACAAGGGCTCATCAATTGCTATATTCTTTCTAGGAGTATGAATCTCTCAAAACTTGTCAGGCAATTGTTGTGCAATAGGCCACATTTTTTATAAACTTTAATTGTCTGGGTGGTCCTGGGGCAATGTAGCAGAACTGTTACTGAAATGTAGCATTCCCTACAAAATCAGAAAACTGGCTCTGCTCTTGACTGGTGCGAACCGCATGAGTAGACCAATAGAACTTAACATTTGATACATGTGGTGCCTTGTGGACTGTATTCATCTTCAGCGTTAGGTCAGAAATTGGTTTCAGTTCCCCAAGTTTAGTTGGGAATCACCAGGGATGCCCTACAGTGAGGCGCCGGAGTGCCTCCTGTCTCTATCAGAAATTGTTCAGCATACACATTTATTTGCGGCCCAATTTACTCAATGAAGTCTGCAACCAGAAAAAGATAGAAGTCAATAGGCAAAAGTTTTGTTGTATTGACCTTACATTCAGCATCTCAAGTGAATGGGGAAATTACTGGCTGAAATGAAAGAGGAATCTGCCAAGTGTGCACTCTGTTCTCAGTGTTGTACCTGTCTGCACATTGGTCTATCCTATCACCAGCTCTTCACTGCACACTTAGGCCCATATTTAAACTCTGCTTGCGCTGAATTAGCGTAATTTTTTTACACAAATTCAGCGCAAACTTAACTCCATATTTATATTTTGACGCTAGATCCATCTAGCGTCAAAATATAGGCATTAACATAATTTTTGGATGCGTGAAACCACCTAAAATGCATGGAAGGCGTTCCTGTCCAAAAAATGACTCTAAGCCCCTAGCGTCATATTTATCCCCCAGTGGAAAAAAGACGCACAGGTGGTAGGTGGACCCAAAAAATTACATTAACCCCGTTTGCATCAGATTTTAACGCCTGGCTCTGACCTGGCATTAAAACGAGGCACATACACCACTATATAAGGAAAATTCACGGAAGGAATATTTGCTACCTCCAGGACAACATGGAAGTTGTACTGCTGCAGCTAGGCAAACGCTGCAGACATCCGCAATGACACCTGCTGCCACCACCTCAATGACAGCAACCCAACACATCACAACGGCACCCACAAAGGCAACGCAAGAGGCAGGAGAGGATATTTCGTAAGAGGACAACCCTCCTTGGCAAGGAAGGTACCATCAGGGCTTACCGTCTCAACCAGGAGTCTATTCTATGCCTGCTGAACCAGATTGACCCAGACATTACAGCAAGGCTGAAAATTCCCTATAACATACCACCCATCAGAAAGGTCCTGACTGTTCTGCATATGCTGCCTTCTGGGTTATTTCAGACAACAGGGGAACTAGTGGCTGGTGTCTCTCAGCCATCAATATCTGTTTACCTGCATAAGGTCCCAGATGCCATCATCCACCTCACATCCCACCCTGTCTGCTTCCCAAACACCCAGCAACTGCAGCAGGAGACCAAGCAAGAATCCTATCTGATTGCTGGGTTTCCGCATGTGCTAGGTGCAATGGACTGCACCCATGTGCGACTGGTGCCACCTGCAGCTACGGAACACCTATACAGGAACCACAAGCACACACATTCGATAAATGTGCAGGCCATTGTGGACCACTTCGGGCTGCAGTTCCAGGATGGACAATATGGTAGTGGCCTATTATGGGTAAGTCAACCAACCAATCAATATACACACAACACACCAACCCTGTAGGACAAACAACATATAAACCACAACCAAGATGCATAGGTATGGGACCACAGACTTACTGGCTACAACACATATGCAACATGCCGCAGTACACTACAATGATTGGACATCACAAGCGCAGACACCCACATGTACCTAATACAGCCACAAATGAACAGCCACACCACTTGAAGGACAGGACAAGATATGTACGCTCTGCATACAGAATAAGACCACAAACCACTACAAGTGTCCACTGGTTGACTACTAAGTGTACTTCACACACATGAGACCAAACCATCAATAGCTCCGCCATGTCAATGGCCTATAACATGAGCATGTGAGGAAAGTCACACCTTGGAACATCCCCACCTCATTCATGGATTTCAAGACTCATGCACAATCCACATCAAATGTCACCCAAGTGGTGCCAACCACAACTACATCCCATCTACACATGCTTTACATACCTGTAGGCTGCACATACATATGTCAAATGCACTGAATTACACACATCAGAAGACTAATGTACCTGTCATGATAGACAATGGGGCAGAATCATGAGAAATGGTGCCAAAACTACTCAACTGACACTTAGAGCCCCATAACACCATCACGCCTGTACTGTAGGCTAACAATAGTACACCATGACGCAGATTCACTGCTAAACTGGAATGTACAAGGATGACATAGTAGACCCCTGAAGTAGTATGAAGGACATGACTGGCCATACATGCACTGTACTAAGTGACCTTTCAGAAATATAGCAGAGCCCCCTCCGAAAGTCTGCACTGTGCATATGTAATAGGTCTGGCAGAAAATCCAATTACTAAGAAGATAGGACATACAACGGTACCAAATGTGATCATCTTGCTAAAGTATGATACACATCCTTGGACACCTGGGCACTCCTAATGAGTTTGTTTTTGGGAAGAGGCCGCTTGTTAAACTCCCATCACAGTTAGGCCTCCATTGTGATCTAAACCCTGCTTGTCCAATTAAAAGCATACTACTGGGCCTATTGGTGGAAAAATAATTTTCTGTACGCCAGCCTAGCTGGGAAGAGGGCCAAAATATTGCAGCCGGTTTGTAAGTGATCCGGCTGCAATGTGGCATTGTGGTGGGTGCAGCAGCACCGGTAGCGGTTATCACTGCATGTAATTTGTGAATTGGAAAGTGCTAAAGGTCTGTCCATGTGGGACCTGCCACTGCCCATGTCAAGTACATGGCCAGTGCAGGGACCTCCAGGGGGCACCTGACACTCCCATTCCACCAGCCCATGCAAAGGCTGGCAATTTGGGAGTCCAAATACAGAGGGCTGCGCTGCTTGCAGTGCTGACTTGGCAGATTAAGACCACTGGGACTGCCAGGCAGCTGGCAGGTGGGAGCCTGGCAGTGTTGGCGGTCCAAGCATGGTGGGTCCACCACGGCCATAATGTGGGGGTCATACTGCCACGGCTGCAGCGGTCCAACTGCCACTGTGAGTCTGGCATACTTGAAAACACCAGATAGGTAATGAGGGCCAAGATTGTTGACACAACCACCATCTGCCACTAAGGCCCACTAAGTGTTGCAATGCGTGCGTAATGCCACATGCCTACATCGATGGAATAGACTGGCTTTGTAGGGCAACTATGCTGGCCACACATCTGACACCATTATGCTGCGACGAGGTGGTAGCCTTCATCTAATATGAGGACCATGTTACTAAAATGGACTACACAAAACATGTTACTTACATGATGAGCCCACGTATTGGAAGCCAGATGGTCACATACAGGTCCTTGAGTGAGTACTGAAGAATGACTTGTACATCAACACTGTCAAATTGAACCATATTACAAGACCTGGAACATACACAACACCTCAAACACCTCTGAGTCACCAAACTGCAACTAACTACTGCCACAGAATATTCATGGTCCATCTCAACTCTTCACAAAATTTCTTCCTCTTATCTTTGCAGCTGACCAGGATTATGGCATACAGACATCAGTCATGACTGCATTTGCAAATCCAGATACCAATGAACAGCTTACCTACAATGAAGCACACCGGAAGACATGCAATGTGGTGGAGAGGAGCTTTGGCCTTTTCAAATCCCGGTTCAGTTGCCTGGACATGACAGGTGGAAGCCTCCTGTATGCTCCCCTGCTGGTATGCAAGATCATACTGGTGTGTGCTATCCTGCACAACATGTGTGTCAGAAACAATATGCCCTGGGATGGACAAGTAGATGTCCACAATGAGGAGGAGGAGGATGATGGGGATGAGGACCTTGAGGGGGATTTACCAAGCACAGCGGCAGGAGTCCGCAGGAAACAGACAATTGTTGACAATTTTTATACATAATCAACCAAAAAGTACTCTGTAAACACCTCAAATACATTTTGTTCAACAACCCAATTGGTGTCCTCATTGTCTAAAACATATAGGGGGTCATTCCAACCCTGGCGGTCGGTGTTAAAGCGGCGGCCAACCCGCCAACAGGCAGGCGGTCCAAAAAATGGAATTCTGACCCTGGCGGGAACCGCCAACAGAGACCGCCACTTTAACACTCCGACCGCCACGGCGGGACAAACAAACAGCGCGGCGGTCACCGCCAACAGACAGGCAGCAGACAATGTACCGCCCACCCTATCACAACTCACCAATCCGCCACCTTTTCCGGGGCGGGAGCCCCGCCGATAAAAACACGGCAGAAACAGACTACGAACGGGAAAACGCCCACCTCCACTCACTCCACGAGGAATCTGGACAGCATGGAACCAGAACTACACATCCTACCAGCTATTGTCTACCTGCTCCTCTACCAGGAGCACGAACGCCGGCGCAGAAGACAACAGTGAGTACTGCACCTACGACACAAGGGAGGGGGGAGGAGAAAAGATTACGGGCACACACATACGCGACACCCCCCCACCTACCTACACACCAATGCAGAGCAACAACTCAGAGCGACACCCCTCAAACCCCCCAGAAGAATGCAAAGACAAAAAAATATGATATCGAACTCCAAATATATTGTAAGGCTAAGTAAATAAGTAATTCGAACATCCTATAACTATATACACATATGTAAATTGTCCCGTGAAAATTGTCTTACAGTCATCGTACGTGGGCCAATGGTCCTCAACACATGGGCAAAGCCCACACAGGAGACCCGATTCCATTGGAGAGAACAGTGCAGGGGCATCAGATAGGAAAACTACAGGCACCTCAGGGGGAAGGGAAGGGGGGGCACCTCAGCCAGATGAGTCCACGACGCCAGATCCACGAGGGGCCTCCATGGCCAATGTTCAATCCTGGGGAGTGCAAAGCCACAGTCTCACAAGTCTTTACAGTGGGTGGCCTGCCCACTGTTCAATCCTGGGGAGTGCAAAGCCACAGTCTCACAAGTCTTTACAGTGGGTGGGTTGCCCACTAGACCCTCCTGGGGAGTGCAAAGCCACAGTCTCTCAAGTCTCTACAGTGGGTGGTTTGCCCACTGTACCATCCTGGGGAGTACAAAGCCACAGTCTATCAAGTCTCTACAGTGGGTGGTTTGCCCACTGTTCCATCCTGGGGAGTGCAAAGCCACAGTCTCTCAAGTCTCTACAGTGGGTGGTTTGCCCACTGTTCCATCCTGGGGAGTGAAAAGCCACAGTCTCTCAAGTCTCTACAGTGGGTGGTTTGCCCCCTGTTCATCCTGGGGAGTACAAAGCCACAGTCTCTCAAGTCTCTACAGTGGGTGGTTTGCCCCCTGTTCCATCCTGGGAAGTGCAAAGCCACAGTCTCTCAAGTCTCTACAGTGGGTGGGTTGCCCACTGTTCCATCCTGGGGAGTGTAAAGCCACAGTCTCTCAAGTCTCTACAGTGGGAGGGTTGCCCCCTGTTCCATCCTGGGGAGTGCAAAGCCACAGTCTCTCAAGTCTCTACAGTGGGTGGGTTGCCCACTGTTCCATCCTGGGGAGTGCAAAGCCACAGTCTCTCAAGTCTCTACAGTGGGTGGTTTGCCCACTGTTCCATCCTGGGGAGTGCAAAGCCACAGTCTCTCAAGTGGATGACAGTCTCCACTGGTTCTGGAGGGGGCTTGGTGCCCAGAGTGCTTCATCCTGCCAAGGACTGAGGTAGTGGATGCAAATCTCCACTGGTTCTGGAGGAGGCTTGGTGCCCAGAGTGCTTCATCCTGCCAAGGACTGAGGTAGTGGATGTAAATCTCCACTGATTCTGGAGGGAGCTTGGTGCCCAGAATGCTTCATCCTGCCAAGGACTGAGGTAACGGATATAAATCTCCACTGGTTCTGGAGGGGGCTTGGTGCCCAGAGTGCTTCATCCTGCTCGTGACGGACTCAGTAGCGTCAGTGCCCTTGACGCTCATGGTCCAACGGTGCTTGTGGCAGCAGTGCCCTGTTCAGCAGTGCTTGTGGCGGCGGTGCCCTGTTCAGCGGTGCTTGTGGCGATGGTGCCCTGTTCAGCGTTGCTTGGGGCGGCGGGGTCCTTTGCAGTGACTCAGCTGCTGGCGGTCCTTCATGGCCCAGAGGGGCTGGTGCTGGCGGTCCTCTCTAGCCCAGCGGGGCTGGTGCTGTCAGTCGTGTCTGGCCCATCAGGGCTGGTGCTGGCGGTCCTCTCTGGCCCAGCGGGGCTGTTGCTGGCGGTCCTCTCTGGCCCAGCGGGGCTGGTGCTGGCGGTCATGTCTGGCCCAGCGGGCTGGTGCTGGCGGTCCTCTCTGGCCCAGCTGGGCAGTTGCTGGCGGTCCTCTCTGGCCCAGCGGGGCTTTTGCTGGCAGTCGTGTCTGGCCCAGCGGGGCTGGTGCTGGCGGTCCTCTCTGGCCCAGCGGGGCTTGTGCTAGGGGTCCTCTCTGATCCAGTGGGGCTGGTGGCGGTAGCCTCTTGGGCAGCAGGGCAGGTGCTGGCGGTGGCCTCTTGGGCAGCAGGGCAGGTGCTGGGGGTGGCCTCCTGGGCAGCAGGGATGATGGCGGTGGCCTCCTGGGCAGCGGGGATGATGGCGGTGGCCTCCTGGGCAGCGGGGATGATGGCGGTGGCTTCCTGGGCAGCGGGGATGATGGCGGTCTTCTCCGCCGTGCTGCTCTTCCCAGACCTGCTGACTTTCTTGTGGCCCTTCCCACCTTGGAAGGTGTCGCAGCTGACTCCACACTCCCACCTGGACCCCTGGGAGCGACTTTGGTGGCTGGAGTCTTCCCCCTCTCCCGCCGGGCACTGGCCAACTTTTGATGCTTCACAAGTGGGGGACTGTCCGTGCTGTGGCTCCGTGCCACACTGGCTGCCCTGATGGCCGGTGCACTCCAGATTCCGGTGACTAAAGGCACCACTGGTCCTGGAGATGTTGTGGCTGAGGTGCTAGGTTGGGACCTGGAGAGTCAGGCCATAGGAAACGGACAGGGTGGGGGAGGTGTGGGAAATAGGTCAAGGTTGGACAGGAAAAGTTTTTGGGAGACACTGGGATGGGTAGCTGGAGGGGGTTCGGGAGTGGAGGAAGAGGTTGTGGTTGTAGGAGGTGTTCGTTTGCTGACTTTGGGTGAAGGTGCATGCACTGGAGGCTGTTGTGAGGTGGATGACTGTTGGGTGGGTGTGTGCCTGCGTTTGTGTATCTTGGGAGGTGGCGTCACAGACACACTGGGAGAGGACACAGGGGACGTGTGAATGGCAGTGGGAGTGGTAACTGCACATGAGCGGGTGTGGTGGTGTGTGTGCTGGTGATGGCAGTAGTGGCTGTAGATGTAGTGCATACAGGTGTGAGTGTATACGAGACTGGGAGGGAGGAGGGAGACGAGGAGGAGGGGGACACAGTGGAGGCAGTGGATGTTGGTGTGTCTGCATGTGTGTGATGCTTGCGTGAGTGCCTGTGGGATGTGTGGTGCTTATGTTTGCCTGAGCTTCCCTTGTGTGTTGACGTGCGTGCATGCTGGTCTGAAGATGTGCTTGGGATAGGCTGAGGTAGAGGGGATTGGGTCCAGGTGGAGGAAGTTGGAGGGGGGAGAGTAGAGACAGGGACAATGGCTGCCATCAGTGCTGAGGCAAGAGTCTGAAAAGCTTGCTGAAGGGCTAACTTTCTACACCCTGGATGGCATTCAAAACAGCAGACTGCCCAACAGTGAGGGGCCGGAGGAGGTCAATGGCCTCCTCACTGAGGGCAGTAGGAGTGACTGGGGCAGGGCCTGAGGTGCCTGGGGCGAAGGTGATGCCCACCCTCCTGGGTGAGCGGGCACGGGGCGAAGGCTGAGGGGCTACTGGGAGGTCGGTGCTGGTGGGGGGGTGGCGGTTGTACCTGTAGATGCGGGGCACAGATGTTGCCTCCACCACAAGGGAGCTCCCATCAGAGGACGAGTCTGTGTCACTGGTGTCAGCTCCTGTCCCCGCCGTGGAGCTCCCCTCGCCCTCCGTCCCACCTGTGAACTGCGAGTCTGTTGTCTCGCCCTCCAGGGCCATGTGGGATGCAGCTCCCTCCTGCTCCGGTGCCACTGTTCTCTGACTGATGATGCTAATGCACACAAGAACAGGGAGACCACAAAAAGGGGGAGGGGACGACAGAAGAAAAACATGTTGAGTGCATGCATTACCGCTACCGTTGGTGGACACAACAGACACAGAAGCCATCTGCACTACGCCGCACACTTGGGCTCCACTGTTCAATCCCTGGAACCTGGCCTACAAGGCTATGGACGACATCTGCACACGTGGATGACACAGGAGCATGACTAGGTGTACTTGGCACTGTACACAGGTGGGGTGGGGTGCCACATGGCCTGCCTTACGGAGGGACCTTGCCTACTAAACTTGCGCTGGCCTAGGGAAACCCACAGCCCACCTCCCCCACCCAGACACCTCCACTGCTCGCAAAATCAGCAGGATGAGAGTGTACTCACCCCCTTGTGGCTGCTGTGATGCCCCCAAGCACCCATCCAACTCCGGGTACGCCACCGCCAGGATCCTGAACATCAGGGGGGTCATGGTGCGATGGGCACCCCTCCCACGTCGGGAGGCCATCCCCAGCTGGGCCTCCGCTGTCTTCTTGCCCCAGCGGCGAATGTCCTCCCATCTCTTACGGCAGTGGGTGCTCCGTCTGTGGTAGACCCCCAGGGTCCGGACGTCCTTGGCGATGGCACGCCAAATATCTTTTTTCTGGTGGGCGCTGACCTACATGAATTGTACTGGGGGAAAAGAAATGTTAATACCAACTGCGCCGTCACAGTCATTGGTCCCCATCCCTACCCTTGCCATGTGGCACATGCACTCATCGTCGTTTCATGCACGCCTCAATCTCCCCCCCCCATCTTTCATCCACCCCACTCCACACAGGCATAGCCCATACAGCATGCTCCCAGTGTACTTACCTGTTTGTCTGGAAGACCTTAGAGTAGCGTGTACTGGGGGAGGACCCCATCCACGAGTTTCTCCAACTCCTCCGATGTGAAGGCAGGGGCCCTTTCCCCAGACACTCGAGCCATTTTCTCTTCCAGACCGAGGTCACAGCAGCACTTGCTGTGTAGGTCCTCTCCTTTCGATGATCAGGTATCGAGTGATTGAACAGATAGAAAATGGAGGTCACGTCTGCGGCTGTGCGTACCGTCACCGCCGGCATACATCGTCATTGGCTGCTGGGACCCATAGGGTCCAATGTTATCCAATGCAGCATTGCGCCGCGGTCTTTGACCGCCTACTGCGACGGTGTACAAATCCAGCGCAGTTACCTCACATCCCATTGTCCCACTTTACAGGTCAGGCAGACGCCATTTCAGGGGCCCACATGGCTTAATTTTTAACTGCGTCACACATACCTAGGCCTAGCCTCAACACACATACAGGCCACTTTTCGGATTATGATTCGTGTTCTGTGTAAGCTGTGGGTACGTACCTCTGAGTTAATTGACTCTGTGCTCGCTGTTGTCCTTCATAGGCACCGTCCGCTGGGACATGTGAGGAGATGGCGGCATCCTCCGGTGTACAGACCGCTGATGGACCTGTCGACAATGGAGGAAAGACATGTGATCATCACCTACAGGCTTGACCGTGCCACAATCCAGGAACTGTGTGCCCAGCTGGAGCCAGACCTGATGTCAGCTATCCGCTATCCCACAGGAATCCCCCCTCTAGTGCAGGTGCTGTCAGTACTCCATTTCCTTGCAAGTGGGTCATTTCAAACAACAGTGGCCATAGCATCAGGGATGTCCCAGCCTATGTTTTCCCACGTGTTGTCCAGAGTGTTGTCTGCCCTGTTGTCTGCCCTGCTGAAATACATGCAGAGCTACATTGTTTTCCCTCAGGTGGAGGATTTGCCTACAGTGAAAGGTGATTTCTATGCCCTGGAACATATCCCCAACGTCATAGGTGCCATTGATGGGACCCATGTGGCTTTGGTACCCCCCAGCAGGAGTGAACAGGTGTACAGAAACCGGAAGAGTTATCATTCCATGAATGTGCAGATGGTGTGTCTGGCAGACCAGTACATCTCTCATGTTAATGCTAAGTTCCCTGGCTCAGTGCATCATGCCTACATCCTGCGGAATAGCAGCATCCCTTATGTGATGGGTCAACTCCAGAGGCACTGTGTGTGGCTATTAGGTGAGCACCTGAAAGCAAATCAGTGAGAATGGTTGTCTGGGTCTGGGGATATCCCTACAGGTTAGTGTGTCTAACAGTTGTCCTTCGCCATTTGCAGGTGACTTTGGTTACCCCAACCTGTTATGGCTACTGACCCCAGTGAGGAATGCCAGGACAAGGGCAGAGAATTAGATGTCACCACTTGAATCGGTTTGTTAAAAAATATTAAAAACAGTGGTTGAAAAATGTCTGTAGTTTATCTCAAAAAAGAGTTGTCAGAAATAGTATTTTATATGAACTTTAGTTTTTCTCTCAGAGACAGCTACATCCCTTTGCAGTGAAATTAGCTTTTGGGAGCTAGTCATTATAAGTATATGTCAGCATTAAATTCTTGCATGCACCACTTTTTTATGTTAGGAACTTTAAATTGTGAGCTGTATGGCCGGCGTAGGAGTGAGTTTTTAATATTTAAAGTAGGTTTCTTTCCTGTCAGAAGGTGCAATTTTGACAGGTGTGCCCGTTCTCTTCAGCAACAAACTGCACAGGTAGGCCTGAAGCCATTTTTCTACACAGCAGTGTCCCAGTGTGTAGAGTTCCAATGCCAGCAACACAGCAACCAAACAATGATGGTGACCTTACAAAAATAGGGATTTTCTCATATATTTGTTGATTGTTGAGTAACTGTTGAGTAATAAGATGAAATGGAAATGGAAAATAGGAAAGTCAATAATGCATAATTGACAAGCTGAGCCAAAGGAGGTAGAAGATGATCCAAGCTGTGTGGCAAATTAGAACATTGTTCGTTCACTGTTTGCCCAGATAAATGCAAATATCCCTGAAAATGTTTGGTATAACCTCCTCTGTTTGCTTTATGGAAGAAGTAACCATGAACAAAATAGTTATGTTTGGGTCACTATTCCAATAGCTAATCAACACATGGAATCCTTCCATCTCTATTGAGGAAGACGGGAGTGGATTGGTGGCAGGCATGCTGTAACACTCCAAAGCCACTTCTACATAACAAACACAACACATTTATGGATCCTTTCTGTGATAGAATCTATGTTATAAAGTCATTACAAAATTGCATCAGCTCTCCAGAAGAATGCCACCAACATCACTGTAAACAAGCGTTTAAGAAATTGAGCAAAAATGAGAAACTCTCTTGCATTGGACACAGCTATCTAACAACTATCTGATTTTTAAACAGCAATAGAAGGGTTGGTGTTCCCTCTCTTGGTTTAGTTATGTTCTACATACATTAATGCACTTAGAAGTTACCTTAGCACCTCACAAAATATGTACTAGACAAAGCCTCGAAATATAAAATAAAAACACTTGACTTGAGCATAACATAGCATTGTAAAGGGCACCTTTTAAACTGATGAGGCTAATACTTTTTGGACTTTAGCACTTGGCACAATATATCCACTTAACTAAAACCTTCTAAATAAAAGTTAATATTGTTTTCAAAGTTTCAAATGGAAAAACTGCCAGGAGTATGTATTGCTAAATAATAAATGCATCAGAAATAATGATAAGACAAATGTAAAATTAGTGAATATGGAAGAAAACCTCTGATTTCTGTCTTATTTTAAGAAAGTACTTGGCGAAGCCTATTTGAAGCGATCAATATATTCGAGATTTGAACTCACCTTTACATATGTATACATTCCCACCTCTTACCACAGATGAGAATGTGACCATAAGGTTAATGCGAGTATGCAGAAAAGTACAGGCACCTATGAAAAGAGAAACATTCTGCATAGCATTTTAACAGAAACTCCATATTTTTCTTGCCTAGCCATTAGTTGGTGGGTAACATTATGACTCATCTTATATATTTTACATCATATGTATTAATCAAGTTCTTTATTGTAATATACTTGAAATTTAGTACTGAAACTTTGTGTGGTATGTTGCATCATTTTCAAATATATTTTATGGGTATCCTGTATTTGGAATACCAAAAACTGCAAGACTGATTGATTTATCATTTTAAGTAACGGAGAAGAGTCCTATGAAATTAAGCTTGCACAAGAAGGGGGATTAATTCCAAAGGAGAGAAGTACTGTGACTAGGAATATAGGAAGAAAACTTGTGTAGCGGAGTAGCAGATATCCCAAATTAGCAAAGAATCTTCAACTGAAAGTGCTAAAACAGCTGAGATACTTTTGAGGTATAACTGACAAGAGTGATATGCTGTGGTGAAGAAGCTGGAAACAGAAAGAAGAGCCACACAAGTCAACCAAGTCAGAGATCCTCATAACCAGCAATAAAATTCAGAAAACATTTAACCCCTTCGCTGCCAAGCCTTTTTCCCCTCAGGGGCCAGGCTTTTTTTTGCTTTTTTGGAGCAGTTTACGCTTAGGCCCTCAAAACGTTTTGTCCAAATAAGCTACGCATGCCAAATTTGTGTCCTTTATTCAACATCCTAGGGATTCTAAAGGTACCCAGAGTTTGGGGGTCCACTGGAGGAGACCAAGAAATTAGCCAAAATACAGCCAAAATGTTTTTTTCAAACTAACGGGAAAAAAGGGCTGCAGAAGAAAGATTGTGGTTTGCTCTCTAAAAATGGCATCAACAAAGGGTTTGCGGTGCTAAGATCACCATTTTCCAGCTCTCAGGACAGACAGCCTTGAATCAGAAAACCACATTTTTCAATACAGTTTTGCCATTTTATTGGGACATACCCCATTTTTACTATTTTTGTGCTTTCAGCCTCCTTTGAGTTAGTGACAAAAATGGGTATGAAATCAATGCTGGATCCCGGACTGCAGAACATTTCTGAAAAGTAGACAAAATTCTGAACTCAGCAAGGGGTCATTTGTGTAGATCCTACAAGATTTTCCTACAGAAAATAACAGCTGAAATAAATAAAGACAGCCTTTTTTCTCCATGTTTTACTCTAACTTTTTCCTGCAATGTCAGATTTTCAAAAGCAATGTACCATTATGTCTGCTGGACTCCTCTGGTTGCGGAGATATGTAGGGCTTGTAGGTTCATCACCAACCTTAGGAGCCCAGAGCCATTAAATGAGCAGCACCTTGCAAAGGGTTTTCATTTTATACTGGGTATACAGCAATTCATTTGGTGAAAGAGTGCAAAATAGGTATCAAGGAAACCTTTGTATTTCCAAAATGGGCACAAGATAAGGTGTTGATAAGAAGTAGTTATTTGCACAGCTCTGAATTCTGGGGTCCCCATATTAGCATGTGAATTACAGACCATTTCTCAAATAGATGTATTTTTTACACACTGTCTTACATTTGGAAGGAAAAAATGTATAGAAAGACAAGGGACCATAACACTTGTTCTGCTATTCTGTATTCCCCCAAGTCTCCCAATAAAAATGGTACCTAACTTGTGTGGGTAGGCCTAGTGTCCGTGACAGAAAAAAGGTAACTCACTTGCGTGAGTAGGCCTAGTGCCCGCAGCAGAAAATGCAACCTGGACACATCACATTTTCCCAAAGAAAACAGACCTGTTTTTTGCAAAGTGCCTAGCTGTGGATTTTGGCATCTAGCTCATCCGGCACCTAGGGAATCCCACTAAACCCAGGCATTTTTAAAAACTTGACACCTCGGGAATCCATGATCGGGTGACTTGTGGGGCTCTCACCAGGTTCTGTCACCCAGAATCCTTTGCAAACTTCAACATTTGACAAAAAAACACATTTTCCTCACAGTTTGGTGACAGAAAGTTCTGAAATCTGAGAGGAGCCACAAATTTCCTTCCACCCTGCATTCCCACAAGTCTCCCGATAAAAATGGTACCTCACTTGTGCAGTTTTTTAAACTAGACACCTAGGGAAACCCAGGATGGGGTAACTTGTGGTGCTTTCACCAGGTTCTGTTACCCAGAATACTTAGCAAACTTCAAAATGTGTCAAGAAAATACTTTTGCCTCATATTTTGGTGCTGCAAAGTTCTGGAATCTGATCCACAACCTTCTGTCTACCCAGGGTTCCCCCAGGTTTCCTGATAAAAATGGTACCTCACTCGTGTGGGTGAGCTTAGTGCCCGCGACAGGAAATGCCCCAAAACACTATGTGGAAACTTCAAAATGATCAAATAGAAAACTACCTGCTTTTGCAGGGAGCACATGCGTTTTTGGTCCTGGGCTCAGAAGCCATCTAGGGAAACCTACCAAACCCAAACATTTCTGAAAACTAGACAGCGAGGGAGTCCAGGGAGGTGTGACTTGCGTGGATCTCCCAGTGTTTTCATACCTGGAATCTTCAGCAAACCTCAGATTTAGCAAAAAAAAAACAATTTTTTCCCACATTTCTGTGTGGGATCACTGCACCGGGTCATTTTTCCTACCACCCAATGTTCCCACCTGTCTCCTGGTAAAAATGATACCTCACTTGTGTAGGTGGGCCAAGTGCTTGTGACAGGGAAGAGTCAAAAACATGTAAAAAATGCAGGGGAACCAAAGTGGGTCCAAAATGGCAGTTTGAAAAAAAAAGCTTTTAGGCTGACAAGTGGGGCAGAATTTTTATCGGTATAGATGCGACAATGCTGACTGGTAGCATCCCAAAGTCCAAAAAGTGCAGCCCTCACCATTCCAAGTGGGATGATTTTGAGAGTTAGCCAAGCTCTCATGTCCCGAATGTATAACCAAAACCCAAAATTGTCAAATGTCCTCTTACTTGCCATGGGATAAAATGTTTTAGTGTGCGGGGGAGAGCTGAAAGACTGTTATCCCCATCAGTCGGGGTGGGGGCATAGCCATGCCCATACTGGTTGGTAGCCGCCACCCCACTATTATTATTTTTTTTTATTCCCTGGCATTTAGTAGGCTTTCTGCCCCCCCGGGGAGTGGGTCGGGGATACATATTGGGCAGAACAACTTTGTCCCCATTTATTTGGGGTGGGGGTATGGCCATACCCCACCCTCTTTTTTTGAAAAATAATCTCTCCTGGTCTCCGGTTGGCTTTCTACAAAAATAGGCCAATCTGCCCCGCAGGGAGGCAGAAATTACCCACAGTAATGTGCCCCCATGGGGAGCGACCCTTGTCCAAGTGGCTGCTCCCACAAACACACACACACACACACATCAATCCCTGATGCCTAAGTGGTTTCTGTCCCCCCCCGGGGCAAATCGGCCTAATAGATATAGCTGATATGCCCTCAAGGGGGGGCAGAAATAGCCTAAAATAAAATTGCCCCCCCAGGGTAGCGACCCTTGCCTGAGTGGTCGCTCCCTGTCTGTAAAAAAAAACAAAAAACTAGTGCCTAGTGGTTTTTGCCCCCCAGGGGGCAGAAATGGCCTAAAATAAATCCCCCTCCCCGGGGAGCGACCCTTGCCTAATGGGTGGCACCCCTTGCGTGAAACTGACTAAACAAAAAAAGATTCCTGGTGTCTAGTGGTTTCTACCCCCAAGGGGGCAGGAAAGGCCAAAAAATCATTTGCCCCCAGGGGAACGACCCTTGCCTAAGGGGTCGCTCCCCTCCTGTAAAAAAAAAAAAAACAGTAAACAATCCCTGGCTTCTAGAGATTTCTGCCCCCTCTGGGGCAGATCAGCCTAATTACAGTAGGTTGATCTGCCCCAATGGGGGGGCAGTAAAGGCCTTAAAACAATTGCTGCTGGGGAGCGGCCCTTGCCAAAGGGGCCGCTCCTCTTATTCACAAATGTATAAAATAACAAAATCCCTGGTGTCAAGTGGACATTTCTGCAGCCCAATTGCTTCACGGTCGGGCTGCAGAAATGCTCAGAGAGACATCAAAGGAAAGGAAACGAAAGGCCTTTCTTTTCCTTTGATGCCTCTTCTGCCCCTGGCTGTGATCGGAAGAGAAATGGTTTTGCATTTCTTTTCCGATCTGCACTGGAAGGGAGGCAATCTTATCAGATGTCACAGAGGTGGGGGGTTCGGGGTGGAAGGAGAAGTGATTCCCCTTCTATCCCAGATGGGGAGGTGTGGGAGGGAGGCCCACGAGGGACCACTAGTGCTTCTCCCGTGGCCAAGTCGAGGACAATCTGGTCTTGTCCTTGGCATGCAGCAACCATGGCCGTGGACAAGACCAGCTGTACTGGGCACCCAAGGGGTTAAAAAGAAAAGAAATTGCAAGGCTCTGGCTCAAAACATCACGGTAAGAGATTCAGCATTATTTCCATGTCTGGCTGGAAAAACTCAATTTAAGGTAATAAAAAGTATGAGGAGCATATGGAGTGTTGGCATCAGACATAAATTAAAAGGTGTTATCTCAAGCATTACCACCTTCCCATCAAACAAAATACTGCTGCTTATCTTTGCAGATGACCAGCATTTTTCCACCAGCCATTAATCAGTATCAGTGATGGGGAGACGATTCATAGTTCCAAACATAATCATAAAATAAGTAACAAGAGTAGTTACTAAGCAAGCTAATATAGATGGAAGTTGTGGATAAAATTGGTGATGAAAGCTATTTTATATATCCATTTTTGCAGACTGGACTGCTTCTGCCTCTAAGTATAGTGAGAGCATGCAAATGCATCTTTGGTAGAGTTGCCATGATTCAGAAGTAATTTCCTGATTAGTACAACTTGATCTTTGTATAGCTTTCTCTAATGGATGTTGTACAGTCACACCCAAATACAATAGGAAGAAGTATATTGTGATCAGTTGTGAGAACTAAGTGTGTACAATGTAAAAGGAAAATGACTGACGGCTTTAGCCACTCTCAGCTCTTTTCCCTATGTTCAAATAGTTTGATAATCTTCAAAAACCAGGTCCTATTCCAGTCACAGCTATTTTATTTTCAGCTATTCAGAAAGTCCTATCTTTGATCTGACTTGTTCTCAGCTCCTTATTCATATAAAATATTTTCACATTTCCTGAAAGCTCAAGCCTGAAATCTGTTTCTGGGTCAGCTCAGGGTTGTTTTGGAACCTCAAGTCCATAACGAGCTGAGTTTTCAAGTGGCTTCTGTCTGCCTTCTTTCCTGTAAGCTGGATGTGGTGTTATGGCCAGAGCTATTGAACTTGGAACTGGGTATCCAAGTTCAAGTTTCCACGTCAGCTCGACATCCCTACAGTTAGTGGTGTAGCTTAGATGTGAATATCCAAACAATCTCTCCTTGGGAGAGTTTGTTTGGATGAAACTCTCTGCCTACCCATTCCCTCTGGAACGTTTGACTTTCCACATCAGAGAGGTGTGTTTCTTGAATCAAGGCAATGTTTGGGTGTAATAAGTTGATATAGTCCAGGAGATGTTTTCCTTTTAACGGAGTGGGAGAGGCCATTGATATTCAAGGAGACTACCGAGATGTGTGGTGTAGGGACTATGAATGTGAGGCTTATGAGTACCAGAAGGAGTAAGAGGCCAGGGGGCTGCTCTAATGGTGTTTAGTATGAGTCTAGACTAATGGAGCATTAAAATAAAGAGGGGAAGGGAAGGACACTGGGCAATACCCCATGCAAGCAGACTAACTATCCTTGTAGTTGGGTAGGTAGTCAACCGGGGAAGTGATGGGCCAGAAGGGTAATTATTATTCACCCATAAATAGTGCTCTTGTGGGGGGTGGAGGAGTCAAACAGCATGGTGAAAAGTAGGGCCTTGTGAGATTGTCGGGCCATCTCACCATGGCACAATCCAGAGTCAGCCTGCAGAGGACCCGTGGCCGTTGTCAAGGCCAAGGTCATATACAGTGGCTTCCATGGTAAATGAGATATATCTCTAGGTTGAGGATGCTTGATGACGTCCCATGTTTCGGTCCCTTGGACCGCTGTCTCATCACTTCTTTCAATCTTAAGCATTCCTCCTCAGAGGTAGACGGAACATTGATCAGTCAAAGTACCAGATACTGGCGGTGATTCTAACCGCGGCGGGCGGCGGTCGCCGCCCGCCATGCGGTTACCGCCAAATGACCGCACCGGCCATTCTGGCTTTCCCGCTGTGCTGGCGGGCGACCGCCAAAAGGCCGCCCGCCAGCACAGCGGGAAAGACCCAGCAACGATGAAGCCGGCTCCGAATGGAGCCGGCGGAGTTGCTGGAGTGCGACGGGTGCAGTAGCACCCGTCGCGAATTTCAGTGTCTGCTAGGCAGACACTGAAATTCTTTTTGGGGCCCTCTTACGGGGGCCCCTGCAGTGCCCATGCGATTGGCATGGGCACTGCAGGGGCCCCCAGGAGCCCCGCGGCACCCCCTACCGCCATCCTGTTCCTGGCGGGAGACCCGCCAGGAACAGGATGGCGGTAGGGGGTGTCAGAAACCCCATGGCGGCGGAGCGCGCTCCGCCGCCATGGAGGATTCTCAAGGGCAGCGGAAAGTCGGCGGTACACCGCCGACTTTCCGTTTCTGGCCGCGGCTGAACCGCCGCGGTCAGAATGCCCAGCGGTGCACCGCCAGCCTGTTGGCGGTGCTACCGCGGTCATTCGCCCTGGCGGTTTTTACCGCCAGGGTTAGAATGACCCCCACAGTCTGTTGTCTGTTGTATCTGCCCGGGTTTCCATTGTTGGGCCCATTAAGGTGAACAGAAAGCCTTTAAGCTGACCAGGATCTTTGAATTCCAATGCTTTGTTGACATGAGCAATCAACATTGTAGCTGGATCTAGGATGCCATATCTGATTCCTAGACTTTAAGGCATGGGCACATCTGCAGGAACTGCTTCAGTTTCGCCATAGTCTCTTCTGAAAAGTCTTGTGATATAAATATCTTGTGGTCTTGGAAAAGAAATGGACCATGCTTTTTCCCCTCTGTGATGATTTTCCTTATTTGTTGATGACTCAGAAGGCAGGCTATAATATGACTCAGGCCTTGCATGGGTGATATGTGCTTGGGCTGAACTCTGTGCTCCCTTTGGAACTCCAAATGTGAATAAAAGGATAACTTTGTGATGGTTGAAGAAAATGAGTGAGGAAGGTCAGCATATCAATACCTCCAATTTTCTCTGGCATTCCAGGAGAAGCGGAGATTATCAAAGCAGTATCTGTCTCTGATCTCCCCAATTTTCACTTGAAGCGACTAGCGGGCTTGCTCCCAGTCAAGGGAAGAAGTTTTCTTGCTCTCTAGCTGGGCTACTTTCTCTTCCGTTACAGACAATCTGGTGTTGAATGAGGCAATTTCTGTGTGAATGAAGTGAATTTCTTTCATGATAACCTCCAGTGCTAAGTGCTTGTGCTGTATCTCAGACTCTTTTGTGTCCTTGAGTTGCTTCCCGGCAACAGCTTCTGTAAAGAGGAAAAGTTAGGCCGGCTTTGACATGGCGTAGAGTTGGACTGAGAGAAGTACTCTTTGCTATGAAGTGGCAGCTTAGGAGCCTTGCATTCCTGGCTAGATCCTTGAGTTGTGCAAAATCAAATTCTGTGATGGGTTACAAGTCCCTGGATTTGTCCTGAAGGTGCGTGTTGCAGGCCTAGAGCCCATTCACTCATAGGGATATACCTGAGAAGCCACTGATTAAAGGCACAGTATATTTCAGTGTCCGTTGCCCCTATTTGAGGTACCAGGAGTTCTAAACTGCCTAGAAAGCTAAAAGTAATATGTGAGGGGGTGAGTGGTGGTGGGCAGGTGATGTCCCTTATATCAATTCCCCTCACTTTCTTTAAATCTTCAAGCAACTGATTGGTGAAGCCTTGTATATGTCCCAGGGGTGCGACCAGTGGGTGAAGGAGTATTGTTTAATATTTAATATCCAAATAAGTCCATGTGCTCACCATCTTCCTGCCATGATAGTTAGGGGAGCCGTCATTTTATGTCTGCCCCTATTTAAGTTATTCTCCCCACTGAAGTCAGGCAGATTACCTGGCCTGCAATACTGGCCAAGGCACTAGTTATAAGTCAGTCCTGTGATCTGTGTCATCAATAGTGCATGCAGACGGTTTCTACCTACCCTGATAATCACAGCACAGTATATCTCCACCATGGGAGCATCTCTTTCCCGTGCCCACTTTATTCAGAGTATTCTCTGTTGTAGCAAGCAGCCGACAAATTCTCTTTTCTCTTTATCTGTGTAAAATTACTTTTTTTTCTTCTTTTATTCTCTCTCCCCCAGGGGAAAAAGGGGCAGCTGGCTCCGTCCCACTCAGCAGTGTGTCTTGCTGGGCCATTTTGTAAACTGGCCCAGTGACCCATACCTTCCTATGGGGCTTCTCCTAGGTAAATCCTGCATCAGACCAATGTTCCTCTGATGTTGCATAAGCGTCTTTCCCCAACTGCTGCTGAGAGCAGTGTTCTTCGATTCCAGGCAGTCTGATTTCCTTGCAGCCACAGCAGACTCCTGACCTGCCAATGCAGGCCTGACTATCAAAGCCAATAAGTGGCAGATAGGGCAGGGTTCTGATGTGTCCATGGGTCACTATGTCAGTGGTGGCAAGGTGCGGGCAGAGGTGAGAGCCTTGCTAGGCCTCACCAGTTATTACAGGAGATTCGTCAAGGAATAGGGCACGATAGCCGCCACTTTGATAGAGAGAACTTCTAAGAAGCAGCCTAAGTAGGTGGACAGAGGTGTTGGAAAAAGCCTGTGACACCTTGAAGGAGGCCACATGTATGGCATCAGTCCTCAAGGTACCCAACTTCTTCAAAAAGTTCATTGTGCAAACAGACTCTTCGGAGCATAGTATTGAGGCTGTTATCTTGAAGAAGTTGCAGAGGTCTGGGCACTGAAGAAGTTGAGACCCTACTTGTTTTGAACTCACCTCTGGGTTCAGATAGAACAGAGTACCCCTCAGAGAGTTAATGTAGATGAGGGATGAGAATCTCAAATTGTTGAGGTCCATCTCCCTACAGGGAATAAACATTACACCACTGTTGGACTGACTACGCCAACGCTGATGGTCTTGCCAGGCTTTTCCACCTTAGCATGAGAACACTTATAAGAGTGTGTAGTTCTCTGTGCTTTGTCCTGTGGGATAATGTTATACATGACATCCTTGTGTGGTAGTCACCTAACCTTTTGGCCTACACTCCCTTTCTTTGTTGAACTCATTCTTGATGGCATTAGGACTCCTTGCACTTTACCCCTGCTCACTACTGCTGAAGTGCTTTCTCCTTAAAACATGGTAAACTTGGCTTACAATAGATTGGCACATTTCATTTACTTGTACATCCCTAGGAAATGGTACTACCTTTACCTAGGGCCTGTAAATTAAATGCTACTATTGAGCCTTCAGCATCTATTGTGCTTTCCACAAAAGTAGCCCTATAAAGCATGTCTTAGACCTGCCACTTCAGTGCAGTTTTAAACCTACATTTCGACCTGGCAAAATAACTTTTTTAACAGGCCTAAACCTCCCTTGTTAATACATATAAGTCACCTGTAGGGTAGGCCCTAAAGGCTCAAGGGTGTCTGGCATTTCAAAAGTAGGACGAGTGTACTTGACTTTTATCTGTCCTGGCAGTGGAAAGCTTCTAAAGTTATTTTGTTTTATTTTTGTAGAGCTATCCCTCCCATACACTTACACTTGGTTGCCCTATTACACCCAATAAGTGAGAACTTCAGATTGGGACCATATAGAGAAATGCTGTTTACACTCAAATAAATTATCATTTTAAATCCTCTTCAATAATAAAGTTGGATTTAAAATTACAATTTAAAAAATGAAGCTTTTAGAAAGTTGGCATTTTTGTGCCCAAACCACTGTGCCTTCCTGTCATTGTCCTTGGTCACATGACCTATGTGTGGGGGGAGAGGTTCTTTCTGACAGGATGGCTGGGGAAGAGCTGTACCCTGCCCTGATTACACTTCAAAGGGCTCTGTCTGCAGAACACAACAAGGAACATGAAAAAAAACCTGGTCTTGCCTTTGTCACTCTGGACAGTTTGGAGCCAGGATCAAGGAGTGGAAAGAACTGACCAGAATCATTTTCGGGGGTAGGTCAGTGAATTCCCTCACATAAAAGCTGGCACAGGTATAAAAGTAGGGTCCATCAGAAGCTTTCATCAGAACACTGCTAGACTTGAGGAAGTTTTAGAAGAAGGACTGTCCTGGTGGATAAGGAGAGGGACTGTCTGCTGACTGAAGAAGGATTGGGCCAGCTTGCCTTGAACCCAGGCTACCTAGAGTGACTCCAAGGGTCCGTTGGCTGACCTCCTGTGCAAACTACAGGGACACAACAAGCACCAACTGGACCTGCCAGAGCCCTGCTAATTGACTCAGCTGGAGTGAGTCCTGGTCCTAAGAGGTGCCCCTCAAGGTCCAGGATCCTTGGCACACATCAGTGAGAACTCCTCCTGAAGAAAGAGTGAAGTAACAGAGGTTTTGAGCTGTTTGCAACCGCAAAGGGACTGCTCCATGCCTAGAATCGACTGTTGCAATGACCGCCAATGTGAAGCTCCAATGAGACCTGCACTTCATACCGACAATGACTTTCCGTGATGACCGGCAATGCAAGTCCTGCACTTCTCACCAACAGTGATTATCCAAGATGATCAACCAACAAGAAGCCCAGGCGATCACTGGCTCCTTGTGCTAGAGCTACATTCTTCCTCAATGCTAGACTGGCCTGCAGATTTGACATACAGTATATTTTCTTATTTGAAAAAAAGTTCCTTTGAAGTTGTATTTCTTTTTCTACACAGAATACATTTTGAAACACCTTTCTCAGTTCCCCACAAAATGTTAGGATTTACCCCATCACATTGCTGGAGCACATCTCTGACAATTTCCAAGGTGGGAAAGAGTTAGTCAGGAGTTTGAAAATGCTCACGTTGGTAGACATTCACAAAATACCAAGGCAGATCTTGGTTGATCCTCCCATTCCATACTCTATTCATAGTGTTTACTTCTGCATAATTGTATGAAGTTGTGATGCACAACCATACAATATTAAATGCTAGTTATGTTTTGGTGGATACCTGGCAGGCAAACATTTTTGCTCATACATTTGTCTTTGAGAATTAGGTCACAATACCAGTACATTATGGAGTAGTTCAATGTATATATCAATGGCCCTCATTTCTGTTTATTGGGGAGTGGTGTCTGAAATAGGACAGCAGGTCAAAAGAACACAACAACTTCCTGGTATTTTTATTCTTATTATTGCAGTGCTGGACTTTGAGTTGAAAACAACACTGGAGGACGTTTTAATCTCAATCTCTTATTGCACTGACCAGGCGCAAACACAGGAAGACACTCTCCAAGAAGGTTTGGGTAACCCCAACAACAAAATCTGAAACAAATTTGGAGCTTATTAATTCATTTCACAGCACAATTTCCAGAAATATTTATTGTTCAGAAAGTGTCTGATGAAAAAAGAAAAACAGACAGGAAGCTGAACCCCCAGGTTTTGACCTCTTCTGGGTGTTCAAACATTTCACACCTCCACCCCACTGCCCACTACCCACTGTTTTTTTTTTAGTTGGGAAATGTAAGAGTCACGCCCTCCTGAATCTCATTCACTAGGCTACCACCCTGCATTTTGATTTGCTAAGAACTAGGGGTGGGCATACCTCACGTAATTCCATGTAGCATAGTCACAAGGAATTACCTAAAGATTCTGCAAGATTCAGCTAAAGTACAAGAGCAATTGTTCATTTGGTGCATTTTTTGTAGAGCAAAAATGATCTCTTGCATCCAAAATTGATGTGAGGATACGTTTTGTGCTAAGAAATAGCTCTAAATGCAACACAACATGAATAGCAGCACAAGTAGCTTCTCACATTCAATCAATGTGCACTTGACGTAGGATTTTCCCTCAACTTACTCCTTCCATTTAGTACTATTTTCTTAGCCCAAAATGCACCCTCCCTTCCAAAATGGACACAAGGATGGCGTTTCAATTAAGAAAATAGTGCTAAATACAATAGAACACGAACAGTAGCATGATCATCCCCTCACGCTCACTAAATGTGTTCTTGCTGTAGGATTTTTTTCGCCAAATCACTCTTAATTACTTGAGTGGGTGTAACCGCATTATAATCGGTAATTCTGCTTCAAGCAGTAATGCATGATTTACCAAAATTACTCAGATTACAGTGCCATAGCTAAAATTACTCCCAGGCCTACTAATAACCTTTGAATTGTTTGATGAATCTAATCAAAACTTTACATTTAGTGCTTCTAATATGGACTTTCTGAATGCCATGTTTAGTGTTTGCACAGAAAGCAAGTATCCAGTATGCGTCTGAGGTAGATGACTGCTACACATTGTGCATTCCCTCTGGACAGCCACAAAAACAGGAAGGTTTGATGTGTCTGAGCATTCCTCTGCATAATTGTTAGAAACAGAGTCTTTGGTTGACAGTCAGGTTACCCCCTGTTCAAGCAAGGACCCTCACTCTAGTCAGGGTAAAGGAGAATCACCCTCAGCTAACCCCTGCTTACCCCATTGGTAGCTTGGCAGAGCAGTGAGCTTAACTTCAGAGTGCTAGGTGTAAAGTATTTGTACCAACACACACATTAGCTCAATGTAAACACTACAAAATGACACAACACCAGTTTAGTAAAATAGGAAATATTTATCTAAACAAAACAAAACCACAACAATAAAAATCCGACATACACAAGTCAAGTTATGAATTTTTAAATATTAAACTAAAAAAATAGCACTTAGAAACACAAAATGCTTCGATGAGGTGTTAACACGGCGTCGTAACAGAGTCGACACCAACGGCGCTGGACACGGAGTCGCTTAGACCCCCAAGTACAGTACCTGTGGTAAAGAGTGAAAACAAGTCGATGCGCGAAGTCGGAGACCGCGGCGTTTTTTGTGAAATGTTGAATCCGCGCACTTCGAGTGGTGTTGGTCACGACGTGGTGCGGCGACTTCCATGCAGTCGCAGACTTCAGCGGGGCTGCAGCACCATCAGGCCTGCGAAGGTCGCCGCGTTCCAATGAAGATCACGGAGTCGGTTGCAGGTGGCATCACCGGATTCAGCAGCGACGTTGGTCCGAAGTCGATTTCCTTGGATTTCTACCAGCTTTCCTTTCAAGGGCCCAGTGACTGGATAGGGCACCACTTGTAAGAGCAGGAGTCGCTCCAGAGACTCCAGGTGCTGGCAGAGAGAAGTTTTGCTGTCCCTGAGACTTCAAACAACAGGAGGCAAGCTCTAAATCAAGCCCTAGGAGATTTCTTCACAAGATGGAAGGCACACAAAGTCGAGTCTTTGCCCTCTTACAGTAACTTAATGAAAACATTATAAAATGACACAACACCGGTTTAGAAAAATAGGAAATATTTATTTAAACAAAACAAGACCAAAACGACAAAGATCCGACATACACAAGTCAAGTTATGAATTTTTAAAGATTAAGCTAAAAAAGTAGCGCTTAGAAACACAAAATGCTTTGATGAGGTGTTAACACTGCGTCGTGACGGAGTCATTCCCAACAAGCCGACACCAGCGGCGCCAAACACAGAGTTGTGTAGACCCCTAAGTACAGTACCTTTGGTAAAGAATGAAAAGAAATCAATGCGCGAAGTCGGGGATCGCGGCATTTGTGCGAAATGTTGAATCTGCGCACTTCGAGTGGCGTCAGTCACAATTTGGTGCGGCGACGTGCACAGAGTTGCGGACTTCAGCGGGGCTGCAGTGGCATCGGGCCTGCGAAGGTCATCTCGTTCCAGTGAAGATCACGGAGTCGGTTGCAGGTGGCGTCACCGGATTCAGCAGCGGCATTGGTCCGAAGTTGTCCGAAGTCGATTTCCTTGGATTTCCACCAGCTTTCCTTCCAAGGGCCCAGAGACTGGATAGGGCACCACTTGTCAGAGCAGGAGACTCCCCAGAGACTCCAGGTGCTGGCAGAGAGAAGTCTTTGTTGTCCCTGAGACTTCAAACAACAGGAGGCAAGTTCTAAATCAAGCCCTTGGAGATTTCTTCACAAGATGGAAGGCACACAAAGTCGAGTCTTTGCCCTCTTACTCTGGCAGAAGCAGCAACTGCAGGATAGCTCCACAAAGCACAGTCACAGGCAGGGCAGCACTTCTCAGCTCTTCAGCTCTTCTCCAGGCAGAGGTTCCTCTTGTTTCCAGTTGTGTTCTAAAGTCTGTGGTTTTGGGTGCCCTGTTTATACCCAATTTCTCCTTTGAAGTAGGCCTTCTTCAAAGTAAAGTCTCTTTTGAATGTTTAATCCTGCCTTGCCCAGGCCAGGCCCCAGACACTCACCTGGGGGTCGGAGACGGCATTGTGTGAGGACAGGCACAGCTCTTTCAGGTGTAAGTGACCACTCCTCCCCTCCCTCCTAGCACAGATGGCTCATCAGGAAATGCAGACTACACCCCAGTTCCTTTTGTGTCCTTGTCTAGTGTGGGGTGCAACCAGCCCACCTGTCAAACTGACCCAGACAGGGAATCCACAAACAGGCAGAGACACAGAAATGGTATAAGCAAGAAAATGCTCACTTTCTAAAAGTGGCATTTTCAAACACACAATCTTAAAATCAACTTTACTAAAATATGTATTTTTAAATTGTGAGTCCAGAGACCCCAAACTCCACATGTCCATCCGCTCCCAAAGGGAATCTACACTTCAATCAAATTTAAAGGTATCCTCCATGTTAACCTATGAGAGGGACAGGCCTTGCAACAGTGAAAAACGAATTTAGCAATATTTCACTGTCAGGATATATAAGTCACATTACTATGGGGGTTATTCTGACCCTGGCGGCCGGTGACCGCCAGGGTCACCGACCACGGGAGCACCGCCA
The DNA here is from genome assembly GCF_031143425.1 of Pleurodeles waltl. Lineage (NCBI taxonomy): Eukaryota > Metazoa > Chordata > Amphibia > Caudata > Salamandridae > Pleurodeles > Pleurodeles waltl. Next base: position 1,076,225,557 of record NC_090446.1, on the reverse strand, counting down.
ACAGGCTGGCGGTGCTCCCAAGGGCATTCTGACCGCGGCGGTTCAGCCGCGGCTAGAAAGGGTAAACCGGCGGTCTCCCGCCGGTTTACCACTGCCCTTGTGAATCCTCCATGGCGGCGGAGCGCGCTCCGCCGCCATGGGGATTCTGACACCCCCTACCGCCATCCTGTTCCTGGCGGGTCTCCCTGGGGGCCCCTGCAGTGCCCATGCCAATGACATGGGCACTGCAGGGGCCCCCGTAAGAGGGCCCCACAAAGTATTTCAGTGTCTGCAAAGCAGACACTGAAATACGCGACGGGTGCATTCGGAGCCGGCGTCCTCGTGGGAAGGTAGATTTGCCCTGGGCTGGCGGGCGGCCTTTTGGGGGCCGCCCACCAGCCCAGGGCAAATCTCAAAATACCCTCAGCGGTCTTGTGACCGCGGAGCGGTATTTTGACGGGGGAACATTGGCGGGCGGCCTCCGCCGCCCGCCAATGTTAGAATGACCCCCTATATGTCCTACCTTAACCATACACTGCACCCTGCCCTTGGGGCTACCTAGGGCCTACCTTAGGGGTGCCTTACATGTAAGAAAAGGGAAGGTTTAGGTCTAGCAAGTGGGTACACTTGCCAAGTCAAATTTACAGTTAAAACTGCACACACAGACACTTCAGTGGCAGGTCTGAGACATGATTACAGAGCTACTTATGGGGTGGCACAACCAGTGCTGCAGGCCCACTAGTAGCATTTGATTTACAGGCACTGGCACCTCTCGTGCACTTTACTAGGGACTTACTAGTAAATCAAATATGCCAATCATGGATAAACCAATCACATACACATTTTACAGAGAGAGCATATGCACTTTAGCACTGGTTAGCAGTGGTAAAGTGCTCAGAGTTCAATAGCCAACAGCAACAGGTCAGAAAAAATAGGAGGCAGGAGGCAAAAAGATTGGGGATGACCCTGCATAAGCAAAAAAGTCCAACAATTATGATGAGCCTTCCTGAGCAGAAAGGGAGGAGGGGAGCTGACACTTACACTTGAATAGGGCAGTGTCTGTCCCCACACAAAGGGCTGATAACTCCCTACTGGTAGTGTGGAGCCAGGCTAGGAATAAAGGACCTCTGTGCAGTTCAAAGACCGTTCTTTGAAGTAACCCCCACTTCTAAGCCATATTTGGGTATAAGAACTGTGTCTCTTATCCCACCAAGTCAGTACACTACTAGACCTGGGAATAACTATGCCTGTAGTAAGGGACTGCTATGCTGCAAGGAGTGCTACACTGCTGAACTGCTTTCCAAGAAGGAATGATGTCTGCCTTGATGAGCTACCCTGCTGCCTGCTAATCTTTTCCCAACTGAGGGCCGTCTCATCTGGCTCAGAGTGACTTCAGGGGGTTCTGGCCTGCACCCTGTTCTCCTGCAGTCTCAGGAACATCAAAGACTGCCTGCAGCTCTGCCTTTGCTCTGGGCTCAGCCTTACCGTTGGCTGAGGTGCCAGTCTAGCCCAGGGCCTTGAAATTGGGTTTGCGGCTGCATTTCCAGCATAAAACAACACATCTGAGCCTTTGCGCCGCATGGAACCGATGCAGTGCCCTCCGACGCATTGCAAAGTAACAGTGGCTTAGCCTCTAGGTCTGGAAAGAAAAGTGTGTGGTGAATAACTAACTACTTTTCTGGGATTAGCCATAAGGGATAGCGACGAGAACAATTTGCAGAATAAAGAACAGCCATCACATTTTCTCTTTTGACTTGGATATATCACATTTCATACATTTCCAAGACCCTCCTAAACTTTCTGGCTCTGCCCAGCAGAAAAGGGAACCAGTTTATGACCTTGGTGAGGAGGGAAGACCTTATCTGATTGCAAAAGAAGCCAAGGAAGGACCAGACACCCTACTTAAGAAAGGGTTAGCCATTTTGAATTAAGAGCCTCTGTGAATTTGAACAGCAAAGAGAAAATTAATTGCTGCAAAAGGAGGGGGCATAGGGCAAGAATGTAGACAGGATTATGCGTAGGAAATTCACCAGTCACTGGCTACTGCAAAGTATATGACTTTTATCTTACCACCACCTCTTCAGAAGACTCCTGGGGCTGGTAAGATACGTCTGATGAAAGAAGACACTGCTGAATAAAAAGGGCCCAAGGATACCTAACTCCTGCTGGCATCCAGGGACTGTAACTAATCTTCATGAGTCAAGTGACAGGCCTCTGATTTGCCTGTTCAAGGACAAAAAGGAATTCTGACTCCAACAAGGAGAGCTAACCACTGTGGACTAGACTCTGAAGGAGACCTGACTGGTGGGAGACCATTTGCTAGAAGTCTGTGATGAGGACTTGACAACTGCAGGAGTCACCAATAAGGACTTTCCCAAAACATGAAGAAATTTAGGACTAATTTTTCCAACTGCAGAGGCCTCATGGAGCCCTGCCTGGCTACACTTTTCAGCCTTGCCATTCTTGTGGATTTTGAGAGCCAAAAACGTGACTAAATCTGAAGATGAATCTGTGAAGTGAGTTGAGGTCACATAAATATACCAGCATTGAAGCAACATCAGGCTGCTGACAAGGCACTGATCAAAAAGAATTCCTGGTCCCAAAAAAATGAGCGGTGGTTTCCCCCACAATCAATCAATAAATCATTGAATTTATAAAGTGCGCTACATACCCGTGAGGGTTTCAAGGTGCTGGGGGGGGGAGTGCTGGTGTTACTGGTCGAAGAGCCAGGTCTTGAGGAGTCTTCTGAAGGTGAGTAAGTCTTGAGTCTGTCGCAGGTTGGTGGGGAGGGTGTTCCAGGTTTTGGCGGTGAGGTATGAGAAGGATCTGCCGCTGGAGGTCTTTCTTCGGATGCGGGGGACGACGGTGAGGGCGAGGTTAGTGGAGCAGAGCTGACGGGTGCGGGTGTAAAAGCTGAGTCTGTTGTTTAGGTAGGCTGGTCCGGTGTCATGGAGCCCTTTGTGAGCGTGGGTAAGAAGCTTGAAAATGATCCTTTTGTCCACGGGGAGCCAGTGAAGGTTTCTCAGGTGGTGGGAGATGTGGCTGTGGTGGGGTACATTGAGGATCAGCCGGGCGGAGGCATTTTGGATACGTTGAAGACGTAGTCAGTCTTTTGCTGGGATGCCTGTATAGAGTGTGTTGCTGTAGTCCAGCCTGCTGCTGACGAGGGCCTGTGTCACTGTTCTTCTTGTTTCTGTCGGGATCCACTTGTAGATTCTGCGGAGCATGCGGAGTGTATTGTGGCAGGAGGAGGAAACTGCGTTGACCTGTTTAGAAAAGGTGAGGGAGGAGTTGAGGATGAGGACCAGGTTGCGAGCGTGGTCGGACGGTGTTGGCGGGGTTCCTAGTGCGGTGGGCCACCAGGAGTCGTCCCAGGTGGAGGGGGTGAGTCTGAGGATGAGGACCTCCTTCTTGTCCGAGTTCAGTTTCAGACGGTTGTTTCTCCTCCAGTCTGCGATGGATTTCATTCCCTCGTGGAGGTTCGTTTTGGCGGTGTGGGGGTCTTTGGTGAGGGAGAGGATAAGCTGGGTGTCGTCGTCGTAGATGAGGATGTTGAGGTTGTGTTGTCAAGCTACTTGAGCGAGGGGGGCCATGTAGATGTTGAACAGCGTCGGGCTGAGGGATGAGCCTTGGGGGACGCCGCAGATTATGTTGGTGGCTTCGGAGCGGAAGGGGGGGAGGCGGACTCTTTGGGTTCTGCCAGAGAGGAATGAGACGATCCAGGCGAGGGCTTTACCTTGAATTCCGGTTTCTTGGAGGCGTGATTTCAGGGTGCGGTGGCAGACTGTGTCGAAGGTGGCAGATAGGTCCAGGAGGATGAGGGCTGATGTTTCGCCGTTGTCCATTTGGCGTCTGATGTCGTCTGTGGCGGCGAGAAGGGCGGTTTCGGTGCTGTGGTTTCATATGAAGCCGGACTGGGAGGGGTCTAGGATGCCGTTGTCTTCAAGGTGGCTGGTTAGTTGTTTGTTATCGATTTTTTCAATCACCTTTGCTGGGGACACAGCTTTACCTCAAATAAAGGTGATGTTTTTCACCTAAGGATTCTAAGTAACATTTTTTAGGCTTTGCTCTGGTTGCCTATTTCATGTCACCATGTACCCTTCAGTTATGGATCTACTATTCAGTATGTTTCTGAGAATGTTATTTGTTTTCTAACAGTTTGTACAAAATTCAAAGACATAGACCACACCAGGAAACCTTCCATGAAGAGGCTTATTGTGTCTCACACAGTCCCCCCCCCCTAACACACACTGATGCATCGGCCAGGTGTCATTCCTAATAAATAGACATTTGGTTTCCATTCCACAGATCAATCTCTGCATTGAACGCTGAACTGAGTCTTGAGTACGTTTTCCAGTGGTCATGTCTAATACATATTAGGAAGAGATGGGACAGCCATCTGTATTAATGGGCAGCCTGATCCCCACTAGTCCTGTGTTGATCCCTGACCCTAATGATAATCCCCGCTTTCTTGTGTAGAACATATGCCCATAAGGGCTACTCCAAGCAATTACCCGTTGCAGCTGCCATTCACTAATTGCTGTTCCCAGGTTGTCCTCGTTCTCTTCTCCTTTCAGCACTCATTCTACACTGTGCAATCTCTTTTTCAAAAAGATTCTCCCAAATGCAACCCGTTGTCCCCAGGCTACTCCCATCCCATGCAGAGCAGAGGCTTTCCCCTGCTAGCTGTCTCCTCTTCTGCTAATGAGTTGTGGTAAGCTTACACAGTGCAACCTCTGCGTGCCAATAGAGATTGCTTCTGGTCAGTGAGTATACTCTTGAGGACTGCTCACTGATCAGATCTCTGCCGTTAGTTGCCTCCACTCGGATCAGCTGTAGTAGGTAAAAATAATGACTTGTGGAAACTATGGGCCAGATTCACCAGGCCCTAGCGCCGACTTGTGCCACATTAGCATAATTTTTTTTAACGCTAATTTGGCTCAATGAGACAAAAATCGCTGTGCCATATTTAAAATTGTTGCAATTGCGCCACAGTAAGCCGGCGGCAGGCATATTGTATGCAAGGGTGGAGCGTTCCGGCATTAGGAGGCCCACAGCCATGGAGCAATGAATCTACAAGATTTCATTGTGCCATTTTTTGCATAATTTTTAATGTATGCTCAAAGCTGGCCTTAAAAGGACATACCCATTGAAGTCAGTGGGCCTCTTTGCACTTTGCTAATAGCGTCAAAAAATGTGATGCTATTGACCTAAAGTGCGCCATTGTGCGCCATATTATACATACGGCGCACCCATGGTGACGTTAAGTGGCGGTGGGGGGGGGTGCAAGAAATCTTGAGCATCTGTAATGATGCACCAGCTTCTTGTAAATCGGGACCTATTTGTTTCCACTGGTCGTTAATTGTACTTGCAACATTAATTTCTGATATTTCACATTCAATTTGAAAAGAGTGTCTGTGATAAAGTGTATGTTTTATACTCCTGAGATTAAATATAACCCACTCCTGATGAAGGGTGTTTCTAATTCACTAGAATGATCACTGTCAAAATAAGCACACCAATTGCATTGTTCTCCTATGAAGTTACCTACATGCAGTTGCTCCCAACACAGTATATTTGTCAGGGAGCGGGGATGATTGGGAGGAGAACAATGGGGTTTAAGACTATTTTAGGCTATTGAAAAAAAACGATTAAGAAATATGGCCTCTTTTTCAATGCTGAGCTGATGTAAAATACACCACAGAGATCATATCTCATCGCATTCTGAGAAGCGTATCCTGTTATTTCACCTCTGTTGCCTTTTTTGTTTGCTCCGCAGACTGGAAAGACTACGATGGACGAGAACCAAAGCATAGGGGCCAGGTGGAAACTCTAGAGCGCCTCCTACAGCAAGTCCGCGCCCTGCATCAACATTACACCTGCCGAGGTAAGGCTAGTTGAGAAGTAAAAGTCGCCAGCTGAGGTTTTCTTATCATGGTCAGGCTTTCTGATACTGCCAGCACCGGATATGCATTTTATTCTAATAGTAATTTCCCCAGAGGCCTGGGGAACCAGATTTGAATTTCGGCAGCGGCCCAACATCCTGTGACTCTGGGGAAATCACTTAGGGCCTCATTCTGACCGTGGCGGTCTATCGCCGGGTGGAGGCCGGGGGTAGCACCGCCAACAGGCTGGTGGTGCTACATGGGCAATTCTGACCGCGGCGGTAAAGCCGCGGTCAGAAAAGGGCAACCAGCGGTTTCCCGCCGGTTTACCCCTGCCCAAAGGAATCCTCGCCGCCATGGGGATTCCGACCCCCTTCCCGCCAGCCTTGTTCTGGCGGTTTTGACCGCCAGAACCTGCCTGTTGGGAACGGGTGTCGTGGGGCCCCTGGCATTTCTAACAGGGCCCCACCAAGATTTTCAGTGTCTGCCACGCAGACACTGAAAATCGCAACGGGTGCAACTGCACCTGTCGCACCCCTTCCACTCCGCCGGCTCCATTCGGAGCCGGCATCCTCATGGAAGGGGGTTTCCCGCTGGGCTGGCGGGCGGCCTTCTGGCGGTCGTCCGCCAGCCCAGCGGGAAACTCAGAATTACCGCGGCGGTCTTTTGACCGCGCAGCGGTATCCTGCCGGCGGGACTTTGGCGGGCGGCCTCCGCCGCCCGCCAAAGTCAGAATGAGGGCCTTAATCTCCCCGTGCTGACCAAAAAGTAATGTGTCCTTGTGTAACGTAACTGGTCCTCACAGAAAGCGCTCCAATACCATCGAGTCGAGTTCGCGCTCCATAAAACCGGAAAAAAGGTCTGGGTTTGACAGCCTAGGGCCGTGCCTGGCGCCTCTGTATCTTCCCTTTGCACCTCAAGGTTAATTGCAGCAGATATTGAAAGCTTCAAAAAAGTTAACTCCCCTCTGGGGCTTGCTTCTGTACATCTTTCTGTTGCTAGCCAGGGAGATTTGTGGTTTAGAAATGCCAAAACATACGTGCATGAGTACCGTGTTTTGTGTTATAAACCTGCACACAAGGTACCAGAGAGGCAAATGGTTGCACGCTTACTTCATTACGGGGACCATTTACTACAAAATGAACGAGTGCTGAGGTGACAGCAGGTCGGAAATAGCCCTGCGGTCATATTTTTTTTTTGATTTCTCCAGAGTCGTACAATGCAAATATTTCTAGTGGCCAAGCGAGAAATGAAAGAACTGGGCCTCCAAATCAAGGTCTTGTTCCTGGCTATATCGTAACAATGCATGGGATTTGGTGGAGAGACATAAGAATGGCACAGATGGTGCAACATGGCACCAGTGCTTAATTTGTGCTTGTTGTTTCTGGTGCTGAGCACCAGCATTTATTTTTCAGGGCTGGTGTTTATTATTCTGCCCCAAGCATTTGCTGCGAACAAAAGACACATATGGGAAAGACGGAGGAAGAGAAAAACGAAAAAGCGTCACAATGGGAGAAAGCAGAAAGCTGCAAGAGTGAGCTGAAGTGGCAGGATGCCCGAGATGGCTTGAGTATTACACTGCCTCAGTATTCTGTGTCCCCACATTTAATTGCAGCAGCCACATGTTTAAGCGGAGGGCTTTGAGCACCGGCACATTTTTATTTACAATTACCTGCCTGAAACAATGTAGACATATATGCAGGGACACCTTCAGGGTTTACCATTCCTCCAGTAGAAAAGTGAACTAAGAACGAACAGTAGTGATAAAAGCAGCATCCACACTTTGCACATCACTGTCACAGAACCATAGTGACCACTGAATATATGCATTGCACGAAAGCTCAGGCACACGTCATGGGGGAAGCTAACCCCATGTGTACCTGACTCCCCAAAGAGTTGATGAACTATGAACATTTATTTCAGGAAGTATGAAAATATCAATAATGTTTATCTGCAGGGAGCAAGGAGATACAACTGAGTTATGTGCTTTTGGGCTCCTAAGTGCTATATGCCAACACAGAAACACTTGAGAAGTTGGGCGGGATGAGCGGCTGAAGCGATACAGGGCCTTCAGGGTCATCGGACTTCTATGAGGTCCATGGCCTCGGGACAGGCAGTGTTGTGTTTCCGGAGTATCGGCGTCAGCTTACAAGGTCGTTAGCTTTGTTGAACTTAGTGAGGTCCAATGCCTCGGGGCTGCGGTGTCCTTTGCAAAGCTGCACAGTGTCATCTGGCGTAGCTAGACTGGTTTTTCTCCACAAATTCACTTCCAGGGGTCCAGGAACTGGAATGGCACATTCTGGCAAGCTAGAGTCCAAAGGAGGTAGACTCGGGTCTGGTTGGTGAAACCTTTGCTGTCCCTGAGGCTTCAAAACAGGAGACAAGCTCTACTCTAAGACCTTGGAGTTACCTCTCAAGCAGGAATGCAACAAAGTGCAGTCTCAGTCCTCTCAGAAGCAGCAACTGCAGCAGGATAGTCCTACACAGCACAGTCACAGGCCAGGGAAGCACTTCTCTTCAGCTCTTCAGCTCTTTTCCAGGCAAAGGTTCCACTTGAATCCTTGAAGTAATCTAATTTTTAGGAGTTTGGCGTCCACTACTTATACCCCTTTCTGCCTTTGAAGCAGGCACACTTCAAAGGAAAGTCCCTCTTGTTTGTAAGATCCCGCCTTGCCCAGGCAAGGCCCCAGACAGATACCAGGGGTTTGGAGACTGCATTGTGTGAGGGCAGGCACAGCCCTTTCAGATGTGAGTGACCACTCATTCCCTCCCTCCCAGGACAGATGGCTCTGTGTCACTGTCTAGAGGAGAGGTGCAGACAGCCCAACTGTCAAACTGACCCAGACAGGGAATCCACAGGCAGAGTCACAGAATGGTTTAAGCAAGAAAATGTGTATTTTCTCAAACTCACAATCTAAAAACAACATTTACCAAAAGATGTATTTTTTAAATATGAGTTCAGAAACTCTAAACTCCAAATTTCTATCTGCTCCCAAAGGGAATCAGCACTTTAACAATAATTAAAGGCACCAGCCAGGTTAACCTATGAGAAAGATAGGCCTTGCAACAGTGAAAACCAAACTTGGCAGTATTTCACTGTGAGGACATATAAAACACATCCGTATATGTCCTGCCTTAAACATATACTTCACCCTGCCCATGGGGCTACCTAGGGCCTACCTTACGGGTGCCTTACATGAATGAAAAGAAGGTTTAGGCCTGGCAAGTGGGCACCCTTGCCAAATCAAATTGGCAGTTTTAAATCTGCACACACAGACACTGCCTTTGCAGGTGTGAGCCATGTTTATAGGGCTGCTCATGTGGGTGGCACAACCAGTACTGCGGGCCCACTAGTTGCATTTGATTTACAGGCCCTGGGCACCTCTAGTGCACTGTACTAGGGACTTACTAGTAAACCAAATATGTCAATCATGGAAAGCCAATTACACATATACCTTACATGGGAGAACTTGCACTTTAGCACTGGATAGCAGTGGTAAAGTGCCCAGAGTATCAAAAACAGCAAAAATAGAGTCCAGCACACATCAACAACCTGGGAAACAGAGGCAAAAAGTTAGGGGAGACCACGCCAAGGATGCCAGGTCTAACAGGTAGAAAATTATTCTATTGGTGGTGCAAGCAGCATAGCCAAGAAGTAATCTCTCAGACACCTAGTGGTCCTTAGCCCAGTTAGGGCTGAGGAGATTGGAGATTCCATTCTGTTTAAAGTAATGGTTTTGTATTGTGGGCAGATGGCCTTTGTCATATGCTCTCTGTAGTGATAGTTTGAGAAACTGACATTAACATTGCTTGATTGATCTTGGCTACACAGATTTTTTGCAGTTAATGCATCAACTGCTCGCCTGAAGGTCTTGCATGACTTGATGGTGTGGGCTGAGGGGATTTCCTCTGCAATGACAGAACCCTGCTAAGTTACATATGTTATATTACCAGATGATGACATCCCAATTGTATAGTTACAGAATTCTCACATGGAATGCGGTAAGGATGGGCTCTGTTAGCAAGTGACACAGAATTTACTATTACCTGAGAAGAAAAAGGCTGACTTTGAGCTCCTCCAAGAGACGCATGTAGTGGAGCAGGACATATTAAATTATAATGACGATGGAGGGGCCAGATATTTGCCACAGCCTATTCTTCCTAATTTAGAAGTGCATTGATCTGGTAGTGACCTGGGGTCCCATTTGTGTACAGCATAGTAACAATTGATATAAAGAGAAGTTATGTTAATTGTACAGGACATGATGGACGGTTCCATTTGTCATTGGGTAGTACGTCCCTAATAAAGTACAAACACATTCTCTTGCCTCCTTTGTCTCCTTGTTGTCATAAACCATACTGGAGGTGCAGGTCTTGGGAGGGGATTTTAATTGCATTGAAACCGTGGACCTTGATTGGCCCTCATCACCAATTGTGGAATCACCGATACACAAAACAGTACAATACTTTAGGGAGTGGGCAAGCAACTGGAAACTTAACTGTGTCTGGAGAACTAGAATTAGGGGTCATAAGGACTATTGCTTTTATGCACTGGTCTATGATCTACATGTAAGGCTAGAAAGATTGGTGGTCTCACCAGGGGTCAGGGAGGAGATCTCCCGGGTACAATATTTAGTCTACACTTTGCCAGACCATAATCAACTATTGATGTGCATAAAGGATGGGGGGGGATTGACACTGCTTCCCAACTTGGAGCCTCTCCATTATGACTTACTATAGGACCCATTATTTCATGACCATCCTTGACCAAGCTATACGAGAATAGTTTCACCATAGTAGTCATCCTACCAAATACACTCACACCAAATGGAAAGCATCTGAAGAAGCAATCTGAGCTTACTGCCTGGGTCAAAGGGTGGGGGCTGAAAAGGCACTGGAAATGTAACTGGCCCAAATTGAATAATCTATCCAAAGGGTGGGAAAAAAGGTGGTGAAGCATCCAGAATGGAAGTCAGACTTACTTGCACCTCATCTTTCCCTATTGAACAAGGGGTGCGCCAAGGCTGTGTGCTAGCCCCCTTATTGTTCGCCTTATATATTAACAAGTTAGAGGGGGCCCTATCCGACGCCTGTAGTGATCTCCCACAGGTAGGCCCTCGAAAGATCCCGGCGCTTTTGTACGCGGATGATGCAGTCTTGATGGCCCGTACCCCAGTGGCCTTGCAACGACTAACAACCTTTGATAACTGTATGGATGCCCTGGGTCTTAGAATTAATTACACTAAAACTTTATCAATGAAATACAGTAGAAGTTCTACAAAGAATTGTCATATTGTGTTAAAAGGTACGAAATTAGCAGATATAGGGACATTCTCGTATTTAGGTATCATGTTTGATAATAAAGGTGCATGGATACAAGCCATAAAAGCGAGGAAACTGATATTTACAAAAACCATCATGGCCATAAAAAATTTCTCCAAAAAGGTTGGTAGAGTGACCCCTAAAGACACGATAACTCTTTATAATATGAAATGCGTCCCAGTTGCATTGTATGGGGCAGGACTCTGGGGTTACCGGGACTGTAACATCTTACAGCTAGCCGAAAATGCTCTTTTGAAGACAGTTTTAAGTGTCCCGAAATCAACTTCAACATTAGTATGCCACTCAGAAATGGGAGTAACATATCTCACAGACCTTATTCGTGTCCAACCAATCTTACTTTGGCATAAAGTATGGACCTCTGATTCCGCGAGGCTGAACAGAGCCACTATAGCAGATGCATTAGCACTAACTCACTTGCTTAAAATCCCATGGTTGAACTACATAAAAAAAATTCTTGCTGAGTTGGGTCATTCTGAGCTGTATTCTACCCCAGATAAAATGAAAACAATTTCCAGGAAAGACTTGAAAAATATTTGCCTCACCCACTTGGCTGAATCGAGATGGGATATAGAGGCAAACAAACATAGTGTTATGAGAAATTGCATGACACAGCAAACGATTGGTATGGAACCTTACTTATGTAATGTCCTGAACCCAAGACCCCGGTTTGTCCTTACGCGTTTAAGACTAGAGTCTCTTCATCGTCTTGTTAGCTTTCCCACGATTAACGACTGGGTTCCACAATTAAAAAAATGCCCTTGCGACACAGTTTCAGACCAAAATACAATGCATACACTCATTTTTTGTAAATTTTATTCAACTTTGAGGAAAACGTTTGTGATACCTTTTTTTAAATCAATGCATTTTAAACAATCCTGCCCAGCTTTTTTGTATCTTTTGTCCCTCCCATCTATCATTGTTTGTAATGGACTAGCTTTATACTTGTGTGCAGTGATTAAGGCCAGATCACACCTTGAGGTAAACTAGTGACATCCCTTTAAGTGTTATATTTGAGAGTATTTTTCCAGTTTTAACCAAATTGTTTTATTGATTTTTTTTTTAATTCTTCTTTTTTTTTTACTTGATTATACCTATGCATATATTTATTCTGTACTTGCTTCTTTTTTTTCTTTTTGAATACTGCTTTTATGTATAACTGCTTTTATGATTGTAAATTCAATCGAATAAAGTATCTTTGATGATGATGAACTATAAAGAGTATGATGTAAAGTCACATTGGGAGGGTGGTAAAGCAGGACAGTTGCTTGGCTGGCTGGTCTGGGAGCAGTGCAGAAGCAACCCCATAAAATGCCATAGAGCCCACTCAGGAGAACATGTGTACACAGAATTGGAAATTCAGGAGATATTTGTACAACATTGCATGGAGGTGTACAATAGTCAACAGTGTGCCATGGATACTTCAATTGAGCTCTTCCTGGATAGAGCAAGTATGTTCTTGAATAAGGTATATCACTTGTGTCTGATAAAGCTAAAGGTTACACGGAAGGTTACAAGGATGACCATATATGCAGAGATGTATAGGGTGGTTCTGAATGGGGGGGAGATTTGCCAGGTTCCATTAGACAAGCCCTGCTGATTTCACTTCTCAAACCTTATAGCTACCCAGCAGATGGTGTCGCTTGTAGACCAATTTCTATACTGAATTTAGATTATAAAAAACTTCGTAAAGTTCTGTCCCTTAACATTCATCCCTAGCTACAATATACAGTCCATAATACCCAGAGTGTCTTCATTTCCCAATGCAGTACCCCATAAATTTAAGGTAGCTCTTTAGGATTTGTGATGAAACCCATCTTCTACAATTTCAGAGTGTGGCGATATTCTCTCTTGACCTGTGTGTAGCATTTGGTTACATTAGGGCAGTGATGCAACATTTGAATATGCGTGATGGATGTGCAAATGGAGCGTGATTAGTCCAGAAAATAGTCTGATGCCTTCAAGATTAAGGGCCTAATTTAGATTTTAGCAGATGGGTTACTTAGATACAACGGTGATGGAAATCCCATCTGCCGAAATGTAAACCCATTGGAAATAATGGGATTTATATTTCGGCAGAAGTGATATCCGTCACCCTTCTGATGGCATAGCCCATCTGCCGAAATCTAAATGAGGCCCTAAGTCAGGAACTACGCATGGGCATCCACTTTCCCTCATGTGTATCGCTTTGGCGATGTAACCATTGAAGCATGGAGAGCATCATATATAACTCTATGCAGATGATATGCTCCTATTCCTCCATGAACTAAATACTGTTATCTCATGTAGTGTTCAATTCTTAGACTTACTATGAAATATTAAGTCTGTATACAAATTGGGAGAAATCCTGTATGTTCCCTGTTCTAAGGAGCTGCACAACACATCTAGGACAGCAGGGAAGCTGAATATAGCATGGCAATTACAGCTATTTAGGGACCTATGGGCCATATTTACAAGAAAGTGGCACATCATTAGTGATGCACCACTTACCTTGCAGCCCCCTTGCTTCCCCTAACGCCACCATGGTAGCATCGTACTTACAATACGGTGCACCATGGTGCATGTTGGAATCAATGGCGCCATTTGTTAATGCTATTGTAATGCTATACTGGATAAGCATAAAAAAAGTGACGCTAATCCAGTATAGTGTTAAGTAGCCCATTGAAATCAATGGGAGCCTCATTTTAACACCTGCTTTAAGCAGGCATTAAAAATGATGCTAGAAATGGCTCAGTGGAATCTTCAGGATTCCATTGTGCCATTTTTAGTGACCCTCTAATGAGGGAATGCCCCCTTTGCATAGATCATGCATATGTTATGCATGATGTGGCACAAAGGTTTTAAAAAGGTGGTGCAAACCTCGTTTGCACCACCTTGTAAATATGGCGCTATGGTAGTGGTCTGTTAGCATCACATTTGCTGCAAATATGGCACTAGGGGTGCAAGGGCCTTGTAAATCTGTCCCTAAGTGTCAAAATATATTGGGATGACAGAGAGATTAGACAGGACAATGTGGGTAGAGGCTTGCGTGCATTTAAGGACTGTGTCTTGTTTTGGCTCACATTGAAGCTGCCAGTAATGGCTACAGGATTGTCATGCTGCCTAGGCTCTTATTCTGTTTTGCAAATCTTCAATATGTATCCTACCATCTTAATTCAGTGAAGTGAATGCTTTTCTCAGGGAATTGATATGGGATGGGAACGTCCAAGAACTGTGTTATGCAACATACAATGTCTGACTCAGGAGGGAGGACTTGGAGCACTAGATTTTAAAATGTACTGTCTCCCCCCATCATTTTGAGTTGCTAGCTACATGGTTTGATGGTATAAATTTTGAAGAATTGGAATATGTCAGTGAACTGAACCCCGTCAGCAGGGACAACACATTGCACCTTTTCTGGAAGTGCTTGCCACAGCTACCAAATGCACAAAATATCTCTTTATAGCTGTACACTGTGGGAAAAAACTAGGTTGGAAAATGCAGCATATTCCACTGTATGCCCACTACTGCCATTAGTTGACCTTCCCACAACTAGAGGTGGGTTCTTTGTGTCATGCAGGGTGGTGAAGTGGACCAATCTGAACATACTCATAGTGTCTGTTTTGAGGATGGGACATGAGCTGACATTATGCCTTATAGAAGACAGTGAATTATCGGATTTCCAATTCCTGACATTTGGGGCATTGTCCCATGCACTGCAGAACTTAAAGACAAAGGGCCAGCTGGAACTGAAATGTTACACAATGTTACTAATACAGTAACATACTGGGTAGAACACAGGCTTATGTCATTGACTTAAAAATTAGCTCTCACTGTGACACAGATGTGACTCCTGTTAAGCTTGTATGGGAAGAAGGAATAGGTTATGAATTTTGGAATGTACATAGTATCTGGAAAAACAATATTTCAATACACATAATTCATCTCCATAGAACCTACCTCACGTCCCACAGATTGAACAAAAACACTGGAATGGAGAATAAAGCATGCTTTCGATGTGCAATGGTAAATGCACACTTCCTGTAAATGACATGGTCCTGCATGAGCATTGGTTGCTTTTTGTTGCGGGTGACCAGGTACCTGGCACACACATTACATAAAGCCGACCTGCCCTATTTGGAGATATGTCTGCTGGGAATTTACCCTAGACCAAAAAAAGGTGAGGATGGACTTCAAATTTCTTCACTTGATGCTGGAATTAACTAAACAAAGCATTGCCATGCACCGAAGATTCCCAAGGAGTCAGTCCCACTGCAAGTTGAACGAAGGAGTAGCTCTCGCGAATGAAGAGGGGATAGTACTGCATGAGATGTAAATACCAGACGACTGGGCAGACATTTTAGCCTCTTCACTGAATTTGATACATCATAGTATGATCATAATATATTCCAAAGAATAAATAATGATTGTGGAAGGATTAATTGGGATGATTTGTGGGGGTTCCGATGACCTTGGCCAAAATTATGCCTAGCATATACACTTTAAAGTGCAAAGATAATGTGCATCTTCTTGGTTAAAAAGTAAGTGAAATAAAGTAAGGGAACCAAGAAATAGTTGTTAGTTTAGTTTTTATTTAAGGTATGCTGGTAAAATAATTGTATATAATCTAATAATGTGCACTGGTTTCCGAAAAACAAAAGAACCAACTGTTAAAATTAATGATTGGGATGAACATGCATTTACCTTTAAAAACATTTTCATAATGAGAAATTTAAAAAAAATACATTTGTAACAAATATGAAGAACATATGTTCTGTTGTAACCAATATATCAGACACTAAGGTCCTGATTTAGAGTTTGGCGGATAGGGTTACTCTATCACGAACATGACGGATATCCACTCCTCTGTATTATGATTCCATTATAACCTATGGAAATTGTAATACGGCGGATGGGATTTCTGTCACGTTTGCGATGGAGGAACACATCTGTCAAATTCTAAATCAGGCCCTATATGCCAATAAAAATAAACCTAACATAAACATACATACATGCATTACCGATGCATACAACTTGATTGATACCTTGATTACCTTAGTCTGCAACTCAAAATGAGTCTGATATATCCTCCACAGTGTCACCGTAACTCAGTTATGCTTTATTAGTACTGTTCAAGGAGTCAATTTTCCCTTGATTTATTAAAAGAGGTAAACCTTCACAATGGTAGGCCAAATTAATTGTAAAAAATGTATCTCTTCTGTTTAAGGACATTAACATGTGGAGACAAGATACCATCACATTACATAATCCATATTTATAGAAGCAGACTTTTGCAGCAAATGCATCTTTAAACTATAGGTGAACATAAAAGTCAGATATATCTGGGCCTACTAAGAAACTACATATTGTAGGACAATTATTAGTACTACCAAAGTATTACTAAATGCTACTCATAAACCTACATGGGGAGGTTCCACTTCACCTACCTTTTTCTGCTGTGCAGAGAACACCACCCTGACTGTAGACTCTCTGCACATGTAAAAATACATTTTAGTAATAAATGTGAGAGGAACAGGGAGGAGTCGCTTGAAAATGGAGAATTCTTACTACCAAAGGAGATGGGTTAAGGTAAGATTTGGGAGGGGTATGCTTCTACCCACAAAATAGTAAGATCGTTCCTACTCACAAACCACACTTCTAAAGTTGCTCTAGTCAAAAAGGACCCAAAACAGTAAAAAATGTGCTCCAGGTCAATTCACCCTCCCATAGAAAATAATGGAATTAAGGGCTTAAAATGGGACTCCACAGGAAAAAATTGTAAATTACAATAAATTCAAATTACTATAAAAAATAGGTGCGCATCTGAATAAATTTAGTTTGTTAAAAATATCTAAAAGTAAACCATTTTTAATTTATATTTTAGCATATTTTAATAACAATTTCAATGTAGAAATGAATAATGTTTCTCAAAATATATTAAATTAGTTTGAATTTATTCTATAGATACTTTTTAATAATTAGTATTGCATAATATATTATTTTACAACTTTTTCCAATTTTAATACATTTAGCATCATCCTTATAAATCACCATAGCTCTTTTGTTAGAATATAGGGAACTTATAAAGTAGCACCAATACGGTAAATGTAAGAATTTGGTTTACTGTTTGAGAGAGGGTGAAACTCTGCTTAAGCAGCAACCACAGTCCTTGTCAGGGCGAAGTCACAAGCAAACCATAAATTAACCTTTGCTCAACACTCTTTTAGGTTGGCACAGAGCATTCAGGCTCAACTTAGAGGTAATGTGCTAAGTATTTATGCAGCACATCAAACAGTACTGAAGTGACGACAGGACAGAAGAAAAATCCCACACCAACAAGGACAAATAGAGTAAAGTGTAATAAATAATTCAATACCAGAATGACAAAAATCCCATCAGTAGAATCACAAGTTCAGGCTGGCCAACTGGAGCGCAGTCTGGCAAGAGGGACCCAGTTAGGCTCCTTTAACTAAAGTAGCTTAAGTCCTGGTTGCAGATCTTTGTGAGGTCCTGCTTTGAGCATGCATCACACATTGGAGGAGATGTGTTGTGGATTGGAGGTGATACTTCAGCTCTGAGGAGCTGTGGGGCTGCAATGTGAGGTCCTGCATTGTAGTTGATGTTCCCATCGATGAGGGCTTGTGATGCGTAGTCCCTTGTCAAGGATGTGTTGGGTAGCAGAGGAGGTGTATCGGTTCCGAGGACCTGCAAGGCTACTATACAGAGTGCTGGAGCTGAAAAAAGCCCATGCATCAAAGAGGATGCATCAGTTCTGCTCTGGGTTGTGCTGCTCAGCCGACAAGATGCAATGGGTTCCACTGGATCCACAGATGGTCTGGCAGAACATCTTCAGGCCCACTTGCAGGGTCCAAGACTGAGGTGGAAGAACTTTGAAGAGTAAGACTCACTGGTGCAGATTCCAGGTGCTTGTTACTAGTCTTTGGAGTCAATTTCGTGGTCATAGGTTTTAGGTTACAGGTCGAGTCCTTCTCACCCAACTAAGAGGGTAACAGGCAGCAGGTCAGCACAGAAGGTAGCAGTCCTTTAGTGCTGTTGTCCAGCAGAGTGGCAGCCCTTTACAACATCACAGCAGTCCTTCTTCTCAGCAGAGTCTTCCACAGGACCACAAGTGTACTGAAGAGTTTGTGCCTGAGGTCCAATATTTATACCTGGTGCCTCCTTTGAAGTGTTGGAAACTTCTAGAGATTTCCCTTTGAAGTCCACAGGTTTCCTGTCTACCCTGCCCTGGCTCCAGACTAACTAAAGGGGGTATGCAATCCTTCGTGTGAACGGCAGGACACAGCATATTCAAGTGTAAGTAGGGCTATGCCCAGCTCTGCCCACCATCCTACCAGTGATGGTCCATTCAGGGCTACCTAAGCTCTGTGACTTCCCCGTAACAGAGGTTTTTTCTTTACAATTCCAAACACCAAACATGAACTGTTTATCTGTTCCCAATTGGAAGTTACAGCTTATTAACTGTATACAATAACCCCAATGTAGTCCTATGAGAGAAGTAGGCCTTGTAAAAGTGAAAAAATCAATGTAAGAGGTTTTGTCTATCAGGACATGTAAAATTCAAAAGTGCATGTTCTACATTTTTAATACACTGCACCCTGCACTCTGGGCTGTTTATGGCTTACACTAGGGAGATGGTATATCCTGTGATCTCTAGAATATATCCTGTGTTATTTAGAATGGTGATGTGCATAATAGGAATGTGTGAGATCAGGTGTTCTTTGGAATGGGGATGCGTGGAGGAAGAATGTTGGTTATGACATTGTGGGGAGATTCGAGAATAGTGAGAGGGACGGTTGGTGTTTGCCGTGTGAGTTGGAGGTTGGGATGCTTCCCTCCCAGAGAACCTACTTCTTTTCCTGAATAGATACCGAGACGTACATCGTGAAACCTGCCTTCTCGTCTTCTTGAATGATCGGCACTGCACCTGCAACACTGGCGACGAGGGACTTATCTACGTGCCTTCGGGGAAGCATCCTGCCTCCAGTTTTAATTTTAAATTTTGAATTTTTCTCAAG
Source organism: Pleurodeles waltl (assembly GCF_031143425.1). Lineage (NCBI taxonomy): Eukaryota > Metazoa > Chordata > Amphibia > Caudata > Salamandridae > Pleurodeles > Pleurodeles waltl. The sequence continues at coordinate 1,076,206,338 of NC_090446.1, read as the reverse complement.
CCCTTCACGGTGAGTAACTTCTCGAATAGACTTTCGATTTATCCTCATTTTTTAAAAAAAAAAATTCTCTACGGCCTCTTGCTTCGCTCGAGCGTCAAGCCTTACGCTCGAGCCTTCCTGTTTCTGGGGCAACCCTCACATGAGCCTATCGCGGCCTGTATCCAGGAGAACCATTGTGTTTATATTTCAAGCAAATGTTAACAGAAAGCGGCCCGGCCTGTTGCCCTGACAACCAGCACAGGTGCCTCCTGTTCTAAGTGTCCGGCCCATTGCCCTGACTACCGGCACACGCGCATCCTGTTGCCCTGACAATCATCCTATACGTCTAAAGCTCTGAGCTTCCGATTGCTAAAGCAACCATCGCATTTATACAAGTCTTTTCTACTTGTAGACTACTTGTAGCGACTCCTTTACTGCGGTAAGCACGCATCTGCAGCTTCAAGCAGAATTACATTAACCTGGAAATCAACTCAACACTGCGATAGGCACGCTTTTGCACTTCATTTCCTGTCGTGTTGCTCCGCCCTTGCGCAGCCTGTTCCTTTTCATGAACAGTGTCACACTTCTCTACTGCGATAGGCACGCAACTGCAGATTCAAACAGCTTGTTCGTTCTGCAAGAAGAAGGGTCTTTTTTCTTCTGTGTGTAATCAACAAAAGTCTAAACAGTCTGTGAACTCTTTTGATAATCACGTAGTAGGAGGTGAGGATGGAGATGATTTTCAGTGTGGTCAGATTATTTTGCAAGTATCCGACAGTGGCGCAAAAGGTCCCTTAGATTATGTTTTTGTCGAAGGGTCTAAAACCTTAATGCTCTTCCATTCAGGAGCCAAAATCACGATAATTTCCAACCAATTTTATCAGGAACATCTAAAAGACAAAATACAATTACTGAAACCTGATATCAGAACTATAGACCTACACAGCTACTTTCTAGGCGTACTTGAATATAGTCAACGTTATGTTTCTAGCAAAATCTATGTTTCAAAAAAGGGAGACAGCATAATTAGTTGGTGGCATCAAAAAGATTTGGGTGTCATCCTTGATCCTAACAGTTCTCCTCCTATTGTCCTTAAGGAACAGCCATGTGTTGGTGAAGTGGGAAACTCCTTGTCAAGCTCTGATTTGGTGACGTCTCTTCATCATGAGTTCAGTGACCTTTTCAGTGACAAAATTGGCTGTATGAAAGGATACAGACACCAGATTAAATTGCTTCCTGGGTCCATTCCTTTCTGCAGTAAGGTTCGAAACGTTCCTTTCTTTGAAAGGGATGATCTTCAGGCTGAGCTAACTAAACTAAAAGATCAAGGTGTAATTGAAGAGGTGGAAGGAACGGAATGGTTAGCTCCCATCGTCATTGCCAAGAAAGCCAACGGCAAGATTAGATTTTGTGTGGACCTTCGTAGGCTCAACAAATGTGTTCTCGTTGATAGATACCCACCCCCCAATATTTCGGAGTTACTTTCTATGGTATCTGGAGCTAAAGTGTTTTCTCCTATTGATCTCACTTCGGCCTATCACCAAGTTGAACTTGATGAATCATGTAGAAACTTTTCAGCTTTTATTACCCCATATGGTACTTTCAGATTCGTACAACTTCCATTTGGGTTGATTTCCGCTGTCTCCATCTTTCAGAGGTTAATGGAGTGTGTTCTTAAGGGGATATGTGGTGTGTGTGTATATCAGGACGATATTCTAGTTTTTGGCAGGGATGGTATTGAACATGCTAAGAGACTTAAAGAAGTCCTAAACAAATTGGCAGTAAATGGCTTGACCATAAAAGCTGAAAAGTGCAAGTTTGAGTAGATACTATCAATTATTTAGGACACACCATTTCAGGTCAGGGGGTGTCGCCAAAAAAGGATCTTGTTGACGCTATTCAATGTTTATCATCCCCAACGTCGAAAGCGTAATTAATGCGTTTTCTGGGCATGGCTGAATATTACAGCAAGTTTATCAAGAATTTTGCCAGTTCTTGCTTCAACATGAGGAGTTTATTAAAGAAGGGAGCTGAATTTCAATGGAATGATGTATGTGAGAAAGAATTTTGTGACGTAAAGGAGTCTCTCTCTAAGGCACCCTCCTTGAAAAATTTCAATCCTAATCTTCATTCCATTTTGACTACGGATGCCAGTAGTAAAGGCTTAGGAGCTGTTCTACAACAGGGAGGTCCCAATCCTGATAACACTATTGCGTTCATATCTAGGAGTTTGAAAGGTGCGGAAACCAAGTACTCCGTTATTGAGAGGGAGGCTCTCGCTGTTTTCTGCGCCATTAAGAAACTGAAGAAGTTTTTATGGGGAGGCTCAGTCATTGTGAGGTCAGACCACAAGCCTTTATGTTAGGTCTTTTATTCTAAAGGTATTGAAGCGGTCTCTGCTAGAATCACCAAATGGATTGTAGGTCTACAGGACTATGATTTTGTTGTGGAATATGTCCCTGGGTCTTGCAACCTGTCAGCTGACGTGTTATCTAGATTAGTTCCCCCAGAACACAATATCCAGGAAAATGAGACTTTCAAGGATAGTATCGAAGGTTTTGATCGAGTATGTGGGATTGATTTTGAGATAATCCCGGAAGCAAAATGGCGTGAAGAAACCTTAACCGATGTGGTATTGTCAGAAGTCATCAAGTTGTTACGAGATGGGTGGAATAGGAAAGACCAAGGTAGTAGTGAGAGTGCTGGATTTTGGAATATAAGGAACGAATTAGCGGTTGATCATGGTCTGCTGCTGAGGGGTACAAGATTGGTTCCTCCCTCAAAAGTTAGAGATCTATTGATAAACCAGGCTCATGACAGTCACATGGGTATCTCGAAGACCAAGGAGAGATTACGGTCTTCATACTGGTGGCCGGGTATGGATATTCAATCTGAGAGGGTGGTGAGAGATTGCTTACAATGTGCTGTTAGTGAGAAAGCCATGAAACCAAAAATTCAACCAGTGGTGACTAGGAATACTCCTAAAGGTCCATGGGAAGATATTGCTTTAGATATCTTAGGTCCTATATATGGTGGCAATATGGCTGAATACGTGATTGTTGTGGTTGACATGTTTTCCAGGTGGACTGAGGTCAAATTTATTTACTAAAAGCATTGAGACTTGTAAAGTGATAAGTTTTTTGAATGATTTGATTTTTAGAGAAGGAATACCCTCTACCCTACTCACAGACAATGGAGTACAGTTGGTTTCCAGAGAGATGAATGATTTTTTGACTGGGTGTGGCATTAAGCACAAACTCTGCGCTTTATACCATCCCGAATGCAATGGCATAATAGAACGATTCAATCGAGTTCTCAAATAAACTATTTTGATTGCTAAAGAGTGTAATTTGGATTGGAGGGAGGAGGGAGGAGGTATTGAGAAAGGTTAATGTGTATAGGCACACTCCACCCTCGTCTACAGGCCAGACACCTTTCACCTTGTTTCGGGGTAGACGTGGTAACACCACATTGGAACCCAGTTGGGTCAATAACCTCCTTGGTGACAAAGGTAGGACAGTACTGAGTGGAGGTTGGATGGATAAGGAGCGAGTGAGGAAGGCGAAAAGCAAGCTTTATTTTGATAGATCGAATGCAGTCAAGAAAACTGTGAATAATGTTGGTGATTGGGTCCTTGTCAGGAATCCTGTCATCAAAAAGAAACTCTCTGGTCGCATGAAGGTTGTAAAACTATTTACCAATGTCATAAAAACGGATGATGATAGAATCTGGAATCTTAGTAGAGTTGTCGAGTATCGTGGTGATCGCAGTATCCTCGAGAAAGACGGATTACATAGGAGTGACTGTTGTAATTCCTCAAAAGACTCAAGCCTGAAGAGTTCAGAGGATTTTTCTGATGACTTGTCCAGGTGTTGGAGAGCAAGAAGATCAAACAGAACTGTCAAGCTGCCTTCACATCTCAAGGACTATCATCTCATGTGAAGAATCTATGTTTGTTATTATTATTATTGTTTATTATTTTTTTTTTATTATTAAGGGAGGGAGAGGTGTTATATCCTGTGGTCTTTAGAATATATCCTGTGTTATTTAGAATGGTGATGTGCGTAATAGGAGTGTGTGAGATTGAGTGTTCTTTGGAATGGAGATGCGCAGAGGAGGAATGTTGGTTATGACATGGTGGGGAGATTCGAGAATAGTGAGAGGGATGGTTGGTGTTTGCCGTGTGAGTTGGAGGTTGGGATGCTTCCCTCCCGGAGAACCTACTACTTTTCCTAAATAAATACCGAGACGTACATTGTGAAACCTGCCTTCTCGTCTTCTTGAATGATCGGCACTGCACCTGCAACAGGAGACTTATATGCTTTAAAAAGAAAGGTTTGGGCCTGGCAAAATGTTTATTTGAAGTTGAAGTTCCCATGTAAAGGAGCACACAAAGGCTGCAATGGCAGTCCTGAGACAGGTTTTCAAGGTTACTAAGTGAAGATGTGGCACAATAAGTGCTGCAGGCCCCCTAGTAACATTTAATTTACAGGGCCTGGGTCCATGTAGTATGTCTTTACTAGGGACTCAAAGGTAAATTTAATATGCCAATTGGGAGTAAGCCAGTTCTACCATGTTAAGAAAATATAGCACATGCACATTAGCAGTGGTTAGCAGTGATAGACAGAGTCCCAAGGGCAACATAAATGAGATCAGAAAAATATGGAGGAATATGGCAGAAATTTGGGGGTGACCCTACAGAGAAGTCTAGTCCAACAGTTAAGTATAGGGAAAATGTAAAACATTTGTTAAACTTGAGAAAAGTACTAATATATTAAGGTAAATTAAGTTTACACTTTTCATTTAAATGTAGAGCAGAAGAAAAGATGATGCAACAATATTAACCTAATTTTGGGCTCTTCAATTAATTAAAAAATCCCATCTTAACTCAAAAGATATTGTTTATTTCATACTAACAATTATTAAAAGTGAAGTATTAAAAAATAATGAAACGTAATGTGTTATACTTTAATAAAAATCAATGTTACCTTAATTGTTAAATGTAAATGGTCATGCAAATTTGGTAAAATAAATTAGGATGTTTTTGAGATATTTATAATATTATTACCTTCATTGTTACTATTTTAGAAAATGGAATTTCATTTAATTGAACATTATTTTCTATATGTTTTTTGTTTAACTTGGTCATTTTCTATGGGAGGATGCAGCAATATCAGTGGTTGGTCATATGTGGTGCTAGACCTGCTACTGGTCCTTTTTAGCTATAGTAACTTTACAGTCCTAAATTTGGCTCCACCTCGTTTCAAGGTGTGGTAACATGTAAGTCTACACTTTGAGTAATTTTATATTTTTTAATGTTGAATAGCTCAAAGTAGTAAAATTACTAAACATGTAAGAGTAAGCTTGCCCATTTAGACCTACTCATTTACAAGTTTACTTGGTCTCAATACTTAGGTCTCATCATGCTTCTGTTGCCTCAAAATTGGTAAACTTTTTGATATGTGTAATCGATATCTAATGCTTGTCTTGCTGTTGAAATACATCCAACAATCCTGTCACCTTTGAATGTCGATAGAGAAATGTAGTCCACTGTCTTCAATTAATCATGTTGCATCTTTTTTAAGTACAAATCATATAGCATAATATCACTTGTTTCAGATAGTGGAAAGCAACCATTTACTGTTCAACTAGCGCCAAAAACAATGATCAATGATGTATGAGTGCTCCATCAATTCTCTACTGTGAGATAAAGTCCTCTTACTAAGGACCTCATTACGAGTGTGGAGGTCTTACAACTGCCACACTTGCGGTGGCAGGCTGACCACCATATAACAACCCTAGCGGTCTGACCTCCAGGAAAACGCTGGCACAGCCAGAATCTTGGCTACTGGTTGTCTGGTGGTGGTGGAGATCCTAATCTGACAGGGCAGCGCTGCAGATTGCAACCTCGTTCTCCACCAGCCTTTTCATGGCAGTAACACCGCCATGAAAAGGCCGGTAGAGAACAGGTGCAGGGGGCCACAGGGGGGAACCTGCACTGCCCTGCACTTGGCATGGGCAGTGCAAGGGCCCCCCCTCCCCAGCACCGTGGCAATGTTCACTGTCTGCTTTGTAGACAGTGAACATTTCAAGGGTGCTGGGGCACCCTGCTGGCTACAGCTCGATTACAAGGCAGAGGGAATGCTATAGCTTGTTTCCCACTAGACCAGCAGGCGGAAACTGAAGTTTCCACCTACCAACTTAGCAGGAAACTCTTAATGACACCGGCGAGGAGGTCGCTGCGTAGACGGAGGCTATCCTTGTGGGAGTTTGGCAGATGGAATTTTCCATCCCCCAAACTTGAAATGAGGGAGATTCCAGCCAGATGACCACGACTGTATCCTGATTGCTGAACGCTTCGCTACAGCTGCTTATGTAGACTACAGGCCTCTTGCTCAGGTATGAGGGATGATGTCTTCCCAGGGGAACCTGAAGGGCAGAACTAGAGCTTAACATGCTGTGCTCTAATATAGCCTTGGTATATTAGCCTAGCCTAGGTAGAAATTATTTTAAAGATTCTAGTGACAATATGGTAGCGTTATTTTTATGCTTTACTCTTGTCACTATTTTAATCCTGTCATCATGTTTTATTGTCCTGGTTATTGCAGTACATGCTTTATTATCTAAGATGCAGTTACTTTATTAAAACCTTATTGAAACATATACTGCCTCTGATTGTCCTTAAATATGTGAGACTACTGTAACTGAGACAAACGGATGCGATCTGAGTGACCATGATTTCCCTTAGGAATCAGTTGTGTCATGCTCTCAGCTGCCCAATCATCCCTGCTCTTGGGTAGAGATGAGGAACTGCTAGTTAGCCGGAGCAAAACCCAGATTAAGCCGACAGGCGTCACATGTAGTGGGTTAGACTCAGTCACCCACAGTGCAAGTGATTCTGCCGCTCAAATCCAGTAGTCTCATTAGAATAATGAGAGCCAACGCGACATGATATATCTTTTTTAGCCATCCTCAACCAAGAGTCAAGGCCAAGAGTAAAATTAGATGCACTGGATTTTACAGGGAAGCCAGAAAGGTGCTGCAGAGTGATTGGACTAGCCTGGTTAAAGTATCTGACTTGTATTTAGACAACTTTTACATGTTAGCTAGCAGGCCTGAATACCAACTTTCAAAAGTGCGGGTTTGCAAGCAGACTCTTTACTCTCAACCTCCAACTTCTAAAATCTAATTTTAAGAGCAGAACCTCAATTAAGAAATTACAATGAATGGCAGATATTTCAACACTGTGGATGGAAATGTACGTACGCCACAGCAAAGACAAAGCAGATGCCAAATTAGTTTCGGGAATAGGTGTGTTTATTTTTTAAGTGGTTTTCCTTCCGAATCGTAAGGGGTGGGAAACAATTCGCTAGAAAAGTTTATTGTCATTAATAAATACCACAACTGGTAAATACAAATTGAATAATAAACAGCTAATCTAATTCACATTGAACATTACATGACCTGAGGGCAGGTAGAAATGAAATGGTAGCAAGCCAGATTTGTTGTTCCAAAGTATATTTGTCTACGTAAACCAGTTACAAGCAAAGAATCTTTATACTCCCCAGTTTTTCCAGACTGGCCATGTGAAGAATTTGCATATATATGGATTTGACATTTGCTTACAATTATAAATGAAGTTTTTTTTCTTACTAACAGTGGCACAGTGATCACAAATAGCAGATGTCATCATTACCCTATGTAATGGTAGACAAATTTTGGAAGGATAAATAGCTGACTCTACCTCAATTCCATCTCATGACTCGCAGGCCACACTGCCCTGGCCAAACACCACACTTTTTTTACTTTTGGGTCACATTTCCCATAGCTGATGGAAATACAAATACATTTCATCACTATACACCTGCAAATATACCTGTACAATACAGAGCATATGCACATCTAGAAATGCCTCTATCTTATCAAGAGCATAATAATTGGCTTGATGGCGCCCTACCCCATGCAATTTTACATGTTAGATTAGGTCCTCTGAGTAATGATGGTCCTACCTGGCCTTTATTGGCCACTTATACACCTCACCCTGCCGCAGAAAACATAGCGGCAGCTGAAGTCGGTCACTTATATGCTGAGCTGACGGCAATGTACAGACAATTAGTGCAGTTTGTAATGCAAACATTGAATACAAACCCAGCACTTGCTGCTCCGGCCCAACCAGATGCAGTACCGCCAGGCATTAATCTTGCAACTGTACATTTGATCATGGGTAAGGCACCCGCCAAACGAAACAAAATTCTGTTTTGGCTAGCTCAAAAAATAAATGCACTGGAAGCAGTATTTCCCCATACAGGACCTCAGGATAAGCATAGAATAATAACTATGTGCCTGCCATTAGGGATGGTTCCCACAGTAGATAACTGCAATACTTAGGGCACGGTATTTGCCACGCTCTATACTACCGCACACGGTACACCGACACTTGCCAATTTACTGGAAGTGTTGAAACAAATTCAAGACGAATACGGGGCTGCCCCAGCCCTGAACTTAGGATGCAACTAATGGGCAATTTTTCCACAGTCTCCTCAATTATATTAAGTATTCTTAAAGAGGAAGCGGTTGCACTAGCAGTGCGCATGTGGCTCCGGGATGTTCCTCCACAGGATCTAGAACGTGAGCTACCAAAGATTATCGCGGAGACCTACTCTAGCATTGGTCGAGATAGTCTGGGGGCCAGACCAACAAAACCACAATTTCAAGGTAAATCGAATAAACATTCTCCCAATCAAGCTCCTGAAGCTACTAAGAAAAGCAGGGATAAAAAACAAAAAACACTTAAAAAAGAAAGGGGAGAATCTCTGCATACTAAAATCACACAAAATAGATATAATCTCAGAAATAGAGATAATATAAAAACACCTAACAGATATCAATATACTGATAAACGCCAAGCTTGTTACTTTCAGGACACACCGGAAAAACGCAGTGAGAGAGGTGGGCAGTCAGAACGAAGAACTGAGTACGTGAAACTGAGACAGGAATCACAACTCTCAACAGAAGTTTCTGTTAAAAAATAAGAGAAACTTCCCCACCAAAAACCCCAATTTGAAAAGAAAAAGGTGGCAGCAGATGCAGTCGACATGACACTCAAGGAGAGGGCTCTATTGAACAAGAAGTGGGCATTAGCGCAATTAGACAGTGCGGCAGAGGTCACAATAGTTCACTGGAATCTTGTAGAGCATCAGGAGGTGAAAGCAACTGATGACTTCCTACAAGTAGAAACTGCAGACATGCATGTCTCTATGCCTGATAGGATGCACAAAGTAATGTTACAGTTAGAAGGAGACATTGAGCACACAATTGACGCAATCTTTTGGGATCGCATCGTAAATATACATGGTATTCTACTGGCCGAAAGGGATTGGCCACCTGAATTTGTCTGTACTTGCCCATACGGGGAAGATGTTATCAAACCTTCCTTCTTGCCTCTTGTTCCAGAGCAGCCCGCAGAATCCTACGCCATCGATAAGGCATTGGCGCAGGCACCCATGATATATCTCAACCGCTTAGTATGGGATAAGATCTCCCTATCATGTAATTCCTATTAAAAATTAAAACCCGACCACAACCCCAATATCCAATAAAACATGATACTAGCACCCGTGAGGGAAATTCTCACACACCTGGAGTACCAGGGCGTAATCGAACCCTGTGTCTCACCAATGAATAATCCTTTATTCTCACTAGCTAAACCGAACCATTCGTACAGAATAGTCTTAGACTACCGACATTTAAACAGTCATACACGCACATACGTTATACAAAACTCACATAGCACAGCACTCATAAACAACATAGTGCGCAAAAAATACAAAACAACAATGGACATTTACAATTGTTTCTTCTGCCAAAATATAGCGCCTGAGAGTAGAGACTTAACAAGTTTCAGCACACTAGACTCCCAAATACAATTCTGTAGTTTACCCCAGGGGTACAAGAACAGTCCAGGACTGTTTGTGGCTCGTGTGACTTATATATTGCACAACATTGACCCGGAAGCATTGGCCTATGTAGATGACATTTATCTCATGGATGATGAATTACTGCAACATCTAAGATGGGTAGCCTGCATTGTTGTAGGATTTGGCGAATTTGGCTGTAAATTCAACTTCAAAGAAAACAAAAATAGCCTTCCTTAGCGTCCTATTTTTGGGATATGAGCTATCGAGTGAAGTAAAGAGCCTAGTGCCACAATTCTTGGAAAAATTTGCACAGTTACAATCTCCAAAGACAATTAAAAAACTCCAATCCCTATTGGGTTCCTAAATTTTGGCAGAACTTACAATCCTGATTACACATCATGCATAAAACCGTCATATGACTTAATGCATCCTGATGTTTCCAGTACATTTTGGACAGTCGAACACACACGCAATCTCAGAGCTTTGCAAACAGACATGCTTGCAGCACAACACTTACACACAAGGGACAACAAAAAAACATCTGGTCATCAGAGTAATTGCTGTTGCCATTGGTTTCACCCATGTAACTTTCAATGAGGGTGAGACAGTCCCGACTGCATACAAATCACATTTGTATTCAGCAGCACAACAATGCTTTGCTCCCACTGACAAAATTCTCACTGCTTTTCAGATGGCCGTCATTAAAGAAAGACCACTAGCCCAGGGGAAAAACATTATTGTTGTATCTCCTATCCCAGCCCTTGAGGCTGTTACCAAAGCCAGCATTCCGAACGCTAAAGCATTACATCCACTTTGGATTCAATGGGTAATGTCTTTGACAGCCACTGATGTCGACTACACAAAGTTACAAACTCAAGAATTTTTGCAATAGGGACTAGAATACCCAGTTCTGGCAAATATACTGCCTATTGATCAGTATCAAAGAATCATGTGCACTGATGGCTCATCACAACCTGCAATAGGGACAAAGCATCAATACTCCGCTGCTTGAGCAGTCGTAAGTGGCTACATGGAGGATAATGAATTTTGTCCCCAATATACATTCATGCAAACCCTAGGGGATTCCACTGCACAGCTAGCAGAGCTAAAGGCTCAGGTGATGGCACTGGAACACACAGATCCTGCACAGCTAACACTGATTGTCTGTGATTCATATTACTGGATCCAGTCCTTCAATAAATACCTGCATTACTGGCGTCATAATGGGTTCAGAGATTCTAATGGCAACACCATCAAACACAGACTTCTGTGGTGGAAAGTAGCAGATCTGAAGGAAACGTTACCAAACGTCCACCTCAGACTCCTTCACTCCACCTCAGACTCCTTCACTGGCTACCCATCAGCAAAAGGATCACTTTCAAAATCCTCATCCACGCCCACAAATCCCTCCACAACACTGGACCAGTCTACCTCAACAAAAGAGTGAACTTCCACGCACCCACTCGTCTCCTTCGATCGTCTGACCTCGCCCTCAACCACAGTGCCACGCATCCTTCGCACCACCTCTGGAGGCAGATCCTTCTCCTACATTGCCTCCAAGATCTGGAACTCCCCACCAACCTACGCAAGACCCAGGACCTCCTGACCTTCAGAAAACACCTCAAGACATGGCTTTTTGAACAGTAAATCGTCATACCCCCCTTTTTTCTCCCCCCCCCAGCTCCTTGAGACCCTGCTGGGTGAGTAGTGCACTTAATAAATTTTTTGATTGATTCATTGATACATACACTTGGACACCAGTGCATTGGAATACACGTTGCTGGAAATACACTGGCTGATGAAGTAGACAAATCAGCTGTAGCCACAGCTGCTGTTGCTGCAGTAACCCATTCTGGAACAAAACCAGGCGATGACATATGGGCTGCTGTGAAAGCGATAGCTGAAGGCACACCCTCTCAAAAAGCATTTTCTGCTAAATATTCCTACTGAATGGGAGGCTGCCTTGACGCCGAAGTAAAAATACGAGGTGTGGGGGTTTGAGTAATTCCCAACAAAGACATGAGATCAGAGTTGATTGAAGCAGAGCATGAGGGGTTGGCATCTGCCCATGCTGGTGTGGCGGCTTCAAAAGCATTATTGCAAACACGTTATTGGTGGCCAGGTCTATACAAACAGGTCAAGCAGTATGTCCTTTGTTGTGACATCTGCCAACAAATTAAGGGTTCCACCGTTAAACGCCCACCACAGACACCCTCATAATTTCCAACAAATCATTACAATGTGTATACTTGGACCATCGTGGACACTGTATACAAATACATTTTAGTTGCTGTTGACTCTTGCTCCAGATTTCTATGGGTGTGGCCACAATGCTTGACTGACGATCAGACTGTTATTAAAGATTTGCAAGTCTTTATTGGCACATATGCAGTTGTAGCTTTCCACTCGGACCAGGGCCCTGCTTTTGCCTCAAGGGCATTCAAGAAGGCCATGGCTTAGTTAGGGGTCCAACTCCATTAGTCGTCTCCATTTCATCCCAAGGGAAATAGTGTCGTGGAGTGATAAAACCATGATTTAAAGCAGTCCTCAAAGGCCAGAGTCTTAGGTACAGGTCGTAGGTGGCTTATTCACCTGTATGGAGTCCAAAGAGCACTTAATAATCTGCCTAGAAGGTCCCTGGGGGGTCTTACTTCATACGAGTGCCTGTTTGGAACTCAAATGTATGTTTCAGATCATGATGGTCCTGGTGTGGAGGTGGCAAAAACACCTTTTGACATAAATGAAAGTGTCATTTTCTTGCAGGAATTACAAGAGTTCCATGACAACAACGCTTCTGCCAGTGCTGCTTCTGCAGGAATTAAGGATGTACCAATAACACCTACCAGCTGCATTCCTTAAGTTGGGGATCTAGTACGTGAAAAAGTTGCTGGTCCAAAAAGATGTATCAAACAAATTTCACAGCAAGGTTTATCAGGTGTTTAAATGATTAAAAGAGCATTTCTGAGTTTTATTTGAGCAAATCTTTCAGAAAAGTGGGGTAAAAGAGTGCACTTAGGATAACATTAGGGTAGTAAAACTGTTCAGCATGTTTATCACCTCCAGGTCACTCACCCCAGTCATCACTTTTGAGGTGATCCTACCTTTTAAAATCAAGTCTGTGAATAATGCTCCACTTACCCACTCATATAAGGCACCATAAACAGGCTATACTTCCCAGCACTCTTTCCATTTTCCGGTTCCTTCTGAGATGAGGATGCTGTGTTAGGTGACCTCACATTCCTCCAGGGTGTAAATCTACATCATATGTGTCCCTGATGAAATTCCTTCCCTGATGTGTTTAGGAGGATAGGTCTGTACTACTTTAAATTGTACATAGGAAAATTGGAAATCATCCCTGTTCAGGAGAATACTTTTCTATTTTCAACATTCCTGGAGAAGGGACATTGTTTGTCCTTAAAGTTCTTTACCAGTGCATCTGCTAGCAAGCACACAGGAGGTGATGCTGTTTCACATGTACTGACTTTTATTCTTGGTGGGAGACAGAGAACGGGCAAAAGGTACCATTGTGTGCGATTGTTGGTTGATCTCAAGGACACTTTTTGGTTTGTTTTGAGCTGCAAAGGTTTCCCTGACCTTTGGGTTGAGGAACAAATCAAAAAGAGACCTTACGTGAAATCTACTTCCTTTTTTAGCTCGCCTGTTCCTTCTAGCAAAGGAGGAGAAAAGAATAAAACACTAAGGCCCATATTTATACTTTTCGACGCACAACTGAGCCAACGCAGTTGTGCGTCAAAAAATTTAACGCCGGCTAACGCCATTCTGAAGTGCCATGCTGGCACCGTATTTATTCAATGACGTTAGCCGGCGTTAGCCGGCGGAGCTGCCTAGTGTGCGTCAAAAAAAATGACTTACACCAGGCAGCGCCGGCGTAGGGGAATATGGAGCTTGGGCATCAAAAATGGGGCAAGTCAGGCTGAGGCAAATTTTTCGCCTCAACCCGATTTGCGCAGTTTTTTTTGTCTCCCAACCCCCATTGAAATGACTCCTGTCTTAGCAAAGACAGGAGTCATGCCCCCTTGCCCAATGGCCATGCCCAGGGGACTTATGTCCCCTGGGCATGGTCATTAAGCATAGTGGCATGTAGGGGGGCACAAATCAGGCCCCCCTATGCCACAAAAAAAAAGAAAAAAATACTTACCTGAACTTACCTTAAGTTCCCTGGGATGGGTCCCTCCATCCTTGGGCATCCTCCTGGGGTGGGCAAGGGTGGCAGGGGGTGTCCCTGGGGGCATGGGAGGGCACCTCTGGGCTCCTTCCGAGCCCACAGGTCCCTTAACGCCTGCCCTGAGCAGGTGTTAAAAAATGACGCAAACGCGGCTGGACGTCATTTTTTTTGACCCGCCCACTCCCGGGCGTCATTTTTGCCCAGGAGTATAAATACGGCGCACATGTCATTTTTTAGTAGGGAACACTTACCTTGCATATCATTAACGCAAGGAAGGTGTCCACGCAAAAAAATTACGCAAACTCCAAGATCTTTGACGCTCGACGCGTCGAACGCCAAAGTATAAATATGCCCTGAGCAGGCGTTAAAAAATGACGCAAACGCGGCTGGACGTCATTTTTTTTGACCCGCCCACTCCCAGGCGTCATTTTTGCCCAGGAGTATAAATACGGCGCACATGCCTCGGAGTCATTTTTTAGTAGGGAACGCTTACCTTGCATATCATTAACGCAAGGAAGGTGTCCACGCTAAAAAATTACGCAAACTCCAAGATCTTTGACGCTCGACGCGTCGAACGCCAAAGTATAAATATGGAGTTAGTTTTGCGTCGGATTTGCGTAAAAAAAAACGACGCAAATCCGGCGCAAACAGAGTATAAATATGCCCCTTAGGGCTTCATGATGAATATGGCGGTCAAGACCGCCATGCCAGGGGCGGTGATAAATTACCACCACCAGCATGGCGGTCTGGACCTTCATGCAATGAACAAGGGAAGACTGTCAGAGGTGGCCCTCTGCCACCGCCAGGCTTCCGCTGGCAGACAGCCTGATGATTCTGGATTTCTCTCTCCGACCGGATAGAGAACTCTTGTTCCTCCAGCATTTCCCTATTGGTTTCCCCCTGCCAGGGACAGGCTGGCAGAAGGGGTGCTCCGGGCCCCGTGCATAGCCCTGTCACGCGGGTCACTGCCCAATTTCCAGTTAGTGATCTGCATGACGGGTGCTGCTGTACCCGTTGCATTGCAGCAGTGACGACAGCTCCATGTGGAGCCGTCTGCAATGTCCTAGCCCAGCATTCCGCTGGGCCAGTCGGCGGAAACACTGTTTCCTCCCCCCAGCCCAGTGGAATGTATTCTATAGGGCCAGAGGGGTCTTCCAGGGGCTGTCGGTCTATATTTAGATCACCAGCATGAACACAGCGGGGAATCCAGCCATGTTCATAATGATCCCCTAGTTCTGGAAACTATTGCTGCCTTGAAAAGCATACGGAAAAGCCTCTTGACAAGACTCAGCTACGTTTACTGGATTGCTTCATTCAGATTCTTCTGGTTATGAGGAGGAAGGGCCTAGTGTTGCTGCATATAATCAACTGGGAAAGTACAACATCAAGGAAATACTTCCATTGTCATCCATATTGGAGTTAATATGGGGTATCAAGAGGAGAATGCGTCTGGTGCATTTCCAAATAGGACTCAGTTGGGTTTGCCTATTCATCCTCAAGTCATGGATATGATTTTACCAGATTGAAAAAACTATAACATATCAATACATACTCTTTCATGGCTCACCTTTACCCTCTAACAGATATGAAGTCTACTTAGTACTGACTGATACTTTGGTGGCTGGCTAGTTTGTTTGGCTTTTTTTAATTTGGGGGAGGATCCCATTATAAATTATTCAGTGATAATCAATAGACTCAGCATGAAACAATTTTTATTCAGGTGTTCATTTTGTATTTGGAGTTGTAACTTATGAGGCCTGTACATCCCAGTATTAGAATTAAAGATTTTTAGGCATGCTCTGCCTTGCTAGAAGGGAGGGAGGGGCAATAGTTGTTTTGTCTGACATTTCTTTCTACATTGTTAGAGCTTCAGTATTGGTTAATGGGGCATCTGTGGCATCACAGTGAAATTTGATTTTGAAAGACTGGCTTACACATTCAGGACAATTATCTACTGCACAAAGAATGCTGTTTTGGGCAACACAACTCTTTGGTTTGGATTTGGAAGACACATGAATGAACCGTTTAAAGAGGAGAAGTATTACTCTCCAGTTAAACAATGCCAAACCAGTTTTTTCAATGACTCTATAACAACCCTAGTGAAAAATCTTCCTTTTAAGCAAGTGGCAGAAAATAATCCCTCTCTGCACCAGTCCAATAAGTCTAAAGACAAGAACTTTGGGGACCAGAAGCAGAAGCAAAAACAGGATTTTTAAATAAGCAGCAGAAGTCCTGACTATGGTTCTCATTATGAACACGGCGGTAACGACCACTGTGTTCATGCTGGCGGTCAAAACACTGACCGCCACCGACCACGGATCCCCACCGGTTTTCGCCTGCCGGCCCACAGGAAGGTCTGGCCGGGACATTGACGGTGGCTCCACATGGAGCCACCGCCAATTCCTCTGTGCAGTGGGTGCAGCTGCACCCGTCGCACAAATCACTGCCCGAAAATCAGGCAGTGACCTGCACGACGGGGCACTACACTGGGGCCCCTGCACTGGCCATGCAAAGTGCATGGGCAGTGCAGGGTCCCCCAGGGGTGTCCCGGGGCACCCCCCCCACCAGCATTTCCCTGGTGGGGTAATCCGCCAGGGAAAGGATGGAGGATTAGGAAACATCCAAGGGGTAGCGCCGCTGCCCTGTCAGATGATGTTTCCACCCGCTGCCAGGCTGTCTGATGGAGGAAGCCTGACGGTGAGTGAGGGCTGCCAACGGCAGCCCTCACCGTGATCATTATCTGCCAGGTTGGTCTGCCATGCCAGCTGGCGGTTTCAGACGCCAACGCCGGCATGCGGGCCAACCCGCTGTGTTCATAACGAGCACCTATGTTGGAATTGGCCAAGACCATTAAATATTTCCCAGCAGTATGGTACGAATCCACCTCAGGTGCATGGGTTTTCCAGATAATCAAGTCAGGGTATTAGATTGAGTTCATATCTCTACCACCATTTCAGGTGTCCAACCAACTCCATGGCCACTTGGCTTGGATAAAAGAAAAGCTTTGCCATGTGTAATTCACTCCCTCCTGTAAAAAAGAGTGGTGAGTCCATTCCTTGAGAAAGAAAGGGGCTGTTTTTTACTCTATCTTCTACCTTGTTCCCAAGATTTATGGGGGATTCAGGACAGTTCTGTATTTGGCGATCATAAACTAATTGGCCAAGATAATTCTATTCAGAAAATCAGCCCTCTAATTTCTCAGGGAGAAGACCCCCGATATTTAAGACACATATTTTCATGTACCAATGGCTACAAGTCACAGAATCAGCACTATCAGTTCATAATGTTACCATTCAGTCTAAAATCAGCCCATCGAGCATTCCAAAATGCGAGTTGACTATACTTCAAGATCAGATATTGGATCAGAGCTAGAATTTGATTAAATATGAATGGGTGTTTCTGCCTCCAGCTAGAGCAGAAGTGCTTTGGCGGCACCTGTAACCTCTTTGTGAAAAGCAAACAGCGTCTGTCAGCTTCTGTGAGAAGCTGGCTGAGAGTTCAGGGACACGTAGTTGCACATGAGGCCACGACTCTCTGAGTACAATTGAATCTGAGGCCTCTATAGGACCATCTTCATGTTCAGTGGGTACCAACAGTGCTGAACTTAGTGACATTGGTTCCAGTATTACAGAACATAAAAGACACCGTCCTGATTTAAGAGTATTTGTCCAGTGGTCCCGCCTGTCCTGCCAGATCCTATGATAATGGAAACAGTGGATGCAAGTTCCATTGGATGAGGAGCCAGTCTGGGGTCAGTATCATTCCAGTCCTTGTGGGCCACATTCTGCTGTGCCAGGACATTGCCAACACACTGAGCCGTTGTTAATGCCTCAGTGCGGTGGGTACAGCAGCACCCGACGTTCAGATCACTGCCTGTTAATTGGGCAGTGACCTGCGTGACGAGGCACTGCATGGGGGCCCCTGCACTGCCCATGCCAAGTTCATTGGCAGTACAGGGGCCATCAGAGGGGCCCTGGAGCACCCCTTCCACCAGCCTTTCCCTGGCAGGGGAACCCTCCAGGGAAAGGCTGGAGGAAACAGGGTTCATTATCCAGAGGGCAGCGCTGCTTGCAGCGCAGGCCTGTCAGGTAATGTAATCCGCCATTGTCAGGCTGCCTGTCGGCGGTAGCCTGGCAGTGGTGGAGGGCCACCACAGAAGGCCCTCCCTGTGTTTATTATATGGCGGTTGAGACCACCATGCCAGTGGCAGTCTTTTCACCCCGCTGGCATGGCGGTCTAAACCGCTGGGTTCATAATGAGACCCTATATTTCCCATGAGACCAATTAAACTCTCATGATGTTTGGAAATGTCAGCAGTCATCTTGAAATTATCACGTATAGGTCCCTGCATGTTTCAGATCACCTTTGCCAGGCAACTGAGATACTGAGTTGGTGTAGCCATCACCTTGCTGCCACCTTGAGTCTCTTTTGTTTCCTTTTAGTAGTCAAAGCTGAATATTGAGATGTATGCTAAGGAAGCAAGTTGTATTTTGGAAACAAAATTTAATAGTTTATAGTACACTTTCAGAGTTATAGTTAAAGAAGTATAAACTTTTATTTTGTAGTACATTTGTATTCTACAATGTAAGAGGAATGGAACGGATCCTCATCAACTTCAAAGACTGCAGCTATTTAACAATGCATATAAGTGTACTTAAGGAGTTTAGGAAAGCAAGTACCAGTGTGGACTCTATAATCCTGATGAATGTTTGATTACATTTCAGTTTATTAAACGATTTTGAATGCACATCAGAACTAGAAAGTATGCATTGCAAAACCAGAAAGTAGTTTTCTGTATCAGAGAATTGAGTGAGGCTTACATAAAACACAAGCAATATATAGATGTTGTTAGTGTCAGTTCACGAATGTCATAATTCCATTAATAGCCCAGAAAGTCAGAGACATAGAGATGTTCTAGAGGTATATTATTTCTTATGCCAAGTGTAATCTAAGAGATAAAGAATTCCCAGGTGTACATTATAAGGATAATGCAAGTCACTGAGGAGTTCCATAACAATATAGAGAAACAAGACCGAAGGCTGAGTTTCTTTGTAAGGTTATGAAACTCTTAAGTGACTTTCAATATACTTAATGTATACAGCAGGGGGAACTTTACCCTATAAAATACATGGTAGCTCTGGCAGCAGGCATTTTTACGTCACAGCTCTACTGTAATGACTTATAATAGTTGAGGTCTGATGTCTTTTCTTTATAATCATGAGCTGTGTGTGTCACAAGTCGATGATTATGAAGAAATTAGATAGTGCTGTTTATACAGAGATTACAGATTCACATGTAGTATAAATATATATATCTTAGTTTTAGATTTTCACTGCAGCATAAGAATAGATTACCCAGCGGAGTGATGAATCAGAGTTGTGACAGGAGTGTCTCTTTTTTCTGTTATCCTAGTCCCCTTTCATGGTCATCTATTAACCATCACATTCCTACTGGATATGGTTGGCCATGGACAGGGTGAGGTGCAGGACAATTCATTTCTCCCCTGTGATCTGGAATTCGGGTTAGTGTATTCTGACAGGAATGAGGAATTATAAATTGGGCCTGGATCATATACAATTTTACTCCTGGTAATTCAACAGGTGACCTGGTCATGGTAGACATTAGAATGCTCTAACAAGGATTTTGATAAGTGCTATGGATTATATCTATTTCCTCAAAACCAAACTATAAAGGTCCAAGAGCTCTTGGGCTATCCACCAAATGATGAGCCATACTTAACTGATGAATGTCAAATTCTATTGTGGAGAATGGATTAATTTCTTATATATTTAATGTTGAATGTCACAATATTATTTAAGGACATGTGGCTGTTTCAACAAATAAAAATATAAGTATTCCAAAGATTGTATATGGATGGAATATGTTCAACAAGAGAAAGAGTGTTGGGAGGCCTAGTGGCATTTACTTAGCCATGGCTGTAATGCACCATAATATTGATTCTGAGGAAAACAATATATTGGGGGTTGATCTTTGACGTGCAAGTTTCTTGGTTAAAGACAATTCTGTTGCTGAATGAAACTTTTAACCAAGAGGGGAAGGAGAGGAGTCAAAAAAAGAATATGTTTGCAAGGTTTATTCTGAGTTAGCCGCATCTTTGCAGGATTGTAGCAAAATCAGGAGAGGTGAACTAAATGCTGGAATGAAAAGTAAAGCAGACAGCAGACAGTGAACATTGCGTTGGTGCTGGGCTGGGGGAACTCTGCACTGCCCATGCCAAGTGCCAAGGGCAGTGCAGGCCCCCGTGGCCCCCTGCACCTGTTCTCCACCAGCGTTTTCATGGCAAAGAATGAGGTCAGGTAAGGACATCCACCACCCCAGACTTCCTAGAGCCAAGATCCTTGCAGAGCTGGTGGCTCCCTGGTGGCCCAACTGCCAGAGTTGTAATGTGGCAGTCAGACTGCCTCATTGGTGGTGGTCCAGACCGCCACCCACGTAATGAGGCCCTTAGACTCCTTTACCTTATGTAAAGATGCCCAACAAATTGAATAGGTTGGGGGTTTATTTAAGAAGCTCTATTGTGGAAAGAATTCATAACGATTACTTAGAAGGGCAATAAAATCGGAATGATTTAGATAATTAGGTAATATCTTATGAAGGATATGAGGGTACTAATTTAGCTGCGTATGAGGCATTTCACAACAAATATGTGAGGAAGCTTAGCAGCACATTAGTAAGAGAGTAAGGATGAAGAAAAGCCTCCAAAAGGGACATTTAATATTAATATTAACAATGCTTCGTTCATACCCAAAAAGATGATATTTAGAGAGGTTATTAGAGCTACAAGAACTTGGGTAACATATCATGATATGATAAATAAAAGCAGCAAACAAATATTTATTGCATTGCTAAAAAGAAATGTATTTAGCATTTAAAAAAGCATTAAAAAAAAACATTGTTACAAAATGTTGGCTCCTGTTCGCTAAGGGTTTACCCACCTAGAATCAGGCCAGTTGTGCACTGTTTGGATTACAGTTGTGTTGCTCTTTGAAGGTGACTATAATTGAAGGGATGATTGAGTCAAATGTTTTAGAAGAAGTTGAGCTTTGTGTTTATCTAGGCATAGTTTCATAGTTTTAAAAATGTTAACTGGAGAGATCACATTTGTGTCACTACGAAAAAAAAGCATATGTTCCATTTGAAGGTATTATTGGGCCTAACCACTGTATGTAATCTCTGTGTTGCTCTTCTAAGTGGGTGTGCAGCCAGCACTGCACCACAGTTCTGATATGTAGCTGAAATTTGAAGTGTAAGCATTGAAGGAATTTGAATTACTTAAAAGAGAAAATGTGTAGGTCCTTATAGAACCTTTCCCCTGGTAGAATCCTAACTATAATTTGCGTTTGACTAGATTTTCTACCAGTGTGAGGCACTGTAAATGAAAATTATGTTTATTGAGTGATGAGTTGGATCAAAACGATTTGGAAAAGTAGCCATCCTTGATCAATAAAAAATATATGCATGAAAATACCTCCTGGGACTTGAAGGGCTTTTTGTTAGATAATCACTCTCATTCAGAGAGGGATAGATAAATGAACTGGCAGGCAAAACGAGTGTTTGACCATTTATAATAAACGTAAAAATTAAGTTAAATAGGAGAATTATAACATAGCAAATGTATGCGTAATGGGTATCTTAGTGATCAAATAACAGATGTGTAATGCTACTCCCATCAATTGTACCTATTTTATCAACTCAGGAGAATTAAAGGCTGATGGAACCTGTAGGGATTCAAACAAGTGATCTTAACATAGATCCCTGCAGTAGATGGAGAACAGACCCTATCATCGGAGGATGTTTAAATGCTGAATTATGGCCATTAGGCTTAGTTAAATAAAATTATTCAAACTTCCAGGAGAATGGAAAACAGGAGGTAAGGTACTACTCTATTGTGCAATTGGATGGCAAACCAATCAGGGTGTGATGCATGTCTTCTTCTTTTGCGAAGTTTATAAAGACTCCGGAAAAAGGTTCTCCAGCACATATTATGAAAGTAAGATTACGCACAAATAGAATTGCAGCTATGAAATTATTTGTTGCAAAGGGAAATGCATGTTTGCTACAATATAGCAAAATGTTTTTATGTTTGCTGAGTTGGGAAGAAGCATAGGCCCAGATTTATGGTGGCCTAATGGCATTGCAACGCTACATTAGCATCATTTTTTTTTTTACGCTAATGTGGCATTGGAAGGTCAAAAACACTGCTGATATCCATTGCGCCACATTATGCCTGCACCAGGCATAATGTGTGCAAGGGGGCGTTCCGGCGCTAGGGGGGCTGTAAAACTGGGGAAATCCGTGAGATTCCTTTGAGCCATTTTTATCAGCATTTTGGACTAGCATTCAAAATTATGCTGCTAGTCCCCTTGATTACTGCTATTGTGCACCGTATTTTAAATACTGCACACACATGGTGGAGTTAGGGGGGTGCTAAGGGGCGCAAGAAAATTGGCGCTGCACCAGGTGCAGCGCCACTTTTCATAAATCTGAGCCATAGTTTCTAAAGAATAATGGCTATTTTACATTCTTACTTATGAAAATAAGGACCTTGATCCAGTCTGACGAGCGTGCCTGCCATACTGTCTTCATATTGCTGATAGCTTTAATGTTTATTTTTTATTTGTGTATTTTTAAGTGAAGAATCATATGTGCACTTCTTAAAAAGATCTAGTGAGACTGAGTCAATCATTACATTGTAACAAGGGCTTTAGTAAACAACATAATGGAATGAAAAGTTACTGTATGAACTGGCAGAATAGGACGAGGAAATTAAGTGGTTTTGCCACATGGAGCACATGTGCCGTCTTTGTCATGACATCTCTCCCAAGCTGAGTCTTTTTTTGCCAACTAGAAAATAGACAGGGATACCAGAATATCTACCCCAATGCTATAAAATTGATAAATTGACCAGGGTAGATTCCCTACTCTAACCTTTGACATAATTATTGTTGAATGAACATTTCAGTTAACTAAAGAGACGACCATGTGTTACTTGTGATTTTGGGCAATGATCAAATCCAGAAACCCGATACTATTTTTTGTAATAAACTGATGCTTGTACTAGTTGCTTGACATAGCACCAACAATCTGATATATTATTAATAAAAAACACATTTTCATAGTGTATTAAGGAACACATTTTAATATTCATAGGTCCTGTATTCTGAAATACATATAATAGGAATATTTGCTTCTACCACTGTGTATCACATTATTGCATTGGTAGGTTCTTCCAACTCACAACAGTATCACAGCAATTGCAGATGTATTGAAATAACAGATATTCCCAAAACAACTGCCTTTTACACCACTTGTGAGAATTATTTGCATATGATTTACACATAGGAAAGTAATGGGGTTTAATATTACCTTTTTCAAACGTTCTTTAGTAATTTTCCAGATAGTGCAATCCAGGAAGTACACTGGGCATGATATACTAGTAACAAACAACATGTACATGTCAACACCAAGTAACATCCTCATATTAGTTTCCATTTGCATGACAGGGTCTTTCCATTAGTAATTAAGATTAACATTTAAGCAATATCACAAAAAAGATTTACATTCAAAGTGCTAAAAAAAATCCTCACAACCTGCAACTTATATCCTCTACCAACATGCAACACCCTGACAAAGTCCTAAGTTCAAACCCTTGGATGCGTTTGTGCCCTCAGTCGTGCCCATCTTCCCCATTACAGTAAGGTCTGTTAATGATGTGTTATATGGTGTTGATTCCACTCTAGTCAAATTTCACCATCTCTAGTTTTGTAAATATTATGGAGGCCTGTCTTACAATTTGTGGCAAATAACCTGTGAGAAGAATTTCCAGTTTAGCTGTACTTTTGACCTAGGCATTGTGTACGATAAGCCCGCTAAGCCACTCTTAGCAGTAATTTGTTTGTTTCTTTCTGGGCAAACCTCCATAGGTCTGTCTTCCATCTTTCCAGGTATGGTGGCAGTGGAGATCTCCAATGCATCACAGTTAGCATCTTTGCAAGAACAAACACTTGGTTAGTGAATTTGCTGTTAGATTTGCCATTTTAGGGCATCCATAATATGGATTGAAATCTATGTCCACCATTGTATTATTACTTCACAAATCCACACCACATAATCAAACTCAGCCCTCCCCCCCACTTTAGATGTGGTGCAGACTAGTGACACAGCTGGATACATAATTTGTAGGTGTGTTGGGGTCAGGCATCTGCTCTCCCCATAAGTGAACTAGAGGAGTTTGAACTGGGCATTCTGAATCACCTTAAGAATGTGTTGTAGTGCCCTTGCCCATTCAACATTCGAGGGTATGTATTCCATTTATTTTTTAGGACATCTAGAGCCTATTTACTTAATGTTTATAATGGACCGATAAGCCTCTGTTACAAAATGCCAACCTTTCCCCCAAGTAAAGAGGAGTTAGGTAAGGGTATTTATCTGTGACTCGTCAACTCCCTTTTCCTATGTGTGGCTGACAGCCTTAATCAGTGCCACATTTATGCAGAACTGTCCCAGGGTATGCTATGTCATCTCGAGTCTTCAGCTTTGTACAAGTTTGGTGTTGTGTGTAGTGATTCAGCTTATAGACCACCTCTGAGTATTAGTGTTCACCTGCAGTGTAACTGGCATGCCCTTTCCAATTTTGCCAAGTCAGGCCCCTGTGTATTATTAGGTTTCCTAAACACTACTAAGTGGCTTTAGTCAGCCATAGAAATGCAAGACTGGTAGATCATGAAAGTCATGATCATCAGAGCACATTCAACGAAACAGAAACAGTAGAAATCATCTTTGGAACTCATGGGGCAATACCCTGAAATGAGACTCTGAGCAATGACTGTGTACAAAGTGTGGGCCGGTAGCAGCTACAAGTGGCTGGTGGGTCACACCTTTTCTAAACCATCACAACACCACTAGATAGTATTGCCTGGCACATATCAACCTGCTTGCTAGGCAACACTTCTGTCACTGAGCATTAGTAGGACTTATTGTTGGCCTTGGCCCTAACAGGCCTGATAGGCCTGAACAACAATTGCTCTCTTCTTTGCTGATCCAACTGTTACAATAGGGTAAATGGAAAATCCTAAAGTCCCCACTCTAGGACCTTTGCACATACAGGGGAACCTTTAGTGATAAGCTGGTACAACCGAAGAGACGGAGAAAGACAATCAGCAGCACACAAGTGACAATTAAATAGACATGATTTTGGGAAATAGTGCATTGATAAGAAAGGTGCTAGAAACTAAAATAGATGTGTATTATTGACAAGGGATTGCTGTGAGACTGCCACATCAAGTTGGCTAACAAAGTCAAAGTCACCTAAGAATCCCTATCTTAGCTGCAAATGAGTACAGAAATCCTGAAGGCTAGGGTGCTTGATCTCACAGAAATGTGAGGTTCTTAGAATATGGAATGGAGGATTCTGTGGATGGACCCGATGCAACAGCATCAAAGTCCATCTAGGGAGACAGAAGGGCATAACGTGTATGGAGACTTAGGTGGGGCCACAAGGACTTAAAAAGGGTCCCACAGAGAAAATGTCTCCCAGTAACAGGAGAAAGAATCAAATATATGCATTAGGGTACTCTTCTTTTGCCAGAGTAGCCATTATATAGGTAAGATGCAGACATTCCTTTGTGCCAACAGACACCTCAATAGATAAGGAGAATTATTTCACATAAGGAAATAACATTTGGGGGATGTTTCATTAGAATAGATATAGTGCTTGGGAGCATGCATTACCCCAGGTTTAAATAAAGTAAGCCACATTTTATGACAATATCTGAGCAAGTCTCCGCTGGCAGCAAATTCCATTGCTCATGGGTGAAGATTACAATTGTGTACTGGACATACCTTCAGACTGTGCATATTCATATAATTGGGCACAACCTTACAAAGGGCCCCTAACTGCCTAACATCTTGGACAAACATCAAGTTTGTGAATACATAGAGACAATTTTATGACAACACCGGAGGCTCTAATATGCGTTCTTTTCTTACTTTAATTCAAACAGCAGCAGTCAAGAAACTACAACTCCCAGAAAGGTTAGCTAATGACTAACCAATGGGAGCAAAACCATAACCTGAACTGGACCAATAGGAAGGGGCCATAAACCATAGAGAGCACCCTTGACTGCAAGCAGCCCTCTTTTCTTGCTGCTCGCAGTCAAGATAAGTACTCTCCTTTTTGTCTCATACGTATTTCTTGTTTTCTTATCTTTTATATTTCAGGCATTTAAAGTTTTACCGCAATTTTCCTGTTAAGCATTTATCATATATTTTATCTTCCGTTTACCGCTTCGCGGCGGTTTTATCCCGTTCCCTTCCAGCTTCGGGCTCCCATGCGCGCGCTCCGTCGAGCATTCTATTGCGCAGTTCCTTTTATTTCTGTCAGCGCGCGTCTCGTTTGAACGCGCGTCTGACAAGAAAACCTCTTACCGGTTTGGCGCGTCTTCGCCTCGGCTCCTCAATCTTCCTGCCATTTCGCAGCGGCCCCAGAGGATAGCGTTCACTCCGCTGTCGCTCCTCGGTGCCGTCGCGTGTAGCAATTAAATTCCTCCCCCTCCAGGTCTCCACCTTGGGGAGGAGCCAGTTTAGTTTCGGAGCGTGTTGCTCCCGTTAACCCTTTCACAGCCCTGCATCTTTAATACTTTTTCAACACATTGCTGGGACCTTGCATTTCTGCTAATTTTAATTGTATTTCGCCATGGAATCAGGGAGTTCTCCCTCAGGGTCTTCCTCTCAGGAGGATGAGGAATCTTTTCAAGATTTGAACAAATTTATCCAGTCCTCGGTAAAGCACGCTATGAAAGCGTCTATGCAAAAAATGTCAAAAAATATCGAAAATTCTGTCTTGTCCATGATGTCCAAATCTATGGCCTATTCTGCGGGGGAAAGCAGAAAACGGAAACTATCCTCTTCCAAATCACGTAAAGGCGCACAGACAGGAAGTGAGCTTGACTCACACCAGACTGAGGACTTGATTCCTCCCAGGCCTCCTTCAAAGGAGGGGATTTCAGCCAAAAATATGTCAACTCAATCAAAATGCAAATCTAAACTGAAGCATATTTCTGTGCCTAAAAAGATCGTGATTTCAAAGATTTTGGACTCGGACGATGAGGACATGGATGAGTTATCTCAGTCTGACAATCTGAATGATACGTTGTCCCCTCCTTCCCCCAAACGTATCAAAACTGCGGCAAGTGGTCCTTCTACCCGCGTAGTTGACTCAGAGGGTGTTCCCATGTTCGATCCCTCCCTCATTCAACACCCTAACTCAACAGAATGGTTGCCGCTAGACCACGTAGGTGATTACATCTCTTCCCGCCTACGCCTTCCTTTAGACAAGCAAACCAGATCCAAATTAAAATCAGAATGCCCTAGACCATCATTAGACTCCAACATTACAGCAACCCCAACTATTGATGATTCTCTTATCACTTTCTTTACTAAGTTCGGTAAAGATCCCTGTAAGGGAGTGGATAAGGCCTGGACCACTTGTCAGGACAAGCTCTTAGATGTGGTGGGCCCTCTTGCAAGGATCTTCGAAATAGCTGAATCAGCCAGGTTAGAGGAATCACCTATTTATCCCTTGGACCTCTCCCTTTGGACTCAGCGGGCCTTTTGTTTTTTGGGCAATGCGAATTCGGCTATTATCCACGAAAGACGCAAGGGTCTTTTACTCAAAATGGACCCCAAGTTGGCTAACTTGGCCACTCGAGACCCCGGCATCCAGGCCGACGGGAAACTCTTTGGAGATAATTTTTATAAAAGACGTTAGCCGTTTCGTTTCAACGTTTTCATCCTTGGACAAAGCCCAACAGAACCTCAAAAAAGTTTTTAATCAACGTGTTTTTGCCCGGGCCAGTAGAGGTAGGAGCCGCTTTACCGGCCGTACATACAGGAACCAAGGCTCAAGAGGATATGCCAGTTCATTCAATTCCTACACTCACGAGTTCAAACCCCAGTTCTACCCTCAAAGAACTAGGGGTTTCCGCAACCGTGGCCAGCGCTCCTCCAGACCGCCCATTAACCAAGGTAAGCCAACCTTCTGGCCCTCCCATAGGAGGTCGCCTACGCTTCTTCCTTCAAAAGTGGAAGTCAATCTCTGCAGATCCTTGGGTACTCTCAACTGTTCAGGGATATCAAATCAAACTTTTTCCCCCCCCTCTCCAATCTTGTCTTCCTCCTCTACCAAAATTTTCTCTGGAAATGGCCTCTCTAATCTCTTTAGAAATACAATCTCTCTTAAAAAAAGACGCCATCCATTCTTGCACGCCAGACCCATCCGGGTTCACCAGTTCCATATTCCTCCTCCACAAAAAGAACAAAAAACTAAGACCAGTAATCAACCTGAAATCTTTCAACCAGTTTGTCATCTACCGACACTTCAAGATGGAAACTATTATCCATCTCAGGGATATCTTGCTCCAGTTCGACTGGTTAGTCAGACTAGACCTACAGGACACATACCTGACTGTTCCTATTCATCCTTCTCACAGAAAGTTTTTGCAATTTCTTTGGAATTGAAAAACTTATCACTTTTCCTCTCTTCCTTTCGGCCTTTCTTCCGCTCCCTGGTGCTTCACAAAACTATTGAGACCGGTTGTAACCTTCCTTCGCTCCCTAGGTGTCAGACTGATTATTTATCTCGACGACATTTTGATCATGCACCAAAACAGATCATCCTTACTATCTCACCTGCAGATTACGTCCACTCTCCTCTTAGATCTCGGTTTAATTATAAACCACGAAAAGTCAGTTCTTCTACCTTGTCAACAAATAGAGTTCCTCGGTTTTCAAATAGATTCAGTTTCGGCGGCTCTGTTCCTTCCCCGGTCCAAAGTCTCCCCAATAAAAAAAGAACTAATCTTAACTCTTCAAAAAGATGTTATCTCTCTCAGAACCCTCGCGAGGGTCGTCGGCCTTCTCTCGTCCTCCATCCAGGCCATATTTCCCGGACCCCTCCACTACCGCTCCCTCCACTGCCTCAAAATCCTTCATCTTCGTCGAGGCCTTGCTTATTCCGACCTCGTCTCCTTAGATCAGGAATCCCGGATGGAAATTCAATGGTGGATATCCCATTTAGAAGCTTGGAACGACAGGTCCATCTTCCCCTCTGTGCCCGATCTTGTGTTAGAATCAGATGCAAGTCTCACGGGTTGGGGCGCCCCCTGTGGTTCGATATCGACTGGCGGTATATGGTCCACAGAGGAGTCCAGATTGCACATAAATTGTTTAGAGCTTCTTGCAGGCTCCTTTGCAATCAAAAGTTTCACAAAAA
Source organism: Pleurodeles waltl (assembly GCF_031143425.1). NCBI lineage: Eukaryota > Metazoa > Chordata > Amphibia > Caudata > Salamandridae > Pleurodeles > Pleurodeles waltl. The sequence continues at coordinate 1,076,176,964 of NC_090446.1, read as the reverse complement.
ACAGAGCACGATGCTCAATTCTGCTCCGTATGGACAACATATCGGCGGTGCGTTACATCAATCGTCTAGGGGGCACCAGGTCCAAACCGCTGGCTCTACTAGTCAAGAGTCTCTGGGATTTTTGTCTGTCCCACAAAATTTCCCTCTTAGCAGAATACCTTCCGGGATCTTTGAATTCCAATGCAGACTGGCATTCTCGCCAACTCACAGACTCCAGCGACTGGAAATTACACCAGTCGGTCTTTCATCAGATAGAAAGGAAATGGGGTCCTTTCCAAATAGATCTCTTTGCGTCCAGACTCAACACCCAGCTTCCCCATTTTTTCAGCTGGCGTCCCGATCCACTGGCTTTGGCTACGGATGCCTTCCTACAAGATTGGTCCGGTTCCCTCAACTACGCCTTCCCTCCTTTTATCCTGATCAACAGGGTCCTGAACCAGGTCAGACGCCAGAGGGCATCCCTCGTCCTGATAACCCCCTTTTGGCAATCTCAGGTTTGGTTCCCTCCCCTTCTCGAATTGACAGTAGATTTTCCTATTCTACTCCCGACATTTCCATCCCTCATTCTCGATCCTTTCGATCGACCTCACAATCAGATTCTCGACCAGTCTTTAACACTCTCAGCCTGGCTCATTTCCGGTCTACCCAACAGTCCCATGCTTTTTCGGCAGAGGCTACAGAGTTCATCAATAACGCATGGGCACCCGGCACGAGAAGAGCCTATAAATCAGCTTGGGCTCTTTGGTCAAGCTGGTGTCTGGGAAAGTGTTCCAATCCCTTTTCAGCGGATCTAAGTCTTATTATTAATTTCCTAGCCGGCCAAGCGGGTTTAGGTAAGTCATACCGTACAATAAATCTTTACAGATCGACTATTTCCATGAACCACTCAAATATTGACGGAAACCCTATTGGGTCTCACCCGTTAATCTGTCGTCTCCTGAAAGGAGTCAAACTCTCTAAACCCCCTTCTGCGAAGTACTCATATCTCTGGGATGTCTCCCTAGTCTTAAATCTCTTCCTCTCCTGGCCAGATAACCCAAGCCTTTCCCTCAAAATGCTCTCTGCTAAACTTACCATGTTGTTATGCTTAATTTCTATAAAAAGGACTTCAGACGTCAAGTCCTTAGAAGTCTCTGCCCGACAATTCTTACCTTCAGGGGTTCTATTTCACATTTCCAAATGCACCAAAACCAACTTACACTCAGTTTTCTACCCTTTCTTTCCGGACAAGCCAAAGTTATGTGTTGGTCTTTGTTTAAAAGAATACGAAAAAAGAACCGTTAACCTGAGAACGTCCTCTTCCAATCAATTGTTGATTTCTTTTCGAAAACCCCACAATCCAGTGACTTCGGCAACTTTAGCCCGCTGGATCAAATTGATTATGTCCCTAGCGGGAATAGATATTTCTGTTTTCGGAGCCCATTCCTCCAGGGGTGCTATGGCCTCAAAAGCGTTCGCCATTGGGTCCACTTTAGAGGACATTCTCAGGTCGGCTGACTGGTCAAATGATAATGTTTTCAAAACTTTCTATTGCAAACCTGTCATAACTGCTTCTTCTTTAGTTATTGACCAGCTTTAAACGCGCATAATAGAGCCTTCGGTCTTGTCATAAAATGTAGATTTTCCTAGTAATTTATGACGGAAAGTCTTAATTTTATTAAAGACACAGAGGCGAATATTATCCCACCACAGTACTTCTACTAATATGTACTTTTTATTTCCCTCCCAGCGACTCCAGCACTGCCTCCAGCTTCCGGGTAACTCTGCTAGTTCAATCGGTTCCATCCTCAAGAAGAGACTTCTGGAGGCGTCATCGCAACCTGTCCAGGATCAACTTCCTCAAGCATCGTCCTTTCGGCTCATCGCCGTGGTTCAAGACTTGTGCTCCATCGTTTTATCTCTAACAATTGTTGGTCTTATTTATCCTTTTTTTCCATGACTCTATCTGACTTGCTCGTTCAAGAAAAGAGGGCTGCTTGCAGTCAAGGGTGCTCTCTATGGTTTATGGCCCCTTCCTATTGGTCCAGTTCAGGTTATGGTTTTGCTCCCATTGGTTAGTCATTAGCTAACCTTTCTGGGAGTTGTAGTTTCTTGACTGCTGCTGTTTGAATTAAAGTAAGAAAAGAACGCATAATATTCGCCTCCGTGTCTTTAATAAAATTAAGACTTTCCGTCATAAATTACTAGGAAAATCTACATTACATTTGGGAGCTCAATGATACTTGCTTTACTCCCCATTGCATAAACTGTTTGTTAGACTTGACCGAATACTGTGCTTCACTAACAAAACAATGGATCACAAATGCTGAATAACTTGGTGGAGTGTTATTGGATCACAAACCTTATTAATAAAGCTAGCATGAAGGTAGAATGACACAATAATTTCCTCCTGGAGACTGCAGGGCACTGTGCAGGAAGACTGTTTTTTATAGAATCCCTAAATTACACCATGGGGCACTGTTATACAGGAAATGAGGCCACCGCCTCTAGCCCCTTACGAGAGTGGGAGACATCCAATGTAATTATCAGAAGCCAATATTTGAAGACAGTGACTTGGATTTGTAACAAAGGAATTAGATCTGGATACGCTTGATGAAAACCTCAGAGGCTTGGAACAATAGGCAATTGGTGACAATACTCAGAAACAGTGTTTGCTGACTATGAAGGAGAAATGTGTCACTTTTGGTTAAAAACTTAGATGACTTCATCACAACAATTTAGTTAGGGCCCACACTATGGGTGCCAAAGCAGGACATTTACTGATGTGGCTAATCAAGCCAGAGTTTCATCTCTCACTCAATTGAAGAATGGTAAGGGGAACAAGCAATTTACCCATAACAAGATAACTAAATTGCATCCTCTCTACTATACTGACTGATATGAGGGAGCAGATGCAGTACTGCATACTGATGACAATTCATATTTTGACAAAACAATGTCCTTTGTACTGCAGGACTACCCAGAAATACTGAACCAGCCGATAATTGAAACAGAACTAAAAGACACACTTTGGAATAAACCCAGCAATACAACGTCTTGCCTCTAGTCTTCTATGAAACATGCTCAGCCCTTCTGACCCCAATATTAGTGCATATGTATTCTGAACCAATGTATAATTGGTACCTTATAGCACAACCAGAGAGGCCATACTTATTTTTCTCCTGAAACCTGGATGCAACCCCATATGTAGATCATCCTACAGACCTTAACCAATGCTAAACTTTCAAGATTTTTAGCAAAATATTGAAGAGGCTGAACCATATGCTACCACTGTTGGTTTACACAGATCAGACAGGGTTAGTCCTGAAGTGCAACATGGCACTAAGGGGGTCATTCTGACCCTGGCGGTCGGTGATAAAGCGGCGGCCAACCCGCCAACAGGCCGGCGGACAAAAAAATGCAATTCTGACCCTGGCGGGAACCGCCAACACAGCCCGCCGCATTAACACTCCGACCGCCACGGCGGAACAAACAAACAGCGCGGCGGTCACCGCCAACAGCCAGGCGGCAGACAATGTACCGCCCACCCTATCACTACCCACCAATCCGACACCTTTTCCGGGGCGGGAGCCCCGCCGATAAAAACACGGCGGAAACAGACATTTCCAATGGAAAACGCTCACCTCGAGACACTCCACGCGGAATCCGGACAGCATGGAACCCGAATTGAACATCATACCTGCTCTCGTCTACCTGCTCATCTACCACGAGTACGAACTCCGGCGCAGACGTCAACGGTGAGTACTGCACCTACGACACACGGGAGGGGGGAGGAAGAAAGGTTATGGGCATACACATATGCGACCCCCCCACTCCCCCAATATGTACACACCAATGCAGAGCAGGAAGTCACAGTGACACCACACAAAGACCCTTTAAAAATACAATGACACAACCAAATTTGGAATAAATTTTCATGTACAAAAAAAGCACCTGGAAATAATTGAGCAACCGTGAAAAATATTTACAAAAACCAAAAAGATATACACATCAGTGTATCACTGAAGTAACAAGTCCTGCACATCCTACGAATCTAACATGTCCGGGGGCCAAGGTTCTGCGAAACAAGGGCAAAGCCCACACACGAGACCTGAGTCCTTTGGAGAGAACACTGCAGGGGCATCTGATGTCAAAACTACAGGCACCTCAGGGGGAAGGGAAGAGGGGGCCACCACAGCCACATGAGTCCACGACGCCAGATACACGAGGAGCCACCATGCCCACTGTACCATCCTGGGGAGTGCAAAGCCACAGTCTCTCAAGTCTCTGCAGTGGGTGGGTTGCCCACTGTACCATCCTGGGGAGTGCAAAGCCACAGTCTCTCAATGTCTCTACAGTGGGTGGGTTGCCCACTGTACCATCCTGGGGAGTGCAAAGCCACAGTCTCTCAATGTAACTACAGTGGGTGGGTTGCCCACTGTACCATCCTGGGGAGTGCAAAGCCACAGTCTCTCAATGTCTCTACAGTGGGTGGATTGCCCACTGGACCATCCTGGGGAGTGCAAAGCCACAGTCTCTCAAGTCTCTACAGTGGGTGGATTGCCCACTGTGCCATCCTGGGGAGTGCAAAGCCACAGTCTCTCAGGTGGATTACAGAGTCCACTGGTCAAGGAGGAGGCATGGTGGGCACAGTGAACCATAAACAGTGCCTGAGACGGCGGGACCCAGCGCAGCGGTGCATGACATGGCGATGTCCAGCGGAGCGGTGCTTGACAGGAAGGGTCCAGCGGAGCGGTTCTTGACAGGAAGGGTCCAGCGGAGCGGTGCTTGACAGGAAGGGCCCAGCGGAGCAGTGCTTGACAGGAAGGGCCCAGCGGAGCGGTGCTTGACAGGAAGGGCCCAGCGGAGCGGTGCTTGAGACGGCGGGCCCTGTTCAGCGGTACCTGTCTTCACGGCGGGGCCCTGTTCAGCGGTGCTCTTCTGCACGGCGGGGCCCTGTTCAGCGGTACCTGTCTTCACGGCGGGGCCCTGTTCAGCGGTGCTCTTCTGCACGGCGGGGCCCTGTTCAGCGGTACCTGTCTTCACGGCGGGGCCCTGTTCAGCGGTACCTGTCTTCACGGCGGGGCCCTGTTCAGCGGTACCTGTCTTCACAGCGGGGCCCTGTTCAGCGGTGCTCTTCTGCACGGCGGGGTCCTGTTCAGTGGTACCTGTCTTCACGGCGGGGCCCTGTTCAGCGGTGCTCTTCTGCACGGCGGGGCCCTGTTCAGCGGTACCTGTCTTCACGGCGGGGCCCTGTTCAGCGGTGCTCTTCTGCACGGCGGGGCCCTGTTTAGCGGTACCTGTCTTCACGGCGGGCCCTGTTCAGCGGTGCTCTTCTGCACAGCGGGGCCCTGTTCAGCGGTACCTGTCTTCACGGCGGGGCCCTGTTCAGCGGTACCTGTCTTCACGGCGGGGCCCTGTCCAGCGGTGCTCTTCTGCACGGCGGGGCCCTGTTCAGCGGTACCTGTCTTCACGGCGGGGCCCTGTTCAGCGGTGCTCTTCTGCACGGTGGGGCCCTGTTCAGCGGTACCTGTCTTCACGGCGGGGCCCTGTTCAGCGGTACCTGTCTTCACGGCGGGGCCCTGTTCAGCGGTACCTGTCTTCACGGCGGGGCCCTGTTCAGCGGTGCTCTTCTGCACGGCAGGGCCCTTTTCAGCGGTACCTGTCTTCTCGGCGGGGCCCTGTTCAGCGGTGCTCTTCTGCACAGTGGGGCCCTGTTCAGCGGTACCTGTCTTCACGGCGGGGCCCTGTTCAGCGGTACCTGTCTTCACGGCGGGGCCCTGTTCAGCGGTACCTGTCTTCACGGCGGGGCCCTGTTCAGCGGTGCTCTTCTGCACGGCGGGGCCCTGTTCAGCGGTACCTGTCTTCACGGCGGGGCCCTGTTCAGCGGTACCTGTCTTCACGGCGGGGCCCTGTTCAGCGGTGCTCTTCTGCACGGCGGGGCCCTGTTCAGCGGTACCTGTCTTCACGGCGGGGCCCTGTTCAGCGGTGCTCTTCTGCACGGCGGGGCCCTGTTCAGTGGTACCTGTCTTCACGGCGGGGCCCTGTTCAGCGGTACCTGTCTTCACGGCGGGGCCCTGTTCAGCGGTGCTCTTCTGCACGGCGGGGCCCTGTTCAGCGGTGCTCTTGCAGTATGTCAAGGGAGTCATACCTGGCCTGGACACCCTGCTCAGTCGCCCTCCGACCGTGCTGTGTCAGGCCCCTTCGGGGAGTGAGTCCTGGGCCCTTTGGTGTCGATGGGGCTTGTGGGGCCCTCCTGCTCCGCGCTCCTGGTGGTTGTCCTCTCCGCCCTGCTGTCCTTCCGCTCCTTAGATGGGGCTCTCGGGCCCTTGCCTCCCCTGGCTGCTGTGGCCGGTGAAGTTGCCGGAGTCACCTCCTTAGGGGCAGCCGTCTCTGTCCGCTCACGGCGGCCCTTCAATTTCCGGGTCCTCTTGCCTGGGGGGGGGCTGGCTGTCTCCTTGCTGCTCACCGAAGTGTTACTGCCGCCAAAGGGTGGACTCCACATGCCATGCACCACTTGCACTGTAGAAGTTGGGCTGGTGGTGGCTGAGGTGCCCTTGGGACTTTTCCCAGTTGGAGGGGGTGGGTCGGGGGAGGGAAAGAGGTCAAAACTGGAGAGGTAATTAGGTAAGGGGTAGGAGTAGTGGTGAGAGAAGTGGAGGAAGAGGATGTGGTTGTATGAGAGCCAGGTGTGCTGTCCTTGGGTGCAGGTGACTGGGACGTAGGCTGTGGTGAGGTGGTTGGCTGTTGTTTGGGTGTCTGCCTGCGTTTATGTGTCTTGGAAGAGGGGGTGACAGACACAGTGGGAGAGGACACAGGGGACGTGTAAATGCCAGTGGGGGTGGTGACTGCAGGTGTGCGGACTGTAGTGGAGGGTTTGCTGGTGGTGGAAGAACTGGCTGATGTTGGGGTGCATGCAGGTGTGAGTGTAGACGTCACAGGGAGGGAGGAGGGAGACGAGGAGGACGGGGACACAGAGGTGGTAGTGACTGTTGATATGTCTGCATCTGTGTGTTGCTTGGGTGAATGCTTGTGTTTTCTGTGGTGCTTATGTTTGGATGAGCTGGCCTTGGGTGTTGAGGTGTGTGCAGGCTGGTCTGATGGTGTGGATGGGATAGGTTGAGGTACAGGAGACAGAGAAAGGGTGGAGGCAGATAGAAGAGGGAGACTGGAGACAGGGACAATGGCTGCCGTCAGTGCTGAGGCCAGAGCAGTGAACGCACGTTGATGGGCAGCCTGACCCGAATGAATGCCCTCCAGGTAGGCATTGCTCCGATGCACCTTTCTTTCCACCCCCTGGATGGCATTCAGAAGGGTAGTCTGCCCAACAATGACCGTCCTCACCAGGTCAATGAGCTCTGCACTGAGGGCAGCAGGGGTAACAGAGGCAGGGGCTGAGGTGCCTGGGGCAAAGGAGACGCGCGCCTTCCTGGCCGAGCGGCCACGGAGCGAAGACTGAGGGGCTGCTGGGAGGGCGGTGCTGGTGCGCTGGGTGGCGGCTGTACCTGTTGTTGCGGGGGGCACAGATGGTGCCGCCACCGCTAGGGAGCTCCCAAACGAGGACGTGTCCGTGTCGCTGGTGTCTCCACCGGCCCCCGTTGTGGTGCTCCCCTCGCCCTCCGGATCACTGGTGCCCTCGTGTCTGTGTCAGTGCCCACCGGGCCTGGTGACCTGCAGCTCCCTCCTGCTCCGACGCCAAATCTCCTCCGCCTGATGATGCTAAAACACAAGAAGACAAAGATTTAGGGTGGGGGGAGAAATTAAACAAAGTTGAGTGCATGCCTTAGCAATACCCTTTGCGGAGAGGACAGACACAGGTGCCTCGTGCACTAAGTCGCGAACTTGGGGTACACTACTCAGTACTTCTGACTAGGCAAACAGGTCTAGGGACAACACACGCGCACATGTGTGATGCTGGAGCATGGGTAGCTGCACTTGGCACCCTACAGAGGTGGGGGGCGGGGGCACAGGGCCATGCCTAAGGGAGCGGACTACACTACAGAGAGCGCCGTGGCCTAATGTCACCCACAGCCCTCCTCCCCCACCCAGACGCCTCCAATGCGCATACAGATAGGAGAATGTGCGGATACTCACCCCCTTGTGTCTGCTGTGCTGTCCTCAAGCGCCCATCCAAATTAGGGTAGGCCACCGCCAGGATCCGGGACATCAGGGGGGTCATGGTGCGACTGACACCCCTCCTAGGTCGGGAGGCCATCCCCAGCAGTGTTTCTGCGGTCTTCCTCGTTCCGCGGCGGATGTCCTCCCACCTCTTGCGGCAGTGGGTGCCCCGTCTGTTGTGGACCCCCAAGTTCCGGACTTCCTCGGCGATGGCACGCCAAATATCGATTTTCTGGTGGGCGCTCACCTTTTTGACATGTACAGGGTGGGAAAGAGAAACCGTCACATATCTGCATGTTTGGAGTACATGCCCCCCCTCCCCAACCTTGTCATGGTTCCCATTCTCTCATCTGTCGTGCGTTGCACTCCTCATTCCCTCCACACCCCACCAACTTACATCCCCCCCCTCCACACAGGCACAACCCATTCAATGTGCACTGAGTGTACTCCCCTGTTGGTCTGGAGGACCGTAGAGTAGCGCATACTGGGGGAGGACCCCGTCCACGAGCTTCTTCAACTCTTCTGAACTGAAGGCGGGGACCCTTTCACCAGTAGCAGCAGCCATTGTCACTTCCAGACCGAGTTCACAGCAGCACTTGCAGTATAGGTCCTCTCCTGTGGATGATCAGGTCTCGAATGATTGAGCAGATAGAAAATGGCGGTCACGCCCGCGGCGGTGCGTACCGCGGCGGTGCGTCCCGCGAACGCCGGCGCACATCGTCATTGGCTCCTGAAACCCATAGGCTTCAATGTTAACCAATGCGTCTTCGCACAGCGGTCTTCGACCGCCTACCGCCACGATGTGCTCCGCCAGCGCAGTGACCTCACATCCCATTGTCCCACTTCACAGGTCAGGCATCGGCCATTTCAAGGGCCCACATGGCTTAATTTCTAATGCGTCACACAGGCCTAGGCCTTGCAATGGCACACATACAAACATATCAAACCATACATTTACCTGTACTGTGCAAGCTGTGTTGTACGTACCTGTGAGTGGATTGACTCTGTACCCCATATTCTCCTTCCTAGGCACCGTCCGCTGGGACTAGCGATGAGAAGGAGGAATCCTCACGTGTACCGGCCGCTGGTGGACCTGTCCACAATGGAAGAACGCAACATAATACTACGATACCGACTTGACCGAGCCTCCATCCATGAACTGTGTGCCCAGCTGGAGCCAGCCCTGATGTCCCCCATCCGCCAACCCACAGGAATTCCCCCTCTAGTGCAGGTTCTGTCTGTCCTCCATTTCTTTGCAACTGGCTCATTCCAGACAACAGTGGCCATGTCATCTGGGATGTCTCAGCCTATGTTTTCCAAGATCTTATCCAGAGTGTTGTCTGCCCTGATGAAACTCATGCGGAGCTACATCATTTTCCCAGAGGAGGGTGATTTGCCTACAGTGAAAGCTGATTTCTATGCCCTTGGACACATCCCCAACATCATTGGTGCAATTGATGGGACCCATGTGGCTTTAGTCCCCCCAAATGACGATGAACAGGTGTACAGGAACAGGAAGAATTACCATTCAATGAATATCCAGGTGGTCTGTTTGGCCGACCAGTACATCTCCCATGTAAATGCCAAGTTCCCAGGGTCAGTGCATGACGCGTATGTTATGCGAAATAGCAGCATTCCCTATGTGATGGAACAGCTACAGAGACAGCGTGTGTGGCTAATAGGTGACTCTGGTTACCCCAACCTGCCGTGGCTATTGACCCCAGTGAGGAATCCCAGGACCAGGGCAGAGGAACGGTACAATGAGGCCCATGGGCGTACTAGGAGGGTGATTGAGCGAACCTTTGGGCTCCTGAAGGCCAGGTTTAGGTGCCTGCATATGACAGGTGGATCCCTAATGTACTCACCAAAGAAGGTGTGCCATATCATCGTGGCGTGCTGTATGCTCCACAACCTGGCTTTGCGACACCAGGTGCCTTTCCTGCAGGAGGATGGTCCAGATGGTGGTGTTGTAGAAGCCGTGGAGCCTGTGGAGAGTGAAGAGGAGGAAGACTCTGAGGACGACACAGACAATAGGGACAGAGTGATACAACAGTATTTCCAGTAAAACACAGGTAAGAATCACCCACGCCATTTCACAATTGCTTATAGCCTCCTGCATCTGTACTTTCTGTAGTTCCCCACAGATGTTTTTCATTAAGTTTTGCCTTTCCCTTCCCTTCTCAGTGCTGTCTGACTCAGTACCTGACTTCTGCTTGGTTCGCCCATGAAATACAGCGTATTGAAATTGGTATGTTGTCATGACTAATTGACAGAACAGACATTGAACAGTAATATGTAATACATTTGTTAATAATACAGCATGACTCAAAACAGATTTGTGTGCAAAATGTGATTTATTTACAGTGCTAGATATCGGTACATGTGATTCTAAGGGTGATGGGTGGGGGTGGAGGAATATCCATGGCAGAGTCCAGTTCTTAGTCTCACAGGTGCATTGTCCTTTTGCCTGTGGAAGGATGGAGCATAGGCAGTTCATGGTTGGACAGGGTGGCAATGTGGGACAGTGGGAAGACTTGAGGGGGTATGTCCTGCTGGCGGGGGTCTTGACATCCTACTCTGTCTTTTTTTTGGTCTCAGGCTCCTCTTACGGGGTGGTTGTTCTTCAGCAGGAGGTGGGGTTCTGGGGGGCTGTCGAGGTGTTGGGACCTCCTGTCCACTAGCGCCGGCGGAGGTGGTAGGCTGTTCCTGGTCCGGGCTAGTGACAGGGGCCCTGTGTGGTGCACCATGGTCCCGCAACGCAGCCTCTATCCTGTGGAGGGCCAGGACGATGGTCCCCATTGCGGTCCCGATGATTCTCAGCTCCTACCTGAACCCCATGTAGCGTTCCTCCTGCTGTGCCTGGATCTCAGTGAACCTGGCCAGTACCGTCGCCATCGTTTCTTGGGAGTGGTGGTAGGCCCCCATGATGGTGGTGAGGGCCTCTTGGAGAGTGGGTTCCCTGGGCCTCTCCTCCCCCCCCCTGTCGCACAGCAGCCCTCCGAGCTGCCCGGTTTCCCCCGGCCTCTGTCCCCTGGACGGTGTGCCCGCTACCACTGCCCCCAGGTCCCTGTTGTTGTTGGGGTGTTGGGTTAGCCTGGGTGCCCTGTAGTGGCAGACACACCGCTGATTGAGCTGTCCTAGAGACAGAGGCATGGGCCCGCTGGGTGGGAGCTGTGCTGGTGTTGGCAGAGGGGGTCGGGTCTGGTGTGGCCTGTGGCTGCCTGAGGGGAACCGACTGCCCAGAGGTCCCCGATGGTCCGGGCTGGTCATCAGGTTCACTGTCGACAGAGCTGCTATCCTCAGTGTGGGCCTGTTCCGGTGGTGGGATGGACACTTCTGGACCCTCCTGGCTGGTGTGTTGTCGTTCGGGTCCTGCATGGGGTAAGAGAGTTTGGTTATTGTTTCTGTGTGTGCAATAGCGTGCGTGTTATGGGTGCCCTTGTCCCCCAGTGCAGGCATTCCCTTGAGGGAGGTGTTGTGAGGGTAGTTAGTGGGGGGGGGGTTAGTGCAGTGGTCATGCTTAGGTGATGGGTGCCCATGATTTGTGTTGGCATGCAGGAGTTGGTGTTGGGATGGGTGGGTTGTGCTGGTGAGACATTGTCAGGGAGGATGTGTGCTGGGGGGTTGGGGGTGAGGGTGGGGGTGTGGGTTGGCATGCTGGTGGGGTGGGGGGGATATAGTAGTTTAGATTTGACTTACCAGAGTCCATTCCTCCGGCTACTCCTGCGAGGCCCTGAGGATGCAGGATGTTCAAGACCTCTTGCTCCCACGATGTGAATTCGGGAGGGGTGGGTGGGGGTCCGCCGCCAGTCTTCTGGACCGCGATGTTGTGCCTGGAGACCATCGATCGGACCTTCCCCCGTAGGTCGTTCCATCTTTTGCGGATGTCCTCCCTATTCCTGGGATGCTGTCCCACCGCGTTGACCCTGTCCACGATCCGCTGCCATAGCTCCGCCTTCCTAGCTATACTGGTGTGCTGCACCTGCGAGCCGAAGAGCTGGGGTTCCACTCTTAGGATTTCCTCCACCATGACCCGGAGTTCTTGGTCCGAAAAGCGTGGGTGCCTTTGGGGTGCCATGGGGTGGTGTGGGTGAGGTGTGGGGTGGTGTATGTGATGATAAGTATGTTGGTGAGTGGTGCTTTGTGCTACTATGTGGTGTGTGTGATGGTGTAGTGTGCCTCAGTGTGTCTTGCTATGGATTGTCTGCTGTGTCTCTCTCTCCTTCTCTCAGTAATTATGGTCGCAGGGGTTTGTGGGTGATGTGGGTGTGTGTTGTATAGTTGGTTGATTGTGTGGGAGTGGTGTGTGTATGTGTATCAGGTGTGTGTATTTCAAATTGTCCAATGTGGCTGTGTTTTGGTGCTGTGTGTGTATTCTGACCGCGGCGGTGTGTAGCGCCAATGGAATACCGCGTTTGAATGACCGCCGTGTGGATTCGTGGGTTTGGTCATCTCCAGTTTCTCGCTGCCCGCTGATGTGGCGGGCTGCAGTGGAGGACGGATTTTTGGAGGTTTGGCCGTTGTGGGTCAGAATGACTGTGGCGGTTAACCGCGGCCGCGGCGGTGTTATGGCGGTCTTCTGACCGGCGGTAAGGGCCTTTTACCGCCGAGGTCAGAATGACCCCCTAAGTGTCAGGTGCTGCCTTAGAATGCTAAAGGAAACACCATGTAAGCTGGACTGCCACATGATACTGTTAGTCGACCTAGAAAAAGCTTTAGACTCCCTCACTTGTCTCTTTTTTACAGTGGTGCCAGGACAGATAGGCAATGAGGTGCCTATGCTTTGTTGGAAATCTCAGTTATATGTTCATCCAACAGCCAGGGTATATAGGGGTTGCATAACCTCCATCTCAATGGAGGTGCAGAGGCATACATGAAAGGGGTGCAGTACCTCCTCAATGTTATTTAACCTGGCAGTAGAACTTCTTGCCAAAGATATGAAGACAAAGCACAAACTATTGGTCAATGTTAGACTTTTCATCCTTGATGTAGTTTCCACTAGCTTTTTGCCTCTGTTTCCTAGGTTGTTGATGTGTGCTGGACTCTGTTGTTGCTGATTTTGTTGCTCTGGGCACTTTACCACTGCTATCTAGTGCTAAAGTGCAAGTGCAAGTGCTCCTGTACAAAATGTATATGTAATTGTTTATCCATGATTGGAATATTTGATTTAATAGTAAGTCCCTAGTAAAGTGCACTAGAGGTGCCCAGGGCCTGTAAATCAAATGCTACTAGTGGGCCTATAGCACATTTTGTACCAACCACATTAGTAGCCCTGTAATCATGTCTCAGACCTGCCACTGCAGTGTATGTGTGTGCAGTTTTTAACTGCCAATTTGACTTGGCAAGTGTACCCACAGGCCACACATATAGTAATGTGTTTTATATCTTCTGATAGTGAAATACTGCCAGATTTGTTTTTTACTGTTGCAAGGCCTGTCTCTCTCACAGGTTAACATAAGGGCTACCTTTAAGTATGATTAAAGTGTAGATTCCCTTTGGGAGCAGATAGACATGTGGAGTTTGGGGTCCCTGAGCTCACAATTTAAAAATACATCTTTTAGTGAAGTTGGTTTTGAGATTGCGTGTTTGAAAATGCCACTTTTAGAAAGTGGGCATTTTCTTGCTCAGACCATTCTGTGACTCTGCCTGTTTGTGGATTCCTGGTCTGGGTCAGTTTGACAGTTGGTCTGTTTGCACCTCTCTCTAGACAGTGACACAAAGGGAGCTGGGGTGTAGCCTGCATATCCTGAGTAGCCATCTATGCTAGGTGGGAAGGGAGGAGTGGTCACTTACACCTGAAAGGGCTGTGCCTGTCCTCTCACAATGCAGTCTCCAACCCCTGGTGTGAGTCTGGGGCCTGGCCTGGTTAAGGCATGATTTCACAAACAAGAGAGACTTTCCTTTGAAGTAGGCCTACTTCAAAGGCAGAACTGGGTATAAGAAGGGCACCCAAACCCCTGAAAATTAGATTACTTCTGGACATTAAGAGGAACCTCTGCCTGGAGAAGAGCTGAAGAGCTGAGGAGAAGTGCTGCCCTGCTGTGACTGTGCTTTGTGGAGCTATCCTGCAGTTGCTGCTTCTGCGTGTGCAAGGGGACAAAGACTGGACTTTTTTGTGCATTCCTGCTTGTGAAGAAATCTCCAAGAGCATGTCCTGAGCTTGCCTCCTGTTGTTGAAGTCTCAGGGCCATCAAAGACTTCTCCTGCCAGCATGTGGACTCTCTGCTGAGACACCTGCCCCGCCAAATGGTGCCCTATCCAGTACCTGGGGCTTTGGAAGGTGAAGCTGGCAGACAAAGACTGAAAATCTACGCACAGTTCGCTGTGCGGTGAAACTTTTGACGCACCTTCCAAGACACAGCTGAGAAACGACGCGCCGACAGCTTCGCGGCTGGAAACTACGCTCCACCTGCATCGCAGCTGGAAGATCGATGCACGCGGCTGGAGAAATGACGTGCAACACCCGCTGACAGAGGCTGATAACGTTGCAACCCACATAGCACGGTTTTACTGATACTGTGCAGCAGGATTTTCGATCAAACCTTGCTGGGCACGGAGAAACGACACAGAGCCTGCCCAGACCTGAGTGCTTGTCCAGATCAACACATCCCTCTCCTGTGGAGAGGAAAAATTATGCACGCCGAACCGACCAGAGGAACTACGCATGGTCTCGCTTGCGAGTGAGAAATCGACGCATCGCAGGCCTTTTCTGATGTACACTCGCCCGTTTGGTGTTATTTTGACGCAACCCAGGTACTTTTTTTTCATGCTAACAGCGTTAGCACTGTTTTCTAAAGGATTTAAGACTCTTTTTGCTTTTTAATTCAAGACTTGACTTGTGTATGGTGGATTTTTATCGTTTTGATCTTGTTTTGTTTAGATAAATATTACCTATTTTTCTAAACCTGTGTTGTGTCATTTTGTAGTGTTTTCTCTCAGTTACTGTGTGTGTTGGTACAAATACTTTACACCTAGACTTTGAAGTTAAGCCTGTCTGCTTGTGCCAAGCTACCAAGGGGGTGAGCGAGGGTTAACTAAGGGTAATTCTCCTTTACCCTGACTAGAATGAGGGTCCTTGCTTGGACAGGGGTTAACCTGACTGCCAACCAAAGACCCCATTTCTAACACAGTTTTTTTAATAAGCCAATGGTAATATACACAGAGGAAAGAGCACATGCACTGGTCAGCAGTGGTAAAGTGCCCAGATTCCTAAAGCCAGTAAAAATGAAGTCAGCAAACAGGAGGTCAGAAAACAAAGTTAAGGGGCAATCACACCAAAGACGCCAGCTCTAACAGTTGGGAACAAAATGTATAAATGTTACCCTTGTAGTAGAAAAAGAAAAGAAAAGTGGCAGCAATTTTCACCGAAATTCACTTCACTCTAACCATTTTGTCATTGGGGATGGTGGGCAATGAAATGGTTTGGACCTGAAAGTACGGATATGCAGGTGAGCAGACAGAGCACTCTGCAGACGTCCACTGGAGAAGTTTTGGTACAGGTTTTGCTGTTGTTCAGTGCCAAACAGGGGGCCCAGGCAACACTGCAGATTCCTCAAACACCATGGCCCTTAGACATGGAAGAGGTGTGGTAAATACCATTGTAGGACAGTCCAGCAATAACACACATTTGATAATAATGTGATGGAGCAACTCCTACCACCACCCCATAAGATCGTGAACCACGTCTACCACTCCTTCAAACAGAACGTAGATGTGCACCTACAGAACTCTTCTCACAACTAAAGTACTGCCGTGGAATTTGATGGTTTTGTTTTTGTTAAGGTTATTATTCATTACTTTGTGTTCCATGGCAATACAGTGGATATAGCTCAACTGCAATAATTGATGCTGTCCAACTGCTGGAAAATTATGTGTTCGCTCTGATTTGACGAGTAAATAAAGAGTAATAACTGTTATACTTCAGATTCCACAGTTAGACTTGATGTACTGCCAAGCACAACATATCTAAGGTCCAGTTGCACAACGAAAGAAGCACAGATGTACATGTATATACTAATGTATGTCACTCCATATTGAAAGTCCAATAAAGCCTTTGAAAACATTTAGGGTGAGATCAGCAAGGCTTTGTGCTAGCGTAGGAGTGATGGGAACTAGCACAAAGTCTTGAAAAAATACTTATATTGTTTTACCTGCACAATTACAATATTGTGCTGGAAAGTACTACTAAATAGTGCAATTTTTCACTATTCTGCCTCGAATGGGTGTCCCATGGGTGGTAAGTGGGTGTTCCGTGCAACCACCCATGGGTTTTGACTCAAATCCCTATCTACTAAGAACGGTCCCTCTTGCCTTGCTAAAAGAAAATGGTGTCCTGCTTACCATACCCCACTATGTTTCTCACACTAAGCCTACTACCCCCTTAACAAGCATTCCACAAGCCTTCCAAGCTGCCTCGGTGCAACATGTCCTACAGAGTGACATACCAGGACAACTTTCATCTCCTTTTCACACATTCTTTGGCCTTTCACCCATCCCTATGTCTTAATGAATATGTATTTTATAAGTATATTCTGACAGTGCTGAGACGCCAGGACATTTCAATTGACATTGCATGTTTCACTTAGCTCACAACACCTCATTGATATAATTTTAAGTTACCTCTATCTTGTCCCTTCCTTTTGACAAAGGCCCAAGGGAACAAAGAGACGGACAGGCCAGAGAGGCACCCTTGCCACAAGTCCGAAAGGCCTCACCTCTCCTGTCCCCACTCCTCCAGCAGGAGCTTAGTGGGATTGTGCTTCCCGGCCATACTGGGAAGTAGAAAGGTTACCAAAACAGCAAAGTGAAGCAAAAAAGGCAAGGGTGACCAATGAATGTCGAGACAGCATCCAAATGGTCCAATATCTAAGGAGCAAGGGGCCAATAAAGGAAGTTACAGAGCTGGCAACAGACATCATAGCTGCCACCAGGAGTTAAATGCTGTACTATCCTCCTGCTACCCCAGATTATGTACTTAATGATATGCAGTGTTTCTGATGCCCCAGGAACAGGATTCAGAAGCATGCTACTATCGCTCGTTGAATAGAGCAAAGGACAAAGACAAAGATGGACTGAGGCGGCGACCTCAGTTGCTGCATGGTACTTGAAGCTCCCTATGAAGAAGGTGTCAGTCATGGGCCTGGCTGCTGCAATCCAGAGCAGGTGATGCGACCTCCGGCGGAGCCAAGGGCAGCAGAAGGAGGCAAGCAGTGTATAAGGAATGGTGTGGCTTGATTCTGCTCTGTTGCCAGGCCAGTGAAAGGGAGGAGCCATTGGCCAAGAAGGATGCATTGCTGTGAGGGTTTTGAATTAGCACCGGAAGCACCTGAGACAATAAAACGGAAGAAGATCAGTAAAGTAGGCATGTGGGACACAAGCAAGCACCCTGCAAAACATTGTGGAAAGGCAGAGGCATTCCCCCACCCCTTACATTAACGAAGGCTGCGGGGCCAGCAGGGAACAGCACAGGTGGTTCGGGGGTAGGATAAACAGGTGGCCTAACGGTTAATGCCTTAGACACTCACTCTGAAGATTAAGGGTTTGAATCCTGGTGCTTATAAAGTGTTGTGATTGTCATAGAGCATGGTCCATTGCACTGCCCCCCCGTTCTCCTTGACAAATTTACAATGGTTCCCTTGGAGAAAGCATATCAGACACATACACTTAATTTTATTTTTGTACATGTATTTGCATTATTTTCACTCCAACAGTAAGTTACTTACACTGGACAAAATGTATCTAGAACAAGGTAGGCACTCCAAGAAACTGCGCAGCGCATGTGAAATAGTGAAAAACATGATAATTAGAGACATGATTATTGGTGCTCTTTATGATAGAAAACCACCAAGTAATAACCTGGTCACTGCTTGGCAAAGTCATACAAGGCAAACAAAACTTCATTATTGCAAGTTCAGTCTTCCCTTTTCACACTGAATAGCAGTCAATAGAACACATCTTTGACGTTCCCACCCGCTACACCTGATTCGTTGGGCTTTTCATCAGGTCTAATAAAACATAGCAACCCTGACACAAAACAAACATGTATTATGTTGAAAAACATTCCCTATTCTCTACTATATGAATGTTTTGTCATTTGCCTGTGGATACCAAATGGCAGGAGAACCAGAGGGAGACCACTGAATAAGACGTGGAGCCTAGAATCCCGTAAACAGTCACCAGTATTGAAAGGCAGGAAGCGTAGAATATAAAATAATTATCTTGTTGGTATGAAGAGGAATGATCAATATAATAGAAATGTGAAACATTACGAGTATAAAAGCCCACGTGGGAGCGGATAGATCTGCTGAATTTAAGAATAAGCCTACCTGCATGCAGGTAGAAATGCTTAAGAAACTGCAACCGTTTTATCCCAGCAACGTTTCAGAGTGCCCTAATAAAGAAAAGGCGGGAGTCAACCGAGTGTGAATGTTTCCTCTTTTCCCTCATTTTCATATATCTTGCCCTCCTTGGCCATTTGTGGAAACCTTCGGATGTGACAATGCGGTTGGTAAACGCTGAATGTAATCAACGTAACTTGCCCTAATGCTAAAAATAGCTTTTTGATTAGATTTGGTTTTAGTTGGGTAAATTGTGTAATGATCTGGACAAAGGTTCTCTTCCGCTCACCTCACTTTTCTTTGTTCTGCCTTGGGTGTTTACCCTCATACCAATAGAGCTAAAAGTGCACTTCATCAGAAGAGCTGTGTTTCTGAATCCCAACCACTTGATTTTCTTAGCCAAACACTTATCCGTGGAGCGGATTAGATGTATCCCTGCATTTTAGCTGGTGTAAAATTATCATTCCAATATTCACATCTACACACACTCACGCACACGTTCGCTCACTCACGCATCAATTTACTCGTTTTGTTCCGTGTCCATTCCACATAGTCTCCTTGATTTTCGGTGTTTAAATTACACAGAGGGTATTGTTAAACCCCTAACGATTTAGGAAAGATGAGTAATAGGCAACATTATGTCTTGCGGTGGTATTGCTGCTTTCCAACAGATTAATGTGTCTTTGTTTCCAGCAGTTAGTACACTTTATGGTAACTAATAAGCTTTAAGCAATTAAGCCAGACTCCCAGCTGCTCTTAGGTTGCAGTAAGAAGTAAAGTGAATTTGAGTGATGCGCTGCAGCTGTTTGTGTACGATCTTGTGACAATTTGGATTATTTCAAGTACATTTTCGGTAACTATGGTAACTGCATTCAGTGGAAGACAAAAAGGCGAGGCATTCAGGTAGAAGACGGAAGGAGCTTCTTTCTTTCTTTCCTTTTCTTACTTTCCTAGTACCTGATATTTGAAAACACCTTATATTCTCATAATTGAGGTCCACCTTTTTGGAAGTTAGCACTGTAGGTTCCACTATATCTAGTAAATCACGCATTTCCTTGCTTTTCTTTTCTGAGCTATTCACTACCGCCCATTCATCCTGCTTGCTTTCTCGATGGGACATCATTTGTTCTGAACATCATCGGCCCTAGGGTTCTTTTATGTTTAGCTGCACAGCAGAGTTAAACAAAATAATGAAAAGAGCAATAGCCGCAGCAGTGTTAAGATTAATTGATGTCATCGTTTCAAAATCAAGTGTTGTGGAGAGGGAAGCTGGGTAAGCAGTTATATGTGAAATCTGATAGAGAGGGATCATTATTACGAGATGTAGCAAAATACAAGCAAATAAGACAACTGATGCAGTCAGTTCGGAAATTGCAGGTGGTGTTCTATTCTATTATATATCACAAAATGGTAACATGAGCTGCCCTTTGTAGAATGGGGTGCGGTTTCTGTCTGACAGTATTGACACACACAGTACAGGCAGTATAAGCACTAAGGAACAAAGACACCTCAAAGCAACACGGCATGGCTACCATCTCTGTTAATTTCCTCAATCAATGTGGCACCTGCTGGCGTTTCATAACCTGCCTGTGATTTTCCCTTAAACATAGCTGATTTTTCCGATTTCCAGGAGATTTGAAAACATGCTTCTTTTCTGACCATCGGTTTTATAAATAAGGCATCTGTGTTTTATGGTTCTAGATAGCTGAGACCTGTTCCTTTGCATTCTTTTTGCGGGCAAGTTGACTTATGGATATAAACCTTCCCAGCCCAAGGCGAGGGCCTGTTTTCCCTTATGAACTTCCTCAGTCCCTCCTTTATCCCACTCACTGCCTAAATATTTTCTGTTGTGTCTTGCCATTTGCCAAGGCCAGGGGCATTACAACATTCCATGTTGCTGCTACATATTATTTTTTCTCGCCTCCCCATTGAAGCAACAATTAACCCTGTTGATGCCCTATCATGCCCTCCTATTTGCTCCCCTTAATACCCCAATCAAACAGCCGGACCCATAATTCAGCGAAAACATTTCCATTTGCCTAGTGATTATTTAGCAGAACTTTAAAAAAGCATCGATGAGCCGCATTATGTACCGTACAATATGTATAAATGACCCATCTAGATTTTTTTAGACTCATTAATTTCCCTAAGAAAGTTTCTGACAGGAACTAAGGGCCATAAGTACGAACACTTTTTCCCATAGACACAGAATGGGTAAAAACCTTTGCTACATCTGGCCCTAAATAACTAGACTCCAGGATAATTGATAGTCACATTTAAGGAGGTATGTAGAAAGGGGCCTTTTAGAAATTGGGTCTCTGGTTAGCAGTCAGATTGTACTCTGTCCAAACAGGGACTCTCACTCTAGTCAGGGCAATGGAGATACACACTTAGATAACCCTTGCTCACCCCTTGGTAGATTGGCAAAAGCAGTCAGGCTGATCTCAAAGGTAATATGTAAACTATTTGTACCAACATACACACAGTAATACAGTAAAAACACTACAAAATGGACAGCACACCAGTTTAGAAAAATCTGCAATATTAATCTAAATCAAGCAAGACCAAACTGGCAAAAATCCAACACACACAAGTAAAGTTATGCATTGTTAAAATAAAAAGAGTCATACTCCATAGAAAACAATGGAAACGTTGTTGTTGCACAAAATACCTGGTTTGTGTCGAAAATAAACCTGACCGGGCATCCTGTGCATGGATTTCAGTCCTTGTTCTACCAGCTTTACCTTTCAAGGGCCCAGGGACTGGATAAGGCACCAATTGGCAGGGCAGGAGTCTCAGCAGAGAGTCCAGGTGCTAGCAGCGGAAGTCTTTGATGGCCCTGAGACTTCAAAACAGGAGGCAAGCTCAATCCAAGCTCTTGGAGATTCTTCACAAGCAGGCTTATAACACAAAGTCCAGTCTTTGTTCTCCTTCAGGCAATAGCAGCAACTGCAGGCCAAACCAGCAAAGCACAATCTCAGGCAAAAGGGCAGTACTCCTCCTCCAGCTCTTCAGTTCTTCTCATTGGCAGAGGTTCCTCTTGGTTCCAGAAGTAATCTGAAAATCTAGGTGTTTTGGCTCCACTACTTATACCCCTTTCTTCCTTTGAAGTAGTAAAACTTCAAAGGAAACTCTCTGTTCACATGATCCTGCCTTGCCCAGGCCTGGCTCCAGACTCACACCAGGGTTTGGAGACTGCATTGTGCGAGGGCAGGCACAGCCCATTCAGGTGTCAGTGACCACTCCACCTTAGACTCCAGCCCAGATGTCCCATCAGGATATGCAGGCTGCACCCCAGCTCCCTTTGTATCACTCTCTAGTGGGGATTCACAAACAGCCCAACTGTCAGTCTAACCAAGACAGGGAATATATAAGCAGGCAGAGTCAAACAACAGTTTAAGCAAGAAAATGCTCACTTTTTAAAAGTGGCATTTTCAAACAGACATATTAGAAACCAACTTTATCAAAATATGTATTTTTAAATTGTGAGTTCAGAGACCCGAAACGCCACATCTCTATCTGCTCCCAAAGGGAAACTACAACTAAAAGATATCTAAAGGCAGCCCTCATGTTAACTTATGAGAGAGTTAGGCGTTGCAACAGTGAAAACCGAACTTGGCAGTATTTAACTGTTAGAACATGTCAAACACATCAATACATGTTCCACCTTTAACATACACCACACTCTGCCCATGCGGCTACCTAGGTCCTATCCTTTGGGGTACCTTACATGTATAAAAAGGGAAGGTTTGGGCCTGGCAAGTGGGTACACTTGCCAGGTCCAATTGTCAGGTTAAAACTGCACACACAGACACTGCAGTGGCAGGTCTGAGCCATGTTTACAGGGCTACTCATGTGGGTGGCACAACCAGTGCTGCAGGCCCACTAGTAGCATGTGATTTACAGGCCCTGGGCACCTCTAGTGCATTTTACTAGGGACTTACTAGTAAATCAAATATGCCAATCATGGAAAAGACAATTACACATACAATGTATACAGGGAGCACTTGCACTTCAACAGTGGTCAGCAGTGGTAAAGTGCCCAGAGTACCAAAAATAGCAAAAACAAGGTCCAGCACACAATCAAAATATGGGAGCCAGAGGCAAAAATGACAAGGGAGACCACCCCAAGGATGCCAGGTCTGACAGGACCTCATAGAGTCTGTGACAAAAATTCCATCTTTCTGGAGGTCCTGACTGTAAAAGGTACGTTTGCTGTGGTGGTTGATATAGAATCCAACAAATAATGGTGAATTGAATGGCCTGGTCAAACATGATCCAGGGACTCAACAGACAAATGTAACTTTAGAGAAAAGCTGTGTTTTCTACTAAGCGTTGTTGAGTGACAACAAAAGCAGTACTCCACCTGACTTACTCATTGGCATCCCTGAAATGCAAAACATTCCACTGATGAAACACATCTTGGAAAGATTAATTTTGTATATGCTTTTCCAGTGTGCCTCTTCCTCGACTCCCACCCCCTTCCTCAAGACCTGTCTTGAACAGTGGAAAATTACTTTGCAAGAAACATTATCACATGACAGCCACACAAAACACAACGTAACTGATGTCTCTTGTCACCCGATTCATCCTGAATATTACCAGCAGTAAAAAAAAAATACAACGTTCCTCATCTTTATCTCTTCTTCCCCTCCCACTGATTACACAGCACAATAACTGATGGAAATGACACAGGCTATCAGAGGCTGCTACTATCGTGCTGAAATTAGGCTTTGTAATCTTATTAGCACACACTTGTACTGGTGCACATTCTCATCATTCTGCAGAATGCCTTTTGGCATTGCTCTCTGATGGTCTACAGAGAGACTTAGATGTAGCGTGGCATGTAGATACTTTAATATATGATGCAAGTTTCATGCCTTATGAGACATGAGTACATATAATGCACTTTCTTGGTACAGACTTCTAAACATACAGCACAATAGAAATGATGTTTTATGGTTCAAATATGTCTAGTTTTGCACCGGGGACAACTCATAACAGGTATTAGTAAAGCCAATGTGTTTGGCCTTGTGCTTTAGTGGCCCATTTGCAAACACATTACTGTAAAAGTATCTTGCTAAAAGGAACTTCTTTGTGGTCAATTGAGACCTACCTTTAAAACGCGTTGAATGAACTTAAGTAGGAAACATCGCACAAAACAGATTTCAAAACCGTAAATACTGTTTTTAATTGACTTGGACGAGATTGGACCTCTGGGAAATTAGTTAGGAAGTTGTGTTTCTGTATGTTTAAACTTCTGGAAAACACATATGATTATGAAAAACACAGCCATTCATTTATCTTCATAATGTTGAGATACACTACAGTGACTAAATTAGATCCGGACATATTTCTACAACAATCCTAATGGTAGAATCTCGTGTTCAAATGAAGAATCAATCATTCTCCTCATTTCTATTTACATGAAAGTGATTAAATGATGTTGAATTTCCGAAAGTACATAGCTCCTAAGTGAGTCAGAGAAACACAAGCCTTAGCACAATAATTATTTTCTTGTTAGACTGTACTGCATGAAAGGCCGTGGGATGGGAAAGACTCTTCTTGCAAAAGTTCGACATCTAAATATTTACTTATAATTTAGGTTCCACGTCCGAGGTCTGCCAATATTCCCAATAATTTGGTTAGGTAAAGTCTATTTTACATTACGAGCTTAGGAGGACATACATGGCATGCACATTTTAAATCAATAAAAACCACCCAGGCATCTTATTCTTTTTTTCCGCATTGTACAATAACATGTAAAGCCTCGTCTATTCACATTCGTTATTTTAACACTCATCAGAAAGATTGTGCTCAATGCATGTGAGTTAGGTAAGACTTTTGCAGACCCAAAACCACTCCTTCAACATAAACTGTGCATGCGTGGCAGAGTGCGATAGCTAGGGATTTTTTATTTTTTTCCAATTGCTAAGAAAGCTGTTTTATCCTACTTATGCCTGCTTACGTTGAATACTTTATGTGTATGGCATCCATTGCAACATTATGGCCCTCATTCTGACCTTGGCGGGCGGCGGAGGCCGCCCGCCAAAGTCCCGCCGTCAGGTTACCGTTCCGCGGTCGAAAGACCGCGGCGGTAATTCTGACTTTCCCGCTGGGCTGGCGGGCGGTCGCCTTCAGACCGCCAGCCAGCCCAGCGGGAAAGAGGCTTCCACGATGAAGCCGGCTCGGAATCGAGCCGGCGGAGTGGAAGCTGTGCGACGGGTGCAGTTGCACCCGTCGCGTATTTCACTGTCTGCGCAGCAGACAGTGAAATACATGTAGGGGCCCTCTTACGGGGGCCCCTGCAATGCCCATGCCAGTGGCATGGGCACTGCAGGGGCCCCCAGGGGCCCCGCGACCCCCCCTACCGCCATCCGGACCGCCGGGATCTGGATGGCGGTAGGGGGGGTCGGAATCCCCGCGGCGGTGCAGCAAGCTGCGCCGCCGCGGAGGATTCAATGGGGCGGCGGTACACTGGCGGGACCCCGCCAGTGGTGCCGGTCCGACTGCGGCTTTACCGCCGCGGTCGGAATCCCCATTGGAGCACCGCCGGCCTGTCGGCGGTGCTCCCGCGGTCCTCCGCCCTGGCGGTCAAAGACCGCCAGGGTCAGAATGACCACCTATGTGTAGGCTCCTGATGTGTGTTACTTTTGGGCATGCACGACATGTGCATAGCATACCTTAATTCATTGTCTGATTTCTGCCCATCCTGTTCAGTAATCTCTGTAACATTTAATTTTGCAAACATATTTTCCCTCTCTTATTGAAAAATATAAATATGAATATTAATAACTAGCAGAGTCAACATATTTTTCACAGTTATTGAAAGGAGATATTGGGGCTAGATTTTTAATATACCTTTACATATAAAATCCAGCATCATTGCATGATTCTCTCTTTCTTTTTTTTTTTGGTTCCCCGGATGAATTAATTATGTTGTGAACCAAGGTCTGCTGAACATGCGTAGACATGTGTACTGTACAATAAATGATGTGACTTGTTCTGCCTGAGCTATCTTAACTACTGTGCGACTGCTTAGGTATATATCAGAGACCAATGATGACATTGGAGAATAGTAAATTATAATCTATTAGGCTGAATAGTAAAATATAAACAATTAGGTGAACCAATGGTAAAAGTAAAGTATACCATGCCATTTACATGTTTGTCAGTTATGAGGAAATGCATTTTTGTTAACAAATAAAACTCAATGTTGTGCAGCTAAGAAATTAGCAGTGACTTCTGACAGGCTTGCTGCATGATACAAATCTCATAAGAATACATTCACACAGATCTCAGGATAGATGCAAAGAAATCTTTTAAAAATGTAATTCTTTCTGAAATTTGGTCAGAAAAAGTTTACATCTGCAGTAGAATTTCAGTTAGGTATTGTACTTTCGGAACTGATTGTATACGCAGCTGTGGCCTATAAGTACAAATTCAAGAGGAGTCGTAAGGGAGAGGTGCACACACACACATACACACTCACTTACACCCTTGCATTCACATGCACACATGTGCATACACACTTTGTGGTCAATTATAACTTTGGAAGGCGGAATAGGAACATGGACCCCATTAAGAGTTTCCCACTGGCCCAGCGGGAAACAGCCTACAACACTGGTGCTGGCTCATAATAGAGCCATTGGAAAGGCTGTAGTGCGTAGGGTGCACCAGCACCCATTGCGATGTTCACTGTCTGCAAAGCATCCCTATAGGGCTGGACCCCCTGTGGCCCCTGTTACTCGGTTCTCCACCAGCAGTTACATGGTGGTGCTACCACCATGTAACCGCTGGCAGAGAAGAGGGTTGTAATCCCCAGAGCGATGCTGCTTGCAGCACAGTTTTGGAAGATTAGGACAGCCAGCTCTGCCAGTCTGTCCTATGGAGGAAAACTGGCAGTGCTGGTGGTCCGACCATGGCGCTACTGCTACGGTTGTAATGTGGTGGTCAGACCACCACAATGGCGGAAGTTTGATCACCACTGTGTCCCTGGCTGTCTTAAGACCGGCAGGGTTGTAATGGGGCCCTTATTCACAACACTCACTCACAAATACACATACATTCATACACACATGCACGTACCAAACAGTCATTAAAAAACAATACTTACCTGCTGCAGCTGTCTGGTAGAGAAGCCTCCGTGGTGCCTGGAGGGTTGGGACTGCTGCCTCCCCTCATTGGTTAGCAGTCACATAGTAGGATTGGGTAAGAGAGACTTCTGAACCCACCCACTCTGTGACGAGGTGTTTGTGATAGACACTTGGCCCTGGCATTTCATGGCTTCCACCTCTAGCACCCAGGTACTGAGCTCTCCCTCGTCAGGAGGGTGAGGGCCTCAAGGAGCTTTACTGAGCTGAGTAGGTCATGCCCACAGGGGCTGTGACCTCCCCAGCAAAGTTCACTTCAGGCAGAAAGGAGCCTGTGCATTTAGCACATGTCTTGCTCCTGGCTGCCTGACCTGAACCAGAAGAGTGACCTTTGCTCAACCTGGCAGACACTCTTTATGTCCAAAAGGTGTAGGGACGTGGCCCCTCCACCCTTAAAGATGAGCTGCTGCTGGGTACATGGAACATGATGTAACCAGGTCAAATTATATGACATGATAGTGCCTGCAGGACTAGATTAATGTAGGATTTCACAACTGCTAGCAACACTACTGCCATCATTTTGCAACCCAAAGCCTCAAGGAACCACACACAATGCCAAGGAAGAAGCAGAGGGCTGTGCTATCTATTCTGTCATCTTCTTGTAAATAATATTGCCATAACCTATATCTTTTCAAGGAGGAATCCATCCCAGGTGCTTTATAGCATCTATTTTGTGAAACATCTGATGGAATTACTGGCACAAAATGTCATTTTTTCGTGCCAGATGGAACTGGTTTGTGGCTGGTAGAGCTAGAGGAGACAAGGTTGTCTACAAGTCTGTCCTTGGCGATAATAGATTATTACACCAAATGGTTTTTGGTGCTTACAGACACTTTCAGCTTCAGAATAGGAACTACAATCCTGATTTACAGAGCCCTGTTCGCAAATCAGATGGGGCAATTTGCACACTAGTTGATTTGCGAAAAGAGTTGCATTTGTGATACAACTGATGAAACAGTTGCGCCACAAAAGGTATAGTTACAGGATGTCCCGAAACTGTTCACCTCATGAAAATTAAAGTGCCATGGTCCATTTTGCTACCACTATAAATTAACCCTTATGAATGACTGTGAACACGAGAGGGAGGTTAGCAAATGTCAGTAGTATTGTATGTCTGATCATCACTGCATTCTCATTCCTTGCCTGGAAACTCTTTTTAGAGAAGATTGTGGCCCAAAAACAAGAAAGTGCTACATTAAAAAAATGTTTTCAGGCTGGGAAGATCATAGAATACTGACCTCAAAACATTATGGCACAAAAACCTAAGTGTTAAACTACTGAGGAACAAAATATCAATATTGTTCAGCGTTCATGTTTCTCAGCATGTAGGCAGCAATGAAGGGAGCGTTGCATCGCTCCTCACAATTATCCCAGGCATAAACAACAATATCCCCCCAACAGAACAAAAAAAACAAAAGTACCGGGATGGTATCATAATTTAAAATAAAAGTTAAATTAATTGTAAAAATATTTAATCCATCATCACTGTATAAGTGAGAGTCAATAAATTTAAAACAATTTATTCTTAATATATTCTTCATATATATAGTTATCTTTAAACAATATTATTATAAATTAATATACAAAAATAATTTGATTTCACATTGTTATAATGTAAGCTCTATGTGTTCTACAAATGATTGTGTTTGTTAAAATATATGTATTTTTATTATATAATAGAATATAATGTTCACAAATATAACTTTCCATTTATTAAACCATTAGCAATAATATTTAAAAAAAGGCAAACATTAAAATGCATTTAAATAAAAACTGAACAGAAATAGATAATTAATAAAAAACAAATTCTAAATGTGATAAATATGAAATAAAGGAAAAACAGTAAACAATATGCTACAAATGTCTTAAACAGTTCCAGAAACATTTAGTAACCTAACTCCAATCCAAAACCATCACAAATAAAAAAGAAAACAATTAAATTCAACTATTCTAACTACAACCCTATTTCTTGTTGGGAAATGCATACATCATTGGGTGTTGGGTCAGATTTACTACATTCTAACATACACTGGATGAAGAGCATACATTGTAGGGGTTGGGTTTATTATTCTAACTCTGACCTAACAAACATTGGGCAAAGTGCATGCATGTGGAGGTTTGGAGGGGAGGAGTGTGAGACTTATTAATCAACTCCAGTCCAAACAATGTTGGGGAAAGGACATAAATTGGAGGAGTCACATTATGTGAACCCAAATATGTGAACAATTAAAAGTATTCCAGAATTTAAATAAAAACCTCCAAAACCTACAAGTTAACACATTATTAAAATAAATGTACAACTAAATCAGAATTGTTATAGAAATGTAAACTATTTAGTACAACATTAAAATAAACAATAACCTTCAAACGTCTACATAAAAAGTACAAACCAAAAAAACTAAAAACTTATATGACAACGCATTATTTTCCAAACCAATATATTAATTTCCAGCTTTGAAATTTTACAAATTGAACGTTTTATTTACAATCCACCACTCCTGCAAAATAGCCCCCAACGCTTATTAATAATGGAATTATTTTTGCAGAAAATGAACCTATAAATACTTTAATAAGTTAAAATGTAAGTATCATATTTTATCTAAACAATAACACTATTCATAGATAAATCAGTGTATATACTTCTATATGCATATTTAAAACTGCCTAAACAATGCAACAACTCCTATATTCTCAAATATTTCAAGCAAAACAAAGAAAAACACTGTCAAGTATTTCACATTTATTTCAAATAATGAACAAATGCTAATAATTAATATGCCATTTAAAATAACACTACCCACCTGAACACCAATACACCCTACAACCCTAAGACAAATTATTACACTTTATAAGTGAAATGATTAAACAATTCTATATTTTAAAATTAATTAAAGAACATCTTCAATTAAATGTGTATGAGTACAGTAATCAGTTATTATGAATTTATGTGTACTTTACTTAAATCACTGCCACCTCACCCCCCAATAAAACCCACAACCTTCCCCTTGAATTTAATGCATAATTTGAAAGTGTGTTAAACATATAGACACATAAATTCTGACAGTAATAAATCAATATTACTTTAATAATTTTAAATTAATTAATAGATATTTGTAAACATCACTATTCATCCACCCCCAAATACACTGAACAAACAATTTTTAACTATTCAAAATAAAAAGAAACAATGAGATACTGACCTTCAATATTTTTATCTATGATGTTTCTGTGGACATGATAATTTAACCATGATATTATGATTGGATGACATTTTTGAGTCAATATTTTTACAAAATATCTGAAAGACATCATGAAAGCATGCATTTGGCCCATGTACCAGTGACAGGTGCCCCTTTTACAAATCAGTTAGCAACCCTTCTTGGGGGTCAATAACTGAACAATTGTTTTGTAGCCTCCAGTACAGTCACAAACCGATGCTACATACTTTTATGAAGGTTTTTGAAAGATTGAATTTGACCCTTTAATTTCTTCCACATTGCATTAAAAGGTTTCAAACATACACAGCCCAAAGCCTTTATCAAGCCAATTATTTCCAGTAAGTCCACATATAAAATCAGAACGTCCACCATATGCAACATGTTCATAACCAATACAGTTGGCTTGACTCTTATGAAATCCAATTCTTTGATGGAACATGCATCGCGATTCAATGCACTGGATTTATTGTGGTTTGAATAGAATCTTATAGGAAGCATTAATCTTGGAGCTTGGAGCTTGATTTTAATTTGTGTTATAGTTGAACTCTTTTAGCAAGAGGTATCATTGCCACCAGTCTAACTATGGAGATGCTACTGTGAGATTTCTCTGTTAGAGAGAATGGGCCTGATTACAACTTTGGAGGACGGTGTTAATTCGTCCCAAATGTGATGGATATCCTGCCCACCGTATTACGAGTTACATAGGATATAATGGACTTGTAATATGGTAGGTGGTATATCCGTCACATTTGGGATGGTTTAACACCGTCCTCCAAAGTTGTAATCAGGCCCAATGTCACAGATTGTGGTCAAATGAGGGAGCTTCCCTTGTGTCTCTAACATTTCTGTGACAGTGTTCCATATCAAGAAAAGTACTATAGAATTTTAAGTGAACAAGTGTATTCAATTGGGAAAAAAATACTATTATGTATTTTATAGTTCTCAACAATGCGATGTCCATCAACAAGATCTATACCTAAGCAATGTGGTGCTTTCCTAAAGCCACCACTTGGATCATATGGTATTAGATGGTCCAATATTTATAGAGGGAGACAGAGCAGCCAATCAAAAATGTAAGAAGAATAAAAGTCTGTCCCTAGGTGGCTCACCTGTCTTATTTTAATTGGTGCATGTAAAACATTTGTGTAGGCCATTGACTTCAACTTATAACTACTCTACAGAGTTAGGAGCTAAAAGAAAATTCATGAAGGGTTCCACTTTCTCTTTACTGCTCACATCAGATAAAGACCCAGGGTCATGCCCATAATGTAGACAAATATCCTTTTTAAATTTGTACATGAAAATATTCCATGAAATATTCCATGCAACAATTGTAAGCCCTCCTTCTATCAGAGCAACAATCAGATTATATTACAAACTGGCACACTGGTGATAAAACTAGACTGTCTTATGATCTGCTTGAAGTTTCAGAAAGAATGAGAATATGAATGGTTCTTCTCTTGCTAACGAGGGGAAAGCCTTCTATGGGGTCAATTGGAA
The DNA here is from genome assembly GCF_031143425.1 of Pleurodeles waltl. Taxonomy (NCBI): domain Eukaryota; kingdom Metazoa; phylum Chordata; class Amphibia; order Caudata; family Salamandridae; genus Pleurodeles; species Pleurodeles waltl. The sequence goes on along the minus strand of NC_090446.1, from coordinate 1,076,145,659 downwards.
TAATTTGAGAAAAGTTTCACAAACACATGATTTGGTCGAATATGAGAGTGAACATCATGACTAGTTTTGTAGGTCCATTGGCAAACATGAAATTAATTATTATCAGCCATATCATTAGCGAGGGGCACAAGAGAAGGGTATTCATTCTCTCAATTGATATTTTCACTGTCAATGGAACCACTAGTCTGAAGAAATGAAAGGCAATCCATAACTCAAGAATAGAATAGATAAACTCTGAAAATTTCCGACAGTACACAGGCTTTGGGTAAACTAGACAGTGAACATTGCGATGCTGCGGGCCAGGGGGGCTTCTGCACTGCCCATGCCAAGTTCATGGGCAGTGTAGGGGCCCCACTGGGGCCCCTTGCACTCGTTCTCAGCCAGCATTTTCATGGCGGTGCTATCACCATGAAACCGCTGGCGGAGAAGGGGGTCATAATTCCCAAGGCAGCACTGCCAAGGTGGATTAGGACCGCTTCCACCTCCAGACCACCGGGATCTCTGATCTTGGCGGGGCTGGCGGTTACCTGGCGTACAGACCGCCAGGGTTGTAATGTGGCACTTGGACCGCCGCATTGGTGGTGGTCCAACCACCATCCAAGAGTCTGGCGGTCTAGTGACTGCCAGACTCGTAATAACCCCCTTTGTCCTCAGTAACAATTCTGTTTAGTTACTGGAACAACCTGGTAAGCATTTAAAATACTTAAACATTCCTTTCCCCTTATTCCCTGGTAGCTTGTAACCAACCCCCCCCCCATTTCCCTGACCCCAGGAAAAATAGATGGGGGTTCTTGACATGAAAATGGAAGAAACTCACCCACCTCCTACACAAAGATGGGAGGGCCACGGAACAGGGTATCCTGCATACACTAGTTCCCACTGACACCTTCTGGTCACTATGGATTGCTTCAATTACAGTAGAAGGCAAAAATAAGAAAAACTAAACAATTAGTGAGCATAGAGAAGGCATCACTGGAGACATTGGGCCAGATGTATCAAAGGGTTTTACCCATTTTGTGTCTATGGGAAAATGTGTTCATACATATGGCCCTTTGTTTCTAATGGCAAAATAAAAAAGGCTGTACTAACAAATAAATAATCTAAAAACAGGCAAGCCACACAAGTACACATATAGCTGGTAAAAAACATTTTGAACACAACAATAAGTAAAGACATTGACCAAAATTTGAGTAAATCAGAAAACTCCTACAAGAGCTTATCAAGGTAGAACTTCCACCCTGCCAAAATTAACACAATCAATGGAGGCTAGATTTGTTCGAGGCAGTATGAGAAATTGGGTTGTTGGTGGAGAGGCGTGTGAGCAACAGCCACACGCCTTGTCAGGGTGAACCACCAAAAGTCATTAAACTAATCTGTACTTAACCCTCTGACAGCTTGGGACAAAAGCAGTCAGGCTTAACTTAGAGGCTATGTGTAAAGTATTTATGCAGCACTTAAAAATTAATACATTGAAAATACAATACAAGAAAAATCTCAAACCAATTGAAAATATAGAAAATCCTAATAACTTATTTGACACCAAAATGATAAAAATTAATCAGTAAAGCCGGAGTTCTGAATTTTTAGAGTTAAGAGTGTAGACTAGAGCCTTAAAGATCAAAGTGCCAAACAACACACAGATATCTAGTTGCACGAAATCGGGGAAACGTCAAAAGTTACTGCCGACAGTACTGTGGGGGTGTTCAGATGCATGAAATGAATTGGACCCGATTTCCACTTACCTTTGGATAAAAGAAAATTGTAGAAAAATGTTATAGAATGTGAATAAAGTAGGGCAAGTCAGTCAGCAGTGTCTGGGGGGGGGGGGGGAGGCGTGGTCCTAGGAGAGCATTTGGACGAAGTGGAGGTGAAGATTTCTAAGTTCAGTCTTAGGGCCTCATTTATATGTTGGTGATTGTGATAAATATATACACAGCCAACATGAAGGACCCTCTACCCAATTTAGTTGCTGTCAGACCTTTGGTTTGCCTACGGCTGTGACTACTCCAACGCCGCCATAAATAAACCTCTTCAATGGCCCGACTCAATATGAATGTACATGTAGTTATTTTTAATTGGTCATCACCGCCACGCAAACCCTGCTGGTGAGAAACAGTAAAAACTAAATAATGCTCTCCCCGCCATGGGAGATGACTCCCATGGCAAGAAGAGCATTAGTTTTTTGTTTTCAAAAAGAAAATTCCATTTTGGGATTTTCTTTTTGAAAATAAAAAAGAATATTGTTTGGTGCAGAGTTGCATCATGCTGATACAGCCTTGCATCAAACAGCAGATTGCATTGAAAAGAACAGCTGTGACCATGTTTCCTGCCAATGTTTTATAAATGATCACCATCTTGGGGGTAATTTAAAAATTTGGCAGTCAAGTCCTCCACCAGGGTGACAGTGATATGTACCCCACAACAACAACCTGAATGCAAAAATATAAATGAGGCTCTTAATCTCTTTTTTTGGAAGTAAATATTTCCAGTGGGTCAAAGCTGAGGGTATAGCTAACAAGGGCTCCATTAGGATGGGTACCTCTTCTGTGAAGAACCGCTGAACAGGACTTGCTACTGCAGAGAAGAACTGAACAGGAGCTACTGTGAAGTCAAGCTGATGGGTGACGCACCTTGGGCAGATTGACAAGCAGTTAAGTCTTGGTCTTTTCTTTGTTCTCAGAGAATATTTTGGCTGAAAAATTTTGAAGTCCCAAGTTTTCGATTTGGGCTATCTGGGCACCTTTAGCACCATTACAAGGATCCAGGACTAGAGAGGACCCACCTGGAGCATCAAGACTCACTCCAGCTGGGTTCAGCTATGAGTTCAAGATGGTTGGAGCCTTTTCTGTCTTTGAGGCTCTGATATGGAGGCCAACTAACCAACACTTGGAAGTCCTGGGTTCAAACAGAAAAGCAGGCCTCAAGCAGCAGGACAGTCCTCTGAGAACACTGGCCAGGTTTGAGGCAGCAGTGTAGTTCTTTTGGTGCAATAGGACAGTCCTCTGATGTACAAAGCAGGCCATAGGCAGCAGTGCAGTCCTCTGAGAGTGCTCCACAGGTCTAGAAATGAATTGAAAAGTGGGCCTGAGGGTATTCATTTTATCCCTGGTGCCTGCTTTGAAGTGGCAGAAACATCTAGTGTTTTCCCCCACAGATGGTGTTGGAATTTCCTGCCTCCACTAGATCTAGGGCGACAAAAGGTTAGTGTGAAATTGTTTGTGTGCTGAGGCACCTGCCTTGAAATGCAAGGCAGCTGCTTTGAAGTGCAACAATGGATTCAATCCAGATCTGTGACTGGGGTGAATGTTTGATTTGTTTACCATTTCCTCCATCATCAGGGTGCTTTTGTCACCTGAGTGGGAAGGGTATGCCCAGAGGTGGATCCCATGCTCAAAGCACCACTAGCTTCATGCTAGCCTGGCTGATGAGGGATGATACCCCAAAACCAGTACCAGGATGCTTGTTTCCCATTTATGGAGGGCCTGGCCTGGCAGTTCGGACTGGACTGTTTCAATGGGACGCAGGGTCAAGACTGATTTGCATATGGCTGGGTCCAAACTGGAGTGGTGTGGTGAGCATAAAAGGATGTATTAAACTCAGATCTGTGAGTGGGGCTGAATGTTTGATTTGCTCAACATTCTGTCCATCATCAGTTCTTTTTGCTTTTGAGGTGCAAGTAGGGCTGCGCACGGCTCAGTCCCCATCTTGCCAGAACTGTCTAACCTGCCAACACCCAATCCACTTATTGTGTGGCTTTCAAGGATGATTACACTAAGACCAACTGACAACTACATATATTCATGTGACCTAGGAAACAGAACGCAGACTTAAATGGTGAGGACAAGAAAATGCCAGCTTTCTAAAAGTGTAATTTTCAGAATTGTGACTTAAAATATAACTTTACTATTAAAGAAGATTTTAAATTAAAATTCTTTAGACACCAAATATACCTTTTTGACCTGATCCCAAACAAAGGTTATCACTTAATCAATATAATAAGGCAACCCACATAGTAGTGAAAACTAATTTGTGAGTTTTCCACTACCAGGGCACATAAAACGTATAAGTACATATCCACATTTGAACTATAATGCTCCCTACCTTAAGCCTAAAATATGTATTAAAAAGGGAGCTGTAGGCTTGGAAAAAGTTTTATTTTGCCAAGTTGAATTTGTAGCTTAAAACAGCACATAGGCTGCAGTGGCAGTCCTGAGAAATGTTTTAAAGGGGCTGCTTAAGTGAATGGCACAATAAGTACTGCACACCCATTAGCAGCATTTAATTTATCAGCCCTAGATATATGGTATGACACTTTACTAGAGATGTATAAGTAAATTAATTATGCCAATTTTGCCATGTTTTAGAGAGTGATCACAAACACATTAGCACTGGTTAATAGTGGTAAAGTGCACACAGTCCTAAGACCAACATAAATGTAGTCAGCAAAATAGTATGGGAGAAGGCAAGAAGGTTTGGAAGAAGACCACTCTATGGCTGACAGGTCTAAAAGGCAGTAGTAGCTACGACTTCAAAGAAAAAGCAACCAGAGGAAAAGAGAAATCTAAGAGGGTGAAGTTCAACTATCAGGAGCGGCATTCCTCTAGTTTGGATTCTCACCACTTCTGCAAATATGTGCTGAGAGAGAAGATACTGCAATTGCCTGTTCATGTTAGACCAAATTGCAATGCCTGTTCATGACAAGATCCAGGCCTTAATCTGGAGGCAATAGAAGGAGGTAGATCAATCTACAGTCTCCAGGTTTCTGGAAAACATCCAAGCATTAGAAAGGGTCAGATGAGGTTGTTCCTCATAATGTCAAAAATGGTTCCAGTTTGGTGCCGTCCATTGGACGGACCACAGTCAGTCAAGAGGACTGATCACCAGTGGACAGTGGTCTTACGAACTTTAGATCTGGTTCTCAAGGTAGGCTCCTACACTGCTTAAACATTTAGGACCTTTTGAGGGATCTTGTGTCCTTGGCAGTAGCAGTTCAAGAAGGCACAAACTGTTCAGATCTATTGTTGTAAATGATGCAAGAGGCAAATCTCTTGGAAGATTTTTCTTCAGATATTTCAAGATCAGCAGCAGTTGTTTCTGGGGCAGCACTGTTGACATGAATGATAGACTGGAAACCTGATTTATCTGAAAAACCTTCCTTGCTATAAATTCCTTTGAGGATCTCAAATTGCTCAGTGATAATCGGAACTCCATTATTAAGAAGTCACTCAAAGGCAGAAAGTACACTTTTCCCTCCCAACTAAAGGGGGTCATCTGGATCTCAGATAATGGAGCACATATCATTAGGATACTTCTAAGAAGGATTACAAGTCATCCTATTCTCAACAAAAAAATGTTTCAGCCTAAGACGTTCTCTAAAGCTCCAAATTCAGTCAGTCAGTCAAGTAGGTTGAAATGTAAACCCTGACTATTACCAATCGTGTTCCATTTCATAAGTTGTAGGGGGAAGGATAATGGATTTTTACAAGACTTGTAAGAGATCATAAACTACTGAGCTTTGAATATCATCAACTATAGTGAACATCATCAACTGTAGGGTAGCCGCACATTTTTTGAGAAAATGGGAGTAGAGTAATATATTAGGAAAAATAATGGTTCACTTGGTCATCAGTACTAAAACAAACTGTCTTCAATAATTGATGCCAGATACTAAAATAATTGTTCCCTGTAAGAGAAAAAAGAAAGGCATGTGATCAATACCACATTAAAATTTATTAGTTCATTTCATAATCATTATTTTAAAAACTCTTTTGGTGTTTAAACATAGATCCAGTACTTACACTTTAGTAAAAAAGTGTGCAGTGATAAGGAAGCAAAAAATAATGTGTATCACACATTAAGGTTACTTTATACACCCCATCCTGAGGATGACCTCATATTACCAAAGGTCAAAACACCATTGACAATTGACCTATATAGACTCCTACTTATTGTATAAAGGCAGTCTTCTGCTTCCTTGTGGAAGATTCTACCTCAGCAGAAACATGAGACATATTCTGAGACATTGAAAGCTCATGTCTCTGATCTTTCTTTGCAGTTTCTGGGGTCTCCAGAGACTACAGGTGAGCTGGAGTGATGTCTAATATCTCCAAACTACACCAGGGGATGATGTTGTCTCCTTCACCCCCCCTTAATAATGACAGATGCCAGCACAGTGAGGTGGGGAGCTTGGATCACTCTTATCAACTACAGGGTTGCTGGTTGCCATCCTAGAGAGCCATATCTTTTAACTGGAGGAATTGTGGACGCCATTTGACTAGTCATTTCAGACTTTTCCCATATACCAAGTGACAGATTACTTACAGTCAGGACAAACAATATGACTGCAAAATCTTACCTGATGAGACAAGATGGTACAAGACTGTTTGTTCTGCCCAAAATTTCAGATAAGATTATGTCTTGGGCGAAGCAATCAATGGTACATATCCGAACCATGCAAATTCAGAGAGAATCAAAATCAGTACCTAACGGGCTAAGCAGAGTGATTATCAATGATTTGACCAACATAGGAGGAACCGCCGATAGATCTCTTTGCGTCACCTCAGAACTGCCTTCAAAATCTTTTATGCTTGAGAATGAAGGAGAAGGGGCTTGGTAAGTGGTTGCTCTATCTTGTCCGGGAATCCTTTTTGTTTTGTTTCCTTTTCCCTAACCCTCAAGTTCATGGTGAAGGAGCAGAGGGCTGCAGTGATTGGGCTTCCTCCAGAACTGCCCTGCTGATATTCTCTTCTGTTTTCAATGAAGACCTGTCAGGAGATGCTGCTTCTGATTTTCCTACCTACTCCGCAGTCCCCTCCGCACCATCATGATTCGATTGTGAGACTCAGGATGACAGGGTGGAAGTTGAAAGGGAAGTCCTCTGCTCTAAAACCATATCGGAAGCACAGGAGCACTTTCAGTATGTGGTGTAAAACAAGGTAAATAGTTTCTCGCCAAGCAGGTTCGTTTTTTATTTTTTCCTTTTGTCAGGATCGGTTGGCTTTAGATTTAAAAGCTTACTTTTTTAACTTTATAAAACTTTTTAAAATAATTCAGGAGACAGATTTAAGAGATGTTTTGGTTCAGAGGTTCTTTCCTCTAGGGAGTTGTAGGGGAGCATGTCCTTATCTATTACATTTTCCAGCTAATTTTGTAACGGATTATAGCAAGGCAATGAGAAGGTAAGCTTTAATTACTTACCAGTAATTGCATTAATCTGAGCCCTTCTTTGCTTCAAGTCATTACCTTCTTCCCTCTCTTCTTTTTGTGTTCCAGTCCAACTAAATTACTGTGGCTTATGAACAATAGGTAGAGGTGAGGGAGAGGCTTTTATAGTCACTTTCAAGGATGGGATTTGTGGTGTCTGAGAGAAACGCCTGTCACATTATGTAAGTTCATACGACTCAGTGTAATGTAATTGAGGTAAGACCCAGGGTCAGTATTTTGAGATTCTTGGCCATTTACGTTGCTGTAGGCCCATGTGATTCCAACTCCTGAGAATGCCCATTGAATATATTTGGTACCTGAGTGACTCCCAATTGTAATTACTTAGTTTAACAAATTGTTTACTTCAAATATAGTTAACTTTAAAGTCTAGATAGAACTTCAAACTAACACCATTTTTGAAGTTATGCTTAATGTTAGGATCAAGAAGAGATACTGTGAAGGTGATACATTGGAGCATTATTGTTCTGCGCCACACATTGAACTAAAAACATTTTTAGGTCAAGTGAAACAAAAGGCAAATAGTGTGCACATATTTGTGCCATTCATAGGAAATTAAAAACATATATAACATTAAAAATGCTGGTTATCGATTCTATGTTACATTGGTCCACAAAGTAATTTCCACAAAAACATACTTCCTACCTGGGCCAATGCTGGTCTAGCAATTGCCTCCCTGCCCCCCTCCCAGTTATAAATGCCTTCAAAGTGGCTGTCTTCACTTTCACACGCCTGACACAGTCCCCCCAGTCTATCTCTCCCATTATAGATTTGCGGTTATTTAGTGCTTGCATGTAAGCCTGCCAACACCCTGCAACCAGTCTCCTATCTCTCAGGGACTGTCTAAGTGCAACCTTAAGGTCCTGCAAGGACCTCGAACAGTCCCTATCCAACCATTTTGGATCTGGGGAACCCCTAAAGGGAGTAATTTTTGACAAAAGTTTAGAAACGCCCTGAGTGATTCTCTCAAAAGCATGCAAAACCTCCCTTCCCTCAGCATCTGTATCCAGAGAAATGGCAAACTCCTGTGCACACAGCAAAGAGGGAGGCTTTCAGGCACTGAGGATCCACCTGAGACCAATTGAGCCTCCTAACCTGATCCTCTAGGGCAAGTCTCCCCCGGTTGGGTCGAGTAGCCGTAAGAACCTCAAGGGCCAAAGGCAGGGTGTTATGATCACTAAAGTGGCTATGGATAATTTTAAAATGAAGAATAAACTTGAACAAAGAGCGGAAACAAAAATGGAATCAATGATCGGCATACAGCCCCTTCCCTTAAAGGTCGGAATAGTGGGATTGGGAGGGTACACTAGTTTGTCCAAGGTAAATACCAGTTTATGTGAGTCCAAGAACGTGCCAAGCTCAAGGCCCACTTTAAAATGGCTAAAGCCATCTAGGTCACTTAATCTATCCCATCGCATTGCCTCTGTTGGAGTTGTATCAAGCGAACCATCAAAACAATGGATGTTGTAAATACACCTAATTAAATTATAGTAACGAGCATTCCTCATGCTTTTTTCATCAGAAACCCATAATATTATTTTACTCCATATAAGTATTTCAGTAAAGCAGAGAGAACTAAAAGAACTTATCACCTCTGACTCTCTGCAAGAATTAAGTATTTAGTGCATGGAAAGTACCCTACCTCTATAGAAGGAAAAGAGAGCATCCAGCCTCCAGGAATGTGCTATAGTTGTGACAACTCAGCGGGCCCTGATAAGTCCTAACCGTCAAGAAAGTCCTTGTGCCGAGTCTCCATGTCGTCAGGATCTCCACATCATGGTAGGACTTATCATGGTCTGCTGAATTGTCACTATTATATGCAACCGTGAACTATTGAAAATTATTGAAATGTATCCACCTCACTGACATCGAAGAGAAGATAATATATGGATTTCCTTGGAGTGAATATTAAATGCTAAGTTCAGTTTTTCCAATAATTGAACAAGCAACATTACGGATGGGTGCATCATTCTACTTTTTATGGCTTTAAAATGTCATATTAGTGACGAAACACATGTTGGCTGTCGATGAGCAAATTAAGATAAAGGACTGTTTCAAAACGAATGAAATTGAAAGTTCACAATAAAGAAGAATTTAACTTTAAAGAAGGACTGGTTCGGAACTTCGTGATTTCAAAAACATATATAAAACTACATGTATTGTGATCGTATATTGAGTGCTGTGGTTACATTTTTTCACAGTGTAACTAATATGCACATTAGCTGTTGAACAGGCACTTCTGCCAGACCTATAAATGGGACTTCTGGGTAATGCTAGTTTGTCCAGGATGGACCCAGCTCGTCCCATGCTAACAGAAATACTAATCCTCCGAACACTCCCATTCCTCCTATATATACACCAATAGCAAACTAGGAAACCTAAATCACCGCAATCACACATTTACCTAATTCCTATATAAATATGGGGAAGTGTAATGAAGTAGTATCACGTAGAATGATTGGGACTGAAGGGTATTAAGTAGTACCTTACCAAAGGAAGTAAAAGGCAGTGAACTCAATCATATTCTTGTGGGTAAAAACACACTTGACAATCAGTTTTTGTAAATATACTAGCAATTCAAACCATATATTCCAAACTCCACATGCCCTCAGAATGTTATATAGGATCTACCATCAGATATCCAACATCTGGAGACATGACGGGACATACTCTACAGAGTGTAAAGTCTTTACTTTCCAAAACATCTGAATCATTTTCAAAGAGGCAGCTCCGCAAAATCCGCAAATATTAGAATTGTTTTCAGAGATAGATCTCTCACTCCCAAATACCACAAATATGTTCTAGCTGGAAGATTGCCATGGCAGGGAGGAATTAATCGAACCTACACTGTAAGTCACAGCTCTACCTTTGTTAAAAAACACCAACACTAACATTATACAGTGCGTTAGTCTGCAACTGCACAACAGTTGTTACATGACAAACAACAGAGCCCCTCTTTATGAAGGAGACTAGAGAGGGTAATAGATAGCCACCATCTGAGGAAAGAACTTTGCTACTCGTGTAAAAGACTGAAAAGATTAGAAAATAGGGCTGAGGCTATACAAAACCAGCACGTCTATAGAAGCCCCAGGCCATATATGTCGCAGTAAGTACAGTAAAAAGATGCAAGTTCTCTGAAATAGCAGCCTCTGGTCTAGCCATATGGGTTTCTGAATGTGGCTAAAGCGTTTGCTTCGTTGGGTAGCAACCAATTGTTAATTTGTAAAGCAAGATAAGTGCAGGTGTCCCATTTTGTTTTCTCTGGAGACCGCTATCCAGTCCCTCCGCTGGCACCGCACAACGCCAGCATAGGCAGCACACAACTAGATTACAGCCAGAAATGAAGTGAGTGAAACAGTTTCCCAAAAGGAGTTTGAGTGGGGGTCGTACACTCTAGGAAATGTTTCCCTTGGCACTTTTCATAGTTCCTCACACACTTTCCTGTGGGACTGTAATACAATTGACACTTATTGATAGTTAAGTGACTATCGCACTGCGCTCTGCAGAGAGGCCAAGTGCTGGATGAGCATGTTTATATTACCACAGTTACTGGCACTATTGATAGAGCGGAACGTGGTAACAATTTACCTGCGTTCGGACGCTCTTTAGGTCGATGAATCTTTTGACTAAGTGGGTACTCTCTGTACTCTTAATCAATCAACTTCATCAAATCGATAATCAATAACGAACATAAGCAACACCTTGAACGACATAACACTTAACAATTAATCCAGAATACATTTCGGCGAACCCTGACCTTTCAGTCAGGAATAACCACACCAGTTTATTGCAAAGTTAGTGAGTTTATTTCCCTATATTAACAAAGCTAGCACGATATAGATGTGTCTCAACACCAAATGATAAACATAAATGAACATTAATAGCTGTCCATATCGTCGGAACAAGTGTAATCTATGTAGCATTTGAATCACAAGGCATTCGATAGTGGCAATGCAAAGCACTAATACGATAATCTGCAATGGGCTAATTGCGTACATTTAGTCAGCATAACAAGATCTCAAATTGCATCGTGCGGCATATGGAATCCTCATCTAACCTCAAATTGGCATCAGCATGTGGGACTTCATGCAAAAAACAATTTAGCAACATCAATTTAGAAAACTCCTAGCTAGAGTCCTTATCAAAATCAGCAGTTGGTTACCTAAAAGAAACACAATGCAATTTTACAATTTCCTTTCATAATTACCAATTCCAATCAGCAATCAATGAAGTCTTCGTCTCACAGGTACTGTTTCTCGATCAGCATGGGACGGGACCAAGGGGCAGGGGTGAAAGGGGCAATTGTCTCACGGCGGCAAGATAAAACTACTACTTCATGCAAAGGGACAAATCAAAGTTAAAGTCTCTAGGGCAAGAATCATTAAAGTCTCTTTCTCTCGACTAGAGAAAGAATCAAAGTCTCTCAAAATGGCGTCGCAGCAAAATGGGTCATAGTAGCTACGAAGTCAAAATGGCGGGATGTCCGAAGATAGAGAGAGAGAGCTTCCCTCCCGTGCACCTGGGTTTTATAGACAACAGTTCAAGTCCAGTAGGGTCTCCATTGGTGGGTTCATAGGTTAGCTTCAAATTGACCAATCAAAAACGACAGTTCTCAAGCTTTTACTTAAGCATACATTATCCTTGGAGATGGGTACGTAATTTGCAACATTGTCTCTCGATTAGCTTACTCTCAGAGCCTCCATTGTCCGCACCTGCAAGTCGACCTTGAATTAAAGAGAAAATATGCCAGGCTGGCACCAACTTTAAGATAAGCATATGAACAGTTTCTGTGGAAAAGTACAGCTTCAAGCAGAACTACACGTTTAATAGCACAGTGGAAAAATACAAACATCTAAACCGTGAGACCAGGCAACTAGGCCAAAGCCTCCGCTAAAGTAATGCTAAGCTAAAACATTTCGAACAAGCAAATCGTAGCACACGTTTATGATTATGTCGGATTAGTGCAATTCTAATACACCACGTTATATAAAGCACGCATATAAATTATGGCAAACTACTCTGAGGGCACATTTTGTCCCCGTACAATCTTTATTAGTTCGGTTAATATCACACATGATTATTTCAGCACTACGTTTATGCGTTAATAAATGTAAAACCTTCATTTTCTGCTTCATCAATCCCTCCTCTGATGACTACTTGTCATCACACAAATTTAGCCCACAAATTTTATCCGCTCCCTTTTCCTTTTGGTTCCCCTAGTTTGCGCTTTATATTCTTCTGCCATTCTTTTCATTATTTTCTCCTCCTTTCTTCTTTTAATTCTTTCCATAATCATTATTATTCCCCTTTTTATTCCCCAAATTCCAAATACACAAATTATCACTATTAATATCCCTTCTATTATTTTCAATAATATTCCATTCCAAATTCCCCCAATCCAATGTCCCACTGAAGCAAGTCCCTTTCCAACCTTCTCCCACACTCCTGGTTCTTTCAGTTCTTTCAAATCTGCACTTTCTTTTGTTAGATTAGCAAGCATAGTTTTAATTTTCACACTATTATCAGGTATATAGGTGCAGCAGTGACGTGCACCAATCATTTTGCAAACGCCTCCATCCTTTGCTAAAAGAATGTCTAAAGCAAGCCTATTTTGAAGAGTCATAGCTCTTTCCGCTGCAAGTTCAGCATCCATCAGGATTATAGCACCTGAAAACTTTGTCAGCATGTTATCCACTATAGTAGACAACTTCCTTATTTTGATGGAATTCAGCACAACTCCCAATGAAGGAATCATAGCTCCAAATATATCACCTACCACAGCAGCTGCGGTCTCTCTTTTCTGGATACGATGGGATCCAGGTGTCTTTTCAATCATCGATATGTCATCCAGTTGATAAACCTTTGGAAACACTATACCCAAATAACATCTTCCCCACCATCCCTTTGGAAGACGATAATAGGCATTATGCCCACAAATATAATACACCCCTGGAATGACAGGGTCAAGTCCGTCCATCATGAATGTCCATTTGGTCTTAAAAATAAACGTATGTTTGCATTCACTCGCTCCTACAAAAATATTATCATAGTAACATTCACCTCGATATATACAAAACTTCCCTACATGCCAAGCATCTAAAGCAATTTTCCCTTGTGTCTTTATAGCAGCAAAATCATAATTATCTACTGAAGTCCTCTTGTATAGCTCCTTTTCTAATTTCGCTTTCATTTGAGCCCTTCTATCATCTGTGCGATCTAAAAAGCTTATTTCTACAGCAGAGACGGAGCAAGTAAGGTTCTCCCTATGAGCATGAGCCGTTTCAAAAGGTTGCATTGGCTCGAAAAAGTCCCTCATAATTTTGTAATCCCAATATTTTGCAGTCTCGCTTAGCTGCGCTATTATAGGAACATAAGCAAAGGTAACATCATAATTTGAGAAAAAATACTGTATATTAGATTGACCATAAAACCTAGACATTACTATACTACATGTAATCCCATATGTAAGAGGCATGTGGTGATAAGTCACCCCTTCCTTTACTGATGTCGGTATCTGGGTACACACATAACAATCTTTCGCATCCATAGTCTCAACATACTCTGTTAGTAAGCGATAGAAAACGTTATACGAAAGCTCTTTCTTATCATGCAAGAGCCTCTCATCCATTGCTAGTCTTTTCAATGGTGTTAGTTCAGTGACAGTAACAGGAACAATAGTAGAAGCAGCAATAGTCTTATTCTCGCCCTTTCCATGCATTCCAAACACAATTGCCATTATTATTAGTACACATGTTAGTACCAAGCCTATACACACGTATTTACAATATTTCTTTCTATTATTCTGCATAGCGTACCTAGGCATGATCTGTATAGAATCAGAGAGCTAGAAGCACTTATAAATGAAACTACTTAGCAATTCAGTTACAAAGCTGAACGAGCACAATGTTCACACCGTCTTCTTCAAAAGGCCAGTCACTTATCGGTTAGCAGCATTTGTCTCAATTTGGTTTAGCAATGTCTCAGCTGGTTGTTTGTCTCACGTTAGATTGCAGCAAGCGATACCATTTACTACCGTTTCAATCAACAGAGTCTATGAAACTTTTCTTTTCTATTGGTATCTCTTCTTCTTCTTCGTTCTCGATGCTTAGAGATACAAACTCATCAGTCCAATCATCGTTTACTGCATATGCCCATTCAGGACCGGAATACCTCCTGTTTGGTATCCTTTTCCTTTTCAATTTTGCTTCTCTTTTCGATTCTGCTTCGCTGGCACTCTCCTCCTTCGCCAAGTCTTTTTCTTCACTTGACGATTGTTCCACGACAGCCACTTCCTTTCTTTTCTCTTTCACTTTTGGCCTTCCTCCTTCGTTCAAACCTTCTTTACCCTTTTCTTTTATCGGTGAGATACTTAGTCTTCTTTTTGCACCGTGTCCGTTTGATGGACCTGCGATCTTTTCTGTAGAGGTTTGAACTCTCTCGTTCTGCTCTTCTTTGTCCCCACCTTCAGAGGAATCGGTCACGTTCTCTTTTTCCTTTTCTGTATCGTCTGTTTCTGGGAAAGCCCCCTTCTGCTCAGGCTCTCCTGCTTTCTCACCCTCTTCGAGCCCTTCGTCACCGTTACTTTCTTCAGGCTCAGTATCACTTTCAGCTGCTTCAGGTTCCTTGTCACCTTCAGCTGCTTCAGGCTTTTTGCTACCCTCAGCTGCTTCAGGCTCTTTGTCACCTGCAGCTTCGTCGTCGCTATCTGAACTTTCTCCTTGGTCTTCCCCAAGCGAGTCAGACTCTTCGTTCTCCAATAATATTTCTTTTTCTCCTGCTGTTGCTTGTTCGCTTTCAGTTCGCTTTTGTTCTGTCTCAGCACTCGGCACCGTTTTATCAGGCACTGGTAATTTCAGCGCTTCAACTTCCTCATCTGTGGGGCACAACACCTTCTTTGTATGACTGGCGTGAATCCAGTTGGGAACCCCCGCGCACTTCACAGCGGTAGTTGTCGTCAGGATCACTTGGAAAGGGCCTTTCCAACGGGGTTCCAGACACGACTTCCTCACGTGCTTCTTTATCACGACCCAGTCACCTGCTTTCAGTGCGTGTCCTGGACCTTGGATCGGTGGCAAGGTGGTCGCTTCCACCTGGTGAGAGAAAGAGCGAACCACGTCAGCCAGACCTTTGCAGTAGTCTAACACCATATCATCTGTAATATTCAAAAGCATGTTTGCGGGAACTGCAGGAAGTCTCATAGCCCTGCCCATGAGAATTTCGTGCGGAGACAATCCAGTTTTTCTATCCGGAGTGTTTCTCATTGACATTAGCACTAAGGGCAATGCGTCAGGCCATTTCAAATTTGTTGATGCACATATTTTTGCCATTCTCGATTTCAGCGTACCATTCATCTGCTCCACCAGTCCTGATGCTTCAGGGCGATAGCTACAGTGCAACTTTTGCTCAATGTTCAGTGCTTCGCAAAGTAACTTCATCACCTCGTTGTTGAAGTGACTTCCCCTATCTGATTCTAAAGAGATCGGGAATCCGAAACGTGGTATTAACTCTCTCAATAATAGCTTGGCAACTGTAAGGCTGTCGTTTCTACGTGTGGGGTATGCCTCAATCCAATGACTAAAAATGCACACAATCACCAACACATATCTTAAACCTCCATGCACAGGCATCTCAATGAAGTCCATCTGCATACGACTAAAAGGACCGCTTGCCCTACCAATGTGACTCGCGTTCACAACCGTCCCCTTTCCTGGGTTCATCTGTTGGCAAGTGACACATCGATGACAAACTGCTTCTGCAGCTTGACGAAATCTGGGGTTAAACCAATCAGTTTTGAACAATCTTATCATGGCATCTCTCCCTAGGTGAGCTTGCCCATGATAGAACCGCGCAAGCTGTGATAAGAGACTATTTGGCAGAACAAATTTTCCCTCATGTGAAACCCATAGCTCGTCTTGTCTCTTTATACATTGTGATTTAATCCAGGAATCTCTTTCATCCTCCCTGACATTACTTTGTAGTGCTTTTAGTTCTTCTATTGTATCTACGACCTTCAAGGCAAATGCTTCAGCTGGTTCGAGTTCTGGTTCACTTATTGTATTCCAATCATCCCTTAACAATATACAGTTCAAGGCACAAAATCTTGCGACTTGATCTGCATAGGCGTTTCCCAGAGACACATAGTCCTGTCCCTTCGTGTGAGCACTGCACTTTACCACTGCAACTTCAGCTGGCACTTGAATGGCATGTAACAACTCCCTTATTCTCTCCCCATTTTTCACTGGGGATCCTGAAGAAGTCAGGAAACCTATCTGTGACCATAGTTGTCCAAAGTCATGCACAATCCCAAACCCGTATTGGCTATCAGTGTAAACGGTGACTTTCATCAATGCAGACAATTGACATGCTCTAGTAAGGGCTACAAGTTCTGCTACTTGTGCAGAATAGACTCCTTGGAGCCATCCCGCTTCCAAGACCCCTGTCACAGTACATACAGCATATCCTGCTTTCAAAATTCCCACCCCATCTCTTAGACATGAACCATCAACAAAAAGAATTTGGTCATTTTCATCAAGTTTTGTATCCTTGATGTCCGGTCGGGGTTTTGTGCAAAATTCAGTCACCTGAAGGCAGTCATGCTCGACGTCTTCAGCGTTCTCAATTTCAGCATGTTCTCCAGGAAGCAAGGTAGCTGGGTTCAACGTGGTGCACCTTTTCAGCTGCACATTCGGTGAGCCCAGAATAGTCGTTTCATACCTTGTGAGTCTTGCTCCAGTCATGTGCTGCGTTCGGGATCGGGTCAAAAGTATCTCAACTGAGTGAGGGACCATGACTGTTACTGGGTGTCCCATCACTATTCCTTCACTCTGAGTGAGGCTGATACCAACTGCTGCTACGGCGCGCAAACACCCTGGGAGTGCTGCTGCAACCGGATCCAGAGTAGCTGAAAAATACGCTACTGGTCTGTTTACGCCACCATGGGCTTGAGTCAAGACAGACAAAGAACATGCATCACGTTCATGGCAAAACAATGTGAAAGGCTTCGTGTAATCAGGCATACCTAAAGCTGGAGCCCTGCACATGCATTCCTTTAATTCCACAAAAGCATCCATCTCATCCCCTTTCAGTTCGATCTGATCCAAGGCGTCCTTCTGGGTCAATTTCAGTAAAGGCTTTGCTAGAGACGAGAAGTTGGGAATCCACTGGCGACAATATCCCACCATTCCCAAAAACTTCCTCACCTCCTTCCTTGTCTTTGGTGGACTCATTTGAAGTACACTTGTAATTCTTTCCTTCATTATTCTCCGTGATCCTTTCTCTATCTGGTGACCCAAGTATTTCACTTTCTTCTGACAGAACTGCAGTTTGGAAGGAGACACCTTGTGTCCATTCCCTCCCAAATGGTTCAGCAGAGCAATGGTATCGGCTGTGCAGCCACTTTCTGTCTTTGATGCAACCAGTAAGTCGTCAATGTACTGTACTAAGGTTGACTCGAATGGCAACTCTAACTCTTCCAAGTCTTTCTTTAGAACCTGATTGAATATCGACGGTGACTCAGAGAACCCTTGAGGAATTCGACACCAACTGTATACTCTGTCTAGGAATTTAAAACAAAAGAGGAATTGGCTGTCCTCATGAAGAGGCACAGAAAAGAATGCTTGTGACAAATCGATGACTGAGAACCACTCAGCCTCGCAAGGGATCTGAAACATTATCACAGCTGGATTCGGTACGACAGGGCAGCACTTGATTATGATGTCATTTATTTTCCTCAAATCCTGCACAAGTCGGACTTTCCCACTTGGCTTTATTAGTCCCATTATCGGTGAATTACATGGGCTGCTTAATACTTCTTTTAGTACTCCCTGCTTTACGAATTCGTCAATAAGTTGGGCAACTTTCATGAGGGTATCTTGTGGCATGTGGTATTGTGGGGTCTGGGGAAAGATCGCATTGGGCTTTACCATCACTTTTACTGGTTCCACTCCTTTCATCAATCCCACCTCTTTCCCTGTCATGTCCCACACTTCCTTTCCGACTGTTTCCCGTAATTCTGCTGGGATATCTTCTTCAGTTATCATTGGTAAAAGACAAATCAGAGGATACTCTTCGTCAACTGTTTCTATCTCATCCCCCTCTACACTGTCCTCGTCTTCCCCATCATTGCTCGTCTCTATTGTTATTCCTTCGTTTGAACACATGATCGAGCAACCCAATTTACACAATAGGTCTCTTCCTAACAGTGCTATCGGGCTTGAGTCACACACCACAAACTGATGTACCCCTTGATAGTTACCAATGTTGACTGGTATCGGATCTGTTATTGGGTTCGTCAGATGCCTGTTTGCTACTCCCACCACTTGAACTGTCCTCCCTGAGAGTGGCAAATTTGGTACTTCACTGCTCTTAACAGTTGAACGTGTGGCTCCCGTGTCAACCAAGAATGACACACGATGACCCATTACCCTTCCCTCTACGTACGGACCCCTTTGATCGACTTCCAAGGATGCCGCAAGCACACAGTCTCCTTCTTCTCCTGAACTTTCACTCTCCCATACGTTGTTTATTCCACTCTCACTGTGTAATGGGAACTGTTGTACTGTGCCGTTTGTGCTCATTACCTGACCCGTTACCTGTGGAGGAACCATCATTTGCTGCTGACTCATTGATGCCAAAGGTATTTGCATTTGCTGATTAGGTACCAAAGGTAACTGCTGTTGCATCGGCTGCATCTGCGTCATCTGCACACGGGGCATCTGCATCTGCTGCGGCTGCATAGGTTGCAATCCCTGCAATTGATTTATAGTCTGAAAATTTGGGTTTGGACCTCTCATTTTTGGTCCTCTCATTGTCTGAAATGCATTGACATCATTGTTCTGCTGACCAACACCTACACCTGCACCTGCACCTTCCTGCACCACCATCGGGCACTTGCGTTTCCAATGACCTACGTTTCCGCACAGGTGACACGGCATCACCTTTTTCATTGCCTGCACACCCGTCACAACAGTGTTCAAATCCGGACCATTATTCACAAAACCTCCTCTACCTCTGCCTCTGGCCTGTGGCTGAAATGCCATGTTTCCTTGCAACTGCGGCTGCTGTTGCTGAAACGCCATGTTTCCCTGCAACTGCGGCTGCTGTTGCGGTACCTGCTGTTGGAACCCTTGCATCCCTGGCAACCCTTGCAGTCCTTGCAGACCTTGCAAGCCTGTCTGAGCCGCCTTAAGCTGCATCATCATCACCTTCTCTTTCAGCTTTTTCTCTTTCACCTCAATTTCGTCGCTACAGTATTTCGCATAAGTCAAGACTTCATCAATCGGTTTCGACTGCCAGCAGATCAAATGCGATTTTATCATCTGACTTATCTCTGGTCTCAGCCCTTCCACAAATCTGAACACAAAATGAAGCATATCTTTCGCCTCAATTGCTTCCGTGCCACTGTAATTCTTGAACGCCTTCAACAACCTCTCATAGTAACTATGAATCGATTCTTTAGCCTCTTGGGCAGTTCGATCAATTTTCTGCCAATCCACATTTTTCGCGGCAACCTTCGTCTTCAAATGCTCGATCACCTTATAGTACAGACACATCACCATAGGTGATGGTGCACCCGTTTCTCTGTCTCTCTCTGGTTCACTTGTCGGCCAACCTACAGCTCTTTTGCAATCCTCCCACAAATCTGCCGGAACCACAATCTCGAATAAAGTGTTCAGGTCTTCCCAGAGACATTTGGCAAGCTTTACAAACCTATCAGTCTGTTGATACCATTCGATCGGCTTCTCTCTCAGTTTGGGAAAATCATTCGTAAAAGACTGAATATCGCTCCTGTGCCATGGTACATGTACTAATTTTCCCCCTGCTGTCTCCCTCATTGGTAACATAGTTACTGTATCACTACTCTGCGGTCCTTTCTCATTGTGCTCTGTGGCACTGTCCCTCCTCTTATCCTTCCTCTTTACCCATCTGCTTTCCCAATTGTCTAAGCACCTCCACACTTGGGCACTCTGCAACAATTCTCTAAGATGTGCCTTCATGCCTGCTGATCTCATGTGTTCAAAATCTGTGGTCCCAAAATCCAACCTATAGCTCCTGCTCAAGTGTTTCGTCTTGCCTATGTCAATCCCGTTCCTGTCTGCTACTTCCTGCAAACTTTTATGTACCTTGTTTACTTCTCTCGTGATCTTTGGACATAGATACCTCAACTCCTCTTCCGTGTAGGACTCCAACCTGTTCACACCCATATTTCCTTCCACCAATTCTTGTGCTTCCATGTTCAGCCTCATCCTGCTCAAGTAATCGTCTCCTTTCCCACTGTCTGAACTTTGTGTGGAATTTAGACTGTTGAACCACTGTGTCAGCTGTTGCGCATTTACCCCCATCAGTGTAGCATTCACATCGACTGCCATCGATGGTTGCGGCAACTTTTCAGTGTTTGATGTTAATGGTATTATTAGTGGGGGGCTCGACCTCACCAGTGTTGACTGAGCGCATACGGGACTAAACTCCATCAAGGACCCAGACCCAGTTGGCTGAGTCGCTATCGGGGTTATCCCTGGAGTGTTTTCTATGCACCTTCTTTCTGTCCCATTCTGCAGCATTGGTCCCTGACTGCTCATACCTAAGCTAGGCTGACTATACAAAGGTACCACTGGACCTACGGTAATGGGCAGTGATATCGCATCTGGATTTTGTCCATTTCCCATATTCTGAGGCATGTTCATCCCCATATTATGGGCCATCATTGCCGGCATGCCCATCTGACTCCCCGTCATTTGAGCATGAGCGTTTCCTTCCTGCATCTGCTTTTGAGGCATCATAAACTGAGTTGATTCAGCTTGTGCCATTGTTGGGTTGTAACCATTCTGTACGCCCCTTACGGTCGGATCTAGAATCATTCCTCCACTGTTATCACTGCTGTAGTACCCTGGCATCTGCGGCTGATAATTTTCTGCTGGTTTCAACACGGGCACATCCGGATACATTCTCCTAATCTGCGGTACCTGTGGGGTGAGCAGTAAACTCGGATCCTTAGATCCCGATGGTGCTCCTGGATTCTGCTTTTCACTGTCCTGTACCGATGCCGGAGGGGCAGAACTGGTACTTGGACCTTGTCCATTTTCCGCATAAGGTGGTGGACGGTCGTTCAGCAATTGCATTATCAACTCCTCATCCTCTAACTCTTCTTCTCTTCTCAACTTTTCCTCGTTCTCTCTATCCTTGGAACATTTCCTGTCTGTCTTACAGGTAGCTTTCTTACCTGTCTCCTCTTCATCTTTAGTAATTGCGGGGAACAATTTTATTCCCTGCAATACATCTGACCTCCACACCTTCTGCGCATTATCCCACCTAGCATCCGCTAGTGTCTTTTCTACCTTCCTCATCCTTGTTTCAAACTTGTTTTTCTGTTGCTGTCTAGCCATGAGTTCCCAGATTGCTAGAGCCTCAAACTGTGCTGGCCTTGGAGGCACCTTCATGTCATACATCGTGAATCTCAAATTCTCTAGGACCCTTATATTGAATGTCCCATGTATCGGGAATGCTACGCTCCCATGTTTCTCTGTCCACTTGTGCCATTGCTTTAGCCAAAGGCACGGAGCTACCCCTTTTTCCTCCATTACAATGTAAGCTGGTGTACCCTCGGGCGGCGTTTCCTCTCCTACGCTCGCTTTAATGTATGACTCTCCCTTCATCGCGCTCCTGAATGCTTTAAGGAATTTAATTTTCTCGTCTTTTAATTCACAAAGTTTATAATCAATAGGTCACTGTTATTCCACAAAATTTGTAATCAATAGGTGACTTTAATTCCCGGAATACTCTTCACCTGCCTTTCCCCTTCCAATCGAGTCCCACGGACTGCATCCAATCCGTGCGCGACCCTTCTCTGCAACCAACCTATCCCAGCACGGCTCTTAGTGACGTCACACTCACGCACACTGCGGCTGACAAAGCCTCGCGGCTAGTCCTCCTTCACTCAGTTCCTCCCGTAACAACTTTTTGCATGTATCGCGAGCTACCAAAAAAGTAAAACAGATCTGTCGGTTTACTACAGGAAGGGTAACACAACCGCTTCAGGACCTTAGGGACTTTTCACTAACCTCGGCCACTATTCAATCTCTTTCACCAGCCTCGGTTGCTATTCCGTCTTTCTCAATCCCCACGTTCGCAAGCAAACCTGACCCGCAGACCTACTCTCAACTTGTCAATGATCTGTTCTAGTGCACTTAGAATCTTGTCAAAGCCCGAAGTCGAAGTTTCTTTCACTCCCTAACACACGTACCCACTCGTTGACCACGCCCGATCTACCTACTAAACCGCCCAGACCACAACATGGATCAACATACTCCGGAGTCTCTTGACCTCGCAGGGCCCGTCTCTACAACAACAACCACGTGGACCTTTTTTATGCACAAAGCGCCAGACGCACATGAAGTTCGACGACTTCCCTACTGTCACACTCGGAGCCGCACCTCCGATGTCTCTATGAAGTTCGACGACTTCTCTACTTCTACACTCGGAGTCGCACCTCCGCTATCCTTAAATGAAAATCCTCGCAACCTTTTCACACACACCCTGCGGCAATAAGCTGTGCAAGCGCAAAACCCTAACTTCACTCATACCATCACTAGTACCGCCAACGCTGTTTCCACATCTCCTTTCTCTCCATTCGCAAGCTCCGAGATCCCGGGAAAGTCGCGGTGGACCTAGCCCATCATCATCTTGTCAATTATTTTCATCCAAAAAAATCTAATTCAACCTTCCGAATGAGGCCTCAAATGCGTAACCGTTAATTCGACACCATGTACTCTAATGGTACAGGGTCCCAAAAGACGTAACCGTCCTCTGCTACCATCTACTGATAGAGCGGAACGTGGTAACAATTTACCTGCGTTCGGACGCTCTTTAGGTCGATGAATCTTTTGACTAAGTGGGTACTCTCTGTACTCTTAATCAATCAACTTCATCAAATCGATAATCAATAACGAACATAAGCAACACCTTGAACGACATAACACTTAACAATTAATCCAGAATACATTTCGGCGAACCCTGACCTTTCAGTCAGGAATAACCACACCAGTTTATTGCAAAGTTAGTGAGTTTATTTCCCTATATTAACAAAGCTAGCACGATATAGATGTGTCTCAACACCAAATGATAAACATAAATGAACATTAATAGCTGTCCATATCGTCGAAACAAGTGTAATCTATGTAGCATTTGAATCACAAGGCATTCGATAGTGGCAATGCAAAGCACTAATACGATAATCTGCAATGGGCTAATTGCGTACATTTAGTCAGCATAACAAGATCTCAAATTGCATCGTGCGGCATATGGAATCCTCATCTAACCTCAAATTGGCATCAGCATGTGGGACTTCATGCAAAAAACAATTTAGCAACATCAATTTAGAAAACTCCTAGCTAGAGTCCTTATCAAAATCAGCAGTTGGTTACCTAAAAGAAACACAATGCAATTTTACAATTTCCTTTCATAATTACCAATTCCAATCAGCAATCAATGAAGTCTTCGTCTCACAGGTACTGTTTCTCGATCAGCATGGGACGGGACCAAGGGGCAGGGGTGAAAGGGGCAATTGCCTCACGGCGGCAAGATAAAACTACTACTTCATGCAAAGGGACAAATCAAAGTTAAAGTCTCTATGGCAAGAATCATTAAAGTCTCTTTCTCTCGACTAGAGAAAGAATCAAAGTCTCTCAAAATGGCGTCGCAGCAAAATGGGTCATAGTAGCTACGAAGTCAAAATGGCGGGATGTCCGAAGATAGAGAGAGAGAGCTTCCCTCCCGTGCACCTGGGTTTTATAGACAACAGTTCAAGTCCAGTAGGGTCTCCATTGGTGGGTTCATAGGTTAGCTTCAAATTGACCAATCAAAAACGACAGTTCTCAAGCTTTTACTTAAGCATACATTATCCTTGGAGATGGGTACGTAATTTGCAACATTGTCTCTCGATTAGCTTACTCTCAGAGCCTCCATTGTCCGAACCTGCAAGTCGACCTTGAATTAAAGAGAAAATATGCCAGGCTGGCACCAACTTTAAGATAAGCATATGAACAGTTTCTGTGGAAAAGTACAGCTTCAAGCTGAACTACACGTTTAATAGCACAGTGGAAAAATACAAACATCTAAACCGTGAGACCAGGCAACTAGGCCAAAGCCTCCGCTAAAGTAATGCTAAGCTAAAACATTTCGAACAAGCAAATCG
Organism: Pleurodeles waltl; assembly: GCF_031143425.1. NCBI lineage: Eukaryota > Metazoa > Chordata > Amphibia > Caudata > Salamandridae > Pleurodeles > Pleurodeles waltl. The sequence goes on along the minus strand of NC_090446.1, from coordinate 1,076,121,250 downwards.
TAGCACACGTTTATGATTATGTCGGATTAGTGCAATTCTAATACACCACGTTATATAAAGCACGCATATAAATGATGGCAAACTACTCTGAGGGCACATTTTGTCCCCGTACAATCTTTATTAGTTCGGTTAATATCACACATGATTATTTCAGCACTACGTTTATGCGTTAATAAATGTAAAACCTTCATTTTCTGCTTCATCACTATCAGAAACCTGACTTCAGCCTCAACGTCAGGGCTTTTAGTCATGCGGACATGACCAGCCATCAACTTCCAGAACTGACCCCGAGAACTAATGGTTGCTCAATTTGGAGTATGTGTTATGCAAGCCTCAGGCTACTTGAAAAAAAAAAGAAGAATTCCGACATCTATGAAAAGGAACACTCTTAGGCAAATAGCAATACATATACCGTGCAACATGAATTAAAATGTGTAAAATATAACATTGAATGCATCACTGACTTAGATTACCTTGCCGAGAATGAAACAATTTTAATTGGTTATGACTTGAAAATCAGGGGCCCATTTCAAAGTCTGTTTTTAAATATTGCCTGTGATGAGTACCCACGGTACACAAAGACCTGGCCCTCACAGATTAATCGTCTCTCTTATGCACACACACACACAAATGGACTTTGAAACACACACACACACATGCACGCATTCACCTCCCATCCTACCTCTAAATTTCTATTTCTTAGGCTGTATTAACAGACAGCCACTTTGTGCTGTGTAAACAGGGCAGCACCTGTCTCACACTATTTACACAATCCTGATGGGCTCCTGAAATGAGTGATAGTGGGGCTTTCCACAGCCCATCAGCACAAATTAACCACTAGTAGCATCAGCGTGGTAAACATGTGGAAGAGCCCACCAATACAATTCCAGAACACTTTATAAGATGAGGAAGACAAGAGAATCCTATTCTCTAGTGGGATAATGTTCCTTCAAGAGAAGCACTTTCAATTGTTTCCTGATGTCCTTGGGTAATAGTACAGCACTGATGTTATTTCATAACTATTATAACTAGAAGGCATGGTCTATATGTAAGAGGCTAAAGTGCTGACCTGCAGTGAATTATAAAAAAGATACTTCTACATCTAAATAAGTAGTGAGGCTCTGTGGTCTGGGTTATCTTCACTTGTGGTCCACTATTATTGGAGGGTCCTGTAAAAAATCTCAACAGATACATCTTAACTCAGAGTCTTATTAGACAAATGAACCAAACTAGGGCCCATCACACTCTATCCGATTGGATACCATTTTTCATTATCCTGTACGGTGCAAAAACGTCCTTAAACCTGAAAAACACATATGGGGGTCATTTTGTGATGAAACATCTGGTGTACACATGGCCCCAAACATGAGATTGCTAGACAATGGATTTTTGATCCTGTTTGGTTTATGTGTCTAACAGGAAAACATGCACCTTGACTTACGTGGTATTGTTACTTACAATTAACTGGGAAGAGCTAACAGCAAACAGACGTTATCTAGTGGTAGGATTGCATGTTCTTCTTCCATAAAGAGTGTGAAATGAATGTCCCCCGGTTTTGTCTTTGGAGTGTGGATATTGATGGGCGCCTAGGCAATTCAACTGGTCTTGAAGATGACGCAGGCAAAAGGACCCAATTAATTTCTTCAGCATTGAAGTGATGTTGTGGAACTTTTCAAATTCTCGATGAAGGTTTCCACAGCGTGTAGGATATCTTTGAGGTATGCATACCGAATGAAACACCTATATAAAACAAAGTGAAATTATGAATGAACGGGTGACTTAATTTGATACAGCACAACACCTAACATCTATCACACTGTCTTCCTCAGGGTAACAGATAAAAGTAGAAGTCCGTAATATCTGTTAGATTCTGATAGGGCTATGCTTGTATTTTTGCAAAATATTATTTATTATCATAATGAAATAATTGTTAGAAGGCTCGACATGAAGTGAAAATAAATCTTTGTAAAACGCAATGAAATGTCATCTCTAGTAACCTAATGGAACCTTTGAGGGGCCCTCTAAAGGTAGGGTAAGAGGCCCCAGGACATATCCTGCATGGTTGATCCCCCTTCCTCCTTCCCGAGCCTGGATAGAGCTGAGCTGTTGCACATGCTATGTACATCCCATTTCTCCTGTCACATTCTTCCTCTGCCTCTCACCTTAGTCTTGTCTCTTGCCCTTTCTATCTCTCCTTCCATTTTTCGTCTGTCACCATTCCCCCTTTTTGTGTCATGTCTCTCTTCCTTTTTTGCATTACCACCTCACTTACATTCTTAGCTGTTTCTTCGTCACAGTGTCACTTCTATGTCTCACCTGCCTCCCCTTTTCTCGGTCAATTACTTCCTTGCCTGCCTCTTAATCATCCTTTGTCTCCCACCCACCTTGTTAATCCCTCTCTCAAGTGCTTCCTTCTCACCTCTGTCTTTTTCTTACCTCTCTCTGTCTCCTCTTACTTGCTCTCTTTCTCACCTATCTGTTCATCACCACCCCATCAGCTGCCTCTTTCTAACCTTTGTCTGTCTTTTTATCACAGAGTTTCCGCCCGCCGGCCCAGCGGGGATGTGGGCCGCAACATGGGAGCTGGCTCCAAATGGAGCTGACGGTGTTGCGGCCATGTGACGGGTGCAGTTGCACCCAGCGTGCTTTTCACTGTCTGCTATGCCCCCAGGGGCCCCGCGACTCCCCGTACCGCCAGCCTTTTCCTGGCGGTTCAAACCACCAGGAAAAGGCTGGCGGTATGGGGACTCGTAATCCCCAGGGCAGCGCTGCAAGCAGCGCGGCCATGGCGGATTATCACCGCTGGGGCAAATGTGACAGCAAACCGCCGGCCCCAGTGGTGCAACCGCGGTGCTACTGCCGCGGTCGTAATCCCCTCTGAAGCACCGCCAGCCTGTTGGCGGTGCTTCATCCAAAACAGCCCTGGCGGTCTCAGACCGCCAGGTGTGTAATGAGGACCAAAGTGTCTTAAGTCTTTAAAAAGCAAACAAAGTCTCTTTCAAGTACAAAGTACCTGGTTGGAATGAAAAATCTCTGCAAAGGGCCGCAAAGGAGGAGATGCATGGAAAAATGATGTGTGCGTTGGTTTCGCCCCTTAACACACGGACTTGTGTCGTTATTTTTCACACGGGGAAGACTTTGCGTCGATTTCCGGCAGGCAGACGGGTCTCCTCTTTAGGTCGCTGGGTTTTCAGACGCCCCGGGGTCTGTGCGTGGAATGCTGGGCTTGTTGACAGGCTGCACGTCATTCCGGTGGGCGATGCAGGAAATTTTCTCCCTCACAGCAGGCGCTGCGTCGATTTCCCCTCTGGAAGTCAGGCGGCGTTGTCCAGGCGGGCCATGCGTCGAAGTTTCGGTCGCACCGCAGGTGCCGTTTTGATCTTTTCCTCGCAAAGTCGAGCGGCGTCTTTCCGATTCGGCGTGCAGTGAATTTTTCACCGCAGAACAAGCTGTGCATCGAATTTTTCGACGCACAAGGAGTCCATTTGCAGGAGAGAAGTCTTTTTGATCCTGAGACTTCAGGGAACAGGAGGCAAGGTCTATCCAAGCCCTTGGAGAGCACTTCTGCAGCAAAGCAAGAGAGCAGCAAGACAGCAGGGCAAAAGCAAGGCAGCAGTCCTTTGTAGAAAGCAGTCAGGTGAGTCCTTTAGGCAGCCAGGCAGTTCTTCTTGTCAGGGTGCAGGTTCAGGTTTCTTCTCCAGGAAGTGTCTGAGGTGGTAGGGCAGAGGCCCTGTTTTATACCCAAGTGCCTTTGAAGTGGGGGAAGACTTCAAAGAGTGGCTTAGAAGTGCACCAGGTCCCCTTTCAGTTCAATCCTGTCTGCCAGGGTCCCAGTAGGGGGTGTGGCAGTCCTTTGTGTGAGAGCAGGCCCTCCACCCTCCCAGCCCAGGAAGACCCATTCAAATTGCAGATGTATGCAAGTGAGGCTGAGTACCCTGTGTTTGGGGTGTGTCTGAGTGAATGCACAAGGAGCTGTCAACTAAACCCAGCCAGACGTGGATTGTAAGGCACAGAAAGATTTAACCTCTTCTGTGCCTTGGACGAGATGATCTCGTCCAAGGCTACAGTTCCCCTGTGCCTTGGACGAGATCATCTCGTCCATGGCACAGGGGAACTTGGGGGCGCGCTAGCGCGCCCCCCGTGCACCCCCCTTCCCCCCCCAAGTCGGGGATGGAAGGGGAAGACCTTCCCCTTCCACCCCCGACCCCCCCCACCCCCCCCTGTGACGTCAGCGCGCGCGCGCGCGCTGATGTGTCACAGGGGCCTCCCTCGTCGCGCTGGAAGCTCTGCTTCCAGCGCGATTGAAAAAGAAATGCAAAAGCATTTCTTTTTCAATCACTTGGGAGGCCCGGAGGGGCTTCAAAGGGAAGGAAAAGTATTTCCTTCCCTTTGAAGTCCCTCCGAGGGTTTCAAAAGCCGGATTGCTTGCAATCCGGTTTTTGAAACCCCACTAGACACCAGGGATTTTTTTTTTTTCGTAGAAATTGACAAAAGGGAGCGACCCCTTGGGCAAGGGTCGCTCCCAGGGGGGGAATTTTTTTGAAAAGGCCTTTTCTGCCCCCCCTGGGGGCAGATCGGCCTTATTAGGCCGATCTGCCCCCAGGGGGGGCAGAAACCTCTAGGCACCAGGGACCATTTTTTTTTTTTTTTTTTCATTTTTTTTTTATTGAGGTGGGGAGCGACCCCTTAGGCAAGGGTCGTTCCCCTTGGGGGAAAATTATATTTTGGCCATTTCTGCCCCCCTTGGGGGCAGATTGGCCTATTTTGATGAGGCCAATCTGCCCCCAAGGGGGGTAGAAACCACTAGACACCAGGGATTTTTTTTATTTTTTATTGTTATTGACAAAAGGGAGCGACCCCTTGGGCAAGGGTCGCTCCCAGGGGGGCATATTTTCGGGAAGGCCTTTTCTGCCCCCCCTGGGGGCAGATCGGCCTACTATTAGGCCGATCTGCCCCCAGGGGGGGCAGAAACCTCTAGGCACCAGGGACCATTTTTTTTGTTTTTGTTTCATTTTTTCTTTTTTTTTGGTGGGGAGCGACCCCTTAGGCAAGGGTCGCTCCCCTTGGGGGAAAATTATATTTTGCCCATTTCTGCCCCCCTTGGGGGCAGATTGGCCTATTTTGATGAGGCCAATCTGCCCCCAAGGGGGGTAGAAACCACTAGACACCAGGGAGTTTTTTCTTTGCGTGAATTTCACGCAAAGGGAGCGACCACTTAGGCAAGGGTCGCTCCCTGGGGGGGAGGGGAATTTATTTTAGGCCATTTCTGCCCCCCCTATTATTAGGCCGATCTGCCCCCAGGGGGGGAAGAAACCTCTAGGCGCCAGGGCAAATGTTTTTTTTGTGTTTTTTTTTTGTTCTTGTTTTTTTTTTTTAGAGATGGGGAGCGACCCATCAGGCAAGGGTCGCTCCCCTGGGGGGCAAATTGTATTTAGACCATTTCTGCCCCCCTGGGGGCAGATTGGCCGATTTTAGGTCAATCTGCCCCCAAGGGGGCAGAAACCACTAGGCACCGGGGATTTGTTTTTTGGCGCCAATGTCACGCAGGGGGAGCGACCCCGTAGGCAAGGGTCGCTCCCGGGGGGGGGGGGGGGTGGGTGGGGGGGGCAAATTTATTTTAGGCCATTTCTGCCCCCCCGGGGGACAGATCGGCCTATTATTAGGCCGAACTGCCCCCGGGGGGGGGGCAGAACACTCTAGGCGCCAGGGCAATTTTTTTTGTGTGTGTTTTTTTTTTTTTGTTTCTTTTTTTAGAGATGGGGAGCGACCCATCAGGCAAGGGTCGCTCCCCTGGGGGGGGCAAATTGTATTTAGACCATTTCTGCCCCCCTGGGGGCAGATTGGCCAATTTTAGGTCAATCTGCCCCCAAGGGGGCAGAAACCACTAGGCACCGGGGATTTGTTTTTTGGCGCCAATGTCACGCAGGGGGAGCGACCCCGTAGGCAAGGGTCGCTCCCGGGGGGGGGGTGGGGGTTGGGGGGGCAAATTTATTTTAGGCCATTTCTGCCCCCCCCGGGGGACAGATCGGCCTATTATTAGGCCGAACTGCCCCCGGGGGGGGGGCAGAACACTCTAGGCGCCAGGGCAATTTTTTTTGTGTGTGTTTTTTTTTTTTTGTTTCTTTTTTTAGAGATGGGGAGCGACCCATCAGGCAAGGGTCGCTCCCCTGGGGGGGGCAAATTGTATTTAGACCATTTCTGCCCCCCTGGGGGCAGATTGGCCAATTTTAGGTCAATCTGCCCCCAAGGGGGCAGAAACCACTAGGCACCGGGGATTTGTTTTTTGGCGCCAATGTCACGCAGGGGGAGCGACCCCGTAGGCAAGGGTCGCTCCCGGGGGGGGGGTGGGGGTTGGGGGGGCAAATTTATTTTAGGCCATTTCTGCCCCCCCCGGGGGACAGATCGGCCTATCATTAGGCCGAACTGCCCCCGGGGGGGGGCAGAACACTCTAGGCGCCAGGGCAATTTTTTTTTTGTGTTTTTTTTTTTTGTTGTTTCTTTTTTTAGAGATGGGGAGCGACCCATCAGGCAAGGGTCGCTCCCCTGGGGGGCAAATTGTATTTAGACCATTTCTGCCCCCCTGGGGGCAGATTGGCCAATTTTAGGTCAATCTGCCCCCAAGGGGGCAGAAATCACTAGGCACCGGGGATTTGTTTTTTTTGGCGCCAATGTCACGCAGGGGGAGCGACCCCGTAGGCAAGGGTCGCTCCCGGGGGGGGGTGGGGGTTGGGGGGGCAAATTTATTTTAGGCCATTTCTGCCCCCCCGGGGGACAGATCGGCCTATTATTAGGCCGAACTGCCCCCGGGGGGGGGGCAGAACACTCTAGGCGCCAGGGCAATTTTTTTTTTGTGTGTTTTTTTTTGTTGTTTCTTTTTTTAGAGATGGGGAGCGACCCATCAGGCAAGGGTCGCTCCCCTGGGGGGCAAATTGTATTTAGACCATTTCTGCCCCCCTGGGGGCAGATTGGCCAATTTTAGGTCAATCTGCCCCCAAGGGGGCAGAAATCACTAGGCACCGGGGATTTGTTTTTTGGCGCCAATGTCACGCAGGGGGAGCGACCCCGTAGGCAAGGGTCGCTCCCGGGGGGGGGTGGGGGTTGGGGGGGCAAATTTATTTTAGGCCATTTCTGCCCCCCCGGGGGACAGATCGGCCTATTATTAGGCCGAACTGCCCCCGGGGGGGGGGCAGAACACTCTAGGCGCCAGGGCAATTTTTTTTTTGTGTGTTTTTTTTTGTTGTTTCTTTTTTTAGAGATGGGGAGCGACCCATCAGGCAAGGGTCGCTCCCCTGGGGGGGCAAATTGTATTTAGACCATTTCTGCCCCCCTGGGGGCAGATTGGCCAATTTTAGGTCAATCTGCCCCCAAGGGGGCAGAAACCACTAGGCACCGGGGATTTGTTTTTTGGCGCCAATGTCACGCAGGGGGAGCGACCCCGTAGGCAAGGGTCGCTCCCGGGGGGGGGGGGGGGCGGGGGTTGGGGGGGCAAATTTATTTTAGGCCATTTCTGCCCCCCCGGGGGACAGATCGGCCTATTATTAGGCCGAACTGCCCCCGGGGGGGGGCAGAACACTCTAGGCGCCAGGGCAATTTTTTTTGTGTGTGTTTTTTTTGTTGTTGTTTCTTTTTTTAGAGATGGGGAGCGACCCATCAGGCAAGGGTCGCTCCCCTGGGGGGGCAAATTGTATTTAGACCATTTCTGCCCCCCTGGGGGCAGATTGCCCAATTTTAGGTCAATCTGCCCCCAAGGGGGCAGAAACCACTAGGCACCGGGGATTTGTTTTTTGGCGCCAATGTCACGCAGGGGGAGCGACCCCGTAGGCAAGGGTCGCTCCCGGGGGGGGGATGGGGGTTGGGGGGGCAAATTTATTTTAGGCCATTTCTGCCCCCGGGGGGGCAGAAACCTCTAGGCGCCAGGGGAATTTTTCTTTTTTTTCTTTTTTTTTTTCTTTGTTTTTTTTTTTTTAGAGATGGGGAGCGACCCATCAGGCAAAAGTCGCTCCCCTGGGGGACAAATTGTATTTAGGCCATTTCTGCCCCCCTTGGGGGCAGATTGGCTGAGTTTAGGTCAACCTGCCCCCAAGGGGGCAGAAACCACTAGGCACCGGGGATTTGTTTTTTGGTGCCAATGTCACGCAGGGGGAGCGACCCCGTAGGCAAGGGTCGCTCCCGGCGGGGGAGGGTGGGGGTTGGGGGGGCAAATTTATTTTAGGGCATTTCTGCCCCCCCACCCCCTGGGGCCGGCTGAGCTACAGGCCAAACACCACAGGTAGGCACCTTGCAAAAAACACCTCTGTTTTCTGCGAAAAAATATGTTGTGTCCACGTTGTGTTTTGGGCCATTTCCTTTTGTGGGCGCTAGGCCTACCCACAGAAGTGATGTACCATTTTTATCGAGAGACTTAGGGGAACGCTGGGTGGAAGGAAATTTGTGGCTCCTCTCAGATTCCAGAACTTTCTGTCACCGAAATGAGAGGAAAAAGTGTTTTTTGGGCCAAATTTTGATGTTTGCAAAGGATTCTGGGTAACATAACCTGGTCAGAGCCCCGCAAGTCACCCCATCTTGGATTCCCCTGGGTTTCTAGTTTTCAAAAATGCACTGGTTTGCTAGGTTTCCTCAGGTGTCGGATGAGCTACAGGCCAAAATCCACAGGTAGGCACTGCTTTTTATAAAAAAATGTGATGTGTCCACGTTGTGTTTTGGGCCCTTTCCTTTCGTGGGCGCTAGTCCTACCCACACAAGTGAGGTATCATTTTTATCGGGAGACTTGGGGGAACGCTGGGTAGAAGGAAATTTGTGGCTCCTCTCAGATTCTAGAACTTTCTGCCACAGAAATGTGAGTAACGTGTATTTTTAGCCAAATTTTGAGGTTTGCAAAGGATTCTGGGTAACAGAACCTGGTCCGAGCCCCGCAAGTCACCCCTCCTTGGATTCCCCTAGGTCTCTAGTTTTCAGAAATGCACAGGTTTGGTAGGTTTCCCTAGGTGCCGGCTGAGCTAGAGGCCAAAATCTACAGGTAGGCACTTCGCAAAAAACACCTCTGTTTTTTTCCAAAATTTAGGATGTGTCCACGTTGCGCTTTGGGGTGTTTCCTGTCGCCGGCGCTAGGCCTACCCACGCAAGTGAGGTATCATTTTTATCGGGAGACTTGGGGGAACGCTGGGTGGAAGGAAATTTGTAGCTCCTCTCAGATTCCAGAACTTTCTGCCACAGAAATGTGAGGGACATGTGTTTTTTTAGCCAAATTTTGAGGTTTGCAAAGGATTCTGGGTAACAGAACCTGGTCCGAGCCCCGCAAGTCACCCCTCCTTGGATTCCCCTAGGTCTCTAGTTTTCAGAAATGCACAGGTTTGGTAGGTTTCCCTAGGTGCCGGCTGAGCTAGAGGCCAAAATCTACAGGTAGGCACTTCGCAAAAAACACCTCTGTTTTTTTCCAAAATTTAGGATGTGTCCACGTTGCGCTTTGGGGTGTTTCCTGTCGCCGGCGCTAGGCCTACCCACGCAAGTGAGGTATCATTTTTATCGGGAGACTTGGGGGAACGCTGGGTGGAAGGAAATTTGTAGCTCCTCTCAGATTCCAGAACTTTCTGCCATAGAAATGTGAGGGACATGTGTTTTTTTAGCCAAATTTTGAGGTTTGCAAAGGATTCTGGGTAACAGAACCTGGTCCGAGCCCCGCAAGTCACCCCTCCTTGGATTCCCCTAGGTCTCTAGTTTTCAGAAATGCACAGGTTTGGTAGGTTTCCCTAGGTGCCGGCTGAGCTAGAGGCCAAAATCTACAGGTAGGCACTTCGCAAAAAACACCTCTGTTTTTTTCCAAAATTTAGGATGTGTCCACGTTGCGCTTTGGGGTGTTTCCTGTCGCCGGCGCTAGGCCTACCCACGCAAGTGAGGTATCATTTTTATCGGGAGACTTGGGGGAACGCTGGGTGGAAGGAAATTTGTAGCTCCTCTCAGATTCCAGAACTTTCTGCCACAGAAATGTGAGGGACATGTGTTTTTTTAGCCAAATTTTGAGGTTTGCAAAGGATTCTGGGTAACAGAACCTGGTCCGAGCCACACAAGTCACCCCTCCTTGGATTCCCCTAGGTCTCTAGTTTTCAGAAATGTACAGGTTTGGTAGGTTTCCCTAGGTGGCGGCTGAGCTAGAGGCCAAAATCTCTAGGTAGTCACTTTGCTAAAAACAGCTCTGTTTTCTGTGATGTGTCCACGTTGTGTTTTGGGGCATATCCTGTCGCGGGCGCTAGGCCTACCCACACAAGTGAGGTATCATTTTTATCGGGAGACGTGGGGGAACGCTGGGTGGAAGGAAATTTGTGGCTCCTCTCAGATTCTAGAACTTTCTGCCACAGAAATGTGAGGAACATGTGTTTTTTTAGCCAAATTTTGAGATTTGCAAAGGATTCTGGGTAACAGAACCTGGTCCGAGCCCCGCAAGTCACCCCTCCTTGGATTCCCCTAGGTCTCTAGTTTTCAGAAATGCACAGGTTTGGTAGGTTTCCCTAGGTGGCGGCTGAGCTAGAGGCCAAAATCTACAGGTAGTCACTTTGCTAAAAACAGCTCTGTTTTCTGTGATATGTCCACGTTGTGTTTTGGGGCATATCCTGTCGCGGGCGCTAGGCCTACCCACACAAGTGAGGTATCATTTTTATCGGGAGACGTGGGGGAACGCTGGGTGGAAGGAAATTTGTGGCTCCTCTCAGATTCCAGAACTTTCTGCCACAGAAATGTGAGGAACATGTGTTTTTTTAGCCAAATTTTGAGATTTGCAAAGGATTCTGGGTAACAGAACCTGGTCTGAGCCCCGCAAGTCACCCCTCCTTGGATTCCCCTAGGTCTCTAGTTTTCAGAAATGCACAGGTTTGGTAGGTTTCCCTAGGTGGCGGCTGAGCTAGAGGCCAAAATCTACAGGTAGTCACTTTGCTAAAAACAGCTCTGTTTTCTGTGATATGTCCACGTTGTGTTTTGGGGCATATCCTGTCGCGGGCGCTAGGCCTACCCACACAAGTGAGGTATCATTTTTATCGGGAGACGTGGGGGAACGCTGGGTGGAAGGAAATTTGTGGCTCCTCTCAGATTCCAGAACTTTCTGCCACAGAAATGTGAGGAACATGTGTTTTTTTAGCCAAATTTTGAGGTTTGCAAAGGATTCTGGGTAACAGAACCTGGTCCGAGCCCCGCAAGTCACCCCTCCTTGGATTCCCCTAGGTCTCTAGTTTTCAGAAATGCACAGGTTTGGTAGGTTTCCCTAGGTGGCGGCTGAGCTAGAGGCCAAAATCTACAGGTAGTCACTTTGCTAAAAACAGCTCTGTTTTCTGTGATATGTCCACGTTGTGTTTTGGGGCATATCCTGTCGCGGGCGCTAGGCCTACCCACACAAGTGAGGTATCATTTTTATCGGGAGACGTGGGGGAACGCTGGGTGGAAGGAAATTTGTGGCTCCTCTCAGATTCCAGAACTTTCTGCCACAGAAATGTGAGGAACATGTGTTTTTTTAGCCAAATTTTGAGGTTTGCAAAGGATTCTGGGTAACAGAACCTGGTCCGAGCCACACAAGTCACCCCTCCTTGGATTCCCCTAGGTCTCTAGTTTTCAGAAATGTACAGGTTTGGTAGGTTTCCCTAGGTGGCGGCTGAGCTAGAGGCCAAAATCTACAGGTAGTCACTTTGCTAAAAACAGCTCTGTTTTCTGTGATGTGTCCACGTTGTGTTTTGGGGCATATCCTGTCGCGGGCGCTAGGCCTACCCACACAAGTGAGGTATCATTTTTATCGGGAGACGTGGGGGAACGCTGGGTGGAAGGAAATTTGTGGCTCCTCTCAGATTCCAGAACTTTCTGCCACAGAAATGTGAGGAACATGTGTTTTTTTAGCCAAATTTTGAGGTTTGCAAAGGATTCTGGGTAACAGAACCTGGTCCGAGCCACACAAGTCACCACCCCTTGGATTCCCCTAGGTCTCTAGTTTTCAGAAATGTACAGGTTTGGTAGGTTTCCCTAGGTGGCGGCTGAGCTAGAGGCCAAAATCTACAGGTAGTCACTTTGCTAAAAACAGCTCTGTTTTCTGTGATGTGTCCACGTTGTGTTTTGGGGCATATCCGGTCGCGGGCGCTAGGCCTACCCACACAAGTGAGGTATCATTTTTATCGGGAGACGTGGGGGAACGCTGGGTGGAAGGACATTTGTGGCTCCTCTCAGATTCCAGAACTTTCTGCCACAGAAATGTGAGGAACATGTGTTTTTTTAGCCAAATTTTGAGGTTTGCAAAGGATTCTGGGTAACAGAACCTGGTCCGAGCCACACAAGTCACCCCTCCTTGGATTCCCCTAGGTCTCTAGTTTTCAGAAATGTACAGGTTTGGTAGGTTTCCCTAGGTGGCGGCTGAGCTAGAGGCCAAAATCTACAGGTAGTCACTTTGCTAAAAACAGCTCTGTTTTCTGTGATGTGTCCACGTTGTGTTTTGGGGCATATCCTGTCGCGGGTGCTAGGCCTACCCACACAAGTGAGGTATCATTTTTATCGGGAGACGTGGGGGAACGCTGGGTGGAAGGAAATTTGTGGCTCCTCTCAGATTCCAGAACTTTCTGCCACAGAAATGTGAGGAACATGTGTTTTTTTAGCCAAATTTTGAGGTTTGCAAAGGATTCTGGGTAACAGAACCTGGTCCGAGCCACACAAGTCACCCCTCCTTGGATTACCCTAGGTCTCTAGTTTTCAGAAATGCACAGGTTTGGTAGGTTTCCCTAGGTGGCGGCTGAGCTAGAGGCCAAAATCTACAGGTAGTCACTTTGCTAAAAACAGCTCTGTTTTCTGTGATGTGTCCACGTTGTGTTTTGGGGCATATCCCGTCGCGGGTGCTAGGCCTACCCACACAAGTGAGGTACCATTTTTATCGGGAGACTTGGGGGAACATAGATTAGCAAAACAAGTACTATTGCCCCTTGTCTTTCTCTACATTTTTTCCTTCCAAATATAGGAGTGTGTGTAAAAAAGACATCTATTTGAGAAATTCCCTGTAATTCACGTGCTACTATGGTCACCCCGGAATTCAGAGATGTGCAAATAACCACTGCTCCTCAACACCTTATCTTGTGCCCTTTTTGGAAATGCAAAGGTTTTCTTGATAGCAATTTTTTACTCCTTATATTTCAGCAAATGAATTGCTGTATACCCGGTATAGAATGAAAACGCACTGCAGGGTGCAGCTCATTTATTGGCTCTGGGTTCCTCGGGTTCTTGATGAACCTACAAACCCTATATATCCCCGCAACCAGAGGAGTCCAGCAGACGTAACGGTATATTGCTTTCGATAATCTGACATTGCAGGGAAAAGTTACAGAGTAAAACGTAGAGAAAAATTGATGGTTTTTTCACCTCAATTTCAATATTTTTCTTTTTCAGCTGTTATTTTCTGTAGGAAACCCTTGTAGGATCTACACAAATGACCCCTTGCTGAATTCAGAATTTTGTCTACTTTTCAGAAATGTTTAGGTTTCTGGGATCCAGCATTGGTTTCATGACCATTCCTGTCACTGACTGGAAGGAGGCTGAAAGCACAAAAAATTGCACAAATGGGGTATGCCCCAGTAAAATGCCAAAATTGTGTTGAAAAATTGGGTTTTCGGATTCAAGTCTGCCTGTTCCTGAAAGCTGGGAAGCTGCTGAGTTTAGCACCGCAGACCCTTTGTTGATGCCATTTTCAGGGGAAAAACCACAAGCCTTCTTCTGCAGCCCCTTTTTCCAATTTTTTTGAAAAAAACGAATTTTTCACTGTATTTTGGCCAATTTCTTGGCCTCCTTCAGGGGAACCCACAAAGTCTGGGTACCTTTAGAATCCCTAGGATGTTGGAAAAAAAGGACGCAAATTTGGCTTGGTTAGCTTATGTGGACAAAAAGTTATGAGGGCCTAAGCGCGAACTGCCCCAAATAGGCAAAAAAGGGCCTGGCACAGGAGGGGGAAAAGGCCTGGCAGCGAAGGGGCTAAGTGCAGGGAAATGCTCACTTTCTAAAAGTGGCATTTCTAAAATAGTAATATTAAATCGAACTTCACCAGTCAGCAGGTGTTTGTATTACCATTCTAGCCATACTAAATATGACCTTCCTACTCCTTTCAGATCAGCAGCTTCCACTTCAACAATGTATGAGGGCAGCCCCAATGTTAGCCTATGAAGGGAGCAGGCCTCATAGTAGTGTAAAAACATATTTAGGAGTTTTACACTACCAGGACATGTAAACTACATAGGTACATGTCCTGCCTTTTACCCACACAGCACCCTGTTCTAGGGGTACCTAGGGCACACATTAGGGGTGACTCATGTGTAGAAAAAGGGGAGCTTTGGGCTTGGCAAGTACTTTTAAATGCCAAGTTGAAGTGCTAGTGAAGCCGCACACACAGGCCTTGCAATGGTAGGCCTGAGACAAGGTAAAAGAGCTACTAAAGTGGGTGGCACAACCAGTGCTGCCGACCCACTAGTATCATTTATTCTACAAGCCCAGGGCGCATATAGTGCACTCTACTAGGGACTTATAAGTAAATCAAATAGTCCAATTTGGTGTGATCCAAGGTTACCATGTTGAAGGGGAGAGAGCATATGCACTTTAGCACTGGCTAGCAGTGGTAAAGTGCGCAGAGTCTAAAAACCAGCAAAAACAGTGTCCAAAAAGTGGAGGGAGGCAGGCAAAAAGTTAGGGGTGACCACCCTAAGGCTGTCAGGTCTAACAGACACACACTCACACATTAATTCACAAACTCAGACACACACACACACAACACTCCCCACCTTCGCAACCTCCTCCTCTGTCGGAAGCCTGACTTACCTTGGTCGAGGAGGTCTTCCGGCAGAGAATGGGAAGGGGCACTGCTACCACCAGTAGCGCCCCACCACCAGAACAATGCCAGGCCATATTACTGCTCATAATATGGCTGGTGGCGTTCAATTGGTGTGGCGAGGCTGGTGGTAACAGTACCAGCTTACCACCGTCCGCCAGTATGATCACTGCCAGATTTCCACCCTTATTGTGGTGGAAGTCAGGCAGTGCTCATAATATGGTGGACTGATGGTAGCCCCGGTGACGGTATGGTGTTAGCCTTCGGCGCAGCGGTAGGTGGTTTTTACAGCCACTGTCTTAATGATGAAATGTATCTTTCACCTGTGTCTCCTTCTCTGTCTTTCATTTGTCCCTATCTCAGCTGCTTGTTGCCATCATCTGTAGCACCCTCTAACTCGGCTGTTTCCACATTCGCTTTATTTATTTTTCTCTCACACAGCCCTCTCTCCCTCTGCCTCTGTGTCTCGTGTATCAACGTAGCTGGCCCTAGTTGTTCGAGCCTGTTCACGCAAGGATCAGCATTGGCAATTCATCGTTGCCTACCATCATGTGAACCTACACGAACCTAGATACCTATCCATTGCATTGCTTAACGGATGGAGTGCTGAACCAGTTTTCAGATTGTATATATATATATATGTATATAGGTGTTGGCGCACACACATTACATGTGGTTGATTTTTGTATTGATTGTTGCACAAATACGAAAATAGGTGTTAGCTTTTTATGCAACGTTTTGTTATGAAACGAAACATACAACATAATTTGCATTCATTTTAGAGGTAACAGACAAATGTTTTATTTTACATTTCAGAAAATGCTAAATTACAGAATCCCAGCCGCAAACAATCAGTGTCGAGAAGTTTAAAACATCTTTTCCATTCTTCAAATAAGTTTGTGAAAACTTTAAAAAGGTCAGTAATAAATGTTTGATGTATAAGTATATCTCTGCACACACGGATAAAGTAAAAAGCTTAGGATATGATCCAGAGAAGTGTATGTACTGCTGATGTCGTTTTTATTTGTGATTCACTTTGTTCATTGTGATCAGTATCAGTGTAGATCGATAGATGTACACATGACATGACATGTACCTAATATGAATATTTATTTACATACAAAACTATTGGAATTCTCCAGTTAAAGTTAGCTACATAATATCTCAAATGGCATCATCAGTAATATAATTGATGGCATCTCATATAACCTCATCGATAAAGTCTCTGATGAGATCTCATATGACATCAGTAGTGATCGAGGTTTCAGAACACTGCAGCGGGGAGTGCGGTGTAGCCAATGGCCTCGCCACGTACCAGTACCTACTTTGCACCATAGAAGGAAAGGCACAGTCAAATTGTGTGGATTCGCAATTTAGGGGGTTAATGAAAATAGTGGTACAGCTGTTCGGCTGGATAATTTGCCCCGTATTTTTCACGCTTGCCACTTGTGTTCAGATTGTTTGAGAGGAATAGGTGCAAGATATGGCCTAAGGCTACATCTTGCACACAGGCCTCACTATGCGTAGCTGAAGTTGTTCTATTAATTTTTTGACGTCACGATTTGGGGTATTTTGTCACTGGCTTTCCACCGTTCACTCCTAGCATTTCATACACATAGCAAAGGGCCACATTCACTTCATTAGAGGTAGAGAGCATGTGCTCTTCAACTATTTCATTTCCTTTTCTCTCATCCATTAACTTTACATTATTTGGTAATGTTTTTATACAGCGCGCACTAATCCAGAGAACACCAGAGCGCTTTACATAACACAGCAACAGAATAACAAGTGAAACCGTGGAATGGAGTCGAACATCAACAAAATACACACCTAACACGGGCAGTAAGACACACTCTAAGAGCACATGTTCTAGGTGGAGATCAAAACTCAGTACAAATCTCAATGTCATATGTAGACAGTGTCATGCGTTTAACCTACTCGATACTCACCCATCCTGTCTCCGACATAGGGAGGCTTCACCTCCTCCATTTACAAGATTACCCCGGTGGCCATTAATTTGTGGTCTTAGTGCCTGTTGATCCAAGTCTTTAACTCCAGGTAAAAACAAGTGGGGGCTGTGTTTATCGAATCAGTTCACATCGTTAGTGTTCACCTTTGGAGGGAAGTGGTTAGGAAGCTACTTGCTGAGTTGGAAGATTTAAGTTGTCTTTTTACCACTGGAAGGGAGGACAGCGTTCACATATCTGAGGGAATCCAATTCCACATTTTATAAGCACGTTCAGAAAAGGACTGGTTCAGAGTTCAGCATTCCACGTTATCTAAAGGCCTAGTGTGTTTCCCTGCATATTTTGCATCCTAACCCTGGGTATGATCCAAGATTGCGCACACTTACTTTTGGAAGATATAGGGACTGAGTCCAGAGTGTGACTAAAAGCATCTTGCATTGAGCCCCCAATGAGTCAGAGGACATGCACAGTGGGATCTGTGATATAGTAATTTTGAGTATATCTGTGGTTTTGCCCCTTTCATCGAGTATAAACAGGCCATGTTCAGTTCCTTGCAGGAATAGAACATGGCCTTCAACTATTTCCTGGTGATATATTTCGAGATGTCATCGTTGATGTCATGTGCTAAGTTATGGACTGAGCATTGCAAGGATATAAGTTATAGATTTAGCTGATTACTACAATTGGAGATTTTCAGTGGCTTTTCGATTGTGCATTATAACTTTGAAGTCATCATTACAGTTACTATAATTTTGTAGGTGTTCATAGACAATGTGTTTCATGACACATATGGTAACCAGCTCCTTCACCACCCAAAACGTTGAGCACAGTCGCTAGCCATGCCTTCCCCTCTAGAACTTCTCATAGAACCCTTACACTACATCCTTCCTGGAGGCAGTGGGTGCACCCATTGCAGCTCTATGTGATTCCTTTTGTTTCTTAGAACCCAGGTTTCAGCTTCAGACAATTATTCCTGCAGCAGCGGGGTCATGTAGTTTCCAGGGGCGGGAGGAGTTTCTTGAAAAGGCAGTGAACATCCAGATCCATAGCTCTGCTGGTATGCTTTCCAAAAGTTTTTCATACACGAGTTGCCATCTAATGAATTTCCATAATTGTCCTTCGTTTTTGCAGTGTTTACATTGATTTTGTAGAATAGAGAAACAAATGAACATTCATGAGGTGGGGAAGGAAACAACATTTCCCCATGGATAGAAAAAATAGCTTAGGGATGTGCTGTCCTAAATGCAACTCTAATCCGGTGAATATTCTTCTGAGCATAATCTAGTTCTAAATCTACAATGTGTAGCATAGCTTTGTTAATCATTGCATGTCTGTTTTATTTTGAATCAGTCGAATATCTTTTAGTTTTTTTTTAAATTTCATTTAGTTATCTATTTTTAACCGATACAAACAGAAATACAATTGCATTGCAGTTTTGAATTTTATATTGTCACAAAGTGGTTATCAACACATCTTGGTTTGGTCTCAACACAGTCCTGAATGAAAGTCTGCTCAACCACTTATATCTGAGACATGAGCAGCAGACACGTCCCAAAGAACCTTGTGATAAGTTAAGAATATAACAAAATAACATTTCCAAACCATGTTAGACAGCTAGCAAATAATTAATAGACAGAAATACACAAACACAGTCACAATCAGATAACAGTAGCCCAAGTTATGGGTTATAAATGTTTAAGGCAAAAAGTGCAGAGTACTATTAAGCGCCATTGAAAAATATCAGTCCATTGTTGACCGAAACATAGCTGTGATATCAGGCCAAATGTGATAGAACAGAGGTAACCCCATTCAGTTTTTTTACCATGTAACTTAGTATACTTTATAGACTTAAATGTTTTCCATCAGGGCCAATTCGAACGCTAGAGCCCATAAGGCTCCCTCGCACTCAGATTTGTCATGGTCAAGTCCCACTGAAGCTGTTGATTTTGGTGCTAAAAGCTCCAAGCTGGACAAATCTGGATATTGTACCTGTGGAGGCCATTCAACTACTGGAATAGAGTTGGTTCCTCACCCTGGTCCAAAGTTTTTGCAAAATTCAAAGACGTAGTTGGTGGCTGCACTTTGTAAATGGAGGTCGTTTGAGGCCAGAGGAGTCAGGTAAGAAAAAGTGAGACCTCCCCCACCACTTAGGAAGAGGTGGATGCGAGGAAACAGGAGGTTGGCGAAGTGAAGGTTTCTGGTCAGTGAGTAGATGTTGATGTGGCCGTTCAGGAATTCAGGGTCTTGCTTGTGTATTGCGCTGTGTGTGTTAATGAGAAGAGGCTGCGTTTGTGAATGGGGAGCCCTTGGAAGTATTTGAGGTGTGAAGCTGTGTGTGTGGATAGTGGGGTTTGAGAGAGAGCCTGGCTGCTGCATTCTGAATGGAATGGAGTTTCTTGGGGAGGTCATTCCAAATTAGAAGTGTTTCCATATTCCAGTCTGCCGGTGATCGGGTCTTTAGCAAAGGATTTTCTGGTGTTTAGATGAAGCCACCTAAAAACTTCTTTGAGGATTTTAAGGCTCATATTTATACCTTTTTGTGCTGCATTTGCATCACTTTTTGATGCAAAAGCAGCGCAAACTTGCAAAATACAATTATATTTTGAAAGTTTGCACTGCTTTTGCATCCAAAGATTACGCAAATGCTGCGCAAAAAAAGTATAAATATAGGCTTTAGAGTCTAGAAGCAGGTGGAGGCCCGACTATGTAATCCCGGTTAGACATTAGAATTTGATTGTTGATCACAATCCGTATGTTCCTTATGGAGTTTGATGGGGAGGGTGTTGATCCTTGTTCTCATAGCCAACAAGTAGCAGACCAGAGGGAGGTGTCTTTTCTAAAGATGCCCAATTCCTGTTTGTGGGTGTTTCACCTCAGGCAGTTGCCCCTCATCTGGTTAACATCTTTGGATATTCAGTAGGCAAATTTGATCTGGGTGGCATAGGAAATGATGTTGAGTCAGTGTGAACATATGATGTTGGTGAACAGGACTGTGTATACATTGAGAAGTGTGGAGCTAAGCGAAAAGCCTTGAGTCATGTTGCAAATGTTGGTGATTTCATTTCTGAAGTATTGGGAGAGCTTGGAGGGATGATGGCAATGGAGATGGTGAGGAGGGATGTGAATTGCTCTACCCTGGCATAGATTTATTTTGAGTTGTTGCCCATGAGTTGGTGATAGATCTGGAGTGCTGATTTGCACATGGATGTTTATTCAAGGATCAGTATACTAATGTATTCACACATGAAATGGCGAAGGGACATAGGTAAGCAGGTCCCAGAGGTGGCTAGATTCCCTTTCTAATATATATTCATGCTTATGGAAGTCAGATAGGAAATAGAAATCTGTCCCATGGGAAGGATGGTATAGGCCACATGTATTAAAAAGGTGTCTAGATGACATATTATGATTTAAAGACCTTGGCCAGAATTGGCTGAAACACAATCTAATTGCAAAGCCTTCAACAATGTAAGGGTTTTCAAGGCAATTTCTTCATATTTCAAGGTGAATGACCTGCCCATGTATCACCTGAGACAATCAAAATGTTCCTTGCTGTGCAGTAATCTCTTGCCCATGCAACTTGTTCCAGAAACCACATATATATTGTTCTGCTAAAGTAGCAGGCAGATTAAACCAATTATACAAAGTATCTGTATTCACCTTACTATGTACACTGGTATGATCTAAAGGCAAAATAGCCAACTTTCTAACCTTAGCAATGAAACTGCATTTAGTAACTCCACAATCCGTGAAAGGTAGTGGCTCAGAATAAGGGGTCCCTAGCTTTCTGTTAATTAGATATTCTTTTAATTCGTTTCCTAAGGTTGTAGTCAATAATTACACCATAGTTGGCTATGAATGGTATAATACTAAGTTCTATTGATTGAAAAACCCCAATGAAAGTGTGTATATTCTCTCTATTTATAAGGGTGAATAAAAAAAAACCTCTGATGTAGCCCTCAAGTCTGCTGTAAGACCAGGTTCTGCACTTTTAATACAAGTTGACTCATAATCTACATCACTAGTAAAAAAAACAGCTAAAGAGCATTTAAATCCTGACTGCTTTTTAGTCTTAATAATACCCTATAGTAAAATGTAGCCAGTGTTCACTGCTAAGCAGAAAAAATAGTCATTCCATTTGGCTTACCCCTTAATGATATCCTCAGTGGAAGAGATCCTAATGAAAGAGAGTATGATGGAAAATGTCTAATTGATACTTTAAAAAAGGTCATGTTGTACTCCATTTCATTTCAGAATACATAACAATTTTACCACGTCAGAAATTGTCAAAATAAGAGGAAGGTGTATTTGGCTATCTTAGTACTACTATTACTTCAATTAGGATATATAGCACTCTTGCTGCTTTTGCCATGACAGAGGATCTGTTGTAGACATATCATCACACCTCTTGTTTACAAATTTTAAATGTATGGCTGATCTAGGTAAACAAATAGAGGTATAACTTTAGTCCATAAATTAAAACACATGTAAGCAAAGAGATCACCTAAATAACAGCTGTCTCATGGGAAATTAGTTAGGAAGAGGTGTAGTGTTACAATTTCTGATGTCATTATTTTATTCTGCTAAGAGGCATCTCCACTTCAAGGAGCATCTTGGTGCCCCACAGGCTATTTCCTGTGGGCAATGCCATTCACACGAGATAGGACATCTTGAAAATCCAAATTGATGATTTTGGACCTACCTCCTACCAGATTTAATCTCATTGGAGTGAACAGACTGATCTTGCAATTGTTTAGTACTGAAGCAAGTAATTGCATTGTCACTTCAGAATGCATGAGTAAATTCAATCAATCTCCATTCTTACCTATATCTTTCCACTAAATATAAGGAAATACAGATCATCTGCCTCACAGTAATTTGTATTATCTGAAACAGCACACGGATCTGTGAGAATCTGTGTTGTAGTCTCTGTTAAATCTGGCTACATGAGTAATGTGATCTGGGTGAACATCAACTATAAGTTCTCAGGGGACTCTTCTCAGTTAAATATCAGACTTTGTAATTGATGGTGATAAGCCCCTAGGATCAACATATGTCAACTCTTCTACAAGACTACTATTCCTTATGACAAGCCTTATTGGATCGCTCACCCATTAGATGGGGAAATTGCCTTAGGAACTAAAATAAACAATAGAGAGCATGTTCTGGCTGATGATGCATACATTGTTTTACATGTCTAGTCCAGTTCAGCACTTCCTTCTTTAGAGAGTGAACTTTTCAGTTTCATTATCTTTGAAAGAGAGAGATCACCCACCACAAAATCAGATGCTTTCAAATCATATTGAAATTAGATAGATGGAAACCCTCCCTTGTAGGTCGTGAGCATGTTCACGATTGGTATAAATATATAAATATTATATTCCCCTCAGTGCCTCTGCATTTATGCTATGTTTTGTGTGTTTGTATGTGCACATAGATAGATAAATAGAGAGGTAGATAGATAGATAGATAGATAGATAGATAGATAGATAGATAGATAGATAGATAGATAGATAGATAGATAGATAGATAGATAGATAGATTGAGTCAATTGAAAGTACCTAAACAAACTTTGAGGCCTAGTCTTCACTATGCACTGGTCCTCACAAAGATAGTATTTGTCTGGGCCTGTCAGGGGCTACACATGCTATGAGGACCAATCCAGGTCTCCCAGCATGGCTTGTACATGGGCCAGCACACACACACACACACACACACACACACACGCACACACACCCACTTTCTTCAGTTAAGCATAACCGGTGGGTGTCAACCGTTTTTACTGACATTTTCACCTAAATATAGTGTCACTTTTTTCAGTGAACTTCTAAGGTTTCTTTTAAACATAAAGTAAATTATTTTTACCATACCTACATATCACCTCACTTTAACCTTTTTACAGTGAATTTCTACTATTTTGTTTACATACAGTGAGATTTTAATGTCATATACCAACCCCCTGCCGCACACAGCTTTTGGCTGTTCATGGTGTGCTGTTAGTCATAGGGTTTGGCATATGGACAGGTCCTGCACCCTAAACATGCAGGCAGCCAACCCTTTTGATGCATATAGCCTTTGACCATGCATGTGCCCAATCTCCTCATGGGCAGCCAAACCGCCACTACACATGGCCTTTTTTTGTTCAATTGTTTGTGAATCCCCCTGGACTCTTCCTAGAGTTTCTCAGGAGCCAGATTGCTTCATTATTTTTAAATGCAACTACATTATTTGAAGTTGTGTGTCTGTAGGAATCTCTCAAGACACTTGCTTATCCAACCTCTTAGAAATCTATAAAGTTTGAACCTTAATTTCTAAAAGAATGTTGAACAGAGATGTACACCAAATTACAGAAAGCATGGTTCTTTGTAAAGATACAACTTTCTGTCAAATTTGGTGTAAATCTCTCCAGCTATTTTTCCTGTACCACTGTTTCAAGTTCCCTATGGAAATAGCTTTTTTGGGAAAGTTTAATGAAGATCCATCAAGTGACACCAACCTTAGTAGCAAAACAAGTTGCTGTCTGTCAATCACATTACTTGGGCATGTCCAGTTATCTATAAATTCTGAACTAATTTTTCACAGACTTCTTGACAGATTGACACCAAATTACAGAAATCATGTTTTTTAAGTAAAGATCTAATGTTTGGTGTAATTCTGTTCTGACGTTTTTCTCTGACTATGGAAATTGCATGGAGAAAACACATTTTGGGGCTCCACCTTCTTTCTGTCCCCAATTGACAGATCACCCCAAATTTTCCAGGAGGGAGCTGAGATGAATGAGGCTATTTAAAGAAAGTTTTATGACGATTCTGCAAAAGGCAAATTTATTACCAAACTAAATACCATTTCCTATGGAAACATGATCCTAAATATAACTGTACTGTGGAGACCACCACTTGATAATATAAGTTTATCGCATGGTTAAACCATGTGGTTTTGAAGCTCATATTTCACAGAAAATAGATATAACTGTGAATTATTTATTTCCAGTGCTGAATTAAACTGCAGGAATTTTAGCTTCCCTAAACAAATACTAACAGATGATTAACACAGCATTACCTCTTTATTTCAGTAAAAAAAACGCTTTCACAGTGAAAGTGGTGCTCTTAGGCCATTAATCAGATCACCTTACATGCCTTGCAAGACCATCCTTGATGCAAACACCCGCCAATGAATCTTTGTAAGTGAGTGAATATAAACATTGTAAATGCAGAATGATGATGGAATAAAGTTACACTGTCATTATATGTGTCTCGTTAAACCTACTGTATTGTGCCAATGTACTACAAAAGACAAGAATATTATAACATGGCAGTTTCTAATCCCCTCGTAAAGCACTTTGCATTTAAAACTTGGTTTATAATAATACATATTGTTGCATAAAACACGTCATCAGCAAAAAACACACATTTCTCAAAACAATTACAGACATACAAGCAGTCTCAGGCAAACAATGAATACTAGACAAATGAACCTAAATGTTCTAAATCTTTCTAAACAGCATTAATTAATACATTCTGAAAAAATACATTCCATTTGTAATAAGGTCCTTTTTTCATGTTAGAGTTCAAACTGACCACATGTTCCATATCTGATAAGATGCTCTTGAATTTTTGTACAATGCCTTTGCCCCCAAAATTCCATAAAATTAATTGCTGTAAATTATTTTTCTCCATGTTTAGAACATCTCCCTTTGGCACAGAAAAGTCAATATAATATGAAAAATCAAACACATATATAATTTCCCTGAACACTGCAATTATTTTTGAGAACTCTTTATACCTGTAGCTTTTCTGGTAAATGAACAAATCATTGTTCAGATCAGACCATTGTCTTCATTAAAGCTCTTAACATAAACCTTGTAACAGCTTGTATTGATTTTCTGTACACAGACCCATTTAACATTGCCTTTTTTGCTTTCAGGGGAATTTATGTAGCAGTAATATTTCATTACAAAGACAGCATGTTAGTAACCAATGAAGATCAAATACCAATTGTAGAAATTGACGACTCTTATACCAGTTCAATTACACAAGATTTTCTGTGGTTCACAAAGGTATGGTATCATCCTTGTTTGGTACATTTTCATGATCATTGGAGAATAAACTGTATGTGGTTTTCATAGTATTAATACACTTGCAGTTATACAACTATTATGTCCAAAATATTTATCTATGTGAAGTTAACATTTTAAAATGAACTTATCATTCACATGTAAAATTATGATGTTAAAAATAATTAACTCTCTATCCAATAGTGCATTAAAGTAAAGTCACATTATATATTGGTGTTGTTTAATGTATCACAAACATATTCATATGTTTACTTGTGTGTGAATATTCTCATGGTGCATGGTAATAAACAGGCTGCATGTTTGAGTCACATCAAGGCTCAATCAGCCTCCAATCTAGTTGTGGGATATATAGTGAGTGCCAATAAATTAAGTAATAGTAATTGCCGATATTAAATTTGCGGTGTTAGCTTCAGAGCTATAATTCCTATTTACCACCTGGTATGATCAGGTGTTAAATGTGAGTGGCAGTTAGGGGCAGTGGCATTGAATGAGGGTTCAGGGCTGCTTAGGCTGTGAGCCAACACAATCTGTGATCTTTCTGTGCTGTAGAAGGAGGTTGGATCGTGGCCAAGATGTGTATTTGCCCGCCGATGGTGCTCAAAATATAAGCCTTTTTTTTCAGCTAGATTTTCTGATCAGACCCGATGTCTGTGCACATGATAAATCTGAGTACTGGAACATTGGTCCATATGATCAGGTACAGCAGTATCCCACAAGAGAGATACCTCTCTACCTGATTCATAATTGTGGCCCTATTCACTAAATTATTGCTTTCACAATATAAATTGTTACACGTAGACAGTGATCGAGAACTGATATAGAAGTGATATAGAAGATTATACCAACTGTATGCTCAACTCAGTTGTTATAGTGCCTCATAATACAATGGTCATGCTTCATCAAATATTAAACCTCCCTCATGAACTGCAAGTAATTGATGTCTTGCTGCTAAGCGTCTGCGATCTTCATAAAATTTGTCAAATAGAACTCCTCCTTAATTTCCATATCGCTAATATGGGTGAAAACTTTCACCATCACCCACAGTAGTGATATTCCCAGTTTTTAATTCTAAGATATTTTTACAAAACTTTATCAGGTGCGCAGCAAAAACCTTTTATTTCAAAGGACCCACGGGCGCCCAGGCTTGACCTGATGAATGTCAACATATTCAGCCTGGCTAAGTTTGCTCCTGTAGTAGCTCCAGACATATATATTGTTTTTTGTGTACCAATTTGTCACTTGTAAACTACATACCAAGGACAAAACCATATCTTGATATAAACAATGTAACAGTAAAGACGGATGAATGTTTTGTAAAAAATACAGCTTTTTAAGTCATATCTGGATGACAAGAGAGAATGGTTTACAGCAGATGAAGCAGGAGATGGTTTCAAAGTCAGGGAGCCAGAACTGAAAAAATTTGCTCAGCTCAAGGTTTACAATAAATCATTTCACAAATTCTATCCCAAAGCGAACAGATAACTAGGTCAAAGTAGGACATATTCTGAGACAGCTATATATGTTGCAATCCATGAAAGCACACTTCGACGAGGGGGAAGATTTTAAATTCTGCCCTTTTCCTCAAAGGTAGCCAAAATATAGCAGACGTCATAGGTATTGTGTCAGAATGTCTAAAGCAACACATGTACAACCAATACTTCCAATTATTACTTCTAAAAGTAAATATTTAAAAAAAGGAACATGGTTCTTGTTCCCAAATATATTGAAATAAGGACTTTGTGAAACATGTGTAGAGTTTAAGAGGTAGGTGTTAACAGTACCGGGTATAAAATGTAGGGTACAAGTGTAAACGTTATGTTGTTAGGATATGGGAGTAAAAGTATTAGGTTAAAAGCATGGGGTTTAAAGTTAAGAGTTAAAGGTATAGGGGATTAGGGAAAGGTTAGAGGCACAGGGTTAAAGATTTGGGATAAAGTATAAGGAGGTGGTAAGACATTGAGGGTTAGGTATTATGGGCATAGGTTTATGAACACAGTTTGGGGAATAGGGTTAAGGATTCAGAGTATAGATTTGAGTGGTTAAGAATTAGGACTTAAGGGTATGTGATTAGGGATGTGGGCTTAAGAGTTTAGTATACAGAGGTTAAAGATATATGGTTGGAATAAACATGTAGGTTCTTGGATAGAGAGAACAGGTGTTATGTGTAATGAGAAGAGAGTTGGAGAATAAGGATAAAGCCATAGATTAACTAGGGTTAATGGTATGGGGTTCAGAGGACTGAAAATAGGGTCAATGTTATATGAATATGGATGTGCAGGATGGGCTTGAGTCAATCAATCAATCAAACATTTGTAAAGCATGCTACTCACCCGCTAGGGTCTCAAGGCGCTGAGGGGGGGGAAGGACTGCTACTGCTCGAATAACCAGGTCTTGAGGCATTTCCTAAAGGTCAGGGGGTCCAATTGAAATAGTTAATTTACTTATAGGCCCCTAGTAAAGTGCCACTACATGTGCCCAGGGCATGCAAATTAAAGCTACTAGTGGGTCTGCAGCACTGATTTCACCACTCACATAAGTAACCCCTTAAACATGTTGCAGGCCTACCATTGCAGAGGCTGTGCGTGCAGTTTTAGCCTGCCATGTCGACTTGGCAAAATAAAACCTTTTGCAAGTCCCAAACCATCCTGTTTAATACAGATTCATCAACCCTAATATAGGTTCTAGACAGCCCCCAAGGGCAGGTTGCAGTGCATTTGCAAAGTTAGATATGTACTTTTAAGTTTTAGACCTCCTGGTAGTAAAAAAAAAAAAAACCTCTTACATTCATGTTTCTCTACTGCAAGGCCTATCTCTCCCATAGGATAACATTGGAGATGCCTTATTTTATTTTATAAGTGTAATTTCCAAGTGGGAAGAGATAACCCCTTCAAGTTTGGAAATGCCAATTTAAAATCCTAACTTATGGTGAATTCAGATTTTAAGTTACAATTCCAAAAATGACACTTTAAGAAAGTTGGAATTTTCTTGCCTTAGCCATTTGGTGCATGCAGCCTGCTTGGGTCACATAACTGGGTGTAGATGGCAGTTGGGCATTGTGTATTCCACCTAGACAGCCACACACAATGGGAGTTTAGATGTGACTTGATGGGGTATTCTGGGCAGGATAGGAGGGAGGAGCAGGACGCAGCCTCACTTACACCTGAATACTTTGTGTCCTGTTCCCACATAAAGGGCTACATACCCCCTGTAGTTTGTCTGGAGCCAGGGCAGGGAAGGCAGGGCACTTTACAGGCATGTCTATGAGGTCTCCTCCACATCAAAGGTACAACTGGGTATAAGAACTTGACCTCAGGAACTTTTACTTCAGAAATAGGACTGCTGTGCTGTTGAAAGACTGCTACTCTGGTGGACAGTATTCTGGTGGACTCCTGTTTTGCTATGCTGACCTGTTGCATGCTGCTCTCTTGTCTGGGAGTAAGAAGAACTGGGCCTGCATCTCTTCAACCCAGAACCCAGAGTGACTCCAAGGGCTAGTTGGCTAGCCTCCTGATCTGAAGTCTCATGTACATAAAAGACTTCCAGCCAACCTGTTTCTGCATGTGCACTCTGCCATTTGTGAGTCTACCCTGTCAAGTGGTGCTACACCAGACCCGGACTCTTGGAAGTGGGCCTAACGTGCTTTCCAGGGGAACTGATGTATCCTTTCTGCTGATTGGTGCATCCCTGAACAGAACTGACACATCTCATCAGCTGAGCAGCACATCTTTCCGAAGAGCCAACTGCTGCATGGGTTGGATCTGTTGCAGAAAACCTGCTTCGCCACTGCATCCTGCATCTTGGGTTTGATGCATTGCCTTAAGAACTGCTGCTGCGTGACACTTCCCCAAAGCAGGTCCTTGCATCCCTCGTCGACGGGAGCCTCACAGCCTCGCAGCTTCACTGCTCATCAGAACTGAGGCATCACCTTGGCTGCGCAACACATCCTCAACACTGGCCTTCGCATCACAAGCCCCGTCAACGGGATCCTTGATGGAAACGCAACAGGACCTTGCACTGCAGCCTCTCCACCTCTCGGAACCAAAGCATCAGCTGCTTCTCACATCTTTGATTTAGATCTGTGAAATGCTCCACAACCAGTATTTAAGGTACTTTGTTTTGCAGACCTAAATGGGTCCCTTTGGAAGGCCCGTGCTTCATTGCAGTTGGTCTGAAGTTATTGCTTTGTCCAGAGCCCAACCAGATAACCCTGGTTAGCTCTTTTTGTTTTTACTCGCTATACTGTTGTTTATTATTCAAAAATACATAACTCACGTTCCACTGACTGGATTTTTTGACATTTTTGGTATTGTTTTATTTATTAAATTATGCTCTATTTCTCTAGCCTGGTGTGGGATCTGTTTTGTGTTCTGTTTTCACTGTTTTACTGTTCGAAATGTTGCACAAATACTTCACACATTGCCTTCAAGTTAAGCCTGACTGCTTTGTGCCAAGATACTAGAGAGTGAGCCTAGGTTAATTTGGGGTTTGCCTGTGCCTTACCATGACAAGAATTGTTTTTGCTGCTTCACCAGGCCTCACTTTCCAGTCAGCCAACAATCCAGTTTCTGACAATGGCATTGGAGCTTGCCGCAGAGGCCTGTAATGGTTAGTAAAAGATGCATGGAAATCCATAATACCTGAAACTCTGACATACTCCATAATAAGCAATGGTGCTGGAACAATTCGCAGAAGAGGGGTGCTGCCATCAGTGTTACATCACTCAAGTGACTGCGGTTGTAAAAAGTCTAAGTGTCACACTAAGAACAAATGTAGCAAATGAGGCACACCAGTGTTTAATTTGAGCCGTTGGTTGCTGGTGGGGACACTGGCACAAATTGTTGAGGGCTGGTGCTTACTTTTCTGCATCAGGCATTTACTGTGAGCAGAAGACTCATATGGTAAACGCGGAGCAAAGAAAGACACAAAAGTGTCATAGAGTGAGAAAGCAGAAATCTGCAAGAGAGAGCTGAAGGGGCAGGGAGTAGCTGTAAATCGATTAAAGAGGCTCAAGATGGCTCTAGGATCATGCTGTCTCTGCATTCCGTGCTAGCATATTTAAATGCAGCAGCCACTCATTTCAGAGGAGACCTTTAGACACAGGCACGTAATTATTTACAATTTAACCACTGAGTCACTCCCATTTAGCAGACAAGTGGTACATGTGTAATATGTAGCCACTGGGGCATTTTGGAGCACACTGACACCAATCTATACCTAAAACATGCTGTGGTAGTGCGCTCATTTACAGACAACACAATCTCCATTAAAATGGACACTACATTTGTAGCCATACCGTATTACTGATAAAATTATATTGCACATAAATTATGTGTGGGAATCCGCTTTCACTGAACATTTGTCATTTGCACATCGCCAAGTAAAATGTGTTGATTTGTTTTGATCCCTTGTTTCCATTACGTCTCATGATTACAAAAATAGAGATTAATTTGTGCTTTCTTAACTTTTGAAATATTTCAGATATTTGTGCAGTTCATTGTTCCTTAGACGAGGTTGTGTGTTAGAGAAAAATGACAACCTACCGCCCTTCTATTCACACCACCAAGAATGTCACATAGTTCATTTTATAAAATTCTCTCACTTTACCATCAGAAAAAGAAAGGTCAACTTAAATTTCCATGTCAAAAGAATAAGCAGCACTTTGTTAGGAGACACAGGCTTACATTTGACCTGCCCTTGAACACCCACCCAATTTGACAAGATAAAAACGGAACTGTAGTACGGTTATTTTAGGGGTGCTGCAGCACCACCAGCACCACTACTTCCAGCGCTATGATAATAAGGCATTGCTGTAGCCAAACTTGGTTTTAATCAGGGTACCTGCAACAGTTATATTTGAATTTAAACTGACTAATTGAATCCGATCAGTTCTAAAGTTAAGTGCCAAATTCAATAAATTATATTTGGTCATGGGTTCAGACTTGAAAACCACACTTTTTGGCACAAACTTAACCAATGAGCATATCCAGTTCCTGTAAAAGTCACACAGTTCCTGCATATGAGCTCGGTCATCAATTTTAGCCACAAGTTAAACTGAGGGCGTGTTAATTAGTAGGATTTAACTTTTCTGTTAACAATGGATCACGTAAATACCTCTTGCGTGTATTGCCAAAAAGCTGTGCTTTTTTACAGCCGCCCAGAGCTACATTCCATCCATATTGTAGGAAAATATTCGTGCTCCTGCAAGTGACAGTAAACCCATGGACTAAGTAAGAGCATAAGACAGACCAACCACTACCACTTTCCCCAATTTCACAATCACAAAAAGAACCCAAGAGATCTGCGATTCGTCTTCTTTGTCATTATTGATTACAGATGCTGAGGTGAAAAGTTCACTGCCTCACGTGTGACGGATACTACATTGTAAGGAGGTATATATCAAAGGTTGTAAAGCACAAGGAACAAGATTTTCTTTTTTGGGGAGAGAGATTTTTTTATGATTTGATAGTTATTTTTAGAATTGCTTTAGTATTTCTTTCTGCATTTTTTGATCTCGAAATAATGAATGAATGAATAGTTGAATAGAAAGCACAAGAAATACCCTTGAAATCCACTAGGAAGAAACTATACAAAGTCACATGTTCAGTTTAGATGATACTAAACGCAAACTATATGACATGTGATTGCACTGTTTGACCGCCAGAAAGGTTAGGGAGCGGCCTCAAGTATGAGCACAGCGAAATGTAATGATGATAAGAAGCATGGCCCAGTCAATCTTAAATTTCAAAGAGGGATATGATACTGTATTAGATTTTGTAAATAACTTGGATCTACCTTCTTCTCCTCATTGTGAGCAAAATGACCTTAAAAGTTACTCTGTTGTGCACCAGAAGCCAGTGCAGGCCCAAACAACGCAATCTGCAGCAGCAAACGGGCTGCTGCGCTGAGCACCACCTGTATGATCGGATTGGAATGGAATATTTAGGTAATCCGAAATAAAGGGTATTACCATATCCAATCTGGAGGTGATCATGACATTAATATGGAGGGTCCTGGTGGAAGTAGAAGGCGCAGCCCTGGACAGGGGATAGGTGGGTGATATGTCTATAAATGCAGAGCTGTCTCCAAGGACAATCAGAATGTTCAGGCATTGTGTTCTGTGTGCTCAGCCTTGGACAGACTGTACAAATTAGATGGCTTACTAAGAACGAGCAACATGTACAATGATTTCTCATTACATTATCACATATAATGAAAAGCCATGTAAGAGGTTACAAACGGAAAAGAAATGCTAAGTTGAAAACATGCATTTAAAAATGGAGGACCTAAGTCGGACCCATCCTGCTTTAACTACAACATAGTTGGAGTCTTAGCTATTTATCCTACCTCCAGAGGGCCAGGAAAAAGTGCTCAGATTTACAGGGGAAGTCACAACCAAGATAGGCAAGAAAACCAGATTTGTTACTCTCAGAAGGTATTCAGGGCCATATTTATACTTTTTGATGCAAAACTGCGCTAACGCAGTTTTGCGGCAAAAAAATTAGCGCCGGCTAACGCCATTCTGAAGCGCCATGCGGGCGCCGTATTTATTGAATGACGTTAGCCGGCGTTAGCCGCCGGCGCTGTCTGGTGTGCGTTAAAAAAGACGACGTACACCAGGCAGCGCCGGCGTAGGGGGAAAATGGCGTATGGGCGTCCACAAATGGTGCAAGTCAGGCTGAGGCAAAAAAATCGCCACAACCCGAATTGCGCCATTTTTTTACGACGCCCATCCCCCATTGAAATGACTCCTGTCTTAGCAAAGACAGGAGTCATGCCCCCTTGCCCAATGGCCATGCCCAGGGGACTTCTGTCCCCTGGGCATGGTCATTGGGCATAGTGGCATGTAGGGGGGCACAAATCAGGCCCCCCTATGCCCAAAAAAAATACTTACCTGGACTTACCTTAATGTCCCTGGGATGGGTCCCTCCATCCTTGGGTGTCCTCCTGGGGTGGGCAAGGGTGGCAGGGGGTGTCCCTGGGGGCAGGGGAGGGCACCTCTGGGCTCATTCTGAGCCCACAGGTCCCTTAACGCCTGCCCTGACCCAGGCGCTAAAATCCGGCGCTAATGCGGGTTTTTTAGACCCACCCACTCCCGGGCGTCATTTTTGCCCGGGAGTATAAATAAGACGCATATGCATCGGAGTCATTTTTTAAGACGGGAACGCCTACCTTGCATCTCATTAACGCAAGGAAGGTGTTCACGCAAAAAAATGACGCTAACTCCATGAACTTTGGCGCTAGACGCGTCTAATGCCAAAGTATAAATATGGAGTTAGTTTTGCGTCGAATTTGCGTAGAAAAAAACGACGCAAATTCGGCGCAAACGGAGTATAAATATGCCCCTCAGTGTGCACAGTGCAGGTGCAGCTGGACAGTGACAGTACAATAAACCTACTTAGCCTTGTGGAGCCGTTCTTGGCTACACCTTTCAGCCTTGCCCTACTGGAGGAGTTTGACTTTCAAAAAAGTGTCATAGCTCAAAAGTAAAACCTTAGACTGGGCGAGGTGGCAATGGCTTCAGTTGAAGCTTGACAACAACACATCTGCCTTCGAGCATATTCTCAATTCTTACTTTGGACCTTGTCTCTGAAATATTCTGACTTCTATTTCAGAAACTGTTAGAAATGGGGTCTTCGGTTAGCAGTCAGGTTACCCCCCTGTCTAAGCAAGGACTCTCACTCTAGTCAGGGTAAAGGAGAATCGCTCTCAGTTAACCCCGCTCACCCCCTTGGTAGCTTGGCATGAGCAGGTAGGCTTTTTTTTACTTATGCTGCTGTTTCTTTACACTGTCTGTACTGGGACTCTGCAAACGAGGCACCACTTCATCTTTATGTGCTTTGACCACAAAAGCATATTGAATTGGTTAAATTGCTGATCTGCACCCTTAACTTAATTAGAAGTCCCTTATTGCCAGGGTTTATAATCTAACTGCAGCTAGAGGACTGCAGTACGTATTGTGCCACCATCAAAGTAACTGGGACAAAGAAGTGGACACCAAGGGTCAGTTGACAGTTAAGCTACAGTAACAGAAAAGCTTCAAGAAGCCCACTTTCCTGGTAGAGCCCAGCTGACCAGTTTTTACTGGACCTACCCTAGACCTTGCTGGTGACTTCTATTTAGTTAGCCGTGGCCTCCAAGTGGACCTCCTGCAGCTCCTGTTAAATTATTCAGTGGGGCCAATGTCAATGTTGCATCCGGCTCTTTGTCAACGTCAGCCTGCAGCCTTGCTGTGTTGAGGGATTCCCGAGCTCCAGAGAAGTGTTGAAGACCAACTGATTGATGCCTAGAGAGTTATTGGTGCAAATCGTGACCTTCTTCCCTTTGTCGAAGAGTGCATCAGGACCCCATCCTATTGCAGCCCACTGCCATTGAGCCCTGCTTCAACATGCTGTCATAGATACCGACAAATAGGTTGAAGTCCAAGAACTCTTTCTAAGAAAAGAAGGTAAATCTTTGACCAAGATAAAAACAGTCCCTGTTTTCAAATGGTGATTGACTGCAGTCAGCCTTCTGACTTTGCCCCGGTCTAGAGCAACCATTAGTGCATGGTTGGCACGTTGCTCTTTTTGCTGTTATTTTTTGTTAAACTGTAATCATTCCCATCTCCAGTTCAACCAAATTGGATCTTTGATGTTTTAGCATCATTTTGTTCATTAAAATATTCTCTATTTCAGTGAATGGGTATAGGATTATTATTTTGTTCTGTTTTCAACCTTTTACCTCTTTTGGTACTTGTAAATGCTTTACACACTTTACTAAATAAATCCTGTGAGCTCTGTGACTTAGCTACTGGGTGATGGGCTCAGGTTTGTATTACTGTGACCTTTACTTACCTAACAAGAATAGTCACATTATTACTTGTAGTGAACTACCACCCTCCTCAACTAATGATCCGCTTACTCACACTTGCAAATTTGCTTAGTACAGATTTATGAGTGTGGGACAATAGTTCAATAAAAATTCTATCTTTAGGTTGCAGTTTAGGGTCTGGAATGGATGATATGCCATTAATTGGCATACTCCTATGCAGCGTATCTCACTGTCTCTTAATGAGCTGCAGACATTTATTTTCCACCAACACAGTCTCAGCTAACTCACACATTTTAAAAGCTTCACCTGATGGCCTGTCTGCCACTGGGATGTGAGGTTATACCAATGATCACTTGATAAAGTTAGTGCAGAGCAACCATTATTAGATTTCTGCGCCCGGCTGACCATGAAAGAAAATCATTTAATGATCCTGATGCAGTTGGAGTAGTTTCTTTTTCACCAGGGTACTGTTTTTCAAAAACAAACTTCCGATTTGGAAGTTTGTTATAAAATGCAAAGAGTTTTGTGGCGTATCACCAAACACTCTGGCCGTCATTCTGAACATTGGAAGACTGAGACCGCCGTGCAGGTGGCGACGGTAATGACCGCCACCGGCATGGCAGTCTCAGCCGCCAAATAATGAAGGCTGTGGGAACTGCCACAGGTGGCCTTCAACCACTGCCAGGCTACCGCCGACAGGCAGCCTGGCGATGGTGGAAATCATTATCCAACAGGGCAGTGCTGCACGCAGCACTGCCGTCCGGATGATGATCCCTTTTCCTCCAGCCTTTCCCTGGCAGGGAAAGGCTGGCAGAAGGGGTGCTCCACGACCCCCTGGGGGCCCCTGCACTTGGCATGGGCAGTGCAGGGACCCCCATGCAGTGCCCATCACACAGGTCTCTGCCTGATTTACGGGCAGTGATCTGCACAATGGGTGCTGCTGCACCTGCTGCACAGTGGCATTGACGGTGGCTCCATGTGGAGCTGCCAGCAATGTCTCAGCCCAGCAGAATGTTGTTCATTCGGCAGGCGGGGTTTGAGGAGGCTGGCGGTCAGTGACATGACCGCCAGCATGAACATGGCGGTAAACACTGCCGTGTTCATAATGACCCCCTAAATGTCTGCAGAGAAATCACCACACTGTTGGAAAATGTATTGATGGTTTACACCGACGACACCCAGCTCATCCTCTTCCTCACCAAGGACTCTGCCAGGACCAACCTCCATGAAGGAATGAAGGCCATTGCCGAACGGATGAAGAGCAGCTGCCTCAAGCTCAATTCCGACAAGATGGAAGTCCTCATCTTTGGCTCCACCCCCTCCGCATGGGATGACTCCTGGTGGCCTGCCACTCTCGGAGCCGCTCCGACTTCCACTCACCACGCACGCAACCTAGGATCCATCTTGGATTCCTCATTATCCATGACCCAGCAAGTCAACGCCATCTCCTCCTCCTGCTTCAGCACCTTCCGCATGCCCTGAAAGCTCTACAAATGGATACCCACCGAAACCAGAAGAACAGTCACCCACTCCCTTGTAAGTAGCAAACTGGACTATGGCAATGCCCTCTATGTAGGAACCACGGCCAAACTCCAGAAGAGGCTGCAACGCATCCAGAACACCTCTGCACGCCTCATCCTGGGCATCCCCCGCCACTGCCACATCACAGACCACCTGAGAAAACCTGCACTGGCTCCCAGTCAACAAGAGAATCACCTTCAAACTCCTCACCCACGATCACAGAGCACTGCACAACACAGGACAAGAATACCTCAACAGACAGCTCTCCTTCTACATCCTGACCCGCCATCTCCGCTACGCCAACCTCGCCCTCGCAACCGTCCTACGCATCTGCAGAACTACAACCGGCGGTAGATCATTCTCGCACCTCACCGCCAAAACGTGGAACACTCTTCTCACTCACCTGTGCAAGACCAAAGACCTCCTTAACTTCAGGAAACTTCTCAAGACCTGGCTGTTTGAGCAGTAACAGCACCCCCCCTTTCTCCCTCCCTCCTCCGTGCCTTCAGACCCTCACGGGTGAGTAGTGCGCTTTCCAAATTCCTGATTGATTGATTGAATGAGCTCCCCATCAGGCTGGCAAGTATATCTCTCTATGTTTGGGCATTCTTCGACCTGGCTAGCATTGGCCACAGCCTCTGCAGACCTGACAGGATAGTGGGCTCCCCGTGAGCCTTAGTGGCAAATTATACAAAGATGGTACAGTAGACTGAAATTGCCAGGGTTAAAAACACTGATTGCAGGATGCAGTTCCTCTCCTACACTGTACTATTCCTCCTTCCTGGGCTTAGAATAGGGACATCCCTACATGGACCGAAGTTACCAGCTCTTTTTGTTCATACATGGACCGGGATTACCAGCTTGTTTTTTTCTCATGCAGAGTTCCTGACTCTGGACCTGTTTCTGGACAGAACCTGGGTCTGCACAGGAATTCTCTCTCCTTTGTGCAGGAGCTGTTCCCATGTGAAACAGATGAGAGACAATGTGACTGTCCATAATCTTTGAAACCTTGCTATACTTTGCATTTATTAGAAGGCACGTCAGATTTTGCAAAGTCTGCAAAGTTATGAAGAGGATAAAAGCATGGCAAATGTGCAACCAAAGACAGAACAAACGTGTATTTGTGAAATCCTGAGTAAATTGGTATCTTCTTTTCTGCACCCTGCAGACATATCTGGTGTGTTCTGATTATTCATGACCTTTTTGGCTTGCATTTGTGTTTTTATTTATTCATAAAGCACAAACAATTACCAGACGAGAATCCATTTTCACACCACAACAGAATAAAGAACATGAAAGACAAATACATAAACAAAGAGGAAGGGAAGGTTAGACAATGGGCCAATGATATATTGGCCCAGCTTATGGGCTTGGTGGTTCAGGGCAGCATGGTAAGTAACCTTTCTGCATTGCCCTGCTTTACAGGAAAAGAGCAGAAATGCACCAAATGTATCCAATACTGCACAGACCTATCTGTTTCCCTTGATCTGGCGCAGCTTTAGCAGCTTAACGTCAACACAGGCACTTCTGCACCACGGTATAAGGGTGCCTGTGTTGCATGCAGGATTGCTTTTGTGCAGGACAGGCCACCTTCTTGCACAAAAACAACCCTGAGAGACTTTTTCCTCATTCTGGGATAGCTGCAGAATGCAGCATACACTGAAAGAGGAAAGAATCTGGAGAAATAAAGATATTTCTCCTCGTTCATAAAGACAAGTTTGGGATGCACACCATGATGCACATAATCTGTGTCAGCTAATCCTAAACTAATTTCAGAATCTCCAATTTCTGATAACATTTAGGCCCTCATTAAAACCCTGGTGGTCGGTGTAAAAGCAGCGGTAATACCACCAACAAACTGGCGGTAAACAAAATGGGATTTGGACCATGGCTGTTACCGCCATCCAAAACCACCACTTTAACACACCGACCGCCAGAGTGGTAATGGCCGCTGGGCTGGAGACTTCGGTTTCCAGTCCGGTGGCTGCCACAATCCCACCCTCGGGATTACGATCAGGTGTACTGCCATGGTTTTCGTGCCAAACATACTGCCACGAAAACCATGGTGGTAGGCACTATCAGTGCCACGGAATTCCTTCCCTGGCACTGACAGGGGTCTCCCCTGGCCCCATTACCCTCCCCCACCACAGAGTTCTCCCCCGTCCTCCCGCTCCTGACCTCCGCACATATACACACGCGCACCCATATACACACATCCACACACTCATACACACCACCACTCATGCATGCACACATACATACCCACACACGCAACACACACCAACATACCTCACAATCACTCATCCATGCATGATTCCTATGCGACTCACACCCGCATGCACACATACCAATACATACACCCCCACACACCCCCACATACACACAAGACCCCTCACCCCCCTCTTCGGGCGGAGATTCCGACTTAATTGCTTGCCGGGGTCCTCGGGCTAGAGGCGGTCCGCAGCGCTGCTGTCAGCAGCAGCATCCGCCAGCAAAACACCGCCAGGCATTATCCTTGCTCCTGATACAGTCGGTGGTGTTTTGATGGAGTGGCGGTGCTGCTGTCAGCAGCGCCGCCTTACCGCCATCTGCTGCCACAACAGTCGGCGGTGTTCTGCCAGCATTCTGGCGGAATACTGTCAACTGGCATGATACAGTTAGACAGCTGGCAGCCATGGTGGCGGTATGTGTTGGCGGCTGTCGCCGTGGCCGTAGGCGGTCGATACCTTCAATGTTGAAATGAGGGCCTTAGTATAAAAGGACTGGAACTTGACCACTTGTCAAGAGTGGTCCTTCACCCAGATTATCACACAGGATTCTGCTAGAGGTAGTCTCAACTACTGCCAACACACTTTATAGATTAAACATCTCACCTGAAAACAGAGGTTGAATACTGGAGGAAGACTGAAGCATGTGCTTGCCCTTCTCAAGGAATATGTATTAACATCTCTGCTGATTAAGGCAGATGTTAGACCTGACAGCCTTAGGGTGGTCACCCCTAACTTTTTGCCTGCCTCCCTCCACTTTTTGGACAGTTTTTGCTGGTTTTTAGACTCTGCGCACTTTACCACTGCTAACCAGTGCTAAAGTGCACATGCTCTCTCCCTTTAAACATGGTAACATTGTATCATACCCAACTGGACTATTTCATTTACTTATAAGTCCTTAGTAGAAGGCACTATATGTGCCCAGGGCTTATAGATTAAATTCTACTAGTGGGCCTGCAGCACTGATTGTGCCACCCCCTTAAGTAGCCCCTTAACCTTGCCTCAGGCCTGCCATTGCAAGGCATGTGTGTGCTGTTTCACTGCCAATTCGACTTGGCATTTAAAAGTACTTGCCAAGCCTAAAACACCCCTTTTTCTACATATAAGTCACCCCTAAAGGGGTGCCCTAGGCAACCCCTAGGGCAGGGTGCTGTGTGGATAAAAAGGCAGGACATGTAACTGCGTAGTCTACATGTCCTGGTTGTGTAAAACTCCTAAATTCGTTTTTACACTACTGTGAGGCCTGCTCCCTTCATAGGCTAACACTGGGGCTGCCCTCATACATTGTTGGAGTGGTAGCTGCTGATCTGAAAGGAGTAGGAAGGTCATATTTAGTATGGCCAGAATGGTAATACAAAATCCTGCTGACTGGTGAAGTTGGATTTAATATTACTATTTTAGAAATGCCACCTTTAGAAAGTGAGCATTTCTCTGCACTTAAATCTTTCTGTGCCTTACAATCCACGTCTGGCTGGGTTTAGTTGACAGCTCCTTGTGCATTCACTCAGACACACCTCAAACACAGGATACTCAGCCTCACTTGCATACATCTGCATTTGTGAATGGGTCTTCCTGGGCTGGGAGTGTGGAGGGCCTGCTCTCACACAAAGGGCTGCCACACCCTCTACTGGGGCCCTGGCAGACAGATTGAACTGAAAGGGGACCTGGTGCACTTCTAAGCCACTCTTTGAAGTCTTCCCCCACTTCAAATGCACATTTGGGTATAAAATCAGGGCCTCTGCCTTACCACCTCAGACACGTCCTGGAAAAGAAACTTGTAATCAGATTCTGCATCCTGCCAAAAAGAACTGCCTGGCTGCCCAAAGGACTCACTTGACTGCTTTCTGTGAAGGACTGCTGCCTTGCTGTTGCCCTGCTGCCTTGCTGCTCCCTGGCTGTGGGGAAGAAGAGCTCTCCAAGGGCTTGGATAGAGCTTGCCTCCTGTTCCCTGAAGTCTCAGGACCAAAAAGACTTCTCTCTTGCAACTGGACTCCTTGTGTGGCAAAAATTTGACGCACAGCTTGCCAAAAATGACGCACAGCCTGTCCCGTGGCGAAAAATTCAATGCACACCGAACCGGAACAACGCCGCTCGACTTCACAACGAAAACATTGACGCGCACCTGCGGTGCGACCGGAACTTCGACGCAGGCCTGCCAGATCGACGCACAGCCGTGCTGGGATGACGCAGCCCGACTTCCAGAGGAGAAATCGACGCAGCACCTGCTGTACAGGAGAAATTTCCCTGCACCGCCCACCGGAACGACTCAGAGCTTGTTACAAGCCCAGGATTCCACGCACAGACCCAGGGGCGTTTGAAAACCCCCAACCCGAAGAGGATCCATGACTGAGCGCCGGAAATCGATGCAGAGCCATCCCTGTGTGAAAACTAAATGACGCATCGACTGTGTGCGGCCCGAGAAATCGATGCACACCACTTTGTTTCCCCGCTTCTCCTCCTCTGCGGCCCTTTGCGGATATTTTTCACACGAACCAGGTACTTTGGGCTTGAAAGAGACTTTGGGGGTGATTCTGACCCCGGCGGTCAAGCCAGGGTTGGCGGGAGCACCGCCAACAGGCTGGCGGTGCCCCGCAGGGCATTCTGACCGCGGCGGTTTGGCCGCGGTCAGAAGAGGAAAACCGGCAGTTTTCCGCTTCCCAGATGAATCCTCCATGGCGGCGCAGCTTGCTGCGCCACCATGGGGATTCAGACACCCCATACCGCCATCCTGTTCCTGGCGGTTCGCCCGCCAGGAACAGGATGGCGGTATGGGGTGTTGTGGGGCCCCTGGGGGCCCCTGCAGTGCCCATGCCAATGGCATGGGCACTGCAGGGGCCCCCGTAAGAGGGCCCCACAAAGAATTTCAGTGTCTGCTTTGCAGACACTGAAATTCGCAACGGGTGCAACGGCACCCGTCGCACCTTCCCACTCCGCCGGCTCCATTCGGAGCCGGCTTCCTCGTGGGAAGGGTGTTTCCCACTGGGCTGGCGGGCGGCCTTTTGGCGGTCGCCCGCCAGCCCAGTGGGAAACCCAGAATAACCGCAGCGGTCTTATGACCGCGGTGCGGTATTCTGGAGGGGGGAACTCTGGCGGGCGGCCTCCGCCGCCCGCCAGAGTTAGAATCACCCCCTTTGTTTACTTTTAAAAGACTTAAGACACTTTATATCACTTTTCAGTGGTATCCTTACATTTTCTTATTGCATCATTGATCGTTTTCACCTGCAAAAATACAGATAAATATTATATATTTTTCTAAACACTGTGTGGTGTATTTTTGTGCTGCTATATTGTGATAATGTATGATTTATTGCACAAATACTTTACACATTGCCTTCTAAGTTAAGCCTGACTGCTCAGTGCCAAGCTACCAGAGGGTGGGCACAGGATAATTTGGATTGTGTGTGACTTACTGTTAGAAATAGGTTCTTTGGTTGACAGTCAGGTTACACCCTGTTCAAGCGAGGACCCTCACTCTAGTCATGGTAAAAGAGAATTACCCTCAGCTAACCCCTGTTTACCCCCTTGGTACCTTGGCAGAGCAGTAGGCTTAACTTCAGAGTGCTAGGTGTAAAGTATTTGTACCAACACACACAGTAACTTAATGAAAACACTACAAAATTACACCAGTTTAGAAAAATAGGAAATATTTATCTAAACAAAACAAGACCAAAACAATAAAAATCTGACATACACAAGTCAAGTTATGAATTTCTAAAGATTAAACTAAAAAATAGCGCTTGGAAACACAAAATGCTTCGATGAGGTGTTAACACGGTGTTGTGACGGAGTCGTTCCCAACAAGCCAACACCAACGGCGCCAGACACGGAGTCACGTAGACCCTCAAGTACAGTACCTTTGGTGAAGAGAGAAAATAAGTCGATACGCGAAGTCGGGGATAGCAGCGTCTGTGCGAAACGTTGAATCCGCGCACTTCGAGCGGCGTCGGTCACGACGTGGTGCGGCGACTTCCAAGGAGGCGCGGACTTCAGCGGGGCTGCAGTGGCGTTGGGCCTGTGAAGGTCGTTGCGTTCCAGCAAAGATCACGGAGTCGGTTGCAGGCGACGTCACCGGATTCAGCAGCAGCGTCGGTCCGAAGTTGACCGAAGTCTATTTCCTTGGATTTCCACCAGCTTTGCTTTCAAGGGCCCAGGAACTGGATAGGGCACCACTTGTCGGAGCAGGAGTCTCTCCAGAGACTCCAGGTACTGGCAGAGAGAATTCTTTGCTGTCCCTGAGACCAAACAACAGGAGGCAAGCTCTAAATCAAGCCCTTGGAGATTTCTTCACAAGATGGAAGGTACATAAAGCCCAGTCTTTGCCCTCTTACTCTGGAAGAAGCAGCAACTGCAGGATAGCTCCACAAAGCACAGTCACATGCAGGGCAGCTCTTCTTCCTCAGCTATTCATCTCTTCTCCAGGCAGAAGTTTCTCTGGTTTCCAGAAGTGTTCTAATGTCTGTGGTTTTAGGTGCCCTTCTTCTACCCAATTTCTCCTTTGAAGTAGGCCTACTTCAAAGTAAAGTCTCTTTTGAATGCAAAATCCTGCCTTTCCCAGGCCAGGCCCCAGACACTCACCAGGGGGTCGGAGACTTTATTGTGTGAGGACAGGCACAGCCCTTTCAGGTGTAAGTGACCACTCCTCCCCTCCCACCTACCACAGATGGCTCATCGGGGAATGCAGACTACACCCCAGCTCCCTTTGTGTCACTGTCTTATGTGAGGTGCAACCAGCCCAACTGTCAAACTGACCCAGACAGGGAATCCACAAACAGGCAGAGTCACAGAAATGGTATAAGCAAGAAAATGCTCACTTTCTAAAAGTGGCATTTTCAAACACAAAATCTTAAAATCAACTTTGCTAAAAGATGTAGTTTTAGATTGTGAGCTCAGAGACCCTAAACTTCACATGTCCATCCGCTCCCAAAGGGAATCTATACTTTAATCAGATTTCAAGGTAGCCCCCATGTTAACATATGAGAGGGACAGGCCTTGCATCAGTGAAAAACGAATTTAGCAATATTTAACTGTCAGGACATATAAAACACATTACTATATGTCCTACCTTAACCATACACTGCACCCTGCCCTTGGGGCTACCTAGGGCCTACCTTAGGGGTGTCTGACACGTAAGGAAAGGGAAGGTTTAGGCTTGGCAAGTGGGTACACTTGCCACGTCGAATTTACAGTCATAACTGCACACACAGACACTGCAGTGGCAGGTCTGAGACATGATTACAGAGCTACTTATGTGGGTGGCACAACCAGTGCTGCAGACCCACTAGTAGCATTTGATTTACAGGCCCTGGTACCTCTAGTGCATTTTACTAGGGACTTACTAGTAAATCAAATATGCCAATCATGGACAAACCAATCACATACACATTTTGTAAAGGAGCACTTGCACTTTAGCACTGGTTAGCAGTGGTAAAGTGCCCAGAGTAACAAAAAGAGCAAAATCAGAGTCCAGCACACATCCACACCTGGGGAACAGAGGCAAAAAGTTAAGGGAGACCACGCCAAGGATGAAAAGTCTAACACTTACCCTGACTAGAGTGAGGGTTCTTGCTTGGACGGGGGTAACCTGACTGCCAACCAAAGACCCCATTTCTAACATTGGTGATCAGCGGTGAGGATAGGACTTATATTTGTGCAGTGCCATACAGTAGCTAAGTATTTCACTACTCCCCTCAGTTGAAGGTCAACTTGAGTTTTATATTCTTTCTACAATTTCGTTTTTCCTGTCAATTTTCTGACCAAAATCCTCACTCAACATGTCTCAAGCTGGGTCTCAAGCAGGAGATTTTGACCTAGCCCTGTTGGAGACATACACTGTCAAACAGCTGAAAGGATTCTACAGGGATATGGGAGTACCCACCCAAGGTGCCTCCAGAAAGGAGGAACTTCAAAAGGCGCTGAGGGCCTAGTCAGAAGCCCATTCAGAGGAGGGTGCTGAGGAGGAAGAGCCAGAAGATGGATCCCCAGAGGATGTTTTGCCACCAGTGGATGTTACAACTGCAACTGTGCCCCCTGCAAAAACAGGGAGCAGTGTCTCTGATCAAAGCCTGACCGCAGAGGAAAGGAGAGAGGAGAGAGAGTTTCAGTTGCAAATGGCAAGGCTAAAAATTGAGGCTCAACAGGAGGAAAGGAGGGCAGAGAGAGAAGCCAAGCAAGCTAAGGCTGAAAGAGCAGCCAAACAAATTGAAGCTGAAAGAGCTGAAGCTGCAGCGGAGAGAGCCGTGGCTGAGAAGAAACTATTGTTGCCTCATGAACTGAGTCTCAAGGAGCTGGCGATCAAGGCGAGACAGTTTGAGTCCAGCAGTAACGGTGGCAGCTTACAGACAGGACC
Source organism: Pleurodeles waltl (assembly GCF_031143425.1). Taxonomy (NCBI): domain Eukaryota; kingdom Metazoa; phylum Chordata; class Amphibia; order Caudata; family Salamandridae; genus Pleurodeles; species Pleurodeles waltl. The sequence goes on along the minus strand of NC_090446.1, from coordinate 1,076,076,441 downwards.
TGCTGGAGAAAAGAAGGTTTGTATACCCAAAAATGTGGTGCCCAGTTTTATGTTGGGAGATGACATAGATAAATGGCTAGCTGCTTATGAAGTTGCACTAAGGGCTCATGAGGTTCCTGAGGGGCAATTGGGTACAGCTATGTGGAGTTATGTGCCAGCACTGGGGAGGGACACACTTCTCACATTGGATCCAAAGGATCAAAACACTTACCCGCTTCAGAAAGCCATTTTACTTGCCAAGTTTGGGCTGACTCCTGAGGGATACCATCAGAGGTTCAGAGCCAGCACCAAACAGTCCACACAAACATGGGTAGATTTCTTTGACTTTTCCAGTAAGGCACTGAATGGTTGGGTGCGGGGCAGCAAGCTAGATGATTATAAAGGGTTATATGACTTGATTCTGAGAGAGCATATCCTCAATATTTCTTTTACAGAGTTGCGACAGCACTTGGTAAATAGTAAGCTGACGAACCCCAGGAAGCTTTCTGAGGAGGCGGACCTCTGGGTTACCACCAGAATGTCCAAAAAGGCATCTGGGGGGGAGGACTCCCACAAAGGTGGTCAGGGTTCCCAACAGAAGAAAGAGGGGGGAGAAAAACTTAAAGATAAGGAGTTCTCAAAAGGCCCCCAAAATAATTCCCAAGGAAGGGGTGGATACCATCTCTCTTCTAGGTGTGCAAAGAAGCCAGGGTGTTTTGATAAAGCATTAGGGAAGTTCATCCCCCAATGCTTGGAGTGCTACCAGTTTGGACACTGTAAGGGTGACTCCCAGAGCCTCAAGAGGGCACAGTCCACCACTGGACAGACACATGGATTGGCTAGTGTAGCGCTCGGGGGGGAGACAGTCCCAGTTAGCTTTGGGGAGCAGACAGAGGTTTTCCTAGTGTCCCTGGGAGAAAGACAGATGGTGCCTAAAGCCTACATGCCAGAAAATACTTCAAAGTATAGGCAGTGGGTCACCATTGATGGGCAAAGGGTGGAGGCTCTGCGTGACACAGGAGCCAGTATGACTACTGTCAAGAGTCAGCTGGTGTCATCAGAGCAGATAGTCCCAAATACATTCCACCAGGTCATAGTAGCTGACAATCGTAAGAGTCACCTACCGGTGGCTCTGGTTCCCTTTGAGTGTGGGGGGGTCTCTGGTACTCTGAAAGTAGCTGTGAGTCCTGTCATGCCTGTAGATTGTCTGTTAGGCAATGATCTTAAGCATACTGTCTGGAAAGAGGTAGAGCTCAGATCCCACCTGGAGATGTTAGGTTTGCCTGAGTGGGTCTGCATGACCACACGGTCCATGGCTGCCCGGGAAGGGAGTCAAAGGCGTCTGGAGCTTGGAACAATGGCCCAGACAGCTGCAAAGAGGAAGGGTAAGAGGCACGGGAAATCCACCTCAAATGTTCCCACGGTGGGAGATGGGGCCCCTGAGGAGGAGGAGGCCCCTGAGCCAACTGGGGAGGACATAGCTGACATGGGTAACCTACCTGATCTTGCTGGCTGGCAAGTAGAGGGTGGGCCAACCAGGGAAGAATTCTGCAAGGCGCAGAAGGAATGCCCAACCCATGAGGGTCTGAGGCGACAGGCCGCAGCTCAAGCAGCAGGTGACTCCTCCGGCACTCACCATATTTACTGGGAGAATGATGATCTTAACAGTGAGCCTAAGGTTCCAGGTCCTGGGGCAGCACTTGTGCTAGTGGTCCCCCATTGTTACCAGGCCTTCCTACTGGGTCTGGCTCACGACATCCCCCTGGCACGACACCTGGGCCAAGACAAGACCTTTATCAGGCTTGTCACCCACTTCCATTGGTCCATAATGAGGATGGCCTCAGATAATTTCTGCAGAGCTTGCCCCACCTGCCAGGCTAGTGGGAAGACAGGGAAACAGCTTAAGGCTCCCCTGCTCCCACTTCCGGTCGTTGGCACCCCCTTTGAAAGGGTGGGCATTGACATTGTTGGTCCCTTGGACCATAAAACTGCCTTGGGCAACAGGTTTATCCTGGTTTTGGTAGACCATGTCACCCGCTATCCAGAGGCAATCCCTCTGAGGACAGTGACTGCACCAGTGGTGACCAGAGCCGTGTTGGGAATATTTACCCATGTGGGATTCTCTAAGGAGGTTGTCTCTGACAGGGGCACAAACTTCATGTCTGCATACATGAAGTCCATGTGCGATGAGCGTGGGGTAACCTACCGGTTTACCACCCCTTATCATTCTCAATCCAATGGACTTGTTGAGAGATTCCGCAAGACCATGAAGGGCATGATTAATGGCCTGACTGAAGCCATGAGGCGTAAGTAGGACATCCTCTTACCATGCCTGCTGTTTGCTTACAGAGAGGTGCCCCAGAAAGGGGTGGGGTTCAGCCCCTTTGAGCTTCTCTATGGTCACCCTGTCAGGGGACCTCTAAGCATTGTTAAAGAGGGCTGGGAGAAAGCACCCAAGACACCTCCCCAGGATGTGGTCAGCTACATGCTGGCCCTTCGCAACCAAACCCAATGCTTCTGGAAGCAGGCCAAGAGTAACCTCAAGGCCAGTCAAGAGGTGATGAAGGAGTGGTATGACCGGAAGACCACTCTGGTTGAGTTCTCACCTGGAGAAAAGGTTTGGGTGATGGAGCCAGTAGAGCCCAGGGCTCTCCAGGACCGCTGGACTGGCCCCTTTGAGATCAAGGAGCGTAAAGGAGAGGCCACTTACCTAGTGGACCTCAAGACCCCTAGGCACCCCCTAAGGTCCCCCGTCCTCCCGCTCCTGACCTCCGCACATATACACACGCGCACCCATATACACACATGCATACACTCATACCCACCACCACCCATGCATGCACACATACATACCCACACACGCAACACACACCAACATACCTCACAATCACTCATTCATGCATGATTCCTATGCGACTCACACCCGCATGCACACATACCAATACATACACACACACACACACACCCCCACATACACACAAGACCCCTCACCCCCCTCTTCGGGCGGAGATTCCGACTTAATTGCTTGCGGGGTTCCTCGGGCTAGAGACGGTCCGCAGCGCTGCTGTCACTAGCAGCATCCGCCAGCAAAACACCGCCAGGCATTATCCATGCTCCTGATACAGTCGGTGGTGTTTTGATGGAGTGGCGGTGCTGCTGTCAGCAGCGCCGCCTTACCGCCATCTGCTGCCACAACAGTCGGCGGTGTTCTGCCAGCATTCTGGCGGAATACTGTCAACTGGCATGATACAGTTAGACAGCTGGCAGCCATGGTGGCGGTATGTTGGCGACTGTCGCCGTGGCCGTAGGCGGTCGATACCTTCAATGTTGAAATGAGGGCCTTAGTATAAAAGGACTGGCACTTGACCACTTGTCAAGAGTGGTCCTTCACCCAGATTATCACACAGGATTCTGCTAGAGGTAGTCTCAACTACTGCCAACACACTTTATAGATTAAACATCTCACCTGAAAACAGAGGTTGAATACTGGAGGAAGACTGAAGCATGTGCTTGCCCTTCTCAAGGAATATGTATTCACATCTAAGGCAGATGTTAGACCTGACAGCCTTAGGGTGGTCACCCCTAACTTTTTGCCTGCCTCCCTCCACTTTTTGGACACTGTTTTTGCTGGTTTTTAGACTCTGCACACTTTACCACTGCTAACCAGTGCTAAAGTGCACATGCTCTCTCCCTTTAAACATGGTAACATTGGATCTTACCCAACTGGACTATTTCATTTACTTATAAGTCCTTAGTAGAAGGCACTATATGTGCCCAGGGCTTGTAGATTAAATGCTACTAGTGGGCCTGCAGCACTGATTGTGCCACCCCCTTAAGTAGCCCCTTAACCTTGCCTCAGGCCTGCCATTGCAAGGCATGTGTGTGCTGTTTCACTGCCAATTCGACTTGGCATTTAAAAGTACTTGCCAAGCCTAAAACACCCCTTTTTCTACATATAAGTCACCCCTAAAGGGGTGCCCTAGGCAACCCCTAGGGCAGGGTGCTGTGTGGATAAAAAGGCAGGACATGTACCTGCGTAGTCTACATGTCCTGGTTGTGTAAAACTCCTAAATTCATTTTTACACTACTTTGAGGCCTGCTCCCTTCATAGGCTAACACTGGGGCTGCCCTCATACATTGTTGGAGTGGTAGCTGCTGATCTGAAAGGAGTAGGAAGGTCATATTTAGTATGGCCAGAATGGTAATACAAAATCCTGCTGACTGGTGAAGTTGGATTTAATATTACTATTTTAGAAATGCCACCTTTAGAAAGTGAGCATTTCTCTGCACTTAAATCTTTCTGTGCCTTACAATCCACGTCTGGCTGGGTTTAGTTGACAGCTCCTTGTGCATTCACTCAGACACACCCCAAACACAGGATACTCAGCCTCACTTGCATACATCTGCATTTGTGAATGGGTCTTCCTGGGCTGGGAGTGTGGAGGGCCTGCTCTCACACAAAGGGCTGCCACACCCTCTACTGGGGCCCTGGCAGACAGGATTGAACTGAAAGGGGACCTGGTGCACTTCTAAGCCACTCTTTGAAGTCTCCACCCACTTCAAAGGCACATTTGGGTATAAAATCAGGGCCTCTGCCTTACCACCTCAGACACCTCCTGGAAAAGAAACTTGTAATCAGATTCTGCATCCTGCCAAAAAGAACTGCCTGGCTGCCCAAAGGACTCACTTGACTGCTTTCTGTGAAGGACTGCTGCCTTGCTGTTGCCCTGCTGCCTTGCTGCTCCCTGGCTGTGGGGAAGAAGAGCTCTCCAAGGGCTTGGATAGAGCTTTCCTCCTGTTCCCTGAAGTCTCAGGACCAAAAAGACTTCTCTCTTGCAACTGGACTCCTTGTGCGGCAAAAATTTTACGCACAGCTTGCCAAAAATGACACACAGCCTGTCCCGTGGCGAAAAATTCACCGCACACCGAACCGGAACAATGCCGCTCGACTTCACAAGGAAAACATTGACGCGCACCTGCAGTGCGACCGGAACTTCGACGCAGGCCTGCCAGATCGACGCACAACCGTGCTGGGATGACGCAGCCCGACTTCCAGAGGAGAAATCGACGCAGCACCTGCTGTACAGGAGAAATTTCCCTGCACCGCCCACCGAAACGACTCAGAGCTTGTCACAAGCCCAGGATTCCACGCACAGACCCAGGGGCATTTGAAAACCCCCCATCCCTAAGAGGATCCACGACTGAGCGCCGGAAATCGATGCAGAGCCATCCCTGTGTGGAAACTAAATGACGCATCGACCGTGTGCGGCCCGAGAAATCTATGCACACCCCTTTGTTTCCCCGCTTCTCCTCCTCTGCGGCCCTTTGCGGATATTTTTCACACGAACCAGGTACTTTGGGCTTGAAAGAGACTTTGTTTACTTTTAAAAGACCTAAGACACTTTATATCACTTTTCAGTGGTATCCTTACATTTTCTTATTGCATCATTGATCGTTTTGACCTGCAAATATCCAGATAAATATTATATATTTTTCAAAACACTGTGTGGTGTATTTTTGTGCTGCTATTTTGTGATAATGTATGATTTATTGCACAAATACTTTACACATTGCCTTCTAAGTAAAGCCTGACTGCTCAGTGCCAAGCTACCAGAGGGTGGGCACAGGATAATTTGGATTGTGTGTGACTTACTGTTAGAAATAGGTTCTTTGGTTGACAGTCAGGTTACACCCTGTTCAAGCGAGGACCCTCACTCTAGTCATGGTAAAAGAGAATTACCCTCAGCTAACCCCTGTTTACCCCCTTGGTAGCTGGGCAGAGCAGTAGGCTTAACTTCAGAGTGCTAGGTGTAAAGTATTTGTACCAACACACACAGTAACTTAATGAAAACACTACAAAATGACACCAGTTTTGAAAAATAGGAAATATTTATCTAAACAAAACAAGACCAAAACAATAAAAATCTGACATACACAAGTCAAGTTATGAATTTCTAAAGATTAAACTAAAAAATAGCGCTTAGAAACACAAAATGCTTCGATGAGGTGTTAACACGGCGTTGTGACGGAGTCATTCCCAACAAGCCAACACCAGCGGCTCCAGACACGGAGTCACGTAGACCCTCAAGTACAGTACCTTTGGTGAAGAGAGAAAATAAGTCGATACGCGAAGTCGGGGATAGCAGCGTCTGTGCGAAACGTTGAATCCGCGCACTTCGAGCGGCGTCGGTCACGACGTGGTGCGGCGACTTCCACGGAGGCGCGGACTTCAGCGGGGCTGCAGTGGCGTTGGGCCTGTGAAGGTTGTTGCGTTCCAGCAAAGATCACGGAGTCGGTTGCAGGCGACGTCACCGGATTCAGCAGCAGCGTCGGTCCGAAGTTGACCGAAGTCTATTTCCTTGGATTTCCACCAGCTTTGCTTTCAAGGGCCCAGGAACTGGATAGGGCACCACTTGTCGGAGCAGGAGTCTCTCCAGAGACTCCAGGTACTGGCAGAGAGAATTCTTTGCTGTCCCTGAGACCAAACAACAGGAGGCAAGCTCTAAATCAAGCCCTTGGAGATTTCTTCACAAGATGGAAGGTACACAAAGCCCAGTCTTTGCCCTCTTACTCTGGAAGAAGCAGCAACTGCAGGATAGCTCCACAAAGCACAGTCACAGGCAGGGCAGCTCTTCTTCCTCAGCTATTCATCTCTTCTCCAGGCAGAAGTTTCTCTTGTTTCCAGAAGTGTTCTAATGTCTGTGGTTTTAGGTGCCCTTCTTCTACCCAATTTCTCCTTTGAAGTAGGCCTACTTCAAAGTAAAGTCTCTTTTGAATGCAAAATCCTGCCTTTCCCAGGCCAGGCCCCAGACACTCACCAGGGGGTCGGAGACTTCATTGTGTGAGGACAGGCACAGCCCTTTCAGGTGTAAGTGACCACTCCTCCCCTCCCACCTACCACAGATGGCTCATCGGGGAATGCAGACTACACCCCAGCTCCCTTTGTGTCACTGTCTTATGTGAGGTGCAACCAGCCCAACTGTCAAACTGACCCAGACAGGGAATCCACAAACAGGCAGAGTCACAGAAATGGTATAAGCAAGAAAATGCTCACTTTCTAAAAGTGGCATTTTCAAACACAAAATCTTAAAATCAACTTTGCTAAAAGATGTAGTTTTAAATTGTGAGCTCAGAGACCCCAAACTTCACATGTCCATCCGCTCCCAAAGGGAATCTATACTTTAATCAGATTTCAAGGTAGCCCCCATGTTAACATATGAGAGGGACAGGCCTTGCATCAGTGAAAAACGAATTTAGCAATATTTAACTGTCAGGACATATAAAACACATTACTATATGTCCTACCTTAACCATACACTGCACCCTGCCCTTGGGGCTACCTAGGGCCTACCTTAGGGGTGTCTGACATGTAAGGAAAGGGAAGGTTTAGGCTTGGCAAGTGGGTACACTTGCCAAGTCGAATTTACAGTCATAACTGCACACACAGGCACTGCAGTGGCAGGTCTGAGACATGATTACAGAGCTACTTATGTGGGTGGCACAACCAGTGCTGCAGACCCACTAGTAGCATTTGATTTACAGGCCCTGGTACCTCTTGTGCATTTTACTAGGGACTTACTAGTAAATCAAATATGCCAATCATGGACAAACCAATCACATACACATTTTGTAAAGAAGCACTTGCACTTTAGCACTGGTTAGCAGTGGTAAAGTGCCCAGAGTAACAAAAAGAGCAAAATCAGAGTCCAGCACACATCCACACCTGGGGAACAGAGGCAAAAAGTTAAGGGAGACCACGCCAAGGATGAAAAGTCTAACACTTACCCTGACTTGAGTGAGGGTTCTTGCTTGGACGGGGGTAACCTGACTGCCAACCAAAGACCCCATTTCTAACATTGGTGATCAGCGGTGAGGATAGGACTTATATTTGTGGAGTGCCATACAGTAGCTAAGTATTTCACTACTCCCCTCAGTTGAAGGTCAACTTGAGTTTTATATTCTTTCTACAATTTCGTTTTTCCTGTCAATTTTCTGACCAAAATCCTCACTCAACATGTCTCAAGCTGGGTCTCAAGCAGGAGATTTTGACCTAGCCCTGTTGGAGACATACACTGTCAAACAGCTGAAAGGATTCTACAGGGATATGGGAGTACCCACCCAAGGTGCCTCCAGAAAGGAGGAATTTCAAAAGGCGCTGAGGGCCTAGTCAGAAGCCCATTCAGAGGAGGGTGCTGAGGAGGAAGAGCCAGAAGATGGATCCCAGAGGATGTTTTGCCACCAGTGGATGTTACAACTGCAACTGTGCCCCCTGCAAAAACAGGGAGCAGTGTCTCTGATCAAAGCCTGACCGCAGAGGAAAGGAGAGAGGAGAGAGAGTTTCAGTTGCAAATGGCAAGGCTAAAAATTGAGGCTCAACAGGAGGAAAGGAGGGCAGAGAGAGAAGCCAAGCAAGCTGAGGCTGAAAGAGCAGCCAAACAAATTGAAGCTGAAAGAGCTGAAGCTGCAGCGGAGAGAGCCTTGGCTGAGAAGAAACTATTGTTGCCTCATGAACTGAGTCTCAAGGACCTGGCGATCAAGGCGACACAGTTTGAGTCCAGCAGTAACGGTGGCAGCTTACAGACAGGACCTGCTGGAGAAAAGAAGGTTTGTATACCCAAAAATGTGGTGCCCAGTTTTAAGGTGGGAGATGACATAGATAAATGGCTAGCTGCTTATGAAGTTGCACTAAGGGCTCATGAGGTTCCTGAGGGGCAATTGGGTACAGCTATGTGGAGTTATGTGCCAGCACTGGGGAGGGACACACTTCTCACATTAGATCCAAAGGATCAAAACACTTACCCACTTCAGAAAGCCATTTTACTTGCCAAGTTTGGGCTGACCCCTGAGGGATACCATCAGAGGTTCAGGGCCAGCACCAAACAGTCCACACAAACATGGGTAGATTTCTTTGACTTTTCCAGTAAGGCACTGAATGGTTGGGTGCGGGGCAGCAAGCTAGATGATTATAAAGGGTTATATGACTTGATTCTGAGAGAGCATATACTCAATATTTCTTTTACAGAGTTGCGCCAGCACTTGGTAAATAGTAAGCTGACGAACCCCAGGAAGCTTTCTGAGGAGGCGGACCTCTGGGTTACCACCAGAATGTCCAAAAAGGCATCTGGGGGGGGGGGGGGACTCCCACAAAGGTGGTCAGGGTTCCCAACAGAAGAAAGAGGGGGGAGAAAAACTTAAAGATAAGGAGTTCTCAAAAGGCCCCCAAAATAATTCCCAAGGAAGGGGTGGATACCATCTCTCTTCTAGGTGTGCAAAGAAGCCAGGGTGTTTTGATAAAGCATTAGGGAAGTTCATCCCCCAATGCTTAGAGTGCTACCAGTTTGGACACTCTAAGGGTGACTCCCAGTGCCTCAAGAGGGCACAGTCCACCACTGGACAGACACCTGGGTTGGCTAGTGTAGCGCTCGGGGGGGAGACAGTCCCAGTTAGCTTTGGGGAGCAGACAGAGGTTTTCCTAGTGTCCCTGGGAGAAAGAGAGATGGTGCCTAAAGCCTGCATGCCAGAAAATACTTCAAAGTATAGGCAGTGGGTCACCATTGATGGGCAAAGGGTGGAGGCTCTGCGTGACACAGGAGCCAGTATGACTACTGTCAAGAGTCAGCTGGTGTCATCAGAGCAGATAGTCCCAAATACATTCCACCAGGTCATAGTAGCTGACAATCGTGAGAGTCACCTACCGGTGGCTCTGGTTCCCTTTGAGTGTGGGGGGGTCTCTGGTACTCTGAAAGTAGCTGTGAGTCCTGTCATGCCAGTAGATTGTCTGTTAGGCAATGATCTTGAGCATACTGTCTGGAAAGAGGTAGAGCTCAGATCCCACCTGGAGATGTTAGGTTTGCCTGAGTAGGTCTGCATGACCACACGGTCCATGGCTGCCCGGGAAGGGAGTCAAAGGCGTCTGGAGCATGGAACAATAGCCCAGACAGCTGCAAAGAGGAAGGGTAAGAGGCACGGGAAACCCACCTCAAATGTTCCCACGTTGGGAGATGGGGCCCCTGAGGAGAAGGAGGCCCCTGAGCCAACTGGGGAGGACATAGCTGACCTGGGTAACCTACCTGATCTTGCTGGCTGGCAAGTAGAGGGTGGGCCAACCAGGGAAGAATTCTGCAAGGCGCAGAAGGAATGCCCAACCCATGAGGGTCTGAGGCGACAGGCCGCAGCCCAAGCAGCAGGTGACTCCTCCGGCACTCACCATATTTACTGGGAGAATGATCTTCTTAACAGTGAGCCTAAGGTTCCAGGTCCTAGGGCAGCACTTGTGCTAGTGGTCCCCCAGTGTTACCAGGCCTTCCTACTGGGTCTGGCTCACGACATCCCCCTGGCACGACACCTGGGCCAAGACAAGACCTTTATCAGGCTTGTCACCCACTTCCATTGGTCCATAATGAGGATAGCCTCAGATAATTTCTGCAGAGCTTGCCCCACCTGCCAGGCTAGTGGGAAGACAGGGAAACAGCTTAAGGCTCCCCTGCTCCCACTTCCGGTCGTTGGCACCCCCTTTGAAAGCGTGGGCATCAACATTGTTGGTCCCTCGGACCCTAAAACTGCCTTGGGCAACAGGTTTATCCTGGTTTTGGTAGACCATGCCACCCGCTATCCAGAGGCAATCCCTCTGAGAACAGTGACTGCACCAGTGGTGACCAGAGCCGTGTTGGGAATATTTACCCATGTGGGATTCCCTAAGGAGGTTGTGTCTGACAGGGGCACAAACTTCATGTCTGCGTACATGAAGTCCATGTGCGATGAGTGTGGGGTAACCTACCGGTTTACCACCCCTTATCATCCTCAATCCAATGGACTTGTTGAGAGATTCCGCAAGACCCTGAAGGGCATGATTAATGGCGTGACTGAAGCCATGAGGCGTAAGTAGGACATCCTCTTACCATGCCTGCTGTTTGCTTACAGAGAGGTGCCCCAGTAAGGGGTGGGGTTCAGCCCCTTTGAGCTTCTCTATGGTCACCCTGTCAGGGGACCTCTAAGCATTGTTAAAGAGGGCTGGGAGAAAGCACCCAAGACACCTCCCCAGGATGTGGTCAGCTACATGCTGGCCCTACGCAACCAAACCCAATGCTTCTGGAAGCAGGCCAAGAGTAACCTCAAGGCCAGTCAAGAGGTGATGAAGGAGTGGTATGACCGGAAGACCACTCTGGTTGAGTTCTCACCTGGAGAAAAGGTTTGGGTGATGGAGCCAGTAGAGCCCAGGGCTCTCCAGGACTGCTGGACTGGCCCCTTTGAGATCAAGGAGCGTAAAGGGGAGGCCACTTACCTAGTGGACCTCAAGACCCCTAGGCACCCCCTGAGGGTCCTCCATCACAACCGGCTCAAACTTCACTTTGAGAGGTCTGAGATCAGTATGCTCCTGGTCACAGATGAGGGCATGGAAGAGGAGAGTGAACCTCTTCCCAACCTCTTCTCTGCCAAAGAAGGTGATGGGTCAGTGGAGGGTGTCATTCTCTCTGACTCCCTGACTCTGAATCAGAGAGGAGACTACTAAGAGCTGTTGGAGCAGTTCTCTTCCCTGTTCTCCCTTCCTCCTGGACTGACCACTTATGTGTTCATGGCATTGACACAGGAGACAGTCCCCCTGTAAAGAACAACATTTACAGGTTATCGGATAAGGTGGAGGCCAGCATCAAGGAGGAGGTCTCCAAGATGTTGACTTTAAGGGTTATTGAGAAATCCAGTAGTCCCTGGGCCAGCCCTGTGGAGCTGGTCCATAAGGCTACTGCCCCGGTGCGAAGCCAGAACTCAGGTTCTGTGTGGACTACCGGGGTCTCGACTCAGTCACATGGACTGATGCTCACCCCATGCCCGAGCTGATGAGCTCATTGACAGACTAGGCACTGCCAAGTTCCTGAGTACGTGTGATCTTACTTCAGGGTACTGGCAGATCGCCCTGACTGAGGTGGCTAAAGAGAGATCAGCATTTTCCACACCTGATGGCCATTACCAGTTCCAGGTGATGCCATTTGGGTTGAAAAATGCCCCCACTACCTTCCAATGGTTGGTTAACGGGGTCCTAGCTGGCAAGGATTCCTACTGTGCAGCCTACCTGGACGACATAGCTGTCTACAGTTCCAGCTGGGAGGAACACCTGCTCCACCTCAAGGAGGTGCTTCAGGCTCTGCACCAGGCAGGCCTGACCATCAGGGCTAGTAAGTGCCAGATTGGGCAGGGTTTCGTGGTGTACTTGGGACACCTAGTAGGTGGTGGAAAGGTGCAGCCACTCCAGGCCAAGATTGAAACTATCAAGGCGTGGCAACCACCTAGAACACAGACAGAGGTGAGAGCCTTTTTAGGCCTCACTGGAAACTACCGTAGGTTCGTCAAGGGCTATGGTGCCATTGTGCCACCCTTGACAGAACTCACTTCAAAGAAACAACCTAGGTTGGTAAATTGGACAGAAGCTTCTCAGAAAGCCTTTGATTCTCTGAAGGAAGCCATGTGCACGGCCCCTGTGCTCTAGGCCCTTGACTACTCCCAGGAATTTATTGTGCAGACAGACGCTTCAGAGCATGGCATAGGGGCTGTTCTAGCTCAGCTGAATGATGAGGGCTTAGACCAACCAGTAGCCTTTATTAGCAGAATGCTATTACCACCGGAACAGAGGTGGAGTGCTATTGAAAGAGAAACATTTGCTGTGGTCTGGGCACTGAAGAAGCTGAGACCATACCTGGTTGGGACTCACTTCCGGGTTCAGAGAGACCATAGGCCCCTCAGATGGCTCATGCAGATGAGGGGTGAGAATCCAAACCTCTTGCAGTGGTCCATTTCCCTACAGGGGATGGAATTTACGGTGGAGCATTGTTGGACCTGGCTTTTTGACAGGGACATCCCCAAACTTTCTGCCTCCTTCCTCCTATTTTTTCTGACCTGTTGTTGTTGGCTTTTGACCTCTGGGCACTTTACCACTGCTAACCAGTGCTAAAGTGCATATGCTCTCTGTGTAAATTGTACTACTGATTGGTTTATCCATGATTGACTATTTAATTTACTTGTAAGTCCCTGGTAGAGTGCACTACATGTGCCTAGGGCAGGTAGATTAAACGCTACTAGTGGGCCTGCAGCACTAGTTGTGCCACCCACCTCAGTAGCCCCTTACCCTTGTCTCAGGCCTGCCATTGCAAGGCCTGTGTGTGCAGTTTCACTGCCACTTCGACTTGGCATTTAAAGGTATTTGCCAAGCCTAGAACTCCCCTTTTTCTATACATAAGTCACCCCTAATGTGTGCCCTAGGTAACCCCTAGAGCAGGGTGCTGTGTGGGTAAAAGGCAGGACATGTACTTGTGTGGTTATATGTCCTGGTAATGTAAAACTCCTAAATTCGTTTTCACACTACTGTGAGGCCTGCTCCCTTCATAGGCTAACATTGGGGCTGCTCTCATACATTGTTGAAGTGGCAGCTGCTGATCTGAAAGGAGCAGGAAGGTCATATTTAGTATGGCCAGAATGGTAATATAAAATCCTGCTGACTGGTGAAGTCGGATTTAATATTACTATTCTAGAAATGCCACTTTTAGAAAGTGAGCATTTCTTTGCACTAAAATCTTGTTGTGCCCTTCAATCCACGTCTGGCTAGGTTTAGTTGACAGCTCCTTGTGCATTCACTCAGACACACCCCAAACACAGGGTACTCAGCCTCACTTGCATACATCTGCATTTTGAATGGGTCTTCCTGGGCTGGGAGGGTGGAGGGCCTGCCCTCACACAAAGGACTGCCACACCCCCTACTGGGACTCTGGCAGACAGGATTGAGCTGAAAGGGGGCTTGGTGCATTTCTTAGAGACTCTTTGAAGTCACCCCCACTTCAAAGGCACAACTTAGTATAAAACAGGGCCTATGCCCTACCTCATCAGACACTTGCTGGAGAAGAAACCTGAACCAGAAACTACATCCTGCCAAGAAGAACTGCCTGGCTGCTCAAAGGACTCACCTGTCTGCTTTTCTACAAAGGACTGCTGCCTTGCTGTTGGCCTGCTGCCTTGCTGAACTCTTGCCTGGCTGTAAAAGTGCTCTCCAAGGGCTTGGATAGAGCTTGCCTCCTGTTCCCTGAAGTCTCAGGACCAAAAAGACTTCACTCTTCCTCTTGGACGCTCCGTGCGCCGAACTTTTCGACGCACAGCTTGTTCCGCGGCAAGAAAAACGCCGCACACCGACGCTGATCAACGCGACGCCTTCGGGACGACCGAAACTTTGACGCACGGCCTCGCAAGGACAACGCCGCCCGACTTCCCGGGAGAAATCGACGCAACGCCTGCCATGAGATCAAAACTTTGACGCACGGCCTCGCAAGGACAACGCCGCCCGACTCCGCAGGAGAAATCGACGCGACGCCTGCTGTGAGATCAAAACTTTGACGCACGGCCTCGCAAGGACAACGCTGCCCGACTCCGCAGGAGAAATCGACGCGACGCCTGCCGTGAGATCGAAACTTCGACGCGCAGCCCCGCAGAACGACGCGCAGCCGGAAAACAAGCAGGAAAATCCACGCACAGACCTGGGACATCTGGTAATCCCTGCGATCCACAGAAAAAGACTGTCCGCGCGCCGAAAAACAACGCCCGACTTCCCCGCGTGGAAAATAACGACGCAAGTCCGTGTGTGCTGGGGAGAAATCGACGCACACACCCTTTTTCCACGCACCTCTTCCTTTGTGGCCCTCTGAGGAGATTTTCCACCAGAAACCAGGTACTTTGTGTTTGAAAGAGACTCTGTTTACTTTCTAAAGACTTAAGACGCTTTATATCACTTTTCAGTGATATCTTTACAAATTCATATTGCAACTTTGATCGTTTTGACCTGAAGATACCCAGATAAATATTATATATTTTTCTAAACACTGTGTGGTGTATTTTTGTGGTGTTATGCTATGGTGTTGTATGATTTATTTACTTTACACATTGCCTTCTAAGTTAAGCCTGACTGCTCGTGCCAAGCTACCGGAGGGTGAGCACAGGCTGATTTTGGATTGTGTGTGAATTACCCTGACTAGAGGGAGGGTTCTTGCTTGGACAGAGGGCAACCTGACTGCCAACCAAAAACCCCATTTCTAACATTGGTGATCAGCGGTGAGGATAGGACTTGTGTTTGTGCAGTGACATACAATAGCTAAGTATTTCACTACCTACCCACAGTTGAAGGTCAACTTGATTTTTCATTTTTTTTGGGCTGTTGGTTCTCTGATGTCCTCCTGGATATACTATTGATATTTTGGACTTTGAATTTTGGTTTTTGCTGATAAGATCTTATCAGAATGGGATTGTGTACCTACTCATTCTTTGTTCGTACTGACCACCTCACTAAGGCTGACCTAAGGAAGCATTGCAGAAAATGGGGCCTTCCTGTAGCAAGGAGATCTACTAAGGCGGAGATGCTCCATCACTACATAGTCTGGGGGGAGGAAAGATGGGCAGAGAGAGAAGCAGCAAGAAACCAAATGACTAAGTACCCATCAGATGAGGAGGAGGACTACGCACGTGAGGAGGAAGACTACTCAGATGAGGAGGAAGACTACTCAGAGTTGGACAGTGACCCAGAAATAGATGAATGGCTCCAAGGTCAAAGGCGACAGGAGCAACAATTAGAGGAGTATCTTGCAGGGGTTGAGGCAAAAAGACTCTTAGCCCTGGAAGAAGAAAAGATTGCAGCTCAAGAGCTGGGCTGTAAAGAGCTGAAACTGGAGGCCGGAAGGGCTGAGTCCAGTTCAGATGGTGGCAGCAAAAATCTTGCATCTAGTACTGCTGAAGAAGGGCACAAGCCCAGAGATTTGGTGCCCAACTTGAAGAAGGGATTTGACACACCCCAGGCAGTTCAAGGGTATGAGGTAGTTCCCGTTATGCACAGGGTCCCTGAGAAGGATTGGGGAACTGGCACAGGGAGTCATATTCCTACTGGGGGGAGGGACACTTTACTGACTCTAGCAGAGAGTGACAGAGAAAAGGGTTCCCCCCTGGTGGACGTCCTGGATATAGAGTGTAGAGACATCCCAGAAGAGTATGGGTTGAGTGTCTGGGACAGACAGATACTGTCTCACCAGTCTCAGGAGGGTGCAGTAGAGTGCTTTTCCAAGGTTGAGTTACTGGGTGGTTGGGTGAAGGGTACTGTGGTTAATACATGTGAAGGGCAGAGTGATGTAATTGCTGGAGAGCATATGTTTGGTCCTTATTTTCCAGAGCTACGCCAACACCAGGTGGAGTGTGAGTTCTCTGACCCCAGGGAACTTACAATGGAGGCAGACTTCTGGGTGAGTACCAGAGAGTCTGAAGAGGCATTTGGGGGTGCTCCTGAAGGGAGTGGTCTAGGTGGTTCCCAACCGAGTGTGGTGGGAAAGGATTGTAGTGTCCCAGGTAGGTCCCAGGTCCTAGAGGGTTCCATGAGGGAACACCAGGAGGGAAGCCTAGCCTGTACTGTAGGGCCACCTTTTGAGGGAAGCCCCGCAGTGTCAGAAGAACTTGGGGGGGTGACTGTAGCCAGCATCCCAACAGTTCTGGTGTCTGGCAGTACCCCTCCTAGTGAGGGGGTGCAGAAGTCCAGACATAGGGTTGAGAGGGGGTTGCAGACCCCGGTGGAGGACCTTGAGAGTCAGGGGACAGCTCTGAGAGCAGAGCCCCCCAGGAATGACCCAGGTGAAACCGTTTCTGGTTTGGGGGAAACCCAGACTCTGCCGGATGGGCAGAGGTCGGGAGACCTGCGCCAACCAGACTCTTGTGTGGCCCTTGGGGACTGTGTGTCCCTTGTGGGGGGTGAGAGTGCCCCCCAGGAAGTCCTGGCATGCCATGCAAAGATTCAACCTCAGGGTGGTGACTCTGGGTTGGATACCCAGGTTCAGAGGTTAATCTCTGACCTGGTGGGAGGTAGATGTGCCTCCCAAGAAGTCCTGCTGTGCCAGGCAATTGTCCAACCTCAGGGTGTTGACTCTGGGTTGGATGACCAGGTTCAGAGGTTAAACTCTGACCTGGTGGGGGGTAGGTGTGCCCCCCAGAAA
The DNA here is from genome assembly GCF_031143425.1 of Pleurodeles waltl. NCBI lineage: Eukaryota > Metazoa > Chordata > Amphibia > Caudata > Salamandridae > Pleurodeles > Pleurodeles waltl. The sequence goes on along the minus strand of NC_090446.1, from coordinate 1,076,059,462 downwards.
GTCCTGGCGTGCCAGGCAATTGCCCAACCTCAGGGTGGTGACCCTGGGTTGGGGAACCAGGCTCAGAGGTTAAACTCTGACCTGGTGGGAGGTAGGTGTGCCTCCCTGGAAGTCCTGGCCTGCCAGGCAATGGTTCAACCTCAGGGTGGTGACTCTGGGTTGGCTAACCAGGTTCAGGGGACAAACTCTGACCTGTTGGGGGGTAGGTGTGCCCCCCAGAAAGTCCTGGTGTACCAGGCAGTGGTCCAACCTCAGAGTACTGACTCTGGGTTGGATAACCGGGTTCAGAGGTTAAACTCTGACCTGGTGGGGGGTAGGTGTGCCCCCCAGAAAGTCCTGGCGTGCCAGGCAATTGTTCAACCTCAGGGTGGTGACCCTGGGTTGGGGAACCAGGTTCAGAGGTTAACCTCTGACCTGGTGGGGGGTAGATGTGCCATCCCAGAAGTCCTGCTGTGCCAGGCAATTGTCCAACCTCAGGGTGTTGACTCTGAGTTGAATGGCCAAGTTCAGAGGTTAAACTCTGACCTGGTGGAGGGTCAGTGTGCCCTCCAGGAAGTCCTGACGTGCCAGGCAATTGTTCAACTTCAGGGTGGTGACTCTGAGTTGAATGGTCAGGTGCAGAGGTTAAACTCTGACCTGGTGGGGGGTAGGTGTGCCTCCCAGAAAGTCCTGGTTTGCCAAGCAGGGATCCAGTCTGAGGGTACAGACCCTGGGCTGGAAGACCAGGTTCAGGGTGTCCCCCCGGACCTGGAGGGAGGGGCTACTGATAACAGTGCCCCTACCATGTTGTCTTCTGAGGAGGCCACTCCTAGTTGGAGGGTGCTGGACCCCAGAAGGGAGGGCAGGGGGAGGGAAGCCTCACCCCGGGCCCTAGTCCAACCTGAAGGTACAGACCCCAGGTTGGAGGGCCAGTTACAGGTTAACAGCCCTGCACTGGTGGAGGAATGGTACAGGGCGACTTCTGTAAGAACCCTGACCATGTTGAACTCTGGGGGTACCGCTCCAGGAGGGAGGGTACAGAGCCCCAGAGGGGAGGACCAGGTTCAGGCTGTCATCCCTGACCTGGTGGAAGGGAGAATGGTTAAAGGGTGCCCAGCACCTGGGGCTACCGCCCCCCACTCTCCACAGCCACAGTGGTTGGAGAGCTTTGAGAGGCCTGGGGCCTGGCTCTCATCCCTGACAGCTGTCAGTAATCACTGTGGCTTGCTGTCCGGGTGGACAGAGTTATCACTGGGGAGGGGACAAGTGTCACACCCCAGGGGTAGAGTGGGCAACACCACTGTGTTGGTCATGGTGGTACTATCCGGCTCCTGGGATACATCTGTGAGCAAAGTAAGGTTAGGTGCTGCACAGATGGGATCCGCAGGTAAGGAGAAAGGTTCCCCATGGGTTGGCTTAGTGGACCCTGAGAGTATGGACAGAGTGATCCAATTGGAGTCAGGAAGGCGAAGAACTGGAGCATGCCCCTGCTGTTGTGGGCCTGGGTCCTTGTTCTTTCGCCTCAAACAGGGAAGTACATCAGGATAGTGATTGTTCTCCCCTGGCTTTAGGCTGGTAGGGGGTCATGTTGGACCTGGCTTTTTGACAGGGACATCCCCAAACTTTCTGCCTCCTTCCTCCTATTTTTTCTGACCTGTTGTTGTTGGCTTTTGACCTCTGGGCACTTTACCACTGCTAACCAGTGCTAAAGTGCAATGCTCTCTGTGTAAATTGTACTACTGATTGGTTTATCCATGATTGACTATTTAATTTACTTGTAAGTCCCTCGTAGAGTGCACTACATGTGCCTAGGGCAGGTAGATTAAACGCTACTAGTGGGCCTGCAGCACTAGTTGTGCCACCCACCTCAGTAGCCCCTTAACCTTGTCTCAGGCCTGCCATTGCAAGGCCTGTGTGTGCAGTTTCACTGCCACTTCGACTTGGCATTTAAAGGTATTTGCCAAGCCTAGAACTCCCCTTTTTCTATACATAAGTCACCCCTAATGTGTGCCCTAGGTAACCCCTAGAGCAGGGTGCTGTGTGGGTAAAAGGCAGGACATGTACTTGTGTGGTTATATGTCCTGGTAGTGTAAAACTCCTAAATTTGTTTTCACACTACTGTGAGGCCTGCCCCCTTCATAGGCTAACATTGGGGCTGCTCTCATACATTGTTGAAGTGGCAGCTGCTGATCTGAAAGGAGCAGGAAGGTCATATTTAGTATGGCCAGAATGGTAATATAAAATCCTGCTGACTGGTGAAGTCGGATTTAATATTACTATTCTAGAAATGCCACTTTTAGAAAGTGAGCATTTCTTTGCACTAAAATCTTGTTGTGCCCTTCAATCCACGTCTGGCTAGGTTTAGTTGACAGCTCCTTGTGCATTCACTCAGACACACCCCAAACACAGGGTACTCAGCCTCACTTGCATACATCTGCATTTTGAATGGGTCTTCCTGGGCTGGGAGGGTGGAGGGCCTGCCCTCACACAAAGGACTGCCACACCCCCTACTGGGACTCTGGCAGACAGGATTGAGCTGAAAGGGGGCTTGGTGCATTTCTTAGAGACTCTTTGAAGTCACCCCCACTTCAAAGGCACAACTTAGTATAAAACAGGGCCTATGACCTACCTCATCAGACACTTGCTGGAGAAGAAACCTGAACCAGAAACTACATCCTGCCAAGAAGAACTGCCTGGCTGCTCAAAGGACTCACCTGTCTGCTTTTCTACAAAGGACTGCTGCCTTGCTGTTGGCCTGCTGCCTTGCTGAACTCTTGCCTGGCTATAAAAGTGCTCTCCAAGGGCTTGGATAGAGCTTGCCTCCTGTTCCCTGAAGTATCAGGACCAAAAAGACTTCACTCTTCCTCTTGGACGCTCCGTGCGCCGAACTTTTCGACGCACAGCTTGTTCCGCGGCAAGAAAAACGCCGCACACCGACGCTGATCAACGCGACGCCTTCGGGACGACCGAAACTTTGACGCACGGCCTCGCAAGGACAACGCCGCCCGACTTCCCGGGAGAAATCGACGCGACGCCTGCCGTGAGATCAAAACTTTGACGCACGGCCTCGCAAGGACAACGCCGCCCGACTCCGCAGGAGAAATCGACGCGACGCCTGCTGTGAGATCAAAACTTTGACGCACGGCCTCGCAAGGACAACGCCGCCCGACTCCGCAGGAGAAATCGACGCAACGCCTGCCGTGAGATCGAAACTTCGACGCGCAGCCCTGCAGAACGACGCGCAGCCGGAAAACAAGCAGGAAAATCCACGCACAGACCTGGGACATCTGGTAATCCCCGCGATCCACAGAAAGAGACTGTCCGCGCGCTGAAAAACGACGCCCGACTTCCCCGCGTGGAAAATAACGACGCAAGTCCGTGTGTGCTGGGGAGAAATCGACGCACACACCCTTTTTCCACGCACCTCTTCCTTTGTGGCCCTCTGAGGAGATTTTCCACCAGAAACCAGGTACTTTGTGTTTGAAAGAGACTCTGTTTACTTTCTAAAGACTTAAGACGCTTTATATCACTTTTCAGTGATATCTTTACAAATTCATATTGCAACTTTGATCGTTTTGACCTGAAGATACCCAGATAAATATTATATATTTTTCTAAACACTGTGTGGTGTATTTTTGTGGTGTTATGCTATGGTGTTGTATGATTTATTGCACAAATACTTTACACATTGCCTTCTAAGTTAAGCCTGACTGCTCGTGCCAAGCTACCGGAGGGTGAGCACAGGCTGATTTTGGATTGTGTGTGAATTACCCTGACTAGAGGGAGGGTTCTTGCTTGGACAGAGGGCAACCTGACTGCCAACCAAAAACCCCATTTCTAACAAGCATCGTCCGGGAAATTACCACGCCAACACTGATGGTCTCTCCAGATACTTCCGCCATAGCGATGAGAGCTCCCAGGAGGTTGGGTAGCTCTCCTCACTTTCAGCTGGGGGGGACACATGTTAGACCTGACAGCCTTAGGGTGGTCACCCCTAACTTTTTGCTTGCCTCCCTCCACTTTTTGGACACTGTTTTTGCTGGTTTTTAGACTCTGCGCACGTTACCACTGCTAACCAGAGCTAAAGTGCATATGCTCTCTCCCTTTAAACATGGTAACATTGTATCATACCCAATTGGACTATTTAATTTACTTATAAGTCCTTAGTAGAAGGCACTATATGTGCCCAGGGCTTGTAGATTAAATGCTACTAGTGGGCCTACAGCACTGATTGTGCCACCCTCTTAAGTAGCCCCTTAAGCTTGTCTGAGGCCTGCCATTGCAAGGCCTGTGTGTGCAGTTTCACTGGCAATTCGACTTGGCATTTAAAAGTACTTGCCAAGCCTAAAACTCACCTTTTTCTACTTATAAGTCACCCCTAAGGGAAGGGGTGCCCTAGGTAACCCCAAGGGCAAGGTACTGTGTGGGTAAAAGGAAGGACATGTACCTGCGTAGTCTACATGTCCTGGTAGTGTAAAACCCCTAAATTCGTTTTTACACTACTGTGAGGCCTGCTCCCTTCATAGGCTAACATTGGGGCTCCCCTCATACATTGTTGGAGTGGTAGCTGCTGATCTGAAAGGAGTAGGAAGGTCATATTTAGTGTGGCCAGAATGGTAATACAAAATCCTGCTGACTGGTGAAGTTGGATTTAATATTACTATTTTAGAAATGCCACTTTTAGAAAGTGAGCATTTCTCTGCACTTAAATCTATTTGTGCCTTACAAACCACGTCTGGCTGGGTTTAGTTGACAGCTCCATGTGCATTCACTCAGACACACCCCAAACACAGAATACTCAGCCTCACTTGCGTACATCTGCATTTTTGAATGGGTCTTCCTGGGCTGGGAGGGTGGAGGGCCTGCTCTCATACAAAGGACTGCCACACCCCCTACTGGGACCCTGGCACACAGGATGGAACTGAAAGGGGACCTGGTGCACTTCTAAGCCACTCTTTGAAGTCTCCCCCACTTCAAAGGCACATTTGGGTATAAAATCAGGGCCTCTGCCCTTCCACCTCAGACACTGCCTGGAGAAGAAACTTTAACCAGAACCTGCATCCTGCCAAGAAGAGCTGCCTGGCTGCCCAAAGGACTCACCTGACTGCTTTCTGTGAAGGACTGCTGCCTTGCTGTTGCCCTGCTGCCTTGCTGCTCCCTGGCTGTGGTGAAGAAGTGCTCTCCAAGGGCCTGGATAGAGCTTGCCTCCTGTTCCCTGAAGTCTCAGGACCAAAAAGACTTCTCTCTTGCAACTGGACTCCTTTTGCGACGTAAATTCGATGCACAGCTTGCCAAAAACGATGCACAGCCTGTCCCACAGTGAAAAATTCACTGCACGCCGAACCGGAACGACGCCGCTCGACTTCACAAGGAAAAGATTGATACGCCGTCTGCGGTGCAACCGGAACTTAGACCCACGGCCCACCAGTTCAACGCACAGTCAACCTGGGATGACGCAGCCCGACTTCCAGAGGAGAAACCGATGCAGCGCCTGCTGTATGGGAGAAATGTCCCTGCACCGCCCACCGGAACGACGCAGAGCTTGTCACAACCCCAGGATTCCACCCTCAGACCCCAGGGCATCTGAAAACCCAGCAACCCGAAGAGGATCCACGTCCGAGTGCCGGAAATCGACTCACAGCCGTCTTTGCGTGGAAACGAAACGACGCATCGACCATGTGCGGCCCGAGAAATCGACACACACCCCTTTGTTTCTTCACTTCTCCTCCTCTGTGGCCCTTTGTGGAGATTTTTCAAGTGAACTAGGTACTTTGTGCTTGAAAGAGACTTTGTTTACTTTTAAAAGGCGTAAGACACTTTACATCACTTTTCAGTGGTATCCTTACATTTTCTTATTGCATCTTTGATCGTTTTGACCTGCGAATATCCAGTTAAATATTATATATTTTTCTAAACACTGTGTGGTGTATTTTTGTGGTGCTATATTGTGTTATTGTGTGATTTATTGCACAAATACTTTACACATTGCCTTCTAAGTTAAGCCTGGCTGCTCAGTGCCAAGCTACCAGTGGGTGGGCACAGGAGTGAGGGTCCTTGCTTGGACAGGGGGTAACTTGACTACCAACCAAAGACCCCATTTCGAGCAACAGACATTGCTGTCAAGAATGTATGCAATGCATCTCTTCTCCTTAAGAAACTCTAAACTGAAAGTTGCTCTGCCTTCAATGTGCAGTGCATAGAAGTAGGTGTTAGGCTCCCCTGTCTATCAGTCCTGAGGAAGACCCGTGTGGAGCCGATATTTGGCCCAAGAGCGTGAGGGGGTCAAAAAGTCGAAGGTGTTGCTCTAGGCTGCATTTGGTTTATTTTTGAAGAGGACCGAACTGTGGATACAATTCTGTTTGATGAAATAATATTGTGATTCAATGTGGTTGAAGGATTAACCAACAGGCTATTTTATAGTTTTTTAAGAGAATTCCGTCTGGAATGGGTTGATGGGAAATCTATTACTTTTCATTCTTTTCTAAATCACGAGCACTTTATCTCATTTGCACTTGGTTCTATTCTAATTTTCTTTTGCTGTGATATGATGGGGGACTTTAAAAATTGTATTTATATGAAAGAAATATACATTCGGTATTTGTAATAAATAATGTTTTTGGAATAAGTGAAAGGTAATGGTGCATGTGTATATATAAGGAGTGAGGGGATTGGAGTTATATTTTTTGCCCCTAAGGGTCTTATTTGTTTTTGTAATTAGGTTCTATATAACATTTTAATTTTATTCCTGTTATTTATAACATGTCTTCTTGCTGTTTTAATAATATTTTGTGTAGTTGTTTTAAATGTACTAAAAAACAGGTTGTTGTAGTAATGAATATTTCTTACTAAAAGGTGTGCATTTGTCTTAGTGCAGTGGGTGTGTCATACTGTGAAAAACTAAAAACAAATTGTTACTGTTACCACTGTGCCCCTGATCACTTCATAGGGATTGTTAGTAACCCAAACACAATACCTCTATTTCAATAACAAATTGAGTAGTGCTTTACAAGGCTACAATACCTGTCTTTCTCATTCATTGTTGGTGTATTGAACCAAGTTTACCCTTGTCATCCATGAGTGGGAAAGCACACTATGTAGGACTATGCCAGAGTCCTAGTTTATGCAACTGCTGGTGCCAAATGTGGAACCAGTATCTTACAGTTAAGCCGTGATTTGTTTTTTCACTTTTCACATACAGATGAACCATTGTTACATCATTAGAGAGACATCAATAGTAATCATGGTCACCTTCTACTGGGGATAAGGGAGTACCTATTTTGGGTTTATCAAGCTTGACTCATAAAAGATTATTCCTCAATCTGTGGATTTCTTTATTCTTTGATTCCAGTTTTCAATTGAATCCATTCATAGTGGCACCTATTTTGATAGAGTCCAATTACAGGAAAGCAGTTATTCAGCATCTCAAATCTCAAGTGGGAGATAGTTACTTTTGTAACAGCTGCACATGCAGCGTATGCCAGACACTTTACTCATGAGTGCAGATTGAGCCTGTTGATGCTGCCTGAGGACCGTTTTGTGCCTATACAGCAGTAGGCCCGCCAGCAGGGTACCAAGATTTGGAAACTTATTTAACTTGCCAGAAATACTAGAACTGGTTTCCTTGACAATTGCCACATATGCACAGAAATGTCTGTTTGGGGCCCCTGAGCAGTGGTTGGGCTACATAGCCAATTTTGGTTGGCTATACTCCTGTTCCTCATCTTGCCAACTTAACATTTCCTGAGGTGATAGGGTTGTTAAATTACACAATCACCTTATACAGGAGACTTGTACACTTTTTACCATGTTATTGAGCTCCAGACCTACTGTTGCAGCAGGGCCTGCTGCTCCAGCACAGGTACAGACTAACATAGGAAAAGCGCCCACGAATGTATGGAAACTGATTCCTGTATTGATCATAAGAACAAACAATTGAAAGCAGTGTATCCATTCATTAGCCCCCAAGACAAACAGATAATACTGACCTTGTATCTCCCTATTGGATTGGTGCCTCCCGTACAGGAGTGTAACACCTGGGGAAGCATCTTTGCATGCATTTACACCAGTACACCAGTACACATGGTACGCCTTTATTGCCAGTTCTCACTGATCTGCTTATACAGGTTCAGAATGAGCATAGTGTCACACCATAGTAACTAGGTTGAGGAAGTTATCAAACAATAAGGACCATTCTTCCAAATGGGGTTTATTATTGAGCCTAACCTCTCATTCATTTCACCAGTTTAATTCTTCCAAAAATTAGAATAGATACCTCACCCACTAAATAGTGGCATGCTTCATCATCGGCTGTCTATCCACAACCCAGTAAGATGTGTAGGATGATATTTCTGGGGCCAACTCAACCAATAACTTTTGGGAGTATTATATAAAATGTCAACTGGACAATAGTAGGGATCCAGATCAATACCTATTTGTATACCCCAATCATTTTTCTTTATTATAGGGTATCAAAGGTACAGATAAAACCTATGAGTCAACAATGCTCTGTGGAAACATTAATTCAAAGCCAACATGTTTCGGCCCTCTCTAAGAGCCGAATCGGGTCTATGGCCCTTTGTAAGCGCCAATAACCACTTTCCCTGCTTTGCACATTAAAGTGTCATTCATATGTGTGAGGCCTATTGCTCTCACCTGATTTTAAGACACCTTCACTTTTTTAAATACCTGGAATTTAATTAAAAAAGGCCACACGCCCCCTTCCCTAAAATCATTATTTTCAGCTGCGAGGGATAGGGCCCCCAAGCCATGAGTAGGGGGCCCATCTCACCTATAATTAGACTTTGATCCCAGAGATAGGGTCCCAGAGGCCCATTTGGGCTCACGTATGTGGGTCACACACCCCCAACCCCTGATATAAATATGTTTGGCCCCAAGAGATATGGTCCCTTGGGCCTTTTATGGTGTGGAGCACATACTTCTCTCCTCTATAATTACTGTATGGCCCTAGGGCTTGATTCCTTAGGGCTCAGTTCACTTCAGGGTGGGAGGCAGTGTGCCCCCTTACCTAATATTCATGTTTTTGGACAATGGGAATGGTATCCCCTAGGGCCAATTGTAGCTTGGAGAGGGGCGGACATGACCCCCTACCCAGGAAGGGAGCTGGCTGCTTATGTGAGGTCATTTGCAGGGCCTAGCGTAGGCCATGCCCTGTGGACAACTGCACAGTGCACATGGCCAAAGGCTGTGAGCAGCATGGGCTTGCTTGCCTGAGAGGGGTTTGACTCTGGCCTGACCACAGCCCAGTTCTGGTGGCCAAACCTCCGCCATCTTGCATGACCAAAGATCATGCGCTAGGGAGTTGACTTTATATATGGTAACATAATATGACTTCATGTATGGAAAAGCCCACAAAATTAACATAATATGACTTCATGTATGGAAAAGCCCAAAAAATTAACTGAAAAACAACAGTTAAAATGAGGTTAAGGTTAGGAATTGAATATAAATTTTAATTTACATTAAAAAGAATAATACCAGAATCTCCCTGACAAAAATTAAGGTCAAAGTGATGTTAAAGTCAGGTGAAAATGTCAGTGACAACGTTAAATTTTGAACTAAAAAAACAGAGAAATTCACCAGTTATAGTTAGCAGATATATTCCATTCTGTATATGGAATTTGCAGAACTTTGACTCCTATAACATGGACCTCCGAGCAAAGTCTGCAAGTCACTGTGTGGTGGAATGTTTTCATGCACGCAGCTCCAGAACAGTAAGTTGCCATGCAAGATTTGGCATCCCCAGTTTGATTTCCGGTCACTAGCAGAACACCTGGGAACTTTTTTCTGGCACAGGCGGTCGCAAACGATTAGGGTCAGAAGGCTGCTGCTTGAGAAAATCTACTTGAGCGGCAACAAAACAACTTGGCCAGCTGCTCCCTTTGGCACACCACGTGGTGACATTCATGTGGATTTTTCAGCCAGGAATGCACTACCCGCACTAAATGACAGCATGAACTGTGCAACATGCCTATTTCTGCCCATAAAACTCAAAGGAATCTTGAGAGTTTTTATGTAACTCCAAGGAATTCCACAGATATAAATTCTGCGAGTTCCAATTTTCAAACCTACGTCACTCATGACATGTTCAATGACATCATTTCTGACATCACTGATAACACCTCAAATTACATGATTGATGGCATCACTGATGAAATCACCCAATGACTGTGTCAGTTTGTTTTATACTTTGCATTATGGTAGATAAATATCATCCTAGTTTTTTACCTAATTTTGTACAACCTGCGCTTATGGGTTTGTGTGTTTACAAAATCTTTATGTTCCTAAATGGGCATAGGTGTGTAGAGGTGCTGAGCATGTTGCAAATGTCTGATTATAGGATTAACACTGTGTGCAGATAATGGTTGATGCATTGCACAAAAGTTTTTTGGTCGTAAAAAAAAAGGGAAATGACTGTGTGTAGTATATATTAAGTATTGGAAGCACCCTCAAGTATTTTATGGGAGTATGATAATTTTTATATAGGACAGACAACTGTGTGAACAAGGTGCTTACCCATGTACATGTGCTTCCTAGGCTGCCAAAGATGATCTATGTATATTGTTTTCAGCAAGCTCTAAAGGGTGTGAGTGGGTAACATGACCTTTAGCACCTTCAGGCCTTAGAAGTTTACAATGGCTGGTCTCTCTTTGGACAAGTTTTGCATAGAGTGAGCATTGTTCTTAGTAGATACAGTTTAATAATCTGTGGTGTATGGGAGTTTGGCTGTCTGCAAATAGTGTGTACAGTTTAAAGTCTCTGCATAGAGTACACATTGTTTATAGCACCCACTTTTTTACTTATGTCTTCTTTTCTCATAAGAGGTTCGCTAACTGTGAAGGGTTTGATACAGGCTAAAGGCTATCTGTAGTATAGCATTACTTATGTAACAGGGCTAGAGTTTCTGGAGGAAGATGGTTTTCTCTGAACAGTTGTATACAGATAGAACACCGTGTGCAGTAGGGATTCTCTGAGAAAACCATACATTAAGATAATCTTAAAGCTAGGTGTGATAAAAAGATCTGGTTTTGTTTAAAAAACACTGAAAAATTTACTGAAAATAACAAAGCTTAATATGGTGTTATAGTTAGCTGAATATATCAGTGGCAAAATTTACATTTTGAACACAAAAAACACAGAATATATATCCATCCTAGGGGCAGTTAAGTCCTCATTTCCATAGGAAATATATATATTTTTTCTAATAACTGTGGTGCCTTTTGACAAATCTTCATGACATTTTCCACAATAGTCTCATCCATCTCACCTCCTACCTAGAAAGTTTCAGGGGGATACAAGGCCAAGAAAAGGAAAGGGTCCAAAATGTGTCTTCCTCATGTACTTTTCCACAGGCAAATTGAACAGTGATTTCGAAAAAAACTATTCAAAGGAAGAGAACCAAATTTGTCAGAAAGCTAGATCTATAACACAAATAATGCTGTTTTTAATTTAGTTTAAATCCATTCAGTGTTTGTTTTTTTTAAATCAGGGGTTCAAAATGTATAGATACTTCAGGCGCAGTACCTTTGTAAAGGTACCACAAGGTCAAACTACACAATCTCATTTGCCGGCTGCAACCTGAAGAAGAAGTTGTAGTCACCACTTTAAGAATTTGGGGACTCAGTCCTCATGTCCTGGGAAATAAAACAAAGCATATAAGGGAGCATGATAGGGGTACCCTGACCGCTGTGGCCTTGTGTGGTGTCCGACAGGTAAATGACAAATTGATTTTAGTGAATTTAGGTGCCGAAGTACTGAAAAGTTTGGACTAGTGATTCTGGTCGGTATCTCACACCTAAATCTGCCTGTTATGACTAATGACTTAGGGCCTGATTTAGAGTTTAGCAGATGGGTTACTTATATCCCATCCACCATATTACGATTTCCATAGGCTATTATGGAATCCTAATACAGAGGATGAGATATCTGTCATGTTTGTGATGGAGTAACCCCCTCCCTTATACTCTAACTCAGGTCCTCAAACTCTACGGAATGGGAATTAGCTAGGAGGACCTGTTAAAGTACTTAAGTACATAATGAGTTATTCATGGGTGTTTAACTGGACAGGTCAATGAAACTAAATTAAATGAAATATGATTGAAATGTAGGGCACTTAGGTTTTGGCACCTAAAATGGAAATAAAATGATGAGATTTGTTGGGAGTATGCAAAAGTATAACAAATATTAATCAGAAATTAGAGGCATCAGGTGGCCTGATAATGTATTAAAAATGTTATGAATCCCTTTGTCTTTGGATTCGTCAAAACCAAACCCCTGCTTTTGGGATATGCTTTGAAAAATGTAAAAAAATGTTTAGTTGACCATTTTGGCACTGTGAGCAGGCCAGTATTATGCATTTCCCATTCCATTCACATGTCTGTCGGCTGGAGCTCTTTTTTTGAAAATCCCCTGCCCAATAATTGGTGAACTGCGGCTGGTGGGCTACAACTGAGCGCTCCAGTTGGATCTTTAAATGAGGTTCTAAATACAGCATGAACTGTGCAACATGCCTATTTCTGCCCATAAAACTCAAAGGAATCTTGAGAGTTTTTATGTAACTCCAAGGAATTCCACAGATATAAATTCTGCGAGTTCCAATTTTCAAACCTACGTCACTCATGACATGTTCAATGACATCATTTCTGACATCACTGATAACACCTCAAATTACATGATTGATGGCATCACTGATGAAATCACCCAATGACTGTGTCAGTTTGTTTTATACTTTGCATTATGGTAGATAAATATCATCCTAGTTTTTTACCTAATTTTGTACAACCTGCGCTTATGGGTTTGTGTGTTTACAAAATCTTTATGTTCCTAAATGGGCATAGGTGTGTAGAGGTGCTGAGCATGTTGCAAATGTCTGATTATAGGATTAACACTGTGTGCAGATAATGGTTGATGCATTGCACAAAAGTTTTTTGGTCGTAAAAAAAAAGGGAAATGACTGTGTGTAGTATATATTAAGTATTGGAAGCACCCTCAAGTATTTTATGGGAGTATGATAATTTTTATATAGGACAGACAACTGTGTGAACAAGGTGCTTACCCATGTACATGTGCTTCCTAGGCTGCCAAAGATGATCTATGTATATTGTTTTCAGCAAGCTCTAAAGGGTGTGAGTGGGTAACATGACCTTTAGCACCTTCAGGCCTTAGAAGTTTACAATGGCTGGTCTCTCTTTGGACAAGTTTTGCATAGAGTGAGCATTGTTCTTAGTAGATACAGTTTAATAATCTGTGGTGTATGGGAGTTTGGCTGTCTGCAAATAGTGTGTACAGTTTAAAGTCTCTGCATAGAGTACACATTGTTTATAGCACCCACTTTTTTACTTATGTCTTCTTTTCTCATAAGAGGTTCGCTAACTGTGAAGGGTTTGATACAGGCTAAAGGCTATCTGTAGTATAGCATTACTTATGTAACAGGGCTAGAGTTTCTGGAGGAAGATGGTTTTCTCTGAACAGTTGTATACAGATAGAACACCGTGTGCAGTAGGGATTCTCTGAGAAAACCATACATTAAGATAATCTTAAAGCTAGGTGTGATAAAAAGATCTGGTTTTGTTTAAAAAACACTGAAAAATTTACTGAAAATAACAAAGCTTAATATGGTGTTATAGTTAGCTGAATATATCAGTGGCAAAATTTACATTTTGAACACAAAAAACACAGAATATATATCCATCCTAGGGGCAGTTAAGTCCTCATTTCCATAGGAAATATATATATTTTTTCTAATAACTGTGGTGCCTTTTGACAAATCTTCATGACATTTTCCACAATAGTCTCATCCATCTCACCTCCTACCTAGAAAGTTTCAGGGGGATACAAGGCCAAGAAAAGGAAAGGGTCCAAAATGTGTCTTCCTCATGTACTTTTCCACAGGCAAATTGAACAGTGATTTCGAAAAAAACTATTCAAAGGAAGAGAACCAAATTTGTCAGAAAGCTAGATCTATAACACAAATAATGCTGTTTTTAATTTAGTTTAAATCCATTCAGTGTTTGTTTTTTTTAAATCAGGGGTTCAAAATGTATAGATACTTCAGGCGCAGTACCTTTGTAAAGGTACCACAAGGTCAAACTACACAATCTCATTTGCCGGCTGCAACCTGAAGAAGAAGTTGTAGTCACCACTTTAAGAATTTGGGGACTCAGTCCTCATGTCCTGGGAAATAAAACAAAGCATATAAGGGAGCATGATAGGGGTACCCTGACCGCTGTGGCCTTGTGTGGTGTCCGACAGGTAAATGACAAATTGATTTTAGTGAATTTAGGTGCCGAAGTACTGAAAAGTTTGGACTAGTGATTCTGGTCGGTATCTCACACCTAAATCTGCCTGTTATGACTAATGACTTAGGGCCTGATTTAGAGTTTAGCAGATGGGTTACTTATATCCCATCCACCATATTACGATTTCCATAGGCTATTATGGAATCCTAATACAGAGGATGAGATATCTGTCATGTTTGTGATGGAGTAACCCCCTCCCTTATACTCTAACTCAGGTCCTCAAACTCTACGGAATGGGAATTAGCTAGGAGGACCTGTTAAAGTACTTAAGTACATAATGAGTTATTCATGGGTGTTTAACTGGACAGGTCAATGAAACTAAATTAAATGAAATATGATTGAAATGTAGGGCACTTAGGTTTTGGCACCTAAAATGGAAATAAAATGATGAGATTTGTTGGGAGTATGCAAAAGTATAACAAATATTAATCAGAAATTAGAGGCATCAGGTGGCCTGATAATGTATTAAAAATGTTATGAATCCCTTTGTCTTTGGATTCGTCAAAACCAAACCCCTGCTTTTGGGATATGCTTTGAAAAATGTAAAAAAATGTTTAGTTGACCATTTTGGCACTGTGAGCAGGCCAGTATTATGCATTTCCCATTCCATTCACATGTCTGTCGGCTGGAGCTCTTTTTTTGAAAATCCCCTGCCCAATAATTGGTGAACTGCGGCTGGTGGGCTACAACTGAGCGCTCCAGTTGGATCTTTAAATGAGGTTCTAAATACTTCTTGTCATTGCCTCTTCCAAAAACCTTCTACTTTTGAAAGATACTAAAGCTTTTTTGGACTCCACTTTGTACTCCTCCTTAAAAAAAATGAGTCATGGTTGAGAGAGCAGCAGCCCTTAAAACGAAAAAGATAGCGAATGAGTCATGATTTAAAACGAGTTGTGACTAATTTTGAGAAATCTCATGCTGAGAACTTTCACAATAGAAGATACCGTAAGATCACTGGGGAAATTTGAAAGTCCTCAAATTAACTAATGCATTTTAGTATTCATACTAAAACAACGGCCTGACCAAAATAATGTTGGTCTTTTTTCTTTAAATGCATGTTCCTCTTTTTATTTATACTTAGATAGCAAAGAAGAATTTACTCTTTCCTTTCATATCATTGTTATTTCTTGTTTTTGTAGTTAATACACTGTTTCATTTTCATGTTTTTTGATTATGAACGTATGTTTTTTCATAATTTTCCAATCCATCCAAGTGACACAGGACAAGTCTTGCTCTTCTGGATGTTGTTCTGACTGGGATATTTAATGTCATTACTGTAAATATGTTACATGTTGTGCGTGAACAAACCAAACTTCTCTCTAATGTGGTCCTGTATGTTTTCCAGGTGTCTTATATGTGGGATGATATCAGATGGTTAAGGCAAAGTATGTCCATATCCATGTCGTCTTCTACAGCACTTCAGGCCAGACAAAAGATGTTGGCTGCAGCAGCACAGCTACAGGTTAGTTGAACATGGTCAGTAGAATAATGCAGACGTAGCTTTATTCAGTTGCAGCTAATCTAGTGGAAATCTCAGTTGACTAGTTCTATATAGTGTTTACTGGATTAGTGTTTACTGAATCAGGGTGTTAGTGTGTGGAAATTTGAACATTCACTGCATTGCTAAGAAAATTCCCTTTAAGTAACTTTGGGTCTGATTTAGACTTCATAGTATGTTATTTACTTTATCTGGTGCAACAGATTAAAATGCCCTGTCTTCCTGATGGATTAACGGTATTCTGAATTTATAGATATCTGTTGACTCAGCGGACATCTCTTAACATGTGCAGGAACCCATGTCACCGTGATTCCTGTCAATGTATTAAAAGTTTGACTGACGTTATCCTTAACATAACAGTACTGTCTATCAAACTTTAAACATGTTTTTGTATTTTCAGAAGTCCTACAGCTGAATTTTGATTTTTGTTTTTGTTTTTTCTCTCATTTTTCCAAGGACACTAAGGTAAAATCTGAGTGACTCACTGATTTGTATGTTATCAGGGTGTGTACCTCATTCCTGGGTCATCATCTTCACGTAAAACTGATACCCTGACTTATTTTGGCACAGCTAGTTCACTAATCCAGCATATGTAATCAGGTCAAAATATGTCCATTCTAAATTCAAGGAAAATAATCTTTGTAATGATGTGACTACCATCCATGTCCTGGGTTCTTCTTACTGTCTTGGTGGTAGTATACTGATTTCTGGAGATTCAAAGACTTGGTTTCTGATTTACTGGCAATGCTGACTACATGCCCTAATTGTTTAAAGTCCCACTGAGATATAACACCAAGTCCTTTGCACTGATATTCCTTGTGTGTCTCAAGTACATGTATGCATGGTGGTTGTGTAGTAACTGTAACGTAGCAAGACTGTGGGTGGTGAGAGTATGGTTGCTAAGACTATGGCTCTGGTTTAGCATGGCACAAGATGAAGGGTGGATTGACCTTCCATAGGCAGTGAAAGTGTATTGCCTGGATTCCTATGGCTGGAGGGTGGACAACCAGACACAGAAGAGCAAGAGGATAGAGATATTGCTACCTTTAGAAATTCTATGAGGATCTTTTAGAAGGGTATTGCATATTAGTCTTTCCTGAGCACTGCCATTTAGCGAATCATGAGGGGGATAATGCATCAGCAGGGTCTGTGGTTAAAGGTGGGGAGGTTCCTAAGAAGGGCTTTTCTTTTTCCCTTCCTTGATTGTTACTTTGAGAAGGCTGAAGACAGCCAGGTGTAGAGGCTTCACAATTCAGCATGTCTATATTTTGGTTACTCCAGCTTGAATCCAGAATTATTTCTACCTTCTTTAAGAGCAACCAGAAAAATATCAGTTGAAAGGGAACCAACTCAATCGGGTTCCACTATCTTAGACCCCCTCTCTGAAAAATGATTATGCAAGTGTGCAAGTGAGACCCAAACCACCCCAGCTCTAAGTTCTTCTTGACCAAGGAAGGGAGTGCTATTCAGGGTGCTCAAAGAGATGCAGTGAGGCCAGGGGTGATGTGTACAGTTTCCCAGAGCCGAGATGCCCTGATCTGAAATCTGTGCAAGTTGCTGGAGAAGCTGTGGGTCTTCCTAGAGCAGTAGGCAGAAACCACTAGACACCACGGATTATTCTTTTTTATCATACTTGTGCATAAGAGGAGCGGCCCCTTGGATAAGGGCCACTCCCCAGGGGGCCAAACTATAATTAGGCCGACCTGCCCCCAGGGGGGCAGAAAACTCCTAGACACCAGTGATACCTATTTTGTTGTTTACATAATGTTTTTATGTATGGGGAGCGACCCCTTAGACAAGGGTCGCTCCCCTGGGAGGCAAATTGTATTTAGGCTATTTCTGCCCCCCTGAGGGGCAGATCAGCCTATTTTTGTTAGGTCAATATGCCCCTAAGGGGGGCAGAAACCTCTAGACACCATGGATTGGTGTGTGTGTGTTTTGTTTGGGGGGGCAGGCCCTTGGGCAAGGGTCGCTCTCAATGAGGGTACATTACTGTTGGCCAAGGAGGGCAGAAAGCCCACCAGATACCAGGGAAGAATTTTTTTTTCTAAATAAGAGGGGCCAAAGTTGTTCTGCCAAACAGAGAGCAGATTGGGCAATTACCCCCGATCCACACCCTGGAAGGGGGGGGGGGGGGGCAAAAAGTCTACTAGATGCCAGGGAATAAAAAAAAAAAATTGTGGGGCGGTGGCTACCAACCAGTATGGGTCTGGTTATGCCCCCTCCCAAACTGAAGGGGGTAACGGTCTTTCAGCTCTCCCTGCACATTAAAACATCTTATCCCATGGCAAGCAAGAGGACATTTGATTATTTTGGGTTTTGGTTTTACATTTGGGGCATGAGAGCTTGGTAACTCTCAAAATCGTCCCACTAGGAATGGTGAGGGCTGCACTTTTTTTTACTTTGGGTCGCTGCCATGTAGAAAAATCCACAAGACCTAGACACATCTGAAAACTAAACATCTGGTTGATTCCAGGGTGGTGTGCTTCACATGCACCCCACACCATTTTCTTACCCACAAGGCCCTGCAAACCTCCAACTTTGCTGGAAATCACACATTTTTCACATATTTTCGTGATGGGACCTTCCAGAATCTGCAGGAATCCACAAAATTCCTACCACCCAACATTGTCTTATCTATAGCAATCAAAATTCTTCCTAAAAATTTTATTTTTCAAACTGCCCTTTTTGAACTGCTTTGGTTCCCCCTCAATTTCGACATATATTTGGCTCTTCCCTGTCACAGGCACTTGGCCCACCTACACAAGTGAGGTATCATTTTTACCGGGAGACTGAGGGGAACGTTGGGTGGTAGGAAATACATCCCTGTTCAGTGATCCCACACAGAAATGTGGGAAAAATGAGATATTTTTAGCTAAATTTGAGGCATGCTGAGGATTCTGAGTAAGAAAACATTTGGGGATCCACGCAAGTCACACCTCCCTGGACCCCCTCGGGTCTCTACTATTCAGAAATTCCTGGGTTTGGTGGGTTTCCCTAGATGGCTGCTGAGCCCAGGACCAAAAACGCAGGTGCCCCCCGCAAAAACAGGTAGTTTTGTATTTGATCATTTTGATGTGTCCACGTGGTGTTTTGGGGCATTTCCTGTTGTGAGCACTAGGGCTACCCACACAAGTGAGGTACCATTTTTATCAAAAGACTTGGGGGAATGCTGGGTGGAAGGAATTTTGTGGCTCCTCTCTGATTCCACAAAATAAGAGGAAAACTTGCTTTTTTGCCACCTTTTGAGGTTTGCAAAGGATTCTGGGTAACAGAACCTGGTGAGAGCCCCACAAGTCACCGCATCTTGGATTTCCCTAGGTGTCTAGTTTTCAAAAATGCATAGGTTTGGTAGGTTTCCCTAGGTGCTGGCTGAGTTAAAGGCCAAAATCTACAGCTAGGCACTTTGCCAACAACATGTCAGATTTCAATGTAAAAATGTGATGTGTCCTTGTTGCGCTTCCTGTGGCGAGCATTAGGCCTACCCACGCAAGTGAGGTACCATTTTTATCGGGAGACTTTGGGGAACACAGAATATCAAAACAAGTTTTATTTCCCTTGTGTTAGAAATGGGGTCTTTGGTTGACAGTCAGGTTACCCCCTGTTCAAGCAAGGACCCTCACTCTAGTTAGGATAAAAGAGAATCACCCTCAGCTAACCCCTGCTTACCCCCTTGGTAGCTTGGCAGAGCAGTAGGCTTAACCTCAGAGTGCTGGGCGTAAAGTATTTGTACCAACACACACAGTAACTTAATGAAAACACTACAAAATGACACAACACCAGTTTAGAAAAATAGGAAATATTTATCTAGACAAAACAAGACCAAAACGACAAAAATCCAACATACACAAGTCAAGTTATGATTTTTTAAAGGTTTAAAATAAAAAGAGTCTTTAGGTAGTTGTAACAACACACTAGCGCTGCTAGCGTGTAAATGTACCTGGTTTGCGTCAAAAATAACCCCGCACGGGCGGTGTGCGTCGAAAATAACCCTGCACGGTTATATGCGTCGAAAACAACTCGGCACGGCGATGCGCGTCGAAAAAGCCAGCCACGCGACGGTCCGAAAGTCCCGCGGCGCAGGTTGCGATCTCTCAGCCTTCGTCAGCGATGCTGCGCGTCGTTTCTCCTGCTCCGGGCGTCGATTCTCCGGTCGCGTTTCCTGCGGCGTCGTTTCTCAGCTGCGGAGCCGGCGTCGCGTCGTTTTCTCAGCCGCGATCGGATTCGCGTCGATCTTTTCTCCGCTCGGCGCTCGGTGCGTGTATTTTTGTCCTTAGGCTGCCAGCCTCTCCTTTCAGGGTCCCAGGAACTGGAAGGGCACCACAGAGCAGAGTAGGGGTCTCTCCAGAGACTCCAGGTGCTGGCAGGAAGAAGTCTTTGCTATCCCTGAGACTTCAACAACAGGAGGCAAGCTCTACATCAAGCCCTTGGAGATTTCTTCTTCAAGATGGAAGGCACACAAAGTCCAGTCTTTGCCCTCTTACTCTGGCAGAAGCAGCACTGCAGGAAAGCTCCACAAAGCACAGTCACAGGCAGGGCAGCACGTTTTCCTCAGCTATCAGCTCTTCTCCAGGCAGAGGTTCCTCTTGGTTCCAGAAGTGTTTCTAAAGTTTGTAAGTTTGGGTGCCCTTCTTATACCCATTTTAGTCTTTGAAGTCACCTTCCTTCAAAGGGGACTCACACCTTCTTGTGAAATCCTGCCTTGCCCAGGCAAGGCCTCAGACACACACCAGGGGGTTGGAGACAGCATTGTCAGAGGCAGGCACAGTCCTTTCAGATGAGAGTGACCACTCCACCCCTCCCTCCTAGCAGAGATAGCTAATCAGGAAATGCAGATCACACCCCAGCTCCCTTTGTGTCACTGTCTGGTGTGAGGTGAAAAACAACCCAACTGTCAAACTGACCCAGACAGGGAATCCACAAACAAGGCAGAGTCACAGAATGGTTTAAGCAAGAAAATGCTCACTTTCTAAAAGTGGCATTTCCAAACTCACAATCTTAAAATCAACTTTACTAAAAGATGTATTTTTAAATTGTGAGTTCAGGGATCCCAAACTCCACATGTCCATCTACTCTCTAGGGGAATCTACACTTTAATCATATTTAAAGGTAGCCCCCATACTATCCTATGAGAGAGACAGACCTTGCAACAGTGAAAACGAAATTGGTAGTATTTCACTGTTAGGACATATAAACCACATTACTATATGTCCTACCTTATCCATACACTGCACCCTGCCCTTGGGGCTACCTAGGGCCTACCTTAGGGGTGCCTTACATGTAAGGAAAGGGAAGGTTTAGGCCTGGCAAGTGGGTACACTTGCCAAGTCGAATTTACAGTGTAAAAATACACATACAGACACTGCAGGGGCAGGTCTGAGACATGATTACAGAGCTACTTGTGTGGGTGGCACAACCAGTGCTGCAGGCCCACTAGTAGCATTTGATTTACAGGCCCTGGCACCTCTAGTGCACATTACTAGGGACTTACTAGTAATTCAAATATGCCAATCATGGATGAACCACTTACATACAATTTAAACAGGAGCACTTGCACTTTAGCACTGGTTAGCAGTGGTAAAGTGCCCAGAGTAACAAAAACAGCAAAATCAGAGTCCAGCACACATCAACAACCTGGGGAACAGAGGCAAAAAGTTAAGGGAGACCACGCCAAGGATGAAAAGTCTAACACGTGTCCCCCCCAGCTAAAAGTGGGGAGCAACTACCCAACCTCATGGGAGTTCTCATCACTAAGGCGGAAGAACCTGGACAGACCATCAGCATTGGCGTGCTCTGTACCGGGTCGATGTTCCACCGTAAAGTCCATCCCCTGTAGGGAAATGGACCACCTCAACAGTTTTGGGTTCTCACCCCTCATCTGCATTAACCATCTGAGGGGTCTGTGGTCGGTCTGAACTCGGAAGTGAGTCCCAAACAAGTAGGGTCTTAGCTTCTTCAGTGCCCAGACCACAGCAAACGCTTCACGTTCTATGGCACTCCACCTACGTTCCCTGGGTAGTAACCTCCTGCTAATGAAGGCTACGGGTTGATCTAGGCCCTCTTCATTCAGCTGTGAGAGTACTGCTCCAATACCATGCTCTGAGGCGTCTGTCTGTACAACAAACTCCGTGGAGTAGTCAGGTGCCTTCAGCACAGGTGCTGTGCACATGGCAGCCTTCAGGGCATCAAAAGCGTTCTGGCAAGCCTCTGTCCAGATCACTTTCTTGGGTTGCTTCTTAGAAGTCAACTCAGTTAAGGGGGTAACAATGGTACCATATCCCTTAACGAACCTCCGATAGTATCCGGTGAGACCTAAAAAGGCTCTCACTTCAGTCTGGGTCTTGGGAGGCTCCCAAGCCAGAATCGTGTCAATCTTAGGCTGTAGGGGTGCCACCTGGCCACTCCCCACCTGGTGTCCTAAGTACACAACAGAACCCTGCCCTATTTGGCACTTGCTCGCCTTAATAGTGAGGCCTGCCTTTTGCAGGGCCTCTAACACCCTCCAGAGGTGTTGCAGGTGTTCCTCCCATGTGGAACTAAACACAGCAATGTCATCCAGGTAGGCGGCACTGAACTCATCCAGTCCTGCCAACACCTGGTTGACCAACCTCTGAAAGGTGGCAGGGGCATTCTTCATCCCAAAGGGCATCACATTGAAGTGGAAGTGCCCATCGGGGGTAGAGAATGCTGACCTCTCCTTTGCCCCTTCAGTTAAGGCAATCTGCCAGTACCCAGATGTTAAATCGAACGTACTGAGGTACTTGGCAGCTCCTAACCGATCAATGAGCTCATCAGCTCGGGGGATGGGGTGTGCGTCAGTCTTGCTGACCGCATTGAGACCCCGGTAGTCCACACAGAACCTAAGTTCTGGAGTGGCACCAGGAGCAGCAGCCTTTGGAACCAAGACCACTGGGCTGGCCCAAGGACTGCTGGAGTGCTCAATAACCCTGAGGGCTAACATTTTGGAGACTTCCTCCTTAATGCAAGCCCTCACCCTGTCAGTCACCCTGTAAACCTTATGTTTAACAGGTGTACTGTCCCCAGTGTCCACATCATGTGTGCACAGGTGTGTGACTCCTGGGATCAGGGAAAACAGCGAGGCGAACTGTCCCAGCACGTGGCGACAGTCCCTCTGCTGTTCCTCAGTCAGGGAGGGGGAGAGGATCACTCCCTCCACAGACCCATCTTTCTCTCCTGCAGACAGGAGGTCAGGAAGAGGCTCACTCTCTTCCTCCACCCCGTCATCTGTCGCTAGGAGCATGGATAGCTCAGTTCGCTCAAAGTGTGGTTTGAGGCGGTTGACATGCAGGACCCTCAAGGGGTTCCTGGGGGATTGCAAGTCTACCAGATAGGTGACCTCGCTCTTTCTTTCCACCACCTCAAAAGGCCCAGTCCACTTATCTTGGAGAGCCCTAGGCTCCACTGGTGCCATGACCCACACTTTTTGTCCAGGCTGAAACTCAACCAGAGTGGCATTCTGGTCGTACCACCGTTTCATATCCTCCTGGCTTGCTTCCAGGTTCTCCTGAGCGAGACTCCTGAAGCGGGCAGTCTGGTTTCTTAGCGCCAGCATGTAGCTAAATACATCCTGGGGTGGTTTACTAGGAGCTTTCTCCAAAGCCTCCTTCACCAGACTGAGCGGTCCCCTCACAGGGTGGCCATAGATGAGCTCAAAGGGGCTAAAGCCAAGTCCCTTTTGAGGCACCTCCCTGTAAGCGAACAGAAGGCATGGCAAGAGGACGTCCCACTTACGCCTCAAGGGCTCTGACAGGCCCTGAATCATGCCTTTCAAGGTGCGGTTGAATCTCTCAACCAGACCATTACTTTGGGGGTGGTAAGGGGTGGTGAACTTGTAGGTTACCCCACACACCTTCCACAGAGACTTCATATAAGTGGATATGAAGTTTGTACCCCTATCAGATACTACCTCCTTGGGGAACCCCATGCGGGTAAAAACCCCCATCAAGGCACGTCCCACCACGGGGGCGGTGACCGTCCTTAGAGGAATAGCTTCTGGGTACCGTGTGGCATGGTCCACCAAGACCAGGATGAACCTGTTGCCCATGGCTGTCTTGGGATCCAGAGGCCCCACAATGTCAATTCCTACCCTTTCAAAGGGAGTACTGACTACCGGTAAAGGTTGGAGGGGAGCTTTGCATTTCCCCCCACTCTTGCCACTTGCCTGACAAGTCTGACAAGATCTACAATAAGCAGCTGACTGCTTGTTCATCAAGGGCCAGTAAAAGTGGGAGACAAGCCTCTTATAGGTCTTGTCCTGCCCTAGATGTCCTGCCAAAGGCACATCATGAGCCAAACCCAGTAGGAAGGTCCTGAAGCCCTGGGGTACCAACAGCATACGAGCTGACCCCGGCTCAGGAACCTTAGGCTCACTATACAGGAGGCCATCCTCCCAATAAATCAGGTGAGTACCTGGCGCCCCGCCAGCCGCCTGGGCTGCAGCCTGCTGCCGCAGTCCCTCAAGAGTAGGGCACTCCTTCTGCGCTGTGCAGAATACTTCCCTGGTGGGTCCCCCTTCCTGCTGCCACTGCGACAGCTCAGGGACCTCCCCCAGTTCAGCCACCTGTTCCCCTGTAGGTTCCGGGGCATCACCCTCAGGCTCTGCCTCCTCCCGGACCGTGGGAACTTCTGGGGCGGGTTTCCCGTGCCTCCTGCCTTTCCTCTTCTTGGCGGTCCCCTGGGCCACTGTTTCAGGCTCCAGGGGCTCTTGACTACCCTGATTGGCTGCCATAGACCGGGTGGATACGCATACCCACCCAGGCAGACCCAACATCTCCAAGTGAGACCTGTGTTCCACCTCCTTCCAAGGGGAATCTTCCAGGTCGTTGCCTAGCAAACAATCAACAGGCATGGTTGGACTCACAGCTACTTTCCAGGAACCTGAGACCCCCCCCCATTCAAAGGAAACCTGCGCCACTCTGCAGAGGCGCTCAGAATTGTCTACTGCAACTACTTGGTGAAGTACCCGGGGATCAATCTGCTCTTCTGACACCAGGTGACTCCTCACTGTAGTCACACTGGCTCCTGTGTCTCTCAGAGCCTCCACCCTCTGTCCATTGATGGTCACCCATTGCCTGTACTTCTTAGTGTTATCAGGCACTAGGTTTCTCTGGACCATCTCACTGTCCCCTAGTGAGACAAGGGTCATTTCTGCTGGTTCCCACCCACCTGAAACCAACTCCTCCCCAAGCGCTACACTGGCCAAACCCTGGGACGGTGCACCAGTGGGTGCCGGTGTACTTTTGGGGCATTTGGGGTCCCCCCTCACATGACCCACCTGGTCACATGAATAGCACTTACGTAGGGGACCACCTGCCATTGGCCTCCCTTTGGAGAACCATGGCTTCTTTTCACTGGGGGGTTGGGAATCCTTACCCTGGGAATCAGTTTGGGGCCCTTTAGAGAACTCATCCTGTTTGCCCTTACCCCCCCCTTTCTTCTGAGAGGGACCCTGCCCACCCTTGGCGTGGTCTCCCCCATACCTCTTTTGGACCCTGGTGCTCTCCCAGCGGTCCGCTTCCTGTGCAAGCTTCCTGGGGTCAGTCAGCTTGCTGTCAATGAGGTGCTGGCGCAGCTCTGGAAAACATAAACTGTACAAGTGCTCCCAAGCAATTAAATTGTAAAGCCCCTCATACGTGTTTACCTTACTGCCCTTCACCCAACCATCCAGTGACCTGCAACAAGAATCAACACATTCCAACCATGTTTGGGATTCCTTTCTCTTGTAGGATCTAAACTTCTCCTTGTACTGCTCAGGGGTGAGACCATACCTGGTAAGTAAGGCCTCCTTCATGGCAGGGTAGGTGAGACTCTGAGCATCCCCTAAGGCCGTCAGTGTGTCCCTCCCCTCTGCCTCAAAATGCTTCCACAGGGCTGCCCCCCAATGAGCTTCAGGGACCAGGTTCATGTGGAGAGCTGACTCATAACCCTTGAACCACAAGTAGATATCATCCTCCCTCTTATAATCCCTCACAAGGTCTTTTGGGATGTGTACCCTTCTCTCAGGCTGCACTGTAGAATTGCTGCCACCATCCCTACTGGGCTGACTCCTCTGATCTATCTCTTTTAAACTGAGCTCATGAGCCATGTTTATCTTCCTTTCCTCAAGACTGAGCTTTTTCAGCTCCAACTGGTACTCCCTCTCTGCCTGTCTGTCCTGTAACTCTCCAGGGGTCAGACTCTTGGAGGACACACTGCTACCTGCCCTGGAGATTCTCCCCTGAGACATAGCAGGCCCACCCACTACATCAGTGTGAGTGACTTGCAACTCCTCTTCCCCCTCTGGCTCCTCATCTGTGTGCCCCTCAGCTGCTTTGGCTGTCACCCAGGCCCTCAGCGCCTTTTGCAGCTCATCCTTCTTGGATGAGCTCTTAATGGGACAGCCAACATTACTACAAAACTGCTTCAACTGAGCCCCTTTGTAGCTCTCCAATTTCTCCAAGTCAAAAGCAGCTTCAGCTAGGGCATCTCCAGACTGAGACATGATGAGAGGTTAAAAAAAATATGCACAGTTCCAAAAACAGAAAAGCAAGTTCTCAAATGAAGTTTCAGCAAAGTCAATCACGGGATCAGCGAAAAAAAAGAAACTGAATGCAGAGAAAAACAGTCCAAGTAAAAAACAAAAATCACAAGACTAGTAGTATGTGGTCACGTAGTGGTCTGAGATCAAAACAGTAGTGTACACTTAATTACTGTATGTCAAGTACAAATACAAGTCCAAATCCCGACCGCTGGTCACC
This sequence comes from Pleurodeles waltl, assembly GCF_031143425.1. NCBI lineage: Eukaryota > Metazoa > Chordata > Amphibia > Caudata > Salamandridae > Pleurodeles > Pleurodeles waltl. Next base: position 1,076,032,913 of record NC_090446.1, on the reverse strand, counting down.
AATGTTAGAAATGGGGTCTTTGGTTGACAGTCAGGTTACCCCCTGTTCAAGCAAGGACCCTCACTCTAGTTAGGATAAAAGAGAATCACCCTCAGCTAACCCCTGCTTACCCCCTTGGTAGCTTGGCAGAGCAGTAGGCTTAACCTCAGAGTGCTGGGCGTAAAGTATTTGTACCAACACACACAGTAACTTAATGAAAACACTACAAAATGACACAACACCAGTTTAGAAAAATAGGAAATATTTATCTAGACAAAACAAGACCAAAACGACAAAAATCCAACATACACAAGTCAAGTTATGATTTTTTAAAGGTTTAAAATAAAAAGAGTCTTTAGGTAGTTGTAACAACACACTAGCGCTGCTAGCGTGTAAATGTACCTGGTTTGCGTCAAAAATAACCCCGCACGGGCGGTGTGCGTCGAAAATAACCCTGCACGGTTATATGCGTCGAAAACAACTCGGCACGGCGATGCGCGTCGAAAAAGCCAGCCACGCGACGGTCCGAAAGTCCCGCGGCGCAGGTTGCGATCTCTCAGCCTTCGTCAGCGATGCTGCGCGTCGTTTCTCCTGCTCCGGGCGTCGATTCTCCGGTCGCGTTTCCTGCGGCGTCGTTTCTCAGCTGCGGAGCCGGCGTCGCGTCGTTTTCTCAGCCGCGATCGGATTCGCGTCGATCTTTTCTCCGCACGGCGCTCGGTGCGTGTATTTTTGTCCTTAGGCTGCCAGCCTCTCCTTTCAGGGTCCCAGGAACTGGAAGGGCACCACAGAGCAGAGTAGGGGTCTCTCCAGAGACTCCAGGTGCTGGCAGGAAGAAGTCTTTGCTATCCCTGAGACTTCAACAACAGGAGGCAAGCTCTACATCAAGCCCTTGGAGATTTCTTCTTCAAGATGGAAGGCACACAAAGTCCAGTCTTTGCCCTCTTACTCTGGCAGAAGCAGCACTGCAGGAAAGCTCCACAAAGCACAGTCACAGGCAGGGCAGCACGTTTTCCTCAGCTATCAGCTCTTCTCCAGGCAGAGGTTCCTCTTGGTTCCAGAAGTGTTTCTAAAGTTTGTAAGTTTGGGTGCCCTTCTTATACCCATTTTAGTCTTTGAAGTCACCTTCCTTCAAAGGGGACTCACACCTTCTTGTGAAATCCTGCCTTGCCCAGGCAAGGCCTCAGACACACACCAGGGGGTTGGAGACAGCATTGTCAGAGGCAGGCACAGTCCTTTCAGATGAGAGTGACCACTCCACCCCTCCCTCCTAGCAGAGATAGCTAATCAGGAAATGCAGATCACACCCCAGCTCCCTTTGTGTCACTGTCTGGTGTGAGGTGAAAAACAACCCAACTGTCAAACTGACCCAGACAGGGAATCCACAAACAAGGCAGAGTCACAGAATGGTTTAAGCAAGAAAATGCTCACTTTCTAAAAGTGGCATTTCCAAACTCACAATCTTAAAATCAACTTTACTAAAAGATGTATTTTTAAATTGTGAGTTCAGGGATCCCAAACTCCACATGTCCATCTACTCTCTAGGGGAATCTACACTTTAATCATATTTAAAGGTAGCCCCCATACTATCCTATGAGAGAGACAGACCTTGCAACAGTGAAAACGAAATTGGTAGTATTTCACTGTTAGGACATATAAACCACATTACTATATGTCCTACCTTATCCATACACTGCACCCTGCCCTTGGGGCTACCTAGGGCCTACCTTAGGGGTGCCTTACATGTAAGGAAAGGGAAGGTTTAGGCCTGGCAAGTGGGTACACTTGCCAAGTCGAATTTACAGTGTAAAAATACACATACAGACACTGCAGGGGCAGGTCTGAGACATGATTACAGAGCTACTTGTGTGGGTGGCACAACCAGTGCTGCAGGCCCACTAGTAGCATTTGATTTACAGGCCCTGGCACCTCTAGTGCACATTACTAGGGACTTACTAGTAATTCAAATATGCCAATCATGGATGAACCACTTACATACAATTTAAACAGGAGCACTTGCACTTTAGCACTGGTTAGCAGTGGTAAAGTGCCCAGAGTAACAAAAACAGCAAAATCAGAGTCCAGCACACATCAACAACCTGGGGAACAGAGGCAAAAAGTTAAGGGAGACCACGCCAAGGATGAAAAGTCTAACACCTTGTCTTTCTCTACAATTTTCCGTCCAAATGTAAGACAGTGTGTAAAAAAGACGTCTATTTGAGAAATGACCTGTAATTCAAATGCTAATATGGGCACCCCGGAATTCAGAGATGTGCAAACAACCACTGCTTCTCAACATCTTATCTTGTGCCCATTTTGGAAATACAAAGGTCTTCTTGATACCTATTTTTCACTCTTTATATTTCAGCAAATGAATTGCTGTATACCTGACATAGAATGAAAACCTATTGCAAGGTGCAGCTCATTTATTGGATCTGGGTACCTCGGGTTCTTGATGAACCTACAAGCCCTATATATCCCCACAACCAGAAGAGTCCAGCAGACGTAACAGTATATTACTTTAAAAACTCTGACATTGCAGAAAAAAGTTACAGAGTAAAATGTGGAGAAAAATGGCTGTTTTTGCTACCTCAATTTCAATATTTTTTCATTTCACCCTTAATTTTTTGTAGGAAACTCTTGTAGGATCTACACAAACTACCCCTTGCTGAATTTAGACTTTTCAGAAATGTTTAGTTTTCCGGGATCAGCATTGGTTTCACACCCATTTCTGTCACTAATTGGAAAGTACAAAAAAGTCATAAAAATGGGGTATGTCCCAGTAAAATGCCAAAATGGTGTTGAAAAATTGGGTTTTCTGATTCCAGTCTGCCTGTTCTTGAAAGCTGGGAAGATGGTGATTTTATCTCCCAAACCCCTTATTGATGCCATTTTCAGGGAAAAAAAACAAACCTTCTTCTGCAGCCCTTCTTTCCCTTTTTTCTTTAAAAAAAACTAAATTTTCGCTGCATTTGGCTAATTTCTTGGTCTCCTTCAGGGGAATCCACAAACTCTGGTTACCTCTTGAATTCCTAGGATGTTGGAAAAAAAAGACGCAAATTTGGCGTGGGTAGCTTATGTGGACAAAACGTTACGAGGGCCTAAGTGAGAACTTCCCTTAGTAGCCAAAAAAAGGCCTGGCACCTGAGGGGAAAAAGGCCTGGCAGCGAAGGGGTTAAAAACTAGATAACCATGGGAGTCCAGGGTGGGGTGACTTGTGTGGCTCTCACCAGGTTCTATTACCCAGAATCCATTGCAAACCTTAAAATGTGTCTAAAAAACACATTTTCCAAAATTTTCTGTGATGGAAAGTTCTGTAATTTGAGGGGAGCCATAAATTTCCTATCACCCATATTTCCCCTCAGTCTCCTAAAAATCCAAGTGCCTGCGACAGAAAAGGGCCAAAAACTTGTAGAAATTGAGGAGGAACCAAAGCAGGTTCATAAAGACAGTTTTTTCTTTAGTTTTTTAGGCATCCATACAAGTGGGGCAGAGTTTCTATCAATGCAGATGTGGCAACATTGGGTGGTAGGAATTTTGTGGATTCCTGAGGTTTCCATCACAGAAATGTAGGGAAAATGCATGATTTCAGACAAAGTTGGAGTTTTGCAGGGCATTGTGGGTAAGAAAATGGTGTGTGGTGCATGTGAAGCACACCACCCTAGATTCCCCCAGATGCTTAGTTTTCAGAAGCATATGAGTCTGGTAGGCTTTTCCAGGTGGCAGTATACCCAAGTCCAAAAAGTGTAGCCGCTCACAATTGCAAGTGGGATCATATTGGGAGTCAGCCAAGCTCTCCTGGCCCAAAAGAGTCAAATGTCCTCCTGCTTGCCAGTGAGATGCTTTAGTCCACGGGAGAGGCAGAAAGACTGTTGCCCCCTTCAGTTGGGGTAGGGGCATAACCATGGCAATGGGCAGCCCCCACCCCTCTATTATTTTTTTTCCTGGCATCTAGTGGGCTGTTCCCCCCCTCAGAGGGTTGATCAGGGGTAAAACCTCCATCTACCCTCACAAGAGCAGAAAGGCTGTGTTCCCATTTATTTGGGGTGGGGACATGGCCATATCCATGATGGGCATCCTCCATTCTTTAAAAAATGAATTCCTTCGTGTCTAGGGGGCTTTATCCCTCTGGGGTGCAGATGCCGATTAATCACTCTAACTGCCCTGGGGGTGCAGGGAGACTTTGGTCGCCATTTATGTGGGGAGGAGGCATGGCCATATCCATGGTGTGCAGCCCAACCCCACTTTTATAAAAAAAAGTCTGGTGTCTAGTGCGCTTTCTGCTCCCCCTAGGGGGCAGAAAGACCTCCTATAGTTTGGAGGGCATTAGCATGCCCATTCTGGCAGCTCCCACCCCTAGGCATTTCTAATAAAATTAATTGCCGGTGGCTAGTGGGCTTTCTGTCCCACCAGGGGACAGATTTGGGGTAATAGCCCCTATCTGGGGGCAGAAATACTGTGCCTAGCTTTGGGGGTAGGTAGGGGTTTGCGTTGCATATTCTGGTCAGCCCCCACCGTTTCCTAAATAGAGAAAAAAACTGATGCCTACTGGGCTTTCTGCCCTCAGGAAGGCCAGAATAAGGTTATTGTCCCCATCTGCCACCTGGGGGGGGGGTGTCTCCAGAAAACAACATCATTAAAAAAATCTTAAGGGGCAGCAAAAGCCCCTGCCCAAGGGGCCGCTCCGCCTCCCTGGTTGCTTAGTGGAGTGGATCCCTACTTGGGGATCACCCTCTTGAGGCTGTTCCCATGCAAGGATCCACTGGGAAAGGTAGTTTTAGAAAGGGGAGTTTCTCCCCTTTACAACTGTACCTTTCTCATTGAAATCAGTGCTGAGGGGGCTGAGATATGCCCTTGAGCACCAAAGAAAATGGAATTTTCCCTGTAGTAATGTAATTGTCGTTACAGGGTTGGGATATTTATACCCTTGGTTGTTGGGAAAGCTCTTCCCCATTAACCAAGGTTAAACATATATGAAGGAAATTCCTCTGGTTCACTCACCAGAGGGATTTCTCATGCCATGTGCGCGGAAAGCCGGATGCCATCCGACACACTTAAGCACTGCAACGTTAGACGGCACCCAGCCATCCAAACAATAGAAGGGTTTCAAATGACATGGGATAGGAAGGACTTTTTATAATATTGCCTAGGGATGTGCTATGATGCAGAGAGATTCTTTAGAAGCTGTCCCACCTGTCGATTGAAAGGTAAGACCTATGCATATTAGTACCACCGTCAGTAATAGGTGTTCCATTTGAGTTGGTGGGCAATGACATCATAGGTCCTACTGATGCCCCTTCAGCATCAGGCAATAAGTATATATTGGTTGCAGTGGGTCATACTCCAGATATTCAGATGCTCTACCTCTGTGGCATACAACTGCTATGGAAGTAAACAGGACACACTTAGGAATCTTTTCAGAAGTGGGATTTCCCAGAAAGCAACTTTGGCCCTCATTACAACCCTGGCGGTCAGTGTTAAAGCGGCAGTAATACCACCAACAGGCCGGCGGTAAAAAAAAATGGAATCACGACCATGGCGGAAACCGCCAGCATAGACAGCCACTTTAACACTCGGACGGCCACGGCGGTCGAAAAAAACACCACAGCGGTAGAAAAAAACACTGCGGCGGTAACCGCCAACAGAAAGGCTGAAGACAAGGTTCCGCCCACTGTATTACAACACGCCTATCCACCACCTTTTCTGGGGAGGTACCAACAACATCAAAAGCATGGTGGAAACAGTACTTGGAACAGAAACCACTCACCTTTCGACACTTCACGAAAAATCAGGACGCCATGGAGCCCAAGTGACAGGTCCTGCTGATGCTGGTCCACCTCCTCTTGTATCAGGAGCAGCAAAGATGCCGACGATGACCACGGTGAGTACTGCACCTAGCACACAGGGGAGGGGGGAGGGAAAAGAGAGTGACACACACACACAACATGCAAACACCCCCAACGTCACCCACAACACCATACACACAAATACATGTAGCAACATTACATATACACCCCTTCACCCCCTGGAAGAACGCAAGGACAAAATGAAATGATTGTGACAAGTGTAATCATTGAAATATCAGATAGGCCAAATTCAAATTTCAGTATATAACAATATGTACACCAACTACACAAGTCTGAATATGAATGCAATCATTGTCCGTGGATCAGTGTCCTAAAATGCTTGGGCGAAGCCCACACAATATACCTGGCTCGAAACGGAGAGAACACTGCAGGGGCATCAGATGGAAAATAAACAGGAACCTCGAGGGGATGGGGATGGGGTTACCTCAGCCAGGTGAACGGACGATGCCACTGCTCCACGAGGGGGCTCCAGGCCCACTACTTTATCCTGGGGAGTGCAAAGCCACAGTCTCACAAGTCTCTCAAGTGGGTGGTTTGCCCACTGCTTTATCCTGGGGAGTGCAAAGCCACAGTCTCTCAAGTGGATGTCAGTCTCCACTGGTTCTGGAGAGGGCATTGTGCCCAGATTGCTTCATCCTGCCAAGGACTGAGGTAGTAGATGTGAATCTCACTGGTTCTGGAGGGGGCATTGTGCCCAGAGTGCTACTTATGCATCTCCACTGGTTCTGGAGTGGGCATTGTGCCCAGAGTGCTTCATATTGCCAAGGACTGAGGTAGTGGATGTGAATCTCCACTGGTTCTTGAGGGGCCTTTGTGCCCATAGTGCTTCACATGCAGTGTGGCAGGTCCCATTCTGTCACCTGGGTGTCACGAGATTGCCTGGGAACAGGTAGCATGATACTCCATGGAGGCAGAGACACTCTCCACCCTGCTGCGACTTTGCCTACCACCACAAAAAGTGCTGGGCGTCGTGCCTCATATATGCTGTGCAGGGTCCAGGACATCTCCTGCAGCCTTGGATTGCTGGCCACTGGGGATGATTGCCATATCAGCTGTGATGACACTGTCTGAGCACGTCGCTGGGCTGGTGGCAGTGGTTGCGGCGGTGTCTGTGGCAGAGGTGCTGGTGCATGTGTCTGCACCTGTGTAGGGACACAGCAGGACGTCTCCTGCAGCCTCGGGTGGCTGCCCACTGGGGATGATGCTGGGGACTGTTGCTGAGGCAGCATACATGCAGGTAGCGGTGCAGGTGGTGGTGCAGGTGGCAGTGCAGGTGGCGGTGTCCACCACTATACAGGTTGATGTTCTGGTTTACAAAAGGGGGGACTCTGGTCCCTCAGCCAGAGCCTCCGTGCCCTGACCTGCTCTTCACCTTGTGTCCCTTCCCCACCTTTGATGTCGCTGCTGGTCCCTTGCCACTGTCCCCTTTTGGCTTGGAGGAGCCCTTGCTTGGTGGTAGGTGCAGCTTCTCCCTCCGGCATGTGGGCACCTTCTTCACCTTGGCTGGTGGCGGAATGGCCTGCTCCTTAGCCTCACCAGGTGGCACACTGGCAGCCCTGATGGGTGCCGCCCGCGATGTGACCGGACTAGCTGAGACCACTGTGCTGGATGATTTGGTGGCTGAGGTTCTGGGCTGGGACCTGGACAGCCTGGCCCTAAGGGAAGGGCTGTGGGAGGCGTAGGGAAGAGGTCAATGTTAGCCAGGAAGAGTTTCTTAGACACACTGGGACAGGAAGATGGAGGGGGTTTGGGAGTGGAGGAAGAGGTAGTAGTTGTAGAAGGTGTACATCTGCTGAATTTTGGTGAAGGTGCATGGGCCGGAGGCTGTTGTGAGGTGGATGGCTGTTGGGTGGGTGTGTGCCTACGTTTGTGTACTTTGGGAGGAGGGCTCACAGACACACTGGGAGAAGACACAGGGGATGTGTGCATGGTAGTGGGGTTGGTGATTGCACGTAATCGGTGTGTGGTGATGGGCGTGCTAGATGAAGATGTAGTGCATGCAGGTGTGAGTGGAGACAAGACAGGGAGGGAGGAGGAGGACGTGGAGGAGGGGAACACAGTGGAGGCAGTGGATGTTGGTGTGTCTGCATGGGGATGGTGCTTGTGTGAGTGCCTGTGGGATGTGTGGTGCTTATGTTTGCCATGTCCACTCTTGTGTGTTGATGAGTGTGCATGCTGGTCTGATGGTGTGTTTGGGATAGGCTGAGGTACAGGGGATTGGCTCTGGGTAGAGGAAGTTGGAGGGGGGAGGCTGGAAACAGGGACAATGGCTGCCATCAGTGCTGAGGCCAAAGCCTGAAATGCTCTCTGTTGGGCCACCACGCCAGAATGAATGCCCTTCAGGTATGCATTTGTTTGCTGCAAATGCCTCTCAACACCCTGGATGGCATTCAATATGGTTGATTGCCCAACAGTGAGGGATCTCAGGAGGTCAATAGCCTCCTCACTGAGGGCAGGGCCTGAGGTGCCTGGGGCGAAGGAGATGCCCACCCTCCTGGGTGAGCTGGCACAAGAAACTCGATGAGGGGCTGCCGGGAGAGCGGTGCTGGTAGGGGGAGTGGCGGCTGTACCTGTTGATGCGGTGGGCACAGAGGTGCCAACCACCACAATGGAGATCCCATCAGAGTCGCTGTCGCTGGTGTCTCCTCCTGTCCCTGTTGTGGAGCTCCCCTCGCATCCATCTCACTGGTGCCTTCGGACTCCGTTACATCACCCTCCAGGGCCATGTGGGATGCAGCTCCCTCCTGATCCGTTGCCACTGCTCCTCCGCCAGATGATGCTAATGCACAGAAGGACAGGGTGACAAAACAAAAAGGGGGGGAAGATACAAGAGACACATGGTGAATGCCTGCAACACCACTACCGTTGGCGGACACAACACACAGGGAGCAGCCCTATGCACTAAGCCATGCACTAACACGGCAGGGGAAAAGCACATGCCCATGGGGGACTCTCTTGAGAACCATTTCATGCACAGCTGGAGCCCATAGGAGCCTGACTAGGTTTAGAGGGCAAATATCACCTTTGGGGTTGGACTGGGAATGAGGCTGCAAATCAATGGATCTACCTTTGCATGTCTGCCCTGGCCTAGGGGAACCCACAGCCCACCTCCCCCACCCAGACACCTCATCAAGCATGCAGAGTCAGCTGAATGAGAGTGTACTCACCCACTTGTGGCTGCTGTGATGCCCTCAAGCGTCCATCCAACTCAGGATATGCCACTGCCAGGATCTGGTACATCAGGGAGGTCATGGCACGACGGGCACCCCTTCCACGTTGGGAGGCCATCCCCAGCTCGGCCTCCGCCGTCTTCTTGTTCTAGCAGCGCAGGTCCTCCCATCTTTTCCGACAGTGGGTGCTCCGTCTATGGTAGACCCCCAGGGTCCGCACTTCCTTGGCGATAGCACACCAAATCCCCTTCTTCTGGTGGGCGCTGACCTAGAGGAAAAGTGAAGTAAGAATGGATGTTACTCCCCCGTACATTTCTTCTCACACATTGGCCACAAACCTCCCAACCTGGCCCAGAAATGCATACACACACCATCCTCACATGCTGGCATGTCCCCCCGTCTCTTCAATCTACGACACTCCATACAATCATGTGCCATCTACCATGCACACATTTTACTCACCTGTTTGTCTGGAGGACCCCATCCACCAGTTTCTCCAATTCTTCTGCAGTGAAGGCAGGGGCCCTTTCCCCAGACACTGTAGTAATTGTCGCTTCCAGATGCAGGTCACAGCAGCACTTGCAGTGTATGTCCTCTCCTGTTGAAGGTCAGGTATCAAGTGAGTAAACAGATAGAAAATGGCGGTCACGTCCGTGGCGGTGTGTCCTGTCACCGCCGGTGTACATTGTCATTGGCTCCTGGAACCCATAGGGCCCAATGATAACCAATGCTGAATTGCGCAGCGGTCTTCGACCGTCTACCGTGACGCTGCTAATGCCAGCGCAGTTACCTCATTTTCCTTTGCCCCACCTTACAGGTCAGGCAGCTGCCATTTCAGGCGTCCACATGGCAGGCCAACTAACTGCGTCACACCCATTTAGGCCAGGAATACGGTCAGACAAAGGCACATAGAGAAAATTTAATGATTGTGCTAAACAGCCTTGTGAAACCTTGTGGTGTATGAACCTCTGCTCACCATTCTCCGCCATAGGGCAAGTCCGCTGGGGCAGGTGAGGAGATGGCGGCATCCTCCGGTGTACAGACCCCTGGTGGACCTGTCGAGAATGGAAGACAGACACATCATTATCACTTACAGACTTGAACGAGCAACAATCCAGGAACTGTGTGCCCAGTTGGAGCCAGACCTGATGTCAGCTATCCGCCATCCCACAGGAATCCCCCCTCTAGCGCAGGTCCTGTCAGTGCTCCATTTCCTGGCAAGTGGGTCTTTTCAAACAACAGCAGCCATGGCATCAGGGATGTTACAGCCAATATTCACTAACATGTTGTCCAGAGTGTTATCTGTCCTGCTGAAACACATGCGCTACTACATTGTTCTCCCTCAGGTGGAGGATCTGCCCACAGTGAAAGGTGACTTTTATGCCCTGGGACATATCCCTAGCATAATTGGTGCCATTGATGGGACACATGTGGCATTTGTCCCCACCCGCAGGAATGAACAGGTGTACAGAAACTGCAAAAGCTACCATTCCATGAATGTGCAGATGGTGTGTTTGGCAGACCAGTACATCTCCCACGTGAATGCCAAGTATCCTGGCTCAGTGCATGACGCTTACATTTTGAGGAATAGCAGCATCCCTTATGTGATGGGGCAACTCCAGAGGTGCCATGTGTGGCTAATAGGTGAGCCCAAGGTCCCCACACAGTATTAGTAGGTGTCTGGGTATGGGGTTGTCCCAAATGGTTAGTGTGTGCCTAACAGTTGTCCCTCGATATTTGCAGGTGACTCTGGTTACCCCAACCTGTCATGGCTACTGACCCGAGTGAGGAATCCCAAGACAAGGGCAGAGTAACGCTACAATGAGGCACATGGGGGAAATAGGAGGATAATAGAACGCACCTTCGGCCTCCTGAAGGCCAGATTCCGGTGCCTCCATCTGACAGGTAGATGCTTATTCTACTCACCGAAGAAGGTGTGCCAGATAATTGTGGCATGCTGTATGTTGCACAACCTGGCTTTGCGACGCCAGGTGCCTTTTCTGCAGGAGGATGGGCATGATGGTGGTCTTGTGGCAGCTGTGGAGCCTGTGGACAGTAAAGAAGAGAAGGCAGAAGAAGAAGATGTAGACAACCGTAACAACATCATCAGGCAATACTTCCAGTGAGACACAGGTAAGAGGATGGAACTGCTTCCCACATCTCATACTATGGTAGGACCTAGCATAAATCTGCCTTTTTACCTCTGTGTATGGACCCTGACTCGGCACTTTGGCTTTCCATTTCACAGATCTGGGTCCCACTTTGTGCCCTCTGCTATGTTTATTGCTGGCCCACAACTGTGTAACATTGGTATGTGAACAAGTACATTGAAATTGCTATATTTCAGAGAGGTTGCAATTACACATTTTTGAAAGCACAGACTGACTCCAGATTGTTTTGTGATTCAAGGGTGTTTTTTTCTGTGCTAATAAGTGGAGAGGGGTGTGAAATGGGCTGAGGTGATGGTGGAGGAATGTCCACGGTAGAGTTCAGTCTCTTGGTCTCACAGGTGCATTGTCCAATGGGGCATAGGAAGGGGAGCAATGGCAGTTTAAGGTGGACAGGGTGAGAAAGTGGGACAGAAGGGTGACATTCAGGAGGGTCTAATTTCCTGGTGGGGTCTTGACAATGTTCTCTGTCTTATTCCTGTATCTCAGGGACCATTTGCGGGGTGGTTCTCCTTCTGCAGGGGGTGGGGTGCTGGTGGCCTCTGACAGGAGAGTATTTCAAATTGCTGAGATGGCCTAGATAATTATAAGGTCTTTATTTTGCTGTAGAACATGATGATGGAATGTAACATAGGGAAGTAGATAACCTTTTCTTACCGTTTTGTGAATCTGGTGATAGACCTCTCGAATGGTGAATTAAGTCTGATTTAGGAAGGCAGTTTGCAATCATATACTGTCCCCTTAATGGTATATAGGCATGTTTAATTTACTTGTAATTCCATAGTAAAGAGCAATAAAGGTGCCCTGGGCCTGTAAATTAAATGCTACTAGAGGGCCTGCAGCACTGATTGTTCTACCTGCTTAAGTAGCACTTTAAACATGTCTCAGGCCTTTGTGCGCAGTTTAAACTGCCATGACAACTTGACATTTGAAACCCCTTGCCAAGCCTCAAACTCACCTTTTATTACATGTGTCATACCTAAAGGAACCCCTAGGTAGCCCATAGGGCAGGGTGCTGTGTAATCATAGAGTAGGACATGTACTTTTCAGTTTTACGTGTCCTAGTTGTGAAAAACCCTCAAATTTGCTTTTTACTACTGTGATACCTACCCCTCTCATAGGACAGCCCTGAGGATTTCTTATAACATTTAGTAAGCTGCAATTCCTGTTTGAGAAGGGCGTAGACCTGTCATGTTTAGTACCTAAGGATTTGTAATGATAAATCCTCTTTAATGGTACAGTTGTATTCACTATTACAATTCTGAAAATGCCTATTTTAGAAAGTTGGCATTTTCCTGCTCTTAAGCCCTCTGTGCTTGCAGCCTGTGTCTAATATACATCTCCAATGGGGTGACAGCTGGGAGTCTGCATTCCCCCCAGACAGCAACACACAAAGGAAGCTTAGATGTGACTGATGGGCCATCCTGGGCAGGATGGAAAGGAGGAGTTGGTCACAGCCTCACACTTCCACCTGAATGGACCGTGGTCTATCCACACACAATAGGCCTAACAACCCTGTATTTTCACTTGAGCCAGCTTGGAGTCAGTGAAGGAAGGGGAGCCCCTGCACTTCAAAGCCACTGTCTAGAAGCATCTCCCACCTTCCAGAACCAGGGCTCCATAGTATAAATACTGGACCTCAAAAACCACCAGCTCAGTACACTTATGGTCCTGAAGACATCCTGCCAGGAAGGGCTGATATGCATGCGGCTAGGACTGTCACTCTGTTTGACTTTGCTGGACTCCTGCTTTTCTGTGCCTGCCGTGCTGCTCTCCTTGCCGGGGAGTGAAAAGTACTGGACATGCCCCTTTCCATCTCCAGAACAAAAATAACTCTAAGGGCTTGCTTGCTTGCCTCCTATTCTGAAGTCTCAGGGACATCAAAAGTTTATATTTAACCCTGCTACAGCTTCTGGACTTTGCCAACTACGAGTCCTATTCTGCCAAGTGGTGACATTCTAGCCCTGGACTTTTGGAAGCAAGTGGGTTCTTCAGCTGTTTCTGCTAAAAATCCAGGCATTGCCATTGTTGCGCAAGTCGGAACTGGTGCATCTTTCATTGAGAAAAACACATCAGCGCCACTGCCGACGACGAAGATATTGCATCACTGGCTGTGCAGCTCAATGACGATGCATCACCTTCATCACAAAGGGTTTGACACTGCACTGTTGCTTGAGGGCATCACATTGATGACTACACGGATTGATGACGATGCATCCCTGACTGCGTAGATAAGAACCGATGCATCACCTCTCGGCTCCTTGAATTGGATCTTCGACATTGACGCAACCCTCCACACAAGCTACTTTTTCAGTCGACGCAACCCTCCACATAAGGTGCTTTTTCAGTGGGACAAGTTTGGTCCCCGTATCCGGCTTCCACTCTATTTTGGTTGGCGTGAACCCTTGGATTTACCCTGATCTAGCGCAACCAAATAGCCCTGGTTGGTGCTTTAAGCTTCTAACCACTACAACTGCAGATATTCTTTAAAAATTCAAATCTTGACTTCTACTGACTGGATTTTTATCACTTTGGTCTTGTTTTGTTCATTAAATTAAGCTCTAATTTACTAACCTGGTGTGGATTATTTCTGTGTGTTGTTTTCACTGTTCTTCTGTTTTAAGTTTTTAAAGATACAATAACATCTTAATAGAACAATGTGAAGCCATTGTCATGGGTCATCCCCTGAATGTTTTTATTCACCATTCAGTGGAAAGTCTGTTAACCCGTACAAAGACCCAATAGTAAACAAGTACACATTTGACCCATTATGAGCAAGTGATTCTTGCATCGCCAAAAGTTAATCTCAAACGATGCACCATTTTGAATCCTGCTATGTTATTGCCAAATCCTGTTGAAAATGTTGATGACCATGAGGATGAGGTTAAGCATGACTGTCTCGATGTGACAGAATTGTGCACCAAGCCAAGACCTGACATTCAAGATGTCCCCTTAAATGAAAATGACTATGTCACGTTCGTTGATGACTCCTGTTTAGGACTCTAAGATTGTACGCTGAGAGCTGGTTATACAGATTGCATGGTCTCAGATGTGATAGAAGCCTCCTGGCTTTAAGGAGTCTTTTATGCCCAAGTAGCTGAATTGGTCACTCTTTCCAGAGCATGCTGTATTTCTGAACAGCTTAAAGTGACCACCTTCACTGACAGACAGTATTGTGTTGGTGTTGTTCATGACTTAGGACAGTTGTGGTCCCAAAGAGGGTTTATAACCTCCTCTAGAACCCCTACTTGGAACATTGATAAGAATTACAATCTGCTGAATTCTATTACAGCTGCCTACTAAATTGCTGTTGTCAAGTGTGCAACACATAGAAAGGCTACTGGCTATGTAATCTTAGGTAATACATATGCTCATAGAGTGGTGAGGTACTGCACCCTCAATTGTACCTTCTTTAACAGAGAGTGGAACAACAAAACACGTGAAAATACAAGTCAAAACTTCCTGTTAACTGCTGTTGATACTTGGGAAGAAGTTAAGAGTTTGCAGGAAGAATGACAGAGGAAGAGTGGCAGAGTTGGGACAGGGCTGAATGTGTCAAAGGAAATGAGGATGATGTTTGGGTTTCAAGTGATGGAAGAGCAGTATTGCCAAATAGCTTGTTGTCCCCTATCGCTAGACATTTTCATGGACAGGCACATATAGGTAGGGATGCAATGTTCAGAACTTACAGAAATACATGGTTGAACCCCAGATTCAGAGTGATTGCAGATATGTTACATGCCAGCAGATGAATGTAGGAAAACACACAGTTGTTACACTGAGTCATATAGGTAGATCAGGAGGACCATTCAACAGAATGCAGCTGGATTTCATAGAGCTGCCTGTGTGCCATGAACTGACATATGTCTTCTTCAGTGTTTGCATTTTTTCACACTCGGTTGAACCTTACCCAACCAGGAGAAAGAAAAGCTGTTACTTAGGGAATTCCGTTTTCCGACTTCTCTAGAGTCAGACCGAGGAACTCATTTCAACAGTGAAGTCCCTAAATTGTTGTGAGTGGCATTACAAGTTGAGCAAAGATTGCATTGCAGCTATAGACCTGAGGCTTCAGGAGTTGTAGAACAGAATAATGGGACCCTGAAGTCCCGACTAGTGAAAGTATGTGCATCCACCACTTAAAAATGGCCAAACGCATTGCCTCTTATCTTAATGAGTATGCACAGTACACCCAATAGAAAGACTGGCTTGTCCCCTCATGAGATTTTCATGAGGAGAGCCATGAGATTGCCAACAATGCCTGCAAATGTGTTTCTGAACCTTACAGATGACTTGGTGCTGAATTATTGCAAAGGATTGGTTGACATGGTTCATTCTTTGTCTCATCAGGTTGGAGAAGCTACAGCACAACTGCAGTAGGAGGTTTGTCATGACGAGTGTCCTGGTGACTGGGTCATGGTGAAAAAACACATGAGAAAAACGTGCTTGGTACTGCGTTGGAAAGGCTGTCACCAGGTGGTTTTAGTAACCAATAGAGCTGTGAAGTGTGCTGATCTCTTGAACTGGGTACATGTGAGTCATACTCGCAAAGTTCCAGGTCCACTGGATGATCCAGCACTTGTTCCAGAAGGGCCGGTTACAGTGAGTGAGAGGGATCAGGTTAGCCAGGGGACTAGAGAAGTGACTGCTACAGCACAAGCTCGGTCTGATGGGGTTCTGAGTGAGATGACAGTTGATGGTACAGAAGGGTTGAGACAGAATCAGTCGACTCATGCTAGTTTGGATGCAGATGAAGGATTAGTTGTGGTAGATAAAAGAGCTGCACCAGGAGACAATTGGCCTAAAAAGCACTCAGTGCCAGCTGTACAAGTGCCTCCAACTTTTCTGAGAAGACTGAAGAGTCAAGTCAAAGTGACAGTGATGCTGAGGGTCGAGTAAAGAAAAGATCCAAGAGAAAGAGAATTCCAATTCAAAGGTACTCAGCACATGATTGGACATATTTTGCTGCCAATGACTATGAGAAGGAATGTGCAACCTTTTGCTTTAACAATTTGAATCCAGGTAAACACTCTTGAGTTTGAAATTGTGGTGGAGCTGAACTTTGAAATCTCATTGTCACTTGATGAAGAAAGACATTACCTTTTGGAAGTAATTATTAGTGATCATGAGCTGTGCCTTTATTAGAGACATTTGAACTTTTAGTAGAAGCTTTTGAACATTTGCAAGTAAATAATAATTTTGATAAATTGATTATTGCTCTGCTCACAAATACAAAGGACTGAAAAGTGACAGTGATACCTTAAAGACACTTTGCATTTTTGATTTTGATTTTTTTTTATTCAAATGTTTGGTCTGAAATAAGGGAACCCATGAAGTGGAATTGAAATACAGGTGGTAAAGACAACTATATATGTGTATGTTTATTAGTAGCAACAACAATTATGATTATATAAATGCTCATTGGATTGAGTTTGCCCATAGCAAGTGACTCAGAGAAGGTTACATCCACAAGTGTCCCAAATTCAATTGCAAATCAGGATCCCCTGTATAATGATGAGAAATATTTACACCCTAATGGTTCTAGAGGTGGTTATTCTGCAAATGTGTATTATAAACTACTTTATGAGTACATAGATACCATGGAAGCAAGAGATTGTTAAGTTTGCACACAGTTGCTTTCATCAGTGAGTGAAGGAATCACATATCATAGTTTATCCCTAACTTATGGAATTTCCTGTAGTCTGTTATTAACATTGTTGTATCAGCAGGAGTATTATCAATACTTCTATTCAAATTATGCCCTAGTGTTGTCATCTCTCCCCATCATGAAACATGTGAGCAACATTGCTAAGACAAAAAACACTGACACAGTGCAAGGTTTCTTTGAGTCTACATGGATATTTGGTATAGTTTACACCCACAAGAACAATTTGACGTGCATTCTTAATCCAGTAGAGAAGTTCATTGGACAAATAGAGGAGAGGAGATGAGCTATGAAGAGTAAACTAGAATATTGAATAGTTTTACAAAATTGAGGAAAAGATGATGCTCACACAGTATCTGGAAAGCAAGGAGTTCTGGCCTTAGATTGGCAGCATGTTGGGAAATTATGTGTATATAGTCCTAGATCAAAGACTGACTCACTTTTTGTAGGGACAAGTAAATGTAGACGTATTTTTGCTTAAGAATGTTTGGACTTTCATGCTGAATAGACACGATCCCGCCATACCAGGTGTTTATTTCATAAGTGGGAAAAAATGCCTATTAAAAGCTGCCAAAATACTGGTATGGTATATGTTATCTGAGAGCAGTGTTTCCAAAGATATATCATGGGGAAAATTTTAATGATCTAGTCTGAGATGAGAAATCAAACTCCAGAGTTTAAGAAGAGCTAGTGCTTCAGAGACTGTAGGATTTACTTTTAGTATTTGAATTCCATCAGTAGGTGTGATTTTGAATGATATCAAGATTAGAAAGCTGTCAACAATAGTAAATACGTTATCTACAGACACTGCAGATTCCATATTGTTAATGGACATAAATTGGTTGCTTTGAGTTCAATCGTTTTGCAAAATCACCTTGCGTTAGACATACTCCTTGCAAAGGAATGGGGAGTTTGCACAATGTTACATGCTCAATAATGTAGCACTTACGTACCTGCCAATAGTAAAGAGATAAGAAAGTACATTGAAAACATGACTGACTTGAAACAAGACCTGAAACAGTTAATTGCAACCAAGACCTGAAACAGTTAATTGCAACCAGTGCATGGGATGCAATAGGTAGTGGTTTTTGAGCTTTTGGAAGGTGGTGTGGAAACCTAGAGAGAGGAATTGTGGGAACTAACTTTAGACCCCTATTGATAACAGCTTTGTGTGCTGTTGTTGTCGTTGGTCCATACAAATTAGTCAAGGAGCTGAAGTAGAAGAGAGCAAAGAATAGACAGAGAAAGGAGGAGATTGAAATAGAGACTAGGAGAAGTATATGCTATAACAATACAAAGTGGTTAGAGGACTACAGAAGACCTCTCCTGAACTGAGACTGTTGTAGTTGAACTGTTAGTGCTGCCCCTCATATCACAAAAGCCATCTATATATGACAATATATGCATTTTGTTAACCAACGTACTAATATTGTGACTGTAGAAAGATGCACTGGGAAGTCATTTTAAATATGAATTCCTTAGATTGATGTTAGATGCCATGGTTGTATTGATGCTAAACGGAATGTCTGAAAGAGGTTATTGGTATCATGTTATAATTTAGATCTTAGACTAGTAGTGTATTGAAACAATATAGAATTTCTAATGATCAATGATCTAACTACGTGGGCAAAAATAAAGAAATGCAGTTCCATGTTATATTGATTGAAGTGAATTAAATAGGCTTTTTGTTTAAAGTCATTGTAACATGAATACTAATGAAGAAGTATTAAATCCAAATGTATAAGTTTGCATATTAAAATGTGTTTATTAGAATGAATTAATTAATTGTATTAGCCTAAGTGAGTTCTCCTGGGCCATTATTTTGTGATTGGGCAGAGAATACTCATTCAATTTCATAATGCAAACCTTGTTTCAGACTTTGTTCCCATGAGAAAACTAGCTTTGGAAAGAGATCTCTATTGTTTTAAACAAAGAGAGAAGTGAAACAATGTCGATGCATGTAGAAAATCCTAAACCATGGATTGGTATTATATACAGTTATTTCAGTGTCGTGTGGAGTTCTTGGATTGATGAGGTTCTGATGACAGACCACAGAAGATGTGTTGATGTTTCAACTTGGAGTCATGTGGCTAATTGCTATTGGATGATGCCTGTTCAACGTACTATGGACTGTCTCTCAGAGAACATCAGATTGTTATATGAACTTTGATGTCAATGACCAGTTGGACTTTGGTCATAGACTCTGTTGGTCAGAGACTATTCCAGATCTTGAAGATGAGAAGCTGTGCCCCTTTCCTTGTATCCTGAATGCTGTGTCCCTTGGAAAGGTATCTTCCTCTCTGCTCTGTCCCTTTCAGATGCCCTGCTGAGACTTAGCAATTTTATCCTAACCCCTGCAGAAGACAAGCTTCCGACATGCTGATCCTTTCCCGTTTACCAATCTTTTACCCACCTTACTTAGTACCCTTTTGCCCAAGATTACCTTTTTACAAATTCTTTTTGCTCTTTTTGTCTTTTTTGTCTTTTGCCCGCAGGTGTTTTGCCTCACACATGTTATCCCTTAATCCCTTATCCCTGGGTAATAGTAGGATTTTCTGTCTGCTCAGCTAAATTAAATATCTGCTGATTTGAAATTGACTGATGCTTGTTAAACCTGGGCAATGCTTGATGTTTGTATCTCAGATAATCTTGTCTATGTTTTGTGCTATTCTTTATGAATGTTTAGTTTAATTACTGTTAGTGTGCCTTAAATAATTTTGTCACCTTGGCCAACTCTTGGTCATCCTGTATCTTTATAATTTTGTCTTGAGAGTCATCTACTTGACATTGAGATGGAGTTTGTAATAAATCCCTTAACTTTATTCCTCATTGGCGTTTTCCTTGTATGGCCAAATTGGTCATACCGTTTAACTTAATGGGCTTGAATTGAAATGGAGTTGTATGGTTCTACCACTTACTGTTGCAAGGTCCAAAGATCGGTTGATCTGAAGTTGAGCATTGATTCCTGCAAAGGGTAAAAATGTTCCAGGAGTGGCATTAAGCTTCAAGCAATATTAAAATACATCTGCACACTAGTTAAAGCCTCAACAGTAAAGGGTTTTGTATTTTAGAAGATAGCGATCAAAGATGCCATAGAAGATCTCACCAATGATATAATAAGTGGATTAATTAGCTGTGCATGGTGAAAGTGTGATTGGTCTGTGTACTGAAAGTTAGCTTTCTGTCAAATTTGCTGTAATTCCACACAAAGGTTCAGACTGTAGACACGTCTAAAGGTCCTATGGGAATTATTATAGGAAATGCAACCTTTTCACCCCTTGTTTTCTCTGTACCCGCTTGACCCATCACCCTGAAACTTTCTGCGTGCAACAAGAATCACTGCACTCTCAAATACTCCTATGTGCTTCAAGTAAGGTCTTTTCCCACCTAGTGATGTGGGTGCCAGCGACCACTTGCACCCTGTCTCCATCCATGCTGCCCATGTATGCACTTATGGCCCTTTCACCAATTTGTGCCTTTCTTGTCCTTATTTTATTTGTATTTGGGCACTTGCCTTACTATGTGTGCCACATTTTATACCCGTTCCTCCTCCATACTGAGGGAACATAGGGAATTTGCCCTTTGATTATTTACAGTCTTGGGAACATAGCGCTTTTGGGCCAGACTGGAGTCAAGCATACATATAGATTGACAGATATACTCATATTTTTAATTAGGGCTTTGCATTTTTTTTTTTTTACATTTCCACACACATCCACTTGAATTGTCAAGCTTTACCCACACCATGTTTTGTGGAAAACCATTGTGATCATGGATTGTCAAGATACTTCTAATACACAGAGTATGCTGGCTCCTGCTGTGATCTTCAAGGTAATGCAATAGCAATTCATGTGTTAGCCCGTATGTGTTTATTTCTGAAAAACAAGGTAAATTGAAATTTACCACAGTCTAAAATCAATGGATTGTTGTGGGGGCATTGGTATTTGATTATCATTGGAGTACTTGGAATATCAATTATGATATGAGGGTGGGTATGACACATTGAAATATGTCTTTCATATTTATGAACCACAGAGCTTATTTTTACAGTGGGTGCGTTACTTGAACATGAAAAACAATACCTGTTAGCCGAAATGCATTGTTTCTTTGTGAACCAAAAAAGTGGTGTACAGACTTCTGGTGTACTGTGTCTGTGTTCTCTATGAAACTGTGGACACCATGCACAGTTATCGCATCACAGCTAACTCTAACCTTCCACCTGTGAGCCATGCACGGCATTTGGCCGCATGTGACAGGGGTTAGCTGCAAGTTCTGCCCACAGACCAAGCCCTGTGGCCAATCCCCTATAGCACCCTCCCTGTGCCATTGCACAGCCTTGGGCTGTGCGTAGCAGGAGTTGGCTGTAGGGCTTGGCCTCTATAACCTCCCCTCAGTAACAACCCAACTCTGTGTCAAACACAGCCTTTGGTCAGGCGCAGCGGGGGGGTTTCACACGGCCTGCCCACAGGCCATATCTTGTGGCTAACCTCCTACAAGCACTCAGAGTATTTCTAGACTTTCATGTATGAGAAATCTTAGGACAAATTGAAAAGAAAAATGTATTTGTCAAGTAAAAAGAGTACAATCACATTTCAATATATGCCTTAAACATTTGAATATGAACAGTAATTAAAGTAGGAATGTGACTACTAGACTGGAACCCTCAACATTCAGGGTGTGGACCTGAGACCTTAACCTATAGGGCAAAGGTGACTCTTTGCTATTCGGTTCCACGCGTCCTCCCATCCCCCCAAAAAAAAAATGTTTAGGCCAGGCTCTGGGGGACGGAGTCCTCAGGGCCAAGATCGGCCTGGGGGGGCATTCGGACCACCTCCCTCCACAAAAAATAAATGTTAATTCCAGGGGACTGAGATCGGCCTGGTTGGGGGGCCATGCGCAGTTTGGTTGGTATAGGGGTTGGCCACAGGGACTGGCCACAGGCCAGGTCCTGCTAACAACATCTGTTGCGCATAGCTGAAGGCCGTGCCCAGCACAGGGTTGGGTGGTTATAGGGGTTGGTTGAAGGGCCTGGCCACAGGCCAGGCTCTACGGTCAACTGCTGCCGCACACAACCTGTGGCTGTGCACAGCAGTAAATGGATTATTGAATAGTAATGAAAATTACTTTACGTTAAAAAAGACCACAGAAATTCACTGAAAAACCAAAGGTTACAGAGACGTTATAGTTAGGAAATAGAATTTAAACAAAACTTCGAAATTCACTTAAAAAACAAAGGTTACAGGGACATTATAGTTAGGCTCACATTTTAAATGTAACAAAACATAGAAATTAATCAGTTATAGTTAGAGTTATTTTAATTAACTATAACTCATGCCTTAAAGTAACTATAACTTGTGCCCTCACCATGCACTGCTAATTGCCCTCCATAATACATCACTCATGACATCTTTGATACCATCATTGATAACATCAATGTAACGTTTGCAATAAAATTATTTAACGGAAAACTGGGCATGGCGGGGTCGTGAGTTATATTTACCTTAGGGTTACTTGAGATAACTCTAACTATAATTGATTAATTTCTATGGTTTGGTATGTTTAAAATGTGAGCCTAACTATAACGTACCTGTAACCTTTGTTTTTTTTAAGTGAATTTCTATATTTGTTTAGTTCTGTTTTCTAACTATAACCTCCCTCTAACCTTTGTATTTTCAGTGAATATATATATAAACATAAAAGGAAAGGGTACAGTGATGTTATAGTTAGGTCTTGTAATAATATCTTATTACACCTTAATAAAACCTATACATGCACTAAAAAAGGAACTTAGGTTAAAGTGCAGTTGTAGTTAGGAGAAATTGTCAGTTAAAATGCAATGTAAACTGAAAAGAACACTGAATTTCACTAGTAAGCGTTTTCTAAGATAAGTTGTGCCCACCCTGCACTGCTTACGGCCTCACATATTCCATCACTCATAACAAGATTAATGACATCACTGATGACATCTTAAATGACATCATTGATGGCATCGCTGATGACATAATCCACGGTACTGCTGCTCAATTTACTCTTCAAACCAGTACAGCCTTTGAGATATGTAAAATAGCACAGAGTAATGTAAACCATAAATTACAAAAACAAATGCCATATGTGTTGATATAAAGTTATTAGATTCTTTTGTATCCCACTGATACTAGACACGCAAGCCATATTTGGTGGCCAAGACTCTACTAAGTACATCTTTTGCAATGTGCACACCTTTTCACAGAAGTGTCTACTACCTATAGACACCCACTACAGACAGCCTTCACCCTGTGTAAAACTCTTTATGGAGAGCCAACTACCTCCAGACAATCAAGCCCCATTACATGCCCAAACCACTACAATGCACAGTTTTCACCCTGTGTGCAGTCTTCATTGAAATCTTA
Organism: Pleurodeles waltl; assembly: GCF_031143425.1. NCBI lineage: Eukaryota > Metazoa > Chordata > Amphibia > Caudata > Salamandridae > Pleurodeles > Pleurodeles waltl. The sequence goes on along the minus strand of NC_090446.1, from coordinate 1,076,009,681 downwards.
CCCCATTAAGACACTCACTCCCCCTTAAGTGAGGAAGCCCCTTTTATGCATAGTCTTCACCATGTGGTGAATGGCTGGATCACAGAAAAACTAGACATTGTATTGGAGAGTGTCATGTACTTAGTGAAGTGTTCTTTTTAACAGTGTAAATTGTACTTCAGCTCAACATGTGCTACTGTTTTGAACTTCACAGTATACTACTGACTAAATGTACAACTACCTACATATAATACATTTGTGCTGTACGTAATGATGTTTCTGGCTTGCATACATAGCAAGTAAATGTTTATCAGTTTATATAAGTTGACAATGTATGGGGGCTAGTACGTGTTGGAAGTGGTGCCTGATGAGGGGATGCTTCTTAAAGTATGGTGGACATACCAGCAGGTGAAGTTGATACATTTTAATAAAGTAGATGACTTGGGTGGCCATTCCTCTAGATATGATGGTCATACTCTTTGGCCATCCTGGAGATGACAGGATATAACCACTAAGTATATCCATCAGAATACTGATCTCTCATTTGACGTTGGCGGGAAAACTGATGCTAGCCCAGTTCTGGAAGCAGGAATCCTCTGTGCACCTAGAATGGTAGTGGTAAGAGATATGACACATTTACACCATCATAGAGCTATTTATTTTCCATATTTCCCAATGGAATTGAAAATTCATTGCTTCGAGGAAAATATGGAAGCCATTTAAAACTTATGTCAACGACCAACTGCGGGAAGTGAAGGACAGCATAACACGTGTCCAAATGTTTAGAATTTGATGCTCTTCTGAGAGAACAGACTCCCAGGAGGATTGGTCTTGATGGGGCTCACTCATCTCTGGCTCCATTTGCATGGGTTGCCGATCCTCAAAATCATAGTTATAGTAACTGATACACAACTAAAAGATCAGGGCAGTTGGTCATCAAGGGTCCCAACTAAGTAAAGCATACCCAGAGAACACTTGAATATATACAGATGGATAGCAAATCTACCAATCCCACAGGAGTCAAACACGAACAAGATGTTTGACTTCTCTTGACAGCACATTTGATGTTTTGTTTGCATGCTTTAAATTTTCTTTTGGTTGTTCCCTTTTATAGTTGTTTACCTCTCCTTTTTCCCTTTTCCTATTCCTCCTCTCTACCCTACAACTCAAAGCATACCTTGGGGATTAGATTCCCCTTCATTGTCCCCATGCTATTTGTTATATTGAAGGATAAACTAATAGGAAAATCCAAAATCAATAAAGATTTTGTTCAAAAATAAGTTTATTTACTACCACTTCCCCACTATGTTGCTATCAAATAACTAGTAATGGGATCCACTGTTTCTTAAAATAAACAATAACTAATCAATTTCCTAAAGTCAAAACCCCTTTCTGTGTATGTTTTTTTCTGAATAGTGAAGGATCCATTTTAGAATACAATGAAAACTGTTGTAGATAATGACCTATTCATAGATTAGGAACACTTTACATACATAAATACAGAGAAACATCAAGCATGTTTTCAGGGGCTTCTTCCTTTCTAGAACCTACAGCAGGAAAAACATAGGACCATTTCTAACACAGGGAAGCAGAGGATTCTAAAGCTGTTTTGTCCTGCAGTGTGTTTCACAATGCTGCTACACCCATTGAGCTAGATTAACACTTTGATCCATCAAAGGACTCTGTGATGTTTGCAGACAGATGTTATGTGAACAAGGCTTAGTGATAACTGGGTTGTCACTTTGCTGAGGCTTTTCTCAGGTTCTATGTGTCACCTGAATTACAACATCTTGGCTAGTGCATTGTTGTCTGATTTATCAGTTATGCTACGACACCCTCTAATACATGAAAATATTTACTTCATATCAAGCCATAGTCTAATGCAATAGACCTAAACAGTTATTAAACGTCTGCAATCGTATTTTGGAATGACAAATGTGAGATCTAGCCTTTAAACTTGTCAATGTATTTGACTTTATCAATCATTTAAAATTGGGTTATTTCTATACTCGATTGGGTTATACTTACAATAAGTCACAAAGAAAGCGAAAACCTTCATTCTTCATCAGTTGATTTCTACACATTTCAGCTCAGGAGCTTTATACGATATTAATTTATATAACGAAAACTCAATGAAGAGATACAACTAGGAAAATTAGAGCGGAGTTTCTAAGACGAGTTAATTGACAAAATGAAAACTAATGAGAATGGAATTAGTCAGAATCATCGGGAGAGACCAGATTATATAAATTCGATGGGTCTGTGTAAAAATGGCACTTTGTCAGCTGCTTCATAGCAAATAAGAATCGCCTATCTAGTGTTCAGTGTACTGGATATTGGTATTGGGAGTGTTTAATTTCGACGGTTGTGCAATGAATAGGTATTAAGAAAAGCTTCATCTCTTTGAGCTCTTCATGAGGGAACTCGAAAAATAACACTGACTGTTGTCATTTATGGCCATAGAAAACAATAGAGTTTACTCCTTTGTTCCCCAGACATCTGATCAGATATATGTGCTTTAAAGCTGCCCCTCAGAACTGTTGGTGCAATAATGATGTAAGAGTAACTGCAAAGAACGTAGAACGTGAGAGTGAAAACGTAAAAGCAGGAATTATGACCCAGAAAATTGGGTATGGTTCGGGATACAGGAGTGTAGAATCTGAGGTTGGAGTTTGACCCTAGAAACAGTCCCTTGCTAATCCCTGGTAAATCACATAGCGGCTGGGTTTCGGCTTTGACCCCTGATCCTGCTTTCACATATGCATTTCCTTGTGAACATCACAGGCCATAATTATCTATTGCAGTATACTAGGTGAGAGTAGGCAGCCGGCTAGATTGGACACCTGACATGTTGATGAGAAGGTTAATGAGCTATTTTGGAAATTTGCCTTTCCTGTAGGGTCATCCAGCATGTTTTTGCCTTTTTACTGAACCCCACTGTTGTTGGTTGCATAACTGTGTACACCTTACCCCTGCTAACCAGTGGTAATGTGGTCGTGCTCTCCCTTTTTAACATATTAAAATTGGTACATCTCTAATTAGCACATTGAAGTTACTTGTACGTGGGAAACACCCAGAACAACGACTCCTAAACTACGAAGTAGTGGAAAACCAAATCGAAACAACGGTCTCGTTTTTCACAACTTCCTGGTTTTAGGGCCTTAACCACGCATGTGTGAACCACGTACATGTGTGGTTAAGGCACACAAGAAGGGAGTCGACGTGGTGAAGGAGGAGGTAAGTCGGGCTGGGACTGGGGCTGTTTTTTTGGGGTGGTCACTGATGCCTTTACCAGGAATGCCTTTACAATGAAAAATCGTTGTAAAAGCATTCGTGGTAAAGGCATTAGTGATACCAATGAGGTTGTTGTTCCAAACTCGTTGTTGAGCCATGGGTGGTTGAAGCACTCGTGGTTTCAACTTATAACCCTGGTACGTTGCTAGTATATGGTACTACCTATACCCAGAGTCCATAAATGAAATGCTTCCCATGAGTTGCAGCACTCATTGTACCAGCCACTAAAGAAGCAATGTAAACCATGGATTCAAGACTTCCATTGCCTACTGGGTGTGCAGTTTTAAAACTGTCATTTTGACCTTGCAACCATGGAAAGGCTGGTGGTGAGGGGAGTTGTGATCAGCCAGGTGGTGCTGAGCTCAGCTCTGCCCTGGCTGAGTACAGCTCAGACCCCCGTCACCACGTTGGGAACCATGTTCCCAGTAGGACGGCGCACCCCTCGGACTACCACACTCATAATGAGGCCCATAGTCAGTGATGCCAGTAACAGGAACTGGGAAATCAAACTTCATTTAATGTGAAGCCATGTAGCCACATTATTTAAGTCTGCATTAGTAAATCAAAAAAATGTTTTTTTTTTATATAAACGCTTTATGATAATAAAGAAATCTACTAATCCAAAACACATTAAAGAAATTTAGTAATCCAAAACCACTTTTACATTTCAAGATTTTAATTTTTGTTTGTCTTGTACACGGTGGCTTATTATTTCTAATAAATTGCAACTTTCATGATCATAATAAAATGTTGGTGACATAAAACTTTAAAGATCATTTGACGTGGTTTCTCATAGCTTGGATTACGATGAGAAGAAATTCTATGTGCTTTGTCAATTTTACATTTCTCAGAGAAATTTAAATGTAAAGGACCAGGTAACAAGGCTTCCAAAAATTTCCTATAATCTTTGTCTGCAACAGTTTCTGATAAATTAAACATGAGCAGGTAATATTGTCTATTGCTGTTTTCTAAATCAAGTAATAGTTTATTCATTGGTTACATTTTTGCAGTAAGAGGTGTTATACTATTAAGTTTTTCCTGATTATCTTGGATTTTAATTGTGTTGTCAGAAACTTTCAGTGAGAGGCTATGCATAACCTCGTGCATATTTTTAGTTTCTGATGCAATGTAATCTGTCTTAGAGTGTACTGCTTGTAATTCTTCTAATATAGCAGTTGAAGAAGGTTCAGTGGAATCTACAATTTTTTACTTTACTGGTGGAGAAGTTGTTTGTTTACATTTGTTATTCACATCATTTTTCCTTCTATATTGATATTACACTAGTAATTATTATGAATGACATCAAATTCCATCCAAATGAAGAAAGAGTCAAATTACTCAATATATCACATTAGAAGCAGGCTGTATAGTAGCTACAACCAGCTGTGGGTGTGGTTTAGGCCACAGCCTTGCCCTCTTCTTGATCTGTCTCCACCCTCCTGACAGGAAACTCCGGCAGCACTTCCCTGGAGACCTCAGAGGAAAGGCTCCAATGAATAAAGCCTCTCATCACTCCTGAAAAGCCACAAAAGGGAGAGCTGGACACACAGCAACAAATATGCCTCCAAAACAGGTATGAAACATATAAAAAATGTCTATAAGATCATTGACATTGCCAGCTTTCTTAAGAGACTATCGGGAGGTGGCCATCTTACTTCACGCATTTGTGCGACTCCCATACAGGGTTATTTTAGGGTGTACTGTATTGAGGCACCCACCAACAATTGTCAAAACCCATACATTTCTGGCATGCCCTGCCTCATTTGCCATTCAGAAATTGTGGTGTTCCTAATGGTGGAGTCACCAAAGACTCCACTACCTGGAAAAGTCTTTGACCAGGTATACCACCGGCAGCAATATCATTGAAAGTCTTTATTTTTTAGGGCCAGCCTTCTCACACTGTACCACCACTGTACACCATGAAGGCACTCTACAGAGAAAATGGAAAAACATTCTCCTACCTACTCCAGCACATTAGCTTTTGATTTTCTGAGGAAAGACCTCTGCTTTGGAGGTATCACTTTGTAAGTGTTTTTTTAAAGTGCTGTCTGGTCATGGCAGGTGACAATCTCCTCCTTTTTGCAGAAATGGTTCTTGCCCTTCAGGAAGGATCTGCTACTATTAGAAACTCCAGAAGTGATGTGCAAATATTACAGCACTTCACCCACCAAGCTGTGTGTCAATTAGTCTGCTAACTGACAAGCACCAACCTTACTGCTGTCTTCGACGGCAGAAATTGCTCTTTACATTTTGGTGGCTTTAAGGCCAGTTCAGAACAGGTAGCTTTCACTAGTGAAGATGGCAAGACACTATCCTCATTAGACTACAGAAACGATTGTTGAAACTATCAAACCAATCATTCATGACTGACAGGTGTTTGATGGTGGGAGAAATATACAGTCAACAGTCATTCTACTCACATATCCAAGAAAACAGTTATGTAGAAGAGCTCAGTTAGATTACTGCTATTGCTGTTTGCTATGTAGTGATCTATATTTCAAGAATGATTGGTGACCTCTGTGATTTCGTAATCAAGCATTCAGTCTACACAACCTCTATTCAATACATGATGCTTATGTTCTGATCAGGAATTGAGTGTGTTCTTTTAATTTTGAGGTTTTTCACCATAAGGCAGCCTGATTTGTTTGAGACAACTGGTTTGGAATTGTTTTATAGAGGTATTGTCACAGCTTTCGAGTGTCAATATTACAAAACTGTGATTGTGTTTACTAGGGCTAGTGGAAAAATCAGCACAGCGACTTAGCCTGCTATTGTTTTAGATGCTAAAGACAAGTTCAGAGTTTTACTCACCTGCAAGAAACATCACATCAACACAGTTACAATGGAAAATATTCTCACTTGACAGGCTTAGAACAGAAAAAAGCTGATCTTGTAGTTACTACTGACAAAATCCAAAGTCAGGTCAACTTGGTGCGAATAAGCCAAAATTTTCAATATCTATTTAGAATTCAATTTTGCACCATATTCTGAAAATTTGAATAAAAGGAAAGGAGTATTTCAGATCGTATTAGCAAGAGCAATATTGCCTACAGTAGACTCCCCATATGATAAGTAATCATTTATGACTATAACCAAGCAGGGAATTCCTGGGGTGATAAAGATCATAACCAGAAGCTGAAGAGATACAGTTTGAAGGTTATACTTTAACTTTGGCTCTCACACTAGGTCATTTTTCACCTGTTTATTAATGGAAGTGATGATTGGATTCCGTTAGTAAGGAACTGCTAACAGGATTAATAAAAAATAATAGTTTTCTTTGCTATGAGTCATATTGGACAACTAGCTTATTCAATTTCCATTAATAAATGCTTCTGAGTTTTGTTACCCAGTTAGCCAAAATTATTTAGCAGTTTGCTTTCATTGATCAGATAAGTTTTGTTACACGTGGACATTTTTTGGAAATATTTATAACCCATTGGCCCAATAGCCATTGCCAAGAAAATGGAATGCCTGAAGCATTTCTGTTGTAAGTCATCAAAAGCAAATTTGATTAGGTGAACAGGATGATAGGGGTACCTATTGTTAGAGATTGGTGCTGTTTTGATCCACAAGGTTACTCAGAACACCAGGTAAGGACTGACTCTGAGTTTATATTGAAGAAGCAAAAGTGATAGAGGCCTATCAATGGTGAATACCCCACTCTAGCCAAAAGCAACAGAGCACTGCACAAGATCAAAATGCAGTAACAATTTAAATTAGTGATTTAAACTGTATTTGGGTTCTATAATTTGCTTTAGACTGTTATTTCATTGCAACCTTGTGTACCCTATTTTTGTAAGTTCAATTTGTATTGAGCAAACCTAGCTGAAAGACAAAGGGATTGCCTTATTTTTAATGTTTGAAAGTATTTTATTTAATGGTGAGCTCAGTCAGGAACTTATAAATATGACCTATGACAGGAGAGCCAGATTAAGCTCACCATTAAATATTTGAAAACTCTGGACTTTTTGTTCTCCTCACAGATGTTCGCATGCCCACTGAAAGTATTATGTGTCTGTTAGCGACAGACGTGGGTTTAATATATTCCTAAAGTACTTACTTCTTAAGCAGTTATCAATAATACCCAATATAGGTTATAAATCAGCAGCCTAGTATGTTTGGTATAGATAGCACTTTGCCAATCAGATACTAGGGCCAGACGAAATTTGCATTATACTGGCAAATTAGCATAATCTCTGTAGTTTTTGCACTGCTCATTTTATGTTATTTCAACATATCACATACATACAAACATTTTGCGATAAGATATGACATTCACTAAAATCATTTTACCACAAACATACAGAACAATGCAAATAATAGAAGGCGATGAGGCATTTCAGCATACTTTTATAGAAATTTTGTGGAATAGTCCAAAACCAAATTATGCAAATTTCACACACCTTTATATGAAACAACTCACTCACATGATGCACAGCTTACATAGTAAGGATATTTTGAGGATATTGCAGTTTTATTGTAAATTGTCTGTGCTATTTGGACAAAGTTTAAAAAAATATAATATGTTTATGAACTGGTTTCATCGCAAATGCAATTATCTCTAAGGTGTCCTGGTGCTAAGAAATGAAAGAAGTAGAAGCCAGGCTCTTTTGAATCAGAGGGATCGAAATATCCAGATTTTAATGTAACAAATTTGAATTTCGTTATTAATGCAAAAGTCAAACTACGACTCTAAACATATGACTTGTAGCTGCCCGTTACTTAACACCTTCTGTAACGATAGTTTAACCCAGAATGGAAAAATCACGGGCGCATTTGTAATTCCATTTGCTCATATTGTAATCTTGGTTCTCTCTTTTGACACGTGTTAGGCCTGCCAGCCTTAGGGTGGTCTTCTCCTAAAGTTTTTTGCCTTAACCCCTCCTATTTTTGTTGATCTCAATTTTGCTGGCCTTAAGACTCTGCACACTTTACCACTGCTAACCAATGCTAGAGTGCTTGTGATTTCTCCTTAAAACTTGGTGGAATTAGATAAATACCTAATTAACATATTAAATTTACTTGCCTTATATAGTAGTACTACATGTACCCAAGGCCTGTAAATGAAACATGCTACTGGTAGGCCTGCATCACTGATTGTGCCACCCACATAGCTAGCCCTTTTAAACATATCTTAGGCTTGCCATTGCAGCCAGTGTGCAGTTTTAATGTATAGGTCACCCTTACGGTAGGCCCTGAACAGCCCAGAGGCTAGGGTGCAGTGTATTTAAAATGTAAGACATGTACTTTTAAGTTCTACATGTCCTGATAGTGAAAAACAAGTTGATTTTTACTACTGCACGGCCTGCCTCTCTCAAAGGATAATATTAGGGTTACCTTATTCCATTTAATAGGCTGTAACTTCCAATTGGGAGCAGGTGGGCAAATCGAGTTAGGTGTCTAAAGGATTGTAATTAAAAGCCTTCCTTAATGGTGAAGTCAGATTTTTAATCACAGTTCTGAAAATGCAATTTTTGGAAAGATGTAATTTTCTTGTCCCAACCATTTGGTGTCTGCTGCCTGTATCCTGGGTCAGATGACTAGGTGTAGTTGGCAGTTGGTCATTGTGTACTACTCCCAGACAGTGTGATAAAGGGAAGCTAGGTGTTGGCAGGATGAGCCACTATGAGTTAAAGATCGGGAGGAGCTACCATCTGTCATGCTTTCAAATCACAAAGGCCCTGCCTGAGCAGTCTCACAAAGGGGCTTGACACTAGTCTATTGTGACCCCAGACAGTCTGGGACAAGGAAGGGAGGCAGGACATTTCAAGCACCTCTTGGTGGGGGTGATGGAATCCTCTGGAAGCTTCTTCCACTTCAAGAGTGGCACCAAGTATGAATATTGGACCACAGACAGAAACTCAGACACCCTCTCTTTAGTTCACTTATGGACCTGTGAACCCTGCCAGGAAGAAGCACTGCTGTGTTCCTGAAACAACTGCCACTCAGCCAGATTATTCCTCAGAATGACGGAGGTCATGCTGTGGTGACCTGCTACCTTGCTGTCCTCTTGCCTGGGTCAGAAGGACTGGACCTGCAACCCTGAACCCAGTAACCCAAAGGCTAGTTGTCTAGCCTCCTGATCAGAAGCCTCAGGGACACATCAGGCATCCGACCATTTCGAACCCAGCACTTGGACTCTACCATCTTGAAGTCCTACCCTGACAAGTGGTGACATTCCAGTCCTGGACCAATGGAAGTGGGTCTTAAAGGTGCTCTGCTTGAGCCATCTGAGGACACAGCAGAACCAACATATATCCACTGCTGCATGGTACATCCCCGAGCAGAACCGATGCATTACCTCAGCTGCATGGACTTTCCTGGTGCAAGGACTTTGAATTGTCTTTGCAGCCCCCAGCCTCTTGGGACTGCTGCTGTGCACTGCATTCCCGATGTAGTCCCTCGCATTGCAAGCATTCTTGTTGATGGCCTCCTTCACTACGATGCAGGACTCCTTATCACAGCTCCTTGGAACAGATGCTGAGCGATGCATCCCCAACCCAGACCTCGCACCACCTTGGCTGGGTGACACACTCTAGATGCACAATGCCGAGAGATGCATCCCCAACCTTGACCTCACACCGCCTTGGCTAGGCGACACATCCTAGTTGCAGGATTCTGCAACTCTTCACAACCAGAATTCAAGGTACTCTTGTTCAGGAAGCCTAACTGTGCCCCTGTAGCTAGCCTGTGCTCCAACGCAGTCTATGTGAACTTGTGACTTTGCTTTAGTTTAGCACAACCAGATATCCACAGTTGGTGCTTTGTGCTTTTTAGCACTGTTTTCACTTACATCTTTAACATTTCATATCTCTGTTCTATTGATTGGATTTCTGTCTTTTTAGCCTTAAATTTATTAAATTTATCTCTATTTTTCTAAATAGGAATATCACTCAACAGCTTCCTAGACACCTTTGGTATGAATGCTTATATTTTCTTACTGTAAAACGAAAATGCTCCTGTTCCCCTGATGAAACCCTATACAACAATACATGTACTGCAGCAACAAGTCATGGTAGTCAATATATGCTTCCTAGCATCCAAAACCCAATTCATTAATTATTTTATTTCCTCAGCTTTTTGTCTGGATAAGTCTTATGAGGATTGTAATGGACTAGGGTTTTATACTAACACTTATTAGAGATAGCACCTAGGATTGTCAGAGGAAAGCTAGTTCCCCACAATGAATTTCATTGTACCTTGCAAGATAGGGCTATCAAAGGGAAAACTGTTTAATTAAAAGATGTTCTTTAGGAAGGTAAGTCTTGGTTGGTCACATGACTTTCCATAACCTAAGATGTACCCTGTGAGCTGCTTGAACTGGGAAAGAATCCTACTTTTATAACCATAGTTTTCGGGCGTTCAACCAATGCTGAAACTTCACATGCTGTTTCGGACAGAGACAGACTTTGAAGCCAGCACCTCAAACCTTGTAGAAAGTGCGAGGAGGTATGCACTGTGCAATGGGTGAAACCACTTGCAAAGCCACGTAATGTGTGAAAAAGCCAAGCGAGAGCAAGAAGGCTCACACAGAGGCATTTACCAGCTACTGAAAAGGGAAGTGCTTGATAGGTTGTTTCATTGTTAGAGATGTCTCTCTCTTATTCTTCATCTGATATGTTAGTTAATATGCTTGATTTCATCTTTAGCCTTTCTGTTATAATAAATGCATGCTAAATACGTCATCTTCTGTTTTGTCATGGTATATTGTGTTGAGTCACAGATGCAAAGTTGCATCTTTGTCCCAGGAGCTCAGGCTAAGGTCTTTTAGACCCTACCTGTTGCTACTGATTTGGGTCATTTCATAGTAAGAGCAACATTCAGATGGGATATTGTTGTCCTCTCGTCCGACCCTTCTTTGGCAAGACTTCTCTTAATTAGCACCTCATTATTTAAGCTGATGACCTAGAAACAAAAAAGACACAGAGAACCTGAGCAAGTTTGTTTCTTTCCACTTGCATTTGATTAGTATGTCTACATACATATAGTATTCGTTGTTCATATCATGCAATTCATTCATCGAGCTTGGGATATTTTGTTTTAGCGTTTTCCTCCTTTGATGCTAAATCTCTTGTTAAATATGTACCTTTTGTAATCAATATGACCTTGGCTTCCCTGATGAAAAGCTGCTTTTCTAGTATTTTTTTAATTCCTTAGTTCTTTAGACAACTTCTCGTTGTACTTTCTGTGAAGAACATTGTATAAACATTTATATTGAAATGAGAAACTAATATGTCATTGTAAGTTTTATAATTTGTGTAGATGGAAATATTGCGCCATGTTTGACTATTTATTGATTTACACATATAGTTTTAGAAAATATAATTATAACTTTGTTTAACATTGTGCTTTGAAAGAAGAGTGCATTAAAGCTTGCTTAGAAAAAATCAGTTCCAAATAAGGTATTATACCCTTTCGCTAAGTGGGCATGTTGGCATCTAGACAGAACAGCTCCTGATATCAAAATACCTAGAAGCTTCTAGATTGTTTTGGGTCTGACCAGGCCTGACCCTGCTTAGTGCTTCCAAGACTGGTGCATTCAGGAGGACTCAGTGGGGAACGGAACTCCTGTTTCATGGAATTCCATGGAGTTTTATTCCACCCAGGGCTAGTCCTGTGCCCTTTGCTGCCAGATGGAGGAAACTGATGTATATGTTGTATTCTTCTGTCCAATCTTTTACGGTTTCAGTAGGAAGTGGATCCTTCCTATGTGTCGCATCTTGGGCCGTACAGATTTTTAAGCTTCATTTACAATTCTAAGAAGTGATTCTAGGCAATCTATTGTATTTGATGTTTCACAGTTTCTATTGTTCATGTGGAGGCTCAGGCAGAAAAGGGTGCCATGCTGAAGTGTTTGTGTCCTTTTATTCCCTCCCATTTCTAGCTCTAGCCCCGTGCCTGTGCCTTTATTACTATTTTACTTTAGTCCTTGATCTTTAGCTTTTAGATTGTATCTGAATGAATTGTATTGTATGAATTGTTCAAGTGCACAGTATTTTATTGCTTTTATGTACTTTTGTAAATTGCAATATTTTTATGAGCTTTATGGCTGCATAGGCAAAGAAAGATTTGATTGAGGTTGATTGACATTTTCAATACTTAATCCAAATCATTCTAACTCATATACCTTTTGTGATAAGTGTCTATTATGTTTCCGTGCACATGACACCGAGAATATAATTCTGACGTCTTAACTCAGCAAACTAATCTAATGATACATAAACTGCCAAAGTCATCCTTTTCTCTGGTCCTTACATGAGTCTTGGTCTGTTCCTTTCCAGAATCTACTTGGCACCCACAACCTAGGTAGAGTTTATTATGAACCAATCAAGGACAGACATGGCAATGTCCTCATAGTTGCAATCAGGGAAGTAGAAACTCTTTACTCGTTCTTCAATGGCAAGTGGATGCAAATTTCAAAGCTGCAGAGCCAAAGGAAATCCTTATCGACTCCAGAGGAGCCAACCGCACTCGACATCTTACTCATCACTATCCAGGTACAGCCACTTCAACTATTTGATTGAGATTATTGGTTTTGTTTACTTGTTGAGTCCTAACCGTTTTTTTCATTGACCAGTATATTTTCAGGTAGTAATGTCAATGTTTAAGCAGAAGGTAGTTTAGAAAATGAATTGAATTGAAGCCTTTTCTATGAGAGCAGAGAAAATGAATGCTACCCAGCTGTGAGATATGAAAATATGTCTCAACAAGATCTGCAAGGGAATGTTCCAGCTCAAAGTTACTGGAGGGAAAACATGGTCATTCATTGAAAGGAAGGCAGACCTGTGTTCAATCATCAGGGCTGACCTTTTTTATTCTAGAGCTAACAAACAGAAATTGAATTGCAAGCCTCATCCTCCTGCAAAAGGTAATGCCACACCCCTCCCTTTACTCTTCAAAATCTGCATGATCTCCATAGTGCAACTATTTGATCTATTTCAGGTAAAGTCTGCCATATACTTATACTACCCAGATTCAAATAGTCTGTTGTGCAGGCAGGGGTGACTCCTCCATAAGGGCAGAGGAGCATCGCCCCCTGACCTGCTGCAAACCTTTCCCCCCAAAACGATAATAAACTATGTTTTTTATCATTTTGGGGGAAAAGGCGTGGGGCCACAGGGGTGATGAGCAAAGAGGGTGAGTACTAAGCACTCCCCCTCACTGCACATGTATGTTTGGCCGGCCATCTTGGGCAGAAGGGTCTCTCCAGCCCAGAGAGAGCCTGCACAGGATCCCAGTCTTCCTGAGCACAGAGCAGCATCAGGATTGGGCGCATGGCAGGCTGGGAGCCTGTGCCTGCAGTGCCAGCGTGATGGAGGAGCAGAGGAGCGGCGGGGGAACGGAGGTAAGTGTTTTTTATAATATATTTTTTTAATGCAAAGTGCCCCCGTGCTCCGTCCCGCCCCCTCTGCGACCCACCGTGTGCAGGAACATGTGGCATTAACAGAGTCTCTAAATGAAATGAACCACTTGGTGAAAGAGAGATTTCTCTGTTGTAATAGAGCAAAACAGGAAGTAAGATTTGTGATGGAGGTCAGCTAGGTCCACCCCCTTTTGATTGACCCACTAGTCTGCAGTGATGCTGGAATGATTTTCAAATTGGGGGTGCTGCCATTACCATTATATTTCTGAAGTAATGGGATTGTGACCATTTAAAGTGTCACTCAAAAAAACAATTATAGCAAATGTGCCACGCCCATTCAGCAGGGGAGTGGTAACAGGGTAGGGTGTAGTAGGTGGTGCATTTCGGACACATTTTCAGTTGAAATAGTCAATAAATTTGCATAGATATGTAGTTTTACTGGTAAAAATATAGCACACAAACAATAATGTGTGAAAATCCGGTTTCAGCAAATATTTATCATTTGGGCATCACCAGGTCAAGTGTCTTGATTTCTTTGGATCCTATAAAACAATCTTTCTTTTAAACTTCAGAATAAAAACGATCTACTTAATTCATTCTATCCTAATTGCTAGTATAATTTATAGTTAATTTACAGGTATTAATATTGTTTTGTACTACAAAAAACTGACAGCCTTTTCTTTCGCTCCCTGTAGCGTGCCACTTTAACAAATCCTGTCACTTTACAGTCAGAGAAAAACAAGTACACACCAGTTTCCAAATAAGCAGCAATTTGTCAGAATACATAACCTGACATTGGACCTTAGTCATTGAATTTACAGCAAATGTGACAAGATAAACACAACACTTAAGGCCATGTTTATAGTTCATTCACCTTATGAACTCCTGCACCCCTTTTTAACAGTGGTTATGTTAGTGTGGACCAACCATCTGACAGCAGACAATAGTTCAGAAAACCTGGGGATCGTTTAAATTCAGACCTCAAAATCATCCCTCAAATTCATGCAGTAATCAAGAGAATACATTTCCATTTGTTCCTCTAGAAAATCGTCCCGCTGCTGAAAATGAATTATCAAATAGAACTAGAGCTCTGGAACAGTTGCACTACTGTAAACTATCCCACTCCAACCATTCAACATGGCAAAGTGTGGAAAACAAGCAGCCAACATGTTATTTAACATATGAAGGCAAGATCATGTTAAGCCAGCCTTGAAAGTACTCCATTATCCTCCAGTGGAATTCCTAAACATGCACAAAGCACAATGGGGTAAAAATCATAGCTAGCCCAAAAAGTGGTTCATTATTGAACCCCTAACAAAGCTACATTCTTTCAGATAATCCAACAGTTCTCCTTCAAAAAACTAATATATAGAGTGAGATTATAAGGAATCTAGTGCAAGAAACCCTGCAGTCTTTCACCGCTCAGCACCGAGCTGAATATAACAATCCTCATTTCAGGAAACATCTGAAAATTGAACTTTTTAAGGAGTCTTTCAACTTGAATCATTAATATCTAGGAAGGCTCCTGAAGAGTGCTATATTTAAGACCTTCTCTTATACCTGTTTGGACTTTAACCTTGTGTCAGGGGACGTGGACGGAGATGCTAATAAATAGCCTGCCACCTCCCTACAGTTATGTCCTGAAATTGTCACAACATAAACAGCAAAGCTAGGAATTGGGAAAAAAAGGCAACAGATTACATAAAACCCCAGTTCTGTTTCTCCTATCATCTACAAGAGCAACAGATTATGATTCTGTCTTTCTTCAGTATCAGTAAATTTTCTGGCGACCCTCACCAATTTTAAGCATTCCTTTCACAATGACAGTGCTATTTTTTGACTTTCACCCTGATTAATTTGCATCAGATTTGACAAAGGTAGCCCCTATCCTTTAAATTGTAAGCATGGATGCTTTCTTAGGTTACACCTCATTTGCTAAACGAGAGCCCATAGAGTTCTAATGTTGATGTTTTCATTTCTCAGTTTAAAGCCATATTTGAAAAACTTCAAATATAATAGATTATTCATGCAGGATTACTCACCTTTAGGTGAGGAAACCAAAAGTTAGTTATGTAAATCAATGTATTCTAATAGCTTTACAACAAAGCAGAGTAGTCTGTTGACACCGTGGCAGGAGCTTTTTTTTTTATCAATGCTTGCAGAGGAGGAGAAATATGCACATGTATTGATTCACTGAGTTAGCAGTGAAGGTCATCACTTTAAGCAATCATATCATACAAATCACAACCCAGCAAAAAAATTGAATAGCAGAAAGAAAAAACAAATCAACAGTGTATGGCCATAGCAGCAGAGAAATACGTTTCTATGGAAGAAGCCATGAAAATCGATATCATTAAGAGATCACCCTCTAGGGAAAAAATGGAAATTATGATTATGTATTTTTCTGTATTGTAACAAAGGTGCAAGCTTTTTTTTTATTTTGCCCATTTTTTATTTGTTGAAACACAACATGCTTGACTTTAACAGACACAAAGGTTGAGCCAAAAGTTTCTGTCAAGCCTTAAACATGATAAGGCACATTTTCATTTGTCTATAGTCCTAGCCACCTGGAATGGGCCATGGCATATAGTAGCTTTACCAGATTCTGGAGCATCAGGATGCTTCATGGATACACATTTTCAAAGAAAATATCAAATTGACATTCTACGAAGGTTTGCTCCTGAGGCCATCAAAAGGGACTGATAGAACCCCTTTAGTTCTGGAGATATGTGTTGAACCTCTAAACCCTTAGTAATGGCAACTACGATATGTCAAGTGGAGGTGATCACATTTGATATCACTGATTGCTTTTTTACGAACCACATGGTTAAGAAAACATGACCCAATGGTTTGTATCTCTCAATAAATATTACTACAGAGGGATTATGGAATGATGAGTGCATGTAGGAGGACTACACATATATGTTGATGTCTTTCGCAAAATGGAAGTACAACCATTACTTTATCATGGGCTCTTTGATTGTGTTATTGAATTGATACGTAGACCCAGCATTCCACATGGTTAAATTCACTCACAAAGAGGATGAAATACTGAAACAATATTTCAGGAAACATCTTGAAAAAGGATTCATAAGCCTCTCCACATCCCAGTAGGGGGACCAATTGTGTTCATTCCAAACCCTAAACAGGTTTACTACTATGTATTAACTATCCTTGAAAGCAAGGAATATATTAATTCCCTCTTATGACAGAAACTGTAGATTATAATTTGCTATTGTAGTAGCAGCATTAACAAGCCAGCAGGGTCGACCCGGATAGCTAGCTTTCAGCCCAAGGCAAGCTGCAACTGAATAAAGAATACTGATAAATGGATACTGGGGAGTGACCAAAAGAGAACACACCTATAAACTGAAAATAGAGTCGAAAAGGGGTGCAAAACTGGTGAAATGCAAGTGTGGTGTGGGATAAGGATGTCAGGTGCAAATTAGAATCATAGCCACATTCTAAAGACAGCCAGGGCACATTGCCAGGTACATTTTTTCTTTTTTCACTGTTCTTAAGCTACTCCTGCCAGTCCTGTCTCGGAAGACACAGATGTGGTGTTGCTCTTTCCTATAAGGGTGGATATATTTCTATTCTCAATTTCTACAATGCAGTCTCCGTCACTCAGTGAGTATAGCTTATTTATGCTAATATGTATCTGCCAATCACTTTGCTCTGGTTCGACATTTGATTTTTGACACCTTCTTAACATAATGTTGCTTATCTTCCTTGTCTGTTTGATCCTGTCCTAAACCTTGCAGATCCCAAAGTGACATGTTAGCACTATACTAATATCTATTATGAATAAATAAATAAATCACTGCCATTCAGAACTATTTTTCACTTTCACAGTTGTGACATTTCAGAATGGAGGGATTTGAAAAATGTTATTGTCTAGTCAATGACACTGTTTAAAACATAACAAGATAAAATGACAAGGTTAGATAATGTAATTCTGCTAAATTAAAATAATATGCATTGATCCATGCACTGTTTCTGTGTCAAAAGATATCAATGCAAAAAATGTCAAGCAAATTATTCAGGAAATTATTGTCTTCAGTCTACCCCCTAAACAAGAATAACCCCTCTTGGGACTCAGACAGGTTTAGCTAGGAACTCACCACCCTGCTCAACACCTCAATCACCAATGCAACATTTCCTGATGTCTGGAAACATGAGAAAATGAGACCACTACTTATAAAACCCTCCCCTGATCGCAGCCAACTCGAAACCAACCGGTCTGAAAAAGACTATCAACAGGCAAAACAGCTGCTGCAGAAATAGTTACTCGAACCCTCCCAGGCCAGTTTTCACAGCAATCATAGCACCAAGAACAACCTGATTGCAGCCACTGATGACATCTGAATCCTCCTCGACCAGGGAGAAACTGCAGCTCTGATCCTCTTCGACTTCTCAGCAGCCTTCGACACAGTATACCACCACATGCTGATCTAAGGACTCCACCACAATGGAATTGAAGGGGACACACTCAGATGAATCACTTCCTTCCTCATTGGAAGGACACAAAGGGTCCACATATCTATGTTCAGCTCTGAACTCAAGTATATCGTCTCTGGGATCCCCCAGAGCTCATTCCTCAGCCTTGCTCTATTCAATGTCTATGTGACCCAACTGGCCAACATCATCAGAGCACACTGTTGCAACATAATATCTTATGCAGATGACACCTAACTCATCCTCTCCCTCACCAATGGCCCTACGACCACTAGGACCAACTATCAGAGATGCATGACAAGTGTTGCCAAATAGATGAAGAAAACTTTCTTTTAACCTGCCTAAAGCCTCTAAAAGCATATTTGCCTGAGCTTTTCACTGCTACCCAGGAGCTGAATGGCTCCTTGTTTGAGTGTGAAGTGTCTCCCAAAGGTGAGAAAAAGGTATGGTTGAGGGAAAGTATCCTGTTCCTCTTCTATTCAGCTAGTACTAATCTTATTGGGACAGGAGCTGCCCCCATTACCAGTTGTGAGTGGTCATATGGGAGGTTTGCTAATTTCCCTGGCCACATCACTAGGGCATCACAGGAAATCTGCACGAAGGAAGAAAGGTTGTGCAGTCTTGGTTTTAGGCATAGAGGGGCACTGTGGGATTATTTGAAGTAGAGCTTCCCCCATTACCAGTTTTGAGTGGTCATATGGGAGGGTTTGCTAATTTCCCTGGCCACATCACTAGGGCATCACAGGGAATCTGCAAGATGGAAGAAAGGTTGTGCAGTCTTGGTTTTAGGCATAGAGAGGCACTGTGGGATTATTTGCAGTAGAGCACTCAGGAACTGCTGAAAAAGTGGATATGGTTACCCCTGGGAGCTTTATTCCCTAATGGTCATGAAGGGGTCAGGAGTCATCCCAAACCACTGGCTTGGACCAGATATAAATGTGGTACCTATGGACACTCTCTCCACAACACTACTGGACCCGTGGAAAGTGAAAGGACTGTACCTTGTGACCGGAGAGGAGAACCTGCTTCCATTTGTTTCCAGAACTGTGACGTGGACTTTAAGGGTCAGTTGGCTGACCTCTTGTTAAACTACAGGGACACAAAGGGGCAGATTTATGGAAAGTGGTGCTGCACCAGGTGCAGTGCCACTTTCCCTGCACCCATTAGCACCCCCTACAACCACCATGTGTGTTCTGTGTTTATAATACGGCGCACCATGGCCCAGGGTAGTGGGCAATAGCATCATTTTTCATTACGCTATTGGCGTACTCTGCAGGAGTAGCACCAAAACATTGGTGCTACTCCTGTATAGTACATTGGGGCCAATTCTAAATAATAGAAGCCCCCTTTTAACTCCTGCTTTAAGCAGGCTTTAAAAGTGCAGTAAAAAATGTCACAAGGAAATCTCATAGATGTCCCTGCACCATTGTTTTCGGCCCCCCTAACGGGGAACAC
Organism: Pleurodeles waltl; assembly: GCF_031143425.1. Classification (NCBI taxonomy): domain Eukaryota; kingdom Metazoa; phylum Chordata; class Amphibia; order Caudata; family Salamandridae; genus Pleurodeles; species Pleurodeles waltl. The sequence goes on along the minus strand of NC_090446.1, from coordinate 1,075,990,132 downwards.
CCCCTTTGCATTACATTATGCCTGTTACAGGCATAATGTAATGCAAAGGGTTACAGATTGCTGCAATGCATGCATTGCAACACTCTGTACATATGGTGCTGGATTTCGGTCTCATTGGGCCACATTAACGTCAAATATAGTGACTCTAATGTGTTGCAAGGAAGCGCTAGGGGATTATAAATATATCCCAAAAGCTGTAAGAGGCCAACCTTCCTGGATCATGCTGGTGGCTTCTTTGGTGTGAGTCCTGACCTCCAAGTACTCTTCCTGAGGTCCTGGAATCATTGACTGATGGCTGAGTCTACTGATGCAGAACCGTAAATACTGTGCTTGGAGAACTGACAGAACATCAATTATCTACTTGTCAAGCTGATCTGCCAAGGGGCATCAACAGTGGGCCTGACTTCACCAAGGATATGCAGCAGCAAATGCGATTCAGTGGTCTAAACCCTCTCTGGCTACAACCTGCAGCCTTTGTGTTTGAAGGAACCCAACTTCCAGAAAAGTGACTAAGTCCAAAGTTCAAAATCTTCACAAGACATGTTGAGCAGGAAATGTTTCTGCCTTTGACAACAGCTTCATCGTCTTCATCCTTCAGTGCCCCAACTTGGGATTCAGCATGCTACCTTACTCTTCTGAGGACACTACTTTCTCAGGAATTTTCAAAGTCAGAAGGTAACTGTTTTACAGGTACCACACTGGTCCTTGTATCTGACTTGTGCTTCTTTGCAGTCAGCCTTAAATGTTACCTTTGTCCCAGCCTAGCGTGACAAGTTGCCCACTCATGTCACTTTGAGCATTTTGGTGCTATTTGTATTTAAAACTTTCAAAATTCATGTCACGGGTCCCTATTATTGGCTTTTTGGCATTTTAATGTCATTTTTCCATTATAATAGTCTCTATTTTTATAAACTGTTGTGGAATTTTTATTTTGTTATTGTTTATTGTGGTCTGTTTTCATCATTTTAACTCTTTTGAAACTTCTAAATGCTTTACGAGTTTTCATAAGTTAAGCTCGGACCATAGTTACCAGGGGTTGAGCTCACATTTATCTTACTGACACTTTTCCTTAACCTAGCAAGAACAGTGTCATTATTACTTGTGGTTGTTAGACTTTTCATCCTCGGCCTGGTCTCCCTTAACTTTTTGCCTCTGTTTCCCAGGTTGTTGATATGTGCTGGACTCTGTTTTTGCTATTTTTGTTACTCTGGGCACTTTACCACTGCTAACCAGTGCTAAAGTGAAAGTGCTCCTACATAAAATGTGTATGTAATTGGTTTATCCATAACTGGCATATTTGATTTACTAGTAAGTCCCTAGTAAAGTGCACTAGAGGTGCCCAGGGCCTGTGAACCAAATGCTACTAGTGGGCCTGCATCACTGGTTGTGCCACCCACATTAGTAGCTCTGTAAACATGGCTCAGACCTGCCAAAGCAATGTCTGTGTGTGCCATTTTAAGCTGTAAATTCGAGTTGGCAAGTGTACCCACTTGCCAGGCATACATTTTCCCTTTTCTTACATGTAAGACACCCCTAAGGTAGGCTCTAGGTAGCCCCAAGGGCAGGGTGCAGTGTATGGTTAAGGTAGGACGTATAGTAATGTGTTTTAGATGTCCTGACAGTGAAATCATGCTAAATTAGTTTTGCACTGTTGCAAAGCCTGTCCCTCTCATAGGTTAACATGGGGGCTACCTTTAAATATGATTAAAGTGTAGATTCCCTTTGGGAACGGATAGACATGTGGAGTTTGGGGTCTCTCAGCTCACAATTTAAAGATACATCTTTTATTAAAGTTGATTGTAAGATTATGCGTTTGAAAATGCCACTTTTAGAAACTGAGCATGTTCTTGCTTAAACCATTTCTGTGACTCTGCCTGTTTGTGGATTCCCTGTCTGGGTCAGTTTGACATTTGGGCTGGTTGCACCTCTCACTAGACTGTGACAAAAAGGGAGCTGGGTTGTAGTTTGCATTTCCTGATGAGCCATCTGTGCTAGGAGGGAGGGGAGGAGTGGTCACTCACACCTGAAAGGACTGTGCCTGCCCTCACACAATGCAGTCTCCAACCCCCTGGCGAGTGTCTGGGGCCTGGCCTGGTCAAGGCAGGATTTCACAAACAAGAGAGACTTTTCTTTGAAGTAGGCCTACTTCAAAGGGCAAAATGGGTAAACGAAGGGCATCCAAAACCACAGAATTTAGAGCACTTCTGGAAACCAAGAGGAACCTCTGCCTGGAGAAGAGCTGGAGAGCAGAGGAAGAAGAGCTGCCCTGCCTGTGACTGTGCTTTGTGGAGCTATCCTGCAGTTGCTGATTCTGCCTGAGATAGAGGACAAAGACTGGACTTTGTGTTTCATTCCTTCTTGTGAAGAACTCTCCAAGGGCTTGATTTAGAGGTTGCCTCCTGTTGTTTGAAGTCTCAGGGACAGCAAAGACTTCTCTCTTCCAGCACCTGGAGCCTCTGCTCAGAACCCTACTCTGCGAAGTGGTGCCCATCCAGTTCCTGGGACCCTGAAAGGAGAAGCTGGCAGCCCAAGAGTGAGAAATCCACGCACCGACTGCCGTGCGGGGAAAAGATCGAATCGACTCCGATCTGCTGCTGAAAAATGTACGCACCGCCGTCTTCGCGGCTGGAAATCGATGCTCGCCTGCAATGCGACTGGAAGATCGACACCCGTGGCTGGAGAAACGATGCGCAGCATTGCTGACGGAGGCTGTTGAGATCCCAACCCGCATTGCGTGGTTTTCAGATCGTGCGGCTGAATTTCTGACGCAAACACCGCTGGGCATGTAAAAACGATGCAAGGTCTGCCTAGACCTGAGAGTGCTGACCGGATCGATGCCTCACTCTCCTGCAGAGAGAAGAAATTACACACACCTGCTCGACTGAAGGAGAAATTACGCTAGGTCTCACTCGTGAGTGATGGCGACACATCGCAAGCCCTCTTTGACGCACACTCGCCCGTGCAGGGTTATTTTTGATGCACCCAGGTACATTTTCACGCTAACAGCATTAGTGTTGTGTTTAATACTACATGAAGACTCTTTTTGATTTTTAATTGATAATTTGACTTGTGTAATGTGGATTTTTGTCGCTTTGGTCTTGTTTTGTTTAGATAAATATTTTCTCTTTTTCTAAACCTGTGTTGTGTCATTTTGTAGTGTTTTCATTTAATTACTGTGTGTGTCATTACAAATACTTTACACCTAGCACTCTGAAGTTAAGCCCACTGCTAGTGCCTGTAGGAAAGTCCTCCTTTTTGCCCTGGTCAACCCCACACTTTTTGACAGGTACTGGTGGTTACTGACTTTTGGCTGTGCCCTGTGTACTGCTTACCAGTCCCAGGGCCAGTGCTCTGTGTAAAGTGGATATGGAAATTAGGCTAATAATAATTGGCTAAGTTTACCTACCTATAAGTCCCTAGTATATGGTAGGGCATGTAGGTTTAGGGACCACGGCATAGGTAGTGCACCCATAGGTGCACAGCTGAGGTGCCCAGTGTCATTTTAAAGGCAGGCCTGCCTTGCTGGCTGCTTTTAAGTTAAAGTTATATGCAAATTCGACTTTGGAATTAAAAGTAGTTCCAAAGTCTTAAACTACCTTATTTTTACATATAAATCACCCCTAAGGTGGGCCCCATGTGCCCCTAGGGCTGGGTGCAATGTAACTATAAGCAGGGACATTATAAAAATAGTTTTATAAGCCCTGGTGAGGTAAAAACAGCCAAATTCATTATTCTCTCATTGTAGTGAATGGCCTCCATAGGCTAGAATGGGGAGACTTTATTTTAATTGTAAAAGTCCCCTTAAGTAATGGATACCAAGAGTTTGGTATCAAATTAATTGCTATAATAAATCCCACAACTTCCAGTTGTTGGATTTAATATAACATGTTTAGGTAAAGAGTTTTAAACTTTCCCTGAAAGTTGCCAATTTCAGCCCTGCATTGTTTTTGCTGCTGTGCTCTGATTGGCCAGCCTCTGGCAGCCTGACCAGGCTGCCTTGATAAGGTGTGAAGTGGCCTGGCTTCACACAAAGAGATGTGCCTATGGGAGTGAATGTCCCCTCAGCAGATGGTGAGGCAGGAAGGGGGAGGGCTGCCAATCTGGTCTTCAAAGGCAGAGAAGGACATTTGGAGCAACCCAGCAACACCCCCACATCCTGCAACCCCAGACAACTAGGTGTCCCCTTGATTAGATTAGGAGAGGGCAGGAGAGGGGTGTGTTTATGATTTTTAGCTACACCAGTGGGTGGGCTCAGCCAGATGTAACCTCCAAAATCAGATTCAGCCATGATTGATTTTTGAAGAATGTTGCCTCCTGGGATTGATTTTTGCCACACTTCCCAGGAAGTGGTCATCACAGGGGGAAGGACCCTGCACCTGATTGGAGAATCAGGACCCCCTGTTTTTCACCCAGAGCAAGGATAAAACTGGCAGACCTGCACCCACACCTCAGATCTCCATCAGATTCCAATAAGGAAGAACCAAAGGAGAAGAAGGACTGCCCTGCTGGACCCATGGCCTGCACCTGGAACCAGCACTCAGAAGGACTGCACCAGCTGCACACTTGAGCTTCACCACAAAAAGGACTTTGCCTGGCTTCAACAGGTTCAAGGAGGGACTCCCTTTTTGCTACAGGTGAAAAATTGCTAAACAGAGTCCCTTGCACCAACTCCTGAAGAAATCAACCGGCTGACCACTGCCCAGTGGCCAAAAAGGAGTTCGCAGCAGGTGCATTCTGGGAGTTGTAGTCCACCCCCCCAAGGATCATCTCAGAACTTCTGGACCCTTGGGGTGAGCTGTGGACCCCAAAGGTCATTAAAAGAACATCTGGGAGAAGCCCCAGAAGTTTGGAGAACTTTTGAAAAAAAGCTCCATAGAGGGACCGACCTGCCATGGCAACTCTAGCTGGCTTGCCTCAACTGTGACCCAGCCTGATTTGCTGGTTCGTCCTGGTGAAGAAAATCTCTGAAAAATAGACTAAGTCCGAAGGTAAAAAGTTGACCGGGACCTCCCAGCCAGCGTATCCGAGGAGGGCTCCAAGGACGTCGGATCAAGATCCAGGTTTACCCCGGTCTAAGGATTTTCACCTCAAAAAAACGACTATGGGCCAGATGCAGGAAACAAATAGCGAGTCGCAAACGGCAAAAATTGCCGTTTGCGACTCGCTATTCGCGTTTCCCAATGCAGAAATGCATATTGCGAGTCGGTACCGACTCGCAATATGCATTTCAGAATCGCAAATAGGAAGGGGTGTTCCCTTCCTATTTGCGATTCTGAGTGGTATGCAATACTATTTGCGACCGCATATGCGGTCGCAAATGGTGTCGCAGTTACCATCCACTTCAAGTGGATGGTAACCCACTCGCAAATTGGAAGGGGTCCCCATGGGACCCCTTCCACTTTGTGAATGGACCCACAAATATTTTTTCAGGGAAGGTAGTGGCCAGGGACCACTACCTGCCCTGAAAAAAAAACGAAACTAAAGGTTTTGGATTTTTTTTTAAGTGCAGCTCTTTTTCCTTTAAGGAAAACGGGCCACACTTAAAAAAAAAAAAACGGCTTTATTTAAAGCAGTCACGAACATGGAGGTCTGCTGACGACAACAGGCCTCTATGTTTGCGAGTGCCTAGACTCGCTATGGGGCCGCAATTTGCGACCCACCTCATGAATATTAATGAGGTGGGTCATTGCGACCCCATAGCGAGTCGCAGACGGTGTCTGAGACACCGTACTGCATACCAATTTGCGAGTTGCAAATTGCGAGTCGCATGGACTCGCAATTTGCAACTCGCAATTTTTTTTTTTGCTACATCTGGCCCTATGTCCGAAGGTAAAAATCTCCACCAAGTGCTCCTGCGATGCATATCCGGAGAGGAGTTCCAGGAGGTCGGATCGTCCTGCTGAAGAAAATCTTCAGAAAAGAGACTAAATCCGAAGGTAAACTTTTGACCGAGGCCTCCCGCGAGCTGTAGCCGAGCAGGGCTCCATCGCGGTCGGCCTTAAACTTTGACTTTGCCCCGGCCGAGGTGCAACCAGATGACCCAATGAAACTTTTTGTTTCTAGGCGCTAAAAAACAATAATTCTTTAAAAATGTATATCTCTGGTTCCCCTAATCCGATTTTTTTTGTTTTTGTGTCATTTTAAAGATAAAAATATAATCTATTTTTATAAATTGGTTTTGGATTTTTAAACTGTCTCCTGTGGTTTATTTATTTTCTGTTTTGTGATATTTTAATGCTTTACACTCTGTCTCCTAAGTTAAGCCTTGTCGCTCATTGCCAAGCTACCCAGGGTTGAGCTGGGTTTAATTTACTGAGACCTAACTGGACCTAAGTGGAGGTTAGTGGCCTATTGCTAAGTGTAGGTACCTACCTGCCCTTACCAATAACCCATTTTCCAACATTTTTGGTGAGCATTGGTGGGATCCTGTACTTGTGTTCAGTATCACGTTACAGTTTTAAGTAAAACAAATTAAAAATCATTTAAATTGTCCTAGTGCAAAAATTGTTTTTAATTTTTTATTTGGATTAATTTCAATTATTGAATTTTTGTGATTTGTCTAAATTCCTGTTTCCAATTTTTGCAAAACGTTTTTGTTGACACAAAACTAGGGAACCATGGAGCTTGATCTGGCTAGCCTACCCACACTTACAGTAGTCCAGCTTAGGGGGTTGTGTACTGAAAAAGGGTTGTCTGCAACCACTGACCTCAGGAAGCATGTCCTCATCAAATCCCTGACAGCATGGGCTGAGGCCCAAGAGGTAGACTCAGAGGAAGCTCCAGAGGAGGAAGGAGTAGGGGAGGATGCTAGCTCCAGCCACTCAGGGGAGGGAGGGCATCTGAGCCTAAGTAAGGAGGAGAAAGACCAGTCCTCCTTACACACAGTCACTAGGGTCATACCCAAAGCTAGTTGGGGGAAGGGGGTCCCTTCAGGAGGAGAGAACCTGTCCCTCAGGAAAAGAGAGCTGGAGGCCCAGCTAGCATTTATAGATTTGGAAGCCAAGAAGCTGGCCCTAGAAGAGAAAAAGTGGGCAAGGGAAGAGAAAAGAGATGGTGGCAGCGACAGAGAAGCTGAGGTGTCCATGGGTGGGGTTTTTTGCCCCAGATTACCCAAGGGGGTGGTTCCTGCCTATGTAGAGGGGGATGACATAGATAAGTGGCTGGGGGCCTTTGAGAGGGCCCTCCAGATGAGGAGAGTCAAGCCTCAGTACTGGGGTTCACTTCTTTGGGAGTTGGTCCCCATCTCTGGGAGGGATAGGCTCCTAACCTTGAGGGGGAGGAGGCAGATTCATATCCCAGTATGAAGAGATGCTTCACTAAAAAGTTTGGTCTGTCCCCAGAGCAGTATAGGCTCAAGTTTAGGGACACCCAAAAGACAAGCACCCAGTCCTGGGTGGACTTTGTGGACATCTCAGTAAAAGCACTAGAGGGCTGGATACAGGGCGACAAGGTAAGTACCTTTGAGGGGCTGTACAATTTGATTATGAGGGAGCACCTTCTAACCAATTGTGTCCAAGAGGAGCTCCGCCAGTAGCTAGTTGACTCAAAGTTGACCAACCCCAGAGAGCTGGGGGAGGCAGCAGATGACTGGTTAAGAACTAGGGTTAACCAGAAACCCCCAGGGGGTGATCACAAAAAGGGAGGACATGGTTCTTCTCAGGGGAAGAACCAAGGGAAAGATGATAAAAAGCCCAAGGAGTCCTCACAAGAGTCCCCAAAAACTTCTGAGGGTGGAGGAGCCCCGAGCCATTCCACTTCTAAGGGGAAAGGGTATCAGGGGAAGAATTATGATCCTGTTAAAGCAGGAAAGTTTTGGGAGATTGCTAAGGCCGGCAAGTGTTTTGAGTGTCATCAACCTGGACACAAAAGAGGAGATGCTATCTGCTCCAAGAAGCCCCCCACTGGTGGACAATCCCAGGGGATTGCTAGTGTAGGGTTGGGGGTGGAAGTTGGCCCAGGTCTGGGATCAGGGTACACAGAGGTCACCTTAGTTTCCGTGGGTGGGGTGGACATTGCAACTATGGCCAACTTACCTCCCAGCAAGGAGAGGTTATAGGCAGAGGCCTAAAGTCAATGGGACTAAGGTGGAAGCTCTGAAAGATACAGGAGCCAGTGTGACCATGGTCAAAGAGAAGCTGGTTTCTCCAGCACAGGTCTTACCTGGTGTCTTCCACCAAGTAACATATGCAGATAGCAGAACCCAACTCCATCCCATGGCCATGGTGAGCCTGGAATGGGGAGGTGTGACTGGCCCTAAGAAGGTAGCTGTAGCTCCTGCCCTCCCAGTAGAGTGTCTGCTGGGAAATGATCTTGAAGCATCTCAATGATCAGAGGTAGAGAGAAGGGTCCTGAATGGGTGTGTGCTGTGACCAGGTCACAGGCAGCACAACAGGGAAGTGTTGGACACTTGGACCCTGGAACAATGGGCCAGGCCTCCAAGAAGAAGAGAAAGGGCACTGAGTCTAGTGTGCCAGCCCCTACAAGTACAGAGGGTCAGGAGGAATCCAAACCTGGGGGAGGATCTGACCTCTGAGGGAGGGCCACTTCCACTGCAAGCTCTGACTGACTTGGCAGAACTGCAAGGGGCAGGTGGGCCCACCAGAGAAGAGTTTTGTCAGGGACAAAGAGAGTGTCCCACTCTTGAGGGCCTGAGGCAGACTGCTGCCAGGCAAGAACAAGGGGATACCAGTGGGACCCACAAGGTTTACTGGGAGGATGGAGTTCTCTACACCGAGGGAAGGGACCCCAAACCAGGGGCAACCAGGAGAGTAGTGGTCCCCCAGAAGTATAGAGAATTCCTCCTTACTTTAAGCCATGATATTCCCTTAGCTGGACATTTGGGACTGACCAAGACCTGGAACAGGCTGGTCAACCATTTTTATTGGCCCCAAATGTCAGAAAAAGTCAAGGAGTTTTGCAGCTCCTGTGTCACCTGCCAAGCCAGTGGCAAGGCAGGGGGCAAGCCAAAGGCTCCCTTGATACCACTGCCAGTGGTTGGGACTCCCTTTGAGAGGGTGGGGATTGAAATTGTTCCCCTAGACCCACCAACTGACTCAGGTAACAGGTACATTTTGGTGGTTGTGGACCATGCCACCAGGTACCCTGAGGCAATACCCCTCTGGACAGTCACTGCTCCCACAGTGGCTAGGGCCCTACTTGGTGTGTTCACCAGAGTGGGGTTCCCAAAGGAGGTGGTCTCAGATAGGGGCACAAATTTTATGTCTGCCTATCTGAACGCCAGGTGGGATGAGTGTGGTGTTACTTATAATTTCACCACCCCCTATCATCCACAGACCAATGGTCTGTTGGAAAGCTTTAATAAGACCCTGAAGGGCATGATCATGGGTTTGTCTGACAAACGCAGGAGGAGATGGGATGTTCTCCTCCCATGCCTGCTGTTTGCCTACAGAGAGGTGCCACAGAAGGGGGTTGGATTCAGCCCGTTTGAGTTACTGTTTGGGCACCCTGTAAGAGGCCCATTGTGCTTGGTGAGAGAGTCTTGGGAGAAGCCTCTCAGAGAGTCCAAGGAGAATGTGCTAGATTATGTGCTGGACCTGCGGTCACGCATGGCTGAGTACATGAAGAAGGCAAGCAGAAACCTGGAGGCCAGCCAAGAGCTCATGAAACTCTGGCATGATCAGAAGGCTGCCATGTCTGAGTATCACCCAGGACAGCTGGTGTGGGTTCTGGAGCCCATGGCTCCTAGGGCACTTCAGGGCAAATGGACTGGGCCCTATCCAATTGTGGAGAAGAAGGGTGAGGTCACCTACTTGGTGGACCTTGGCACTCCCAAAAATCCTCATAGGATCCTGCATGTTAACAGGTTGAAACCCCACCAGGAGAGGGCAGACATGACCATGCTGATGGTCACTGATTAAGGGAAGGAGGAGGAGAGTTAACCTCTGCCAGACCTCCTGTCCTCAAATGAGTAAGATGGGTCATTGGAGGGAGTGGTACTCTCTCCCAAGTTGACCGACCAGCAACAGAAAGACTGCAGACAAGTTTTGGAGCAGTTTGCTAGTCTGTTCTCCCTGACCCCTGGACTCACCAATTGGTGTGTCCATGTCAGAGTCACCAGATCCTCGGGGTCTGTGCATGTTCCCAACACGTCCACCACTGAACTGCTCCAAGACTTTGATAGATAAATCACAGAGACTGAGAGAGTTCAAGAGGGGAAGAGGGGATTAGGAAGGGAACAGCTGGGAAGGAGACCTGTAGTAAGAAAGAGGTTAGAACACACAATATGAAAATTATATCTCCTGAAATCAATACTAGACTATGATTCTAAGCCTAGTCACTCTGAAAACATGAACAATCTAAGAGTTAAGTTTAAAATGACTAAGTTTCAAGATAGCCGGATACCTGTCGGGGAATCAAGATGAATTAAATGAAAACTTTCTTATTCAAGTACTTTCCTTTACATGAGAAACAGAAAAAACATTCTGACTAAATTTTAAACCAGTCATATAACTCCTGTTTTGAGAATGCATAATGCATACTAGGACCATACAATATTGCATCTAGAAACTCTGGCCTTCTGTGTACTCTTAAAATGTTTCAACACAAATTGTGCATATAGCAGATATATATATATATATATATATATATATATATATATATATATATATATATATATATATATATATATATATAGTAAACACCACAAAAAGATTGTGCACCACGAATAACACATTATGGATTCAGGAAATAAATCACATAACTTGTCAACTCGAATATTACATAATAAATATCTTAGAATAGTAGCATACAATAAACAACATGAATTAAACTAGAGGAGAGAATTGTGTGTCTTGCCAATTCGAGTGTTACCATGTAAAATACCAAGAAATGGTAGCACGCAATGAATATCAAAGTCAAATCATCATTAATCGAATCGAGCGTCTTGCCGATTCGTAAAACATGATGTAAATGTCAAGGAATAACAGCTCACAATAAATAACAAGATCAAAGTACAATGAAATGAATTGCGCTTCTTTTGACGATTCTTAAGCCATCATGTAAAATGTCAAGAAATGGTAGCGCGCAATGAACAACAAAGTTAAATGCTCATGAAATGAGTTGTGCGTCTTGCCAATTCGTAAAACATCATGTAAATGTCAAGAAATAGTAGCGCGCAATGGACAACAATGTTTAAACACCATAAAACGAATTGCGCGTCTTGCCGATTCTTAAGCCACCATGTGAATGTCAAGAAATGGTAGCGCACAATGAATAACAAAGTCAAACCTTTATGAAATAAATCGCGCATCTTGCCTATTTGTAAACTACCATATAAATGTCAAGAAATTGTAGCGCACAAGTAATTTGTTACTCATTTAAGAATTTAAACCAAGAATATGAAAATTCTAAATAACAGTGTCGGAACAGTCCAACCACCATCTTACCGCCTGGAACAATGATCACCAATGAAGGATTAGGGCAGAAGACTGGAAGATCCAAATAGGCCGCCGGGACAGGAGCTCAGGAAGAAGCTGCTGCTCTTCACCGGGACCTCTGAATAGTGAGCACTGGGAGTTGGGCTGGCTCTCTTTTATAGAGTCTTAGCCCAGCCCAGAACCACACCCAGGCATGTTGCAGGGAAAGTCTCTGGAAGGCCCTGGAAAGGGGCCACACCCTAACACACTCTGAAAACCTGCAACAATACATTGCAAAGGAACAGTATTTGTAAGCATATTAAAAATAAGTTTTCAGGATTGAACTCTGCAATGCAAAAGGTTAACCCACAACACATCAGCACAATGCATAAATTACTTTGTTTTGAGAATGCTGGGTTTTTGCATTTTTGTTGCCAATAGAGCGCGTACTGCTCTGGTGTTGACAGTCCATGACATTGACACTGGTGACAGCTTACCTGTCAAAAACAAGCTGTACAGGCTGTCTGACCAGGTCAAGGCCAACATCAAAACGGAAGTGGCTAAGATGTTGGAGCTCAAGGTAATTGAGCCCTCTGACAGTCCTTGCTCCAGTCCAGTGGTACTCGTGCCCAAACCTAATCCCCAAGGTGGGAAGAAGGAATTGAGATTCTGTGTGGACTACAGTGGTCTAAATGCAGTCACTAGGACTAATGTTAACCCCATACCTAGAGCTGATGAGCTCATTGATAGGTTGGGGGCTGCCAAATTCCTGAGTACATTTGATCTGACCTCAGGATACTGGCAGATTGCCTTAAGTCCAGGAGCTAAGGAGAGGTCAGCATTTTCCACACCAGAGGGCCACTTTCAGTTCAAGGTGATGCCCTTTGGCCTGAAAAATGCTCCTGCCACCTTTCAACGGTTGGTGAATAGAGTCCTGTCTGGGTCGGAATCTTTCAGTGCAGCTTATCTGGATGATATAGCTGTATTTAGTTCCACCTGGGAGGACCACCTGGTCCACCCGAAGGAAGTGCTTCAGGCCCTGCTTCAAGCAGGCCTGACTATCAAGGCAAGCAAGTGCCAGATAGGGCAAAACTCAGTTTTGTACCTGGGCCACCTTGTTGGTGGAGGCCATGTACAACCTCTCCAGCCCCAAATCAGACTATCCTGGATTGGGGGGCTACTAAAACCCAGACTCAGGTCAGGGCCTTTCTCCGCCTGACTGGGTACTACAGGAGGTTTGTTCAGGATTATGGGACCATAGTGGCCCCTCTGACTGAGCTTACCTCCAAGAAACAACCCAAGAAGGTCATTTGGACCCCAGAGTGTCTGAAGGCTTTTGACACCCTAAAATGGGCTATGTGTTCAGCACCAGTGTTACTGGCCCCTGACTATAGCAAGGAGTTTTTTGTTGCAAACAGATGCTTCAGAGGAAGTGATTGGGGCAGTGTTAGCACAAGTTAATGAGGAGGGCCAAGATCAACCAGTTGCCTTCATCAGCAGGCGACTACTCCCCAGAGAGAAAAGATGGAGTGCCATTGAGAGGGAGGCATTTGCTGTGTTCTGGTCCCTGAAGACGTTGAGGCCATACCTGTTTGGCACTCACTTCCGTGTACAAACTGACCACAGACCTCTCATATGGTTGATGCAAATGAGGGGGGAGAACCCAAAACTGTCAAGGTGGCCCATTTCCCTACAGGGGATGGACTTCACAGTGGAGCACAGACCTGGGACTGCCCATGCCAATGCAGATGGCCTTCCCAGGTTTTTCCACTTAGCTGATGAGGACTACCAGGGTTCAGGTTAGTACCCATCACCTTTCATCTGGGGGGGGAGGCAGTGTAGGAAAGTCCTCCTTTTTGCCCTGGTCACCCCCACACTTTTTGGACAGGTACTGGTGGTTACTGACTCTTGGCTGTGCCCTGGGTACTGCTTACCAGTCCCAAGGCCAGTGCTCTGTGTAAAGTGGATATGCAAATTAGGCTAATTATAATTGGCTAAGTTAACCTACCTATAAGTCCCTAGTATATGGTAGAGCATGTCGGTTTAGGGATCACAGCATAGGTAGTGCACCCATAGGTGGACAGCTGAGGTGCCCAGTGTCATTTTAAAGGCAGGCCTGCCTTGCTGGCTGCTTTTAAGTTAAAGTTATATGCAAATTCGACTTTGGAATTAAAAGTAGTTCCAAAGTCTTAAACTACATTATTTTTACATATAAGTCACCCCCAAGGTGTGCCCTGTGTGCCCCTAGGGATGGGTGCCATGTAACTATAAGCAGGGTCCTTATCAAAATAGTTTTATAAGCCCTGGTGAGGTAAAAGCAGCCAAATTCATTTTTCCCTCATTTTAGTGAATGGCCTCCATAGGCTAGAATGGGGAGACTTTATTTTAATTTTAAATGTACCCTTAAGTAATGGATACAAAGAGTTTGGTATCAAATTAATTGTTATAATAAATCCCACAACTTCCAGTTGTTGGATGTGATATAACTTGTTCAGGTAAAGAGTTTTAAACTTTACCTGAACAGTTGCCAGTTTCAGCCCTGCATTGTTTTTGCTGCTGTGCTCTGATTGGCCAGCCTCTGGCAGCCTGGCCAGGCTACCTTGATGAGGTGTGTAGTGGCCTGGCTTCACACAAAGAGATGTGCCTGTGGGAGGGAATTTTACCCTCAGCAGATGGTGAGGCAGGAAGGGAGAGGGCTGCCAAACTGGTCTTCAAAGGCAGAGAAGGACATTTGGAGCAACCCAGCAACACCCCCACATCCTGTAAACCCAGACAACTAACTACGTGTCCCCTTGATTAGATTAGGAGAGGGCAGGAGAGGAGTGTGTTTATGATTTTCAGCAACCCCTTATCCGATTTTATTCATTTTTGTGTCATTTTAAAGATAAAAATGTAATCTATTTTTATGAATTGGTTTTGGATTTTTAAACTGTTTCCTGTGTTTTATTTAATTACTGTTTTGTGATATTTGAATGCTTTACATTCTGTCTCCTAAGTTAAGCCTTGTTACTCATTGCCAAGCTACTAAGAGTTGAGCTGGGTTTAATTTACTGAGACTTAACTGGACCTAAGTGGAGGTTAGTGGCCTATTGATAAGTGTAGGTACCTACCTGCCCTTACCAATAATCCATTTTTCAACAGTGCCAAGCTACCAAGGGGGTGGGTGGGGGTTAGCTGAAAGTGATTCTCTTTTACCCTGACTAGAGTGAGGGTCCTTGCTTGGACAGGGGGTAACCTGACTGCCAACCAATGACCCCATTTCTAACAATGGTGTACTAACATCCATGTTAATCAATAATTCATTTTCTCACAATATGTGTATTTTTCATTCAAAATCAAAAAAAGAGTTTGAAAAAAATAAGGTTCATTTCTGCCATAAATTAATATTCTGACAGATTTGTCAACAGGCTTAGAAGCTACAGCAGTCAGGCTATACATGTAGGCCTGAAGTACAGTTTTCACTTTTCTGCCTAGGGATGGCTCAATAGATGCTGTTGTCCACAGGTGACGTTTACATTCCTATACAGTGCACCATTTACTATAGCCTTACTCAAAGTTAAATACACAGTTTGGGGATTATCTATTTTTGCCATTTTGCAGGGGTCATAGCACATATGCTAGGGAGTGGACAGCAGTGCCCTAGAGTGCAGACTTCACAAACATGCAATACCAGTCAGCAAACCTTGGGGTGATCATGAAAAAAGAGGGATTTTCTTACATTTATCTACACCATGTAAGATACTAGTCTAGCATTACCTGCTAATCATCCTTATGCTTCATTTTATTGTTTCTGTTTGACATATGCTTTCACCTACAATATGCATACCCATGCTTGAAAATGTCAATGTTTCCATAATACCCACCTATGTACCCTGTCTCACCTTTGGCATTTTCAAATTGATTGTCATGTTCATCCACCAAAGTGCTATCCACACACTGCATTTATCATCATCTTTGACCTGTTGGTTGGATATCCTTATTTCCTCATACTTACCCGGGGCCTAATATTTAACTGCAAGCTGCATATACACTTCCCTAAATATGAACAATATTGTGATAAGAATTCCATAATTAAAACTTTGGTTAATCAGCCATAATATGTGCACAGTTACTGCAAGCTATACAATGGCTAAATTTCAGATGTAAGTATTCTGGAGATTTGTTTCCACTTACGTCTAAAGGAAACTATAATATGTTCAATCATATCATATCAGCACAACGTCTTCATAAGAAAAAGGGAAGGCTATTCATGTAAATAAAATGCCAGGTAAACTTTCAATGAACCTAAACTATTTGATCTAATTTCATGTTGTTCACGTTTTAAAAGTAAGATATTTTCTCATTTACATCTAAACAGATACAATTCCTCAAAAGGCATGTTTTGTGCAGAAGCTACAGCTTCACCGAGCAGCAATTGGCTGTGTTATATATAGCTCACATTTGGTAGATATAAGCTCTGCTTTTACAATAAGTGGATAATTACATTTATGAAAATCAAGGGAAATATTGTCTTTTTTATTTTCTGCATTTATTTGATGAGATTTATGAGTTAAGAAATTTCTCATCTTTAAATTTGCCTCCATGAACAAATGACCTTATGCATTTTCAGATCTGTGGCTTGCAGAAAATTGCCCTGCTGCACACTTGATTATATCTGAAGCACTGACACCAGCTTCCCAAGTTCTAATGCATTTGGTACAATGGGTTCCATGAAGATCCTGTCCAACATCAAAAACCTCATATCCTGGTGAATAGTAGATATGGCATTTACTGCCTTTGACGTCATTGTGCTCCTAAGCACATCTGCAGTACCTCAAGAAGCGAGGCCAGAAACAGAATCACTGGTGTGGCAGATTTTGATCTTCCAGCTGACAAAAAAATTAAAAAAAGTGGACAGGAGGTGACTTGCATTGTGTGGCAGCAGGTGCTCCCCAGAGGGAAGACTTGCCAGTATTCACTGAGACTGGATTTGCTGGAATGTGGAAGCACCTCAAGGCTTTACACCCAAACCCTGTACTGCATGCAGAGGTCCAAAGAAACAAACGGTCCAAAGACAACCAACTGCCCCAGCGGAAGTGATGAAACAAGAAGTGGAAAATAATTAAGATAGCATGCAGCATTTCAGAATATATTTCAGACACTGTTGTGAAGCTGTAGCCTATGGCGAAGTAAAAAGAAGAGTATATTCAAAAGCAGCGGAACATCTCTTTCAAAATAGTACAAAGACGTGTGTAAATATTTAAAGAAGTAAGAAAAAACGTTAAAAAAGGTTCATCCCAATGGGCCGACAAGCCACACTTTATCTAACATATATAAAACAGAGGGGGTGATTCTAACTCTGGCGGGCGGCGGAGCCCGCCCGCCAGAGTTCCCCCCTCCAGAATACCGCACCGCGGTCAGAAGACCGCTGCGGTTATTCTGGGTTTCCCACTGGGCTGGCGGGCGACCGCCAAAAGGCCGCCCGCCAGCCCAGTGGGAAACACCCTTCCCACGAGGAAGCCGGCTCCGAATGGAGCCGGCGGAGTGGGAAGGTGCGACGGGTGCAGTTGCACCCGTCGCGAATTTCAGTGTCTGTAAAGCAGACACTGAAATTCTTTGTGGGGCCCTCTTACGGGGGCCCCTGCAGTGCCCATGCCATTGGCATGGGCACTGCAGGGGCCCCCAGGGGCCCCACGACACCCCATACCGCCATCCAGGATGGCGGTATGGGGTGTCTGAATCCCCATGGCGGCGCAGCCATCTGGGCAGCGGAAAACCGGCGGGAGACCGCCGGTTTTCCTCTTCTGACCGCGGCCAAACCGCCGCGGTCAGAATGCCCTGCGGGGCACCGCCAGCCTGTTGGCGGTGCTCCCGCCGACCCTGGCCCCGACGGTCAAGGACCGCCGGGGTCAGAATCACCCCCAGAGTTTTCTACATGGCAAAGGCACTGTTACTAGCCATGCAATGTTGTGGTGCTATCATACTCTCTCTCCTGCAGTTACACACAGGTGCTCACCGAAGACAGCTATTTTTGTTAAATCTGTGGGTTTTGTAAATACACACTGCAATTCTCATATGACCGTTAGCTTCTTTGTTTTGAAACAATTTCTATACCAATTTACACTAGCATTAGTGGAAAGTTAGGTTCACAATTTGGGTGATACTGATTTTACAGTAGTATTTTGGGATAAGACATAAGCACTATGGCACTGGATAGCAGTGCCATAGTGACAATATGAAATCCGTACACAGACTTTGGAATGAACACAGTCCTTTATTAACGCAAGACAATTTGTATTGCATAATACTCATAAAATGATCACTTTCTTCCATTCGGTTTCCAATTCAAAATAGGCAATTTCTCAATTTGAAAATGTCATTTTCAATACTATCCGGAAAACCTTGTTTCCTTTTTAGTCATGAAATTAACTACTAATTTTCATTATTCAACACATCATTCACACACCTCGATAAAAGTGCCATAAATCAATAATTCATCTGAACGGAAAACTCCTTTCTGACCGCTGTCAAAACAAACTGATGGCCCACATTCAAGTGTTTTTCTGAGTCCGTAGCCTAGAAAGTCAATTTCGCATGCTTAGTCACTCCAATCAGACAGAGGTCATGATTTGTAGATAACTGGACAATTACTATTCCTTTAGCCTGTACATTAATTCAAACTACCCAAAATTTTGAAGTGCCCCTAGGACAGTGCACTATTGCATATAAAACTTTCAAATAAATAAAAACATAAACATTGTCAGTACACTATTGTCTTTCCAGTTCTGGCATCCAACAAAGACAACTTTTGGTTTGATGCTGAACATTATGCTTTAACTCCTACTAATTATATGCTCTAAAATCAATTGTTCCCTGAGGAACGTCAAGGAAATTATTTCTTGAAAACATAATTGAAAAGTATCCCTGGTGGTGTGGACAGTATGGGGGTTATTCTAACTTTGGAGGAGTGTTAATCCGTCCCAAAAGTGACGGTAAAGTGACGGATATACCACCAGCCGTATTACGAGTTCCATAGGATATAATGGACTCGTAATACGGCTGGTGGTAAATCCGTCACTTTTCCGTCACTTTTGGGACGGATTAACACCTCCTCCAAAGTTAGAATAACCCCCTATGTATTTTCCAGACAGAAGTCCACTAAGACAGTAACCCATTAGAAAAGCGTTAATATTTCTCTATGGACTATTTAGAAGTTTCCATAGGGATAACTCTGCTGCTGGGGTCATTTATTCATGGCAAAATTACCCACATGAGCGAAGTTATGAAAATGTGTCCTAAACAGTTGGGTGGCATAACTTTGCCCCAACAAAGGGTAGTAAAACCAGCACTTAACAGCTGGCCACTATTTTTGTCTGTTCTGATATACAATTAGTTCACCCTATGTATCTCATCCATTTAGTTAACACCTTTTTACCTTATTCATCATTTAATTTTGCAGCATCCTATTCATTTGTATCATTTACTTCATTTCTAAAAGTTCTTATCTCATGGCGACATCTGAGCAACATCTTCTTAACCAACTTCAAAGTTTGAAACCTTTTAAGGCAATGTTCATGTGTGACCTTCATAAGAAAAGCAACTTGTGATACTCTGCATAGTCTATAAATTGCTATAAATATGTTTTGCATTGCGAGAGAGAGAGCCTCAATCTAGTTACGAGCGTTAGGTGAGCTGTGGCTGAGTCCCCACAAAGACAAACGCGTCAAGTTAAGGAAATAGTTTGCTTTAAGAATTTAAGGACTTGTGACGTTTCCCTTGGCCGTTTGTCACAAGCGTAAAGGGTTTCCACGAAGAAAATGATCTGTGGTGGAATGTGAACAACAACAAAACTTCATTAAAGATAAGCTGTAAAATTGTTAAAAATTACAAGAATATGACTAAAAAGTAAAGTAGGGATCAGGAACTATTAAGTCATGAAATATGCAAAGGCTGAATAGATATGGAGCGAGGAAGCTGTTTGACTCTGGTCAAGTTTTATGGAGGTGCAGGAATTAGGAACCTTTTGTTGACAAGGAACTACACAGCAAGGTAATGCAAGGGTTTGGGGATTGTCCCAACCATGAGTGTTTTACCTTTGCAAATTCAAACTTTTACAGGTGTCAGACATCTTCAGTGGAGCATGTTAGGAGGAAGCTGTAGCTGATCTGGGTTCCAAAATACTCATAAGGTAGACAGCTCTATAGAGGAAACCAATGACAGGTTACTGATGTTTCTTTAATTTAGACTTAATAAGGTAGACAGATGTTTTGTGGCCAAAAGCTCTAAATAGTAAAACCAAGAATATGTTGATGGTGTTTATTTAACATAGGATAGCTATCGCAACGTGTCCTAGTCCCCAGAAGTAAAAACATTCCAGAAAGGCTCATTAGAGGCCAAACTATAAAAGAAAGAACGTATTCTCTGCTTGCAATAAGTACCACAGGCAAAAGCCTTCTCAATATTTGTCTCGCTGGCTTTCTTCCAGACAGATGCAGCTGTCTCCTTGGTCTTCTGCACATTCTTAGTTCCAGAGAAAGACACTCCATGGCAGGAACATATCTTCCATTCAGATCCTGGGCAGCTTCTTCTTCAGCATTAACAGCAAGCCTTATTCCCTGGCTATAGGGCAGCTGTTCTAGGTCCACAGATTCAAGATAAAGGAGGGGATTCCACTCATTCACACCTCCTCCAGGCCAGTGGGTATCATTCCAAGCATGTCACATTCTCTCTTCTCAGTCAACGTCTGCTCTCAACTTAACAGTGGTGCAGCCGTCCTTAGAACTAAGCTGTGGTTGCTGCAAATTAAGCTACAGCTTTTGCACATTCTACTTTTTGTTATCATCATGACCCAGATTATCTTCTCAAAGCTGACTTACTGCTCATAGAAGCCCACAATGCTTTGTTCCCAAGATCTCCAGGTAAATAGGACAAAATGTGAGAATTTCTCTCTCTCCTCCACACCTCTCCCCATGGTCATGGACCCTCCCATTTCTGCCTTGTCCTCTGCCTCAAGGAGAAAAGTGGGGACCTTTTGGCAGGGAGATGTATTCTGGGAGTGAGAGGATGGACTTTGTCCAAGAAGGCTTAAATCAGTAGAAGTTATCCAATGGGTTGCCCTGATGCCAAAATAAAATGAAGGAAAGGGACTTTAAAGACAGAAAAAAAGAAAAATTATAGAGTTGCTTAGCTGAATATATATAAATAAAATGAAAATGTATTTTTACTACCAACGTTATCTCAGTAAATCAACTACATGAATGTTTTTTTTTATTTCTTCCTAACTGGAATTAATTATCATAGTTTTGCAAACTTTTAAATGCAGGCAGGTGTTCACTTGTACCATAAAACGTAATATAATTTATCACTGTTCAATATCATTACGAGCACCACGTAGATTTCATATTTAAGACGGGTTTAACTTGTAAGACGCAATTACATTTTACAATGTTAAATCTGACAATGAAAATGTAAAAATTGGTTTACTTTTACTTCTTATGCCAATGCTTAACCTGGAGTGCTACGTGGATATGCTAAGCTAATTCCTCTAGGTTTGTACCAAGGTAAGGCAAAAGGCTTTACCCAGCAGTCCTACATTTTGAATTTGACATTTAATTGGCACATGCCTTTATGTGAACATTTGATAGCTGACTGACACAATGTCACAAATGCCAATTTAAAAGCAAAGATGGTTTCTACGTTTATGAAAGAACCCCAGCCAACTAGGGACGTGTTTAAAAAGCTCGTTCTGCCCTGGGGTCAACGATACTAACTATCCAGAGTTAACAAACCAAAGAATTCAAAGGGAAACAGGGTCGAGAGATAAATAGTCTACAGAGGATGCGTTCGTGGTTGCTGACAGCAAGACTATAGATTGCAATCACTGGTGATCAGTGCCTGGAAAAATACTTAACACCTTTTATGATGTGTTGCTAACCTTTATTATTATAACAAAAATGAAATATAGTAGCAGTAGTAGTTTATTGTACAGATAATAAAATCCAATACAAATAAGAAAGACAAAAAAACAATCAAAAATAGTAAAATACCCTCAGAGACTGAGTTCAAACTAAAAGCACACCACAAATTACGCATGCAACATATTAAAAAACATTTCTCCCAAAAAGGAATAAAAAAAATAGAATACAAACCACCTGACCCGGAGCCCCACTTAAAACACAAGGCATTATACATAAGACAGAGCCCTAAAGTGCATGGTGCATAAGGTAGTAATTGCGCTTAACATCATCATAACTGTTAGAGCTCCTCATCCTAACCAATAACGGGCAAAATGGCAAGAGCATGGAAAAATTCCAACTAAACGTGTTCATTGCTTGCAGTGCCATTAAATTTAGATCGAGCAATTTTGATAAATTTGGTCAGTAACACATTTAACATTGGATTGCCTGGGACCAGAGACTGAATAATAGCCTGTCGACACGAGCGGATTCCCAATTCGTTCCAGAATCGACACTCCTTTAATAAAGCTGGACACAGGCAAACTACATGGTCAATGGTTTCCTCTGCGTTGCTGCAACCTCTACATGTCACACTGTCCCCAGGGAGTAGCTGCCATTGGGGCAGATGTTTTTAAAAAACCCAATCACTCATCCTAAGGGCCAAAAAGGTATTTTTTAACCAAAACCTGTATGTGCAAGAGAAAAAACTGGAGGACATACCTGGCTTAAAGGAGCCAATTACTGCCCAGGCTTGCTTCCGATGGGCAAGAATGGAACAGTCAGAGTGATAAGAATACAGTTGAATAAGCTTTTTAATCTCTGATTTAAACAAGGTGTAGGGGGATCACTTTCCCAAAGATCACCAGCATCCAATCGCCATTTACATTCACCAAAAATTGGGAATAGGTGCACTTTGGTTTCAACTCACTAATTTCTTGTCACAGGACTACCTCCAAGTGGCAGTCAGAGGCCTGACGCAGTTTATAACACAACTTCAAGAAAGCACCCGCGTCAACTGCCACCAAATCCAGAAGCCCGAACTCCAACAGTACCTGCGCGGGTGAAGCCAAGTGCGGGACATGAAATATGTGTTTTAAATACAACTTGCGCGTACTGTTTTGCAGTATTGCAGTAGCATGTATTCCTAAATACATGAAAGCTGCAGTGTAATTTGACTAAACAATAAAAAATCTTTAAAAAATAGGGTATCTTGTCATGAATGTTTGTGGGCCGTTTACAAACTGGTTTTAAATATTAAAAAATGAGTGCACAGTGATTAAAATACAAATTAAACAAAGACAAAAGAGGATGGTAGTGCTTTCAAATGAAAGGAACAAACATCTATGGCAAACACTTTCTGATTTTTGCTGTCTAAATGAGTAACCCTGGACCTCAAGCATTTCTGGCAATGTGTGGCAATATTATTGAACAAGGTGCAGTTGAATGAAAGATAGATACCCTAATTCACTCTGCCTAAGCTTCTGCAACATCCACAATAAAATATTCATGGATAGTATTTCATATTCCTTTGAGTTCTTCTGGTATTTCTCTGAAAATAGTCACTCTGAGTTGGCTGTCAGTCCTCAAGCACAGGTAGACGAGCCGAGCACACAGTATGTTCCTACTCAGTTTGTAATTGTGTGTGTTGATTCCTGCATCCGCAGCATTTCTTGCAGAGCTAAGACCTTGAGATTAGACTACCTACAGACAGGAAAATCAAGGGGTGTCATGGAGAGGCATTTGAACCATCCCTTGTTTGGGTTAGCTGGATGAGGTTATTGAGGAGGATCGAATAGAGGACATTAAACCTTTAATGTGTTTCCCGTCTACAGCCTGATATGTGCACATAAGCGCCCAACCCAATACATAATCAGTTTCACAATGGTTGGATACTTCCTTCAGTTTTGCACCAGATGAGTGGCTCTCTTCACTGCTGTAGGACCTGCCTTTAAGCGTGAGGTTATAGAAAAGTGAAAAGTAACAGTATACTTTGGAGAGCGTGTAGTAAAAATATGAACAAGAGAACCGTTGATTTTTCAGATGGGAATATTTCATGTCAAAACAGGCAGATGAAACATATTGTATTTGTGGGCCCAATGTATGGCACTTTTTGCAGTCGCAAAAGGCGAAAATTGCCATTTGCAACAGCAAAAAGTCTAGGTACGATTTACCATCCCTATCTGTGGAGTCAGTATGCAGTTACCAACTAGAAAATAGAGATTGCAACACTGAGGGTGTCCCTTCCTGATTGCGAGTTGCAGTGGTATGTGTGGTTGTTTTGTGACCATGAATGCGGTTGTAAAACAATTGCAAGTTAACACCAATTTCAAATTGGTGTTAACCTATTCGCAAACAGGAAGGGGACCTCATGGTCCTCCCCTTTGTGAAAGCATGAAAGCATGCAAAAATATTTTTTCAGAGCAGACATTGGCCCCACGGACCGCTGCCTAGTCTGAAAAAATGAAGAGAACATTTTTCATTTTTCTTTCTGAAATGCATCCCATTTTCCTTTAAGGAAAACAGGCTACATTTATAAAAACAAAATGGTTTATAGAAAAGCAGTCTCAGACATGGCGGTCTGCTGAGCCCAGCAGGCCACCATCCCTGTGACTGTGGCCATTCCCAATGGGGTCGCAAATTGCAACCTACCTTATGAATATTATTGAGGTAGGTCATTTGCAACTCCATTGGGAATCTCTAAACGTGTCTGAGACATATTTGTACATTTCATTTTGTGAGTCTCTAATTGTGATTTGCAATGAATCGCAATTAGAGATTTGCAAAATGAAATGGTCGTACATCTGGCCCTTTGTTCTCACACTGGTGTGAGTCAAGCTAACTTGAGAGCTGGAAGAGGAAGGGAATGTGACTCCTTGATAGTCTGCTGTAAGTGCAAAGAGAAACTGAGCACAGGAGAAGATGGTGGCAAGGAAAATGCCAAAACACTTCCAGGTGTATGGAGGTTATGGTGGGATGAAGAAAATTGCTTAAAGTGAAAAGTGTCCCTGTCAATAGAAAATAATGAAAAATAACTTTTAAGTGCTCTCGCTTAAAAAAATACCGTCATATTGAACCTTCCAAACGTACCATTAGGTACGTAACTTTTTCAACAAAGTAAAATGGTAGAATGCATGACAAAAATGTTCTCAATGATCCATCAATGCAAAGTATGATGCCAAAATCACAGAATAGGAAATGCAGCTGTAAAAAAGCATTTCATGTAATGTAGCCTAATGCAGATAGATAGGCATATGAGACTCTATTTGTTATTTCACTACTTTGCAGGAAAGTACTGATTTAGATCTCTACAGACAAATATTGAACTGATATATTACCACTTGTAATTTGTAATTACTTTTCATTCTGCTTTCTTCTTGACTTGCCTGGACAGTCATTGCTTTTGCCTTTCTACACAGTATGTTTTATATAACGAAAGTAACCATTTTTTATAATAAATTATTTCCTGCTGGCATAAAATTACAATAATAAATCACAATTCACCCAGCTACTGAAATGCATATTTCTATAACAGTCCTAAACAAAGTGTTTTAGATGAAATTTGAATAACCCATATGTTCAGAGTAGCTTCAGTTTTATGAAACCCTCAAATGTTTAATAAGTTTAAGCCTGTGGTAATACCTTAGACATAGCAGACATATTTCTTCTACAGCTATAGAAGGTAGTCATCCTACTGTATCTCTTGTATTAGCAAGTAGGAAGATTGCCTTGTGTAGCAAAGAAATACTTTTTATTTATTTAATTTGTATATAATATCAAGGAAGTGGATCTGGAAATACCTTTCTGAATTAATCATGAAGTGAGCTGCTGACAGATCCTGACAGGTCTCAATGCTATCTTATCCTGACTGGGAACATAATTCAATCATACAAAGAGCATCTACTCAAAATTAGGGGTGGGTGATGAATTCCCCTCTGCCAGTGGAGTTTGCAGAGTTTTGCTCCATATGGAGTGCAAAGTTTTGAAAAACTCTGCAGCTTGAAGTGGAGTTTTTCCTCCCTCACGGTTGGGGAATATCAGGTTGGCAAGCATGAGCAAGAGAAATCACATGCTAGGCCACCTCATAGAGAGATTATTCAACGCAGGCAGTCATGGTTGTTGAAAAACATGCTGCTTACGTTGAGGAAGCTGCTGCTCAAGCAGAAAATCTACTGGAGCAGCAGAAGGAAGCAGCACCCTCTTGTGGTGCATGTTGTGCTGTTCGCACTGATTTTATAGCGCAGGACAAACTCCTGACACTAAAAATTAGCATGAGAAGCATGACTTACTCCAGTCCACCACTTGCGGAACTCTACGGAGCACTGCAGATTTTTTTCAGCAATTTGCAGAGATCCGCGGAGCAGAACTCCACGAACTCTGTCCAGGTCTATTGAAAATTATTTACAGAGAAATATGCATAGCACTCGGATTTCGACACAGACTTGTGCAAGGAGACAAAAGAGTTTGAGCTTAGTGGTCTGTACATTTAACCTCTGTGATGAGTATTGTCACTGCAGAGTTGAGGCAGGTGTAGTTTAGGTATACCTGTAAATAGGTCATTTCTACAATCAAGTGTTTTGAAGACCCTAGACTACACCAACGGTTTAATGCCAGCTGCAGTAAAACAATTTGATTACCCCCAAAATTTCAGCTTGTATTGAGTCATCTTTTTTTTTTTTTTTATGTGGCTGGAGAGATTACATTATTTATCAGGTGAGAACCCAAGCCCTTTTTTCTTTTGATGATCTTTGGTTTGCAATTCAGTATGTTAAGATAGTCAAGAAATGATTGAATTGAGATTGAGCTATGTGAATGGGAGAAGAGAATGAATGCAGTCCTTAAAGGGTTTAGCTTTAGGTGGTGAAAAGCCATCCAGGAGCTGTATTATCAAAAGTGCCCTGGGGCATAACAGGCATGTAGTCCACCCCTAGGTTACTTTGGTTTTACAGAATAAGCTCAGATTCATGAGCTGCCCCTTCTGTAATACAAATCGTGATGGTGCGTATGTAGCACTGACACAATTTCAAATGATAATTCCCTTATTTGCCTGATTGCATGACCCCATGCAAATGAGAAAACACTTTGCCACTGCACCCTTGACATATTTCAGATTTTGGCACAGAGGCAAAAAAGCTGTCAGGGGGCACACCCTTCGCCCCAATGATGTAGTGTATAAAGAATGTGCCCTTTGAGGTCATGTTATGTTATATTGATTTGTATAGTGCACTAATCACCCACAAGGGTACCCGGGCACTTAGGCAGGTGAGTAGGTGTGAAGTCCCCATGGTGCTTACACAAAGAGGCAGATGCTCAGCTTCTTTGTAGAACTCAAGAAGCAAGAAGAAGACATTGATGTGTTGAGGGCGGTCGTTCTATGTTTTCGGTGTGATGTTTGACAATAAGCATCCTCCAGTTTTGCTTTTGCATATGCTAGGAATGTACGTGAGTGAGAGCGAGGTAGAATGTAGGGGTCTGGTGGGCTATTCAGGTACTCTGGTCCTGTATTGTGTAGGAGTTTGTATGTGTGAGTGAAAAGTTTGAATAAACTACACTTCTGAATGGGGAGTCAGTGAAGCTTTCTGAGGTGCTTTGTGATTTGGGTGCAGGATGGAAGGTCAAGTATGAGTCTTCCAGCAGTGTCCTGGTTGGTCTGGAGTCTGTGTAGGAGTGGTTTGGAGATCCATCATAGACAGTATTTCCATAGTCCAGCTTGCTGGTGATTAGTGC
This sequence comes from Pleurodeles waltl, assembly GCF_031143425.1. Taxonomy (NCBI): domain Eukaryota; kingdom Metazoa; phylum Chordata; class Amphibia; order Caudata; family Salamandridae; genus Pleurodeles; species Pleurodeles waltl. Next base: position 1,075,963,098 of record NC_090446.1, on the reverse strand, counting down.
TTGTGTGATGGTCTGTATGCTGTTCTGAGGCAACTGTTTAGAAATCTTCTGCAGCATGCGTAGGATGTGGAAGCAGGTGGTGCACTCCGTGCTACCATATTGACCTCATTATGTAGGATGATCCCTATATTTCTTGCGTGGTTGGTGGGTGTTGGTCCTAGCTCTGACAAGTGGAGTTCCATGAGGAGTTGAGTTCCATAAGGAAGTCTTGTTGCTGAAAGCCAGTACTTCCGTCTTATCGGAGTTCAGTTGAAGGCAGTTGGTTCACGTCCAATCTGCTACCATGGTCATGCAGTTGGTGAAGTAGGCTCTGGTGGTGGGTGTCTTATCCAACAGGGAGAGGATGAGTTGGATATCATCAGTGTAGGAGATGACCGTGATGTCTTGTGATGATGTTGGAGAGCAGTGTCATGAATATGTTAAAAAGGGTGGGGTCGAATGATTATCCCTGTGGGACTCTGCATATCAATTTCTTGGTCTCTGATGGCATTAGGGGTCTATAAACTCCCCCCAGAAATCACCCTTCAAGTGGGTACAGCCTCACCTACCTGCAGGGTTATCATTGTGCCCCCTTCAATTGCAGCCCAGTTGGCACCTGCACAATCAAAGGTGGCCCAGCAGCTACAGACTGCCAGTCTGTCCTTCACTAATAGCTGTCCCTAGAACAGGCATGAGTTTACAACTGCAACACAGAATGATGATTGTTAGACCTGACAGCCTTAGGGTGGTCGCCCCTAACATTTTGCCTGCCTCCCTCCATTTTTTAGATACTGTTTTTGCTGGTTTATAGACTCTGCGCACTTTACCACTGCTAACCAGTGCCAAAGTGCATATGCTCTCTCCCTTTAAACATGGTAACATTGGATCATATCCATTTGGATGATATATTTAACTTATAAGTCCCTAGTAGACTGCACTATATGTGCCCAGGGCCTGAAGATTAAATGCTACTAGTGGGCCTGCAGCACTGATTGTGCCACACACTTAAGTAGCCCCTTAACCTTGTCTCAGGCCTGCCATTGCAAGGCCCGTGTGTGCAGGTTTACTGCCAATTCGACTTGCCATTTAAAAGTACTTGCCAAGCCTAAAACTTCCCTTTTTCTACATGTAAGTCACCCCTTAGGTATGCCCTAGGTAACCCATAGTGTAGGGTGCTGTGTAGGCAAAAGGCAGGACATGTACCTGTGTAGTTTAAATGTCCTGGTAGTGTAAAACTCCTAAATTTGTTTTTACACTGCTGTGAGTCCTGCTCCCTTCATAGGCTAACATTGGGGCTGCCCTCATACATTGTGTGAGTGGTAGCTGCTGATCTCAAAGGAGTAGGGAGGTCATATTTAGTATGGCCAGAATTGTGATCTAAAATCCTGCTGACTGGTGAACTTTGATTTAATGTTACTATTTTAGAAATGCCACTTTTAGAAAGTAAGCATTTCTCTGCACTTAAGTCTTTCTGTGCCTTACAATCCACGTCTGGCTGGTTTTAGTTCACAGCTCCCTTGTGCATTCACTCAGACGCACCCCAAACACAGGATACTCAGCCTCACTTGCATACATCTGTATTTTGAATGGGTCTTCCTGGGCTAGGAGGGTGGAGGGCCTGACACTTGCATGTCAAAGGACAGTAGCCTGCCCTCACACAAAGGAATGCCACACCCCCTACAGGGATCCTGGCAGACAGGATGAAACTGAAAGGGGACCATGTGCACTTCTAAGCCACTTTAAAGGCACAGTTGGGTATTCAAAGAGGGCCTCTGCCCCTACCAACTCAGACACTTCCTGGGGAAGAAACTTGAACCAGAACCTGCATCCTTCCAAGAGGAACTGCCTGGCTGCCCAAAGGACTCACCTGTCTGCTTTCTGTAAAGGACTGCTGCCTTGCTGTTGCCCTGCTGCCTTGCTGCTCTCTGGCTGTGATGAAGAAGTGCTCTCCAAGGGCTGGGAGTGAGCTTGCCTCCTGTTCCCTGAAGTCTCAGGACCACAAAGACTTCGGGCCAGATGTATGAAGAAATGGCCTTGCGAATCGCAAATAGTGATTTTTAAGAAATCACTATTTCCGAGTCGCAATAGGCCATGTATCATAATTGCGATTCGGAATTAGCAATTTCTCAAAAATCGCTATTTGTGGTTTGCGAAGCCCAGTTACCGAATCGCAATTTGCACTTTCGCAAATTGCGATTCGATAATTGAAAATCGCAAATTGCGAGAAATTGGGAGAAAGCACACCTGGAGGAGCCTGATGACATCACAAGCAGGAAGTGAGTCATCCCAGGCAGTTTCAGGTGCCACACCCAAACCAGCACTCAGAGAGAGTCAGCCCAGCCACACTGAGCAAGTATCTGGAGAAGGCAGCAGCACAGCTGAACAAATATGGACACCTCTGCCCAGGGAAAGGAGAAGGGAGAAAGAACGCGTGAGCTGAAATTTAGTGAGCAAGAGCTGGAGGTTCTGACAGAGGAGGTGGTCAGGAGCCATGACCGGTTATTTGGCAAAAGCTCACTCCAGGTGCCTGAGAGTGAAAAACGGAGACTGGGCAGAAATACAGACAAAGATCTGCGCTGTTGGAGTGTGACAGCGCTCGGTAGAAGAAATCAAGAAGAGGTGGTACGACCTGCGGTCCCGTGCCAAGGAGAGGGTGGCAAGACGACTGCAGGAGGCCAGAAGCACAGGAGGCGGCCCACATACAGAGACACCCTCCCCCCGATAGAGGACCTAGTGGAGTCCACACTCCTCCCGGATGCAGCCAGTGGGGTCACTGACATTGACACCTCCGGCACACCAACTACCAGCAAAGGTAAGTGCAATATTGAATTGTAACCCCATATGTGTATATACAAAAGCCCCTTAGGAATTAACAAGTAATGTAAAACATTGTGAGAAGTAGTCCACTCCACATCTTAGAAGCAGCACAACAATGCCTTATGGGAGTGGTAGTCCACAACCCAGAGCTGAAAGTAGCACATACAATGTAAGACTCAGAGCGACACACAGAAGAACACAACACCCACAACACAGTGAAGAGAAGCACCTGTACCTTTATTACCATTGTGTGAACTTAATTGTAACAAACAAAACTGACATGCTGCATATTGTCGTTGCAGGTGGGCCAGGCCTAGCAGCCACATCATGTGCCAGTGTAGGGGAGACAGACACCCATCCTGCTTCAGACTCCAATTGGAGTGGGTCTCAGAACATTGCGCCACTCCGACTCAGGCCTAGGGCACTGCCAGAACTGAGTCAGGACTCCGATGAGCAGCAGGAAGGCCCACAAACACCATCCCCAACTGGCAGATGCACCCAGATGCAGGAGCCCCGTTCGCAGAAGACCACAGCACCCCGCAGGATGCCTACATATGCAGGTGCACAGGCGTATGAGGCAGGTGAGGGAACCTCCTTCTTTGGTGGCCTGGAATCGGCTATGTTGCAGCAGCAGCGCCTGCAAAATAAAAAGATCACGGCATTACACAGGCAGGTGCAGCAACATAATGCCAACATGGGGGGCCTGCATCGCCAGCTGGAGTGCCTTAATGCCAACATTGAGCAGCTGCAAGAGGGACAGGTCCAGGCATCGAAGGACACAAGGGAGCTCACTACTGCTGTGAGGGAACTATGTCAAGAGCTGCGCCATGACAGGGTGAGCCACCGTAGGCAGGAGCAACGCTTCATGAGCATGTTTGGGGGATGTTGTCACTCTGTGACTAGGCTGGCTAATTCCACCTCCCTAATTTCACATCATGCAGTGGCTGCACAGGTTGAGGCAGCACACAGCAGCAGGGATGTGGCTCAAGGACTAGTCCAAATCACCAATGTGATTGACAATATCATGGGAAACAGGTCAGCCACACCTAGCGAGCTTGGACTGGGGGACACGGAGGACACATCCAGCCTCAGCAGCCTAGTTGTGCCCGCAATGGACACCAGACGGCGCAGTGCCAGGCACAGCATTGCCACAGAGGCAGACAATCGAGGTGCCAGTGAGGCAACTGGGCACTCGAGTGGCGTTCGTGGCCAAAAGAAGTGACTGTAGTGACCACAGGGTACTGTATGTGTGTCTGTAATGAGTACATTATGAAGGAATAGTGCTTTACTGTGAACTGCTAATGTTTTTTTTAAATCGCTTTTGTTGGTATTCGTTGGACTAACATTACCTGAAATTAAGGTAATACATTTACTCACTACATGTACATTTGTCAGTGGATTTGTGTTTACATACTTACATCTGAAATGGTTGTGTGTGATGTCAGCACGCCTTTGCCTTCCCTCTGCTGCACTGGTCCTGTCTGCTGGCTGTAGGGGTGGTATGGGACCATCATCCTCATCTGAGTCTGGCTCCGATATTTCCACAGGTATGCCCCTGGTGGTAGCTATATTGTGCAAGATTGCTCAAGTAGCCACTATTCTACATGTTGTATCTGGGCTGTACTGTATTGCCCCTCCTCTTTTGTGGAGGCACCGGAAGCGACTCTTCAGCAGGCCAAAGGTGCGCTCCACCACGTTGCGGGTCGCCCTGTGTGCTGCATTGTATCTCCGTTCTGCTGGTGTTGCAGGATTGAGATAGGGCATCATCGTGTAGATGCGCACTGCGTAGTCACTGTCTCCTGGAAGGGACAGAGGGTATATTGAGTAACTGAGCCATCTGACATCCGCACGCCATCAATGAGCCAGTGTACCGAGGGACAATACCTAGTAGATATCCTTCACCAAACTCCCCAGCTAGCAGTCTTGTGTGAATGTCGCTGTGGCGAAAGATGTATGAATCATGGGTGCTCCCTGGGTACCTGGCCACGAGATCAGTGATGATGTATGAGGCATTGCATATCACCTGTATATTCACTGAATGTTGGTACAGTATTTACGGTTGCGGTACACATATTCTGTGGCTGATGGTGGACATATTGCAACATTTGTCCCATCTATGGCTCCTAGGACATGGGGAAACTGTGCTATCTGGTAAAAATCTATTTTTGTCTGCTGTATTTCCTGTGGGGTGTGGGGAAATCTGATGTACTGGTGTATTCTGCTCAGCATGGCGTTAATAAATGCATAGAGAAATCTAGAGAGGGTACTCTGTGAGACCCCTCCAGCTGATGCTATGACCCCTTGATAGCTCCCTGAGGCAAGTAGGTGGAGGGTGCATAATACCTGCACATTGGTGGGGATGCTATGAGTCATCTTTGTTCTGCGCTGCAGTATGGGTTGTAGCTCAGCTATCAGATCAAGTATCATGGCAGAGTTCAACTTATACCTCTCAAATATTTCCTCCTCTGTCTGGTCAAAAAGTGTAATGCGCACTCTGAAAATGCGCTCCTGTCTCCTCCTCCCTCTCCTCAAACCTGCCAAGATCCTCATGCTCCTCCCCATTACGTAGAGTGCAGCCATTGTGGAAAAGAGTCTGAGGCATTCTGGGCCTCTTTATATAGGTTGCACCTGGTTACCACCTGGTTTCACTTAGTGTTATTTTGCATGTGCAAAATACCATTCTGCGAAAAATCTCAATTTGCGATTTTTTGATGCATCGAATTCTGCGAGTCGCATTTTGTGGCTCGCAATTTCCTACTGGATATACCGAATCGCAAAATGCGACTCGCAAAAACAGGTCGCAACGCAAAAATTCGCAATTTTTGCGATTTCTTATTTTTGGTCTGCGAATGCCTTTCGTGCATCGCAGACAATGTTTTTGCTTTTGCAAATGGTCGAATTTTGTGATTCGCACCATTTGCAAATGCCAAAAAGTTTCATACATCTGGCCCCTAATCTCTACAAGAAGGACTCCTTGTGCGGCGGAATTCGCCGCACAGCCTGCCAGAAAGGACGCACAGCCTGCACCACAGTGCAAATTTCACCGCATGCCGAACCGGAACGACGCAGCCTGACTTTGCATTGAGAAAATCAATGCAGCACCAGCGTAGTGACCGGAAATTCGATGCACGGGCCACTGGATCGAAGCACAGCTGAGCCGGAACGAGGCAGCCCTACTTCCAGAGAGGAATCGACGCAACACCTGCCATGTGGTAGAAAACTCGATGCAACGCCCACCGAATCGACACAGCTCGTGTGACTTCATCCTGTCAGTGCAGGAAATCCACACATTGTCCCCGGGGCATCCGAAAACCCCTCAACCCAAAGAGGATCCACGATCGAACACCAGAAATTGACGAACAGCCATCCCTGCGTGACCCACACCTCCTTTGTTTCCACGCATCTGCTCCTCTGCGGTTCTTTGCAGAGATTTTGCACTCGAACCAAGTACTTTGTGCTTGAAAGAGACTTTGATTACTTTTAAAAGACTTAACACACTTTATATTACGTTTACAGTGATATCTCAACATATGCTTATTGCATTTTAATAGTTTTGACCTGCATCTTATCAGGTAAATATTATATATTTTTCTAAACACTGTGTGGTATATTTTTGTGGTGCTATATGGTGTTATTGTATGATTTATTGCACAAATGCTTTGCACATTGCCTCCTATCTTAAGCCTGACTGCTCAGTGCCAAGCTACCAGAGGGTGGGCACAGGATAATTTGGATTGTGTGTGACTTCCCCTGACTAGAGTGAGGGTCCTTGCTTGGAAAGGGGGTGACCTGACTGTCAACCAAAAACCCAATTTCTAACATTGGTGATCAGCATGAGGATAGGACATGTATTTGTGCAGTGACATACTGTAGCTAAGTATTTCACTACCTACCCACAGTTGAAGGTCAACTTGATTTTTTTAATCTTTTTCTGCAATTTCGTTTTTCCTGACAATTTTTGACTAAAATCCTCATTCAACATGTCTCTGACTGAGTCTCAAGCAGGAAATGAAGATTTTGATCTGGCCATGCTGGAGACGTACACTGTTAAACAGCTGAGGGTGTTTTGCAGGGATATGGGTGTACCTACCCAGAAAGCCTCCAGAAAAGAGGAATTCCAAATGGCGCTGAAGGCCTGGACAGAAGCCCATTCAAAGGAGGATGCTGAGGAGAATGGTCCAGAGGATCGCCCCTCAGAGGATTTTTTTTGCCATCAGTGGATGTTACCACTGCAATTGTGCCCCCTGCCAAACCAGAGAGCAGTTTCTCTGATCAGGGCCTGACCGGAGAGGAAAAGCAGAGAGGGGAGGGAATTTCAATTGCAAATGGCAAGGTTGAAAATTGAGGATCAACAGGAGGAAAGGAGGGCAGAGAGGGAAGCTAAACAAGCTGAAGCTGAAAGAGCAGTCAAGCAGATTGAAGCTGAGAGAGCGGAAGGTGCACCTGAGAGACCCTTGGCTGAGAAGAAACTTTTGTTGTCTCATGAACTGAGTCTCAAGGAGCTGGAGATCAAGGCGAGACAGTCTGATTCCAGCAGTGATGGTGGCAGCATACACGCAGGGCCTGTTGGGGGAAAAAAGGTTCGTATTCCCAAGAATGTGGTGTCAAGTTTTGTGGTGGGAGATGACATTGACAAGTGGTTGACTGCCTATGAAGTTGCACTAAGGGCCCATGGGACCTCTGAGGAGCAATAAAGGGCGGCCTTGTGGTTTTATGTACCAGCCGTGGGGAGGGAAACACTTCTTACACTAGCTCCACATGATCCGAATGTCTATGTACCCATGAAAGCCGTTTTACTCTCCAAGTTTGGGAAGACCCCTGAGAAATACTGTCAGAGGTTTAGGGACATCACCAAACTTTCTACACAAACTTGGGTAGATTGTTTTGATTTCTCCAATAAGGCACTGAATGGATGGGTGCGGGGCAGCAAAGTAAATGATTACAAAGGGTTATATGATTTGATTCTGAGAGAGCATTTGTTCAGTATTTCTTTTACAGAGTTGCGCCAGCACTTGGTAGATAGTGAGCTGACTGATCCCAGGAAGCTTGCTGAGGAGGCAGACCTCTGGGTTAGCACCAGAGTGTCCAAAAAGGCATCTGGGGAGGAAACACCCACAAAGATGGTCAGGGTTCCCAACAGAAGAAGGGGAGGGAGACAAACGTAAAGATGAGGAACTCTCAAAAGGCCCCCAAAACAATTCCCAAGGGGGGGTGGTAACCATTCCTCTTCTAGATGAAGTTAGGGAAATTCATCCCCAAATACTTAAAGTGCTACCAGCATGGACACTCTAAGGGTGACTCCCAGTGTTCCAAGAGAGCAAAGTCCACCACTGGACAGACACCTGGGTTGGCTAGTGTAGCGCTCAGGGGGAGATAGTCCCAGATAACTTTGGTGGGCAGACAGAGGTGTCCCTAGTATCCCTAGGAGATAGAGAGATGATGCCTAAAGTCCACATGCCTGCAAATACTTCAAAGTTTAGGCAGTGGGTCACCATTGATGGGCAAAGGGTGGATGCTTTGCGTGACACAGGAGCCAGTATGACTACTGTGAAGAGTCAGCTGGTGTCAGCAGAACAGATAGTATCTAATACACTCCACCAGGTCATAGTCACTGACAATCGTGAGAGTCACATACCGGTGGCTTTGGTTCCCTTTGAGTGGGGGGGGGTCTTTGGTACTCTGAAAGTAGTTGTGAGTCCTGCCTTGCCAGAGGATTGTCTGTTAGGCAATGATCTTGAGCATACTGCCTGGAAGGAGGTAGAGCTCAGCTCCCACCTGGAGATGTTAGGTTTGCCTGAGTGGGTCTGCATGACCACAAGGTCCATGGCTGCCCGGGAAGGAAGTCAAGGGGATCTGGAGCCTGGAACAATAGCCCAGACAGCTGCAAGGAGGAAGGGCAAGAGGCGCGGGAAACCCACCTCAGATGTTCCCACGCTGGTGGATTGGGCCCCTGAGGAGGAGGCCCCTGAGCCAACTGGAGATGACATAGCTGACCTCGGCAACCTGCCTGAACTTTCTGGCTGGCAAGTAGAGGGTGGGCCAACCAGGGCAGAATTCTGCAAAGCGCAGAAGGAATGCCCCACCCTTGAGGGTCTGAGGCGATAGCCCACAGCCCAAGCAGCTGGTGAAGCCTCTGGCGATCACCATATCTACTGGGAGAATGATCTCCTCTACAGTGAGTCTAAGGATCCGTCCATTGGGGCAGCACATGTGCTGGTGGCCCCCCAGTGTTACCGGGCCTTCCTACTGGGTTTGGCTCACGACACCCCCTGACAGGACATTTGGGCCAAAACATGACCTTTGCCAGGCTTGTCACCCACTTCCATTGGCCTAGCATGTGGGTAGCCCCAGATCATTTCTGCTGGGCCTGCCTCACCTGCCAGGCTAGTGGGAAGACAGGGAAAGGGCTTAAAGCCCTCTTAATTCCACTCCCTGTCATTGGCACCCTCTTTGAAAGTGTGGGCATTGACGTCATTGGTCCCTTGGACCCCAAAACTGCCTTGGGCAACAGGTTTAGCCTGGTTTTGGTGGACCATGCCACCCCCTATCCAGAGGCAATCCCTCAGAGAACAGTAACTGCACCGGTGGTGACCAGAGCCCTAATGGGAATATTTACCCATGTGGGATTCCCTAAGAAAGTTGTGTCTGACAATGGCTCAAACTTCATGTCTGTGTATATGAAGTCCATGTGGGATGAGTGTGGGGTGAGCTACCGGTTTACTACCCCTTATCGTCCTCAATCCAATGGGCTTGTTGAGAGATTCAACAAGACCCTTAAAGGCATCATCACTGGCCTACCTGAGGCCATGAGGTGTAAGTGGGACGTCCTCTTGTCATGCATGCTGTTTGCTTATAGAGAGGTGCCCCAGAAAGGGGTGAGGTTCATCCCCTTTGAGATTCTCTATGGTCACCCTATCAGGGTACCACTAAGCATAGTCAAGGAGGGCTGGGAGAAAGCTTCCAAGACACCTCCCCAGGGTGTGGTCAGCTATATGCTGGCCCTCCGCAACCAAACCCAAAGCTTTTGGAAGCAAGCCAAGAGTAACCTTGAAGCCAGACAAGAGGTGATGAAGGAGAGGTATGACCAGAAGGCCACTCTGGTTGAGTTCTCACTTGGAGACAAGGTTTGGGTAATGGAGCCAGTAGAGCCTAGGGCTCTCCAGGTCCACTGGACTGCCCCATTTGAGATCAAGGAGCGGAAGGGGGAGGCCACTTACCTAGTGGACCTCAAGACCTCTAGGCACCCCCCAAGGGTTCTTAATCATAACAGACTAAAACCTAATTTTGAAAGGTCTGAGGTCAGTATGCTCCTGGTGACAGATGAGGGCACGGAAGAGGAGAGTGAGCCTCTCCCTGACCTCCTCTCTGCCAAAGAATGTGATGGGTCAGTGGAGGGTGTCAGTCTCTCTGACTCCCTGACTCTAGATCAGAGAGGAGACTGCTATGAGTTGTTAGAGCAGTTCTCTTCCCTGTTTTCCCTTACTCCTGGACTCACCCATCTGTGTGTCCATGACATTGACACAGGAGAAAGTCCCCTTGTAAAGAACAAAATGTACAGGTGAAGGTCAGCATCAAGGAGGAGGTCTCCAAGATGTTGGCCCTAGGAGTTATTGAGAAGTCCAGCAGGTCTGGCCCAGCCCTGTGGTGCTGGTACCTAAGGCTGCTGCCCCCGGTGCAAAACCAGAACTCCGGTTCTGTGTGGACTACCGGGGTCTCAACTCAGTCACACGGACTGCCGCTCACCCCATCCCCCGAGCTGATGAGCTTGTTGACAGGCTAGGCGCTGCCAGGTTCCTGAGTACTTTTGATCTCACATCAGTGTATTGGCAGATCACCTTGACTGAGGGGGCTAAAGAGAGATCTGCATTTTCCACACTTGATGGCCATTACTAGTTACGGGTGATGCCCTTTGGGTTGAAAAATGCCCCCGCTATCTTCCAACGGTTGGTTAGAGGGGTCCTAGCTGGCAAGGATGCCTACTGTGCAGCCTACCTAGATGACATAGCTGTCTATAGTTCCAGCTGAGCGGAACACCTGCTCCACCTCAAGGAGGTGCTTCAGGCTCTGCAACAGGCAGGCCTGACCATCAAGGCTAGTAAGTGCCAGATTGGCCAGGGTTCCGTGGCGTACTTGGGAGACCTAGTAGGTGGTGGCAAGGGGCAGCCACTTCAGGCCAAGATTGAAGCTATCAAGGCCTGGCAACCACCTAGAACCCAGACCGAAGTGAGAGCCTTCTTAGGCCTCACTGGAAACTACCGTAGGTTCGTCAACGGCTATGGTACCATTGTGTCAGCCTTGACAGAACTTACTTCCAAAAAGTAACCTAGGTTGGTGAATTTGAGAGAGGCTTGTCAGAAAGCCTTTGACTTCCTGAAGGAAGCCATGTGCACAGCCCCGGTGCTCAAGGCTCTGACTACTCCCAAGAGTTTATTGTGCAGACAGATGCTTCAGAGCATGGCATAGGGGCTGTTCGAGCACAGCTAAATGAGGAGGGGTCAGACCAACCAGTAGTCTTTATCATCAGAGGTGGAGTGGTATTGAAAGAGAAGCATTTTCTGTAGTCTGGGCACTGAAGAAGCTGAGACCCTACCTGTTTGGGACTCACTTCGATGGAATAAATTCTGAATCTTTTTAAACACTTGCCCCCAGTCACAGATCTGGGTGTAATCCATTATTCTTTTGCGCACAGTGCCACCCTAATTTGGATGCAGCCATAGGCAAATCATTCTTGACCCTGATCCCCATGGAAACATTCCATCCCGAGCTGCACGGCTTTGCCCTCCCTGGACCAGAAACAAACATCCTGGGACCAGTTTCTGGGTATCACCCCTCATCAGCCAAGCTAGCTTGAATCCAGAAGAACCAGTGAGCAAGGGAACCATATATGGCATACCCTGGCCACTTAGGGTGATTTTAGCAACACAAAAGGATGATGGACGGAGTACTGAAACATTTCAAACACTCACCCCCAGTCACAGATTTAGTTGAATACATTGTTCTTTTGGTCACTGTTAGAAATGGGGTCTTTAGTTGACAGTCAGGTTACCCCCTGTTCAAGCAAGGACCCTCACTCTACTCAGGGTAAAAGAGAATCACCCTCAGCTAACCCCTGCTTACCCCTTTGGTAGCTTGGCAGAGCAGTAGGCTTAACTTCAGAGTGCTAGGTGTAAAGTATTTGTACCAACACACACAGTAACTTAATGAAAACACTACAAACCGACACAACACAGGTTTAGAAGAATAGGAAATATTTATCTAAACAAAAAAAGACCAAAACAACAAAAATCCACAATAAACAAGTCAAGGTATCAATTAAAAATCAAAAAGAGTCTTTAAGTGGTTTCAAACACACACTAACACTGTTAGCGTGAAAAAGTACCTTGGGTGCATCAAAAATAACCCGCACGGGCGAGTGTGTGTCAAAAAGGGATTGCGATGTATTGATTCCACTCACGAGCGGGACCTTGCATCGTTTCTTCTTTCGTCGGGTCAGGCGTGTCGTTTATTTCCTTCGCAGGAGAGCGATGCGTCGATCCGTTCAGCACTCTCGGGTCCGGGCAGGCCTTGAGTTGTTTTTACATGCCCAGCGGTGCGTGATTCAGAAATCCATCTGCACGATGATACGAAAACCACGCATCATGGTCTGCGATTTCCCAGCCTCCATCAGCGATGCTGCACATCATTTCTCCTGCTCTGTGCGTCGATTCTTCAGTCGCATTTCCGGCAAGCAGTGATTTTCAGCTGCAGAGCCGGTGGCGCCTCGTTTCTTCAGCTGCAGATCGGAGTCGCGTAGATCTTATCCCCGCACGGGATTTTCTTTTCTTTAGGCTGCCAGCTTCTCCTTTCAGGGTCCCAGGAACTGGATGGGCACCACAGGGAAGAGTAGGAGTCTCTCCAGAGACTCCAGGTGCTGGCAAGGAGAAGTCTTTGCTGTCCCTGAGACTTCGAACAACAGGAGGCAAGCTCTAAATCAAGCCCTTGGAGAGTTCTTCTCAAGATGGAAGGCACACAAAGTCCAGTCTTTGCTCTCTTACTCTGGCAGAAGCAGCAACTGCAGGATAGCTACACAAAGCACAGTCACAGTCAGGGTAGCTCTTGTTCCTCAGCTCTTCAGCTCTTCTCCTGGCAGAGGTTCCTCTTGTTTCCAGAAGTGTTTTCCTTAGTCTGTGTTTTTGGGTGCCCTTCCTATACCCAATTTCTCCTTTGAAGTAGGCCTACTTCAAAGTAAAGTCTCTTTTGAATATGAAATCCTGCCTTGCCCAGGCCAGGCCCCAGACACTCACCTGGGGGTTGGAGACTGCATTGTGTGAGGGCAGGCACAGCCCTTTCAGTTGTGAGTGACCACTCCTCCACTCCCTCCTAGCACAGATGGCTCACCAGGAAATGCAGACTACACCCCCGCTCCCTTTGTGTCACTGTCTAGTTTGAGGTGCAACCAGCCCAACTGTCAGACTGACCCAGACAGGGAATCCACAAACAGGCAGAGTCACAGAAATGGTATAAGCAAGAAAATGTTCACTTTCTAAAAGTGGCATTTTCAAACACACAATCTTAAGATCAACTTTACTAAAAGATGTATTTTTAAATTGTGAGTTCAGAGACCCCAAACTTTACATGTCCATGTGCTCCCAAAGGGAATCTACACTTTAATCAGATATAAAGGTAGCCCCTATGTTAACCTATGAGAGGCACAGGCCTTGCAATAGTAAAAAATGAATTTAGCAATATTTCACTGTCAGGACATATAAAACACAGTACTATATGTCCTACCTTAACCATAGACTGCACCCTTCCCTTGGGGCTACCTAGGGCCTACCTCAGGGATGGCTGACATGTAAGAAAAGGGAAGGTTGCACTTGTCAAGTCGAATTTACCATTAAAACTGCACACGCATACACTGCAGTGGCAGGTCTGAGACGTGATTACAGAGCTACTTATGTGGGTGGCACAACCGGTGCTGCAGGCCCACTAGAAGCATTTGATTTACAGGCCCTGGCACCTATAGTGCACTTTACTAGGGACTTACTAGTAAATCAAATATGCAAATCATGGATAAACCAATTACATACACTTTTCACAGAGAGCATATGCCCTTTAGCACTGGGTAGCAGTGGTAAAGTGCTCAGAATTCAAAAGCCAACAGTAACAGGTCAGAAGAAATAGGAGGCAGGAGGCAAAAAGATTGGGGATGACCCTGCATAAGCAAAAAAGCCCAACAGTCATCATGCTACCCTAATTTGGACCCAGCCATATGCAAATCAGTCTTGACCCTGAACACCATGTTAACAGTCCAGCCCGACCTGCCAGGCCAGGCGCTCCCTGGACCGGAAACAAACATTCTGGTACCAGTTTCAGGGTATCACTCCTCATTAGCCAGGTTAGTTTTAATCCAGTGGAACCAGTGAGCAAGGGACCCACGTCTGGGTATTCCTTAGCCACCTTGGGCGACTTTAGCAACTCAAAAGTATGATGGACGGAGTGCTGAAACGTTTCAAACATTTACTCCCATTCACAGTTCTCGGTTTAATGCATCTACCTTTTGCTCACCATGCAACATCAGTTTGGACCCAGCCTTAAGCAAATCAGTCTTGACCCTGAACCCCATGGGTACAGCCCAGCCTGAACTGCCAGCCTAGAACCTCCCTGGAATGGAAAGAAGCATCCTGGGACCGGTTTTCTGTATATCACCAGTCATCAGCCAGGCTAGCATGAATCAAGTGGCACAGTGAGCAAGGGACGCACGACTGGGCATACCCTTGCCACTTACGTCACACATAGCAAAGCTAAAATAACATGATGGACCACAGTGTAGCATCTCTGTGAGATGGGCTCAGGCAGAATGTTTTCTAAAGGTTGTTGAACAGTGTTATGTCCTTGAGGTTTGTGACTATTCTACCATCAGAAATTAGATGATATGTCTATTTATTTCAGCAGCATGGCAAGAAGTGTAATGTACAAACGAAAAAAGTTGAGAAAAATCAGCTTTCTGGCATGCTCTATGCAAAAAAGGCAGGGTATGCGAGATAGGCACTTACATTATGTGGTTGGGAGTGACTTTTGAGGTAACAGTTAAAACAGCTGACGACAACTTATTCAATTCCCATTATTTCTACAAGTGTGTTTAGTAGTTTGTTTTTGACTATGTCAAAATCTGGCATCAAGTCAATGACTATGAGAAGATATGAATATTAATGGTCGAGAAGGCACAACTCATCAACAATTATTTTTAGAAATGCTGTTTCCGTGATTCACTGCACCCTTAATTCTAACTGAAGATCATCATACAGGTTTCAGTAAATAGTGAACTGCTGGAGTTGAGTAAATACACAATATTTGAAGATATTTAGTAGGAACTGGGACCTTTTCATGAAGAGTTGCACTGACTTAGCGCAGAGCCAATCACCTTTTTTCCAAACTAGGGCCCTCATTCTAACCCCGGCGGTCTCAGACCGCCGGGGCCAGGGTCGGCGGGAGCACCGCTGACAGACCGGCGGTGCCCCGCAGGGCATTCTGACCGCGGCGGTTTGGCCGCGGTCAGAAAGGGTAAACCGGCGGTCTCCTGCCGGTTTACCGCTGCCCTTAGAATCCCCCATGGCGGCGCAGCTTGCTGCGCCGCCATGGGGGATTCTGACACCCCCTACCGCCATCCTGTTCCTGGCGGTTCGCCCGCCAGGAACAGGATGGCGGTAGGGGGTGCCGCGGGGCCCCTGGGGGCCCCTGCCGTGCCCATGCCAATGGCATGGGCACGGCAGGGGCCCCCGTAAGAGGGCCCCACAAAGTATTTCAGTGTCTGCCTAGCAGACACTGAAATACGCGACGGGTGCAACTGCACCCGTCGCACCTTCCCACTCCGCCGGCTCAATTCTGAGCCGGCATCTTAGTGGGAAGGTTGATTTGCCCTGGGCTGGCAGGCGGCCTTTTGGCGGCCGCCCGCCAGCCCAGGGCAAATCCCAAAATACCCTCAGCGGTCTTTCGACCGTGGAGCGGTATTTTAGTGGGGGAACTTCGGCGGGCGGCCTCCGCCGCCCGCCGAAGTTAGAATCACCCCCAAGGTGTCTAAAGTTTATACATGCACCTCAATTTTTCCCCAAGTTAATGCATGAAATGCAGACAGCAGAAAACAGTGACCAGTGATTACCTTGTTAATGCATTCATCCAGAGTTACCTGAATGAATTATAGACACCTCAAACATAAAGTCCTTGCCTCTGCCAAATGCCAACACAGCTCTGTTTAATACAGATCCTGAAGGGTAGTTCTTGGATAGAAATAGCAAAGGTCCTCCAGATCAGCACGTTGATTTTTACAAGTCATGTTCTGTTTAAGGCTGTTTGAAAATTTACCTTGAGCTAAAGATGAGTCACTCAAGGTTGTCCAATAAATGGTGAAATGACTATTTATCGCATTGTCAAGGCAAGAATTGAATTTTTAAAGTGAGGCAAAGATCTCGTATATGAAATTTTGTATCCAGAGCTACTACTATCACCAGTGTTGTAACAGTGACCACATCAGACAAGAATAAATTGGTGATCACCACAGTGCAGGGTTAACAGTATTAATGTAAAAAAGGATTTGCCAGATTGGGACACCACTACTTTGGTAATATAAATAGTCCTGGCACCAAGGTAACAACATTAATAATAAGAGTCCCAAACGTCACATGATTTATCACTTACATTTTAGCTTTAAATGTATTTTGTAAATTATGAGTTCTGAAAATACACACATTTTCACATAAAAAACACTTCTCAGTTTTAGAGTGCATACATTATTTTAACCAAGCAAAAGTTCTTATTTAGTAGGCTGAGTAGCTAACTAGAGAGATACTTACAGGTAGCTAGAGAGCTACCAGTAAGTTAAACACTACTCATTGAGTAGGCCTGGCATAAAGTGTCCACTCGTCTGAGTTTTTTTCTTAGTTCATTCAGCTATTTGGAATAAAATTGTTCTGAATTCTCGATTTTCTGTCTTTTTAGATTTTACGAGGATGCATCTTCAATTATATTCAAAATGTTTTTTTGTAGTTTCTTGCAGGTTAGCTAATTAAGGTCAGTGTAGATGGTTAGTGTCTCTGAAGCCTTTCTCTGCTGTACCACTTGTGTGGTTGAGCCTAGTGTCAGTGACAGAAACTGATCCAATGAGGTGAACAGGAGTCCCACACCCTTGCGGACTCCAATTGACCTTGTTTGGATCTGTTGTTGTCAGGGGAACTAGTCTCAGCCACAGAAGTGAGGCAGCATTTTTATCAGCAGAGGTGGGGCAATGCTGGGAGATAGAATATTTGTGGAAAAATATGTTTTTAGTCAAAGTTTGAGGTTTGATAGGAATTCTGGGTAATACAACCAGGTGAAAGCCATGTAAGTTTACCATCCTGGATTCCCTAATGTGTCTAGTTTTCATAAATATACAGGTTTGTTATGCTTCCCTAGATGCTGGCTGAGCTACGGCCCAAAATCCACAGCTCGGCACATTGCAGAAAGAGGGCCAGTTTTGAGTGGATACATTTGATGTGTCCATGTTGCATTTTGGGACATTTCCTATTGCGGGCACTTGGCCTAACCACACAAGTGAAGTACCATTTTCAGAAGACTTCACAGATTGCCCGATGGAAGGGCGTTTGTGGTTTCCCTTCAGATTACAGATCTTTCCATCAAACAACATTGAGCAAAATGTGTTTTTTAGTCAAAGTGTGAGGTTGGCAAGGTATTCTGGATAATGCAACCCAGTGAAAGCCATGCTAGTCACCCCATCCTGGATTCCCCTAGGTGTCTAGTTTTCAATAATGTACAGGTTTGCTAGGTTTCCACAGGTCCCGGCTGAGCTGAGGCCCAAAATCCACAGCTAGGCACATTGCAAAAAAGGGTCAGATTTCAGTGGAAAAATGTGATGTATCCATGCTGCTTTTAGGGATGTTTCTTGTAACGGGCACTAAAGCTATGGCTACCAACACAAGTGAGGTACCATTTTTATCAGAAGACTTGAAAGAATACTGGGTGGAAAGATGTTTGTGGCTCCCCCTGATTCCAGAACTTTCCATCACAGAAATGTGAGGAAAACTGTGAGATTTGCAAGGGATTCTGGGTAACACAACCGGATGAGAGCCATGCAACTCACCCGATCTTGGATTTCCCTACATGTCTAATTTTAAATAATATACAGGCTTGCTTGGTTTCCAGAGGTGCTGGCTGAGCTGGAGCCCAAAATCCACAGCTAGGCACATTGCAAAAAAGAGTTCAGTTTTCAGTGGAAAAATGTGGTGCCCATGTTGTTTCTTGGGCTGTTTGATGTTGTGGGCACTAGGCCGACCAACACAAATGAGGTACCATTTTTATCGGAAGCCTTAGGGGAACATAGAATAGTAGAACAAGTGTTATTACCATTTGTCTGCATTTGTACCTTCCAAATATAAGAAAGTTTGTAAGAAAGAAGCCATTTAATTCACGCTAGTATTTTTATAAGCGTTAGCAAGTATACAAGCACATTATTTGAGCTCTTGCTTTTTTAGCTTAGGCCTGCAGCTTGTGCCCTTTCATCTAGATACATGGCATTTTATTCATCCTATTATTTTAGCACAAGACTTTGTTTATTGAAGATGTTTTTATTATTTTATCAGTTGATCCTCCGCGCAGAATTCTGTTGTTCTTCTCCTGCACAACATATTCACTCTGTTCTTTCTCCAAGGCTGACTATGATAAACTTATTAGTGGTCATCATGTCCCAACTTTTAAACACAGAAATATGTGTGTTGTCACATCATGGCAGTTTCTCAGAACTTCTGATGCTTTATTATGAAGCACCTCACTGCCCCCTTTACATTAGAGGGGATTTCCATCCCTGTGCCATTGGGAGCATGCCAACTTTGCATTTTTTGCTGAGATCTGATGTCTCCTCCCCCTATATGGGGGAGGACTGTCAGAAGACAAACAGACTTCTTCTTTACTTACAACCACAGGTATGGTGGATGGGTTCCTTCTGGGGGAGGACCTGATAGGCAGATTAGGTCTTACACTGCCATGCTCTTGTATAGAATATTAGTAGTGCAAGTAGGGATTCTAGAACCATTATCATGACAGTATGGTGGGACTGCTCATATGTTTCACTTTTCTCTTCACTGCTTTGCTTCTATTATGTTTCATCATCCTCATAATCACAATATATGTCTTTTTACATGGAATGCAGTTGATTCAATAAACCTTATTGAACCTAGTCCTGCCTCTGTTTGTCCTTTGCCTGTATGAGACATGTGTGACTGATAGAGAGGGTTATGATGTGTTCCACTGCGGTTTCCCTGAGAAAACCAAGATGTCTTGCAAAGGACTGCTACAAATGACCTTTACTCTCAGGTACTTGTGAGGTGCTGCTAACTGTCCAGAAGGGTTAGTCCGACAGCTGTCATAAGGCTCAGGATAAGACTCAGTCCCCTGTGCTCACTGGGACTGCCACCCAAATCCAGCAGTCTCATTACCATAATGAGAGTCCCTCCACCACAGTATGGGTCCCCACAAATTTGGAGATGTGCAAATAACCCCTGCTTCTAAACTCCACATCTTGTGGCCATTATGGAAATACATTATCTATTTTACCGAATGATTGGCTCTATACCGGGTAGACAATGAAAACCACTCCAAGGTGTGGCTCATATATTTGCTCTGGGTGTCCTGAGTCCTTGGAAAACACACAAACCCCATATATTCCCACAACCAAAAGGGTCTAGGAGATATTATTGTATGTATCTTTTGTACATCAGCCATTGCAATGGAAATTTGCAAATTCAAATGTTGTCATTCCTACTAATTTTCAATTTTTTTATTCCAGCACTTCGGGCCTCATTATGAGTGTGGAAGTCTGAGGACACTGTTACATTAACAGTCAGACTGCTGCAACTTTGGTGGACCAACAGCCCAATTACTACCCTTGCAGGCATGATGGCAGTCGGGCTTATAACCATCCAGGGTGGCGTTGAGTTCAGCCCCTCTTTCCGCCATCCTTTTCATGGCAGGGACCCCACCATGAAAAGCCTGGCAGAAAGCCAGTGTGGGGGTGCAGTGAGGCCCCTTCATTGCCCATGGCAGGAGCAGTGCAGGGGGGCCCCTGTCAGCACCATCAGAATGCACAATTTCTGCTTTGCAGACAGTGTGCATTCTGAGGGTGCTGGAATGTCAGGATATTTGCCTCGGCTCCATTAAAGAAGCCGAGACCAATAGCCTTTCACAGTTCCCGCCAGTCAGCCCGGCAGGAACATTGCAATACACTTTGGGGGAACGTCACCGCTACGGCGGTGGCGTCCTCCCTGTAAGTTTGGCGGTCCCATGGTGGGACCACAAAAACTCATAATGAGGCCCTCTCTTTTTTGGAGGGAAAACCTTGAAGAATCTACACAAATAACCCCTTTCTAAATCCGAAATTCTGTCTAGCTTTCAGAAATGAATAGCTTTCCAGGATTCACCATGGGTTTCATACCCATTTCTACCACAAACTGGAAGGAGGTTGAAATCACAAAAGATAGAAAAAATGGGCTATCGCCCACTAAAATGCCAAAACTGTGGTAAGAAAAATGTGGTTTTCTGGATGAAGTTTGCATGTTCATCATAGCTGGGAAGGTGGTGATTTTAGCACCGCAAACCTTTTATTGATGCCATTTGCAGGGATAAAAAAAACAACCTCTCATTTTTCCCAAAAAAAAACAAAATGTAGCTATTTTTTGTCTAATGTCTCAGTCCCCTCTCAGGTAATCCACAAAGGGTTAAACTAGTAGAAAGTAGATATAGGAATTGTTACCAAAGGCTACATATAATACCATCTCATGAAACAACAATATTTTTCAAACCAATGCTCACTTTTTACCAAATTTGTGTTTCTTTGCATATACAGAAATGCAGTATATTTTATGCAGTTGCAGAAATGAACGCCCAGTGAATACACAAATAGTAAAGCATAGCCAACAATGAACGATGAAGCCCTCTTGGGACCAAGACAAATTTGAAGCTTTCCTAAACCAGTGTTCCTTGCCGGGCACAGGATGATGATTGATTAGTTTCGGGATTTTGAAGAAAGGCATTATAAAGATGCTTTTATCCATCATTACTCAATGAAACGTTCAACTCCAGAACAAATGAAGACAGATCACATACAGTGCTGATTGTGGCACTATGTACAGCATACGTGGAAAGCATGTTGCCCATGTTGCGTATCCTCATATGAGTGGCAAATAGTTTGTATAATCTTATTTGCTGTAGCATATTTATGCAATACTCTCAAAAGTAGAGCGTGTATGTATAGGGCATTCTAAGACTGTTCACATGTATAAAACGTGAGCCTAATGGTAACTTGACATACAAGTTAATATTTAGATGGCAAAGTGGTACACTTTTTTATAAAAATAAGTACTCAAAAAAATAAGGTCTCAAAACACGACTTTGGCCTGATTGAGATTTCAGGGACGGGTTTATCCGTCACAGCGGTGACGAATCTCCCGCCTGCCGAAATATAAATCCCATAGGAAATAATGGGATTTATATTTCAGAGGACGGTATGTCCGCACTGTTGCGCCGAAATCCAAATCAGGCCCTTTGTCGGTGTTTAAATCCTAAAACACTTCGGCGTAGTAATGAGTTGTATGCCCTACTTCTATTTCACACATATAAAATGACTGTGATTTGGAAAAACTGACACCTTTAAAAGTTATACATACACAAGTATGCTGGTACAAAATAGCAGAGCAAATGGCACATATATGTAATTTATCGCAAAAAAAGATATTGCCACTCTGCACAACATTTGTTATCCTGTCACTGCGCTTAATCAAGAATACCTTTTCACGTCACTCTGACGACCTGGGATAATTTACCCCTGTTTTGCCTTATGAATTAACAAACAAACTCAGCAGGAATTCCAGTGTTTTCTGTGCACTCGAAGTCAGGCCTAGAATAACAAACTTAACCAAAAGTGCTTAACCTTCGCCCTCTGCTCTCTAGATTAATTTGAAGCCTCTTGTATGAACTGGCTAACATGATATTACCCTTACACATTAACAGGCTGTCTCTGCTTACAACACTTCCTGTTTAGTCATTTAAATTGTAGCTGAAATCGGCTAAGGCGTCTTTTTTTTTCTCTTTCACCTGCTCTTGAAACAAAAAACTGCACATTCGAAGGGTTCAGTCTGCTTCTCTCTGAAGGCGGCCATTCTATTGACTTAATCTGCAGTCCACATGCAATATATAATGACCTACACAGAATCTATTTTCATTACAAGTCAATGGCCAGTAAACAGGGAATGGGAAAGGACCACATAAAGTTATGCTTTTGTTCCAAAGCTGTTCTGGTTGCGCAAAACATTGCATTGGTAACCTCTTTTAACTTCATACACTGCTTATAGCTATCTTCTGAGGTAACTTTAACTCGCACGGTCTCCATGCCCTACTAATACCCCAGATTTTACATCACTTATGACATTTTCTATTACATCATTGATAACATATCTGTAACATTTGCAGAAAACGTTGCATTGCGCTGACATGAGTTATAGTTACCTTAGGACATGAGTTATAGTTTATTGAAATAACAGCTGAATTTCTATGGTTTTGTGCATGTAAAATCTGAACCTAACTACATTTCTATGGTTGTTATTTTTTTAAAATTATATTTCCTAACTATAACGTCCCTGTAACCTTTGTTTTTTTCAGTGAATTGCAATGTTTTCTCAAAAGTAAAGTAATTTTCATTACTATATGTTAATCCAACCACTGCTGCCACATACAGCCTTTGGCCGAGCACAGCAGGGGTTGGCCGCAGAGCTAACCACCCAACCCCGCACTGAGCACAGCCTTTGGCAGTGTGTGCCAGGGGTTTGCCACAGGGCCTGTCTCTCTGGGTGTGAGAGGGCGTTTCTGAGTGTGAGACTGGGTGTGAAGGTGTCTGGGTGTGAAAGGGTCTATGTGGATGTGAGAATGGTGGTAAGAGTGTCCGTCTGGGTGTGAGAATAGGTGTAAGAGGGTGTCTCTAGGTGTGACAGTGGGTGTTAGAGTATATGAGTGGGTGTGTAAGTGTCTGAGTGGGTCTGTGAGTGGTTGCATGAGTGTCTAAGTGGGTTTGTGAGTGAATGCATGAGTCTGAGTCATCTGTAAGTGGGTGCATGAGTGTCTTAGTGGGTGTGTGAGTCTCAGAGTGGGTCTGTGAGTGGATGCATGAGTGCTTGAGTGGGTCTGTGAGTGGGTGCATGAGTCTCTGAGTGGGTCTGTGAGTGGGTGCCTGAGTCTTTGAGTGGGCCTATGAGTAGGTTCATGAGTCTCTCAGTGGGTCTGTAAGTGCGTGCGTGAATGTGTAAGTGGGTCTGTGAGAGGATGAATGAGTGTCTGATTGGGTCTGTGAGTGGGTGCATGAGTCTCTAAGTGGGTCTGTGAGTTGGTGCATGAGTGTTTGAGTAAGTGTCTGAGTACGTCTGTGAGTGGGTGTGTGAGTGTCTGTATGGGTGTGTCACAGTGGCGGTTTCTGTACATGGGCGTCGGGGCTCCGCCCCCTTTAAAAAACGAAGCAATCATTTTTATTTTTTTTAATTAAAAAATAATACCCTTTTGGTTGTAACTTTATAAAATAGGGGGCACTATCTCCCCCACTCACCAACACCAGTATTATGTTGCTCGAGTCAACACGTGAAGTGATGTGACGTCACATGATCACTTTAACTGCTCCCGTAGGCAGGCCAAAAGTGAGTCTATTTGCCGGGCTGACAGTCTCACAGCACTGGGTCCTGTGAGGTCATCAGCTCAGCAAAGACCCAGCATCAAGGCCTAGTCTCCACCCCCTGATGACGCGGAGGCCAATTTAGCCCCGGGCGTTTCTCATTCAAGCCCTGAAGCACTTAGACTCCACGTCAGTCAGGGAGTGAAAAGAATCACCCCACCCTTTCCCGATTTGCCACAGGGCGTGGGTGGGACCTCAACCCCTGATGAGCTAGGAAAGGGTGTGGTAGGCAGGAAGACCAGCATCGAACATTTGGTGGATTGACTGAATAGAGGTAGGGACAGAATTTTAGGCTACTAATATTATTGTGACTTTTGCAGTTTTATACAGCGTAATTTATGTATAACACTGGGGGAATTAAGTTATTTTACGAGAATCACAGGATAATGAGTGGAGGCTGGGGATTGATCCTGGTTTCCGTGTTCTGACCAAATCTGACAGCTCTTGCCATTAGGCCTTGGCTCCTCTTGTGTGTGAAATAATACCCTTCCTTAGGTTATGTCCCTTTTTTTTTTTATGTATGTCTTCCCTTAATTTAACTCTTTTATGTTTCTGACCTGGTGAGTTGCACTGCACAGGGTCGCACCAATGCCACACTTTCCTGCTTAGCTTAGCTGCCAGAAGCTCAAGTCCACGTGTCTAGGCAGCACAGTCTGCCTGGCACTCCTACTGGTAGAGTCAGGATGTCGCTGGATAGCAGAGCGGTGACTGGGAGTCCTTGCATGCCTCCGATGGGCCTCAGAGCAGGAATGTGGGCAATGCCATTGTCGGGCGTGGCAGCCAGCCACGGGGAAACCTCAGGGAAGAAAGCAGTAGGCAGAGGTCTGGATGCAGCTGCTATCAGGTGGCGAAGGCACCAGTTAAGGCTACAGGAGGAACAGGTACCTGCACCGATCTGCCATGCGATGCACCAACATACCTCGGGGCAAGCAGGACTGCAGGGAGATAACCAATAGGTTAACCAATGTGCTCCCCACATCCGAGTCCGCATGATGCCTTTCCAGGGCACTAGACCGACACAATATCATTACAGAAGTCAAAGACTAATTAGTAGGTTCTTTGTAATTCAGTGAGGACCCAGTAGTATCTGAATACTGTAAATGGCTTGACTTCACTCTAGTACTAATTTAATTTTCTAGCTGCATAAAATCAGCCATTTTGTATACAGTTGGAAATAAAATTTCTGGGTGTAAAAATCCACAAATCCTAATTCTGAAAATCCATGTCTGCAGATTATACCCACAAATTCACGTTTTGCACGCAGAATTTCCATTTAGGTCCACAAAAAGTTTTGTAAATGAACAACTTAAACCATTTGCAGATTAGAACAGGGTAGAATTGTGCGACACTGATTCTCCCTGCTTGAATTCTGTCAACCAAGAATCAGCCAAATCATCCCAATTCTCTGAATAGCCATTATTTTAGACAAAATCTAAAATGAACAAGCATTGGCAGGCCAGTGCAGTGTTTAACTTCTTTTGTATTTTTATTTTTAATATAAGAATGTGCCCCAAACGAAAACTATAACCATGCCGCCACTTAACCCCTTAGCTGCTGGGCCTTTTCCCCCCCAGTGCTGAGCCCTTTATTGGCTATTTGGGGTAGTTCGCGCTTAGGGCTTCATAACTTTTTGTCCATATAAGCTAACCACGACAAATTTGCGTCCTTTTTTTCCAACATACTAGGGATTCTAATGGTACCCAGAATTGGTGGTTTCCCCTGGAGGAGACCAAGAAAATAGCCAAAATACAGTGAAAATTTGGTTTTTTCCAAAAAAATGGGAAAAAAGGGCTGCCGAAGAAGGCTTGTGTTGTTTTCCCTGAAAATGCCATCAACAAAGGGTTTCTGGTGCTGAAATCACTATCTTCCCACCTTTCAGGAACGGGCAGACTTGAATCAGAAAACCAAATTTTTCAACACAAATTTGGCATTTTACTGGGACATACCCCATTTCTACTATATTTGGTGCTTTCAGCCTCCTTCCAGTTAGTGACAGGAATGGGTATGAAACCAATGCTGGATCCCGGAATGCTAAACATTTCTGAAAACTAGAAAAAATTCTGAATTCAGCAAGGGGTCATTTGTGTAGATCCTACAAGGTTTTCCTACAGAAAATAACAGCTGAAATAAAAAAATATTGAAATTGAGCTGAAAACAACAGCCATTTTTCTTTATGTTTTACTCTGTAACATTTTCCTGCGATGTCAGATTTCTGAAAGCAATATACCGTTTTGTCTGCTGGACTCTTCTGGTTGCGGGGATATAAAGGGCTTGTAGGTTAATCAAGAACCCTAGGTACTCAGAGCCAATAAATGAGCTGCACCCTGCAGTTGGTTTTCATTCTATACTGGGTATACAGCAATTCATTTGCTGAAATATGAAGAGTGAAAAAGAGGTATCAAGAAAACCTTTGCATTTCCAAAATGGGATCAAGATAAGGTTTTGAGGAGCAGTGGTTATTTGCACATCGCTGAATTCCGAGGTGCCCATACTAGCATGTGAATTGCAGGGCATTTCTCAAATAGAAGTCTTTTTTACACACTCTCTTATATTTGGAAGGAAAAAATGTAGAGAAAGATAAGGGGCAATAACACTTGTTTTGCTATTCTATGTTCCCCCAAGTCTCCCGATAAAAATGATACCTCACTTGTGTGGGTAGGCCTAGCGCCCGCGACAGGAAACGCCCCAAAGCGCAACGTGGACACATCCACATTTTTGGAAGAAAACAGAGGTGTTTTTTGCGAAGTGCCTACCTGTAGATTTTGGCCTCTAGCTCAGCCGGCACCTAGGGAAACCTACCAAACCTGTGCATTCCTGAAAACTAGAGACCTAGGGGAATCCAAGGAGGGGTGACTTGCGGGGCTCGGACCAGGTTCTGTTACCCAGAATCCTTTGCAAACCTCAAAAAGTGGCTAAAAAAACAAGTTTTCCTCACATTTCGGTGACAGAAAGTTCTGGAATCTGAGAGGAGCCACAAATGACCTTCCACCCGGCATTCCCCCAAGTCTCCCGATAAAAATGATACCTCACTTGTGTGGGTAGGCCTAGCGCCTGCGACAGGAAACGCCCCAAAGCGCAACGTGGACACATCCACATTTTTGGAAGAAAACAGAGGTGTTTTTTGCGAAGTGCCTACCTGTAGATTTTGGCCTCTAGCTCAGCCGGCACCTAGGGAAACCTACCAAACCAGTGCATTTCTGAAAACTAGAGACCTAGGGGAATCCAAGGAGGGGTGACTTGCGGGGCTCGGACCAGGTTCTGTTACCCAGAATCCTTTGCAAACCTCAAAAAGTGGCTAAAAAAACAAGTTTTCCTCACATTTCGGTGACAGAAAGTTCTGGAATCTGAGAGGAGCCACAAATTTCCTTCCACCCAGCATTCCCCCAAGTCTCCCGATAAATATGATACCTCACTTGTGTGGTTAGGCCTGGTGCCTGCGACACGAATAGATCACACAACGGTCAATGTTGGTCCTTACGTGAGGCAGCTGTTGACCCTGGGGTGATCCATTCCTGACACAGGCACTAGGTGTAGGCACTCAAGTGGGGTTGTGTTTTTATCAGGACAGGTGAGGAGTCACTGGGTGGTAGGAATGTTGTGGATCCCAGCATATTCCTGTAGTTTGTGTGACAGAAATGCGAGAAAAATTGAGTTTTTTTTCAACATTTCAGCTTTGCAGGGTATTCTGGGTAAGAAAACTTTGGGGAATCCACACAAGTCACACCTCTGTGGACTCCCCCGAATGTCTAGTTTCCAGAAATGTTTGGGTTTAGTGTGTTTCTCTATATGGCCGCCAAATCCAGGACCAAAAACACAGGTGCCTGCCTTACAAAACCAGTTTGTTTTGCCATAGACAATTTTGATGTCTCCACAATATGATTTGGGTGGTGGAATTTGGGGCTGAACTAAATTGGGGAGCTCCCAAGAGAGCACTCTCTCTCTGCTTGCCGTCGCATTCACCTGCTCTCTGGGTTGGCCTAACCCACTATTACCCAGTTGCACAAACAGCTTGCGAAGGGACAGCAGGACTGTCCTCATCACCTCCCTCATAATGTACTGGAAGAGGAGTTATCGAATGGGACTCCTCTGACTGAAAAATCACTCCCAGAGTCTGCGCCATTGTCCTATCCCTCAGATGCTGTCTCAGTATCTGAGCTCTCAGTCTCTGATCCTATGTCAGAGCGGTCCTCTATAACCTGAGTGCAGGCAGCAGTCATCCATCCATCAAGATGCCATCTCTGCTATTGGCTATACTGTTGCTC
This sequence comes from Pleurodeles waltl, assembly GCF_031143425.1. NCBI lineage: Eukaryota > Metazoa > Chordata > Amphibia > Caudata > Salamandridae > Pleurodeles > Pleurodeles waltl. Next base: position 1,075,935,303 of record NC_090446.1, on the reverse strand, counting down.
TAAAATACTAGCCTACGTAGACAGTCACAAAATCGATGGTGTGTGTGAGATACGTGCAACAGTAGAGGCCACCTTACCTGCGCTTCTTCCCTCAATCAGCACGTACTTTCAAGACACTCAAAAAACACCTTGTCACATACTATTCATCACAGTCTTTAGCACCTCCTGCGCCCAGTCCAACAATCATTATTGGTGCTCCCACTCCCTCCTCCTCGGATTCCCTCATTACCACCCAGCAAAAGTGCCCTTCATCTCTCCATAGACTTTACTAATGTACTCAGCTATTTACATAAAATACAGATGTGCTCTTTGCAGTAGGCATATAAACCTTCTGCGCTTCTTTATGGCACTAAAACTGCCACTAGACAAGTCGGACCCTTTTCCCCCCAGGGAAACCACACACATATTGACAAAAGTGATATATATATGACAGCCAACCACCTGAAACTCAACTCAAGCAAAACCGAAATAATCCTCTTTGGCCCACACAAAAACACCTGGGACCCCTCATGGTGGCCCACCACGCTAGGCCCTGCACCCACCCCCGCCAACCACGCACGCAACCTCAGCATCATCCTAGACTCCTCCCTCTCGATGACCCAACAAATCAACGCTCTTACCTCCTCATGCTTCAACAAACTCCGTATACTGAAAAACATTCAAATGGATCCCCACAGAGACCAGAAAAACTGTCACTCACGCACTCATCAGCAGCAGGCTTGATTACGGAAACGCCCTCTACGCCGGCACCACTCTAAAACTCAAGCGCAAACTACACTCATCCAGAACTCAGCAGCACGACTCATCCTCGACCTCCGCCGACACGAACACATCTCTCCACACCTCAAATCCCTCCACTGGCTCCCCATTGACAAAAGGATCACCTTCAAGATCCTCATCCTCGCACACAAATCACTCCACAACACAGGCCCTGCCTACCTCAACGAGAGTCACCTTCCACACCCCCACACGAAACGTCCGCTCAGCTGACCTCTCTCTCGCCTCTGTCCCCCGCATCAAACACACCACCACCGGGGGCAGATCCTTCTCCTACCTTGCACCCAAAACCTGGAACGCCCTCACAACCCACCTTCGCAAGACCCAAAACCTACTTCTTTTCAGGAAGGGCCTCAAAACCTGGCTTTTCGAACAGTGAACCTTCCAGCCCCTTTCCCTCCCCCCGTCCCCGTTCCCCCCAGCGCCTTGAGACCCTCACAGGTGAGTAGCGCGCTTTATAAATCTCTTTGATATAGATCTACCTCTATATATATATATATATATATATATATATATATATATATATATCTATATATCTACATAGATATATCTATGTACCTAGATATATCTATCTACATAGATATATATAGTTCTATATATACATATATATATTTTTTTGTTGTTGTATGGTTTCCTTGGGGGCCAAAATGCCCCCCAGGGAAACCCTACAACATCTAAAAAAAAATTATTGCCCCCACAGGGGGTCACCCCGCCCACGGGCGACCCCCTGTCATTTCATTTTTTTTTTTTTTTTTTTTTTTTTTAATCCCCGGGGGGGCGCAATCGTGCCTCCCCCCCCCCAGGGGGCACCTAATTATGCCATGGGGGGGTGGCCCGTTTTCCGGGGGGGCCGCCCCCCCAAAGTGAAATCCCTGGTGTCTAGTGGTGTTTCCTGGCCCCCGATCGCAGCTGTGCTGCGATGGGGGCCAGGAAACAGTTTCAGAAGGCATCGTAAGAAAGGGGAGACTCTCCCCTTTCTTACGAGGCCTTCTGAAACTGCTGCGATCGGGGGCCAGAAACAGTTTCAGAAGGCCTCGTAAGAAAGGGAAGAGTCTCCCCTTTCTTACGAGGCCTTTTCGAAGTGTTTCCTGGGCCCCCCGATCGCAGCTGTGCTGCGATCGGGGGGCCCAGGAAACCTGAAAGTGTTTCCTGGCTCCCGATCGCAGCACAGCTGCGACCGGGGGCCAGGAAACACTTTCAGGAAGGCCTCGTAAGAAAGGGGAGACTCTCCCCTTTCTTACGAGGCATTCCCGAACGTGTAAAAGGCCGTTTTCCCCATCAAAGCAGGAAGCGGCTGCAAGGCTGCTTCCTGCTTTGATGGGGAAAACACCTTTGAAACGAGGCGCGCGCTGATGTCACAAAGGGGCGGGTGGGGGGCGGGGGGAGACACGGAAGCTTCCGTGTCTCCCGAGGGAATTTTTTAAAAAATAAATAAATCCTCGGGTGCGACGCACCCGAGGATTTATTAATGCCCTTTCTGGTGTCGGCCACTGGTCGTGACCCGCACCAGGGAGGGTGTGTGTGCGTCGGCTAGTGGCCGACGCCCGCACCAAAGAGGTTAAATGTGGCTGCCAATGCTTAAAAAAAGTTTAATTTAAAAAACTTGTGGCTGTTTTACCAGCCTTTTTTTTATGCAAAAGCCTTTCAGATGAAACATGCATTTTATTGTTATAATGTGTAAGGGAGACAAGAATAAATCACAGCTAACCATGCCCAGATGCTCTGAAATCGCAGGCAAGGCAGTTACAATGCTACAATGGCATGTAAACACTTTATAAGTTGAAAAAAGGAGACAGTGAATACATCACAATGTAGCAGGGCATCCAAAGTGCAGTTGAAATAAAAAAAGGCACTTTTGAAAGTATTTTACCAGGCAATGGGGGAGGGGGTCTGAGCTCCACCAGTAACCTTTTCTTGGATTTTCTGATGGCTATCCGGCTGATGAAGCATTACTTGTTTGCTCTTTTCCGAATTGCAAAATCATAAACTGTAACATTTGCTGTGCTGTTAGAAGCCTGTAGAATCCAGGACATAGTATTTTTTTTTTACCATATCTAGGGCTATGAGTACCACATGGACTGATAATGAGTGAATTTGTTGATAATACTTCTTGCTTTATAATGATGGACTTCCTTACTGAATCTATATGGCTTCATATCCTCTTCCACTGAAGAGTCTAGTAGATCAGTGGTTCCCAACCTTTTGACTTCTGTGGACCCCCTGTTTATCATTACTGGAACCCGGGGACCCCCTGTGAAGCAATTTTGGAATCTGGTGACCCCTCCACTGAGTCATTACTGAAAGCTGGGGACCTCATCTGTTAATATTTAATTTTCAAAGCAATCGCGGACCCCCTGAGGAGGCTTTGTGGACCCCCAGGGGTCCCCGGACCACAGGTTGGGAACCACTGTAGTAGATTATTTGACACCAGTGAATAGCTTTAGACATGACATGTTACATCAAACTTGATTGCTCAATGCCAAAGTAAAAAGGTCCATAGTTCAAACAATTATAGAAAGGTGGCACCACTTCATGTTGATCAAGTGTGTTTGTTTAGCAGAATCTTGTTGTAATCACAATCTGCAGTGATGCAAATGCTATGAAGGTGCACTTACATTTTCATCAAAGTTGTCTGAATGTTGGCTCATTTATGATTGATAAATGATGATATAACAATGTTTGTTTGTGTATGTTGGCACATGTTGATTTATCTATGACTACTAGTTAGATTTTGTGATGGGGCAGGGGTGTCAGATAATATATTTTATATATAAATGGGTAAACCCATATATCTTGGAGACAGGTTTATTTCTTCTTTGAACCAATACATATTTAATACATATTTAAATTGCTACTATCCTCCTGAAAAAATGTGCACGCCCATTACCCCCACTGCCAAGCCCAGCCCCACCACTCACAAACCTCACCAGCCGCCACTGGTGTGTCAGTAGCTGTGTGAGTGACTCTGCCAAAAATGAACTTCGCCTGCCCTTCTATCAAACAAGAATCCACAATTTTAAACAAAATATGTACTCAAGTTAGGTTATTTTTGCCTGCTTGAGTAAATGTCCAGTACCTATTCCACACAACAGCTGGGTAATGGAGCACAAGGAAATGTTACCAGTGACCTTGTGTACATTTTGGCAGCATGATTGTTGCTGTTGCCTGTTTCTCTAGAATTCTGTGATGACATGATCCTCCTATAGAGAAGCCAATGAGGAGGGATTGTTCCATTATAACCTATAACAGTGTATTCCTATGAGTTGGCAGCATGTAAATAGAGTGAGATAGACATTGTGCAATCCAATAGTATTCCAAGTGAGGGGGCCTTAGCCCCCCGCTTTTCAGATGTAGAATCTAATGTGGAACTGTTTAAGTGAGCTGTATCACCACCCCAAACAAAACTGGAGATCAACTCATTGCAGCAGCAAAAAATCAGAAGAAACCTAATCTTCCATCTCTTCGATATTCATAACTCTACCAGTGCACTTCACAAATTTCTTATACCATCAGCACTTCAACTCCACAACAGGGAACACAGAACGTGTCGCCAGTGCACCTCAATCCTTAAATGCTGCATCACCATCCTTTTTATTACACCAGTGTTAAACTCATAACACTTCCAGTGCACATCATTACTTTCCAACTGCTGTGTTCTCCACCATTGGCAAAATAAAAAGCTCTGCCCGGGCACCTTAGTCCTTCCATGCCAGGAGCGTGACATGTGACATAATGTCTCCTTCAGTTTGTGAGTGTGGCGGATGACCGACCTCGGCTTCTGGTGTTCGGGATTGAGAGAGTACTGTTACCTATCATCTTTACTGAGAAAGTCTCCCTGGGTGTGGGGAAAGTGCACATACTTTTCAAGATCTATCTTCTCAGATTGCATTCAGCCAATCCGTAAAATCGAGTTTGCAAGTGCATACCAATCCCTCACTGTAAGCACTCTCCCCACCTGTTAGTGCGCGATACAAAGATCAATCAATGCACAATAAATATGCTAACAATGTCCCCTTAGAAAAGAATCAGAGATTTCATGTGGCTTTTTTCATCTGTAATAAGCAAGGTACTTATTGAAGGGAAGATTTGACATGCTTGTCTGCATATCTTCAAAAACATATATTTATTCTTCTATCAATAAATTAAGACTACATATTTTGAAAGTCAGCTTTGAAGCACTACAATAATATTTCACCAAGGTCTGCTTCATTTAATTCAAAATGGAATTTAGGTATCCTGACAGAAGTGTGGTGCTGGGCAGAATCAGTGAGGTCTGAGACAAGCTCCACCTCTACAGGTTATGAATTCGGATCGTTGTAGGTCAACTGTGCCTTCCATCCTTCTGTGGTTGATAAACTAGTACAATTAAAGTGGATAATGATAATACCTGTTATTTACAGTGCATTGAAATAGCAGAAGTACAATATGAAACTCTATATAGAAAGCACTTTACTATTCTTCATATGTGCTCCACAGATGTACATGTGGTTCTATGAAAGGAGGGAGAGGTAGTCGTGGTTAGCAGTAGAGGAGGAAGTGTTCATCAGGTGTGGTCAACTTGGGAGTATCGTGGGACTATTGGTGGTACCTGAGGGGAAAAAAGTGTGCTTTGATGATGAGATGAGCAATCAGTTCTGTTAGAAATGGGGTGTTTGGTTGGCAGTCAGGTTACCCCCTGTCCAAGCAAGGACCCTAACTCTAGTCAGGATAAGTCACACACAATCCAAATTATTCTGTACCCACAATCTGGTAGCTTGGCACGAGCAGTCAGGCTTAACTTAGAAGGCAATGTGTAAAGTATCTGTGCAATAAATCATACAATAACACCATATAGCAGCACAAAAATACACCACACAGTGTTTAGAAAAAATATATAATATTTATCTGGATAAATCCAGGTCAAAACAATTAAAGATGCAATAAGTAAATGTTGAGCTATCACTGAAAAGTGATATAAAGTACCTTAAGTCTTTTAGAAGCAAACAAAGTCTCTTTCAAGAACAAAGTACCTGGTTCACGTGAAAAATCTCCGCAAAGAACTGCAGAGGAGGAGATGCGTTTAAACAAGGGGGTGTGTGTCGATTTCTCGGGCCGCACACTGCGATGCGTCATTTAATTTTCACTCAGGGACGGCTGTGCATCGATTTCCGGCGATCAGTCATGGATCCTCCCCTGGGGATGATGTGTGGATTTCCTGCACTGGCAGGACAAAGTCACACGGGCTGCGTCGATTCGGTGGGCGTTGCATCAAATTTTCTACCGCACAGCAGGCGCTGCATCGATTCCTCGCTGGAAGACGAGCTGCATCATTCCGGTTCGGCTGTGCGGCGTTCTGGTGGGCCACGCGTCAAATTTCTGGTCGCTATGCTGCCGCTGCGTCAATCTTCTCATTGCAAAGTTGGGCAGTGTCATTCCAGATCAGCGTGCTGTGAAAATATTCACCGCAGTGCAGGCTGTGCGTTGTTTCTGTCAGGCTGTGAGTCAAATTTCGCCGCACAAGGAGTCCTTCTTGAAGAGATGAAGTCTTTTTGGTCCTGAGACTTCAGAGAACAGGAGGCAAGCTCTATCCAAGCCCTTGGAGAGCACTTCTTCACACAGCCAGAGAGAAGCAAGGCAGCAGGGCAACAGCAAGCCAGCAGTCCTTCACAGAAAGCAGTCAGGTGAGTCCTTTGGGCAAACAGGCAGTTTTTCTTGGCAGGATGCAGGTTCTGGTTCCAGTTTTCTTCTCCAGGAAGTGTCTGTGTTGGTAGGGGCAGAGGCCCTGTTTATATACCCAAATGTGCCTTTGAAGTGAGGGAGACTTCAAAGAGTGGTTTAGAAGTGAACCAGGCACCCTTTCAGTTCAATCCTGTCTGCCAGGGTCCCAGTAGGGGCTGTGGCAGTCCTTTGTGTGAGGGCAGGCCCTCCACCTTCCCAGCCCAGAAAGACCCATTCAAAATGCAGATATATGCAAGTGAGGCTGAGTATACTGTGTTTGGGGTGTGTCTGAGTGAATGCACAAGGAGCGGTCAACTAAACCCAGCCAGACGTGGACTGTAAGGCACAGAAAGATTTAAGTGCATATAAATGCTCACTTTCTAAAAGTGGCATTTCTAAAATAGTAATATCAAATCAAACTTCACCAGTCAGCAGGATTGTATATCACCATTCTGGCCATACTAAATATGACCTCCCTACTCCTTTGTCTGAGGGTAGCCCAATGTTAGCCCATGAAGGTAACAGGCCTCACAGCAGTGTAAAAACAAATTTAGCCGTTTTACACTACCAGGACATGTAAACTAAATAGGTACATGTTCTGCCTTTTGCTTACACAGCACCCTGCCCAATGGTTTACCTAGGGCATACTTTGGGGGTGTCTTACATGTAGAAAAAGGTTTTTTTTAGGCGTGGCAATTACTTTTAAATGCCAAGTCGAATTGGCAGTGAAACTGCACTCACAGGCCTTGCAATGGCAGGCCTGAGACAAGGATAAGGGGCTACTTAAGTGGGTGGCACAATCAGTGCTGCAGGCCCACTAGTAGCATTTAATCTACAGGCCCTGTGCAAATATAGTGCACTCTACTAGGGACTTATAAGTAAATTAAATAGTCCAATTGGGTAAGATCCAATGTCACCATGTTTAAAGGGAGAGAGCATATGCTCTTTAGCCCTGGTTAGCAGTGGTAAAGTGTGCAGAGTCTTAAAACCAGAAAAAACAGTATCTAAAATGTGGAAGGAGGCAGGCAAAAAGTTAGGGGTGGCCACCCTAAGACTGTCAGGTCTAACAATTTTCTTCCTGAAGTGGTGATGTTTGATTCTTTATTGCTCCAGCTGTTCCCCCAGTAATCAGTTAAAATATTTTAATCCATTCTTTGGATCCATGGTTGGAGAGTTTCAAAGAGGAGAGAGAGAGATAGGACTGTTTCCCAAGGTGCCTCATCGGCTAGCTTCCATATTGCTTCTGGAGGTCGAGAGCATCTTTAGCTAGAAGAGGGTGAAGGTTGATTTCCAGGGTGCAAGTAGAACATATTTACTCATAGTTTTATCATCTCGAGACTATGATTGTTCAGATTTTTTCAAACTTTAAAAGCTATAGAGTGTGGATCTCTCCTTGAAAGTTTTTCTGCTCCGCTGACCTTTTGAAAAGTTGCTGATGCCTGGAGCCAATATGGAGCTCTGTGGGCGCCAACTTGTCCAGGAGATGGCTTTATAAAATGGGCTATCTGCCTCTAAACACAAACGGGCATCAGAATAAAAATATCAGATGTAAGAGAGTAAAGCCCACTCAAATTTGTTGCTTTGACTCTCTCTCATTAGAGGTTGTTCGTTGGAGAAGATTCTGGGGTTTAAGAGATGGGAGTTGCGGATCCCACAATGGAAGCACTCCGGGTTGTATGTTTATCAAGATTCATCCAAAAATAGTGTACAAGAATGTACTCTTTCAAATGTTTGCGACTAATATGTCGTGATTTACATGAATTTAAACTGGAAATACTAAAATATACCAGTAAAAAAGTTAACATTTACCTTTTATGCTATTTTACCACATAACAACTTTGACCGTAATAGCCAGCACCATCTCTTGGGCACTGATCCCATCCTTTACCCTATTAAAACTCGATCCCTGTGCGCAATCTGGGCCTAAAAGTCACCTTAACCTCACCTCCTTTCATCGCCCTTTCCATTACTCTAACCCCAACTCTTTCCTAAATCCAGTTCATTTACAATAATAAATGGATCATTTACATTTTTATTTTAAATGTTCAGAAGCATATGCGGAAAACATTGTTTGTATTTAGTATGACTATTTTGCAAACTAAATCAGTAGTAAGGTGCATTTAAGAAGTCTCATTTACATACTACATCATTGTATTGTCACTATATGTTTATTTCAAACATCACTCAGATAGGCTATGGGAGTAAGAAGATGTGAATCTGTGAATCGTACTACTTTTCTATGGTTAAGATTACAGGCTGTTCAATCATTCATTCCTTGGCCTTTTGGCAGATGCCACACACCCTCAAAATAGGGCATCTTGGTACCCACCTGTGATATAATAATATAAGTAATGGGGTCCAGGGGTAGCTGGTGAATACGTTTGTCTCACACATGTCACTGAGCGGCCGCCAGTGCAGGGCTTTGTAGTTGGTGGCTTTGTCTGTATTCAGAGCTGAGACAAAGCAAAGAAACCTCTTTAGTATGAACAATGAGCCAATCTCCCATGAGGCGTGCCGTCTAGGTAGGACCATGGTGACAGCACCATGCATTGGGCCATGAGTTGTGCATACTGGGAGGGTAAAAGGTGACAGCACCGTGCAGTGCACTAAAGTACCATGAAGCATGTGCTTTGGGTGGGTACAGAGTGACAGCACTGTACAATGTGACAATGTCTCATGAGTCCCAAAAGAGGATTGTGGAGACGGCACCATACAATTGGCCAGAGCACCTGGAGCCAGAATAAATGTCTCATGAGCAGTGAGCTCTGGGAGGGATCAGGGGGACAGCACCGTGCAATGTGCCAGTATCTCAAGAGCTGTGCACTCTGAGGGGGTTCAGGGTGACAGCAGGGTGCAATGTGCCAGTGCCTTATGAGCTTTGCATTCTGGGAGGGTACATGGTGACAGCAGTGTGCAATGTGCCAGTGTCCAAGGAGCTGTGCATTCTGGGAGGGTACATGATGCCAGCATGGTACAATGTGTCAGAGCACCATCCCGTAGACATGCGTTCCAGAAGGAACCCGATTGACAGCATGGTGCAACATGTCAATGTTCTGTGAGCTGTGCTCTTTAGAAGGGACAAATTGACAGCACCATGTAGTTTGCCAAAAACACCCAGAGCCATAAACTCTCTGTGTACTTACCGCAGATAACAGTATGACAGGATCGTGCATGCTGCTATAGCACGCAAGTACAGGGTCACCCGGTTTACCAGTACACCCGAGTCTTATTCTCTCGCAGGGAAGCGCAGCTGGTAGCAGGTTGGCAGTGCTAGAGCACCTGGTCCTTAGTATGTAAACTTACAAGGGGAGGCGTATAGGCCGATGAACCTTTTGGATCGCATGGAGCATCATAGCTATGTAGTAATTGATGAACATCAATTATCAATGTAATCAATCAATACCCACTAAGAGAATCACTAAACATTAGACACTATATCAACATTTCATGAATAACCACAACTCAATATGCGTTTTAACAATTTTATTTCCCTATTTGTTACAATCCTAATTCATCAGATTAATTCAGACTTTATTCAATCAACTCAAAGTTAGCTCATTAGTGACCATCAATAACATAATCTAATCAGAACCTGAGAAAACATATGCTCTAATGCTTCAGCATAAGCCAACAAAGATGAATATATTGACATTAATAGCAGAGTTCAGCAATCAGTTTGTCAATCATTTGTCACTATCAGTGCCACCCAAAGGAACCCTACCTAACCCAAATTAGCATTTAGCATGTGGGACTTCATGCGAAAACAATTTAGAACATGAATTCGAAAAACATCTAGCTAGTAGATAACCTATAAAAACAGCACAGTTGGTACCTAGAAAGAAAAGGCACAAAAGTTAATCAGTCACATTTGTCATAGCTACCTATCCACGAAATGGATCAACAACAAAGTCAGTCTTCATCTTCAGGTCATCAATCGATCAGCAACACATCAGTCTCTCAAGAGCATGAGCCTAATGACAGAATCGTGTCTTCTGACATCATCAATTCGTCCCTCAAATCTGAAGTTTTAGCCCCTTATCATGACTTTTTATTAGTCTTCCAGTCCATCCCCCTAATTCCTAAGTGGTCAATTAATCAGCAGTTATGACTATCCTATAATATAAATTTTGCCAATCTATGAATTCTAATATTTCTCCATTCTAAGTTAATTGATTGGTTCACTGTACGTGGTCCTCATCAGTAGGCTCATCAGGTATCAAAAATGTTGCATCTTCTCCAGTCAGTGTCTCTACTGTTCAAATCCTGGGAAAGTACATCGAGTCTGCCTTACACCAAACTGTAACATTTTTAGTTTGATCATCTCCTGTCCATCGGTAAATTGCAGAAAACTCTAGCAAAGCAGATTTTATTAACGCAAGTGGTCAAGGTTAGTTCAACACGTTTGCTCTCCTCCAATATGCTTTAACAATTCAGCTTCTGCATGAGGCCTGGCAACTAGGACACAACTTCGGATAAGTTAGTTTCTGCAATATAATGCAAAACATAGGTTATACCTCTCAATATGACATATTATTACATTTTTATTGCGCATTTTTTATTATTTCACACATTTTTATAAATTTAGCACAAGTTCGTACATGGGCACATTTTTCAAACGTGCACATTAATTTCTCTACGTTTAGCTTTCTTGTTAATTAAAACACGTAAACGTTCATTAATAATTTGACTAAGCCAATTTCCCACTGAAGCAAATCCATTTCCAACCTTTTCCCAAGCACCTGGGGCCAGATGTAGGTAGACTCGCAATTTGAAACTTGCAATTTGCTATGCAGAAAGGTGTCTCTGACACCTTCTGCGACTCGCTATGGGGTCGCAAAGACCCACCTCATTAATATTCATGAGGTGGGTCGCAGTTTGCGACCCCATAGCGAGTCCAGGCACTCACGGGGATGGTGGCCCGCTGGAGACAGCAGACCACCATGTCCGTGACTGCTTTTCAATAAAGAAGGTTATTTTTTTTCTATCTGCAGCCCGTTTTCCTGAAAAGAAAACGAGCTGTAAATAGAAAAAATCACCGAAACCTTTTGTTTTGGTTTTTTTCAGAGTAGGCAGTGGTCCATAGGACCACTGCCTGCTCTGAAAAAATAATTTTTTGATCATTCTCAAAAGGGAAGGGGTCCCATGGGGACCCCTTCCCATTTGCGAATGAGTTACCATCCACTTCAAGTGGATGGTAACTGCAAGATGATTTGCGACCGCTTTTGCGGTCGCAAATCAACTTACATCGTGGTGCGAGTCGCAAATAGGAAGGGAACACCTCTTCCTATTTGCGAGTCAGAAACACATTTTGCGAGTCGGTTCCGACTCGCAAAATGTGTTTCTGCATCGCGTGCGGGCATTAGCGCCTCGCAAACGGCGTTTTTCGCCGTTTGCGAGGCACTAATGCCTTGCTACATCTGGCCCCTGGTTTTTTCAATTCTTTTAAATCCTTCCTTGAGTTAGTCAGGTTAGTAGGTAAGTCTCTTATCTCCTTACTATTATCTGAAATGTAAGCACAACAATGCCTAGAATTAATCATTTTACAAACTCCGCCATCTTTTGCTAAAACAATTTCTAAAGCAAGCCTATTTTGAAGTGTCATAGCTCTGTCCGGGGCTAATTCAGTATCTAGCAGGAGTATTGCCCCTGTAAAATTTGTCAGCATGTTATACACATAGTAGACAACTTTTGTATCTTGATCAAGTTTAGAATGACTGTTACTGAAGGAATCACTGCACCAAAGATATCTCCCACAATTGCAGAAGAGGTTTCCCCCCTCTGTTGCTTATGATGTAATTCTGTCAATTTCGGAAACTTCTTTAAGTCATCTATCTGGTAAATTTTAGGGAAAATTATCCCCAAATAACATGTCCCATACCATCCTCTTGGAAGACGGTAATAAGCATTAAGTCCACAAATATAATAAATCCCAGGAATTGCAGGGTCCTGACCATTCAGAATAAAGGTCCACTTACTCTGGAACAGAAACAGATGCCTACATTCACTTGTTGCCACAAGTAAAGTGTCAGTACGTGATTTTGGCCTATACATACAAAGCTTCCCTCTGTGTAATGCATCTAATGCTAACTTCCCTTGCATTTTAACAGCAGTGTTAGCATGATCATTCTTGTAAGTCCTTTTCTCTAAACCTTTTTCTAATTTTTCTTTCAATGCTTTTCTCCTATCATCAGTGTGCCCTATGAAGCTCTTCTCTAAAGGTGTAAGCAAACATGTGAGGTTATTCTTGTGTGCGTATGCGGTTCCAAATGTTAGTGTAGACTCAAAGAAGCCTCTAACTAGTATTATGTCATGCTCTCTAGCTACTTTAGTCAGATATCTAATAATTGGAACAAATGAAAACACAACATCATGATTGGAATAAAAATACTGTATATCCTCTTGATTATAGAACCTTGTTATTAGCAAGTTACTGCTTATTCCATAGGTTAATGGTAAACTATGTTATGGAACTCCTTCCTCTACTGACAAAAAGATTTGCGTGCACACAAGACAATCTCTTGCATTCATTGTTTCAACATACTCACTCAATAAGCAATAGGAAAAATTAGAAGAAAGCTCTCCTTGAGCATTAGTATAATTGTGCAAGTATTTCTCATCTAATTTAAACCTTTCCACAGCCATTAGTGTAATAGTTTCAGGAGCAGAAGTAAAAGTAGATTTTTTTATATCATGAACAGACATTCCCACAATCATTACTATAAACAAGATTCCACACATAACTGCCAATCCAACACTCATATATCTACAGCGCCTAATATTTCTATCTTGATTATTTAGCTCAGCCATGATCTGTAAAGAATCAGAAAGCAGAAGTAACTCTTACATAAAGTGCAGTAAAAATCAAAAATAAAGAAAAATTCTTATCTCACGATTCATTCTTACACTCAGGAACCCTCTTCCTTTGCCAAGATCGATTAGCAGCTTGTCACATCCATTTTTCATAGTTACATCAGGTCATCAATGTCTTTCTCAGTTTTATTTTCAACAGTCTCCTTCTTACGTTTTTCAGATTAACTCAACAATTCAGCTCCTTGATCACCTCCAGGTTACATCAAAGTACTTAATCAGAACTTCTCTATCAAAAGAAAAAGACATAAACTTGTGTTGCCATTCATTGGTAGTTGCATACGCCCATTCAAGACCTGCGGAACGTCAACTTGCTATTCTCTTTCTTTTCAACCTTCGATCACTTAATTCTCCTTCACTCAGTTCTTCTTTTCTCGTAGTATCCATTTATTTCTCTATTGTTTTGTTTATGACAAGTTCATTTTTCTTCCCATTCTGCGATTCAGGCAAACTATCTCCTTTGCTTGTTCTTTCTGTTAATATTCTTCTCAAAATTGGACTCTTCTCCTTCTCTTTCTCTATGGTGTTTTCTCTTGATGGACCTGCAACGGGCTCAGGGAGAGTCGGATCACCTTGTCTTTGATCCGTCTCAAATCTTTCCCTCTCTTGGTCTGGCACTTTCTCTGTCTGCTTTTCAGCATCATCTGCTTCTGGGAGAACCTTTGCTTACTTAGGCTCTTCTGCTGTATCCGTCGAGATTGGTTCTTCTGCACCTTCCTGTAATTCTTCACTCTTGTCTCTTACAGGGGTGATAGAACCATATTCCACAAGCTCTTGTTCAACTTCAGGCTCTGTTGGCTCTTTTTCTGGTTCGGGTGTGGTGACCTGTTTCCCTGTTGTTGGTGCTTTCAACAACGCTTCTTCAAGATCTGGTGGACATACCACTCTCTTTGTATGGCTCATGTGGATCCAGTTCGGGAGCCCTGCACACTTTACAGCTGTTGTGGTTGTTAGGACCACCTGGTAAGGCCCTCTCCAGCGTGGCTCTAGACACGTCTTGCGCACATGCTTTCTGACAACGGCCCAGTCACCAGCTCTCAGGTTGTGCCCTGGATCGTGGATGGGTGGCAGGGTAGTGGCTTGCACCTGCTGAGAGAAAGAGCGAACCACATCTGCCAGACCCTTGCAGTAATCCAACACCATATCATCTGTAATATTCACAAGTGCAATGGCTGGAGCTGCTGGTAATCTCATTGCTCTGCCCATGAGGATCACATGCAGCGACAGCCCTATCTTCCTGTCAGGTGTATTTCTCATCGACATCAGCACCAAAGGCGATGCATCTGGCCATTTCAGATTTGTAGCTGCACACATCTTTGCAATTCTTGATTTCAAGGTACCATTCATCTGTTCCACCAGTCCTGATGCTTCAGGGCGGTAACTACAATGCAACTTTTGCTCAATATTTAGCGCTGCACGTAAGAGTTTAATCACCTCGTTATTGAAGTGAGTTCCCCTATCTGAGTCTAAGGAGATCGGAAACCCGAAACATGGTATCAACTCCTTAAGTAACAGCTTTGCTACTGTGAGACTGTCATTCCTTCATGTAAGGTATGCTTCCATCCAGTGACTAAAAACACACACTATCACCAACATGTACTTCCAACCTCCACACACAGGCATTTCGATAAAATCCAATTGCATTCTGCTGAATGGACCTCCTGCTCTTCCAATGTGACTCAAATTCACAACTGTCCCTTTTCCCAAGTTTAGTTGGTGACAAACTATAAAGCAATGACATACTACTTCTGCTGCCTGCCTAAATTTAGGATTAAACCAGTCAATCCTGAACAATCAAACCATTGCATCCCTCCCAATGTGTGTCTGTCCTTGGTAATATCTGGCCATTTGCAACAACAAACTATTTGGCAAGACCAACTGACCCTCTTCAAAAACCCAAATTTCTTCAGCTCTTTGGACACATTTCTGTTTCGACCGAAGTCATTTTTCTTCGTTGTCAACATTATTTTGCAATGTTTTTAACTCTTCCAATGTATCAATCACTTTCAAAGCAAAACTTGTACATGTATTATTCTCTTCTGACATCAATTCCCACTTGTCCTTAAACAATATACAGTTCAATGTGCAAAACCTTGCGACTTCATCCGCATATCCATTTCCTAGCGATATATAATCCTGTGTCTTTTGATGTGCACTGCATTTTACCACGGCATTGCATACAGTGCCCCAGTAGAGGTCAGAAAACCTCTTTGCGACCATAATTGAGCAAAATCATAAACAATTCCAAATCCATATTGGCTGTCAGTATAGATTGTGACTCTCAGCCTCGCAGAAACATGGCATGCTCTAGTAAGAGCTACCAATTCTGCCACTTGTGCAGAATATATACCTCAAAGCCAAGAAGCTTCTAATGTACCTGTGAATGTGCCTACAGCATATCCTGCCCTCAAAGTCCATATACCATCTCTGAGACATGAGCCATCAACAAAGACAATTTTGTCATTTTCTTCTGATCGGGTATCTCTGATATGAGGTCTTGGTTTTGTACACAGCTCAGTTACCTCAAGACAATCACGCTCAATGTCTTCCTCTTTTTCGATCGTACTACTTTTCTATGATTAAGATTACAGGCTGTTCAATCATTCATTCCTTGGCCTTTTGGCAGGTGCCACACACCCTCAAAATAGGGCATCTTGGTACCCACCTGTGATATAATAATATAAGTGATGGGGTCCAGGGGTCGCTGGTGAATACGTTTGTCTCACACATGTCACTGAGCGGCCGCCAGTGCAGGGCTTTGTAGTTGGTGGCTTTGTCTGTATTCAGAGCTGAGACAAAGCAAAGAAACCTCTTTAGTATGAACAATGAGCCAATCTCCCATGAGGCGTGCCGTCTAGGTAGGACCATGGTGACAGCACCATGCATTGGGCCATGAGTTGTGCATACTGGGAGGGTAAACGGTGACAGCACTGTGCAGTGCACTAAAGTACCATGAAGCATGTGCTTTGGGTGGGTACAGAATGACAGCACTGTACAATGTGACAATGTCTCATGAGTCCCAAAAGAGGATTGTGGAGACGGCACCATACAATGGGCCAGAGCACCGGGAGCCAAAGCAAATGTCTCATGAGCAGCGAGCTCTGGGAGGGATCAGGGGGACAGCACCGTGCAATGTGCCAGTATCTCAAGAGCTGTGCACTCTGAGGGGGTTCAGGGTGACAGCAGGGTGCAATGTGCCAGTGCCTTATGAGCTTTGCATTCTGGGAGGGTACATGGTGACAGCAGTGTGCAATGTGCCAGTGTCCAATGAGCTGTGCATTCTGGGAGGGTACTTGATGCCAGGTTCAGCACTATACACTTTTTCAATGTTACATTTGAAGCACCTAGAGTGCTCGTCTCATACCTTGTCAATCTGGCACCAGTCAAATATTGTGTTTTCATCCTTGTCAGTAAAATCTCAACAGAATGAGGAACCATTATCGTCAAAGGGTATCCCATCACTCCTCCCTCCCATTGTGAAAGACTTTGACCAACTGTGGCAACAGCATGCAAACAACCTGGTATGGCTGCTGCACCTGGGTCCAAGGTATCTGAACAATAGGCTACTGGGTGATAAGTACCTCCATGGACCTGTGTCAAAACAGACAAAAAACAAACATCACATTTATGCCAAAACAATGTGAATGGCTTTGTGTAATCAGGCATTCCCAACTCTGGAGCTCTGCACAAACTCTCTCAACTCAGTGAACGCTTTCATCTGATCCTCATCTAAAGTTATGGGGTCAGTAACCTCCTTATGTGTCAGTTGCTACAACGGTTTGGCAATCTCATCAAATTTTGGAATCCACTGGCGACAATAACCTACCATTCCAAGAAACATTCTGACATTCTGACATCTCTTCATGAAGTCGGAGGACTTCTCTGCAATATCATTGCAATCCTCTCTCTGTAGATTCTCCTTGACCCTCTCTCAATCTGATGTCCTAAGTATTTCACTGACTTCTGACAGTACTGCAGTTTCAAAGGGGACACCCTAGGTCCAAATTTTCCCAAATGGTTCAACAGGGCAATCAAGTTGTACTTACACTCATCCCTTGTCTTGGATGCAATTAGCAAATCATCAATGTACTGCCCCAGAGTCGATTAGTACGGTAACTCCAATGACTCAAGATTCTTTTTCAAAATCTGATTGAACAAAGACGGTGACTCCGTGTACACTTGTGGAAGCCTGCAGCAGCTGTAGACTATGTCTAGGAATTTGAAACTAAAACAAAAATGACTATCCTCATGAAGAGGCACAGAAAAGAAAGCTTGTCACAAGTTAACCACTGTGAACCACTCTGCATCGCATGGATTCTGAAACAATATCACTGCTGGATTCGACACTACGGGAGACAACACTTGACCACCATGTCATTCACTTTTCGCAACTCCCGCACAATGCGCACTTTCCCATACAGCTTATTTAAGCCCAATATCGATGAATTACATGGACTGTTCAACAATTCTTTTAAAACTCCTTGTTTCAGAAAGTCTCCAATAATCTGCGCCACTTTCATCAGAAAATCTTGTGCCATGTTATACTGTGGAAGTTGCAGAAACACTACATTCGGTTTCGAAGTAATCTTAATTGGCTCCACTCCCTTGATGAAACACACTTCTTCACCTGTCAGCTCCCACACATTCTCCTGTACCGGTCCCTGTAAATCTGCATGCAATTCTTTCACAGTAAACATCGGGAAAAACTAAATCAACGGGTATTCCTCATTAACGCTTTCAATCTCAGTTTCAGGAGTTTGTTCTTCCTCATCATCACTATTTGACTGAACCTCTAGTCCTGCAGTCGAACACCTAATGGAACATTTGGTTTTGCACAACAAGTCCCTTCCCAGTAGAGACACTGGACTCGAGTCACAAACTACAAACTTATGCAGTCCCTGGAGGTTGCCAATCTCAACCTGTACTGGATCTGTGATCAGATTTGTCAACTGTCTGTTTGCTACTCCCACAACCTGAACTGTTCTGCCCCAAAGGGGTAAGTTCGGCACTTTTGCACTCCTTACTGTAGAGCATGTAGCTCCCGTTTCCACTAGGAATGAAACCCTGTGACCCATCACCTTCCATTTCACAAAAGGTCCTCTTTGATCTACTTCTAATGAAGCTGCAAGCATACATGGTTCTTCATCTGAACTAATACTCATCCATTTATCTATTATTCAATTCTCACTATGTAATGGGAATTGGTGCACTGTGTCACTACTTCTGTCTTGTCTCTGACCTGTGACCTGCTGCGTAAGAATCATCTGTTGCTGTTCCATCGGGGCTTGAGGTATCTGCATTTGCTGTCTAGGTACCATAGGAACCTGCTGCTGCATTGGTTGCAACTGTGTCACTTGTGCACAAGGCATTTGCGCCTGCTGCATGGATTGAAAATTCTGCACTTGATTCTGAAAATTCGGATTGAGTCCTCTCTTTCTAGGGACTTTCACAGTTTGAACTGTATTGACATCACCACTTTGCTGAACAACACCATCCTGCACCATCAACGGACACTCCAACTTCCAGTGTCCCACGTTTCCGCAAAGATGACACTGTAACATATTTTTCATCCCTTGCACATTATTCTGAACCACTACAGTACTCAGATCCGGACCACGATTCATGTTGACTCCACGGCCCCTACCTCTCACCTGAGGTTGGAACATGGCAGTTTCCTGCTGCTGCTGTGTCTTTTGCACTAAATATCCCTGCACTCCTGTCTGCGCTGCCTTGATTTGCATCACCATCGCCTTCTCCTTCAGCTTTTTCTGCTTCAACTCAATCTCATCACCACAGTATTTCACATACCGTAATACCTCATCAATCGGCTTCGCTTGCCAGCAAATCAAATGACTCTTAATCATCTGACCTATTTTAGGTCTCAATCCTTCCACGAACCTGAACACAAAGTGCAACATCTCTTTCGGCTGAATCGCTTCTTTACCACTGTACTCCTTGAACGCTTTCAGCAATCTCTGATAGTAGGTATGTATTGACTCTTTACATTCTGCTCTGTCCTGTCAATTCTCTGCCAGTCAATATTTTTAGGAGGAATTCTCGTCTTCAAGAATTCCATCACCCTATAATAATGTTTCATCACTTCAGGTGATGGTGCACCTGTAACTCTATCTCTTTCCGGTTTACTCATCGGCCAATCCACTGCTCTCTTGCACTCAACCCACAAGTCAGCTGGAACCACTATTTCCAACAAAGTATTCAAGTCTTCCACAGACACTTACAAAGTTTCACAAATCTGTCTGTCTGCTGGTACCACTCAACTGGTTTCTCTCTCATTTTTGTATAATCATTTGTGAATGACAAAATATCACTCCTGTGCCAGGGTACATGAACAAATTGTCCTCCTGGAATTTTCCTCATTGGTAAAATTTTTACTGGATACTTTTCTTTCTGAACACCTTCAGACCCTTTATGCGAATCTCGTTTCTGTTTATCGTTCTTCTTTTCCCATTTGCCTTTCCACTTTTCTAGTGCTCCCCAAATCTGAGCACTCTGCAACAACTCCTTGAGATGCGCTTTCATCCCTGCTGACCTCATGTGTTCAAAATCCTTTGTCTCAAAGTCTAACCTGTAACTTCTCTTCAAGTGCTTTGTTCTCTCAATCTCTATGTCATGCTTGTCTGCCAGATCTCCAAATTTCTGATGTATCTTGCCCACCTCTCTTGTAATCCTCGGACACAGATACCTCAGCTCTTCTTCTGTAAGGATTCTACCCTATTCACTCCCATTGATCCCTCTTCTAGTTCAGTTATTTCTGTAGCTAATCTTACGCGATCAATCTGCTCTTCACCCTGGAAGTGTTTTGAGGAGTATTCAGACTGTCTAACCACTCATTTAATGCTGTGCTGTCAATCCCTGCAATGAAATATTACTCATGTTATACAATGCTACCTGTTGAACCACTGCACCTGGAGGTTGTGGTGTCAAAAGCTTCAAGCTCCGACTTACACTCGGGCCATTTACCGCATCTGGAAGCGCAATAAGTGGACTCAGATCTATTAGTGATCTAGATCCATCAAACGTCTGAGCCATAGGCGATATTACCTGCACATGATCTCTTACTCCCCTCATCACGAGGCTCTGTGACATTTCACCCTGTCCTCCTGCAATCAGTTTATTCTGTGCAAACAATAGTACCGCTGGACCAACAGTAATCAGCAGCGATATTGCATCCGGTGCTGCTCTGACACTCGAGTTTTGTGGAAGGGCTACTCTCATACTCTCATTCATCACTGGTGTCACATCTGACTGTGTCCCTGTTATTGGGGTGAACTTTGGCAAACCCTGTGTCTGTGCCTGAGGCAACAACATTGGAGTTGGCTCGGTCTGAACTAGCATTGGCCTCAGAATCACTTGCCCCATAGGAACCACTAAGTTTGAAGTTGTCTCAAGAATTGGTACTTCTGTATAAATTCTCTGTATCAGTGGAGGGTGCATTTGCGCTTGGACCACTGAAGTAGTCACTGCATTAGGAGTACTCTGCACTACCCCTTGTACCTGTCCATTGTCTGCTTGTACTGGTCCCACTGTCCTCGACACCTGGGCTAGGGCAGTTGGAGCAGAACTAGTACTTGGACCCCCTTCATGTGTCACATATGGTGGAGCTCGGTCCCTCAACACCTGCGTAATAAGATCCTCAACATCTGAATCTTCTTCTTCCACATAAGTCTTTTTCTTCTTTTTCTTGCTTCCTGACAAACTCGTATCACTCTTACTAGTATCCTCTTTCTCTTCTGACTCATCTTCCTCTGTAATAGCAGGAAACAACTTAACACCTTGCAATGTCGTCATTCTCCACTTTTTCTGTTCCCAGTCCCATATTGCCTCTGCTAAAGACTTCTCTACCTTCCTTATCCTCCTCTAGAATTTCATTTCTTGCTGTTTATCTTGCTATAAGCTCCCAAACTGCTAATGCCTCAAAAGGTGCGGGTCTCAGAAGTGGCTTCGTCTCATATAATGTCATTCGTAATTGATCCAAAATTCTCAAATTAAATGTTCCATGCTCTGGAAACACTAAAGCTTCCTGTTTCTCTGTCAATTTGCACCACTGCTTTCACCAAAGACATGGCGCGACACCTCGCTCCTCCATCACAATAAATGCTGGAGAATTTTCCAGTGGGGTCGGCTCCTCCACTGTCCCTTTAATGTAACTGCCACCCTTCATGGCACTCCTGAACGCTTTGAAAAGCGTCATCTTCTCTTGTTGTACTTATTTCAATTCAATAAGGAAATTACTTTTACTCCCAAGATTCCCTTCACCCGCCTTCTCAACCAATTGCCTCTTACGGACGGCTGCCAATCCGCTTGCGACTCTTCTTGCTAACCAACCTAACCCAGTGCAGGTCACTCTGATGTTACACTCACACACTGTGGCTGACAAAGTCTTGTGGCTTGTCCTCCTAATCTTTGATTCACTCAAAGCTAATGCAAATTATTGCGAGCACTAACCAAAAACCAATAACCAAAAACAAACCTGATGGTTTACTACAGGAAGGTACAAAATCGCTTCAGAGACCTTACGGATTTTCACTGATGGCCCTTTTGCTCATGCAGCTATTCCTCTTTCTCAGTATCCCACATTCGCAAGCCAAATTTGACCCACGAATTTCACTCTCAACTGATCAATGGGTCTGTCCTGGTGCACATAGGACTCGCCATATCTCAGTCTAAAATTTTCCTTACTCACTTTAACTTACACACTGACTTGTTGACCACACCCGATCAACCTACTAAACCAGACAGATAACAACATATAACCAAGTGTCTCCTACACTTGTCAATCTACTCCGGAGTCTTAGACCATGCAGGGTCCGTACATCACCAAAAACCACATGGACAATTTTTGAGCGCAAAGCGCCACACACATATGAAGATCGATGACTTCCCTACTCTCATACTACGTAGTACGCACACTCCTACTAAACTTTACGTGGAGTACGCAGACTCCTTACTTCCCTCACATACATCACAATTCACCTGCGGTTTGCACAAGCATTTGCAAGCGCACCCTACCACTTTCACACTATCAGTAGGATTCCGAGAACATACCCAACTTTACTAGCGGGATCCAGGATGTGGGAAAGTCATTTCTGGGCTTAAGGGAACATCATCTTTTCTACAATTAGAAGAACAGAACAGCGTAATATCAATATCAGGTATGGCTAACTTTCACCAACACTCCCATTCCAGCCCCTCTCCTAATCTATTTACAGGGGCTCCCATCTGGCTAGGGCAAAGGAAATGGGAAAGGTCTGTTTTCTGTCGCAGGTGTCTATTCCTCCTTTGAAGACCTGTTTGGCCACCTAGTTTCCTTCTTCCCGTGTTAGCCTTTGGTACTAATGTTGGGAAAAACAAAATTGTCAGTTTTTCCAACACCAGGGCTTATAGGGGTACCAAGAGCAGATTTTAAGGGTGACATATATAAAAGTAAGGTAATTTAAGACTTTGAAAGTACGTTTAATTCCAATGTTGCTTAATCTTATTTTAAAAGCAGCCAGAGAGGCAGGGTTTTTTTTAATTTTTTTTTATTGCATCATACACCACAGCAGTGCACCCACAGATGCCTTAACTCCACTGGGGTCCCTAAACCTACATGCCATACCATATACTAGGAATTTACAGGTAGGCTGTTCAAGCCAATTTCAATTTTGACTATTTGCAAAATACCTTTAAAATCGAACACTGGGCCTGGTTAGCAGAGCCCATGGCACAGTCAGGGTCAGTAACCACCAGTATCAGTCAAAAATTTGGGTGATGAGGGCCACAGGGATGACTTTCACACAATATACATACACCCCTGTACCTTCTCTTGGTTAGTGAGTGTGAGTAGTGATGGTAGAAAAGGGAAAACATTACCACAATAACACAAAAGTTTATTTAGATTTGTCACACATTTAATACAATCGTTATACCATTTTGTGAATGCTGTATTTTTTATTTTAATTGTTAAGATAGTATTATCTAAAAATAAAATGAAAAATAAATAACTGAGCGAACATTTTGACTACTGAAACAAAATAGTATTCCTAACTATCGGATTGCATGTCTCTTTTTATGCTGAATACTAAATTGTGACTGAACTGTGTACAACGTGCAACAACACAGACTAGCCACGAGATGGCATGCAGCCGTTTTACCAGATTCTAAGATTGGTCAAATTTTTTAATTAAAATTCAGATAGCCCCTGAAGGTAGATCCTATGTCACTCATACACACATTCTTACACATACACACATTGTGTCTCACATGAACACACTTTCACCGGCAGGCACGTACACAACATACAATTAAACGAATGGTATGCTTACCTCTGGACAGGGAGAATCATATTCTAGCTAATTTCCACCAAATTGTTTATTACACAAATAGTGAATAATATAAAAATATAAAAATATTCACTACTTGTGTAATAAAAAAAGTCAACAGAAAACAAGGAAGTGGAACCATAGTCGACGCCTATACGGACGTTCATATTTTAGAAGAAAAAGTAGTGTTACTATAGAGATTTATAAGTGAACGTGCATTTATTGGATTAATCTGTAATTAACTTTAACAAATATAACAACACTCTAACAAATTGTATTGAATACAAACGTTTAGTATTACTTTGGTACGTAGAATGAGTGACAGATATTCATGCTCAGTGCTTGAAATGGACAAATAGAAGTGCAGGTACTCTGAACCAGAGTACCTGCTTATTTCTGAGGAGCGCAAGGTACTCTTAAATTAAAAGCATTACATTTCTCTTGAGAAGTTCCGGTACTCTCCCTTTCAAAATAAAAAAGTGCTGGTTATCCGTACCGGACAGTACTGGCCCATTTAAAGCACTGTTCATACTGGATAAATCAACATACTTGAACTGCCAAACGTATGGGTCACAAAAACTATGCATACGGGGCCTTCCTGTAGGAATGGTGAACACATAGGTTTATTGACTAGCCCACACTGGAATACTTACTCAAAGAGCACAATTTGAAAGTGAGAAAGGAAATTCATCTGCGATTGCAGACATGTGTACACGCAGAGGGGCCCATTTTTTCGTTTTCAATTTAAATGACAATGACACGAACAGAGTATTTGAAAGGGGGATTCATGTAAAGAATATCTTTACTTTTCTCGCTGCACAGAACACCTGATTGCATGAGCAGATTAGCGCAAGCCTGAGATCATGTATTGAAGATAGTTCAGTAGAACCAAATGTGTTCAAACAACGGAGGTCATGGTATTACCATCATTTAAAAGCAAATATCTAATACTTGTACGAAAACCATTTATGAATCACTTCTCATTCGGACTCTAATTTGCATATTCCCCTCGATATTGTGTTGCATTTTCATGTTTTGTTCTCAATGTTGCTAGAGTTGTGTCAGGGCAATTGAAGTATATTTTTTATTGAATTAAGTGTCGGCATACTTTTAGATCTCTTAAGCAAAGAACAACTTGAGCCTTAATCTCGTGGCATACTAGGCTCCTGGTGTATTGTCTTTATAGTATGTTTGCAATTTCACATTAAAATGCATGCATTGCACTTTATATAAGTCTCTTTGCCTCTCAAATGGATGTAGCAATACTTGTGTAATAACAATCTGCCTCGCACGCAATCAGCTGTTGTGTCTAGGGTGTTCACTCAGGAGGTTAGGAGCCCAATTTCTGAGTAGTGTCTGTATTGGCTTGCATTGCATCTGAAGAACTTGACTGTCTCTCCCTGCAATACATTGTCGTATCTTTCAAAAGTCTATCAAATTGTTGTAAAACATTTCTCGTTTTGTTTACATTGTAGGACATACTAAACTATCAGAAAAGAAGTCAACAACGTCTCCTTCCCGGATTGTACTTGGGATATTTAAAACTCTGCAGTTCTGTAGACCAAATTAAAGTTCTTGTGTCTCAAAGGCTCCCCAATGTTCTCTGTCATGCTAAAATAAGAGACAACGGTAACGTCTCCAAGTAGGTATTTTTCTTATGCTGTAATACATCTCCCACTTGTTCCTATGCTGTTCATCATTACCCATGATATACATCGCACCTTGCACAATGGAATTAGCTGATTGACCTCTGATTTCAGTTAGACTTGTGTGGTTGGAGATTTGTTCCATTGAGTTCGAGGCATAGCTAAGATAACAATGTATATCTAGCTGTCACCGCCATTATGACACTTCTGTTTTATACTTGTAATATGTTGCTGATCCATTTTGTAGAACTTCGTACCCATGATTCAGAAAAGTGCAACACTAATAAAGCATTATCCTTTCTTGTAACTTTTCTACAGCCTGAAAAAGTATTACCATAATTCCCTTTTTAATATGCGATGCAAATGAAATGATGATGGATATGTGGTTCACAACTGTAACAAAAATAATGGTTATTCCACTCGTGGGAATCGAAGAACGGCATGGGTATTCATACAACCCAGACTATCATAGCTGATCATGGGTTTTCCCTGTTAAATTAACTCATTCTGAGACCTGACAGTCCTAGTGCTAATTCATCTTTCTGCATATTGGTTTGTCTTTTCCTATTGTCTTCCTTTGTCATTTTTAACTCTTCTGTCTCCTCTTATCGACCCGACTATGTTGTCGCCTGAGTTTCAGTCCCTGTATAATGTTGAGGTGTCGCATACAGACTGCTTCTGGCTTTCTTGTTGAAGACCTACTGAGGATAACTGTTGGAAAATGGGTTATTGGTAAGGGCAGGTATGTATCTACACTTAGCAATAAGCCACTAACCTCCAATTAGGTCCAGTTAGGTCTCAGTAGATTAAACCCAGCTCAACCCTTGGTAGCTTGACAACGAGCGTCAAGGCTTAACTTAGGAGACAGAGGGGGTCATTCTGACCCTGGCGGTAAAATCCGCCAGGTTCAACGACCGCGGGATCACCGCCAACAGGCTGGCGGTGCTCCCATGGGCATTCTGACCAGAAACGGAAAACCGGCGGTGTACCGCCGGCTTCCCGCTGCCCTGGGGAATCCTCCATGGCGGCGCAGCTTGCTGCGCCGCCATGGGGATTCCGACCCCCATTACCGCCATCCTGTTCCTGGCGGTTGTGGCCGCCAGGAACAGGATGGCGGTAAGGGGTGTCGTGGGGCCCCTGGGGGCCCCTGCAGTACCCATGCCAATGGCATGGGCACTGCAGGGGCCCCCGTAACAGGGCCCCACCAAGATTTTCAGTGTCTGCCATGCAGACACTGAAAATCGCGACGGGTGCAACTGCACCCGTCGCACCCCTTCCACTCCGCCGGCTCCATTCGGAGCCGGCATCCTCATGGAAGGGTGTTTCCCGCTGGGGGCGGGCGGGCGACCTTCTGGCAGTCGCCCGCCCGCCCAGCGGGAAACCCAAAATACCCGCAGCGGTCTTTTAACCGCGCAGCGGTATTCTGGCGGTTCCAGCCAGGCCGGCGGCTTCCGCCGCCGGCCGGGGTCAGAATGACCCCCAGAGTGTAAAGCATTCAAATATCACAAAACAGTAATTAAATAAAACACATGAAAGAGTGTAAAACTCCAAAACCAATTTATAAAAATAGATGATATTGTAATCTTTAAAATGACACAAAAACTAATAAAATCGGATAAGGGGAACCAGAGATATGAATTTTTAAAGAATTATTGTTGTTTTAGTGCCTAGAAACAAAAAGCGCCAATCGGGTCATCTGGTTGCACCTCGACCAGGGCAAAGTCAAAGTTTAAGGCTGACCGCGATGGAGCCCTGCACAGCTACAGGCCGCGGGAGGCCTCGGTTAAAAGTTTACCTTCACAATTAGTCTCTTTTCTGAAGCTTTTCTTTAGCGGGACGAACCTGCCAGTCCAGTTCGACCTCCTGGACCCCTTCTCCGGATAAGCGTCGCCGGAATCCTTGGTGGAGATTTTTACCTTCGGACTTAGTCGTTTTTTCAAGGTGAAAATCCTTCGACCGGGGTAATCCTGGATCTTGATCCGACGTCCCTGGAGCCCTCCTCGGATACGCTGGCTGGGAGGTCCCGGTCAACTTTTTACCTTCGGACTTAGTCTCTTTTTTGGAGATTTTCTTTACCGGGACGAACCTGCAAATCAGGCTGGGTCATGGTTGAGGCAAGCTGGCTAGAGTTGCCGTGGCGGGTCGGCCCCTCTATGGAGCTTATTTTCCAAATTTCTCAAAACTTCTCAAAACTTCTGGGGCTTCTCCCAGGTGTTCTTTTAAGGTTCTTTTGGGGTCCACAGCTCATCCCAAGGGTCCAGAAGCTCTGAGATGATCCTTGGGGGTGCGGACTACAACTCCCAGAATGCACCTGGCGCAAACTCCTTTTTGGCCACTGGGCAGTGGTCAGCTGGTTGATTTCTTCAGGAGTTGGTGCAGGGGACTCTGGTTACCAATATTTCACCTGTAGCAAACAGGGAGTCCCTCCTTGAGCCAGCTGAAGCCAGGCAAAGTCCCTCTTGTGGTGAGGCCCAAGTGTGCAGCTGATGCAGTCCTTCTGAGTGCAGGTTCCAGGTGCAGGCCAAGGGTCAAGCAGGGCAGTCCTTCTTCTCCTTTGGTTCTTCTTTGTTGGAATCTGATGGGGATCTGAGGTGTGGGTGCAGGTCTGCCAGTTTTATCCTTGCTCCTGGGTGAAAAACAGGGGGGGGTCCTGATTTTCCAATCAAGTGCAGGGTCCTTCCCCATGTGATTACCACTTCCTGGGAAGTGTGGCAAAAATCAATCCCAGGAGGCAACATTTTTCAAAAATCCATTGTGGCTAAAAATCATAAATACACCCCTCTCCTGCCCTCTTCTAATCTAATCAAGGGGGCACCTAGTTGTCTGGGGTTGCAGGATGTGGGGGTGTTGCTGGTTGCTCCAAATGTCCTTCTCTGCCTTTGAAGACCAGTTTGGCAGCCCTCCGCCTTCCTGCCTCACCATCCGCTGGGGGGAGATTCCCTCCCACAGGCACATTCCTTTGTGTGAAGCCAGGCCACTTCACACCTCATCAAGACAGCCTGGCCAGGCTGCCAGAGGCTGGCCAATCGGAGCACAGCAGCAAACACAATGCAGGGCTGAAATTTGCAACTTTTCAGGTTAAGTTTAAAACTCATTACCTGAACAAGTTATATTAAATCCAACAACTGGAATTCATGGGATTTATTATAACAATTAATTTGATACCAAACTCTTGGTATCCATCATTTATGGGGACTTTAAAAATTAAAATAAAGTCTCCCCATTCTAGCCTATGAAAGCCATTTACTACAATGAGGGGGAAAACGAATTTGGCTGTTTTTACCTCACTAGGGCCTATAAAACTATTTTTATAAGCTCCCTGCTTATAGTTACATGGCATCCAGCCCTAGGGGCACACAGGGCACACCTTAGGGGTGACTTGTATGTAAAAATAAAGTAGTTTAAAACTTTGGGACTACTTTTAATTCCAAAGTCAAATTTGGATATAACTTTATTTTAAACGCAGCCAGCAAGGCAGGCCTGCCTTTAAAATGACACTGGGCACCTCAGCAGTGCACTACCTATGCTGTGGTCCTTAAACCTACATGCCCTACCATATACTAGGGACTTATAGGTAGGTTAACTTAACCAATTATAATTAGCCTAATTTGCATATTCATTTTACACAGAGCACTGGCCCTGGGACTGGTAAGCAGTACCCAGGGCACAGCGAAGAGTCAGTAACCACCAGTACCTCCAGTACCTGTCCAAAAAGTGTTGGGGTGACCAGGGCAAAAAGGAGGACTTTCCTATAATAACCCAATTCTTACTGAGGGGTTT
This sequence comes from Pleurodeles waltl, assembly GCF_031143425.1. NCBI lineage: Eukaryota > Metazoa > Chordata > Amphibia > Caudata > Salamandridae > Pleurodeles > Pleurodeles waltl. The sequence goes on along the minus strand of NC_090446.1, from coordinate 1,075,906,214 downwards.
GTGTCAGCCTGCTGCCTACCATTGGTTAGCTTTCTTGTCTATCTCATTTGCTTGCTTCTTATTCTATGGCTTTCATTGCTCTTTTTGTGTTGGTCTCTTCCCAAGAACATACCCTTCATACCATAATTTTGATTAGAGGGCTTCCATACTTTCACAGCTCAAAGTTAGGGGACTAAAATATGTCTTGAGGAAATTGTGGGGAAGTCCTGATCCTCACCAATTGACTGTATGTCTGTGTAATGCACCTCTTGAAAATGAGTTACATGTAAAGACACCTGTAACTGATCCACTGTGTGGCTGTTTTGTGGTTGAGCACAGTTTTATTTCAGAAAGTATTGAATTCTGCCTACCAGAGAGATTTCTGATTTATATTTGAAGGGCAGATAGGGGTACACAGGGTTGAACCAAGATGAAAATGTCTTCTTTCTGATGTAATGCTGTAATGATTGCTGCTTCTGAAGCTAGTATCACTGGGTGTGTGATATGTGCAGGGCCAGAGTGGTGAATCAAAAGCAGCACTAGCAATAATTCTCAAACCAGCCCTGCTCCCTTTACATCCTGTACAAGCTCTCTCTTTCCATCCATTCATTGTCTCTCTCTCTTCTCCCTCCCTAATTGCTCAATCTTTGCCTCTCCCTCCGTTCTTTCTCTCTCTCTTGAAGCCTTCCTGTGCCTGCTGCAATTAACCTTGAGCTGGTGAAAGTACCAGAGGCACCAGGAACGGCCCTGGGCTTTCAAAACCAGCATCCAAGGGCTCCAGGCCAATGGGAAATAGCCAGTGGAATAAAAGACCTGTCCAGTCCTGCATTTCTGCATTCATGGTCACACAGTCCATCCTTGAGGATTGTGGGGCGGATAGCCACTATTGCTCTGTGGTTGTGATCAAAGGTGAGGTTACTGTTGATTTTCAGTGAGCAGTTTGGCTGAGGGACGTGTCTGTGCTTTTTAGTGATTATGTTGTCTACCCGAGTCACTTGGGTGTTTGGATGCAGGACTGTGTTGACCTTTTGTTATGATCTCCTTTTCAGAACAGCTCTCCAGGTGTCTTGCATGATGTGATGTTGATTTGTTGACACAGGTCGTTTTTATTGTGTCTGGCAGATGTACTGAAGTTGGGTGTGTGCTGGAAGGGGTGTGGAATAGCTGTTGATGTATTCCAGTGGTGCAACGTGTCCCTTTCAATTACTTTGAGTCACGGCCGTGGGTGCATGTAAGACTAGCACTATATATGACAAAACATTTGTTGATGTAAATATTGTACTGGTAAGCGGTGTCTTTTGTCTGCAATAAGAGGCTGTTGATTACCCCGCTGTGTAGCTGTAGACTCCTGCATGGGAAAGGAGAATACCAGTTATTGTACGTAGAACTTCATTCAAGCAATGGTGCTAGGTCATGCATTGTCACATTTAACCTCGTTTTCAGATGTGTTGCATTGTAGCTCATACACCAGTATGAAGATGAGCAGGTTGGTGAGCAATGCTAATACTACCTTGTCTGGTATGATCACCAAGGCAGTGTGGATGAGTAATATCACCATAAGCAAAATCATGTTTATTTCTAGTTTTGGGATATGTGTCTCCTGTGCCTACCTTCATTTGCTACCAATCTGCATTTGTTTGTAGCTGAGACTATCAAAAACGATACTTATGTGGAGTTTGATAGATTCCCGTAAATTTGTCCTTCTTGTGAAATATACTCTTGGCACAATGTGTGGGTTGTCTCAATGGAATGTTAAGATACCATTGAACGCTCAATCTTGTGTGAGGCGTAATTGGCAGCTTAAGTCCTACTGGACAACTTTTTCAATGTATACTCATTAAGATACTTGGGGTTGACAGAAGGGGCATATTACTGAGGCCTCATTTATTCCCATTGTGTGTATGTGAAGGAAAGGGGTCATGGCAGTACATCAATCCCCACTACTGAAAAGCTGTGGATACATCTGCTGTCGAGTGATGTAATCTCAGTGGCTTTTGTACAAACATGACTATGTGGCCACATTCAAACAACTTGGCTTTCTTCTATTCTTGTTTCTCAAATGTCTGTCTCCAGTTAGATTAGGCATCTATGATCTCCTTTCAGTTGAATTTTCATTTTACTTAGCACATCTATTTTCTCAGTTTGCAGTCAATCCATTTTATGCACTTCCTGACGAATATGTTCTATAAGACAAATTGTGAGTGCAATTCTGTGTTTTGTCAAGTATTTTAGTCTAATCGCTGTAAATAGCAAGTTGCATCGTACCTCTGCAAGGTGGTGCTTTATCATTTCACGTCACTAGAGGCGTGAGCAGACCGTCTATTACATTTTCAGAAACTATTCTGATGTACGTCTGCGTGCGCTGACTTACTGAATGTGCTTCTTTTGGACAGTGCAAGGGAATATTTGCTTTACTGCTTACTCATTCAGTCTCCTAGACTATTGCCATCTGACACCTTTGAGATATAGGGTCAGTGCCCAGTTTGGAAAAGAGGAAGTGGGGGTCCCATGTGTTTCCCACAAGCCCTTCGGCACCGCGGCTGAAAGTCAGGGTTGTGAAATACCAACACAGTCAAGCCTTAATTACCCCTCCTGCCTCTTTCATTTGCAAACATACACTTCATGCTCCATTCTCTTAGTCTTGAAGGTTATTGTTCATCCCTTCTATCTCCCTTTTATCTGTGTTTCCATTATTTTGTTTGTCATCCTTTACCCCCTTCATATTCCCAAAAGTACCACAGTGAGGGGACCCCTAAATCTGTCGCACAGGGCGCCACCAGCGCTAAACCCGGCCCTGTACAGAGATTTACGCAACTGCATTCCTTTATTAGACTTGTAAGGTATTCCTTTTGATATTTTTTGTTCTTTTATTGTAGCAAGAAAGTGGTAGAACAAACCAAGAGTTATGCTAAATGCTATTACTAGAATACAAATATTTTTTGTAAATAGCATGTTATTATAATAATTTGTCTGTGTCGCCCACATTAGTACACTCCAGTATAGATAATTAAAGAATAATGATTTTCAAATGACGTAAATGTTTTAAAACTGACACCATATTATTAAAATATGTTTTACAACAACATTTCCCGTAGAAGAAGAATGCGATGAAGTGGGGCCTGCATGACACTTTCTTTTGTTTGAACTTTATTTTCCAGAGAAGAGTGGGAATGGATCCAGAGAATGTCCCACTGGGACTCCGAAGGAAGCCCGGACTATACGTCAGATGGTGCGCCACAATTGCTGCTCTTTGAACTACAGGTGGCAGTTAAAGCTCTCCTGAAGCAACTCAATCTACCTCTACGCCAGGTACAGGCAACTGTTTCTCGTAGCCGAAAATCAGGGACACCAGTGCTTGGAAGTAAACCATGCGACGTATTGATTAATTTGTTCTCATGGAAACATAACAAAACTAAGTAGTCCTCTTTACGATTTTTTTCACATTTCGTGTGACTAGAAAATATAGCAAGAAGTAAAGCCGCTGTCTGTTGCCACTAAGGGAGTGCGTAATGCATATTTTGTCTACCAAAAGTACAAAAATATGCCTGGAAATTGTGCAAAATATAATGGATTATGTGAAATGCTCTTGGGATTATCTCTATTCAATCAAAACTGAACATGAGGACTCAACTCGTGTTCTGAAGTCACTTGCGATACCTGGATATATATGTGTTTGGAACGAAAACATTTGTCTTGCCCCATTTTCTGCTCAATCAGTGCTCGGCAGCAAAAACGTGTGCAAAATTACGTGCTGGTGTAATTTTTAAAATTGTGCTTGAGTTGCATATTGCAAGATTTTGTAAATTACACAAATGTAATGAAACGTTTTGCACCGGTCTGATTGCCACCTAAATGCATTTTAAGCATATTTTTCAGAACATATTTATGAAATGATATGCACTTGCGGCATGCTTTTTAATGTATGTTCACTGGAAATGATTAACGAATTTGCAGCCATTAAAGGCTGCATCTACATAGTAAAAATAGCAAATGCGATCATGGGTGAATACAGATCACTTCGAGACTCAAATGCTAATAAAAAAGGAGTTCACATTTTCACCCCTAATTTGGAAGATTACTTCATACTAACCAATAATGACAACATGCATAATTTCTCACAACACCACTAATGTGTTTTCCAGAAATGCTATATGCTACTTCCATTACAGACAACCTGCAAGCTGCTTCCAACACAAGGCCAATAGAAATGTTTATGGTCCCAAAATTTGCGTGAAAAGAAATAGTTTGGTAAAACACCACTAGAAGACATTACAGTTGTTTGTACAATTTCTGCTATGTATTCTTAAATGTGCTCATTTGCATCCGTATGAAAATGAACGGGATTACCCACTAAGGATTGCACTGTCTGCAGGTTTTATAGTTGTAAGTAAATCAACGGAATATCTCCGTTGCTTGTGCCACAGGATCACACACAACTCCTTTGCAAATAACCCCCAAAGTGGTATAAAGCTGCACATAGAAAACATAAAAATAATATGTCTGGTGCAGCAAATAAAAATAATATATAGCTCCTCTACCTGTGTTTTTTTGGAGATGATTTTGGATTATTTAAAATGTATATGTGTGTATCTTTACATACCAAATGTAATGCTTGAATAATAGAAAATAGGAAATGGGCGAACATATACATCATAAATAAAATGTCCTCCTATTTCACAACCGAAGTTGCTTTCATTAGTTTGTGATTTTGGAAATAAATTATGTTTTTTTAATTTAGCAAATTAGCACTTGTGCTGTTGCCCAGTGGTGACTGGTGACATTTGAAAGTGGTGGGGCATAATAGTTGGGTATGACTTGTTTGTAGCGAGTTAAACGAGAAAGCCTAATGGACAAAAATGGGGTCCAAGGTGAGCCCTCCTTCCGAGAAAAAATTGAAAAAAGATTGACAAATGGTGCACTTAAAAGCAAATGAAATCAGTGAGAAAGAAAGGTTTATAAAGCAGTGGCAAGTATAGTCTTGAAATAATAAACACATTAAAAACTGTGCCATATCTACAGCAATAATATGTTCAATAGTTACTTTAATGTGCAAATTGTACAGCGCAACATCAGGCCCTTTAAAGTGTGTGCTTGCCCAGTGTCTTGCACAGGATGCAGCATAAACTTTGGAAAAAAATGCTCTAACAAGGCTGGCTGCAATCAATCATAAAGAAATATGCACAGACAGATCTTTAAGTGGGATGAAAAAAGTGGGGGCTTTCTAAAAGGGAACATGTAAAATACATTTCTGTGAGTCCCATAGTGTGCCATCCGGCCTGTATTTTGGTTTCCCTCTGAGATGATATTGTATTCAGAAATATAACACAACAACTGACAAACACCTGAAACCTGTCAGTACAATTGGCTTTGTCAATGGTTGTTAGCAACTTAGATAAATGAGTAACAACAACGATTAGTTATAAATAATTAACATTGGAAATGTTTTGATTTTGAAATTGTGAGACTGTGAATTAAATATTATTGAGGCCTGTGGAAGGAGTGGGGCCTTCAGTTATGTGTGCTTTACATTAGATGTGTATGCCCTTTTCTCTTCAGCACCCTCTTTTCCCTCTCCCCTGAACGCACTACCTCACATCTCCCTCATTTTACCACCCCAACCATTCACTGCACTCATTCACATTTCAGTGCTTTATTTAATTTTGCTTTTACCTTCTAAATATTTTGACCTCTACGCACCCCTTCACACACATTTACACTGAATTTCATTTGCAAACGCAATACATGACCATTGTTCTGTGTGCTCTGCAGACAGACCAATTCGATGTTAGGCAGTTTGCTTTTCCTTCAGCCTCAGTACCAGCACTCTCGATCAAAGCCTTTCATAAACACCCGGCACGAGTCAACGAATGCACTGTGATCGAGTAATACAATGCAAAGAAACACAGCATGATGAAACAGCTAACTCTTTAGGGGAATGCGACATTAAGTAAAACGTGAAATAAGAGAAACTGAATAGCTGACATACATTACGTACATTTTAACATTCATTGCTCGTATATCAATCCCTGTTTGTGGCGTTAATGTTAAGGGAGTGAAGATAAGGCCAGTTTAAATGCCATTCAGCTGATAACTGCCTTTACTGAAAGCACATATTTCTCCTGTTGCGCTTGACTCGGATATTTGGATCCATTTCACAAGGGAGAAAGAACCGTGCTTGTCATTTGGAACAATTTTGCAAGGAACAAATACAGCAGCTCCACTTCTAAAGGAGCCAGTGATCTGCAGCCAGGGCCTGTGTTGTCACATGGGTAGGTTAGCATGACAAGGAGTCTCAGTACAACAAAAATAACAGATAAGCATTATAACACTTACCATTACCGAAGACAAGGAACTAAGGGCCAGATGTACGAACACATTTTCCCATTGACATGTAATGGGAAAAACCCTTTGCTACATCTGGGCCTAAGTCACAAATTTTTGCATCCACTCCTACTGTGTGACGAATGGGGAAAGGTTGGGATCTATGCCTCTTAATGACAGATGGCTGCCCTCACACAAAGATGAAGACTCAGACGCCCAAAATCATGAAACTAAAAGCAACACTGGCCTTTAGTGGATACTACCATAGACCACAATGGAAATGAAGGGCTTTAGAGCAGTCAAACTGCATCCTGCATCACAGTGTAGTAAATTGATTTATTGCCTGGCTTCCATCCCATGCTTCAAAGTGAGGCAAGACAGGAAGCCTGGCACACACAGCCCAGACTCAAATGCATTGTTTTGTCTAGAGATACAATCGTATCTCTAAACAAATCGATCTATTTCATATTTTTTTATATGAATGTGTAGGGATTTCAAAGGGGCACATCCCCTCATCCCTAAAACAGAAATCACCCCTGCTGTTGCCAAATCCAAAGCAGACTATTGGTTTATATGTTTAAGCCACTTGCAAGTTTTTTTCCATTATGCTTCCTGAAAAAAAAACAAAAAAAAACTAAGGTCTGCCCATTAAAATCACGTTTTGGCAGATTTTGCTATTCTCAATGCCATTCTCTCTGAATCTTGCTTCCTTCTTCCAGTTTTCCGTTATTTAATCTCCAAGCAGTGATATACATGTCCAATTGCTAAATATATAATATTGATGTCAGCAAAATGAGTTGTGTTTGACATGTATGCATACAGTACACATAGGAAACCGAACTGGTAGCCTATGGAGAAAAGAAGCCAGGGTGAAATTGTTGTGGTTTACTTATGCAAAAGTAAAATAAGCCACTTCATATAACTGAATGGTTAAAAATTTTCAAAGAATGGCAGATGCCTTGGGGGGACATTTTGCAGTCCTCAATTGACCCTAGATCAGACACAACAGCAATCCTAGATATAAAAGGAGGAACCACTTATAAGGATGAAGTTCCCACAATACCATTCTATGCTTTCAATTGGGTTAGGTGCCATCTGCTTTGTCCTTACACTGAAATGTGGTAGTTGGAAAGAAATAGCAAATATTTTATGCTCTTTACAGCAGAGTATTCAATAAAGGCTGTTAGATTAATTCACACCATTGGAATATGCAGATGTGGGTTACTCATGCACCTGCACCAGTTCTTTAATATTTGAAACCCTCTGGCCGTTCGTTTCTCCTTGCTACTCTTTGATGCTGCATTGAAGATCTGCAGGTAGTGGTGCAGTACTAAGTCAACTCCTTGAATGTGAATACAATTCAAGTATGAATCGTGCATATCAAGGCTACATCTGTCTGGCATAGAGTAAGGCTAAAGGGAGCAAGAGAATACTAATGTACACTAACTAGAGTACGGGATGTTAAATCTAAATGAGTATGGCAATGTTGGAGGGTAGCTTATTTGGAGGGATAAGTATATACCTACCACTAGCAATAAGGCCACCACCCCCACATTAGCCTCTTGGTCAACCCCTGGTAGCTGGCAACGAGCAGGGAGGTTTAACTTAGGAGTCAGGTATGTAAAGCATTTAGATACACCAAAACAGTAAACAAGTAATAAAAAACACACAGTAATAATCTCACACCAAATGATAAAAATGGAAATATTTGTATTTTTAAAATGACACAAAAACGACAAAAATCCAATATAGGGTACCTGAGATGTGAATTTGTGAAGATTAAATAAAAAAAAAGTGCTTTCTAATGCTTAAAAACCAATAGCTCCAACCGGGGGACATCTGGGCACGCTAGACCGGGATGAACTCACAATTTGAGACAAACCGCAATAGAGCCCTGCCTCGATACACTGAATGGGAGGCCTCGGTCAAAGTTTCACCTTCAGACTTCCATCATTTTTCTGGAACTTTTTCTCTCGCCATCAGGCGAGGCGCCTCGTCAGGCCAATATCCGATGTGACGTCATCGGGATGAGATTCTGTGAAGCCACAGTCAAAACCTGGAAGTCTTGTCATCAGGGAAAAGCTCTGCAGCTTCAGCAGGACAAACTTAAAATTCAGGCTAGTTTGCGGTTCGGCTTCCCTCACATCGACGGGTTGGTTGCCTAATAGAGCTTTTTCCAAAACTTGCTCCAAACTTCTCCAAACTTCTGGAACTTCTAGTTGAAGATGGCCCTTGAAAGCTAAGAATACAATTCCTGTACTGCACCTGGCCAAATCATTAAAAATCCACTAGACACACCCCAGGCCTGGGACGTCTTGTGGAGATGGTGCAGGGAAGCTAAGTTAACCTGTTGTTTTCAGGGAGTCCACTCCTTAGTCCTTTTAGAAACAAGGCAAAGTTCTTAAGGCTGTTGTTCTACTGTGCAATAGGGGCAGACATCACAATGTGGTCATTTGAGTTGTAGACCAGAGTTCCAGCAGGACAGGCCTTCTTCTTGTGGTTTCAGGCAGCAGATCTGAGTTGGTATGCAGCTCTCACATATTTATTCAATGGTCTGGGGGATGAGCAGGGGTCTCCCCTGTCCAATGAAATGCAGGGTGCCACCCACAAGCATGACAGTTTCCTCCAAAGTGTGACATTTTCTTGTCCCACACAACACTGCACTACTAAATCCCATGATTGAGAATTCCTCTTAATCAGAGTAAGACCTGGCTAAAGCAACCTACTGGTGTGGCTCATTTCCATTAACCGCCCCCCACAGACCATCTGCAAATTCCATTCTTAAGCCTGCCATCTATCTGATGGGTACAGGGTGAGGGGATAAGCCTGGCTGGCATTCATTTCTGCTATGTTCTGTTTGAAGCCCGGTTAGGTTTACACAGCCCCATTCTTGACCAGCGTCTTGCAGCTCCAGAGCTTTCTCCCCCAGATAACCTCTACCCTGTGCAGGACACTTATCACCTCATAAAAGTAGCCTGGCTAATCCTGTTAAGGCTGACCAATCAGGAGAGGCCACTAGCAAGCTGGATTTTGGCTCACAGAAAATAAAGTCTTATAAGTTATTTTCTGTCAAATCAACAGCGGCAAGTTGTTGAGGGGTATCATTACCATCTTCTGAGTCCTTGAAAGACACATTCAGCTCCCTTCTAGCAACAGTTATGCTTATATGATATATTCCAATGTTAGCCTATGGAGCTAAGTATTTACAATGGGGAAAAATGAAATGGACAGTTTTCCCCCCACCAGGGCATATAAAACACCATTTGTAAGGTCCCTGCTTATAAATAGATGGCACCTCACTCCTGGGGCACCCAGGGGAGACTTAGTGGTCAGTTATATGTAAAAAATAAGGTGGAATATCATTTTGGAAGCACCTTTATTTTCAAAGTCGAATTTGCACACAGTTTAATTTTTAAAGACAGTCTGCAAGGCAGGTGTTGGAAAATTGATTATTGGTAAGGGCAGGTGTTAGACCTGGCAACCTTGGCATGGTCTCCTCTATCTTTTTTGCCTCTGCTTCCCATGTTTTGACTGTGTGCGGGACTATGTTTTTGCTGGTTTTGGTACTCTGCGCACTTTACCACTGCTGACCACTGCTAAAGTTCAAGTGCTCCATGCGTAAGTTGTTTGTGTAATTGGTTTTTCAATGATTGGCATATTTGATTTACTAGTAAGCCCCTAGTAAAGTGTACTAGAGGTACCCAGGGCCTATAAATCAAATGCTACAAGTGGGCCTGCAGTAGTGATTGTGCCACCTACATGAGTAGCTCTGAAAACATGGCTCAGACCTGCCACTGCAGTGTCTGTGTGTGCAGTTTTAACATGCCAATTCGACCTGGCAAGTGCACCCACTTGCCAGGTCCAAAGCTTCCCTTTTGATACATGTAAGACACCCCTACGGGAGGCCCCAGGTAGCCCCAAGTGCAGGGTACAGTGCATGTTAAAGGTGGGAGCTGTACTGATGTGTTTTCCATGTCCTAACAGTTAAATACTACCAAATTCGGCTTCCACTATTGCAAAGGCCTATCTCTCCCATAGGTTAATATGGGGGCTGCCTTTAAATAATTTGTAAGTGCAATTTCTCTTTGGGAGCAGATAGAATTTGAGGATTCGGAACTCTCAATGTGAAAATGTATATTTTGGTAAAGTTGGTTTTTAGATTATCAGTTTGAAAATGCCACTTTTAGAAAGAGGGCATTTTCTTGCTTAACCCATTCTGTGACTGCTTGTGTATTCCCAGACTGACAGCTGGTTTGTTGGTTGGTTTTGAATCTCCACTAGACAGTGATACAAAGGGAGCTAGGGTGTAGCCTGAGTATCCTAATGGGTCATATGGACTAAAGTGGATGGAGGAGCTGACACATACACCTGAATGGGCTATGCCTGCCTTCACACAATGCAGTCTCCAACCCCTTGGTGTCAGTCTATAGCCAGGCCTGGGCAAGGCAGGATTTTGTGAACAACAGAGACTTTCCTTTAAAGTTTGCCAACTTCAAAGGCAGAGAGAGGTATAAGTAGTGAACCCACAATCCCAGATTTTTAGATTACTTCTGGAACAAAGAGGAACCTCTGCCAAAGAGAAGAGCTGAAGAGCTGGAGGCAGAGTACTGTCCTTTTGCCTGTGACTGTGCTCTGTTAGGTTGGCCTGCAGTTGCTGCTTCTGCTTGAAAGAGAACAAAGACTGGACGTTGCTGTGTATCCTGCTTGTGAAGATTCTCCCAGGGCTTAGACTAAGCTTGCCCCCTGTTCTGAAGTCTCACGGACATCAAAGACTTCATCTGCCAGTGCCTAGGCTCTTCTACTGAGAGTCATGACTTGCTAAGTGATGGCAAATCCAGTCTCTGAGCCCTTAGAATGGAATCTGGTAACCTGAAAAGGGAAAATCCACTCACCACTGTGTGCGAGGCAGAAAAATTGATGCAGCACCTGTCCTGAGGCTGAAAATTTGACGCCGCATCTACCTTGTGGCTGGAGAATCAACGAGGCGCCTGTTCTCAAGCGGACCCTTCACACATCAGAATTTTCGGCGCATTGACCCTGGGCATCAAAGTCTTGAACATCACCGCACAGACTTGAGGCTGCTTGTCCAGAAAACAACGCATCCCTTTCCTGCAAGGAAAGAATCAACACATTGCTTACCCGGTGGAGAAAGAATGACACATGGCCTCAGTTGTGAGTAAGGAATAAATGTATTGCTTGCTTTTCTGACTCACGTGCTAAAACAATTCATCCATTGATTTCTATCAATGCTAAGGCTCTTTTTGCTTTAAAAATTGATATCTCTGCTTGTGTATGTTGGATTTTTGTTGTTTTGGTCTTGTTTGATTTAGATATTGGCTATTTTTCTAAATTGGTGTGGAGTCCTGTGAGAAAACAGGGATGATTGCAGAGGCCCCCTAACTTTTTGCCCCCATTTTCTACTTTTTGCTGGTGTTTTCCTGACTCTGATGGTGCACTGGGTACTGCTAACCAGTCCCAGGGCCTGTGCTCTGTGTAAAATCAGTATGCCAATTAGGCTAATTATAATTGGCTAAGTCTACCTACCTATAAGTCCCTAATATATGGTAGGGCATGTGGGTTTAGAGACCCCAGCATAGGTAGTGCACCCACAGGTGCACTGCTGAGGTGCCAAGAATCGTTTTAAAGGCAGGCCTGCCTTGCTGGCTGCTTTTAAATTAAAGTTATATGCAAATTTGTCTTTGGAATTAAAAGTAGTTCCAAAGACTTAAACTGACTTATTTTCACATATAAGTCACCCCTAAGGTGTGCCCTGTGTGCCTCTAGGGCTGGGTGCCATGTAACTATAAGCAGGGACCTTATAAAAATAGTTTTATAAGCCCTAGTGAGGTAAAAACAGCCACCTTTGTTTCTCCCTCATTGTAGTGAATGGCCTTCATAGGCTAGAATGGGGAGACTTTATTTTAATTTTAAAAGTCCCCTTAAGTGACAGATACTATGAGTTTGGTATCAAATTAATTGTTATAATAAATCTCACAACTTCCAGTTGTTGGATTTAATATAACTTATTCAGGTAAAGAGTTTTAAACTTTACCTGAACGTTGCCAATTTCAGCCCTACATTGTTTTTGCTGCTGTGCTCTGATTGTCCAGCCTCTGGCAGCCTGGCCAGGCTGCATTGATGAGGTGTGAAGTGGCCTGGCTTCACAAAAAGAGATGTGCCTGTGGGAGGGAATCTCCCTTCAGCAGATGGTGAGGCAGGAAGGTGGAGGGCTGCCAAACTGGTCTTCAAAGGCAGAGAAGGACATTTGGAGCAACCCAGCAACACCCCCACATCCTGCAACCCCAGACAACTAGGTGCCCCCTTGATTAGATTAGGAGAGGGCAGGAGAGGGTGTGTTTATGATTTTTAGCCACACCAGTGGTGGGCTCAGCCAGATGTAACCTCCAAAAATCATTTTCAGCCATGATTGATTTTTGAGGAATGTTGCCTCCTGGGATTGATTTTTGATACACTTCCCAGGAAGAGGTCATCACAGGGGGAAGGACCCTGCACCTGATTGGAGAATCAAGACTCCCCTGTTTTTCACCCAGGAGCAAGGGTAAAACTGGCAGGCCTGCACCCACACCTCAGTTCCCTACCACATCCCTACCAGGAAGAACTACAGAAGAAGAAGGCCTGCCCTGCTGGACCCCTGGCCTGCACCTGGACCCTGCACTCTGAAGGACTGTACCAGCTGCACACTTGGGCCTCACCACAAGAAGGACTTTGCCTGGCTTCAACTGGTTCAAGGAGGGACTCTTTGTTTGTTACATGTGAAAAATTGCTAACCAGAGTCCCCTGCACCAGCTCCTGAAGAAATCAACCAGCTGACCACTGCCCAGTGGACAAAAAGGAGTTTGTGCCAGGTGCATTCTGGGAGTTGTAGTCCGCACCCGCAAGGATCATCTCAGAGCTTCTGGACCCTTAGGTTGAGCTGTGAACCCCAAAAGAACCTTAAAGGAACATCTGGGAGAAGACCCAGAAGTTTGGATAAGTTTGGAGAACTTTTGAAAAAAAAGCTCCACAGAGGGACCGACCCGCCACGGCAACTCTAGCCGGCTTGCCTCAATCGCGACCCGGCCTGATTTGCAGGTTCGTACCAGTGAAGACAATCTCCAAAAAAGAGACTGAGTCCGAACATAGAAAGTTGACCGGGACCTCCCAGCCAGCATATCCGAGGAGGGCTCCAAGGACGTCGGATCAAGATCCAGGTTTGCCCCGCTCGAAGGATTTTCACCTCGAAAAAACGACTAAGTACGAAGGTAAAAATCTCCACCGAGAGCTCCCACGACGCGTATCTGGAGAAGAGTCCCAGGAGGTTGGATTGGACTGGCAGGTTCGTCCCACTGAAGAAAATCTTCAGAAAAACGACTAAGTGCGAAGGTAAACTTATGACTGAGGCCTCCCACGGGCTGTAGCCGGGGCGGGCTCCATCGTGGTCGGCCTTAAACTTTTACTTTGCCCCGGTCGAGGTGTGACCAGATGACCAGATTGGCGCTTTTTGTTTCTAGGCGCTAAAAAAACAATAATTTTTAAAAATTCATATCTCAGGTTATTCGTTTTTGTGTCATTTTAAAGATAAAAATATAGTCTATTTTTATAAATTGGTTTTGGATTTTTATACTCTTTCCTGTGTTTTTTTTAAATACTGTTTTGTGATATTTGAATGCTTTACACTCTGGCCCTCATTCTGACCCTGGCGGTCGGTGATAAAGCGGCGGCCAAGCCGCCAACAGGCCGGCGGTCTAAAATATGCAATTCTGACCCTGGCGGGAACCGCCAACACAGCCCACCGTATTAACACTCCGCCCGCCACGGCGGTACAAACAAACAGCGCGGCGGTCCCCGCCAACAGCCAGGCGGCAGACAAAGTACCGCCCACCCTATCACGACCCACCAATCCGCCACCTTTTCCGGGGCGGGAGCACCGCCGATAAGAACACGGCGGAAACAGACTACGAACGGGAAAACGCTCACCTCTACGCACTCCACGCGAGATTCCGGCAGTATGGAACCAGAGTTGCAGGTCATCCCCGCACTCCTATACCTGCTCATATACCAGGAGCACGCCCGGCGGCGCGGAAGACATCGGTGAGTACTGCACCTACGACACAGGGGAGGGAAAAGATTACCGGCACACACCCACCCACCCACACCCACTACAACACACACATCAATGCATTCCCACAGATCACTGTCACAACCCACAAACCACCCCCCTCCGAAATAATGCAAAGACCAAAAGAAGAGATCATAAACGGGCAGATATATTGAAATATGTACACCAGTAATCCCAATAAATAAATAAACTATGTACAAAATATACACAGCTACTAAATGTAGTCCAACCACTGTCCGTGGATCACAGCGGTCCTGTGCAAAGGGGCAAGGCCCAGTCCCACGACAAGAACTCCACGGAGAGAACACTGCAGGGGCATCAGAAAGAAAATAGGACAGGCACCTCAGGGGGAAGGGAAGGGGGGGCACCTCAGCCACTTGAGTACACGACGCCAGATCCACGAGGGGACTCCATGACCACTGGGCCATCCTGGGGAGTGCTAAGCCACAGTCCATACAGTCCATACAGTGGGTGGCCTGCCCACTGGGCCATCCTGGGGAGAGCAAAGCCACAGTCCAAACAGTCCATACAGTGGGTGGCCTGCCCACTGGGCCATCCTGGGGAGAGCAAAGCCACAGTCCATACAGTCCATACAGTGGGTGGCCTGCCCACTGGGCCATCCTGGGGAGAGCAAAGCCACAGTCCATACAGTGGGTGGCCTGCCCACTGGGCCATCCTGGGGAGAGCAAAGCCACAGTCCATACAGTCCATACAGTGGGTGGCCTGCCCACTGGGCCATCCTGGGGAGAGCAAAGCCACAGTCCAAACAGTCCATACAGTGGGTGGCCTGCCCACTGGGCCATTCTGGGGAGTGCAAAGCCACAGTCCATACAGTGGGTGGCCTGCCCACTGGGCCATCCTGGGGAGTGCAAAGCCACTGTCCATACAGTCCATACAGTGGGTGGCCTGCCCACTGGGCCATCCTGGGGAGAGCAAAGCCACTGTCCAAACAGTCCATACAGTGGGTGGCCTGCCCACTGGGCCATCCTGGGGAGAGCAAAGCCACAGTCCAAACAGTCCATACAGTGGGTGGCCTGCCCACTGGGCCATCCTGGGGAGAGCAAAGCCACAGTCCATACAGTCCATACAGTGGGTGGCCTGCCCACTGGGCCATCCTGGGGAGAGCAAAGCCACAGTCCAAACAGTCCATACAGTGGGTGGCCTGCCCACTGGGCCATCCTGGGGAGTGCAAAGCCACGGTCCATACAGTCCATAACAGACCCCACTGCCACTGGAGGAGGCAAGTTGGCCAGAGGACATCCTGCAGCCCTGCCCGAGATAGATCCTGCCCTGCCACATCTGCCAAAGGGCCAGCGGTTCTTGCCTTGAAGGGCCCAGTTCAGCGGTTCTTGAGACGGCGGGGCCCAGTTCAGCGCTCCTTGCCTTGAAGGGCCCAGTTCAGCGGTTCTTGAGACGGCGGGGCCCAGCGGAGCGGTGCGTGAGACGGCGGGGCCCAGTTCAGCGGTTCTGGAGACGGCGGGGCCCAGTTCAGCGCTCCTTGCCTTGAAGGGCCAGTTCAGCGGTTCTTGAGACGGCGGGGCCCAGTTCAGCGGTTCTGGAGACGGCGGGGCCCAGTTCAGCGCTCCTTGCCTTGAAGGGCCCAGTTCAGCGGTTCTGGAGACGGCGGGGCCCAGTTCAGCGCTCCTTGCCTTGAAGGGCCCAGTTCAGCGGTTCTTGAGACGGCGGGGCCCAGCGGAGCGGTGCTTGAGACGGCGGGGCCCAGTTCAGCGGTTCTGGAGACGGCGGGGCCCAGTTCAGCGCTCCTTGCCTTGAAGGGCCCAGTTCAGCGGTTCTTGAGACGGCGGGGCCCAGTTCAGCGGTTCTGGAGACGGCGGGGCCCAGTTCAGCGGTTCTGGAGACGGCGGGGCCCAGTTCAGCGCTCCTTGCCTTGAAGGGCCCAGTTCAGCGGTTCTTGAGACGGCGGGGCCCAGTTCAGCGGTGCTTGAGACGGCGGGGCCCAGTTCAGCGGTTCTGGAGACGGCGGGGCCCAGTTCAGCGCTCCTTGCCTTGAAGGGCCCAGTTCAGCGGTTCTGGAGACGGCGGGGCCCAGTTCAGCGCTCCTTGCCTTGAAGGGCCCAGTTCAGCGGTTCTTGAGACGGCGGGGCCCAGCGGAGCGGTGCTTGAGACGGCGGGCCCAGTTCAGCGGTTCTGGAGACGGCGGGGCCCAGTTCAGCGCTCCTTGCCTTGAAGGGCCCAGTTCAGCGGTTCTTGAGACGGCGGGGCCCAGTTCAGCGGTTCTGGAGACGGCGGGGCCCAGTTCAGCGCTCCTTGCCTTGAAGGGCCCAGTTCAGCGGTTCTTGAGACGGCGGGGCCCATTTCAGCGTTGCTTGAGACGGCGGGGCCCAGTTCAGCGGTTCTGGAGACGGCGGGGCCCAGTTCAGCGCTCCTTGCCTTGAAGGGCCCAGTTCAGCGGTTCTTGAGACGGCGGGGCCCAGCGGAGCGGTGCGTGAGACGGCGGGGCCCAGTTCAGCGGTTCTGGAGACGGCGGGGCCCAGTTCAGCGGTTCTGGAGACGGCGGCCGGTCTATGGCCAACTGCTCATTGCCTGGTGGTGCCCTCCTGGGCAGCGGGGATGGTGCTCCTTCAATGCCCACCTGGGCTGTGGGTGGTGGGGCCCTCCTGGCCAGCTGGGCTGGGTCCTCCCTGGGCAGCGGCTATGGGGGTGGTGGGCTCTCCCGGGGCAGCTGTGCCGGTTCCTCCCGGGGCAGCGGCTATGGGGGTTGTGGGCTCCTCCTGGGCAGCAGGCCTGCTGCCTGACCTCTCCGACTTGCTGCCCTTGCCCTCCTTAGTCGTGGGCCTGTGGCCCTTTCCTCCCTTTGGAGCTGTGGCTGGTGACTGTCTCTGGGTGGTGTCCGGGGGGGATGTAGAAGGCGGGCTCCTGCGGCGCCCCTTCCGCCTTCTGCTCCTCTTCCCAGGGGGGGCTGGCTGTCCCCTTGCTGCTGGGCGAAGATCCAGACATGCGGGCTGGCGGGCTCCAATACCCCTGCACCCTTGTCAAGGGGGCTGCAGGGCTGGTGGTGGCTGAGGTGCTCTTCTTACCCCGACGAGAAGGAGGGGGGGGCTCAGGGTCAGGAAAGAAGTTAGTAGTGGCGAGGAAGAGTTTCTTGGGACAATGGAGAGTGGGAGGTACAGTGGGAATGGGAGTGGAGGGAGAGGATGTGGTTGTAGGTGAGTCACGTTTGCTGTCTTTGGGTGCAGGTGCAGGAGGGATAGGCTGTCGTGAGGTGGATGGCTGTTGGGTGGGTGGGTGGCTGCGTTTGTGTGGTGTGGAAGAGGGGGTGACAGACACAGTGGGAGAGGACACAGGGGACGTGTAAATGGCAGTGGGGGTGGTGACTGCACGTGTGCGGACTGGAGTGGAGGGTGTGCTGGTGATGGAAACACTGGCTGATGGTGAGGTGAATGGAGGTGTGAGTGTAGACGTCACAGGGAGGGAGGAGGGAGACGAGGAGGTGGGGGTCACAGAGGTGGTAGTGACTGTTGGCATGTCTGCATCGGAATGTTGCGTGTGTGAATGTCTGCGTGATCTGTGGTGCTTATGTTTGGATGAGCTTCTCTTGGGTGTTGAGGTGTGTGCAGGCTGGTCTGATGGTGTGGGTGGGACAGGCAGAGGAACAGGAGACTGGGAGGAGGGAGTTAGTAGAGGGAGGCAGGAGACAGGGACAATGGCTGCCGTCAGTGCTGAGGCCAGAGCCTGGAACGATCGCTGATGCGCAGCCTGACCCGAATGAATGCACTCCAGGTACGCATTGCTGCGATGAACCTCCCTCTCCACCCCCTGGATGGCATTCAAAAGGGTAGTCTGCCCAACAATGAGCGTTCGGAGGAGGTCAATGACCTCCTCACTGAGGGCAGCGGGGGTAACAGGGGCAGGGCCTGAGGTGCCTGGGGCGAAGGAGATGCCCGGCTTCCTGGCAGAGCGGGCACGGGGCGAACGCTGAGGGGCTGCTGGGAGGGCGGAGATGGTGCGCTGGGTGGCGGCTGTACCTGTAATGGCGGGGGGCACGGATGGTGCCACCCCCGCAAGGGAGCCCCCTTCCGAGGACGTGTCCGTGTCGCTGCAGGCTCCAGTCGTCCCCGTCGTGGAGCTCCCCTCGCCCTCCGTCTCACTGGTCCAGTCTGACTCTGTGGCATGGCCCTCCTGGGCCATGTGAGATGCAGCTCCCTCGTGCCCCGATGCCACTTCTCCTCCGCCTGATGATGCTGATGCACACAAGCACAGAAAGACAAACAAAAAGGGGGGGGGAGAGAGAAATAAAGGGATATTGAGTACATGGATCTCCGGTACAGTTAGCGGACATGACAGACACAGATGCCCCCTGCACTAAGTTGCGCACTTGGGGTCCGCTACGCATTCCGTGGAAAATGCCCTACACGCCTAGAGTTGACAACTGCACCCATGGATGACACGGCCCAGGGATGGCTGTACTGACAAACTACTGAGGGTGGTGGCTGGGGACACAGGGGCTTACGGGGGTGCCCAGCCTACAGATATCGCCCTGGCCTAGGGGGACCCCCAGCCCTCCTCCCCCACCCAGACACCTCCACTGCGCGACAACAGAGTAGATAATGCTTGTACTCACCCCCTTGTGTCTGCTGTGCTGCCCTCACGCGCCCATCCAAATCAGGGTAGGCCACCGCCAGGATCCGGAACATCAGGGGGCTCAGTTGACGGCAGGCACCCCGCCTACGTTGGGAGGCCATCCCCAGCAGAGACTCGGCGGTCTTCTTGGTCCCGCGGCGGATGTCCTCCCACCTCTTGCGGCAGTGGGTGCCCCGTCGATGGTGGACCCCCAGGGTCCGGACTTCCTTGGCGATGGCACGCCAAATCCCGATCTTCTCATGGGCGCGGACCTATGTGACACGTACAGGGAGGGAGAAATACCACGTTCAAGTTTGTCAGCATTTTCCTTGCCAGTGGCCCAACGCCCTCCATCACCGCCAGGCCCCCCGCCAGGCCCAACATGCCCCCCATCCCCGCCAGGCCCCCCGCCAGGCCCCCGCCATGCCCAACATGCCCCCCATCCCCGCCAGGCCCCCCGCCATGCCCAACATGCCCCCCATCCCCGCCAGGCCCCCCGCCAGGCCCAACATGCCCCCCATCCCCGCCAGGCCCCCCGCCAGGCCCCCAAGCCAGCCAGTGGCCCCAAATCCAGATTGAATTAAACTCACTTGTTGGTCTGGAGGACCGTAGAGTAGCGCATACTGGGGGAGGACCCCATCCACAAGTTTCTCCAACTCCTCTCCAGTGAAGGCAGGGGCCCTTTCCCCAGGCGCAGCAGCCATTGTCCCTTCCAGACCGAGGTCACAGCAACACTTGCAGTATAGGTCCTCTCCTGTGAAAGTTCAAGTCGCAAGTGGATAAGTAGATAGAAAATGGCGGTCACGTCCGCGGCGGTGCGTACCGCGGCGGTGCGTCCCGCCACCGCCGGCGCCCTTCGCCATTGGCTCCTGAAACCCATAGGCTTCAATGTTAACCAATACGGCTTCGCGCCGCGGTCTTCGCCCGCCGCCCGCCGCGGTGTGCCACGCCAGCGCATTGACCTCACATCCCATTGTCACACTTCACAGGTCAGGCAGCCGCCATTTCCAGGGCCCACATGGCTCAATTTCAACTGCGTCACACAGGCCTAGGCCTTGCATAGCCACTCAGACACGCCATTCACTGCATAGAGAATCGTTTACTGTGCTAGCTGTGAGTACGGACCTGTGGGTTGCTTGACTGTGTGCTCCATGTTGTCCTTCCTAGGCACCGCCCGCTGGGTTGGGCGAGGAGACGGATGAATCCTCCCGTGTACCGACCGCTGGTGGACCTGTCGACAATGGAAGAACGCCACATTATCCTGACCTACCGTCTTAACCGTGCCACTATCCATGAACTGTGTGCCCAGCTGGAGCCCGACCTGATGTCCCCCATCCGCCAACCCACAGGGATTCCCCCTCTGGTGCAGGTCATGTCAGTACTCCATTTCTTGGCAAGTGGGTCATTTCAGACAACAGTGGGAATTGCTTCTGGGATGTCTCAGCCCATGTTTTCAAAGGTGTTATCCAGAGTGTTGTCTGCCCTGATGAAATCCGTGAGGAGCTACATCATTTTCCCTGAGGTGGGCGAATTGGCTACAGTGAAGGGTGATTTCTACGCCCTTGGACATATTCCCAAAGTAATTGGTGCCATTGATGGGACCCATGTGGCTTTGGTTCCCCCAAGAGACAGGGAGCAGGTGTACAGGAACAGAAAAAATTACCATTCAATGAACATCCAGGTGGTGTGTTTGGCTGACCAGTACATCTCGCATGTAAATGCCAAATTCCCAGGGTCAGTGCATGACGCCTACATCCTCAGGAATAGCAGCATCCCTTACGTGATGGAACAGCTACAGAGACACCGTGTATGGCTAGTGGGGGACTCTGGGTACCCCAACCTGTCGTGGCTACTGACCCCAGTAAGGAATCCCCGGACCAGGGCAGAGGAACGGTACAATGAGGCCCATGGGCGTACTAGGAGGGTGATCGAACGCATCTTTGGTCTCCTAAAGGCCAGGTTTAGGTGCCTGCATATGACAGGTGGATCCCTAATGTACTCACCTAAGAAGGTGTGTCACATCATCGTGGCCTGCTGCATGCTTCACAACCTGGCTTTGCGCCGCCAGGTGCCTTTCCTGCAGGAAGATGGTCGAGACGGTGGTGTTGTGGCAGCGGTAGAACCTGAGGAGAGTGACGAGGAGGAAGACGACGGGGCTGAAACAGACAACAGGGACAGAATCATTGAACAGTACTTCCAATAGGACACAGGTAACATTTCAAAGATAATTTAGTAACTGTTAACTACTCTCCTGCATCTCTGCTGCCTGTCTATTTGCCCCAGTGTATGATGACTGAGTTTTGGCTTTTCCCTCCCTATTTCAGATCTGGGGTCCCCACTACGAGTCCTGTGCTTCGTTTCCCCATGGACTACAGCTTTGTGGCAGCTGTTTGATGACTTCACCATGTACAAGGACATATTTGCACTGTCATGTCAATTACAATATATTGAAATCACAGCCAGACTCCAGATAGTTTTGTGCAAAATTGGTGTTTATTTAAGTGCTCAAAATGGGATGGGTGGTTTCAAGTGGGTGGGGGCTATGGTGAAGGAATGTCCATGGCAGAGTCCAGAGTAACAGTCACACAGGTGCATTGTCCAGAGGCCTGTGGAGAGATGGAGCATGGGCAGTTCAAGGATGGACAGGGTGACAATGTGGGACAGTGGGATGACATCAGGTGGTATCCATTGCTGGCGGGGGTCTTGACATCCTACTCTGTCTTCTTGCGAGATCTCAGGGCCCTCTTGCGGGGTGGTTCTTCTCCTGCAGGAGGTGGGGGTCTGGTGGGCTGCTGCTGTGCGGGGGCCTCCTGTCCACTAGCGCCGGCGGAGGTGGTTGGCTGTTCTTGGTCCAGGCTAGTGGCAGGGGCCCTTGGGTGTTGTTGAGTGTCCGCCCTGGTGTTGACGAGGTCCTGCAGCAGCCCTACCATGGTAACCAGGGTGGTGTTGATGGCTCTGATGTCCTCCCTGTACCCCCGATAGTGTTCCTCCTGCAGTACCTGGATCTCCTGGAACCGGGCCAGTACCGTCGCCATCGTCTCCTGGGAGCGGTTGTATGCTCCCATGATGGTGGTGAGGACCTCGTGGAGAGTGGGTTCCCTGGGCCCGTCCCCCCCCTGTCGCACAGCTGCCCTCCGAGTTGCCCTGTTTCCCTGGGCCTCTGCCCCCTGGCCGGTGTGCCCACTACCACTGCCCCCAGGTCCCTGTTGTTGTTGGGGTGGTGGGTTATCCTGGGTGCCCTGTAGTGGTAGACACACCGCAGATTGACGCGCCCTGGAGACAGAGGCATGGGCCCGCTGGGTGGGAGCTGTGCTGGTGTTCCCAGAGGGGTTTGGGGCTGTAGTGGCCTGGGCCTGTGTGAGGGGAACCGACTGTCCAGAGGTCCCCGATGGTCCGGGCTGGTCATCGGTGTCCAGGTCGACAGAGCTGCTGTCATCGCTGACGGCCTCTTGGGTGGGGGGTGTGGAGAATTCTGGCCCCTCCGCCGCGGTGTGTTGACGGTCGGGTCCTGCAGGGGTATAGAGGTATGGTTATAGTTTCAATGTGTGGCATATGGGTGTATCTATGGGTTCTCGTGTCCCCAAGTGCTGGCATTCGTGTGTGGGGGCTTTGGTGAGGGTGGCTTGTGGGGGTGATGTGTATATGCATTGGGCATGCTTTGGTGATGGGTGTCCATGCTTAGTGGACGCATGCAGGCCTAGGTTTTGGGATGTGTGGGTTGTGATGGTGAGACATTGGCGGGGAATAGGTGTGCTGGGGGTGGGGGTGAGGATGGTGGTGGGGGTGAGGGTGGGGGTGAGGATGGGGGTGGGGGTGAGGGTGGGGTTCGAGGATGGGGGTGAGGGTTGGGGTATGATTTGGCATGCAGGTGGGGGGGAAGCAGTGGTGAAGCTTCAACTTACCAGTATCCATTCCTCCGCCGACTCCTGCGAGGCCGTCAGGATGCAGGATGTTCAAGACTTCCTCCTCCCATGATGTGAATTGTGGGGGTTGAGGTGGGGGTCCTCCGCCAGTCTTCTGCACGGCGATGTTGTGCCTGGATACCATGGAACGCACCTTCCCCCGTAGGTCGTTCCATCGCTTCCTGATGTCTTCCCGATTTCTGGGGTGCTGTCCCACTGCGTTGACCCTGTCGACAATCCTCTGCCATAGCTCCGTCCTCCGGGCAATGCTGGTGTATTGTATCTGTGTGCCGAACAGCTGGGGCTCTACCCGAACGATTTCCTCCACCATGACCCTGAGTTCTTCGTCTGTGAAGCGGGGTTGTCTTTGGGGTGCCATGGGGTGGTGTGTATGATGTGTGGGGTGGAGTATGTGTAGTTAAGTGTGTTGAGTGTGGTGGTGTGTGTTGTTTTGTGTGTGGATAGTGTGTGGGTGATGGTGTTGAGTGGCTGTGGCTGTTAGTTTGTGGATGCTGGTGTCTCGCTCTGGCCTTCTTTCAGAATTTTTTTGCGTAGGGGTTTGTGGGTGATGTGGGTGGGTGTTTTATATTGTATTGTGTGTGTGGGAGTGGTGTGTGTATGTGTATCAGGTGTGTGGGATTCAAATCGTCCAATGTGGCTGAGTTTTGTTCGTTTGTGTGTATTCTGACCGCGGCGGTGTGTCCCGCCAATGGAATACCGCGTTTGAATGACCGCCGCGTGGATTCGTGGGTCGTAATGGCATGGGCGTATTTCTGTTGGCGTGGCGGTGGAGGTTTGGTCACCTCCACCTTTCCGCCGCCCGCTGGTCTGGCGGTCGGTTGTGGCTGTCGGATTTTCGGAGGTTTGGCTGCTGCAGGTCAGAATGACCGTGGCGGGTTACCGCGACCGCGGCGGGATTATGGAGGATTTCTGACCGGCGGTAGGCGCCTTTTACCGCCGAGGTCAGAATGACCACCTCTGTCTCCTAAGTTAAGCCTTGTCGCTCCTTGCCAAGCTACCAAGGGTTGAGCTGGGTTTAATTTACTGAGACCTAACTGGACCTAAGTGGAGGTTAGTGGCCTATTGCTAAGTGTACGTACCTACCTACCCTTACCAATAACCCATTTTCCAACAAGTCCTTTCTATATCTATATGTGACCACTTTTGAAGAGTATGCCATCTATAAGGAGGGCAATCCTTATGGCAGTAACATCACAAAATGGCTCGAGTATTTAGATGGCATCTTCTTTATTTGGCATGGTCCAATAAGTGACTTACTACAGTTTCACAAATGGATTTTTAATCAAAACACAAACTTAAAATGTATCCTGGAGTATGATACCCATTCCATTAATTATTTAGATTAAAATAATTTAATTGATGAGGGTGAGCTGTATGTGGGCCTGCATACTAAACCCACTGTCAGAAATATCCTTTTGAGATATAATAGCCATCATCCCAGCAATTTAAGGGACAATTTACAGTTTGGGCAATTCTTAAGGATTAAACATAATTGCACCAAGAAGACGACTATTTTTTGGAAGCCAAGACTCTAATGTCCAAATTGATGAAAAGAGGCTATCCATTTAGACTGGATAAAAGATCCCTGAAGCGTGCCTTGTATTACAATCGACAAATCATTCTCCAGGTCAAAGAGAAAGCTCTTCACTCAAGTATGGCTTGTGTTACAACTTTCGGTTCAGAGTCAAATGGAATTAAAAAGATTATTTTAAACAAATGGCATTTATTACCTTCTCTTGATATTCCACTTTAGAAACCATTATTTGCCTTCAAAAGGGGAAAAATAATTTAGAGACAGTCTAGTGAGGGCCTACATTGAACCAGAACCACACACACTGAGTAATATCTGGGGGCTAACACCAAGGGTTGGACATTACCCGTGTGGGAAATGTAGTGCATGTGCTTCCACTAAAATTATAAAAACATGCTGTCTAAAAAAGAGAACTTGGCAGCTGAAACATTTTTCTAATTGTGGTTCTAAAAATGTTATTTATTGTATTCAATGCCCTTGTTCTTTGTTTTACATTGGTAAAGCAACTCAGGTGGTCAGAAAACAGATTTTTCAACATCAATCACGAATATGGTGTAATGTTGTGAATGCTCCTATGTTTGAACATTACATTTTTATGAAACATGCCCACAACGATATGCACTAGTTTGTACTTGATGTTATAAAACCCTCAAAAAGATGTGAAAATGTAGACTGCCTGTTGACCATTAAAGAGAATCAATGGATTTGTCTTGCAGATACAGTTAAAAAGGGTCTGAATCATCAGGTGGAATGGCAAACACTGGCAATGTCATAGATAGACTATCTTGAATGGAACAGTTAATGTGATGTATTCCACATAGAGGATTATGGATCTTAACAGCCTTTCATGCTTCTGTGCCTGCAATTGCAGACACTCAATCGATATCTAGCAGTTCTACTGGAGAGGGTATGATCCATTTCAGAGTTTCCTATTGTGTCCTTTCCTTTCTTATGGTTGGTATGAGGGATGTAAGTCCCTTTATCTGTACTTTCATTTCTGACATTTAGTTGTATTGGTTGTTGTGGTGGCTGGCTAATAATGCCCCGAGAATAAGTGGTTGGGTCAATCTTTTCTTTCTGTTCTATGAATAAGCTAGACTCTGGGGCTACCTACAGCAGGGTTGTGAAAGTAGATTTAGTATCGGAGAGTATTTAGATGGGCCATTATTACATTTAAAGATGGCCACCACAGTTATTGCATTGGTCATGTGACTACCTGAATGCTCTGTAACAGGGAGACAGACAGCGTGTATATCTTACTAGCATGGACTGAGCTGATGGCCCAGATGGATATTTTATTTATTAACTTACTGAGGTCCACAACAGTATACTTACCGTAATTACAACAGTCTCCAAACTCCAGGTAATAGTTAGGCATTTTTACCAGTTTAAGATGGCCATCGTAGTCATTGGAAGGGTCACATGACCTTTAATCTCTTATTTAAACTCACCGGGAAGGCCAGCAATGTTTGATTCTGACTCTGATTCTGACTCACATGTGTTGAGCGGATGTGGATGGAGACAGATGCTAGCAGTCCCATATTTCGAATGTATAAGGACACTGCAAGGGAGGCAGCGTTTTTCTAGAGTTTATGTTGTATGACGGTTAAGCAATTTTAATATTTTAATCTTTGTGGATTTTTTTACTTGGGTTTGTAGGTTGAAGTCCCTTTGTTGCTAAAGGGCATATGTTTGCGACCTGTTGTAAGTAGCAGAATATAGCTATTTTGGTTGGGAGTTTGACACAGTTTAGTTTATGGTGCACGTTTGCTAAGTTTTGAAAGTATTTTTTGAACTTTCCTTGAAATATAGGTGGTGGCTTATACTAGTATCCACACCTGTGTTTATAGTGTTTTCTTGGGTTCAACAGATGGTACACATGGTGTGATTTAATAGATTGCATGCACTGTTTTATAATTAATTTTCCTTGTGTGTAGGTATTATTTAACAACACTGAGTCCTGATGATGGTCTGACAGACCTCTGACTGCCACCACAGGCCCAAACGCCAACATTACCTTCTCTTTTTACAAGCTGAATTGAAAGTCAATGATATTGCTTGAACTGGGACTGAAAACCAGGTAATTTTTTTACAGGACTGTGTCATGAGGAGGGTTATAACCCCTTCCTGGATCTTCTGTTGGGATTCAGTCTTGTGATATAGGGGGCCATATACAGTGTTGTTGTTTATGGGATGGATTTGTTGTACATTTTTTTGAACTTTTGGAATCCTATTGAATAATATATTGGATGTTAACAGTACGGAGTTGTCTTGTTCATTAATTGAAGACTGGATCATATGTACACATACTATATGTAAACAATTCCTCTAGGAGCATTTTTAAGTGAGACATTGGGGGTCATCATGACCCTGGCAGTCTTTTGACTGCCCGGGTTAATTTGGCGGTAGTACCGCCAACAGGCTGGCGGTACATACTGCCACATTATGAGTGTGGAGGGTTGGCTGCAGTCAACCCGCCACTTCTGCATGGCGGTATGAGCCGCCGGGCCAGAGATATCAATCTCCGACCCTGCTGGTAGCATTATGAGCCTGCCTATCACCATGGTTTCCATGGCATTAGCAACACCATGAAAACCATGGTGGTAGTCCCTAAAGGACAGGGAATTCCTTCGTTCAGTGGTTCAGGCTGTAGTCGTGCCTAAAAGTCCTATGGGAATTAACATGGAAAGCATAACTTATCTGATCCCCCACTTTCTCTGCCCCGGCTTGATGGATCACCCCGAAACTTCCCGTGTGCAGCAAGAATCACCAGCATATTTTTCTGGTAAACTTTTGTGAGGATTCGTCAAACAGTGCTAAAGATATAGGCAGGTCAAAAAACACTTTCCCATGAAAACATGGTTGTAACCGGTCAGTATGTAACATATATATATATATTTATATATATATATATATATATATATATATATATATATATATATATATATATATATATCTTTTATTTGATTTTCTCCAAAAAATGCAAGGATTTTAAACAGGCCAATACGTTTTGGCTGTAGCCTTCAACAGGGTCATAGATTCGTGATGTATAGAGTGCCCATTTAAATGGACAAGCCTGTCCCCACTACGGTGCTGATAAAAAACTACTGGTCTGCTAAGTGGTTATCTTACATTGCGTCCCACCTTCTCCGCCATCCCTTGGCCACTGAATATATTGAGTTATATACCAATCCTAGTGGGGTGCACTATTAACACAAAACGATCAACAAAGGCTAAACAATCAAGTGGCACACTTTTTCTTTTCCTCACATCAGCTAATAAAGTATCAAAAGTTCATTTAGAAAGATGATTTTCCACTTTCTACTTTGAAATGCATGACATTAATTATTCTAATGCCATAGTACCCGACAATATTATTATTGAAGTTATTAGAGAAACAAAAAAAGCTCTTCCTTTTTCCCAATGTGATGAGCTGCTCGGTTCATCTCCTTGATTGCACCAGGGGATCTTTGTTGCTGGAACGAGTGAAATGATGTGCACATGAGTGTCACCGTCGCTGTTGATCTTGGAGGCAGGTTTTTCAGATAGGAGTACATCATGTCCTCTGTTACAAAGTTTTGGCAGTTTTTTTGGCAGTTACATGGTTGGGCTAATGGCTTTCCGTTGTCACAAGAGGAACCTGGCCTGTGTGTTGGGCAGTGGGGATGGAGAGAAAGTGTATTGGCTACTGCCCTGCCTAAGATCACGTCTTTGATTGTGGTTGTCAAAAGACTGCTTGGCATGTATGTGCTTTGGATTCAGGGAGTGACTCAGTTATGTTTTTATATATATGGAATATGCTATTGAAGCTAAATAAATTATCTACATATAATGTTACCATTCAGTGTTAATTTTTAATATGTTATTTGTTTAAAAAAAAAAAATGTATGTATTTATTTGTGTTATCTACATTTAGGTAGAGCATTCAGAGTCAATTTCTAATATATGCTATTTGTTCCAACAATAACCTTGTATTTATTTATTTATTATTCCAAACTGTAGAAATTGTCAAAATGGCAAAAAAATAAATCAATAAGTTTCTTCTCCGTAAAAGAAAAGTGTACAGAAAAATAAAGCACTAACCAAACTCCCTAGTGCCTAAACAAGTCTGAAACTAAATAACAAATCTGGCATTCATTGCAAAGCCAGTGTGGGCTGTGGTTTTTTGAATATCTATTAAGCCTTTGTATCCTTTAAGAGTGTAATTAATAGAATTATTATACAGCAGCCTAGTGACATGATTCACACTTTAGTTCGTGTTGTCATATGTCTGGCAGCAGCAAGGCCGTCTTAATTAGTTCTTAAAAATCTTTCTATTTCGACTTTTTAAATTCGGGTTTTAAGTGCATTGTCATCTAAATAGAAACAGGCACTAACAGTGATATATTTTAACGTTCTAACATTTTGTGAGATGCTTTATTTTCGGTAAATTGCTTATTGTAACTATCCCCTTTCTCCGTGTGTCCCTCTGCAGGCTAGGCACTTCCGTCTGTACACACAGGAGGTGTTGGAACTGGGTCACAATGTTTCCTTTCTTCTGCTGCTCCCCGCCTCAGACGACGTCTGCACTGCCCCGGGACAGAATAACCCCTACACCCCACACTCAGGATTTCTTAATCTCCCTCTTCAGATGTTTGAGCTCGGTATAGTAGCTTGCTTCAACTAGAAATACTAACAATCTGTTTGTGAAAAATAACACAAGTGTATCTGTAACGCATGTCAAGCTAGTGAGCATATATAACACAAGATGGCGCAATCAACAATATTGCATGTTACTGTATGTAAGCGAGAGAAGAGGTTTTGCTACTGGGCTATTTGCTGTATACAACGTTAAAACTATAATAATCATGACAGTGTCTGCATGTTCAAAACTTCACAATACGTTTTGAATGTCAATTTCACGATAATTTGAAATATAGCATATTTTCTAAATGTATCTATTGCCATATTTCTTTATATGAAATGTTTGCAAAAAAAAATAGTAATTTCCTGTGAAAGGTCTTTCTACTCTTGTTAAATTCTGCGTTTTGAAAATGTGGAGCTTTAAATTAATCGTTTTTTCTCCACAGCATGATTTCCCAGCAGAAATCACTTTACTCTCCATTTGTTGAACAGGTTTCCCAAAATAATATGCTTCTGCTGTCCTTTTTAGCGTTTGTATACACTGCAGACAAGGAAAGTAGAAAAGAGTCATGCATTCCATGAAATGACTAACACATATGTTAATTCCTAGTACAAAATGGTAAAAAGTACAACATGGTTCAGCTTTTAAAAGGATGAATATTCACTAGAATCGGACTATTTCATAGGAGGTGCTTTACCATAGGAAGCTACTGAAGGCGATTGTAAACGATCTTGTTACGTGTTTCATTACCAAATGAATATAACTCAGATATAAGATGCAAAACCTCTTCATGAAAGAATGGGCCCCAAACGTGTGGTGTTCACAATATAAACATTTATTCTTTTCAAGCGTCTCACACAATATGGTCCACACCCATAGTAAGATTTTAAAATCCGCACGCTAATATACTGCGTGCCCTTTATTAGGTCTTGCCTATAGAAAGCTTGATCATCACACAGCTTTTGAGATACACATATATCAATACAGATATAAAAGTCGCTTTGGCACAGCCCCTTTGAGCCTTTAGCTACTTTGGTACAGCTGTCTTTCAGCATAGGCTGACAGGGTTGTCCATCCTTGTTGATTTCAACCCATCGCATTTTGCAGATATGTAAAAAAGTAGTACACACACACAAAACACACACGTGCTCACATTAGTCCCTTACCTTTTACATTTCTTGTAACTAAAATTATATTTAATTATATATTTTGCATCTGAAGCGCAGACCTTTGGGTGTGGCTCTCTTGATGACTTGCTATTTCTCTTTTGCTGCTCAGGCTGCAGCTCCCTCTTAGAAAAAAACATCAGTGCTCCTCTTTATTTCAGATCACAGAGAATCACACTACTGCGTGTGCCCAGAGGCTCTTGTCCCGGTGCTTGACAGGTCATAATGCTGGCCATGTTACCTGGTCATAGATGGAATTTCAGTGTTCATTAGAAGTTCAGAGCACTGGGTGCCGATCTTTTGTTCCACTTGACAGCTGTTGTGATGTTTGTATGGCTGTTCCTGCACACAAAGAACATTAGTGCTCTGATGTAGTTCAGAGCTCTGGTCATGGTGTGGGAGCAAAATCTGTACAGCAATATTCAAGACTCCCCAAAATTCAGGAACCCAAAGTTTTACCTCAGACAGGTCCCCTTTGGAAATAATTGCACAAAAGGCATCTCCCTGACATCAATTTAGCAGAGTAGCAAAAACAAAGTAACCGGGAACTCTCAATAACTGAGATCTTGATCAGGAAAAAGTCAGTGGGTTTTATTTAAAAAACAAATGTTACAGAATAAATCCCATAAAGGCTCAGTTTCATAGTTATATAGAATTCTCAAAAGTCCGAAAGTCCAAAATGAGCAGCAAAATCAGAAAAGGGTGATGCAGCATCTGTATTAAAAACAAGAAAGTCTTCAACGATCTGTCTCACCCCCAAATTCAAGGGGGTTTTGTACACAATTGTTGCATAACAAATTGGGTACAATACAAATTCATCATGGTAAGATCATAAGTAACACCTCTTTAGCAAAACAGAAAAGTCATGGCGGATTAACATTTTTATGGGAATGTTTTTTATGCAGGCTCATCAAATGGTGGCAATTTAATAGAGAAACTAAAAATGATCTTCCTTTAATCCCATTGTGATGAGCTACATGAATCATCTCATTGATTGCACCAGGGGATCTTTGTGGCTGGAATGACTGAAATGATGTGCACATCATTGAGTGGCACTGTCACTGTTGATCTTAGAGCGTATGTAGCCTTGTATCAGGTACTTAAAATAGAAGTACATCAGGTACTCTGTTACAAAGTGTCTGCTGTTTTTTGGCAGATATGTGGGTGGGATAATGGGTTTTCATTGTCTCAAAGTAATGTGGCCTGTGTATTGGGCACTGGGGATGGAGAATAGTTGTACTCGCTACAAACCTGCCAAAGTCTTGCCTTTTACCTTAGCATATAAGCACTACCCCATTCTAGGAAAGCACCCGACATCTTTCTTGCTACTGTCATCCGGATATGTTTGACTAAAATATGAAGCATTACGACAATATCACCTCACACAAATGAATAAGATCCTTCTAAGCAGCAGACCTTATGTGGAAAGACCTTGGAAGTTGCAACATATCAGGAACACTAGAAAATTAATTGAAAGCTTTGTATTCATGACAGTAGGAATGAACCATTACAATAGCTGTTTTCTCTCTGCAAAGCTCATGAGGAAAGAAGATGTGAATGGGGACAAGATGAGAAACGGTAAATACAGGAAAGAATGAAAAAAGCACCCATAATGTTAAAGAAGGCATTGTCACAAAAATGTGGCATAACTATGTCATATTAATAAACACATTTACAGACATTGCAATAAAATAGTTTCAGCTGTAATCATATTGACTCATCATTTCCATATTGGATCCAACATAAAAATGATGTCTATTCATTAATTTTTATTGCAAAAAAATATTGGTTTAAGAAAATGAGTCCACAATGGCTTTCCAGGCTTGCTCCCTCCACCCCCTTTTGATACTCACACTGCTGCTTTGTCACAGACAAACAGCGGTAAAACAAGCACTGAGGTAATTGGCTTTTCTATATGCACATGTCATAATTAAAAATTGCTTTCTGTTGTCTTTTGCAACAGAGTGCAAGATCAGAGTGCATGTATGCTGAGAACAGGTCCAGTAAGACTTGCTTAAAACATACCATACTTTTCGTGTAGTCATGCCTATCTATAATTTGTTGTTTTTCCTTCATTGTTCCACAACACCTCTTCTGATCTCTATATTGTATAGCTAGCTTCATACCTCAATGTATTATTTCTGGCTAGTTCCTAGACTAAATCAATCTTCTTGAGTCTCAGCCTCCAACTAACAAGACAGCTAAATTTATTTATTGCGCTTTGTTTTGGCGTCTCTCTTGCTCTCTCTCTCAGTGACTTTGCTGTTTGTACGTATATCTATCTCCTTCTCGGTCAGCCTGTCTGTGTCTGTTAGCCAGTTATCTATCTATCTATTTATCTATCTATCTATCTATCTATCTATCTATCTATCTATCTATCTATCTATCTATCTATCTATCTATCTATCTATCTATCTATATTTGGCAATCTTTCTCTTTATCTCCGCCTACCTACGTAAATGTCCATACTTCTATACTTTCTATATAAGTGTCTGTAGATTTGCCTGTCTGTTGTAAGTCATTCTGTCCATCAGCATGTGTTTCTCCTGCCCACTCTACCTGTTGCCTGACGTTCTCTCTGTTGGTTGGTCTAGCCCCCTCTATCTCCCACACACACATATAAACACACAATCTATCATCTATCCAGTGCACATTATTATAACTCAAATATGTAGGATGAGTTTTGACTGCCACCCAATATGCCTGCATATTATTAAAAAAAACACGGCAGAACTGATATGCCACATTGCAAACCATTTTGGTATCCGTGCATTTTATTATACATTTCATTCGGTATGCGGAAACACATACATAACACGTTTGCATGCAAGTTTACAAACACACAACTAATGCCCACACAGTGTGACTTCCTTGATGTCCTCCCACAAGAGAAAATTCTCAGATCCATCATTAGTGATGAGGCCCTCAATACATTTAATCCAGCTACACCTTTGTGGGTGCTGAAAGTGCACCTTTCGATCACACATATGACAAAGGCAGCAATGCAGGATTTAATAGTCAGCTTGACTGTCCCAGGACAGCACTGATAACAGGGGGCAATCAGGTTCTATCTCTTAAGCCATGGTGTGGCTGCCGAGAGGGGGCTTCACAGAATAGGCCATTGTCGCTCCACCTCTCCCTAATCTCCAAAGGAATACTTATGACTCCTCACTGCATTGGGAGACCGTTCTTTCCTTGGTGGAACTTAAAACAGCTGATTATTATTTATTATTTTTTAACGTTTACCTGATCCAGGAACACCAAAATCCATCACTGTAATACAATATGTGGAATGGTCAGATCATTTTTTAAGAGAGACCTGTACAGGTGGAAATGTGTATCCTGTGGTTTAGCCAGCCAGCAGTACCTGGGTGTGTGTATTCACTAGGCATATTGTGAGTCTCATTTTTTTCTCAATAAACATTTGTGAGGCGATTTCTAAAGCTCTTTCTTGAGCCAGTATCATGCTTACTTTATTATGGACAACTGAGTCTCTGCTTTGCTGAAATCTTTACAGATGGCAATTAATATGTGTTGAACTTTTTTGCTTATGCAGGGCCATCCCCAATCTTTTTGCCTCCTGCCTCCTATTTTTTTCTGACCTGTTGCTGTTGGCTTTTGAACTCTGAGCGCTTTACCACTGCTAATCAGTGCTAAAGTGCATATGCTCTCTGTGTAAATTGTATGGTTGATTGGTTTATCCATGATTGGCATATTTGATTTACTTGTAAGTCCCTAGTAAGGTGCACTAGAGGTGCCAGGGCCTGTAAATCAAATGCTACTAGTGGGCCTGCAGCACTGGTTGTGCCACCCACATAAGTAGCTCTGTAATCATGTCTCAGACCTGCCACTGCAATGTCTGTGTGTGCAGTTTTAACTGTAAATTCAACTTGGCAAGTGTACCCATTTGCCAGGCCTAAACCTTCCCTTTTCTTGCATGTAAGGCACCCCTAAGGTAGGCCATATGTAGCCCCAAGGGCAGGGTGCAGTGTATGGTTAAGGTAGGACATATAGCAATGTGTTTTAAATGTCCTGGCAGTGAGATATTGCTAAATTTGTTTTTCACTGTTGCAAGGCCTGTCCCTTTCATAGGTTAACATGGGGGCTACCTTTAAATCTGATTAAAGTGTAGATTCCCTTTGGGAGCAGATGGACATGTGCAGTTTGGGGTCTCTGAGCTCACAATTTAAAAATACATCTTTTAGTAAAGATGATTTTAAGATTGTGCGTTTGAAAATGCCACTTTTAGAAAGTGAGCATTTTCTTGCTTATACCATTTCTGTGACTCTGCCTGTTTGTGGACTCCCTGTCTAGGTCAATTTGACAGGTGGGCTGGTTGCACCTCACACTAGACATGACACAAAAGGAGCTGGGGTGTAGTCTGCATTTCCTGATGAGCAATCTGTAATAGGAGGGAGGGGGGGAGTGGTCACTTATACCTGAATGGGCTGTTCCTGTCCTCACACAATGCAGTCTCCAACCCCCAGGTGAGTGTCTGGGGCCTGGGCTGGCCAAGGCAGGATTCCACATTCAACTGAGACTTTACTTTGAAGTAGGCCTACTTCAAAGGAGAAATTGGGTATAAGAAGGGCACCCAAAACCACAGACATTAGAACACTTCTGGAAACAAGAGGAACCTCTGCCTGGGGAATAGATGAAGAGCTGAGGAAGAAGAGCAGCCCTGCCTGTGACTGTGCTTTGTGGAGCTAACCTGCAGTTGCAGCTTCTGCCAGAGCAAGAGGGCAAAGACTGGACTTTGTGTGCCTTCCATATTGTGAAGAAATCTCCAAGGGCTTGATTTAGAGCTTGCCTCCTGTTGTTTGAAGTCTCAGTGACATACATCAAAGACTTCTCTCTGCCAGCACCTGGAGTCTCTGGAGAGACTCCTGCTCTGACAAGTGGTGCCCTATCCAGTCCCTGGGCCCTCAAAAGAAAAGCTGGTGAAAATTCAAGGAAATCGACTTTGGACGACTCTGGACCGATGCCGCTGCTGAATTCGGTGATGCCGCCTGCAACCGACTCCGTGATCTGTGCTGGAACGCTTCGACCTTTGCAGGCCCAACGCCGCTGCAGCCCCGCTGAAGTCCGTGATTCCATAGAAGCCGCCGCACAACGTCGTGACCGATACCTCTCGATTTGCGCGGATTC
The DNA here is from genome assembly GCF_031143425.1 of Pleurodeles waltl. Lineage (NCBI taxonomy): Eukaryota > Metazoa > Chordata > Amphibia > Caudata > Salamandridae > Pleurodeles > Pleurodeles waltl. Next base: position 1,075,870,822 of record NC_090446.1, on the reverse strand, counting down.
AACATTTCGCACAGACGCCCGCATTCCCTGACTTTGTGCATTGACTTGTTTTCACTCTTTACCACAGGTACTGTACTTGGGGGTCTACGCGACTCTGTGTCTGGCGCCGCTGGTGTCGGCTTGTTGGGAACAAGTCTGTCACAACGCCGTTTTAACATCTCATCGAAGCATTTTGTGTTTCTAAGCGCTATTTTTGAGTGTAATCTTTAAAAATTCATAACGTAACGTGTGTATGTCGGCTTTTTGACGTTTTGGTCTTGTTTTGTTTAGATAAATATTCCCTATTTTTCTAAACTGGTGTTGTGTCATTATGTAGTGTTTTCATTAAGTTACTTTGTGTGTTGGTACAAATACTTTACACCTAGCACTCTGAAGTTAAGCCTACTGCTCTGCCAAGCTACCAAGGGGGTAAGCAGGGGTTAGCTGTGGGTGATTCTCTTTTACCCTGACTAGAGTGAGGGTCCTTGCTTGAACAGGGGTAACCTGACTGTCAACCAAAGACCCAATTTCTAACAATATGTACATGATCTGTTTACATAGTCCATTGCATCTATTGTTGCACATGATTTTACGATAAATACGATTCTCAGTTTAAACGTTAACCTGAAGCATTTAAAAACCCAACCTCAGCTGTCAACAAATCTCATAGCGCAAGATGTACAATGTATTTAGTCTGGTCGCAACAGTCCAATTTGAGGAATCGGGCCATTTGCATTCGTAAAAATTATTTCTGGTACATCCCAAGGCCAAATTGCAACCAAATCACAATTTGTGTTTTGCGATTTAGTATCTGGAAGGGGCTTGTTGAGGGATCTCTTTCAAATCACATTGGTTTTGTTTCTTTCACCTTTTTACCTATCAGCGCTTAGAATGTTTATTTTGTATATTTGTTTTGTAGAAACAGCACTGCATTCACCTAGTTATGAACCCCAGGTGTACCTAGAGTGTACACCCTAAAGCATTTGGGTGGCTCAATATTTGGAATAATTCTAAGGCCCACTTTTGTAGAATAGAAATGGCTGACTGCCTGGCCTTGTAAAATGATTTGAACACCCTGTGGTTTAAGTTCATCAAGCTCAGCTTTACTAAGCTGGGCTTTCCATGTTTATTTAATAGAGGCAGACTTGGCATGGTTTCACCCAGTAGAAATAAAGATCTTTTTTTACAAATTCATTACTCAGGCTCGCATGGTGAACAGATACACTGGGTTGGAAATGTTCCCAGACAACCCTTTCACAGCCTGCACTGTTTCTATTGACTATTTCAAATAAGAGTCAAAACTTTTTGCTGACCATGTTTCACCTTCAAACTAGCCACGTCTTTGTAGTTTTCCCAGTACAAGGCACTTGTTTTTCATCACTCCCTCCCTGCCCTGTGATGGCTTCACACACCAATGCACAAAGCACTTTATTTTATTGGATATTCTTTATACCTCACAGAGAAGGCAGTTTTTCCCTCAAGTGTTACAAGCATTATGAACCAAATCACATGAGTTGGCTCTGACTTATCCATACCACCTGGGAAGCCGTGAAGTTATTCATGCAGTGCTAAATTATATTTTAAGTGCATGATAAATCCGCAACAGATACTACATTTTATCTCTTGACCATTAGTAATGGAAATGAAGTGATTTTAAATTTTGCAATTTTTAATCTTTTTATTGTGTATTGTACTGTATCTGTTTTCTTGATGTATCTTTTGTGGTTTGATTGAGTCAAATAAGGTATTTGATTGATTGGTTGATTGATTGGGTGTCCTTTTCTAACAGACAATTTTCGTTTTTTTTCAGACATGCATTGGTATTCCTTACTAAACATTGTATTATTCTATAAAAACAAATTAAAACAATTAAATACTCAAGGTCATAGTCAATATTCCACTGCGCATATCATTAAGACATAAGGGGAAAAGTTTACAATAACTTTGCGTTACCTATACACCCAAGGACGCATCAGCTATTTCAAGTGTGGCATTTTAGGGAGCTTAGATATCCGTTTAAAACATGGCACCACACATCTAGCACACTTCCCTCACAACAATGCAGAATCAGACTTTCGTTGCACAGCACATCTAAACACAGCTCTAAAAGGCATGCCCTAAAAAGCACAGATGACAGTCAACTGCGCTCTTAATTTAGTACCAGTTTCCAAACAAGATCTGATTGTCTGCTGTCACAGCCTAGTTTTTTAGTGATGGAAATTGAAGTGTATAAGTGTAAGTCTTTTAGGAATCATGAAAAGGTCAAATTACAGCTTGGCAGTTTGCAGAAGGACAAAGGGGTGTTCACTAAATTACTTCAGTAGTAATAATGGCTTGTGCAAAACAGTTTACCATTTGTGGACAACTCATCATAGATCCTTACTAATCACTATGGGCATAATTACGAGTCTGGCAGTTGACCACCAGACTTGCGGTGGCGGTCGGACAACCGCCAAATGTGGCGGTCTGACAGCCACATTATGAATGCAGCGGTTGTACTGCGGTTGAACCTCCAGCAATTCCAGTATTTGTCGTCCAGGTGGTCGTGGCAGTCCTACTCTGCCAGAGCAGCATTGCAAGCAGCGTTGACCTTTCTATTACGACCCCTTTCTCCACAAGCAGTTTCATGGTGGTAACCCCACCATGAAATGGCTGGCAGAGAAAGGGTGCAGGGGCCCCGGCACTGTCAATGCACTTGAATGGGCAATGCAGGGGCCTTCCTGTCCAACACCATCACAATGTTCACTGTCCACATTGCAGACAGTGAATATTGCGACGGGTGCTGGTGCACCCTACCCACTACAGCGTTGCCGCTGGCCCTATTACAAGCTGGAGACAATGTTGTAGGCTGTTTCCCACGGGACCAGCAGGTGGAAACCCAGTGGGAAACTCGTAATGGGCCCGGCGGTGAGGATACCTCATGGATAGCAACCTCCCTGTCCGAAGTCCAGCAGATGGGCTTTTCTGTCTGTCAAAGTCATAATGAGATTGTTTTTACCTAATTAGTGAAACCTAAATTACAGAGTCTGTTACAGTTTCACTGATAACTGGGTGACATAACTTAGTAATAATAACATGTCTCTTATAGAGCTTCATGATGCTGTTCTCGGCACTGTAAATCACTGGTGCTTCCATTACTCAATTATTATTGGTACACATGCATTGTTGGCACTAATTTATGGCTAAGATGGCCTTCCAAGGTTTTGAACTCCTCATCAGTATCATACAACACATTTCAGCCTCAAGCCTCCTGGTGACATCTATGAAGGAACTGATGTGCAATCTTAAAACACAATCAGTGCTAAACACTATACGAGAAGGTTCATTTCTGTGTTCCTGCTCCATTCTTAGTCTGATTACACTGACAATGTTTGGCAATTTTATTTAACTGTAGAGATGGCTATGAAAATGAACTGCTGCACTTCTCAGTATTCAAGGAGATGGAAGAGTGTATATGTTGCGGGCTAGTAGTGCACCTGTTGCAATCTTTAAATGTTAAATTCAGGTACAGGGAAGCATACTGTCATACTGGAGTGAAAGATTACTTCTTGTCAACATCCAAAAACAAACACTGATAAAAAGGCGTACCCATTCCATTCATCACATAAAGTAAATTACATTATCATCATATCTTCGAGGTAATCTTGATGATGGTCACTCTGGTATAATTTTAAGAATATTAGAGGTTAAACTTTCTTACTGAAAAAAAAAGACAAGTTACACAGCAAATTACCCAGACGATTTAAGACAAAGAAACAAGCTTAACCATACTGGACAATACACAGTGTCAAGTATAAAAGAAAATTGGTTGACAAGGGTGGCTTATAGAGTAAAAACTATTGACGAAACAATAGCTAACACGTTAGGCTTGCAGGACTATAAGAGTTTCCTGGAGTACATAGGAAGAAAAGAAAAAGTGATAGAAAGGAAAATGAAATAGGAAGAGAGACAGAAAGAAACACTAGACCAGAATAGTAAAAAAACAACAGAAAGCAGAGAACCTGGAAAAGCATAGCAGGAACAATAAAAACAACTGTAGTATTTCTGACAGTATAATTTCAGCGCTTAAACTATAAAACTGCAAAATATACACCAATGAAATAACCTCATTCAAATAAAATGATATACAAAACTAAGTAGTAGAAAAGTTATACAGAGCAGAAATATTAGATAGTCAGTAAATGACAACCACTCTCTATCTCTTATAATTGCTAACTGTAAAGAATGTAACTTCTCTCTATTTAATCTATGATTATAACAGACTAAGTTCCACCAAATACAAACTGCAAATTGTCTTATGTCTTTAAATTACATGTGATAACGTGTAGAGTAATTGTAGTTGAAACATAAACCAATTTGGCCAGAAGTATATTATGAGACCACATACTATATTCAACACCCGGAAAAGACCTCTGAATGGAAGAAGGTGAGATACCCTTGATAATTTTAGAAATTGTCAACCAAAACTGGGTCAAAACTTCAACATCTTTAGGACATAGAAAGAACATACATGAATATGTGGCATCTAAATCGTGACCTAAATTGTCACAGGTCCAACAAGTATTCTGACCAGCTAGAATACACTTATATAATTTAATTGGAGTATCATTTAATCTGTTATACAAAATATAAAGTTTGTGTTAGACTAGCTGAGCAAGCTGGGGAATGTATGCTAGACTGAATTTTGCTGATGTTGCAGTGGACTATACACAGTTTAAGTTTGGTAACCAATTTATTTCTGTGGTTGATTTAGACCTTTCTTTACCCAGTATTCCAAGCTCCTAATATAAAAGCATGGATTTCACATATTGCAACGCCATGTGCCACGGCATTTACATTTTGATGAGTTCAAAGAGAAACCAAACTGAGCAAATGGTTCTTGAATGCAATGCTTATTAAGAGGTAAAACTTAAGATTTACTTTTTATTTTTAATTGTTGATTTATAATCTGAGAACCATGAAAAATAACTTAACTCCTTGAAAAATGGTGGTAAAGAGAGCTTTGTCTCTAACCTAAACATACACATATGCTGTTAGTTTAACACGTTGATTCTAAACCCTTTGACCAGTGACTGTAAAAACAGAAAAATGGGCTGGGTGTTTAAGCTGAACTAAAATGACTCCAATGTCAAAATATAGAGCAAAGGGGAAGGGGACAGTACTCTCTAGTACCCCTCTGCAGTGGAAAATAATGAGAATGAACTCCATATACCAACAGAGAGGACTTGGGAGAAGAGTAAAATAAGGAGATTAGGTTTAAGAAAGTAGGCCAGAATCAGTGCCTTTTCAAAGCTTTTCATGAGAAAGAGCCAGTTGATTCTATCAAAAGGTTTCTCAGCATCTAATGTGATTGTCGATAAGGAGGGCTGCAATTTAGTTACTTTATTAATAATATTATTGAAAGTGGATGCATTATTAGCTTCATTCCTTCTTTTAACAAATTCTGTTTCTTCCTGTCCAGTAAGATTTGATAATGTGGAGTATAATCTAAAGCTACAGAAAACATTTTGCAGTCATTATTTATAAATGCCATAAGTTTGTAATTCTGACAGACAAATGATCTTTCTCTTTCTTAGACATAAGACAAATCATTGCCTCTGTAAAGGAACCTTTAGATTAATGTGAATAAAAGAAAGTGTTAATTTAGTTAAACAGTCTAAGAATCAAAACCTTAGACGATTATAAATAAAATTCAGTAGTAAATCCATCAGGGCCAGGTGCCTTACAAAAGGGAAGTTTTTTTAGTGGCTCAAAAATATCCTGAATCTTTAAAGTTTCTTTTAAGAACATAAAATCAACAGAATCTGTAACAATTATCTTCAATGAAGCAATTTATGTATCTAGGATATCTGTAGAGGGAGTAGTTTCAGGAGTATGCAAACTGATAATGTTTTACAAAGCCATGTGACATCTCAGAATTCCTGAAAACTGAATCAACTTCTTCATTGACTAAATACTGCACATATGATTTTTCCTTTTTAAATGAGGTAATGTGCTAGAAGTGAGCCAGACCTATTTTTACCACCATAATACCTGGCATTATATTTAAGTAACCACCACTTTGTTTGCTGTACGTTTATTGAAGTGTATCTTAGCCTCAATATGTTCCCCCAGATCAGCCTTTTGGAAGTAAAATATCTATGTTCCAATTGCTTAATTTTGCCTAAGGTAGAGACTGATTCCCTTTCTGCTGTTTAACATGTGAATGAAATTTGATTAATAATGGAGTTTCTTCCATAGTATTAAACTCAAAATATTCCTAACCTAGGATAAAAGAAGGATAATTTAATAATGAGCTATTAAACCTTAATCGGGGGTGGCTAGTAATCAGAATAGATCTCATTTCAGAACTGACCAGACCCTGAATCATGTGATGACTTACAAACAAATAATCAATCAATCAATCAATCACAGATTCATAACGCGCACTAATCACCCATTAGGGTCTCAAGGCGCTGAGGGGGGAAGCTACTGGTCGTAAATCCATGTCTTTAGGTGTATCCTGAAAGTAAGAGGTCTTGGGTCTGGCGAAGGTGGAGCGGTAGGGAGTTCCAGGTCTTGGCTGCCAGGTGGGAGAAGGGTCTTCCTCCGGTGGTGGTGCGCAGATGCGGGGAACGGAGGCGAGGGCGAGGCTGGCGGAGCGGAGGTTGCGGGTGGGGGTGTGGAAGGTGACTCTGTGTTGTGGAGGGCCTTGTGTGCGTGGGTGAGGAGTTTGAAGGTGATCCTCTTTGGTATTGGTAGCCAGTGTAGCTCTCTGAGGTGGGGGGTGATGTGGTTGCGGCGTAGGGCGACAAGAATGAGGCGGGCAGATGCTCTTCTGGATTCTTTGCAGCTTTGTTTGGAGTTTGGTTGTTGTTCCTGCATATAGGGCATTTTCGTAGTACAGTCAGCTGCTGACCAGGGCGTGGGTGACAGTTTTCCTGGTTTCAACGAGAATCCACTTAAAGATTTTGTGGAGAATGAGGAGGGTGTTGTAGCAAGAAGAGGAGATGGCGTTGACCTGCTGAGTCATGCTGAGTGTGGAATTCAAGATGAATCCCAGGTTACGTACGTGGGAGGTGGGAGATGGTGCGGATCCTAGGGAGGTGGGCCACCAGGAGTCATTCCATGCTGGGGGGTTGGCACGAAGATGAGGATCTCTGTCTTGTCTGTGTTTAATTTGAGGCGGCTTGATTTCATCCAGCTGGCGATGGCTTGAAGTCCGTTGTGGAGGTTGTTCTTTGCAGCTGTAGGGTCTTTCATGAGGGAGAGGATTAGCTGAATGTCGTCTGTGTAGGAAACTATGTTGATGTGGTGTGTTCGTGCGATGTTGGCGAGTGTGGGACCATGTAAACGTTGAAGAGCATGGGGCTGAGTGACGATCCGTGGGGGACGCCACAGATGATTATGGAGGCTTCTGATAGGAATGGTGGAAGGCGGACTCTCTGGGTTCTCCCTGAAAGAAATGATGAGATCCAGTTGAGAGCTTTGTCGCGGATTCCGGCGTTATGGAGGCATGTGCGGAGAGTGTTATGACATACAGTGTCGAAGGCTACGGAGAGGTCCAGGAGGATGAGTGCTGCTGTTTCTCCTTCGTCGAGCATGGTCCTTATGTCGTCTGTGGCAGCAATGAGTGCATTCTCGTCTGGAGTTGGAGAGGTGTGTTGACGGAAAAAAAAGAGTATTCTCTAATATCAGGGTTAAACTGTCTGTTTGAGTCAGTAAGTGGCCGTTGCAAAGTTACTTTTATTAAAAACTTTGTAAATCTTATTAGGGACAAATTTGTCCTCAGAAGACCTATCTAAAGTAGGGATCCATTTATTTATTGCATTGTCTTTCAACAGTAAAATATTTCAAAACTTTACTAGGTTTTTAAAACTCTGGGTCAGGATTATTTGGTCCTATTTATTCATAAAGATAAATTGTTGCCATGAACTTTAAGCTTAATATTAACCTGTCTTCCTTTAAAATTTTAAAATAATTTTCTTCAGCAGTGAAGGTTATATCTTAACACTTACTACATAAGCCACACCGTTCTTATTACCATTTGATGTGAATACTATATAGCTCAAACCCGTTGGTTTTTAGTGCAGCTATATCCTTGTCAGAGGTGTGTTTCTTATAGTAGGACCAGTTCACCTTTACATTCAGATAAAGAGATGCTTTCTGTAGCCAATGGCAGACATAAGGAACAGAATCTTCAATATCACATTCATTGCTCCCTGGTAGATATTATTTTATCAAGAGAATACCATTTTCCTTCATTTGCTATGTTACACTGGTTTCTACTACAAACAGTTTCAAGGTTCTTAATTCTAACATCAGAACTTCCACAGTCAGCAGAGATGGAGATTTAGGAGGACAGTGTACATCATTTTGGGCCCTCTTCATGTAAATTGAAATGTTATCTTGTTTTAAATGACACCTAGTGTTTACATGAGTGCAGAGCAATCCTGAGTCCATCTGTGACCATCTGTTTTATTGCAGTCCCCCAGTTTATTCATGTCCAATGAGTGATGTCAAAGGATTATCAGTTAGGGAGTTTTAGAAGAGAAAGACTTAGATTTATTACCTGTCTTATCAGTCTTGGCTCTTCCCATTCAGATTAATTGAAGATGAGCAGCATATGATAAAACTACTGGAAGCAGGGAAATGCAGAGGTGTGGAATGAAAGTGGACTCCTCAGAAATATAAAACTAACAGACCAGGAGATTAGTGATGAACTGAATGAACAAGGAGCACCAGTTGAACACACTCCTGGATGAGCAGCCTCAAAGAAATCATCCATATATTAAGAATTAAGATAAATGTGCCCCCAAACCTACTGAGAAGTTGATATATACAGGATTACAAATTTCCATTCAGCCCTAGTAAGCGCTGAGCTACCAGAGAATGCACAATTGAAGGGGAGACTCCTGCAGGAAGAGCTCACAAGGTAAGCAGTGTCCCTCACATATAAGACACTGAACAGCAATATATCTGATAACCTTGGTAAACTACAAGAGTGAGACACAGGAGAAATGGAAGACATTGATTGGGAGGCGATGCTTATGCTCCCCAAGGAGGTTGCCATTAAAACCTGACTGCGCCTCATCAAATATAAAACTCTGCGTAGGGTATACTACAATAGAGACAGACTGCACACAATGGGGAGGGTGGAGACCCTGACATGACTTTGATATCAAAGCACCAGAGGCAACTTTCCACACACCATATGGGGGTGGCCAATATTCAGGTACAAAGAAATTCAATCATAGGGTCGCTTAGTGTGGTCCTGGAGGTCTTACTCCCAGCAGATCCCAAATTTGTCTTATTGGGCATCCCAAGCGATGTTGACGCTCTTAGATCCTAACTCCACTTTAGTGCCCTAGGCTTGGTGGTTGCCAAACATGATGTGGCCAAGCAATGGGGGGTAGCCGATGTTTCCACCATCCAAGAATAGAAAAGGGGACTGGACCTCTATTTGGCAGTGTAAAAAGTGACCTATGACAGTAGGGGCTGCCCCCGGTAATTCTGCAGGGTTAGGGATTATTGGATGAGTTATTATGGGTTTGGCCTGTTGGAGGACACCCTGAGCCCCTCCTCTGTTGCAGATACAAGCCCTGACACATCATTTAGGCATGGTGGTCAAGTAGCATGAACGTAACTTACTGTTGATGTTGCTGTGTTGGTGTATCGAGATGTGATGAGATGTTTCTCCTTATTTGTACTGACTGGCCCATAACAGAATAACTGCTGTCTATATAACAATGTACTCTGTACCTGTTCTCTGCACAACTGTTGTTGCTGTTGCGTTGACAATGTAGTTGTTATGATAACCAAGAATAATAAAAAGAAATTACAAAAACATTCCACTCATCATATCTTTTCAAATTAGCAGTATTGCATTTCTACAAGAGAAAATGGCAGTCAGTATTGTCCTTCCATATAGAAAATGTGCTACCAAAAAAAAAACCACAGGAGTGCAAAGCGTTTGGTAGTAAAATATGTTCAGAGGCACTGACTATATTGGAAACTGAAAAGTGCTTCGCACACTAATTGATTCTACATTATGTGACATGGTACATGGCAAGTTGTAATCTTTGAAGGCACTCTTAACACAAGAAAAAACAAAAACACAAGTGCGACCTTCAGGAGGATGAATTTTGATGGAAAAAATTGTACTGATTAAGAGGAAAGTGAATTGAAGGTCCACATTGTGCAACAGGTTTGTCCAAGATTTCAGAAGTGTTTGTAACTAGGTGGATACAGTGTCAGAGCCACACTGCATCCTCACAGTGCTGCCGCCATCTTGGAGGCATCCAGATCACAACCCACGGTTTAAGAATATAACACAGGCACATGCCCTCAATGAGTATGGCATAGTATATGCATTGTTGAATCAGTTTTGTAGGTGAACAATATTCATGTTAATTACTTTGGGTAAAACATCACAATGAGTGTGTCACATCATTTTAGTATGTTATACATATAAAGGATGATTTGCATTGTAAGGAGTTGCACTTGACATTGTAAGAAAAGTAGGCCCTAAACCATCAAAAGCTCAATAATCCCCAGCCATGGTACATGTTTAGAGCCAAGGAAACAGACATACGTCAGTTTATCTATTTGATCTTGAGCAACATGTGTGCTGCTTCAGAATTACCTTTCCATAGGAGGGGTCCCTTTGATGGATGACTTACAAGTAGTGTGTTTTAGGTTTCAACAGTTTGTGTGTGTTTGTCTGTTGGGCCAACAAATATCTTTCTACACTGATGCCAAATCACAGAGATTACATTCTGTGTATTATAAGTGGCATGTGAACTGGTCTTAACATTGTGTCCATAATTATTCTTGACAATGTTAACAACATTAAAAAATAATATGTTTGTCAGTAGAATTTTTGTGACAAGACAGAATAAAACCAATAGGATCTGCTTTAGGTTATGATCTGATTTCTGTTACTTCCTTTGAATAGGTAAGGGCTTCAGTTTTAGGAATGCCAATATGTGACAAATGTATTGTAGAAAAGTCCCTTCTCCTCAGCCTCTGATGAGGTAGTGTGTGCTCTCATCTGAGACCCCAATACATGACAAAATACTCATTTTAAGTCGAAAAAGAGAAAGCAAGCACACTTTAGTGTTGAATAGTTTGATACTGTTTATCTGGCAGCAATCAATACTCAACATGTTTGAGAAAAAACTTGTCTTGGTCACATGGCCACTGAGGTAGCATGCATATTCCCCCAATACAGTCATTTGTTAGCTTGGTGTAATTTCCATCTATAGACAATATTCTTCGTATGTCACTATTGTAAACAGTGATGATTAATAACACTATCATCACTCAACAGGGGTGTCAGGGTGCTGACAGGATGATTTTGACAGGAGATATCCTTAGTAGGGAGATGAGACTTGCGACAATATTATTCTAATGATACTACCACTTCACTGAGGGATTTTCTAAACACATTCTGTTGGACTTTTTTGCTTATGCAGGGTCATCCCCATTCTTTTTGCCTCCTGCCTCCTATTTCGTTCTGACCTGTTGCTATTGGCATATGCTCTCTGTGTAAATTGTATGTAATTGGTTTATCTATGATTGGCATATTTGATTTACTAGTAAGTCCCTAGTAAAGTGCACTAGAGGTGCCAGGGCCTGTAAATCAAATGCTACTAGTGGGCCAGCAGCACTGGTTGCGCCACCCACATAAGTAGCTCTGTAATCATGTCTCAGACCTGCAACTGCAGTGTCCGTGTGTGCTGTTTTAACTGTAAATTTGACTTGGCAAGTGTACCCACTTGCCAGGCCTAAACCTTCCCTTTTCTTACATGTAAGGCACCCCTAAGGTATGCCCTAGGTAGCCCCAAGGGCAGAGTGCAGTGTATGTTTAAGGTAGGACATATAGTAATGTGTTTTATATGTCCTAACAGTGCAATATTGCTAAATTCGTTTTTCACTGTTGCAAGGCCTGTCCCTCTCATAGGTTAACATGGGGGCTACCTTTAAATATGATTAAAGTGTAGATTCCTTTTAGGAGCGGATGGACATGTGGAGTTTGGGGTCTCTGAGCTCACAATTTAAAAATACATCTTTTAGTAAAGTTTATTTTGAGATTGTGTGTTTGAAAATGCCACTTTTAGAAAGTGGGCATTTTCTTGTTTATACCATTTCTGTGACTCTGACTGTTTGTAGATTCCCTATCTGGGTCAGTTTGACAGTTGGGCTGGTTGCACCTCACACTAGACAGTGACACAAAGGGAACTGGGGTGTAGTCTGCATTTCCTGATAAGCCATCTGTGCTAGGAGGGAGGGAAGGAGTGGTCAGTTCCACCTGAAAGGGCTGTGCCTGTCCTCACACAATGCAGTCTTTGACCCCCTGGTGAGTGTCTGGGGCCTGGCATGGGCAAGGCAGGTTTTGGCGTTCAAAAGAGACTTTACTTTGAAGTAGGCATACTTCAAAGGAGAAATTGGGTATAAGAAGGGCCCCCAAAACCACAGACTTTTGATCACTTCTGGACACCAAGAGGAACCTCTGCCTGGAGAAGAGCTGAATAGCTGAGGAGAAGTGCTGCCCCGCCTGTGACTGTGCTTTGTGGAGCTATCCTGCAGTTGCTGCTTCTGCCAGAGTAAGAGAGTAAAGACTGGACTTTGTATGCCTTCCATCTTGGGAAGAAATCTCCAAAGGCATGATTTAGAACTTGCCTCCTGTTGTTTAAAGTCTCAGGGACAGCAAAGACGTCTCTCTGCCAGCACCTGGAGTCTCTGAAGAGACTCCTGCTCTGACAAATGGTGCCCTATCCAGTCCCAGGGCCCTTGAAAGAAAAACTGGTGGAAATCCAAGGAAATCGACTTCGGCCGACTTCGGACTGACGCCGCTGCTGAATCCGGTGACGCCGCCTGCAACCGACTACGTGATCTTCGCTGGGACGCGATGACCTTCGCTGGAACGCGACGACCTCCGCAGACCCAACGCCACTGCAGCTCCGCTGAAGTCCACGACTCCGTGGAAGTCGCCGCACCACGTCATGACCTACGCCACTCGAAGTGTGCAGATTCAACATTTCGCACAGACGCCGCGATCCCTGACTTCGCGCATCAAATTGTTTTCACTCTTCACCAAAGGTGCTGTACTTGGGGGTCTACACGACTCCGTGTCCAGCGACGATGCCATGTTAACACCTCATCAAAGCATTTTGTGTTTCTAAGCGCTATTTTTGAGTTTAATCTTTAAAAATTCATAACTTGACTTGTGTATCGGATTTTTGTCGTTTTGGTCTTGTTTTGTTTAGATAAATATTTCCTACTTTTCTTAACTGGTGTTGTGTCATTTTGTAGTGTTTTTAGTAAGTTACTGTGTGTGTTGGTACAAATACTTTACACTGAGCACTCTGAAGTTAAGCCTACCGCTCTGCCAAGCTACCAAGGGGGTAAGCAGGGGTTAGCTGAGGGTGATTCTCTTTTACCCTAACTAGAGTAAGAGACCTTGATTGAACAGGGGGTAACCTGACTGTCAACCAAAGACCCCATTTCTAACACATTCACTAATCAAAAAGAATAGAAATGTGTTTTAGCTATCCACCCACATCTTTGGTTTACACCAATATAGACTCGGCATAAATGTAATTCCCCGAACTTTCAGTCTAACCATACAGCTTATTTTTTGTCACATGTAAGTGAAAAAGTTACTTCAAAACTCCCAAACAATTTAAGAACACTACTGATTTTCTGTTACATAGATTTCCTTCAAACTGTCAATCTGAGTATTCTCATAAAATAAAACTGCCATAAAGGGGCCTCAATACAATGAGACCAAGTACATTGACAGTGTACCATAGAAGCAAGACATCATGCAATCAGAGAACAGAGAGCAAATTTAGAAGACTGCTTGTGGGACTCTTGGAAATCTAAAATGGGCTTATTCCTACAATGGGGATAAGCATGGAGTTTTTAATGGTAAGAGATCACAAGAATTTACCAGAGAACACTTAGAGAGATTACTAAAATTGATTTGAGAATTTCCAAACTCTTAATAATAGCACATTGAGAGTTATGGTGTAGTTAGGTAGCAACAATACTACTACAACTGGTAATATTCAAGCAATTGACATACATTATAGATAGACCATTATTGGAGACAGTGAGCGAATACATGATGATTCCCGATGATCCCTAGTTGGTAATACAGTAAAGTAATTGTTAGATCTTACATCCTTGACATGATATTCCCTTAAGTGTTTTGCCTCCACCCTCTAACTTTCCTAAACTTGTTTTTGTTGACATAAGGTTCTCTGTGCACCTTACCCTTGCTAATCAGTGCTAAAGTGCTTATTGGTTTTTTCTGTAAAACAGGGTAAAATTGGCCTACGCCTAATTGGCACATTTAATTTACTTGTAAGTCTCAAGTAAATTGTGCTTCATGTACTTCTTTTACCCAGGGAATGTAAATTAAATGGTACAAGTGGGATGCAGCACTCATCAAGCCAAACACCAAAGTAGCTCTTTAAAACATGTGTCAGGAATGCTACAGCAGCCTGTAGTGCAGTTTTAAACTGCCATTTCGACCTGGAAAAACAAACCTTTGGCCAGGCTTAAACCTTCTTTTTTACTACTTGTAAGTCACTCCTCAGGTAGTCCCAAAAAGACCATAGGACACAGTGCATGGTTTTGAAAAATAGGACATGTATGTTTAAGCTTTAGATTTCTGGCATTGAAAACATCTAAAGATGTTGTTATTCACTTCTGCACAGTCTACATCTCCAATAATACTGGGTAACCTTATTACTTTTACTAAGCTCTAACTTCAAATTGGGAGCAGATAGAGATATACTGTATACACTCAAATTAATTGTAAATTGAAATCCTCTTTAATGGTAAAGTAAGGTTTTAGATTGTAATTTTGAAAATGCCATATTTAGAAAGTTACAATTTTCCTGCCCAAAAGATTCTGAGGCCATTCTATGAGTTTCCAGCTGCCCGAGCATGTGAATGGTTCTCCTATCAAGAATGTATGTTAGGGTCAGCCAGTGAATCATGGGACCTGGGTGCAGCACGGAGAGGGCATTCCTGGCATAATGGCTGGGGAGGAGCTGTACCTTTCCTTTATCGTATTTCAAAGCACCTTGCCCATAGCACATACAAGGGAACCTGACACCAGGCCTGCTCTTGCCTTTGTCATTCTAGACAGTTTGGAGCCAGGATGAGTGGAAGAGGAAGACCTGACCAGAACACTTTTTGGGGTTAGGCCCGGGGATTCTCCACACAAAGGCTGGTACCAGATATAAAAATAAGACCCTTCGAACCACTCATCTGAACACTCCTGGACCTGTGAAAGATTTAGAAGAAGGATTGCCCTACAGTCAATAAGAATATATGTTGAAAGGGCTGCCTTGCTCTCTGAAGAAGGATTTTTTGACTTCCTTGCCTTGATCCCAAGCTACTCAAAGTGACTCCAAGGGCCAGTTGGCTGACCTCTTGTGTGAGCTGCAGGGACAAAGCAAGCTTCCAGAGGCCTCCCTGCAAATTACAAGCTGACCAGCACCAACTGTACCTGAGTAAGCCCTGCTTCTGACCCCTGCTTTGGTGAGTCTTGATCCCCCAGAGGTGCCCCTCAGGTTCCAGAGCATTGGCTGGCATCAGTAAGAGCTTCTTCTAAAGAAAAAAGGTGAAAATATGGAAGTTTGGGTTCTTCCTAACTGTAAATGGACCTGTTCTCACAACAACTCTTCCTCCTGTGACAACCACCAATGGTCACCAAGCACTGGTGAGACCTGCTCTTTGCTAATAGCGACCATCAATGATAAATGTCAATACGAGTAATTAATAGTTTTTCTTTATTTAAATACAGGCCAAGAAACTAGCCTTACACTCATCATTTCAGGTGTACCTACATTATAACCCTTTCCCCTTTACCCTTGGTTTTCCATTTCACAGAGTCCTTAGATATGGCAATCACAGACTGAGGATTGGACGGAACCAGTCCTGACAAATACCTCACAACCAAGGAGGTGTTGGACCTGATCCTCTCTGCCGGGTTACTCCCAAACATTTTGCCTTCAAACCATCTGTTTTCTGAACACATGTCTGTTGGTTTGTAGTACTCTGTGCACTTTACCACTGCTAAGCAGGACTAAAATGCTTGTGCTCTCTCTTTTAAACTTGGTAAAACTGGCTTATACCAATTTGCACATTTAACTTATATGTGTAAGTCTCCAGTGCTACATGTACCCAGGCCCTAAACAGCCCTTTGGACAGGGTGCATTGCATTAGAAAGGTTGGACATGAACATTTAAATTTTGCATGTTCTAATAGTAAAAAACTCACAAATGTGTTTTTCACTACTATGAGGCCTACCTCTCCCATATGATAGCTTTGGGTTACCTTATCACAGTTAATAAGTGATAACTGTTGCTTGGGAACAAGTAGGAATGTCATGTTTGGTGTCTGAAGAATTATAATTTAAAACCCTTCTTTAAGGTAAAATTTGATTAAGTCACAATTCTAAAAAGGTCACTTTTAGGAAGTTGACATTATCTTGTCCTAACCATTTCGTGCCTGCAGCCTGTGTCCGGAGTGACATGACTGTATTTAGAGTGACAGTTAGCCTTTGTGTATTACTACCAGGCAGTGTGACAAAGAGGGTCTAGGTGCTGGCAGGATGTGTCAGCCTGACAGGATGGTAGGGGTGGAGCTTTTCCCTGCCCTACATTTCAAAGAAGCTACCTCAGCACACTCGGAAATACCTTTACACTAGTCTTGTGTCACATTAGACCCCGCAGATCCTGGGTAGGGAGGAAGAAAATTCCTGAACCATCTATGGAGGGAAAACTCCAGAAGTTTTTTCCACTTCAAAGCTGGCACTGAGTATAAAAATAGAACCCTCAGACCCACTCTTCAGTTCACTCCTGGACCTGAGGAGGACACTTAGAATGTCTTCCTCTGCACTTAGAGGGCTTCCCTGTTGCTGGAAGCCTGCTTTGTATTCCAGAGGACTGCCCTGGAGGCCTGCCTTAACATCCATGGGACTGCCTTGCTGCTTCAGGATTACCTTGTTGCTTGAACCTAGGACTATCATGACTGGAGAGGCTAGTTGTGTGGCCTCTTATTCTCAGCTACAGGGACACATAAAGATCTAACAACTTGAAAGTTCTCCCTGAAGCAAGCCCTGCCCTCCAAGTGGTGCCACTTAGTCCTGGACCCTTGGAAATAGTGCCCAAATGGCCTAAAACTAAAACTTTGGACTTAAAAAATGTTCAGCTAAAATGTGCTCTGAGAACCGAGAGTTGACCTGGATCTACCTGTGCACCACTCTGCCAAGATGCATCAATGATCGGTCTGATTTTACGGTAGCTCCCTTTGCATTCTTCTCTACAGCAGCAAATTCTCCTCTATGGCTCCTCACAGAGGACTATCCTGCCTCATTGTGCCCTCGTCAGCTATAGCCTGCAGCTTCATCCCACTGGAGATTTTTTACTTCCAAAAAAGTGACTAGGTCCAGACATAGAAATCTTCACCCCAACTTCGTCCAGTAGCTCCCCGACAAAGACACCTCCTCAGGCACTGCTGGCTGCCCTGCCTCACTGAACTTTATCTTCTCAGACATCTTTCTTTAAAATTTCTTCTATGTCTGAAGGTAAACTCAGACCGGACTCACGTTGCATCACGGTCGGCCATAATTTTTTACTTTGATTTTTTAGGTGCTAGTTTGTACTAAAAAATTAAAACATTCATAACTTCAGTTCCACTGGTTGGATTTTTACCTTCTTGGTGTCAAGTAATTGATTGATCTTTACTCTATTGTTCTAAGCTGGTGTGGGATTTTTCTTGTGTTGTGTTTTCACTTCATTACTATTTAAGTGCTGCGTAAACACTTTGCACATTGCGTCTAGATTAAGCCTCGCTGCTTTTGTGCCAAGCTACTAGAGGGTTAAGCACAGGTTAATTTTGTGACTTTTGTGGTTCACCCTAACAAGAAATGTGTTTGGTGATCGAGAAGGGTTTTCCCCCTCTCAATCAAAAACCCAATTTCTAACAGTCCACATTTCTATAAAAGACACAATTAATTTTGTGATTTCTGAAGCGTTCAGGACAGTGCACACCTTTGTCCGACAGTGCCAATAATCCCATTGATCCAATGCAACAACATTTGTTATTTACACAATTATAACGTCAGAGCATATTGACTGTTCAAAGTAACTGTTCTGTGCGCCCTTTTACCTGTAAGAACAAATATTGTGTATTATAATATTGAGAAAAACCTTCAAATTAAAGAATTTCATTCAGTTTTTTCTTAACTTACAGTTCATTTCAGCAGCTACAAGGAAAAGCTTATCAGTCTGTACTGCCGTTTGTCTGCTATAGTGGAGCTGGACTCTCTAATTACACAGCAGTCCTTAAGAGAAGCCATCTCGGACCCTGAAGTGGCAGCTGCTAAGCAAAGGCACCAGCAGGTTCTAGATTACATGCAGGTATGCACAATACACTGTGCTGAAAAGCTAAATATACCATGTTGCTAATGGGTTCTGTTGAAGTGGACAATGTGTTTATGATTACAATATTAGCTTTGGGGGGCTGGCTAATTACATCATGTTTTATTTTAACCTGTATTTCTTTTATACGGCCTACTTTCTTTACTAAATATATTGAGATATATGACTCACAAGAAAAGGTAACCTACATTCATGAAACACAAAATGTACAGACCAGCAATATTTCATCTCTTGCAAGAAGGTTCTGCGTTGCTGGACTGGCGCAGGCTAATACAGAAAAAAACATGAATGCTTTCAGCAGTTATTGTCAAACTAACTTGATAAGTTTGTGCTGTTTTGTAGAAGGAGAGAGCATCTAGGAGACAACACGGATGATGAATACGTTTTTTTACAATGACATCAATTGCTGATAGGTGAAACAGGCAACTGAGTTAAAATTCAATTATTATTTATTTCTATAGACTACACATTATACGACCCAATTGATATTTGGGGAATTCGCAGAATACCCACGTAATTTCTGACATTTCTAAGGCACAAAGGTGGATCCGCAGATACAGCACTCGTCCTAGTCTGGGTTTTGTTCCTGCTTGATAGAAGAGGAGATGAAAAGATGTGTTTGATGAATTTTGGGAGGTGGTCACTTGTAAGCATAATGGCCCCATATGAACCGAGTCATGAATGCTAGAAGGTTTGGCTGGTTACTTTATCAAAGCGAGCACTGGGGATTCTGTCCTTGTGCTGTAATAGTGGAAATGACTTTTCAGGCATCAATTTAACAGATGTCATCTTCCTAATATTACTGCTTTGGAGTGGGTTGAGTAGTCTCCAATGAGCGCTGATCCCTTAAACAGTTCCTCTTGTTTCTAAATATACTTTGCTGAATCACTAACAAAAGAACAACGAGAGTGATGAAGGTTGCTCTAGAAATGGCGCCCTGCACCTTCAACATCTCAGGCTCTACGTTAAAACATCAGTCAGCAGCAGTTCATGCCAGGGTTCTAACCCATGTACATCGCGGTAGATGGGTCTCCGGGCTGCTGCAATCCCAGCATTATCTTAATTATCGCAAATCCAAACTAAAAATGCCCTGTGTGCCATAACCCTGGCAGGCAGGTGGTGAACGATGTTCATACTTATTGCAAACCATGGTAAAGACTCGCTTTTATAACACATCTACGCCCTTAATCTACTTTTAAAAAGAGCTTGGAAAAAAGCATAAAGAGTCAGCATGTGTAAATCGGTCCAAAGTAGTGAGTGCTGCAAATATGGTTTGCATTTTAGTATTTTCCAAAGTAAAAGATGAACAGAGACCCTTGCAGAACAATGATATAAATGAATTCAGACAGCAGCGTGAATTACTGACAAGGAAGCTTGTGAGGTCTTGTCACCAGCCAAAAGATTTACAGGGATTCACTTTCCTCTACTTTCTGAGGGTTTGCCAGATGTCATTGGCATGTGTTGCCTTTTTAATACCTTATTAGTTGCTTGTCGTTTGTTATGATGCAGTGCGATTTTTGGAAAAAGAACGGCGAACCAAAAACGTGTTTCAGGAGTAAAATGTATGCAGTCACAGCTGCAAGTCGACACCTTAATACAACCTTTACTTTTCAGCCAACATTATGTTGTGTCGTCTGAATTCCCAGTTTAAAATGAGAAAAACAAAACTACAATTTTCAGAATGTAAAAATCCTGTTGGCTTGAAGGCGCCATTGCTCCTGATATTATTTTATGAAGCATGAGTATTCTACAATAGGTGTTAAAAAATCAAGAGTACTTTATTTCTTTTCGTTGATTCTTTGTGAAGGATCATTGAAGCTTGTGTCTGTTTGAAGCGTTTACAATAATTCTTGGGTGGATAAAACGAGTTGGGCTTTGGTCTTGTGTCCCTCCTCCCCCCACTCACACACACAAGTCTGATTGTGGCAGGTTTAAGGACCCAGCAAAATACCTTCAAGCCATATAGTATTTCTTATTTTGGATTCTGTGTTTCAATATTTGTATTTACAATTCAGTTCCTTCTCGGTTAAACACCCTGGGCCATATTTATACTTTTTGACGCACAACTGCGCCAACGCAGTTGTGCGTCAAAAATTTTAACGACGGCTAACGCCATTCCAAAGCGCCATGCGGGCGCCTTATTTATGGAATGACGTTAGCCGGCGGAGCTGACTGGTGTGCGTAAAAAAAAATGACTTACACCAGGCAGCGCCGGCGTAGGGGAAAATGGAGCTTGGGCGTCAAAAAATGGGGCAAGTCAGGCTGAGGCAAAATTTTGGCCTCAACCCGATTTGCGCCATTATTTTTTACTCCCAACCCCCATTGAAATGACTCCTGTCTTAGCACAGACAGGAGTCATGCCCCCTTGCCCAATGGCCATGCCCAGGGGACTTTTGTCCCCTGGGCATGGTCATTGGGCATAGTGGCATGTAGGGGGGCACAAATCAGGCCCCCCTATGCCACAAAAAAATAAAAATAAAATAACTTACCTGAACTTACCTTAAGTTCCCTGGGACAGGTCCCTCCATCCTTGGGCGTCCTCCTGGGGTGGGCAAGGGTGGCAGGGGGTGTCCCTGGGGGCATGGGAGGGCACCTCTGGGCTCCTTCCGAGCCCACAGGTCCCTTAACGCCTGCCCTGACCAGGAGTTAAAAAATGACGCAAAAGCGGCTGGACGTCATTTTTTTTGACCCGCCCACTCCCGTGCGTCATTTTTGCACGGGAGTGTAAATACGGCGCACATGCCTCGGAGTCATTTTTTAGAAGGGAACTCCTACCTTGCATATCATTAACGCAAGGTAGGTGTCCACACTAAAAAATGACGCAAACTCCAAGATCTTTGGCGCTAGAGGGGTCTAACACCAAAGTATAAATCTGGCGCAAACAGAGTATAAATATGCCCCCCACTGTTTAGAGAAGTCAGGGTACTGAGAGGGCTCAATAAATATTTCTGCTCAAGTGAATCAGATCTCTGTGCTGTGACATTCAGAATCAAATGAGGCAGAACAGTGCTGAAACCTGTGTGCCCAAGATGCAGGATTGTGATGCTGCGCTTTCCCCAGCAAAGCATCTGCATAATGGAAAACAGCTGTGATTATTCTCTTCGATAAATTTCCTCCACCTAACAGATACAGCAACCCCCATGCCCTAACCACAAACCAGATGAGCCGATGTTTAATCCCAGATCTCTACAACTATGAAAGACACAAGCTGCATGCCATGAAGAGAAAGGCAACAAAGCAGATGCAGTTCATTTCTGGAACGAAAACTAACAGCAGCTCCATGGTAAAAGCACTGGCAAAGCAAATATGCTGATTAAAAACCGGAGGTGTGTGGATGCTTCAATTCCTGTAATTACAGCACCATAGATCCCACCCACTGATGTCTTTTCCCACTCAGATGGACAGATTACTGCTCTTGGGGCAGCCTGGTAGTGGCCCAACTAATTCATAAGGCAATCATCGCTGCAGGAGAGGTAGGGAGGAAATCAAAGATCCTCAGTAGTTTGTTTACTGTAAAACATATCACCTCCCATCCCACTCCATACGCTGCTGTGACATTAGGTTTGGAGGTGGCACCCATTTCAGGAGTAGAGAATCCACAGTGCATTCAGTCACATTATAGCAACCCAGATTCAGCTTTTAATCACGTCATGAGGCGCTACAACTTTGTTTGTAGTGACAAGACACTGAATTTGTATGAGTTTGTGGTGCCACAGTAGATGTCTCTAGAAGTCAATGGACTACAACAGGGGTGGGTTCTTCTTGGGCACTAGGCAATATCAATGCACCTCTGTTAGGCTTGCCATCCTTGGTGTGGTCTCCCCCCAAGCATTTTGCCTTCACCCCTCCTGATTTCTGAATTTCGTTTTTGTTGGCATTAGGACTCTGTACCCTTACCACTACTAACCAGTGATAAAGTGCTTGTGCCGATTCCTTAAAACATGGTATAATTGTCTTAAACCTGAGTGGCATATTTAATTTACTTTTAAGCCCCTTGTATATTTTATTTGCAGCACTCATTGTGCCACCCACTTCAGTAGCACTTTAAACATGCCCCAGGCCTGCCATTGCAGCCTGCAGTGTAGTTTTAAAACTGCCAATTCAACCTGGCAAAATAAACCTTTTGCCAGACCCAAACCTTCCCTCTTAAAATATATGGGTCACCCCTAAGGAAGGTCCTAACTGTGTATACGACTGGGTGCATTGTATTTCAAGAGTAGCTCATATGTATTTAGTTTTTACATGTCCAGGTAGTGAAAAAATCCTAGATTTGTTTTTCACTACTGTAAAACTTATCTATCTCATTGTATAATATTATTAAATTTAATAAATACTAGCTTTTGATTGTGCATTAATAGGAATGGCAAGTTAGGACTCTAATGAATTGTAATTTAAAAATCCTCTTCATTGGCAAAGATGGATTTTAAATTACAATTCTAAAAACACCGCTTTCAGAAAGTTTAAATTTTCTTGTCCTAAAAATTTGGGGCCTGCAGGCTGTGTCCAGGGTCACGTGACTGTGAATAACTTGGCAGTTTGCCTTTGTGTATTCCTCCCAGACACTGAGACAAAGGGAGACTAGATGCTGGCAGGATGTGTCATCCTGTCAGGATGGGAGCCTCACTTACATTTTAAAATGCTGCCTCCAGAACACCCACAAAGAGATATGACGCAAGTTTTATGTTACCCCAGACTACCTGGAGCTTTGGTGGGGAAAGGGAAGCATTTTCTGTAACCAGATGTGAGGATAGCCAGGATGTCGCACCACTTAAAAGGCTGGCACGGGGTATAAATATTGGACCTCCTGAACCACCTCTTCAGTACATTAATGGACCAGTGGACTACACAAAGACTGCTATGGTAACCAGAGTGCTGCCCTGCTGCTTCAGACATTCCTTGTTCTCCATACAACTGCTCTGCTGCTTGAGGCCTGTCTTGCTCTCCGAGAAGGAGAAATGGAGCTGCTCCCTTCATCCAAGGCTAACCTGAGTGACTCCAACAAACAGTTGACTGACCTACTGTTTTGATCAACAGGAAAGCAACTGAACCTGTCTGGACCTGCAATTGGATCTGCCTGAACCCTGCTGACCTTTGCTAGAGTGAGTCCCTGATCCCCAAGGGGTGCCTCCATAGGCCCATTGGCAGGCATCAGAGTGCACTCCTCTGGAAGAAAAGGAGAATCTTGAAGGTTGGGCTCTTTGCAAACAGGCCTATTCGTGGTGAGACTGTTCCTGCCAGAACAACTGCAAATACGAAGCTCCAGTGAGTACGCCTCTTCGCAGTGCAGTGACTGCCCGTGACAATTGGCAAAGCAAGATCTGCACTTCGCGGCACACTAACGATAGCCTGCCGTCACCACTAAATCAAAGCTCCAGTAAAGACCATTGCCACAACCAAACGGTTCTTTGTGCTACAGCAATGACCGTCCATGATGCCAGGCCTGCTGATCGTGCTACAGCGAAGACGATTAGCAACGCTTTCCCTGCTCCTTGTTGCCTCCTCCACTGAGAATGGGACTCTTCCCACCAGACTTTGAGAAGGCAACTTTTTTAGTGGGACTAACCTGTTCCTGTATCTTGCCCATGCTCCATCACAGTCGGTCTGACCCGGTCTAGCACAATCAGATGACTGCGAGTGATGCTTTGTGGTTTTGGGTGCTATATCTACCTGAAACTTTGAAATTAGACATCACTAGTTCTAATGGTTTGATTTTTGGCATTCTGGCATCATTTTATTTAGAGAAAATACAGTATTTTTCTAAATTGGTATGGGGTTTTCCTTGTGTTGTGGTTTCACTCTATTAGTGTTTGAATGATGCATTCATAATATACACATTGTTTCTAAGATAAGCCTGACTGCTAGTGAGCCAAGCAACTAGAGGGTAAAGCACAGGTTAAATTGGAAGACTTTTGTGCTGCACCCTGATGATTGTGGTTGTTGCTTAAATAGGGTTTTCAACCACTGCAATCAATAACCCCAGTTTCTTACATCCTACATTTCAATAAATTTGGGGATGTGAGAACTGTTCACAGGGGCTGCCCATGAGGGGGAAGTGTGGTTTATTTGAGAATATTGGAATCTTAAATCTCTGTTGTACTGGGGCCACCGTAATATTCTAAACACCAGGTACACCCTTTAGCACTTGACTGTTAGGGTAAGAAGGAAGACCTGTCTAAGATTGACTCAGTGATGGAGGTTTGGGTGGGTTATAAGCTCAGAGTTCAGCAAAGAATGCATTGATAATAAATCAATGCCCATTTTTCTCTTTTAAAAAAAAGTATTTTTTTCAAACCCATTTAAAATTATAACATACAATTCCATACATAAACAATGAAAACCAGGCCTTTCTAGTCCATCCTGAACAAGAGATTTATGTAAGAAGGTTTCTCAGTGTTCAGTAATGTACAGATAATTTTTAAACGTATGTCAGAGAATTCACAATGTAAAAGACTTCTTACTATATTTGCAATGAGTTGTGCCAGGCAGCGCCCCTTGCTAGTATATTTGACATGTGATCTTGAACTGTGATAACAATATCTCTATCTCTTAAAAGCAATTTCAATAATGTCATAGGCAAGCTAACAACTATTTCCCAAATCAAACAGCATAAAGAAAGGATCAACACGTGTGAGTTTGAAGCCTTGAGTCAACTTACTCCTTGTTGTAACTGAACATTATGTACACGCCTTTAACATATTCCCCTCTGGGTAGCCAGGTATACCCAGGGAGATGTTGTTGGCTACAATCTTAAAACTAAGTAAAGCACACAATTAAGAAATTCATTCTGGGGAACGTTTTGACCAAGTCAGAAGACCAAGGTCAGTAACCTACCTGATAGTGCTCTCCCCCTTGGATAATATTGCTGTATGTTTAAAAAACAAAAGAGCTAGTGTAGGGTGGTTGAGTGTCTTTATTGCTACTTCAGGAACTGTGCTGGATGACTTAGACCCAGAGAGGGAAGTGCTAAAAACAAAATCAGATGGCAGCAGAAATAGCACAAGATACATTGGCCCAGATTTATGGTGGGTTTGCACCATTCCAACGCCACATTAGCATCATTTTTTTACGCTAATGTGGCATTGGAAGGTCAAAAATCCCATGCCATATTCGTAACCCCTTGCACCACATAATGCCTGTGCCAGGCATAATGTATGCAAGGGGGGCATCCTGTCGCTAGAGGGGGCGTAAAAATGGAGCAAAGGAATCAATGAGATTCCTTTGCGCCGCTTTTAACAGCATTTTTTAATGCCTTCTAAGTGCAGGCATTAAAAGAGGCTCCCATTGATTTCAATGGGCCTCTGGGTGCTATGCAGGATTAGCGTCATACTTTTTTATGCTAATCCTGCAAAGCACCAGACTGTCTACCACCATGGTGTGCCATATTTTAAATATTGCGCACACATGGTGGCATTAGGGGGGTACTAAGGGGTTCAAGAAAAGTGGCACTTTTCATAAGTATGCCCCATAGTTTCCTATGTGGTTGATGCTTCTCACCAATAGTAAGAAAAGGAGAGTCAGTATAGGGAGATCGGCTAAAAACCAACAAATCAGAGCAGCAGGGCACAATACAACTACTGTTCAGGATCTCGCAATTATAATCGCCCGTTAAGGCTTGAACAGGCCCCGACATTCCACGTACAAGGACAACAAAAGAGCAGGAGCAAGAACCTGATGAGACACAGCCCACAACACCTGACCCTTACACACAGTGGACAAAACATACCAAAGAGAAACAAAGATATACACATACTTTGAAAATTACAAGGAAAACATACAACAGAACCTGAAAAGAAAGATACCTGGAAAGTTGAGATCTATAATATTGATAAATACTATTAAGAAATTACTAAGTACACTAACAGAAACATTAGGAGTCTTTATCCCGAACATGAATAGTCCTTCATCCCTACAGGTTGTTGTTTACAACATTTGTCTCTGACAAGCCCATGAGAGTAGACATTTCCTGAAACATTTAAATGAGACTATCAGAACCCCAATTTAGATGGCTCTGGGGCAAAGAAGAGCTACTTAGCCCAACCATGGGGGTAGAGGCCCTTTACCCCTGATGCCCCGGACTGTCTTAGTGTGGGTCCTTAGCAACTGGGCCAAGTACCCCCATCAGCATTTGACCTAGTTGTAGTGTGGGCTGAGCAGACCAAGGCTTCTCAGAGGTGGAGTGAGAGGGAGGTAAATGCAAGGAATGAACACTAGCTCACTACAAAAAGCATGTTCAATAGCAGCATTTAATGATTGTCTAGTCAAATGCTTGCTGTTATGAAAAAAGGATTATTTATATACAACAAGATAGTAAAATACAGCATACATAAACAATACACACAGTCCCTTGAGGTCAGGGCACTTGTTCTAGATAGGCAGGTCCCTGGGTTCCACTTTGTTCTCACTATTGGTAGTCATTATTCCCCACTGACTGTAGGTGACATTCAGGTTAAGCCACACTAATAGTCTTTGTCTCAGAAGTCCTGCTCAGACTCTTCTAAAAGTCAAAAGTGTTTGAGCACATAAAGCTGTATGCGGCACAAGTTTCCCTGGTGCTTTCCGGCTCCGTGATCAGTCTTGCTCGCTCCTGCAGGGTTTGCACCACAGACATGTGATTCTCTTTCAGACATTGGGAAGGATTTTATCAGCTGTTCATGGTGAGTAACACTCACGGCTCACCAGGGGCTTCATGGCGCTTCCCTCAGTGAGACAGTAAGTTCATCTGACCCTCCTCACAGGTTGAGGGGGGATTGTTTGATCTTCGAACCTCAGTGTGATGGTTGGGCACCCATGGTTCACAATGTCCTCTTGATGATGGCTAAACCAGGCAATCTCCCTTGTTCTTCACAGTGGCCCCATCTGGTATATGTGGTCACTGTCCTTGCTCTGCACATAGGTGATGGCCCAATCGGCTCAGCAGTAATGTCCTCTTCACATTGCTCCTCTGATATACAGCGTCACCAGGTTCACCCTTCACCCAGGCTATGGTCCCATCGGCATGGCAGTGATCTTCACAGTAGCCCTCCTCTGGCATACAACATTGCTTACTTCACTTCACACAAGGCTATGGCGTGATTGTCACAGCAGTAATCTTCAAAGCAGCCCCCTCTGGCATACAGGGTTGCTGACTTTTCTCCATACCTGAGCTATGCCCTGACTGGTACAACCATGACTAGCTTCACAGCAGCTCCCTTTGGCATTCCATGTCACTGACTAAGAACTGCACATGGGCTACAGCTTGATGGGTGCAGCTGACGTATCCTCACACCTCGCTACAGGGATCCACTCACTATGATTCCCCACTGGATTTCATCCCCTCCAAGTGTTCTCTTCACCCTCAAAGGGCACAGTGGCTTTGGCAAGCGGGTAAGCACTGGTACTCCAAGATTAAGGAGTGAAGTCCCCTCACCCAGCTGAAAGACCATTAGGCCTTAGCTCCCAGTTCTGGTCACAGTCAAAAGTCTTGCAGAGCTTCTTTTCCTCACAAAACACAGCTGGCTGCTTGACAGTTGACAATATTGAGGGCGTTGATCTCCTCTTCTTATTGTTCATTTCCAGACACCAAATATGATTGGGTCCATGAAGTTTGTAATGGGGATCTTAATCCTTTTGAACTGCCCACTCTTTTGCCCTGCCCACCATCTACAAAGTAGCCTGTCAAGGCAAGCAATATCCCAAACCTGCTATGCCCACAATACAGCCCATGGGAGTGGCTAGAACTTCACACCTGGATGCTAGTCCCACAATACAGCCCATGGGAGTGGCTAGAACATCACAACTGGATGCTAGTCCCAGCGATATGTGCATCAAAAGGTCACTCTGGGGACCCAGCCCTACTTCTTATAATTCTCATATCAGCTCCATCTCTTCACTGTGATGTGCCCAGGCACCTCTCCAGTGACCTCTACCTGAGCCAAAGTGCACCCTTTGAAGTGTATTGATGGGAACTGGCTCTTCTTCTCCATTGTGTGACCCACTAAGCTCTCAGGAATGCATCCATATACAATTCTGCCTGGGAGTGTTCCACTACCTCCTCATGTTCCCCCAGTCAGCCCTGGGTCTTCCAAAATGAAACTGAGACCCCTTCATGTACTGCACTGTTCACTGGCTCATACACACAAAGCACATGCATGCAACCACATGTATCGTGCACAGCACTGCATACTTACTTGATGTAGGCCAAGGGTGGGTTAAACACACAGCAGCAGATCTTTCATGAGTGAGCCTTTAGGCCTCACATCAGTGGCATAAGTAAAAGACTTGTTCACTTCTACTGATCACTACATGCTGCCACCACCAGACTTGTGCTACTTAACACCTGTCAAAGGCAGTAGCCTTTCACCACTATGAGAGTAACACTCTGGGCAGGCTTCTTGATCCAACAAAACTGCAATCTGTTAGACAGGCCTATGCCGGGGCACTCTCACATTATCCATATACACCCATAACAACAATAATCAGCGCCAGTGATCAGGATACCATTGTTGCTGGGGCCCTCAGGACAGGGGTGCATGGCCATAACCATACGAGGGACTTTTCGGTCCCAACAGTGACCACCCTTTAAAATTGCCTCTCTCACCCCTGCTGGATGTTTTAGTGCTATTCCTTTTTTGTCTTGAACTGATGTGCATGGTTACACTCTTATTTCACTACTTCCTCCCAGACACCCCCAAAAGTAGATTCCCCATCATCTATTTACACAGAACTGGAATCATTAGTTTCTTGCCAATGGAAGTCTGCACTCCTTTCTCTTCCCAGGACCTTTTTAATGGTTGTTGCAGCCTGCATGTGCCACTGGCACACCAAAGATAAGCCTGTTTGAGCCCATCCATGTGAGACACCCTTCAAACAACACTCCACATTTGCATGCATGACCCTCAACACCTGTTCACTCATCAAACTCACCACTGAGATATTGGACCTACAGCACAGCCACATTCCAGACCTGCTCTTAAAGATGGCTTAACCAAACCTTGCTACAGCCATCCCTGCTGGCTAAAAGATCACCAGGCAAGACTAATGGCAAAAGCCCCAAGGTTGAGTTGCCATTATATTCAAAGATACCATCAGCTGCCTTGCTTACACGGACACCCCCACCAGGAACGCCTCCTGTTCAAAATGTGCATCACAGCTAACATCTTTCTGGGTGGAAGACCACCAGGACCCAGCACCAATTTTGCCAGCAACATCATGGACTTCTTGTCACCCCTCATCATCAATGCCAGAACCTTAATCCTCCTCCAAGACCATAACTTTTACCCAGACGACCGCACAGACCCAAACTCTACAGCCCGTCTAATGAACCTGGGAAACCTTGGCCTCACCAAGCAAGTTACTGAAACAATTCACACCGCCAGACACCTACTGGACCCTATTTTTACCTTATTTAGCAACTATCACCTAGATAAACCACACCCTAGTCAATTTCAGCATACCCATTCTGCACCTAGGAGTGGGCAGAACTCACATTGTTTCACTCTGTGGAATTCTGTGGAGTTACATTAAAAGTCTGCAAGACTCTGCAGAGTTCCATCTATGGGTGGCAATACGCATGTTGCGTTGTTCAACCTGCAATTTAGAACCAGTAGCGTAAGCACTTCTAAAAAATCAATACGAATGGCACTATGTGGTGCACCAAAGGGTGCATCTATTCCAGTTAATTTTGCTGCTGCTTGAGTAGAGAATATATTTGAACGGCAGCAAACCCACTTGAGAAGCAGCCCTCTGACAATGACCACTTACAATTGCCCACATTAGAAAATGATGCTATGGAATACCAAATCTTGTTCATGCTCACCACCTTGCAGTAATCTTGAGCCTCGTAGGGAAAAACATCTGTGACTGGCAGAATTTGGCTGGAACGTCACATTACAAGAGTAACATGGTAACATGGTTCCCAAATTCCACCACTTTCACAGGAGGAATTAAACATTCCGCTCACCCGTTCCTGCATCACCACACACCTACCACCACTGGAATTGCCCACCATAGCCAAAATAATTTCACAGAAGAGGAGTAGATTTCCATCATCTTTGAGCAACAGTCTGAACACACCATCAACTTGCCAAAAGCCATCAAGAACCTCAACAGTTTGATCAAAGCTTGCATCAACCGCAGGCTCCCTCAAGTGCAACTCAATGGGTAGAGCCGACCTCAAGCCAGCTGATACACAGAGGAACTCAGGCAGAAGAAATACCATTGCAACTGGAGCACACATGGATTACAAATCAAGACACTGCAGATTAAGACATCTTTTAAATAGTCCTAGGATGCTACCATCTGCAAATACGGAACACCAAGTGCACAGCTCTTGCAGCTCACATAAGCACCACCACTAACAGCAGAAAGGACACCTTCACCATCATCAAAGATTTCAATGCAGCTGCTGCAGCCAGGAACACCACCTACTCACAAGACCTTTGCAATAAGCTCTAGCCCTGACCTCATGGCACGCCCTTATCACTGTAGCAATTGCTGCTAACATGAATACCATCCACTCGGGGGGAAATTTGACGATTGCCCCCACCATGCCTTCACGTTTTGACTCCTACCAATCAGTGAAAAACTAATACACATCCTCAATGCCTCCATTGATTCAGCCACATTCCTGGGTGCCTGGAAACACGCCACTCTCTACAGCTGCTCAAGAAACCACCCACAGACCAATCTGTCACCTAACTTACCCAGGAAAGTTCTTAGAAAAACTAATCGACTGATGCCTCAATGTTCATCTCAGCAACCACCTGCTCCTCAATGCCACACAGTCTAGATTCAAGCCAAACCAAGGTACAGAAACTTCATAAATAGCAACCACAGACAATGTCTGCATGAACCTTAGCAGAACAGCAGCCGTCATTCTCCTGGACCTCTCTTCAGCATTTGACATGGTCTCATGGCCCATTCTTATCAGGCACCTGCGCATGATTGGCATCCAAGGACCCACTCTCCACCAGATCTGCTCCTTCTTCACAAATAGAACACAAGCTATCAGCCTACCACCTTTTTTCTCAGAAGACCACACATTCATCTGCAGAGTGCCTCAGTGTATATCCCTCAGCCTCTTCCACACATACCTGATTCCTCTGGCAAACGTCATCTGTGCATATAATAACAACATAATCTGCTACCCCGACAACACAAAGCTCATCCTCCCCCTCTCAGTCAAGACCCCAACACAACAAGCAAGTTTACTTCTTGCATGACCAAAGTCGCTAACTAGATGAAAGCCAACTGTCTCAATCTCAACACCGACAAGACAGAAGTAGTGAACACCTCATATTGGGACTCCAACTGGTGCCCAGCATGGATTAGGATCCACACATACATCCAGAACCAACTGGAACCTCGGAATAATCATCAACAGCAAACTGGACGTGACCACACAGGTCAACAATGTTACTGCATCCTGCTTCCACACCCTAAAGATGCAAAGGGAGCTTTTTAAATGGCTCCCAAGCAACACTAGAAAAAATGTCACCCACACCCTTATCACCAGCAGGTTGGACTATGGGAACACTCTTTATGTTGGGATCACCAATTAATTCACTAAAAGACTACAAACCATCCAGAACTCACCAGCTAAGCTCTTCCCCAATGTCCCACACCAAATTCACATCCCACTAACCTTCAGGGAGCTCCACTTACTCCTGATACACAAACTTTCTCTATTCAGACTCCTCAAACACACACATTCAAAGCACTACACAACTCAGTCCCTACCTACCTTAAAAAAGTTGCATCTCTGTTCAGTAACCACCCCGACACCTACACTCTGCAGGACTCAAACTTGCACACATTTCACGCAATCATTTAACAAGATCAGGAGGACAGGCGTTCACTCACTTCACTGATGAAGTGTGGAACGGCCTCCCACTCCACATGACAACCTCCTCCTCTCTTTTTCAATTCTGCAAGAAATCTCAATTAACTTGCCTACCCCAGGCCAGGCTAGGCACACAAACCTGCACAGCGCCAGGATATCCTTGTTTGTAATAATGTGCTTTACAGGTACACATACCATAAACTTGAGAAAGTCTCCACCACATCTTTTTGCCACATTTAAACTCCCCTTAACTCCATTTTACATCTTGATTCCAAACCTTTCCACCAACATGAAAATCTGCACATCTTCCTCTGCACAATTTAGAGAATCATGACACAACTAGAAGCCCCTTTTTCCTTGCTCACTCTGATAAATACTTTTTCATCCACAAATACTACACCTGCTACCACCTTGACATGAGATTCGGTCCCCTTAACACTTCGAAATATGCAACACTCATTGAGGAAACTGGACGTTGTGTGGTAAGACCCCAACATTTCAGGAACCACAAGTTCCACAGGAAGCTTTCCCTGCTGAGGCTAACCTCGTGCAGCTCCGAACCAAATGGTTAACTTGTTCTACCAACCCATTAGAATAGGGACTATTAATGGCTGCGCCTTTTATTTTGCTAGATGTAAATTGCACCCTAATGTCCGTCACCACTGTGCTACGAAGAGTCTGCTGTGCAAAAATACCTCCTAAAAACACTAGAGGTATCACAAAATCTGCCTCAATCCACTTGGACCTGAAATCTATTAGCACCAAAGCAGACATACCATTTGTGAGAAAGTAGCCTCTTTCTAGCATGGTTACCCCCACTTTTGGCCTGTTTGCGAGTGTGTGTCAGTGTGTTTTGCCTGTCTTACTGGGATCCTGCTAGCCAGGACCCCAGTGCTCATAGTTTGTGGCCTATGTGTGTGTTGTCCAGTGCTTATGCTCTCTCCTCTTCCAAATTAGTCACTATAGTTTAGTGACTTCATATTCCAATTCCAATTAGCACACTGGACCCCCCTTATAAGTCTCTAGTATATAGTACCAAGGGACCCAGGGCATTGGGGTTCCAGGAGATCCTTATGGGCTGCAGCATTTCTTTTGCCACCCATAAGGAGCTCAGACAATTCTTACACAGGACTGCCACTGCAGCCTGAGTGAAATAATGTCCACGTTATTTCACAGCCATTTTACACTGCACTTAAGGAACTTATAAGTCACCTATATGTATAACCCTCACTTGGTGAAGGTTAGGTGCAAAGTTACTTAGTGTGTGGGCACCCTGGCACTAGCCAAGGTGCCCTCACATTGTTCAGGGCAAATTCCCCAGGCTTTGTGAGTGCGGGGACACCATTACACGTGTGCACTACATATAGGTCAATACCTATATATGGCGTCACAATGGTAACTTATGTGGCGTCACAATGGTAACTCCGAACATGGCCATGTAACATGTCTAGGATCATGGAATTGTCCCCCCAATACCATTATGGTGTTGGGGGCACAATTCCGTGCATCCCCGGGTCTCCACCATAGAGCCCGGGTACTGCCGAACTAACTTTCCGGGGTCTCCACTGCAGCTACTGCTGCTGCCAACCCCTCAGACTGGATTCTGCCCCGCTGAGGCCTGGGCAGCCTGGTCCCAGGAAGGCAGAACAAAGCATTTCCGCTGAGAGAGGGTGTTACACCCTCTGGCTTTGGAAATAGGTGTGAAGGGCCTGGGAGGAATAGCCTCTCCTGGCCTATGAAAATGCTTTGAAGGGCACAGATTGTGCCCTCTCTACATAAGCCAGTCTACACTAGTTCAGGGATCCCCCCAGCCCTCCTCTAGTGCGAATCTGGAGAAAGGAAAGGGGAGTGACCACTCCCCTGACCAACACCTCCCAGGGGAGGTGCCCAAAGCTCCTCCAGTGTGTCCCAGACCTCTGCCATCTTGGATGCAGAGGTGTGAGGGCACAATGGACAGCTCTGAGTGGCCAGTGCCAGCAGGTGACGTCAGAGACACCTCCTGATTTGTGCTTACCTTTCTCTGTAGCCAATCCTCCTCTGAGGGCTATTTAGGGTCTCTCCTGTGGGTATCTCACCAGATAACGAATGCAAGAGCTCACCAGATTTCCTCTGCACTTCCCTCTTCGACTTCTGCCAAGGATCGACTGCTGACTGCTCCAGGACACCTGCATAACCACAACAAAGTAGCAAGAAGACTACCAACAACATTGTAGTGCCTCATTCTGCCGGCTTTGTTGACTGTTTTCTGGTGATGCATGCTCTGAGGGCTGTCTGCCTTCACCCTGCACTGGAAGCCAAGAAGAAATCTCCAGTGGGTCGACAGAATCTTCCCCCTGCCAACGCAGGCACCAAACTTCTGCATCACCGGTCCTCTGGGTCCCCTTTCTTCCTGCGAGCATGGTCCCTGGAACAGAGGAGCTGGGTCCAAGTGTCTTCGACAGTCCAGTGGCCATTCTGTCCAATTTTGGTGGAGGTAAGTCCTTGCCTCCCCACGCCAGACAGTAATCCTGTGTACTGCATGAACTGCAGCTGCTCGGGCATCTGTGCACTTTTGCAAGACTTCCTTCATGCACAACCTAGCCCATGTCCCCAGCACTCCATCCTGCTTTGCCCAACTCGCTGAGTTGGACTCCGACGTCGTGGGACCCTCTTTTGTGACTCTGAGTTGACCCCTTTCCTCAGATCTTCTAAGTGCATGTTCAGGTGCTTCTGCAGGTGCTGCCTGCTTCTGCGTGGACTCTCTGTATTGCTGAGTGCCCCCTCTGTCTCCTCCTCCATGGGGCAACCTCCTGGTACTTCCTGGGCCCTACCAGCACCCAAAATACTCAAACTTAACTCTTGCAGCTAGCAAGGCTTGTTTGCGGTATTTCTGCGTGGAAATAACTCTGCTTCCTCCAGCACACCGTGGGACATCTTCTGACCAAAGTAGAAGTTCCTGGCACCTTCCGTTGTTGCAGAATCTTTGGCTTCTTCCACCCGGAGGCAGCCCTATTGCATCTTCATCCGGGGTTTAGTGGGCTCCTGCCCCCTCCCTGGACATTTGCATGACTCTTGGACTTGATCCCCTTCCTTTACAGGTCCTCAGGTCCAGGAATCCGTCTTCAGTGTTTTGCAGTCAGTTATTGTCCTTGCAGAATCCCCTATCTCAACTTTACTGTCTTTCTGGGGTAGTAGGGTAAATTTACTCCTACTTGTCAGGGTCTTGGGGTGGGGTATCTTGGACACCCTTAGTGTTTCCTTACACTCCCAGTGACCCTCTACACACTACACTAGGCCTGGGGTGCATTCGTGGTTCGCTTTCTACTTTTGGAGTATATGGTTTGTGTTGCCCCTAGGCCTATTTCTCCCTATTGCATTCTATTGTGTTCTACATTGTTTGCACTACTTTTCTAACTGTTACTTACCTGATTTTGGTTTGTGTCTATATATTATGTGTATATTACTTTCCTCCTAAGGGAGTATATCCTCTGAGATACTTTTGGCATATTGTCACTAAAATAAAGTACCTTTATTTTTAGTAACTCTGAGTTTTGTGTTTTCTTATGATAGAGTGCTAATTGATATAAGTGGTATAGTAGGAGCTTTGCATGTCTCCTAGTTCAGCCTAAGCTGCTCTGCTATAGCTACCTCTATCAGCCTAAGCTGCTAGAACACCTCTAACCTACTAATAAGGGATAACTGGACCTGGCACAAGGTGTAAGTACCACAAGGTACCCACTATAAGCCAGGCCAGCCTCCTACATTGGTGGTGTAGCGGTGGGATAGGTACTTGTAACTGTTTACCACTTTGTCATTGGTGCTATTCATGAGAAAAACATATACCAAATATTTCAATATATACACATTGAACCAAAAGAGTTTACTGTTCTGCTCTAAAACCTTCTACAAAGTTTCTGAAAAGTTCTGAAAACTTTTTAAAAGTTTTCCAAAAGTTTGAAAAAGTTTTTTCTCTGTACTTTCAAAAGTTCTAAAACTTTTTCTCTCTCTGTCCTAAACCTTTTCTATCATGTCTGCAGTAGAGCTCACTCCCAAAATTGTTCAAGCAACCTATGAAAGTTTAAACTTAAAAAGTTTGAGGGGTCTCTGCATAGAAAGAGTTTTAAGCATTGGTAAGAATCCTACCAAAGAGATTAGGGTTAGTTCCCCATGGTGGCAGCAGCAGTGTTTATGATAGCAATCCTGTTACAGAGCAAGATTCCAGAAACCTGCATAAGATAGTCCCCCCCTTAAAAGGAGGGGGATGACATTAACAAGTAGTTTGCTGCTCTTGAGAGGGCCTGTATGGTACAGTTGGTCCCTCAGAGGCAGTGGGCTGCTATCTTGTGGCTATCTTTCACTGGTAAGGGTAGGGATAGGCTCCTTACTGTCAGAGAAAGTGATGCTAATAACTAAAAAGTTTTGAAGGATGCACTCTTGGATGGATTTGGCTAACCACTGAACAATACAGGATTAAGTTCAGAGACACCAGAAAAGAGTCCTCTTAAGACTTTGTAGACTGTTCAGTGAAGGCCTTGGAGGGTTGGTTGCATGGCAGTAAGGTGATTGACTATGAAAGCCTATATAATCTGATTCTGAGAGAGCATATTCTTAACAATGGTGTGTCTGATTTATTGCACCAGTACGTGGTAGACTCAGATCTGACCTCTCCCCAAGAATTGGGAAAGAAGGCAGACAAATGGGTCAGAACAAGAGTGAATAGAAAAGTTCATACAGGGGGTGACAAGGATGGCAAGAAAAAAGGATGGTAAGTCGTCTGACAAGGGTGGGGACAAAGATAGAAAACATTCTGAGTCTTCATCAGGCCCACAAAAATCCTCTGGGGGTGGTGGGTCCAAATCCTCTTCTAACAATCAGAAAAAGCCTTGGTGTTATTTATGTAAAGTAAAAGGCCATTGGGGAAGTGATTCCACTTGTCCAAAGAAAAAACCCAAACCTCCTACCACTACAACCCCAACTTCAACCTCTAGTGCCCCTAGTAATAGCAGTGGTGGTGGGAAGTCTACTACAAATAGCCAATCCAAAGGTGCAGCTGGGCTCACTATTGGCAGTGTA
Organism: Pleurodeles waltl; assembly: GCF_031143425.1. Lineage (NCBI taxonomy): Eukaryota > Metazoa > Chordata > Amphibia > Caudata > Salamandridae > Pleurodeles > Pleurodeles waltl. The sequence continues at coordinate 1,075,833,526 of NC_090446.1, read as the reverse complement.
GTTGGGGTTGGTCCTGTTAGGGAGACCACAGAGGCTGTTTTAGTCTCTGATGGTGGCATTGACTTTGCCACCTTGGTTGCTTGTCCCTTTAATATGGGTAAGTACTACCCCTAATCAACGGTGTTGAGGTTGAGGCCTACAGGAACACAGGAGCCAGTGTAACTATGGTGATAGAGAAACTGGTCCACCCTGATCAACACCTACTTGGTCAGCAGTACCAGGTGACTGATTCTCATAATAACACACTTAGCCACCCCATGGCTGTTGTGAATCTCAACTGGGACAGGGGGGTTACTGGTCCAAAGAACGTTCTGGTAGCCACTGAATTACCTGTAGATTGCTTACTAGGCAATGATTTGGAGACATCAGCTTGGGCTGAAGTGGAGTTGGAGGCTCATGCAGCACTGCTGGGCATTCCTGGGCATATTTTTGCTTTAACCAGGGCTCAGGCCAAAAAGCAAAAATGACAAGGAAACTTGGATGCTGGAACAATGGACCAGGTGCTCCCAAAAGCTAGGGGTAGAAAGGGTAAATCCTTTCCCACTATCCCTCGCTCTCCAGAAGATTCCCCTTTTGAGGTAGAGGAATCCTCTCCCTGTGCAGAACCTACACCACATGAGCTGGCAGCAGACACTGCTGAGCTTTTGGATGCAGGGGGACTGCTAGGGAAGAGCTGAGTGTGGCACAGCAGACCTGTCCCACACTAGAGGGTTTAAGACAACAAGCTGTCAAGCAGCAGAATGGGGATGTCAGTGATAGCCATAATGTGTATTGGGAAGACAACCTCTTGTATACTGAGTCAAGGGACCCTAAACCTGGAGCTTCCAGGAGCTTGGTCATTCCCTTGCAGTACAGAGAGTTTCTTCTTACCTTGGCACATGACATTCCTTTGGCTGGGCATTTGGGCCAGACGAAAACATGGGACAGGCTTGTTCCCCTGTTTCACTGGCCTCATATGTCAGAGGACACTAAAGAGTTTTGTTGCTCTTGTGTGACCTGCCAAGCCAGTGGCAAAACTGGGGGCACTCCAAAGGCCCTCTTAATTCCACTTCCAGTGGTTGGGGTACCCTTTGAAAGGGTAGGGGTTGACATAGTTGCCCCCCTTGACCCCACAATAGCTTCAGGCAATAGATTTATCCTGGTGGTAGTGGACCATGCCACTAGGTACCCTGAAGCCATCCTCTTAAGGACCACTACAGCTCCTGCAGTGGCAAAGGCCCTCCTGGGAATCTTTTCCAGAGTGGGTTTCCCTAAGGAAGTGGTGTCAGACAGAGGTAGTAACTTCATGTCTGCATACCTCAAGGCAATGTGGAAGGAGTGTGGTGAAACCTACAAGTTTACTACTCCTTACCATCCACAAACAAATGGTCTGGTTGAGAGTTTTAATAAAACTCTCAAAGGTATGATAATGGGACTCCCTGAAAAACTCAGAAGGAGATGGGATGTCCTGTTACATTGCCTCCTTTTTGCTTATAGGGAGGTACCCCAAAAAGGAGTGGGTCCTAGCCACTTTGAACCCCTCTTTGGGCACCCTGTGAGAGGTCCCCTTGCTCTTGTTAAGGAGGGTTGGGAACAACCTTTCAAAGCTCCTAAACAGGACATTGTAGACTATGTACTTGGCCTATGATCAAGAATGGCTGAGTATATGAAAAAGGCCAGTAAAAACCTTCAGGCCAGCCAGGAGCTGCGAAAGCAATGGCATTACCAGAAGGCTGTCCTGACTCAGTACCACCCAGGACAGAAGGTGTGGGTATTGGAGCCTGTGGCCCCAAGATTACTCCAGGACAAATGGAGTGGACCCTATCTAATTGTTGAGAAGAAGGGTGAGGTTACGTATTTGGTAGACCTTGGCACTGCCAGGAGTCCCCTTAGGGTGCTCCATGTCAACCCCCTGATGACTGGGCTGATCTCACCCTGCTCATGGCAACTGATGAGGGACAGGAAGCTGAGAGTGACCCTCTCCCTGATCTCTTCTCCCCACTGAATCTGATGGCTTAGTGGAGGGAGTAATACTTGCAGATTGTCTTACTGCAGAGCAGAAAGATAACTGTATAAATATTTTAAGTCAGTTTTCTGAACTCTTCTTTCTGATACCAGGTACCACTACTTGGTGTGAGAATACAGTTGATACCGGAGACAGTTTACCTGTCAAAAGTAAGATGTATAGGCAGCCTGACCATGTCAGGGACTGCATTAAACAAGAGGTTCAGAAAATGCTAGACTTAGAAGTGATTGAGCCTTCAGAAAGCCCATGAGCTAGCCCAGTGGTGCTTGTCCCTAAACCTCACAGTAAAGATGGAAAAAGAGAGATGAGGTTTTGTGTTGACTGTAGTGGGCTCAACCAAGTAACCAAGACAGATGATCACCCTATACCCAGGGCAGATGAGCTCATAGATACACTGGCTTCTGCCAAGTATCTAAGCACTTTTGATCTAACTGCAAGGTATTGGCAGATTAGGTTATCAGAAGATGCTAAACCAAAGACTGCATTTTCAACCATTGGAGGGCACTATCAATTCACAGTAATGCCCTTTGGTCCGAGAAATGCACCTGCCACTTTTCAAAGTTTGTTGAACACAGTCCTGAAAGGGTTGGAAGCTTTTAATGCAGCATATCTAGATGATATAGCTGTCTTTAGCTCAACCTGGGATGATCACCTGGTCCACCTATGGAACGTTTTGGAGGCCCTGCAAAAGGCAGGCCTCACTATCAAGGCCTTGAAGTGCCAGATAGGGCAGGGGAAAGTGGTTTATCTGTGCCACCTGGTAGGTGGAGAACAGATTGCACCACTGCAGGGGAAGATCCAGACCATTATGGAATGGACTCCCCCTACAATCAAACCTAGGTGAGAGCCTTTTTAGGCCTTACAGGGTACTATAGGAGATTCATCAAGAATTATGGCTCCATAGCAGCTCCTCTTAATGATCTCACTAGCAAAAAGATGCCTAAAAAGGTATTGTGGACAGCTAGCTGTCAAAAAGCTTTTAATGAGCTCAAACAGGCCATGTGCTCTGCACCTGTCCTAAAAAGCCTTTGCTACTCCAAGAAATTAATAGTCCAGGCTGATGCTTCTGAATTAGGGGTTGGGACAGTGCTATCACAGCAGAATACTGAGGGCCAGGATAAATCTGTTGCTTTTATCAGCAGGAGGTTGACCCCTAGAGAAAAGCGTTGGTCTGCCTTAGAGAGGGAGGCCTTTGCTGTGGTCTGGGCACTGAAAAAGTTGAGACCATACCTGTTTGGTACACACTTTATTGTTCAGACAGACCACAAACCTCTACTTTGGCTAAAACAAATGAAAGGTGAAAACCCTAAATTGTTGAGGTGGTCCATATCCCTACAGGGAATGGACTATACAGTGGAACATAGACCTGGCAGTACCCACTCCAATGCAGATGGACTCTCCAGATATTTCCACTTAGACAATGAAGACTCATCTGGGCAAGGTTAGCCTTATTGTCCTTTGTTTGGAGGGGTTGTGTAGGAAAGTACCATCTTGCCTGGCATCTTACCCCCATTTTTACTGTATGTATGTTTGTTTTTGCCTATGTGTCATTGGAATCCTGCTAGTTAGGACCCCAGTGCTCATAAAGAATGCTCTGTATTTGTTCCCTGTGTGGTGCCTAACTGTATCACTGAGGCTCTGCTAACCAGAACCTCAGTCTTTATGCTCTCTGCTTTTAAAATTGTCACTGAAGGATAGTGACTAATTTGACCAATTCTCATTGGCTCACTGGAACACCCTTATAATTCCCCTGTACATGGTACCTATGTTCCCAGGGTATTGGGGCTCCAGGAGATCCCTATGGGCTGCAGCATTTATTTTGCCACCCATAGGGAGCTCAGACAATTCTTACACAGGACTGCCACTGCAGCCTGAGTGAAATAAAGTCCACGTTATTTCACAGCCATTTTACACTGCACTTAAGTAACTTATAAGTCCCCTATATGTCTAACCCTCACTTGGTGAAGGGTAGGTGCAAAGTTACTTAGTGTGTGGGCACCCTGGTTCTAGCCAAGGTGCCCCCACATTGTTCAGGGCAAATTCCCCGGACTTTGTGAGTGCGGGGTTACCATTACACGAGTGGACTACATATAGGTCAATACCTAAATGTAGCATCACAATGGTAACTTCGAACATGGCCATGTAACATGTCTAGGATCATGGAATTGTCGTCCCCAATACCATTCTGGTATTGGGGGGACAATTCCATGCATCCCTGGGTCTCCAGCATAGAGCCCGGGTACTGCCAAACTAACTTTCCGGGGTCTCCACTGCAGGTACTGCTGCTGCCAACCCCTCAGACAGGATTCTGCGCCCCTGGGGCCTGGGCAGCCAGGTCCCAGGAAGGCAGAACAAAGGATTTCCTCTGAGAGAGGGTGTTACACCCTCTCCCTTTGGAAATAGGTGTGAAGGGCCTGGGAGGAGTAACCTCTCCTGGCCTCTGGAAATGATTTGAAGGGCACAGATGGTGCCCTCTCTGCATAAGCCAGTCTACACCGGTTCAGGGATCCCCCCAGCCCTGCTCTGGCACGAAACTGGTCAAAGGAAAGGGGAGTGACAACTCCCCTGACCAGCACCTCCCAGGGGAGGTGCCCAGAGCTCCTCCAGTGTGTCCCAGACCTCTGACATCTTAGATGCAGAGGTGTGAGGGCACAATGGACAGCTCTGAGTGGCCAGTGCCAGCAGGTGATGTCAGAGACCCCTCCTGATAGGTGCTTACTTTTCTCTGTAGCCAATCCTTATCTGAGGGCTATTTAGGGTCTCTCCTGTGGGTATCTCACCAGATAATGAATGCAAGAGCTCACCAGAGTTCCTCTGCACTTCCCTCTTCGACTTCTGCCAAGGATCAGCCGATGACTGCTCCAGGACGCCTGCATAATCGCAACAAAAAAGCAAGAAGACTACCAGCAACATTGTAGTGCCTCATCCTGACGGCTTTCTCAACTGTTTTCTGGTGGTGCATGCTCTGAGGGCTGTCTGCCTTCACCCTGCACTGGAACCCAAGAAGAAGTCTCCAGTGGGTCGACGGAATCTTCCCCCTGCCAACGCAGGCACCAAACTTCTGCATCACTGGTCCTCTGGGTCCCCTTTCTTCCTGCGAGCATGGTCCCTGGAACACAGGAGCGGGGTCCAGGTGTCTTCGACAGTCCAGTGGCACTTCTGTCCAAATTTGGTGGAGGTAAGTCCTTGCCTCCCCACGTCAGACAGTGATCCTGTGTACTGCGTGAACTGCAGCTGCTCGGGCTTCTGTGCAGGTCCCCAGCACTCCGTCCTCTATTGCCCAACTCGCTGAGTTGGACACCGATGTCAGGGGACCCTCTTTTGTGACTCTGAGTCGACCGCTGTCCTCAGATCTTCTAAGTGCCTGTTAAGGTGATTCTGCAGGTGCTGCCTGCTTCTGCGTGGACTCTCTTTGTTGCTGAGCACCCCCTCCGTCTCCTCCTCCAAGGGGAGACCTCCTGGTCTTTCCTGGGCCCTAGCATCACCCAAAATCCTCAACCACGACTCTTGCAGCTAGCAAGGCTTGTTTGCGGTCTTTCTGCGTGGAAATAACTCTGCGTCCTCCAGCACGCTGTGGGACATCTTCTGACCAAAGGAGAAGTTCCTGGCACCTTCCATTGTTGCAGAATCTTTGGCTTCTTCCACCCAGAGGCAGTCCTTTTGCACCTTCATCCGGGGTTTAGTGGCTCCTGACCCCCCTGGACACTTGTGTGACTCTTGGACTTGGTCCCCTTCCTTTACAGGTCCTCAGGTCCAGGAATCCGTATTCAGTGTTTTGCAGTCAGTTGTTGTCCTTGCAGAATCCCCTATCTCGTCTTTACTGTCTTTCTGGGATAGTAGGGTAACTTTACTCCTACTTTTCAGGGTCTTGCGCTGGGGTAGCTTGGACACCCTTAGAGTTTTCCTACACTCCCAGCGACCCTCTACACACTACACAAGGACTGGGGTCCATTCGTGGTTCGCATTCCACTTTTGGAGTATGTGGTTTGTGTTGCCCCTAGGCCTATTTCTCCCTATTGCATTCTATTGTATTCTACATTGTTTGCACTACTTTTCTAACTGTTACTTACCTGATTTTGGTTTGTGTCTAAATATTTTGTATATACTACTTACCTCTTAAGAGAGTATATCCTCTGAGATATTTTTGGCATACTGTCACAAAAATAAAGTACCTTTATTTTTAGTAACTCTGAGTATTGTGTTTTCTTATGATATAGTGCTAAGTGATATAAGTGGTATAGTAGGAGCTTTGCATGTCTCCTAGTTCAGCCTAAGCTTCTCTGCTATAGCTACCTCTATTAGTCTAAGCTGCTAGAACACCTCTAACCTACTAATAAGGGATAACTGGACCTGGCACAAGGTGTAAGTACCACAAGGTTCCCACTATAAGCCAGGCCAGCCTCCTACACTGAGGAATTGCTTCCTCCCATTTCAGGTGAAATGAAAAAGCAAAGGAGAGAAAAAGAAAAAATCTCAGGATCCCTCTCCCCCAACAGGTAAAAAGGGTACAAAGTATCCCTTCCCCACCCTATCACTAAGTATACCATTACTGTGGTAAGAGAAACTTCTCCTGGGGTGGAACCTGTAGCAAGGGAGCCCTCAGCTACCACAGGTAGACTCCCACTAAAGCAAATGTGAAAAATTGCACTATTTTAGTAAATATGGAGCAACCCTCCAGCCCTCCCAGAGAAACCTTAGTGCAGCAGCCCTGCACTACCTCTGAACACTTAGGACAGCAGCCCTGTCCTAGTGTGGAGTTTATAGGAGAGCAGTCCTGCCCTGATCCAACTCCAGAGAAACAGCAACACTGTTCTCTCTTACAGCCATATGGACAGACTTTTTGCCCAGCAATGGCTTTATTGACACAGCATCCCTGTCTAGCATTCTCTTCATTTGACATAGGCCCTGTGGACCAATCCAACTACCCAACTTTGAAACATACAAATAGAAACTCTGAGAATTTACACTCACACTGTTGGTTAGGTAGAAATCTCCAAACAGGGTGGTTTACATCCCTACAGGGAAGTAACCATACAGTGGATGATAAATGGAGTAACCACTTGTTAGAAATGGGGTTTTTGGTTGGCAGTCAGGTTACCCTCTGTCCAAGCAAAAGCCCTCACTCTAGTCAGGGTAAGTCACACACTATCCAAGATTATCCTGTGCCCACCCTCTGGTAGCTTGGCACGAGCAGTCAGGCTTAACTTAGAAGGCAATGTGTAAAGTATTTGTGCAATAAATCATACAATACCACCATATAGCACCACAAAAATACACCACACAGTATTTAGAAAAATATAGAATATTTATCAGGATAATTGTAGGTCAAAAAGAATAAAGTTGCAATGGAAAATTGTAGAAATATCACAGGACAGTGATATAAAGTGTCTTAAGTCTTTAGAATGTAAACAAAGTCTCTTTTAAGCACAAGTACCTGGTTGGGAGTGGAAAAATCTCCTCAGAGGGCCACAAGAGAAGAGGTGCGTGGAAAAAGGGTGTGTGCGTCGATTTCTCCCCGGCACACACGGACTTGCGTCGTTATTTTCCACGCGGGGAAGTCGGCGTCGTTTTCCGGCGCTCGGACAGTCTCTTTCTGTGGATCGCGGGGATTACCAGATGTCCTGGGTCTGTGAGTGGATTTTCCTGCTTGTTCTCCGGCTGCGCATCGGTCTGCGGGGCTGCGCGTCGAAATTACGATCTCACGGCAGGCGTCGCGTCGATTTCTCCTCTAGACTTCGATCTGCGGGGCTGCGCGTTGAAATTACGATCTCACGGCAGGCGTCGCGTCGATTTCTCCTCTAGAGGTCGGGCGGCGTTGTCCTTGCGAGGCCGTGCTTCGGATCTTTGATCATCCCAAGAGCGTCGCGTTGATCAGCGTCGGAGTGCGGCGTTTTTCTCGCCGCGAGACAAGCTGTGCGTCGAAATTTTCGGCGCACGGAGCGTCCAAGTAAAAGAGAGAAGTCTTTTTGGTCCTGAGACTTCAAGGAACAGGAGGCAAGCTCTATCCAAGCCCTTGGAGAGCACTTTCACAGCCAGACAAGGGTTCAGCAAGGCAGCAGGGCAACAGCAAGGCAGCAGTCCTTTGTAGAAAGCAAACAGGTGAGTCCTTTGAGCAGCCAGGCAGTTCTTCTTGGCAGGATGTAGTTTCTGGTTCAGGTTTCTTCTCCAGCAAGTGTCTGATGAGGTAGGGCAGAGGCCCTGTGTTATACCCAAATGTGCCTTTGAAGTGGGGGAGACTTCAAAGAGTGGCTAAGAAGTGCACCAGGTCCCCTTTCAGTTCAATCCTGTCTGCCAGGGTCCCAGTAGGGGGTGTGGCAGTCCTTTGTGTGAGAGCAGGCCCTCCACCCTCCCAGTCCAGGAAGACCCATTCAAAATGCAGATGTATGTAAGTGAGGTTGAGTACCCTGTGTTTGGGGTGTGTCTGAGTGAATGCACAAGGAGCTGTCAACCAAGCCCAGCCAGACGTGGATTGTAAGGCACAGAAGGATTTAAGTGCAAAGAAATGCTCACTTTCTAAAAGTGGCATTTCTAGAATAATAATATTAAATCCGACTTCACCAGTCAGTAGGACTTTGTATTACCATTCTGGCCATACTAAATATGACCTTCCTGCTCCTTTCAGATCAGCAGCTGCCACTTCAACAGTGTATGAGGGCAGCCCTAATGTTAGCCTATGAAGGGAGCAGGCCTCACAGTAGTGTGAAAACGAATTTAGGAGTTTTACACTACCAGGACATATAACTACACAGGTACATGTCCTGCCTTTTACCTACACAGCACCCTGCCCTAGGGGTTACCTAGGGCACACATTAAGGGTGACTTATATGTAGAAAAAGGGGAGTTCTATGCTTGGCAAGTACTTTTAAATGCCAAGTCGAGGTGGCAGTGAAACTGCACACACAGGCCTTGCAATGGCAGGCCTGAGACAAGAAAAAGGGGCTACTTAAGTGGGTGGCACAACCAGTGCTGCAGGCCCACTAGTAGCATTTAATTTACCAGGCCTATGCACATAAAGTGCACCTTACTAGGGACTTATAAGTAAATTAATAGTCCAATCAGGTATGATTCAAGGTTACCATGTTTTAAGGGAGAGAGCATATGCACTTTAGCACTGGTTAGCAGTGGTAAAGTGCGCAGAGTCTATAAACCAGCAAAAACAGTGTCCAAAAAGTGGAGGGAGGCAGGCAAAAAGTTAGGGGTGACTACCCTAAGGCTGTCAGGTCTAACACCACTCTATTGCAGATCTACGCTCCACTTATCACCAATTAGACAATAAAGTCTCACCTGGCCAAGGTTAGCATTATTGTCCTTCGTTTGGGGGGAGAGGAGGGTTATGTGAGAAAGTTGCCTATTTCTAGCATGGTTACCCCCACTTTTGGCCTTTTTGTGAGTGTGTGTCAGTGTGTGTGTTTACCGTCTCACTGGGATCCTGCTAGCCAGGACTCCAGAGCTCATAGTTAAAACCCTATTTGTCAGTGTGTTTTGCCTGTCTCACATGGATCCTGCTAGCCAGGACCCCAGTGCTCATAGTTTGTGGCCTATGTGTGTGTTGTCAGTAGTAGTTAACTGTGTCACTGAAGTTCTGCTAACCAGAACTCTAGTGCTTATGCTCTCTTCACTTCCAAATTAGTCACTATAGTTTAGTGACTTCATATTCCAATTTCAATTGGCACACTGGAACCCCCTTATAAGTTCTTAGTATATGGTACCTAGGTACCCAGGGCATTGGTGTTCCAGGAGATCCTTATGGGCTGCAGCATTTCTTTTGCCACCCATAAGGAACTCAGACAAACCTTTCTTCAGGACTGCCATTGCAGCCTGAGTAAAATAGTGCACACACTATTTCACAGCCATTTTGACTGCACTTAAGTAACTTATAAGTCACCTATATGTGTAACCTTAATTTACTGAAGGCTAGTTGCAAAGTTACTAAGTGTGAGGGCACCCTTGCACTGGCAAAAGTGCCACCACGATTTCCAGGGCTACTTCTCCGGACTTCGTGAGTGCGGGGATACCATTACACGCATGCACTACATATAGGTCAATACCTATGTGTAGCTTCACAATGGTAACTCTGAATATGGCCATGTGAGGTGTCTAAGATCATGTAATTTGTCCGCCCATTGGGGGGACAATCCCATGCATCCTTGGGGCTCCACCATGGATCCCAGTACTGCCAAACCAGCTCTCTGAGGCCTGCACTGCAGCTACAGCTGCTGCCACCTCACAGACAGCTTTCTGCCCTCCTGGGTCTGGGGTCTGAACAGCTCAGACCCAGGAAAGCAGAATAATACAGTGCTACACCCTCTCCCTTTGGAAATAGGTGTTACAGGCTTGAGAGGGGTAGCCTCCCAGAGCCTCCGGAAATGCTTTGAAGGGCACAGATGGTGCCCTCCTTGCATAATCCAGTCTACACTAGTTCAGGGACCCCCAGTCGCTGCTCTGGCATAAAACTGGACAAAGGAAAGGGGAGTGACCACTCCCCTGTCCATCACCACCCCGAGGTGGTGCCCAGGGCTCCTCCAGTGTGTTCCCTGGCATTAGCCATCTTGTTTTCCAAGGTGTGGGGACACTCTGGAGATCTCTGAGTGGCCAGTGCCAGCAGGTGATGTCAGAGACCCCTCCTGATGGGTACATATCTGGGTAGGTGGCCAATCCCCCTCTCAGGGCTAATTAGGGTCTCTTCTCTGGGTGTCTCTTCAGATTCAGCTTGCAAGACTCCTCCAGGAATCCTCTGCATCCTCTGCTTCAGCTTCTGACCATCAGATCAACCACAGACTTCTCCAGGAACTGCTGTAACTGCAACAAAGTATCCAGGACGACTCCTGTGACCTGCAACTTCAGCTCCAGCCAGCATTTGCAACAGTTTCCAAGGTGTGCATGCTCTGAGGACTCCCTGTCTTCACCCTGCACCAGAAGAACCAAAGGAATCTTCCATGGAGTGACAGAGTCACTTCCCTGCTCCTGCAGGCACCTTCCAAGACCACGATCGGTTCTCTGGGACTCCCCTCCTGATGACGACGTGTGCCCTGGAACCCAGGTGGTAGACCAACACGACCCAGACTGTCCTATGGTCCAGCTGTCCAAATTCGGAGGAGGTAAGAGTTTGCCTTCCCAGTTTGTGACAGTACCCCTGTGCACTGTGTTATCTCTAGCTCCTTGGGCTTCTGTGCACTTCTCCCAAGAATCCTTCGTGCACAGTGTAGCCCAGGTCCCGAGCACTCCATCCTGTGAAGCACAACTTGCTGAGTTGTTCTCCAAAGACGTGGGATGTACTGCACCAACTGCAATTTGCATCTTCTTTGTACCTGTGTCCTGGGACTCCTGTGAGTTATGCCTTGTCATCTTTGGGCTCTCTCTAGTGTTGGTAGCCCCCGCTGCCTCCTCAGTCTGAGTTGAGGCCCCCTGGTCCCCCTGGGTCTCCAGACAGCACCGTTTTGACGCAGACTGCGACCTTGCTTGAACCAAGGCATGTTGGACGAATCCAGCAACACAAACAGCCTGCATCCAACATCTCGACGTGGGACATCTCCTGCATCAAGCAGGAACCCGCAGCAATCTTCTTTGGTGCTCTTCTGCAGACTTCTAACAGGAGAATCCTCTTTTGTATCATCTTCTAGGTTGGCAGGCGCTCCTGTCCTTCCTGGAATCTTCTGCGACTTCTGGACTTGGTCTCCTCTCTTCACAGGTCTTCAGGTCCAGGAATCCCCCATTTGTTGCTTGCAGTCTTGCTTGGTTCTTGCAATTACTTTTACCACGACTTGTAGTGTGTCCTGAGGAAACTTGCAGTACTTTACTCCTATTTTCCTGGGCTCTGGGCTGGGATATTTTACTTACCTTTGGTGTTCTCTTACACTTCCAGTGCCCCTCTATACACTACACTGGCCTTGGGGGGAATTTGGGATTCACATTCCACTTTCTTAGTATATGGTTTGTGTTGCCCCTAGGCCTATTGCATTCTATTGTATTTTTTTCTGTTCTACTATTCTGTGACTATTTACTTACCTGATTTTGGTCTCTAGTGTATGTATTGTGTATAATACTTACCTCCAGAACGAGAACTGTCTCTAAGATATTTTTGGCCTTGTGTCACTAAAATAAAGTGCCTTTATTTTTGGTAACACTCAGTATTACTCAGTGTAACTACAGTGGTATTACATTAGCTTTGCATGTCTCTTTCCTCTGCTACAGCTACCGCTAGACAGCCTAAGCTTCTAGAACACTGCCTACATTTCGCTAATAAAGGATAACTGGACCTGGTGTAGTTTGTAAGTGGGAGAGAACAGGGCTGATTGCAGAGGGCCCCTAACTTTTTGCCCTCATTTTCCACTTTTTGCTGGTGTTTTCCTGACTCTAATGGTGCCCTACGTACTGATAACCAGTACCTGGGCCTGTGCTCTGAACAAAATCAATATGCAAATTAGGCTGAATATAATTGGCTAAGTCAACCTACTTTATGAGTCCCTAGTATATGGTAGGGTGTGTAGGTTTAGGGACCCCGTCATAGGTAGTGCCCCCATAGGTGCACTGCTGAGGTGCCCAGTGTCATTTTAAAGGCAGGCCTGCCTTGCTGGCTGCTTTTAAATTAAAGTTATATTCAAATTCGACTTTGGAATTAAAAGTAGTTCCAAAGTCTTAAACTACCTTATTTTACATATAAGTCACCCCTAAGGTGTGCCCTCTGAGGGCCTAGTGCTGGGTGCCATGTAACTATAAGCAGGAACCTTATAAAAATAGTTTTATAAGCCCTGGTGAGGTAAAAACAGCCAAATTATTTTTCCCTCATTGTAGTGAATGGCCTTCATAGGTTAGAATGGGGAGACTTTATTTTAATTTTAAAAGTCCCCTTAAGTGACAGATACGACGTGTTTGGTATCAAATTAATTGTTATAATAAATCCCACAACTTCCAATTGTGGGATTTAATATAACTTGTTCAGGTAAAGAGTTTTAAACTTTACCTGAAAAGCTGCCAACTTCAGCCCTGCATTGTATTTGTTGTTGTGCTCTGATTGGCCAGCCTCTGGCAGCCTGGCCAGGCTGCCTTGATAAGGTGTGAAGTGGCCTGGCTTCACACAAAGAGATGTACCTGTGGGAGGGGATCTCCCCTCAACAGATGGTGAGGGAGGAAGGGGGAGGGCTGCCAAACTGGTCTTCAAAGGTAGAGAAGGACATTTGGAGCAACCCAGCAACACTCCCACATCCTGCAACCCCAGACAACTAGGTGCCCCCTTGATTAGATTAGGAGAGGGCATGAGAGGGGTGTTTTTATGATTTTTAGCCACACCAGTAGGTGGGCTCAGCCAGATGTAACCTCCAAAAAACACTTTCAGCCATGATGGATTTTTGAGTAATGTTGCCTCCTGGGATTGATTTTTGCTACACTTCCCAGGAAGTGGTTATCACAGGGGGAAGGACCCTGCCCCTGATTAGAGAACCAGGACCCCCTGTTTTTCACCCAGGAGCAAGGGTAAAACTGGAAGACCTGCACCCACACCTCAGATCTCCATCAGATTCCAACAAGGAAGAACCAATGGAGAAGAAGGACTGCCCTGCTGGACCCCTGGCCTGCACCTGGAACCTGCACTCTGAAGGACTGCACCAGCTGTACACTTGGGCTTCACCACAAGAAGAACTTTGTCTGGCTTGAACTGGTTCAAGGAGGGATTTCCTGTTTGCTACAGGTGAAAAATTGCTAACCAGAGTCCCCTGCACCAACTCCTGAAGAAACCAACCAGCTGACCACTGTCCAGTGGCCAAAAAGGAGTTTGCACCAGGTGCATTCTGGGAGTTGTAGTCCACACCCCCAAGGATCATCTCAGAGCTTCTGGGACCTTGGGGTGAGCTGTGGACCCCAAAAGAACCTTAAAGGAACATCTGGGAGAAGATCCAGAAGTTTGGAGAACTTTGGAGAACTTTTGAAAAAAAGCTCCATAGAGGGACCAACCCGCTGCGGCAACTCTAGCCGGTTTGCCTCAACCGCGACCCGGCCTGATTTGCAGGTTCGTCCCGGTGAAGAAAATCTCCAAAAAAGAGACTAAGTCCAAGCTTAGAACATTGACTGGGACCTCCCAGCCAGCGTATCGGAGGAGGGCTCCGAGGACCTCGGCTCAAGATCCAGGTTTACCCCGGTCAAAGGATTTTCACCTCGCAAAAACGACTAGGTCCGAAGGTAAAAATGTCCACCGAGGGCTCCTGCGATGCGTATCCGGAGAAGAGTTGAACATCTGCCAACATTCCACCTTCACAGACAACAGCCCATGAGCTTAAGCAATGCCACGAGCCAGAACACCATAAGACACAGCACATGACACCCGACACATACCAACACACAATATATAAGACATACCACTATTATAAATTCAGACTCCTAATATTTGGGATGAAATGCTTGGTGTATTTTCATCATACTTTATATTTGGGAGGTTACAAAAAATATACTTACTTTTTTGTAATAATGCACTGCTATTTTTGTCCCAGTGAAATGCACTGTAGTGAAAGGTTTTGAGGGACATGACAGAGTGAGGATTTTTGAGACTCAGATGTTGTGTGTAATCATCATACATACCCCGCCACTGCTCTTATGGACCTTTCATCATTTACTTGAGGAGAAAGATAGGAGCACTCATTTGCATACATTTTCATAAACAGTGAAGAACAATGACACTCCACAGGAAACAACAAAAAGAGTTGAATAGGTTTTAAACATGTTAACAAAATTAGTTAAATCAAGGTAATTAACTTAGTAAGTATTCAAATATAAGCATCAATATTTCAAATTTAAATGGTCCAAGAGCTGATATTTCAGACTAGGGAAAAATAGAACATTAATTAGAACTACACAAAGAGTACAAAAGATCCAAAAAGGGTGTTATATAAAGGAAACCCCTAATCTAAATTAGGCAGGATGGGGCATTTAGCAAATAACATAAGGTGTCAGCTTCAGAAAGCCAAATAGAGGTCCCTTGTGAGACAATATGAATGCTTAAGCATAAAGCCGTTGCACCCGGGCTGTGGAGACCAGCAGAAGTGAGAAGGTCTCAAAGTAATTTCAGAATTAAATCTCATTGAAATGCAGGGTTGTTGCACCTTTCATTTTCCGACAAGTGTCTATTTCAGAAAGTGTTGTGAACGTGACAGCTCTTGAAACTCCAGAAGAAATGCTGGTGTGGAGCAGCTATGCCAGGGGCCTAGCTATCAATAGTGCAGAGACTCCGGACCCAGGTCTGAGAGGGTCCAATTTTGTCCAAATTAGTGTAGTTGTTTTTACAACATAGGGTAGGGAGGTCCTAAATTCCTTGCTTGCATTAGGACCCGTAGTTTCCTGCTATGCCACTGCAGCTGTGAAGGTCATCCAAGGATGAGCTGTTTCAAGATGCTGAGAACATGTCTTTGGGGAAAGCCACCTATGTATTTATCTGTGTCTCCTTCACTCATTACTATCAAGTATGGGTAGATTTTCGATAGGTATGTGCTCCCTGCAGGTGTTAAACGAAACAACATATGCAAGCGATTTTAGAAGGAACTCTGACAGTAGTTAAAGTTTTGGGGACATCCCTTTTATCATAGATATGAAGCCCAGGTTTATGTGGCTTCATTGCAAAACTATTTATTTAAAATGTGTCTTCAAACCATGAGGAATCTAGAATTCCCTTCTTCGGTGTGGCTGGCTAGGAAAATTTGCAGCCAACTTTTTTTTTCTGTGAAGATTTGAAGGAATAAACTTACTCCATACAGCCACATTCACTTTGATTGTGATCCTACCACCACTCTTGGTCTCTTTTTGACACAGTTGTGTTGATTTGCTTGCGGGGGATTCTTCCTTATGGAAGAGGTGGTCTCACACACATGGTCATGTCATGCTTCATTATTGACCACCTCTACCCACCCTGGTAGGACAGTGCCAACAGGGCAGACTCAACCTTTTGGTGAACTGCACCAAGATGTATATCTTAGATAAAGCTTTCTGGATAATAATGGGATCCAGATCAGTTAAAAAAAAACCTAGCGGACTACCAGTAAATTTTACCTTCAATAATGGTGTCCAATGGTATGATTAAAAACATTACGTCAACGCTTACCATAAGTATAATGACTCAACCCATCCTTTTAAACATCCAACATGTTTCTTCCCTCACACTGAGCCTAACCTGGTCTAGGGCATTTCTCAGGGCTATAGGTCCCTAGTCAAGCATGAGTGAGCAGACACCTATTGTACCTCACAGGAAAAAAAAAAATATATGTGTGTGTGTGTATATATATATATATATATATATATATATATATATATATTAAAAAAAAAATCTTGAAATACCAAGAAAAGGTCAGGACACTTCCAGTATAATCAAAAACTTTTACTATCATACAGATTGTTCCTCCCAACGCGTTTCAGCCGTAGCCTTGTTCACATTATCCTTCAGAATATACAAAATACAGGCAGGTTCCATATGGGCGTTGCCATGCACTCATCGTGGAGTCATATTTATAGGTTGCGCACTTGCGGGCAGAAAAAGGAAAAAAGAGAAAGAGACAACATGGAACCAGTCACAAAACAACAAGTGTCATTGACCACAAACTGGCTGGAATGTTATTATTATGCTGGGGTCCACAGTCCACCATGCAAGGTACTATGGAGGATCTCCGGGTATAGGAGAGAGGATAAGCCAACCTCACACGGCCCCCGCACGTACTTCATTAAAAGTATCCTTGTTCTGGTGCACCTAATCCTTGCCCCTCACAGTCGCTCGTACAGTGGCTATGAATCTATTCATATTGTCTGTCTCCCTACTTGGTGAAGGAATAGCAGCATTATTTGATTTGTCTATAGGTCTTTGGTTGTTACAAGCAGCAAAGCAGAGCAAGCACAGATGAGCAAAGTCCAGAAAAAAATGTCAAACATGCTAACTTGGTGCTGATGCAGGACAATTACCGTCCCAAGCAAGACAAATGAATATCAAGCATTTTAAAATATTGCCCATTAAAAGAGAGGTGGCAAATGTTCTACTGATTGGCTGGCCAGAACAGCTAAAAACGTATGCCTATTTTTTGATTTCATGATGTGCTGCAGTAAGATGACATTTCCCTTCAACCTCCATCACACAGGGATGTTTCTGTGGGGAACGTAGACAAAGCATGTGTCCTCCACTGGGGTCACTTAATTTGGGTAAAAACTGATGTGTATAGCTTTTTAGTGTATTTGGCGTGTCCTCTAGTGTAAGATCATGCTTCGGTATTTCTGTATGAAAGACTAGAATACATAAGTTGCTTTCAGTTTCCAAAAGTATAAACGTTTAGTGCAACTCATCCATTTACTTCCCTTGATTACTGAGGCTTTCGGATTCGAAACATAAATAGGTTTTCAGAATGTAAAGTGTCAACGCAGAAGCCAAACAAAACCTTCAGACGATGTGTGATTTTTAAAGGAACTGTCAGATAAATGCGGGTTTGCTTTTTTCAGAATTTCCAGGTCAGTTCCCATACTATAATATTCTCTTTTGTGTCACTTATATAGTCTTATTCTATTAGGCAAACACTTTTGAGGCTATTCCCTTACAAAATCAGTTGAACAGGAAATATGGGTAATATTTTCACTCTAAAAATCACTAAAATTATCAATTTAACCATAACTAATCTCTTGCACTGCTCATGGCCTCGCTCATGATATCACAGATGACATTGCAAACTGGTGACAACACTTGGTACATCACTCATGGACAGGACCTTCCCCTAGTTTTCATGTGGACATAACTGTGCATGTACTTATGCCAAGCATAGTGGGAGTTGAACATATTTGGCCACGGTCTGCACCTTTCCTGCATTGACACTCAGAGCGGGGTAGGTGGCCGTCACCATACTACTAGTCCTCGACTATAGGGCACGCTCAGATCACAGTGGGTGCAGGGCCTGACGTGGCCTGGACTTGTGCAAAGCTTCAGTCCCACTCAGTCCATCTGCTTATGGTCTTTAGCTATGTTTAACTTATTTTCTCTTTTAACTAATTCAAGCTAATCTAAGTTAACTTTGAACAGGTCGGTGGTGTGCTGTGGCCGTTAGATACAGGCAATGGCTTATAGCCAGGATCAGCATCGCTCATAATCTGCCCATAATGTCTGTGTCTGACCTTCACCTGTGGCCAATAACCCTTGGATGCTTGGCCTGCCCTACATATGTACACTGTTCCCAGTTCTAACACTGATCCCTCATTCCACTCAGCATTCTACGCCCATCACTGCTGAATGCATGGGCAGGGATTTCAGTTGCTAATAACTTTGGTGCCATTTGAGGAATCTAAATGACATTTGGATAAACAAAAGTCAAGCCCAGTTTTGTAGCTCAAGATTCGTGCAGATTTAAGGGCTGCTAAAGTTATTATTAAACCAAAGTTTTCTTGTTCACCTTTACTTGGCCCTCCCTTTACAGGCCTACACCAAAATTGAGATGACTGCCAGTACTGGCTTTAACGCAACTCTGTTGAAATTCTTGAAGATTTGTCAAATAGCACCAAGGTATTACCAAAAAAACAACCTTTTTATGGCACCTCTTTAACTTTGTCTTTGCTTGACAGGGCTACACCAAACGTGAAATACCAAGCGTAAGTTAAACATAGTGTCTGCCAAATGATTTGTTAAACAGCTTTAGTGGCACAAACAAATCAAAATACAACTTTTAGAAGTATAATTCGACGTTACAACAGCATTTGCATATGTTAATGTGTAAATTCATGATTTATTTTCAAATTTGATGAGCTAGAAATGTTTTTATCTTCTAATAAAAAGTATTGTCCACACCACTCAGAAACAGTCTTCCTATAGAGCTCAGCAGTGCTCATCATGTCTTTACGTTCCACTACAAAAAATCAAAATGGCGCATTTAAAAATTCATACCAAATTGACACATTTAGGATGGCAAAATAATGTATTGATGTTTTTCATCAACCAATCATTTCAGTCAAAAAGCTAATTTCACTGCTGATCTTCACAAGGCATCTTTTCAAAACCTTTTTGAAGTTCAAGTGAGAACTTTTGAAAATCAAAACGCTCACAATCTGGGAGACACATTTACAATAAATCAAGTGGTTCTAGTCTGAGCAAAGTTCTATACACACAAAAAGTTTGGCAATGGTCTGTTCAGTAGTCTTTGCTATAGTTCAAAGCAAAAATTTCTAAGGGAGCTAAACTGGAAAATGGTTATTGATCCCATTTATCCCTCACCTCTTTTCGAATTGACATATTGTACTAAAATCCAGCTGAAAGCTTTCAGCTGTGTTCCAAATTCTATGAAGATTAGTGAATTGGCACCAAAGTTATTAGCAAAGTAAAACGTTGACATACAGTTAGAGCAATACCCAGCATGTGGTCAGCTTTGTTTTTTTGTCTCGATCTGATTAGTTATTATTAGGAACATGGTGCTGGCTTAGCTTCAGAGGGTCAGTAAGTTGTATATTTGGATTGTTCTGTTCTACACTGATTGGTTTGTGAACCATTTGAAAGCGGACAATCAAATCTGAAATGCTAAATCTGCTTGTTGTCAACCTGCAAGCTGAATGCACTTCACCAAAAGCTGTTCAGACAGGGCTTGTAAAAGACTGGATAAACAGTAAGGACTGGGCGAGGGTAGGACTAAAGCCACAGCACAGATATTTCTGGACACAGTTTAAGTTCAAGTTTTATTACCAGTATGCCTAGTTGATAAAAACCATTGCACTTATACACAATTAAAATGCATAAAATCAAACCATTACTCTTAAAAGAAATATATCCATAAAATAAATCCATTGGACTTGTATCCTGTTCAATAGACAAGTGGCATTTGATATTGGGAAGTTATTGTTTTTGCTCCCTTGCAGGAGTCTTGTTACAGAGTCTTGTTGTCAGCCTTGATTGCATTGCCCAACACAAGCTCCACACCCTCCAGATATTTCACCATATGGGTGATCAGTTTATGGTTGGCAGAATTAAGACAGATTACTGCTGCGTGTACGGACCACCAGATGAACCCACAGCAGGCTCAGAAGTCTACGGTGCTCCTTCAGAGTCCTGGCGCACAGGCAGAACATGTGGGGCTCTGTTAGAAATGGGGTCTTTGGTTGACAGTCAGGTTACCCTCAGTTCAAGCAAGGACCCTCACTCTAGTCAGGGTAAAAGAAAATCACCATCAGCTAACCCCTGCTTACCCCCTTGGTAGCTTGGCAGAGCAGTAGGCTTAACTTCAGAGAGCTAGGTGTAAAGTATTTGTACCAACACACACAGTAACTTAATGAAAACACTGCAAAATGACACAACACATGTTTAGAAAAATGGGAATTATTAATCTAAACAAAACAAGACCACAACTGCAAAAATTCACAATACACAAGTCAAGTTATGAATTAAAAATAGTCTTTAAGTAGTTTTAAACACACACTAACACAGTCAGCGTACAAAAGTACCTTGGGTGCGTCAAAAATAACCCCACATGGGCGAGTGCGCATCAAAAAGGGCTTGCAATGCGTTGATTCCACTCACGAGTGGGACCTTGCAACGTTTCTCCTTTTCCTGGTCGGGCGCTTTGTTTCTTCTCTCCGCAGGAGAGCGATGCAGCGATACGGTCAGCACTCTTGGATCCGGGTAGGACTTGCGTTGTTTTTCCACGCCCAGCAGTACTTGAGTTGGAAATCCAGCCGCACAATGATATGAAAACCCCAAAGCATGGGTGGTGATCTCCCAGCCTCCGTCAGCGATGCTGCACATAGTTTCTCCTGCTCCATGCGTCAATTCTTCGGTCACGTTTCCTGCGAGCGTCGATTCTCAGCTGCAGAGCCGGCGACGCGTCGTTTCTTTAGTCGTATCGATCTTTTCCCCGCACTGCTCATTGTGCATGGATTTCTTCCTCTTAGGCTGCCAACTTCTCCTTTCAGGGTCCCAGGAACTGGATGGGCACCACAGGGCAGAGTAGGAGTCTCTCCAGAGGCTTCAGGTGCTGGCAGAGAGATGTCTTTGCTGTCCCTGAGACTTCAAACAACAGGAGGCAAGATCTAAATAAAGCCCTTGGAGATTTCTTCACAAGATGGAAGGCACACAAACTCCAGACTTTGCCCTCTTACTCTGGCAGAAGCAGCAACTGCAGGATAGCTCCACAAAGCACAGTCACAGGCAGGGTAGCTCTTCTTCCTCAGCTCTTCAGCCCTTCTCCAGGCAGAGGTTCCTCTTGTTTCCAGAAGTGTTTCTAAAGTCTGTGGTTTTGGGTGCTCTTCTTATACCCAATTTCTCTTTTGAAGTAGGCCTACTTCAAAGTAAAGTCTCTTTTGAATGTGAAATCCTGCCTTGCCCAGGCCAGGCCCCAGACACTCACCAGGGGGTTGGAGGCTACATGGTGTGAGGAAAGGCACAGCCCTTTCAGGTGTAAGTGACCACTCCTCCACTCCCTCCTAGCACAGATGGCTCATCAGGAAATGCAGACTACACCCCTGCTCCCTTTGTGTCACTGTCTAGTGTGAGGTGCAACCAGCCCAACTGTCAAACTGACCCAGACAGGGAATCCACAAACAGGCAGAGTCACAGAAAAGGTATAAGCAAGAAAATGCTCACTTTCTAAAAGCACCATTTTCAAACACACAATCTCAAAATCAACTTTACTAAAAGATGTATTTTTAAATTGTGAGCTCAGAGACCCCAAACTCCACATGTCCATCCGTTCCCAAAGGGAATCTACACTTTAATCATATTTAAGGGTAGCCCTCATGTTAACCTATGAGAGGGACAGGCCTTGCAACAAATTTAGAAATATTTCACTGTCAGGACATATAAAACACATTACTATATGTCCTACCTTAACTATACACTGCATCCTCTCCTTGGGGCTACATAGGACCTACCTTAGGGGTGTCTGACATTTAAGAAAAGGGAAGGTTTAGGCCTGGCAAGTGGGTACACTTGCCAAGTCAAATTTACAGTTACACTGCACACACAGACACTGCAATGGTAGCTCTGAGACATGATTACAGAGCTACTTATGTGGGTGGCACAACCAGTGCTGCAGGCCCACTAGTAGCATTCGATTTACAAGCACTGGCACCTCTAGTACATTTTACTAGGGACTTACTAATAAATCAAACATGCCAATCATGGATAAACCAATTACATTCACATTTTGTAAAGGAACACTTGCACTTTAGCACTGGTTAGCAGTGATAAAGTGCCCAGAATAACAGAAACAGTAAAATCAGCACACATCAAAAACCTGGGGAACAGAGGCAAAAAGTTAAGGGAGACCACGCCAATGATGAAAAGTCTAACAGGCACAGTTTCGAGTGTTGAGCCGCAGAGCCGGCAAAGTCCGTCTTTTGGTGGCCATTGCCATGGACTTTCATGTGTTCCAACTGGGAGGACCCCCAAGTGATAGAGCAAGTACTTCCTCTTGGTACTGTAGGTTAAAGTTTCCCCCAGATGTGGCTGGGGATTTAGGATCTTATAACTGTTTAAAACTAGCTAGGTGTGGTGCCTTTTCTCGTGGGCTGTCTTATCTTCAGTGAGGGACAAAAAGTTTGGTATTTTTTTGGTTACAGTTTTGAAAAGTTTATGGTTAAGCTCTGATGTCAACACGCGCTCAATGTCAAACTGCTTTATTGAGGTATCAAGGTATATTCTTGCCAGTGAGCAGGGCTTCATCACTATTTCTTCCCAGAAGTCATGATTTATGTTGTTCGTGGCCGCAATCCTTGTTTTGTGCAAAAAGTTAGTAAAAGCTGCTCTCCTTGCTAGAGACAATATATGTGCTGGTGATGTATGCCTTGGGAGCGTGAACATTTGCCTGTAGATACTCACTACTGTAACATCCAAGGCCTTCGCGCCTCTACTGCGAAGTGGAATACTGCTGTAGGCTAACGTGGGAACCTCCTTAGCTCTTGCTACTTCTAGCAATGGGCTGAGCATGTACTTATTCAGTTTTGTTGACAATGTCCATAGCCCCATGGAGAGTGCAAACCCATTCTGTCTTATTTCTTCCTAATGTTTGAGAAAGGCACTGTGATGATCAAGCAAAAGGCCTAGATATTTATAGGTTGCTGTTTCTTCAAGCGTGCTCCCTCAGGTTGTAACCCCCTTAAAGGATCTCTTGCCTATTATCGTGATTTTATTATTTTTTGGCTGATTTGCAGCCCATTCTCGAGGCAGTAGTCTTCTGTGGCTTTCAGGAGACGTTGCATGCCTATCCTTCATCTACTGAGCAGCACAACGTCATTCTACATATAGAAGGTTCAACAGTTGCTTCTTCCCCAATTGTGGTATGTGGGAGTTGACTGAAGAGAGCGCTGTTGAAAAACCAGCCATAAAGAGATTAAATAATGTGGGGGCCAAAACAAAGCCCTGTTTTAGGCCTCTTGTTGTCTGGATCTTCATGGATAGGTTTGATCCATTGGTGTACAGGGTCTCAATGGCCTTCAAGAGTTGCTGTGGGTTTTGCCAGCTTTTAACTTTCTCAGAGAGTCTGTTTCGATTGATGCTGTTGAAGGCTGCTTTGAAGTCAATGAAGCAGAGATAGAGTAGGAGATTTGCGGCCTTTGAGGAATCTAAAATGAGAGATAGAGCCATGATGTTGGTGTCTGTGCCAGAGTTAGAGGTAACATTTGTTTGCTTTGGGGGGATTATTGATGGCTGTAAAAAATCAGTTCTCTTGTCATTCAGACTGAGTGAAAGCCTTCCTCTGAGGATATAGGGATTGGGTGCAAAATATGACAGAACAGGTGTGACTCCTCTGCTATAGCAGAGCAGGGTTGCCCCCCACTCCTCGCCAGCAGCAGAAGGTGCAAACCATTTACTACAAAATGATAATAAACTAGGTTTATTATCGTTTTGTAGTAAAAGGGATGGGGCATCAGGGATGACAAGGACTCTCCCTTGGTGCGCACGTATGTTTGGCCGGCTGTCTCGGGCCGGCCAAATATATATGCATAGTAGGCTCTCTCTTCCCAGCAATACAGTTGTGGGGCTAAAGAGAGCAGGCAGAGGCTGCCAGTCTGCCTGGGAGTGCCCTGGCTGGGTGCACCCAGCCAATCCGAATGCTGCTTTGGGCAGCGTCAGGATTGGCCGTAGGGCAGGGTGGGAGCCTGTGCCTGCAGTGCAGCAGAGGAGAGGCTCAGCGGTTGGGCAAGCGGAGAAGCAGGTGAGTGATTTTTGTTATTATTGTGTTTTTAATTAATTTGCCCCTCGCCACCCCCGCATTTCCCCCAATGCTGCCCCGTCCCAACAAAGCCCTGCATGTTGCTCCTGTGACAGAATTAACCTTTCTGTACCCATGTTCTAATGCCTGTGGCGAATATGTATGTGCACTGCGTTCTAAGATCAGGTGACAAAGACAAGGTTGGATTCTGCACCTAGATCATTTTGCACTCAGCAGAAGGTGGTGAATAAGGATCTCAGGTGTCATGCATTGTAAAAAATTGGGTTAAAGGTCGGGATGGATGTAAGCCCCACTTAAGCAACAACTACATTCCATGTCAGGGTGAACATCAATAAGTTACAAAATTAATCTGTGCTTAACCCTCGCTTAGCTGGGCACAAAGCAGGCAGGCTTAAAATTAGAGGCAATGCCTAATGAATTTATGCAGCACCCAGACACTAATAAAGTGAAACCACAAAACAGGAAAAACAGAGTGCATTTTAATAAATACAGGGGCATATTTATACTCCGTTTGCGCCGAATTTGCGTCGTTTTTTTCGACGCAAATTCGACGCAAAACTAACTCCATATTTATACTTTGGCGTTAGACGCGTCTAGCGCCAAAGTTCATGGAGTTAGCGTCATTTTTTGGCGTGAACACCTTCCTTGCGTTAATGAGATGCAAGGTAGGCGTTCCCGTCTTAAAAAATGACTCAGAGGCATGTGCGTGGTATTTATACTCCCGGGCAAAAATGACGCCCGGGAGTGGGCGGGGCAAAAAACCCCGCATTTGCGCCTCTTTTTAACGCCTGGGTCAGGGCAGGCGTTAAGGGACCTGTGGGCTCAGAATGAGCCCAGAGGTGCCCTCCCCTGCCCCCAGGGACACCCCCTGCCACCCTGGCCCACCCCAAGAGGACACCCAAGGATGGAGGGACCCATCCCAGGGAAGAAAAGGTAAGTTGTGGTAAGTATTTTTTTTTAAAAAAATTTGGCATAGGGGGGCCTGATTTGTGCCCCCCTACATGCCACTATGCCCAATGACCATGCCCAGGGGACATAAGTCACCTGGGCATGGCCATTGGGCAAGGGGGCATGACTCCTGTCTTTGCTAAGACAGGAGTCATGTTAATGGCGTCTGGGCGCCCCCAAAAAATGGCGCAAATCAGGTTAAGACGATTTTTTTGCCTCAGCCTGACTTGCCCCATTTTGGGACGCCCAAACGCCATTTTTCCCTACGCTGGCGCTGCCTGGTGTACGTCGTTTTTTTTCACGCACACCTGGCAGCGCCGGTCGGCTAACGCCGGCTAACGCCATTCAATAAATACGGCGCCCGCATGGCGCTTCAGAATGGCGTTAGCCGGCGCTAATTGTTTTGGCGCAAAACTGCGTTAGCGCAGTTTTGCGTCAAAAAGTATAAATATGGCCCTTAATGGCATTAAAATGATCTAATCAATAGAACCGGAGATAATGATTTTTAAAGTTCTTAGTGAAAATAGTGCGAGGTAGCAGAAAGCTCCATTCACAGTTATTTGGTCTCACTAGGCCGGGAGAAAGACACAAGCTCAGGCCGACCATGACGGAATGTGGGCCAGATACAGGGACTAGGTTAATGCTGCTGAAGAGTTACCTTCTAAAAGTCTGCCGTGAAGAGTTCCATTCACATTAGTACAGAGGAGGCCGTGAGGAGAATGTTTTCTGGGCAATGAGCAGTTGCGAACATCTTATTGTCACTGCAATTTCACAGTGGTGGGTTGTCACAGTCAATCACTGATGGAAGGAAGTGCAGATCTTGCATTGCTGGTAGTTGTGAACGGTCACTGTTGGTGCAAAGAGCAGGTCTCACTGAAACTTTGCGTTGACAGTCAATGTCGGCAGCAGAGTTTTGGTGCAAATGGGCTTATTCATGGTGACATGGAGCCCAAACTTCAGGAGTTTCATCCTTTTCTTGTGGATAGTCTATCACTAATGCCAACCAAGGGTCCAGTACCTGGGGGTGGGGGCACCTCTTGGGGATCAGGACTCACTCCAGGCAGAGGCTAGCAGCAGGGTTCAGGCAGGTTTAGTTAGTGCTGGGCAGTTGCAGGGAGGCTTCTGGAAACTTGTTGGAGCCTGTAGCTCACATAGGAGGCTAGCCAGCCAGCCCTTCAAGTCACTCTACTGTTCCTGGGTTAAAGGTAGCAGGTACAGTCTTCCTTCCTCAGACAGCAGGGCAGCAGGACAGTTATTCGCAGTCTTCCACCAGTCTACAAGTGATCTAATCTGGGGTCCGAGAGTGTCATCTTTTATCCCCATTGCCAGCCTTTGTGTGTGGAGCAACTCCTGGCCCCATCCCAAACTGGTTCTGTCCAGTTCCCCTGCCCTATTCTGAGATTGGCAGGGCTGGTGTCAGGTTCCTTTGTGTATGCTGTAGGCAAAGTCCTTTGAACTGGAAGTGGAGCTGGGTGACAGTCCCCCCCCCCACAAAAAGCTATCCTACAGAATGGCCCATCCTCTCAAAACCCATCCCCTTTTTGTCTCCATGTCTGGAATTAATCAACAACTCATCACACGATAGACAGCAATAGTCATGTGACCATTTCTACTGTCAGAAAATAATATATGGCTTGGACACAAAAATTGCAACTGTCTAAAAGAGGCATCTTCAAAATTCTAACTTAAAAACTCACCATTAAAGAGGATTTAAAAATCATAATTTGAGTGTAAACATTATTTTTCTATCTACTCCCAATCTGAAGTTAGCAAATATTAATTGAAATGAGGTAACCTAGATTTAGCCTAGGAGAGAAATAGGCCATACAACAGTGACAAATTACTTACAAGTACAGAGCATGTACAATTTAAACCCACATATCCTACTTTTTAAATGCCAGGCACCCTGCACTTGGGCTTACCCTAGAGTGCCTTGTAGGCATTAATAAGGAAGATTTAGGCTGGGCAGAAGGTTTATTTTGACAAATCAAAATAGCTTGCAGGCTGCAGTGGCATTCCTAAGATATGTGCTTCTTTTGTGGCTTTGGGTGGCACAATGAGTGCTATGGGCCTACTGGCAGCAGTTACATGTGTTGGGTACAGGTACTGCTTACTAGGGATTTACAAATAAATTAAATGTGTGCATTAGGTGTAGGCTAATTTTACCATGTTTTCAGAAATATGCACAAGCACTTTAGCGAGGAGTAGCAGGAGTAAAGTGCACAAGGTCCTAAAGTTAACAAACATGAGTTCAGCAAGCAGGAGACATGACAGAAGAATGTTTGGGGGGTCTACCATCCACTGATGTCAGTTCTAAAATGGGTACTGACATTGAGTCATGTCAGAAGACCACACCATGCACTCAGAATCAATTGTATATGAGAGAACTCCTTGAGCTCTGGGTCATGGGGACAAGGAAAATAAAGGCTCCAAGTTCACATGGACTGGGTGCAGAGCATGACTATTGACCACACTCTTCTCCAGAGCCCCGTAGTCAACATCTGAAGACATTTGAACTAGGTTTCTTTGTTAATGAAGACTTGGTGCAGGGTCAGGTTTCTACTCCTTGACTCTAATGCACAGAGTTTAGAACGAAATTTGCGGTTGAATTGGATTGGGTTCAGAAATCTTGAAGAAACAAGCGTATTGTGCCACCCAGAGCCAGGTGTACACAGCTAATCACCATACAGTTTCCATAACCTGGTCAACAATTCATCCTTAAGCACAAGGATTAAAACTACAGTCTACATATATATTGTAAATGATATGGGCAAATGCACTTGGTGTAATGTGCTATGTATTACTGTAGGAATTTCATCTTTTTGCCATGTCCCGCTAATTATTTGCTCTGGAATTTATTTGCATTTATTTTTTGCCTAGCATAGGGTCTGCTACTCGGGTCTCTGTTACGTCTGCTCTCCTTAAAAAGAACTTTCTGTTTTGTCTAGAGTTGCCATACCTGACAACTTGATAACCCAAATGCGTATGTGTGCAAAGTGCGTGTGCATTTATATGAAGATCGTTAACGGGATACATGAGCAAAGAAAAACGATTTCACGTTACTTGTACGTTCTCCATGCAACCAGGCTGCAAACTATTTTAAACGCAACACATAAATTAAAATATATTTTTTACTGTCTGATAACAGGCTCATGCTGCCACTCCCAAAAGGCAGTATGCAGCTAATTCCTAGAGCAGGAGCTGGTTCATACTGTTGTGAAAAATGAAGAGAAATGCCTGAAAATATTAGTTCAGTTAAAGGAATCCCAGAGCAGCTTGACCATTTACATGATTCTGAATGATCCACTGTCACTAGAGAG
Organism: Pleurodeles waltl; assembly: GCF_031143425.1. Taxonomy (NCBI): domain Eukaryota; kingdom Metazoa; phylum Chordata; class Amphibia; order Caudata; family Salamandridae; genus Pleurodeles; species Pleurodeles waltl. The sequence goes on along the minus strand of NC_090446.1, from coordinate 1,075,805,099 downwards.
CTAACCGGGACAGAAATAAATCAACATATTCCTTTCTAGGTAATCGCGGAATTCCTGACTACCTGAAAGAGTGATGTGGAGAAATGTGTTTCCTGCTGTGCTTCAGTACCTGGGACGCTACTCCAACGACTTGGAAATATGTTTCTCGGTGCTTCCATTAAGGTCTGACTTTTCTTCGGGAACTTCTCTCCTGTGGCTGGAGAGTGCAGAACATCCAGCTCAGAAAAGGCAAAGGCCTGTTTGTACGAAAAATAGTAAACAGTAGACATTGCTCTCGCCTGCTCATTTGAAACATCTCTCCTTAGCCCAAGCAATCCAGAAAGTCTCAGAGAAAAATGAAGGTGGACATCTTCAGAGTAATGCTGTGAACCAATTCAGATCGGATATTTTGTGCGGTCGTGAGATGCGAAGCTCCTCTGCAAATTAGCCAAAGGTTCTGTGTTTAGGAAACTAGTCATTAAGGGGCATATTTATACTCTGTTTGCGCCGGATTTGCGTCGGTTTTTTTTACGCAAATCCGACGCAAAACTAACTCCATATTTAAACTTTGGCGTTCGACCCGTCGAGCGCTAAAGATCTTGGAGTTTGCGTCATGTTTTAGCGTGGACACCTTCCTTGCGTTAATGATATGCAAGGTAGGCGTTCCCTACTAAAAAATGACTCCGAGGCATGTGCGTCGTATTTATACTCCCGGGCAAAAATGACGCCCGGGAGTGGGCGGGTCAAAAAAAATTACATCTACCCTCGTTAGCACCATTTTTTAACGCCTGCTCAGGGCAGGCGTTAAGGGACCTGTGGGCTCGGAAGGAGCCCAGAGGTGCCCTCCCATGCCCCCAGGGACACCCCCTGCCACCCTTGCCCACCCCAGGAGGACGCCCAAGGATGGAGGGACCCATCCCAGGGAAGTTAAGGTAAGTTCAGGCAAGTATTTTTTTTTTTTTTGTGGCATAGGGGGGCCTGATTTGTGCCCCCCTACATGCCACTATGCCCAATGGCCATGCCCAGGGGACAGGTCCCCTGGGCATGGCCATTGGGCAAGGGGGAAATGACTCCTGTTTTTGCTAAGACAGGAGTCATTTCAATGGGGGTTGGGAGTAAAAAAAAAACGGCGCAAATCGGGTTGAGGCGAAAATTTTGCCTCAGCCTGACTTGCCCCATTTTTTGACGCCCAAGCTCCATATTCCCCTACGCCGGCGCTGCCTGGTGTAAGTCATTTTTTTTTACGCACACCAGGCAGCTCCGCCGGCTAACGCCGGCTAACGTCATTGAATAAATACGGCGCCCGCATGGCGCTTCAGAATGGCATTAGCCGGCGTTAAATTTTTTGACGCACAACTGCGTTGGCGCAGTTGTGCGTCGAAAAGTATACATATGGCCCTAAATTTCTATACACTCGAAACTGAACATTTCCAAAAGTTGAAATTCTCCAGAGGATGGAGACAAGCTGCAAAGTCGACCACAAAAGATGCAAATATGATGACTGCATTTCGTTGGTTTTGGTATTTAGAGCTTTTTGATGTGAGGTTCGATGCAAAAGTAGGACTGCTAAACAGACACACGTGACATGGTGAAGGTCTCCGGTAAAGTTTTGTGCCATATCCTGCTACAGATTTCAGATTCCTAGAAAAGTTTATGTAGAACGAAGATAAACCTTTAGAGGGAGAAAAACTATTAATTTTTCCAAACCTGTGGTTTATTGAAAGTTGTCATGAAGGTTGTGCAGGTTCTGGTCTACCGCTTCCATAGACTAACAATTGTTTTTCACTTTCCAATTGTTTCGCTAATGAACATTGTTTGTTTTTAGCTATAAATTAACATGCATTTATTTTTCGTATTTTTTTGCAACATGTACCACAAGTATTCTCTTAGGAACGGCTTGCAGCTTCATCCAAGCTTACATGTGTCAGACATGAATTCCTCATCAGTTTGCATTTCAGGGTTCAGAAGGTTCGTGCTTGGTGGGAGCTCAGTGAAAAGCTCACATAATGTTTGTTGCTTCACTCCCTCATAACTTCATTATCTGATTTCCCATGATTAATGTAATACATTGTAAATAGTGAGGATGTGCCACGATTAACAAGGGGTAAAACAATCTGCTGCGGATGATGCTTCTCTCCTACCTCATCAATTGTAATAAATAGCATGTTACACACAATTGATCTTGATCTGCACATATGGTTTACGTGTGGTGCTTCTTCAAGTAAAGAAGTTAAAAAACAATGTTTGTAACTGGAACCAGATCATAAGTGGGTTCCCTCAGTACAATGAGATAACATCCTATTGAATTCATTTGAGTATGGGCCCCATTTTTTTTATCTATCTGCCTGTCTAGAGTTATTGTACTATGAAATATGTGTGGTAGTAAGTGGTGATTCCTGAAATAAGTTAGGCAGTCATGTGCCAAAACCAGTGACATTTGCACTCTGTGATGTTGTGGACCTTATTTCCCCATGCTGAGTAAAAGCACAACAAAAACATAAGTGTTAGGGATAGTTCACTGGCCACAAGCATGTGCACCTGGGCCCTTTTATTAACAGAGTCACCTGACTGTTGACACCTGTGTTGGATGGGTGTGGGATGAGTGGTAGTGCTACCCCTAGGGAGGGGCTAATGCATGACTTATCTTGCAGTACACTACATTCCTCCCAAAATCCAAAAGAAAAACAACAAAGCCCAGCCTGTGGAAACAAAACAACAATAAACTGCCGACCATGTGGTCCATCAGGCTCTAAAGTCAATGAGCAGGACAGCAGTGGATGGGCTGATGACGTGAGCTGCAACAGGACATATCTGCTCACATTCATAATTTTACCTGACTAGTTCAAGATATGAACAATGGCTCAGAGGGCCAAGGACCTTCTGGCACCATGCTGGTTGAAGTCAGGCCCCTTTTGTGGAGTTGGCCCACTCTGCTGATGCTCTAGATGATTTGTGGTTAGTGTCAACAGTTCAAAAACAGGATGCGTCAGGAGTTTGGACTACACTGTAAAGCATCCATCATGAAGCATGGCTTGGTGGTGTTGCCTGGCCCATTAAACATGTCTGCAACCTGTTGAAATCCCTACTGCCTGGGCTGGCATTGGACTGTGTGTGGTCTGAATTGGGGCTGCAACTGTTCTGTGTCTGGGATACAGCACAACCCTTGAGGATCATCTGCTCAGTTGCTTGTGCAACAGCAGGGGTAGTTGGGTCTTCATCAAGAATCGCTCTTGCCACTGGGATCAGAGTGCAGGCAGAGTTAGTAGCTATTGACTGACTCTTCCGAGTGTCAGTGGTGATTATTGTCTGCAGTTCTGATGGCGGTGTTGGACTCTACTCAGGGTGTTCAGTATTCCATGGCTGGCAGTGATGACACACAAGATCAGGACTGAAATGATGGAGCTTCCTGTCATGTGGAGAACCTATATAACAGATGGAGATGACTTGCCTTGATGGTCGAGGACCTAACTTCTCATGTCATCGACAACTTTGAGGTGATGGTGGCCAGCCCAGGTACTTACACTCTGTCTTTGTGGAAGCATCGGTATTCTTCAGCCTGGATACTCTGGGTTGCTGATCCACCGGTTGCAATGGCTAGATAGTTTTACTTGGAAGTGTGAGACAGAGACTTGGTTTGCACATGCATGTGGCTTACTCTCTGGTCTCCCACTGGGTTTGGTGCAGAGACCTGGTTTGCGCATGTCTTGCGCTTACTCTTGGTTCTCCGACTGGGCTTGTGGCAGAGACTCGGTTTGCCCATGTTTGCAGCTTACTCCAGGTTCTACCACTATCTACTGCTATGCTGTTGTCAGGCCTTATTTGTTTCACCATGGTGGCTTGCTCATGTGGGTAGATGCCTCCCATCCATGGCTGGAGTCCTCTCAAGTGTGCCTTCCCGGCCTGGCCTCTCTTGATATTCCTTCCATCTGGGCTTGATCAGTCATAAGATTTCCCAGTCTGCACCTCATTTTTTGCAATTGAGACTTCTCATTACGAGTCTCTTCTTCTGGGTGCTGCGACATGCACCTTTTTCAGATGTTGGCCAACAAGGACTCTCAGTGATCGACTGTAGCTGTAGTCTAACCACTAGCTTCTGGTGTTGGGTTCTGGATTCGTGATGATCAGGGCAGTTACTAATCCAATTCTCCTTGTCTCAATTGGTGCAGTGGCACACCTTGCCATGTGCCACTTGTTCCCTTTTCTAGGACCTTCTTGGAGCTCCCACTCCTGGGGTAGATATGTGTGGCTGGCCTTCTGCCTCAATAGCCATCTCTGCTGCCTGATACATCTTTTCTGGGTTAGTGTGTTGTGAAGAAATGTGTTGTATATTTCCTCCTCAGAGGCCTTCTTCTGTGGGAAGCAGGGAACTGTGTTACTACCTTTCTCTAGGTGGTGCAGGACTTGCACCTTTAGGCATCACTTCCATCAGGCAGGGTTGGTGGGGTGTTTGCATGATGTGCCTTGAGGGTGCAGGGCGATGTGGTCCTGGTGTCTGGACCACCATTGCATCTCTGTGTGCTCCAGTCCACCTTTTCATCTGGCCTCGCCTTTCTTTGACCTTCTCCTGCAAGGGCTGTGTTCATCTAGCAGTCTTGGTCACCCACTCTTCGTGATTCCAGTTCCTTCCTTTGATGCTTCCACACATCTGTTTTGCGGAAGTAGAGACAGAGCACTTTACTCATGTTTGGTGCTCGGCTCCTCCAATCTCCTCCTCAGCTCAGGAGCAATGGGCTTCGGTCATCTTGTAGGCAGGGCCAGCAGGGTCCATCTGGTGCTGTGGTGCTTCAATGGCATGGGCATTTACGGCGTGCAGCCAAACAATGTCTGTTTTCACTCAAGCAGTGTTCTGCCTGTGGTGCCAGGCTGGGCTTCTCCCTCTGGGGCCTCATACCACACCTGGAGGTTTATGGGGCCAGTCACTGCACTCTGCCCTTCACTGAGCAGTGTTGAGGCTTTGCCTGTACATCCTGGTTGAGTGCCACAGACATGTAACTGTTCTCCCTAAAAGTTTCTTGTGCTGTTGAACTCTATCCAGGTAGTTCATAGTGCAAAATAATGGGATGGTAGCACATTTGTTTTTTTGTGAATCAACGGGGCTTCAGGCACTTTTGTGTTGCGGCTGGTGGAGGTTGTCCGGGCTGGACTGCCTTGCTGATACTGCAACCATGCCTCTCAGCCTTACAGGATCAGTACCCTCTCTGTATGCCCCCAACAGGGTAGCTGTCTCCTTCCTTCTCCTGTTTAAAAGCGTTGTTGCTGCTTACCACTGATGTCCTAACACAACCAGCACTGACTTCTGTGGGGAGGCTGCGTTGCGGTCATGCCCACTTTCAGAATCCCTGCTGATTTCCTTGCGTGAGTGAGCTTTTGGTCTGCTAGGTAGATGCCTGGCTGCCCACTGTTTATTCCCCTACCTGTGTGAAAGCGTCCTCTAGTGGTGAGCAGTGGGTTCTGTGCTGCCACCCATTGCTTTCCTCTTCCTTTATCTGCCTGACAGAGCCACAGGCACCCAGGCAGGACTGATGTGGCAGGTGAAGTGTCTCCTTTCTCCTGAGGCAGGGGGCAGACATCAGTGGGCACACAGTGCTTGCTGCACCCATCTGGGTTCCTCCCTCTCAATCTCCTTGACACTCTGGACGGTAAGAGGACACAGGAGGGCAGAAAACTTCTCTTGCTGTTGGAGGTACTTGGGTTTGATTGTGGGCAAAGTGCGGCTTTGTGTTTCCTCTGCCTTACAGGCTTCGGAAGGAATAGGGGCCTTGAAGATAGGAAGTGGCCTGCTGCAGTACAGTGGAGTCTTCACTTCTCCTGTTGAACTGTGCTTGTGGTGTGGCACTTCTGGTACATGGTGCTGTTGGTTCTTCTGATTGCAGTGGGAATCACTTGGTCTCTTCTCCTCTCTGAGTCTGTAGCAGTCTTCTGCTTGATGATTCCTAAGCCAAACTATCAAAAGCAATTGGTCAAATAGTAGGAAAGAATATACATTTGTAATTCACATTCAATGAAGCAATAAATCTATCATTGGAGATGCAATTTAATTACCCTTAATCAAACCATCTTTGTTACTTCCAACAGTTAGGACAAACATCCAATTTACAACAATATATTACAAATAATCCTGTGTAGACATTATGAAACACATACATAAAATATTCAACATAAGACAAAGATTAATGGTCCAACATTCCTCTCCCTATTCAAAATACCATGTGCTAATCGCTAATAATTATACCAGGAATCCACATAAAAGAGATGGTTGCCTAGTCTATCACGGCCCTAAATCAAACTTATTTCCACCAATGTTCGGTCAGGGCAGCGATACAGAGTTCTTGAAGGGCAAATTAAATCTTCCTCGCAACCTCTCAATGTATACAAAGTCAACGCATTTCGCCCCTTCGCATATGGGCCTCCTCAGGACTAATGGAGAGAGACAAACCTAATAAATACAAACAGTATATATTACTGCACAACAACTCACCTTGGACCTGAGTACCCTACAGCATAAAAAAACACCAAGTGAAAAATGTACCAATATTATATATATATTCTATAGGATTGAAAATGCAAGTATTCAACCCCTACTATGGTATTAGCCCTGGCATGATCAGAGAGGCTGTTATCAAAGCTCTCACATGATGAGATTACTGCCATCGTTTGTCTCCACACTACATGGCACCAAAGGGACAAAGTGACTTTTTTTTACAGGACAAGTATATTTAAGAACTGACCTGTCCCATGGACAAGTAGATCATTTATTAAATGATACACCACTGTAGCGCTCCTCCTGGCTTCTCCTAGCACTGCTTCTTTTGCTTCTTCCAGGGGTGCATACACTGGGAGCCTTGTCAGCTCTCACTCATGCCAGGCGTCTCCTTTTGGTTAATCACTGCACCTCACCTTGTGCACCGAGGAGGCCCTCGTCTGTTGCTCCACGGAACTGCAGCACTTCATCATGCTGCAGGGCCAAAATTCAGCACAGTGCCTCATGGTGACCTCAACAGACCCTGTGATGCGGCGTGGTAGGCAGCACACAGGTGTGGCATGGAGCACACTGTGTGCCACCGTCCTCATCGTCAATGTTGTGTTGTGGGTCTTAGGCCTTCATGCTGAGTAAATGGACAACATGGACACTAGGGTTAGGGATATTTAACTGGCCATGAGCACATTCACCCAGGTCCTTTTATGAACAGGGTCATCTGAATGGTGATGCCTGTGTTGGATGGTTGTCAGGTGAGGGAGGGGCTAATGCATGGTGTGTCCTGCAGGATAATACACACTCCAGAAACAAATGCGGCACTGTATGATTACTTGTTCAAAATAACTCAGACCAAGGGCCTGACTTACAGTTTGGTGGACGGGTTACTTTGTCACAAACATGACGGATATCGCATCCACCTTATAAGAGTTCCGAGGAATATCATGCACTTATAATAAGGTGGAGAGGCTATCCATCACATATATATGAGGCCCTTAGTTGGTATAACATCATACTGCTAGATTGAACTCCTTTATTTATGAAAATGATGCCCATCAGAAAGGGCAGATGTGATAAAAAAACAAGGAACCAACAACTTCTCTGTTTATAGTATTATATCGCTTGTTTGGGATCGTCCAAAAATTTACCTGGCTAGGTAATGTAATGCCCACAGAATGTGTAAAATGTATTCAAGCACTTTTATTTGTATTACATTCTATAGCAAACTGATGAAATGTGGCGCAATATGAGGTGGATCATGGATGCTTTACATTATGCAAGATATAAACAGCCACCTGCTGGCTTGCCAATAACTCACCTTATCGATGTCACCGAAGAACAAATTCAAACGAAAACAAACTCTACATCATCACACCTAGACTGTCTCCCGTCCCCACCTCCGTCACCAGAGTCTCGACGAAGAAATGCTGTGAGCGGTAAGAACATAGTATAAATTAAGTCATATAAAATGTGAGGTGTTACTAGAACTTGTGTGATATGTGTGCAAAAATGGATAAAGTGCAACTGTTAGCCTGTTTTCTGGCAGCCTAGTGTCATATCTTGCATTCTGAGGCAGATGTGTTGGGAGTCTTAACTTTATCAAATATGCACAGTTAGGCGCATTTGTTTACATATTTATTATTAGCAATAATGATATTGTGCGAACTACTTGTAAAATACGTTTGCAGTGTTTCACAACTGCCTGATTTTGAATTCTGTGTAGTATACACTAACATTTGGGCAAGATTCATCAAAGTGTTAAAAAAAAAAAAAAACAGGTATTGCTAACTCATGGAAATTCAGTACAAAATTCACTAATGGATCACACCTACTCACAGAAAAATCTTTGGGAAACTTAGCGCTGACAAATCCTAGGCCAGAAGCTGTGTTGCTTTTGTGGGTGAAGAAGAAACATTTTAGCCTAAACTCTGATTAGGGTCCAGTGCGCAAGCGATCTGGCCCCTGTTGTAATCTCTCGGTGGGCTTATAATGACGCCCGTGTCATGCACATCAGTTTGGTTGCTTTTAAAATTAGCTTGATTTCAATAGTGGAAGGCATACATACGTCATGCCTTTTCCGGTGTTTAGCCCTCCTCTAGAGCACTGGTAAGCTACTGAAAACATACGAGGCTTCGTGTTTTCCGCATTTTGTTTTTTTTTGTGGCAAGTTCTGAGGCTGCAATAGTTACTTGGTATGGATATTGATATATAAATTTTCGACTTCACGCGAATGCCTCACTGAATACTAACTCAATACACTCCTGCTGAGTAAGCTGACTTTTTGCCTAAACTCAGATTTCTTTTTTTTTGTAGCGAGTTCTGAGTTTAGAGTAGTTACTTGGTATGGATATTAACATTGATATATTTTCTAAATTGCGCAAATGCGAATGGCGCCTTACTGTATTCTAACTGAATGCAGCCCTGCTGAGTAAGCTGACTTTTTGCCTCTTAATTTAAGGACCAGAGAAAAGCCAGGTTTTAAGGTGTTGTCTGAAAATCAGGTGGTTGTTTTGGCTTCTCAACTGTTTTGGTAGATTGTTCCAGAGATGGGATGTAGTGTGGATCAAACTTCTGCCCCCCCGTTGGATCTCCTGCTTTGTCAGACATTTATTGTTCAAGAGTTATCAGATGAAAGTGGACTGCTGGGGATAGTAAGATTGTTCTTTAGATAGTCTGGAGCAGCTTCGTATAAGGCTTTGTGAGTGAGACAAAGAGCCATAAATATGACTCTTTTCTTTACTGGTAGTAAGTGAAGTTTTTGTAAAGTCCCAGAAATAGACTGGAACTTGGAAAATTTCTTCAGAAGTCTCGCTGCCATGTCCTGGAGGGATTGCAGTTTTTGCAAGGAGTGCTGGTGAATAGCTACATAAAAGGCATTGCAGTAGTTGAGCCTTGATAACACAAGTGCTGCTACCACATCTTTTTGCAGTTCCAAAGGTATGTACAGAGAGATCATTCTGATCTTGCACAATAAAAAGAAACACAATGAGGTAAACTTATTTATTTGAGCACTGAAGGACAGGCTGGAATTGAAAATGACTCCCAAATTTTTGACAGCAGGTACTGGTACAGGGAGAGAGCCTAATGTTTGTGGTCACCAAGATTGGTCCCAGGATGGTGAATTCTCCCCAACAAAAAGGACTTCAGTTTTTGCTGAATTAAGCAGGAAACTATTGGTACTCATCCATTGAGCTAAGGCGCTCCTACAGCTGTTAAACCAGAGAGCTGTCTCTTCGACATTGCTTGAGATGGGCACAATAAGCTATGTGAGATCTGCAAATGCTACAGGAGCATAGCCAAAAGATCAAATTAGCTTCATCAGTAGGGCCACGTAGCTATTAAACAATGTAGGGTTCAAATATGAACCCTGAGGGACCACACATGACAACGTAAAAGACTTAGGCCCTCATTACAACCCTGGTGATCATATCTGGCAACAGTCTGGCGGTACAAATAGACATATTTTGACCGCGGTGGTAGCGCTGCGGTCACACCTCCGGGACTGGAGGTTTCCCGCCATTATTGTCCCAGCGGTTATAATCCACCCCTGGGGATTATGACTCCCCTTCCCGCCAGCCTGTCCATGGCAGTAGAGACCACCATGGAAAGGCTGGCAGGAAGGGGAGTCGCGTGGCCTCTGGGGGCCCCTGCACTGCCCATGCACATAGCATGGGCAGTTCAGAGGGCCCCAGGCACAGCCCCACCCTGCTTTTCACTGTCTGCACAGCAGACAGTGAAAAGCGTGACGGGTGCAGCTGAACCCATTGCACGGCGGCAACACCGCCGGCTCCATCAGGAGCCAGCTGCAATGTTATGGCCGACATCCCCGCTGGGCCGGCGGGGATGTTGTAATGCGGGTTTGAGGCCACTCGGCGGTTCAACCTTGGCGGGTGGCGGTTGTAATGAGGGACTTAGAGACTAGGTTACCCAAGGCCTCCGCTTTGGTCTCTCTGAGACAGAAAGGAACAAAGCAGTTTCAAAGCTGAGTCTCCAATACCGGTGTCTGCCAAATGTGCAATCACAATCTCATGATTAATGGTTTCAAAGGTTGCCAACAAGTCTAACAAAATTATAGCAGCCTTTCCACCACTGTCTAATATGTTCCTCACTTGGCCAGCAGCCACCACCATGGCGGACTCCATGCTGTTATTTGGCCTAATGCCAAATTGAGCTGAGTCCAGCACTCTGGTTTCCTTGACAAATTTGGACTGCGTAATATTTATATGTTTTTTCAAATCTTTGTCTTGTAAAGGTAGTCGAGAGATGGGGTGGTAATTCTTCACCTCTTTGGCGTCGAGAGTTGCTTTTTTTGAGCAAAGGGAGAGTAGAGGCTTGTTTCCATTCTAAAGGGAAAGTTCCAGACTCCAGAATGCAATTGAATAGCTATGTAAGGGAAGATGAAATTGTTTCAACAATCTTATGCATTATATTAGGAGGACAAGGATCTGATGCGGCTCCGGATTTTGTTTGACCAACTAGTTCAGCCACTCTTTCCTTCAAGAGGAAAGGAAATGTATCCAAGGTGTTCAAGCCAGGAGCTATAATATGTTGATCCATGGAAAGGTCGAGAGGTCTGTCCTTAGTATGGAGTTTACTAAAAATGTTAACTTTATTTTTTTTAAAATCTGCAGGTTGATTGCAAAACAACTGGCAGAGTGTTTAGTTAAGGTTAGAGTATATAGTTTGTTGCTTTAACAGTGTCAAGCCGAGTTTATAAAATTATCCAGTCAACAGTGTAGGTACTTTTTGGGTACTGAACTATTAGGAAGATGAGATTGGGGGAAAAGCAGTGAGTGCATATTTCTTTTTTTCATATGAGTGGTGTAAAATAGCTAGGCCATTTGTTGTACAGGATATGAGGGTTGTGCAAGTGATAGGTCCACAGTCACCCCCACATTAGAAGCCAAGCACCCCATAATAGCACTTTCTCAGGGTAATGATTAGCAATAAAGCATTGTGATATTTATAAAAAATCACTCTCAGCAATTGATTTTTTAATAAAGCATTGTCAAACAACATAACATGTTTGTGTCTTTCCTAAACCACTTTAACCCACAGACAATGCAGCAATAGGACCAATCATTAAAGATCCCTGGACTCTAAGGCTGAAAAACAAAAGTGCAAGCCTTACGAATGCCAAAAACTGCTATGAACAACCACAGCGTCATGCATAGCTTGACCCTGAAAGCTTGAGGTCATTTGCCAAAAAAGTACTGCTTTTGGTTGTTGAAACTCCTGGAGCCCTCCCCTCTATGACCCTCCTTTATTCCATTGGTTGTTCCCCTGCCATCCTTGGGCCACCAAAAGGAAACAAACTTGATGCAAACAAAACCCTGCAGGGAATTTTATGGCACTCCTTTTCAGAAGCATGAATACAGAATGGGCAGCCTCAGCTGCAGTTCCTTCTTTTGTTGCACATGACTTCTCCTGAGGGGATCCTAGTCCACCCAAATTACTCATCTTGGAGGAGCTACATAGGGAGCTGGCTCTTCTGCTGTCTGGATGCTCCGTGTCTGCCCAGCATTGTTGTTCGCCAGAACAGGAACTGGCAACTTCATTCTTCCTGTTGCTCCTTGTGGGCAAGGTGCTGGTCTTCAGGAGGCCTCCCCACTCTGCGCAGGCACAAGAAGCAGGGGTGAGCAACTGCCATTATGAGGAAGGTGCAATTGCATTCCTCCTGCCTCCTTTCACATTGGGGGCCTGTGAATGGGGTCCTGGGCCCCATCTTTCCATCATGGTGGGTTGAAACAGTGCTCCCACATCTTCTTTTACTCACTGGGGGCCTGGGATGGAGTCCTGGGCCCCATTTCTCTGTATGCTGGCTGGGGGACGGGGACTTGCTGAGCTCTGGAGAGGGGGCCACATGCACACACCCTACCTGGTTCATAAATTATTACTGAAGCTTGAGTTGGTCCCCGGGCACTAGTCCATCTTATAGGTGTTTACTGGTGTTGTGGCAGAGCCCAATGAACTCCATCACTGAGGGTCAAAGATCAAATAATTCACCCTTGGCTATCTCTGGCCCTGTTGGGCCTTTTTTCTTGATTATGGGCTTACTTTTCTCCTGGTGGCAAGTGCTAGCCACCTGGGGCCTTTTGCATGCCTCTTAGCCACTAAAGTGGCACACTTTGCAGAAAGCTGGTTCCACTGGCTCACTTTTATTTGCCCCTGGTGCTCCTCTCCTCCTGCTGAGGCAAAGAATTCCAGGTCTTCCCCAAACTGGTGCTTAGGGGGTGCAAAGAAATTAGACTCAAATTTCCTGGAGAGACCCACTGGTCCTGGGGCAGCTGCAGATAGAGTCCTTAGACTATTAGGGCATCATTGGATTTGTCCTTTCAGATGTCCTTGGGATTTCCACCATCCAATTTCAGTGTCCAACTAATTATCTCCCTTTTGCAAGTGTTTTTAAGAGGATGGGTAGCAGGTTAAATATGCTTGACACCATTGGTCAATTCAAGAGTGTCACATCACCTCTTCACCACTTCCCAACCCTCCTGCAAAACAAGGTGGAACAATCCAAGATGGTGCTGTCAAGTGATCTATTTCGTCATCCTTTCTAGGGGCCTCAGCTCCACCTCTAGCTGTCATCACTGCCACAACATTTCCCATCAAAATGTCAAAGGGGACCCCCCTCCTTTGTAGGATCCAGATGTCTGGTCTCCAACATCTGTTCAGTGTGCTTGGGCTGTCCCAACCATGATACAGTGTGAAAGCTAATTTCCTGCTACAGATTTTCTCCTCCACCCCTTCTTCCTCAGGAGCTGAGTGAAGCAGCATTTGTTCCTTTTATGTGGAGAGGTTGATGTTCCCTCCGCTAGGGAGCAGAGTAATTACCTTGGCCCAGCATAGTGACAAAAGGCCTATAATCTGATCCTGAGCTGCACCAGAGAAATATGACAGTGCTGGACAATCAATAAGGCGTCCATGTGGGTTCTTGGAACCTGCATAATCACACTTGAAATTCATGTTTTACAATGCATGGAAAACTCACTGGACTTTGTAGGCCTAAGGGAAGGCAAACTGCACTTTAAGACAGAGTTATCTTAATGTGTTTAATATGGTGACAATGCAGATAGTCCAGTAAACCCTACTGACCTTACCTATGAGTGGCCACTAAAATTATATTATATAATAATCCTATAGGGCGAACTCCAAGTCTAACGTTGCAGAGTCCCCTGTGCGCCAAGCTACATGTGTGAAATTACCAGACTACGCATAATAGTAGTCTCATATGAGGAGTGCAGAACAGTGCAGTACAGTGATTACTGTGAGATCAGTCGAGTAGTAAAACTCACCCACAGTAAACATCAAAAACCGTGTGATCAAAAAGCAAAAAAGATGTGCCTATTAAATGGGCAGAACCCGTTTTGTCAGAGCAGGTGCACATGAAAACATGTACCTATTCACAAGCAGTGGACTGGGATGCAGGGTATTGCAATCACTAGTGGCTGAGATGATTTCCTTCCATCTTGTTTTTTGCTGCTGTAGATGCTTTCAGTGCATTGAATAGTTACAGATTTAAGTGCACAAGACTCAAACTATATCTCAGTAACAAGGCCAAAAGTAGTCTGAAACAAGTTGATGCTCATGTTCCTGTCTCAACAGAACATAGCTGGGCAGTTTAGGTTGGACTGTTCCTATTGGAGGAGAACCAAGACTGATTTGCTTATAGTTTATCCTTATCAAGAAGGTAATAGAGGGCAAAAGGCCAGTGGCTGACATTAGTTCAAGCATTACTCCTTCACCTTGTTGTTGTTGCTCTTCATAATCAACAACAACCTGAAATTGATGCAAGATTTGGAGGGCAACCTCTTCAAGTCCTTGATATTGACAAATCAGGTTGTTAATTGTTTGGTAGGCCAGGTACTTTATGCTTGCATCTGGAAAATGTTAGGTTGAGGAAGGTTAGCATACCATGAAATGCAGTGTTCCAGGTGGCGATTTTTTTGCTGCCCATGATTTAAATAATTGTTTGGTTTCTTTTCTTTTTCAAATATTACACTTATTTTCATTTCACAAAAATGCATAACTTTTTCTGCAAAGAGGAGTGTTTCAGTAAAAAGCGATTCATTAGCTTATGAAGAGACTATTACAAAAAAATGATTTCAATGCATTCTAAAAAGTAATTTTCAAATAGTTATATTTCTTGTTGTTTAAGATTAGCCATGAAATCAACGCATTATCGACAAATGCAAAGAAAGTACAGGGCCTAGATAGGGGGTGGAAAGTGCCTCATAAAAGTACTATTTTTGCAAAGTGTCAGCAATGTCCCAGCAGGGCTTTTTCATTTGTTTGAATGCATGTCAAACACATTGCATAGGAGTTATCTGCGATGGTTCTCAGAAATCCTTCCGCAACAATAACCATAAGAGATGCATAGATATTGGAATCCTGGCCAACAGCCCTGAAAGCAGAGACGGGGGTCTGAATGGACCAGTTGGCTTTCATGTCTTCAAAATGTGCCAGTTTTGCCACACCATTTCATAAAAGGAACAGGGGTTGCACTCTCTATCACTAAAGGAACCTGCACCCAATTGCCCACAACTACTACTTTGCAAAATAAACGTGAGCGAAAATATGCAGCCAGCGGACTGCTGAGGGCTCCTCAAAAGACCAACGGGCTGTTCCTCACTCAAACAATCACTGCTTCATGGACAATTTCGGCTTAGAACATAGTCACCTACTGAAGATAGTAGGAAAGTCAAAGCTGATCTTTTGGATCTCAGATGTAGACAGCTTTAGCTTTCGGTTTGCTGTACCTTTCGTTTCTAACATAAATCAAGTAGGCATTGAGTTAGCCTCTTACTCCTGATTGAATGGAATTGTTTTCTATTTCAGTTGTCACCTCTTGATTCAATGGCTTTCCTCCCTTTTCTTGTGTTCATGTCACCCATGAGCATTTCAATCTCACAATTTTCTGATTACTTGCATTCTTCCACTGCTGATGTTGCTTCCATTCAGGGAACTACTTTTTTTCTTTTCTTTTAAGCACATCAAGGGAGCATAGGTGTTTTCTTACTCTTTTAATGTGTGCTGCTTCCCCCTTCACTTTTCCCCCTGTCTTCTTTGGCTCCATGCTGGTTCTCTCACCTTACCCTACCCTACCTACATCTTTTTTAAGTATGTCTGCACACCTGTGCTTCTCCATGGCTCCCACTTTCTCTGCCTGTTGCCGTCTTCTCTGCACCTTTTAATTTCATTTTACTTTTAAAATTGTGTTTGCACTTCCTGCATCAATGGGCATCCATCCAGAATGGGTTTTCACCAATTTGAAGATGACCATCCACAAGTGTGCACGTTAGCACGTGAGCACGTGTGGCGAGCACCAAAAAAATAGGCTTGTATTATTCATGCATTCACCACAGTCATCTTTGAATAGGTTTGTTGGAATATTCCAAATCAATTCACAGTTGGCGTTTAATTATATGCACACATCAACTACAGCCATACTGAATGGGTTTGTTCAAATATTACATATGCATTCAACAATGACTGTCATGGATGTCCACACATTACTGGCAGCTATCTGTGAATGTATTTGTAAATGTTTTAACACATCTATTCAAAGATGGCCACTGCAGTTGCACATGCATCTACTGCATCTTTCTAATAAAAAAGAGCACTGGCAAAGCCAATTAGTTTCACTACAGAGACCTATTGGCTTTGTCATATGCTTGTCCTTTATAGACCATGCTCTGCAGAACCAAGCTATAATGCACCATTTGAATTAGAAACTCAGAAATGTATAAAATATATGTGTATGCAAACGTAAGTATTACAAAGCATGTAGTCCACTGATAAAGAGCCTTGGTAAAGCTTGTCAAATTACTTGCTACTCTCCAGCAAGACATGTGACAGCTCAAAATTAGGCAGAAGTAGAGGAAACTATGAAACACAATCACCAAAAAATATTACTAAAAGAAAGTGAATTTGTGTATGTATACATGTATGTAGTATTTCTAAAGTGCAAACCTAGCCAACATTCAGTACAGCACTGTACAGGGTCAAAGACAAGCATAAGGTTACCAAGTGACAGCAGATGTAGCTGATTTGTGAACAGTTAATGCACTGTGTTAGTCTTCTTTAAAGAAGTGTTTCTTCAAATCTTTCCTAAATGACAGCATTGTTGGGGCAGTCCTGATGGAAAATAGGATGATATTTCAGATTCTTAATGGACAGGCACAAAAGTCCTACTCTTTAGTTTTTTTCCCTTTTTTCTACACTTGGTAGACTTGTGATTTGATGGTTTCCAGGCTGTGAGTGTGTAGAGAACCACAGAAGGTGGTGCAAGATAAGCAGGGGTTCTGGCAGTGATAGCTTTGTAAGTGATGACGCTGGTTTTAAAAATGGCAAGGGTGTCGTGAGGTTACTTTAGCTATTACGCAGGCATATTATTTTAACTTAAGCCTGCACTTTCACTCCTGTGCCCTTTCACTTCGAGGCATACATTAATATTCTTCCATTATTTTAGCAAAAGTCTTCTTTTAGTAGAGATGTTTTTGTTATGTTATCAGCTTGTTCTTTCACACAGAATTCTATTATTCTGTTCTTTGCATTACATTTCCATTCTGTGTTTCATTCAAGGCCAATGTGATAAGTTATGAGTTATTTCCGGCACAAAGCATTCATCATGTTTCCAACTTTCATACACAGAAATATATGTGTTGTCACATCAGGGCAGTTTTCTCAGAACACCAGATGTTTTATTATAAAATACCTCATTGCCCCTTACAATATAGAGGAGAATCACACCCCATTGCCACTGTACGTTGTACATTGCCTTTGCAAGTTTCAGCTGAGACCTGACATAGTCTCTCCCTCCATGTGCAAGGATTTGCAGTAGATCAACATGCCTATACTTTACCTAGAATCAAAGGTGTGGTGTATGGGGTTCTCTGGGGGCCTGATGTGCAGATTAAGGCTTACACTGCAATGCTCTTGTGTACAATATAAGTAGTGCAGGTAGGGATTCTAGAACCATTATTGTAACAGTATGGCTGAACGTTTCCTATGTTTCACTTTCCTTGTTACTGCTTTGCTTTTATTATGTTTTATCATCCTCATAATCTCAATGCATGCTTTTTTACAACCTAGTCCTTCTTCTGTTTGTCTTTCTATGTATGAGACACATGACTGATAGAAAGGAGCAAGATATGACCGACCACAGTTTCCCAGAGAAATCTAAATGTCATGCGAAGGGCTGCCAAAAATCACCTTTACTCTTGGATACCGGTGAGGTGCTGCTAGCTGGCCAGAAGAGTTAGACACACAGCTGTCACATGGCACAGAATCAGACTCAGTCCCCAGAGCTTGGTGGTGCTGCTGCCCAAATCCAGAAGTCTTGTTACTAAATCAGGAGTCTTTACGAGATGGCGCCTCTATAGTTGGTTAGGCACTGATTTACGGCTCTCCCAAGTATCTCTGTCTCATTACATATTAAAAACACCGTAATTACTGTATTCAGATACGTCCATGGTATTAGGGCTATCTTACTCAGCTAAGATAGAAACCACCTATTTATCACTGTAGGTTGTTCAAGCTTGAACCTTTAAAAGGATTAATTCCCCAGTTGGTGTCCCTATCTCTGAACTATACAACTTTGAAATATGGCAGAACCCTAACAGGTTGTAATTGCAGCAAATATGAAGCTCCCCCTCACAAATCATTTAATAAATAATAGCCTCACAGAGGAGGACGGAGCAGTTACATTTGTAATTGAGGCAAATCCAGCATATAGAAATTCAATATTTTATTTGTGGGTCACCTTTCCAGCAGTGGATGAGAACACACATAATTTCATCACTACAGTCCTGTTAACACACCCGCACAGTACAGAGCATATGCATATTTAAAAATACCTCTATCTTATCAAGAACACTAAAACATGCTTGTTGGCACCTTACCACAAGTTGCACACAATGTCAAACTAGGTTCTTTGTGTAATGAAGGTCCTACATGGCCACAGCTGGCCACATATTCACCACACCCTAATTTTAACACCATGGTGGTAATGGACGTACGCTGCCTGTATGATGATATAGTTGAATTCTTTCTTCACTTCTATCTTTTCTTGCACCAGATCCCCAACTATTGGAATCCTGCCAGTAGGTGTTATTTGTGCATCCCTTATCCCAAGGTGACGGCACATGCAGATGAGTTTTCAACATGGAACTGCTGTAATTCCTGCCAGACAGTGACACATTAATTTATGTCAAAAGGTGTGTCTGCCACCACCGTGCCAGAGCCATCCATATCTGAGGCATACATAGGTATGCCCAACAAGACCTTGCATGGGGTGCACCCACACCAGGGACCTTCTAGGTAGATTATTAAGTACTCTCTGGACTCATACCTAATACTCTTGCTGTTAAGGATTGCTTCAAGTCTTGTTTTTTCTGCTCCATTAAACTGTTACCCTCGGCATGATAGGGAGACAAGTAACGCAATGGGACCCCCAATGTCACCATGGTGTCCCTGAATGCCCTTGAAAAGCAGAGCCCTGGTGCAAATGAAAAGGCGCAACTGCATATGTCCTGATGAAGATGCGCAAATCTTTAATAACTGTTTGAGTGTCAGCTAATCATTGTGCCATACCCATAGGAATATAGAGAAAGAGTCAACAGTTACTAAGATGTATTTGTTTGCACCATCAGGTGTCAAGGAACCACAATGGTCCCAGTACACACATTGTAGTGGTTTGTTAGAAATCTTACAACATTTAAGACTGGTATCTCGCATTGTTGTGGGATTTTCTGAAATAGGCTACAAATTTAATTTCAAATAGAATAAAATGTGCATTTATGGGCAGAAATCCGACTCCGTCGGCCTGGCCGATGGAGTTGAAGAGGCAGTTCCATCCCCAGCACGCCACGCCAGCAAGATTCCACCCGCTGTATTACAAACTGATTCTTGCTGGTGTGGTGGTGCTGGTGGTGCAAAACCGCCAGGACCCATTCCCTCCCGGCTGACCAGCTCACCGGAAAGGGTAAGTTGATCAACCAAAAGGGGGTGGGGTGGGGAGTGTTGGGTTCATGTATGATGCAAATAGGGGTGTCTGAGTGGGTGTTTGTGAGTGAGCGAGTGGGGGTGTCTGGATGTATGCATGCAGTTGGGGTCTGCATGTATGCGGAGGGGAGGGGAATGCCGGGGTGTGAGTGAGTAAATGTGTGTATTGGGGTGCATGCCAGTGGAGGTGCATGTGTGCAAGCATGCAAGCAGGTGGGGGTGTTAGAAAGGATTGTATCATTGGGGTGTGTGTTTGTAAGTGTGTGGATGGGTTGGGGGGTGTTTGCATGTGTGTGGACATGTGGGGGTGAATATGCCAGCGACAGGAATCGGGATTCCTGTTGCCAGGTGTATTACCACCAGGGTTTTTGTTGCAGGGTGATTACCATGGAAAGCCTGTTGGTCTGCAGTCTCGTATTCCGGCTGGCAGGCAGAGGCCTGCTGCCAGGCTGGAGGAGCTCACCGTCAGCCACATCGTGCTACTGTACCGGTGGGCCAGGCGGCATTGTGCCAATTTTGCTTCTGCGAAACCCCACAGCTTGTAATGCGGCTGTGTTTACCGCCGGGTCTGTGGCCTAACTATCTGGTTCATCCATTGAATTATCTATGGGTCCTACTAACTGTGCTTTCCTTTTTTTCTCTGGATTGGTTGTGTCATTGTTTTCTTTTTACTGATACATGATCATTATTTTCATGAGTTCTCTGCTGTTGAACTGGTGGATGAGGTCCTAATCCTACTGATTCCTGATGGGATTGTTTGGCATAAAGTATCCTTTGCTGTCTTTGGACTGACTGAGATCCTTCAAATACCATATGTGTTTAAAGTTTCAATGAAAGATGTTCAAACACCAAGAGTAGTTTCTGATGATTGGTATGTAAAAACAGTTCATTCTATGCTTTCTGAGCTTGAATATTATGATGTATTTGAAAGTGAAGATGTTTATCACAGAACTGTTAATTTTGGGGATATGTCCTTTTACAATCCTTATGGGCACCATTTCATATAAAGCTAGCACCATAAATGATGTTTTCAATTAAACACCATGAGAACACTGTTCTGTGGGAGTTCTAAAACATATAAGGAAAAAGGTGCATATTTTATTGGGCACGATCTGATGCTTATTATTCCAACTTCCCACCACTGAAAATGCAAAGTGTTTTTTTAACAGATACCAGATTGATTTATTTTGATTCCTTTGTTTCCCAATTGGCAACAAAAAGTTATGACTATCGGTTAAAATTGATTGACTTAAAAAGTGTTTGGGGAACTAAATTTTGGCAAATACAAGGAGAGGGTAGCTTTTTTTTAAAGCATGCCTTATTGTGTTGCACTTTATATTTTTAAACAACGCTATACAGCAAACTAGTTGTCTAGGCTTGGCAAATGAATGTGCCCAGTATTCACTCACCAGCTAAATTTAAAAATTGGCAAAAAACAATGAATGCCACCAAAGAACAGCTCGAGAGGTGGGTCAAGAAAGGAACATTTAACACATTGCTTTCAGATCATGACGGGTGGTTATTGTGGCCAATGGACACGAATGGTTGTCATGCACGTTTTTTAAACTCCTCAGGAAGTTTTAGAGCGAACCAACCTGACCCTCATTACATATCATCACAACACTTTGATATCAACACCACATATAGCGCAGTAAAATTAGGCCAGCAGTGACTGAAATCTTCCTCCATAGGAGATGTAAAAGAACACCTCAGCCTCCTATCAGAAGACACTGATTTACACGATTTTCTATTGGGCCCTAGAAAACAATGAAAGCAGTGCTTCCTATATGCAATTTATAATTAAATTTGGAATCTTTCCCAAATGGAAGCCACTGCCTGGTTAAGGCAGATAGAGCAGAACTTACAGAAAGCATGAGCTGTTGTAGATAATGGAATGAACACCTTGTCCAACCGCATATACACCCTCAACAACATCATTTCTTCTGAGATCAGCATTATTCAAAATGACATGTCATCTTTGCAATATGGACAAAGCCAACTAAGATCCATTATGCAGTTAGGTTCGACGTTAGTACTAAAAAGAGGTCGCGTTCCATGGCAACATGTTAGCTCGAAAGACCTGTTTGCCGCATTTAATTTAACGCAACAGCAACAAATAATGGCTAAGAAAGAAGCGGCTTATGTCATGCTTAACATCAAAAAGTTAGAACAGTTGTCTTTTACTGTGGCAGAAATACCATCTGCTGTCTGGTTAATTCATAGGGTTATTAATATGCCTATTTCCACACGTCAATTCACCTTGTGTTTGAAGCACATTCCTGTAGGCAGATATGAAAGTCTCGGAGATAGCTATGTTAAGGAGGTGTGGGAACTGCCCTTCTCATACAAATGTTTCAGTGGCATGAAAGAGGTCTTCCTTAGCAGAAGCGAGTGAGAGACTTCTGTGAGACATTCAATGATTTGTAAACAGCTCTCCTTGCAAGGAGCATGTAATGTTTCAGTAGCAAAGTTAGCCTGTTATTTAAAGGGAGTTCCTGTCCCTTTGATTCGCCCAGCATTCCAGGTGCTCTTGAATGGGAGCTATGTGGTTCTGAACAAAGAGAACTGTTGTGGAATTCAAGCCAGAATTGCCTACGTAGTTTCAGTAGTGTTACCTGTTGCAGTAATGTGCTTTTTCCTCCAACGCAATGGATGAAAGTAGCAGAGATTTGGCCTCATATTGATATTTCAAATGTAAATTTTGACAAGCTAGGCAGACTGAAAGCTCTTTTGTTTCAAAAACCTGTGGTGCATAATATCTGTCCCCGAGACCTATGCTCTCAGAGTGGCAAGGTCATCTGCAGAGATATAGGGCCAGATGTAAGAAGAAAAAATGTGTGAGTCGGAAATAGCGACTCCTTGCGAATCGCTATTTCCGACTCGCAAAACGAGATGCATGTAAAAATCGCTATACCAAATAATGATTCGGTGAAGAGTCGCACCACAATTTGCGACCTCGCAATTTGCAAAATTGCTATTTGCGAGGTCGCAAATTGCACAAGGGTATGGTCCGGAGTTGCAAATTACGACTGAGTCGCAAATTGCACACAGTTGCAAATAAAGTAGTAAAAAACACACTTCCTGGTTCTGAATGATGAAATCAGAACCAGGAAGTACCCCCATGGAACAAGGAGGAGCCTACCCAGCCCAAACAGCAGAGTCACATCCAGCTGAGAGGAGCTACCACAACAATGGCATCTCAGGACAAGTAGACACACAGTGCTGGCAGGAAAAGAAAACTGAAGTTTTCAGAGAAGGAGCTTGAGGTCCTAACAAAGGAGTGCTGCCTGCACCATGATGTATTGTTTGGAAAGGCGGCAATGAGTGTCCCTGACACCCAAAAGAAGAAAATCTGGCAGGACATCCTCACCAAGATTAATGCAATTGGAGTCAGCCACCGCTCAATAGATGAGGTCCGCAAAAGGTGGTACGACCTCCAGTCCAGGACCAAGGAAAGGGTGGCCGAGCGAGTGAGGGAGATGCATGGCACTGGAGGAGGCCCATCTACAGTACCACCCCCTACAGGCATAGAGACCATGGTGGAGACCACTCTGGAGCCGGAGGCAGTACTTGGAATTGGAGACCTTGACAGTTCAGCTCCAGGAACATCCAAAGGTAAGTACCAAAATTAACTTATTTACACCACTCTATGCACAATGCATACAACCAGAGTACACATAAGCATGCATCCTCCAGATCAGCCCGATGCCTATGTTGCAACCTATAGAACAGTGCATTATGGGCAATATAGTACAGTAGTCCAAATATTGAGAAATATTTATTCTGAGACATCAAGCATATGTGAGGCACTGACAGGGTATCCCCTGTGTCCCACAGGTCTCCCACAGGCACCCACCAACAGCCCTTCAGCGCAGGGAGATGAACCAGCCACACACACACAAGACAAGGTAGCCACAGAAACTGCTGGGGAGTGCATGACTACACCACCCATCCAACCTGCACCAGAGAACATGGATGAGCCTGATCTGGGTCTTGAGGCAGCAAATGTGACACCGGGGCCAATGATGAGGGAGAGTCGACCACATAGGTCAGCTGGCTCCTTGCGGAGACGGCAACGCCCAACGCAGTCAGCGAGTGAGGAGGATGTCACAGACGAACAATTGTTGGGACTGGAGGCATCCTTATTGCAAAGTCACCAGCTTCAAAACAGACACATGTGGGTGATGAATAAGAACCTGAACAGACTGCAGCAGACACTCTCCCAGGGTTTTGCCAATGTGGACAACCAGTTTACTGCTATGAACACAAACATGGCAAACCTTACCAGTTCCATAAATGACTTGGTCAGGGAAATGGTGGCAGAAAGGGCACATGCAAGGAGCAGGGAGCGCAAAACTGCTGCCCGTTTAGACAGACTGAGTGTTTCAATTGGGAGCCTTGCAACAACAACAACCTGCCTGTCAAGGCGCACAGTGAAGCTGCAGGTTGAACTTGCCCATTTTGCAGGTGATGTGGCAAGAGGACTTGGGTGCATCAGCCATGCAGTGGACCTGATAGAGACCAGCCAGGCAGCAAGGGACATTGGCGATACCCCTCAGGATAGCGAGGAGATCTCCAGTGTCAGCAGTGTATTTGCCACTGATGCACGAATCCTGCAGATTAGCAGTGCCCGGCAAGGATCAGGGGACCAACCTGGATTGGTCCATGGTGGCCGTAGTCCCAGGAGGCTGTGAGCTACCAATCTGTGTTGTGACTGAGGCACATGAACTAAATGTGTCAGACTTTACTTTTTTCTTTCTTCGTGCAGTTTAGTTGACAATATTTTCTTCATTATATTCCTGAAATTAAAGGGACAATTTTTGTACTACACAATTGGGCTATGTGTGTCTTACATTAGTGAGTGTTGTCACGGTTGCCACGTACCTGCCAAAGTAGTGGGTTGCAATGTGGTTCCCTCTTTGTCTGCCCTCCATTGCGATGCTTCCCTCCCCAGGCTGTCGGAGTGGTAGCTCTTTCTCCTCATCCTCCGAATCTGTGTCGTCACGGGTGAGATATAGCCCACGTCTGGTGGCAATGTTGTGTAGGATGGCACAAGTTGCAACGATCTTGCATGCAGTTTCTGGGGCATACTGGAGTGCCCCTCCACTTTTGTGCAGGCATCAGAAATGTGACTTCAACAAGCCGAACGTCCTCTCTATGACAGCTCTGGTCCGCCGATGTCCTATGTTGTATCGCCTCTCATTCTGATTGCCAGGTGTTAGGTATGGGGTGAGTATCCATGGTCTCAGGGCATATGCATTGTAACCCGTGTGACAAAAGAGGCAAAATTAGCAGGGCATCACAGGGTTACGCAGTGACATGTATTTAAGGCATCAGAGTATACTCGACAGTACCTAATAAATATCCTTCGCCAAACTCCCCATGTTCTAGGCGTTGGTGTATCCCACTGTGCCTGAATATGTATGCATCATGTGTACTCCCTGGATATTTAGCCACAATGTCAGTAATTACATTATGGGCGTCACATACCACCTGGATGTTTAGTGAGTGGGTACATTTCCTATTGCAGAACACATATTCCAGATTTGCTGGTGGGCAAATTGGTATATGTGTCCCATCCACACACCCTATTACATGGGGAAGTTGGCAATTCTTTAGAAGTCCAACTTGGTGCTGTTAATTTCCGCCTCATTCCTGGGAAGGTATATATATCTGGACATGTGTGCGAGTATGGCATCTAGGAAACTTGAGATGGCACTTTGGGATACCCGACCTGCCACTGCAATCAGCCCCTGATAGCTACCCGAGGCCAAGAGGTGCAGTGAGCATAGCTCTAGCACATGTGTGGGGATAGTGCAGCCGAGCATTGTCTCGCGTTTAAGCTGAGGTTTCAGCAGTTCAATGATCTCTAGAATAACTGCGCTGCTCAGTCTGTATTTATCATATATCTCATCCTCAGTGTGTTGAAATAGTGTCTGCCTGGTTCGGTATATCCTCTCCTGTCTCTGCCTCCTCCTCCTCTGCTGGGAAGCCTGGACTCTCCTCCTCCATGCAATCACGTATAGTGCAGCCATTGTGAGAAAGACAGATGCCTTCTGGGTCTCCTTTTATACTTTGGTTCTGGTTACCACCTGTTCGGAATCAGTGCTAATCTGGTTGTGCAAAACGGGCAATTTGCGACTGGCTTGTGCATTCAGTTTGCGACTTTGTAATTGCGAGTCGCAAAATCAGGTCACAATTTTTGCGAGTCGGTAATGGGTTGCATCACTATTTGGAACTCCGAACGGGCATTGGTACATACCATTTAGCAAAAGTTTCCTATATCTGGCCCATAGTCCCTTTCAAATACTAACTTTCCAAAATATTTTGGTGTATTTATTGGGCAAATATTTAATGGCTCAAATACTGCTGGGATTGTACATTTCTTTAAGGCTGTTGTTTACGTTTTTGTCAGCACCTTCTCTTCTATATTTGGCATCATACCTTCAGCCATACGCTCTATTTTCTGAAGTGTTATCAGGGGAATTCCCTATTACTTTGGCATTAGTTGGTGTAATTCGGCTGTTGCTATTCTTTCTTCTCAATGGCTGTTCCTTCTCAACAAAGAGGACTGATGACACTTCCATCAACCTAATTATGTTGTGAACACATGATGCAGTATTTTGGAGCACTACTCCTGGAAGAGCAGGAGTGCAACTGGAATCTGTCATTCAGATCATTTTTGATCTGTGTGCAGGCTATCCTTCACTGCTTGTGGTGCTCTTTCGAGCATGCACTGGAAGTATGTCTTACTATCGAGTGCATACCTTCTTTGAACACTGATCTGTTGATGGTCTCGCTGAAAGCTCAATACCAGACATGCACATTGAGATTGCATTAGTTGCAGTAAGCTTCTTATGAGTCACCCTTTGAGGATCAAGTGGCTCTTAGTCCTATAACAGTTGGCACTGCACAGGATGCTGCCACTTTATCTGGAACTGAGGATATGGAACATGAGAGCTCCCTTGCGTCCTTTGTCAACAAATTGGTTACATTAATATCTGCTGAGGTGGGGTCTTTCATGGATACTATTAACATTGATGAAATAGGCAATTTTCTAAAGGACCATGATTATTGCTGACATATCGATATTTGGCCTAATTTTAATTGAAATGTTTTTAAATTCTAAATTGACCACTTTTAAATTTGCCCTGCTTTTGTCTGTTTGTTTGTCAACATAGACATTTCATTGTATATACTTTTAGACTTGATTTTAAAGTTCTGGATGTAGCAGGTTTGCTTCGGGCTTTATTAGAGACCTCTACACTTTGAATCGTCAATTGGGAGGGTGTTGTGAGGTTACTATTACACAGGCACTTTATTTTAGCTTAGGCCTGCATTTTCACTCCTGTGCCCTTTTAATCTGAGGCATGCATTTTTTTTATTCTTCAATTATTTCATTGAAAGTCTTCTTTTATGGGCATTTTTTTTATTTTATCAACTTGTCCTTTTTCACAGAATTATGTTATTCTGTTCTTCGCATGACATTTTCATTCTGTGGTTCATTCCAGGCTGAAGGTGATAAGTTACGAGTTATTGCCGGCACAAAGCGTTCATCATGTTCCCAACTCATACACCTAAATATATGCAGTTTCATGTCAGAGCAGTTTGCTCAGAACACCAAATGTTATATTATAAAACACCTCACTGCCCTGTATGCGATAGAGGGGAATTCCACCCTGGTGGCATTATATGCTGTATGTCGCCTTTGCAAGTTTCTGGTGATACCTGACGCAGTCTCCTCCTCCATGTGGGAGGATTCGCAGTAGATCAACAGACCTCTTCTTTACCTATAATCAGAGGTATGGGAGATGGGGTTTTCCCGGGGGCCTGATGGGCAGATTAGTGCTTACACTGCCATGCTCTTGTATAGAATATTAGTAGTGGAGGTAGGGATTCTAGAACCATTATTGTGACAGTATAATGGAGTTTGTCCTATGTTTGATTTTCCTTGTCACTGCTTTGTTGTTATTATATTTTATCATCCTCATAATCACAATACATGCCTTTTTACATATAATGCAGTTGATTCAATAAAACATATTGAACCTAGTCTTGCTTCTGTGTGCCTTTGTATGTGTGAGACACTTGTGGCTGACAGAAAGGGGTAACATCTGTTCCACCATGGTTTTCCTGACAAATCTACAAGTCATGCAAAAGGCTGACACAAATCACCTTTACTCTTGAGTAATGGTGAGGTGCTGCTAGCTGGCCGGAAGGGTTAGGCCAACAGCTGTCACATGGTCAATGATCAGACTCAGGCCCATATTTATACTTTTTTAACTCCGCATTTGCGTCATTTTTTGACGCAAAAACGGCGCAACCCGACAAAATACAATTGTATTTTGTAAGTTTGCGCCGATTTTGCATAAAAAAACCACTGCAAATGCGGCGCTAAAAAAGTATAAATATGGGCCTCAGTCTCCCACGCTCGGTGGTGCTGCCACCCAAATCCAGCAGTCTTGTTACCATAAGAGGAGTCTTTATGACAAGGGCTGTCAAAGAGAGCCAATGGAGTTCCATTAGGATTGGAGTGATGTGATCAAATTTCTTCAGGCCCTGGATGAGATGTCCTGTAGCAGGTAAGTTATCCTTAAGGAGGTCCAGTGTGGAATCTGGGAGATCATATAGCAGGCTGTTACAACCGTTTAGATGTGAGAGTACAAGGGTTGGAACAGCATTTCTAAAGTCACTTTCTGGAAGAGTACCTTCTTTAGAATAGGCAGCTCATAAAAGGTTGTCTTTAGATTTTTGGCAATGTGTTCCTTGAGAGTGAGATTGGTGTCCAGGGATAATCCAAATGGCTTGGCATTCAATGAATGGTGAGGTTCAAAGTTTCATATCATAGGTTTGTACTGTTTTGTCGCGTAGGCTCTCATTATTCTAATGAGATTACTGGATTTTGAGCGGCAGAATCACCTGTTGTGGGCGAGACTGAGTCTTACTCACTACAGGTGACACCTGTCGCCCTAATCTGGGTTTTTGCTCCAGCTAGCTAGCAGTGCCTCATCTCTACCCAAGGGCAGGGATGATTGGGCAGCCAAGCGCATGACATAATTGATTTCTCAGGGAAACCGTGGTCACTCAGGTCTCATTTGTTTCTCTCAGTTACATTATTCTCACCTACACAATGATAAATAGAGGCAGTATATGTTTCAGTAAGAGTTTCAAGGAAGCGACTGCATCTGAGATAGCAAGCATGTGCTGAAATAACCAGGACGATACAGCATTACAAGATTACAATTGTGACAAGGAGAGTAAAGCATAGAAATAACATTACCATATTGTCACTAGAGTCAATAGACTAATTCCTACCTAGGCTATAATAGAGCACAGTGTGTTAAAGTTTAATGCTGCCCTTCAGGTTCCCCTGGGAAGACATCATCCCCCATACCTGAGCAAAGGCCTGAAATCTTCATAAGCAGCTGTAGCGAAGCATTCAGCAATCAGCATACAGTTGTGGTTCTCTGGCTGGAATCTCCCTCCAACATGTAAGTGACAGGGAAGTGTTCTTATAATAAAACAGCTGATATTCTAAAAGAATGTCCCTACGTAAGGATGTGTGTTTTCTATGAATGTCAGAGACAAACCTTGTACCACGTTCACTGGCAACCTATCTTACTGCACCCTTGAAAGAAGCACAGAGTGAGCAAGAATGTCTTGTTTGAGAACGTAGTGCTGGCCTAGGGAAAAATAGCTAGATAGAGAGAAATAAAACAAGACCGCAAAAGTGGCAATTGTAAGAATAATGAAACAAAGCTGAATAAAATATATCTAGGTTAAAGTGCACAGCGGCAGGCCTAGTATGCTAAAATAACATGCATGAGACTATAACTAAAATAGCTACACAACACCCTCCCCTTGTGGGTTGAAGGTGGTTCAAAGCCTAAATATACATAAAAGCTACTACAACTCAACCTAAGATATATGTAAAAAATGTCAATATTGACAAGTTAAAAGGACACATGAGCATATAAAAGACAATTTAAAATGTTAACATGAGGCACAAAAAGGGCCGAATTTCAAGAGTCAGAGTAATTTTTATTGTTGCCAAATGAATCTGGGACAATGGAGGACAGGAAGTCATCCACTTTGGCAGGTGTTAAAGTTGAGAAGGCATTGCCAAGAAGGACCAAGGAGCAATCGTGTTACGTACCCTGAGCCTCAGCCAAGGCAGCAGCGGTCCATGGTGTGCCCAATAATGAGTGAAGAGCCGCATGCTCCAGGAAGGACGACTCATAAGCAGCTTCCTGTAGCAAACACACCCTCAATGCGCATGTCCGGTAATGAACCCCCAGCGAGAACATCAACAGATCAGCGTCCAATGAAAACAAGCACTGCGTAGAAAAACAAACTTCCAGTGCATGTTCGAAAGAGCACCAAAGGCATCGAAACACAGGCTGCGCACAATGCAAAAATTGTCTGAATTACAGAGACCAGTCACACTCCGATTCCTGTAGAAGTGTTGCTCCAAAGTACTACATCATGCATTAAGGACACATCTACACTGGTTGGCGCGCTTTCATTCCTCCTTGTTGCGGCGGGACAGCCATTGCGCTGGAAAATAGCAACAGCAAAGTGCCAACTAATATAGCCAAAGTTATTGGAAATCCCCCGAAAATACTGGAGAATATTGGGTGGATGGCTGATGGTATTAAACTGAATATGAAGGAGAAGGTGTGAACAAAACCAGAACTAACAACATTTAAGAAATTTGCGATTGGAGTAGTACTGGAGGAATTAAATATTCGTCCCACAAGTTCACCAAAGTGTCTCAGAAAGGTGGTACTTAAGAGGGACTGTATCTCTGCTGAAGACCTTGCCACCTGAAGTGTCTAGTTCTCGCATGCAGAAGTGAGACCCACATGTTTTTGAAACAATGAAGCCTTGAGTCTTCTCAACTTGTCAAAATTCACATTAGAAATAGCAATATGGGGCCAAATATCAGCTACCTCTTTTATTCTAGTGGGAGGAAAATGCATGTTCCCGCAGAATGTAACAATCTTAGAGACCGAAACAACATAAACTATTCTGGCTCGCATCCCACAACAGTCTTCACTATTGAGGAAAACATAGCTGCTGTTTGAAAGCACCTGGAACGTAGGTCTAATCAAGAGGACTGGAACTCCCTTCAGATAACAAGCCATATTTGTTGCAGACGCATTACACGCTCCGTGCAAGGACAGCTGTTTACAAACCATCGAATGGCTGACAGAAGTCTTGCATTCACTACCGCTTAGAAAGGCTTCTTACATGCCACTGAAACATTTGTACGTGAAGGGTAGCTCCCATACCTCATGGATGTAATTCATATCTGCCTACCGGAATGCGTTTTAACAAGACGTGTATTGTAGTGTGGAAATAGGCAGATTAATGACCCTCTGTATTAACCACTCAGCAGATGGGATTTCTGCCTCAGTAAAAGGCAACTTTTCTAACTTTTCAATGTTTAGCATGACATAAGTTGCTTCTTTCTTAGCTATTAGTTGTTGTTGTCGCATTAAATTAATTGTCGAAAATATGTCCCTTGCACTAACATGTTGCCAGGGAACGCGACCTGTCTTCAGTTTTTGAAGTGTCCAACCCAACTGCATAATAGACCTTAGTTGGCTCTGTCCATGGTGTAAGGAAGACATATATGTTTGTATGATGTCTATAGCAGAAGAAACAATGTTATTTAAGGTGTATATATGGACGGACAGAGTAATAAATCCATTATCTACATCAGCCAATGCCTTCTGTAAGTTTTCTTGGTCTATTTGCCGTAACTGTGCAGCGGCTTCTTGTTAGAAAAACTTCAAAATTTCATTATATACTTCATATGAGAAGCACTTTTTGCTTAGTTTTCTGGGGCCGAACAGGAAGTCCTGTAAATCAGTATTGTTAGACAGGAGATTGGGGTGTTCTCTAACCGCATCTAATGATGAACTCTTTAACCATTGTTGGCTTTGTTTCCCTACACTGTATGTTGTTACTATACCTGCATGTTTGGATGATAAGTAATTAGGTTCTGGCCTACTTGTTCTAAAACCCCTGTGGAGTTTATAAAATGTTTATGACACCCATTGGTGTCTATTGGCGAAAGTAACCACCCACTAGGGCGTGACAGTGAAGCATTAAACGTGCCATTCTGGACCCATTGATCGAGCTGATCTTCAGCTACATTTATATATTTTTGCCAGTTATGAAAATTTTCATGTGCAGGAATACTGGGCGTGTTCAAATCCCTAGTCTCTGCTAAGCCTAAACAAGTTGTTTGTTGTACAATTTCATTTAAAAATATAATTTAAAGAGGTATCAGGCATGCTCTAAATGAAGCTTCCTTCCCCCGAATTTGCCAATGTCTAGTTCCCCATACACTTTTTAAGTCAATCGACTTCAACCAATATTCATAGCCTTTTATAGTCAACCAGGAAACAAAGGATTCGGAATAAATACATTTTGTATTTGTCAATAATATGCGTACATTTTCTGTAGGTGGCAATTAAAAATAATATGACTCAGCATTTTTAACATCATGGCCAGAAAATATGTAAACTTTTCAGAGTATGTTTTAGAGCTCCCTTGAGGTGGAGTTGGACAATGTTCTCATTGTGTGTAATTAAAAACAGTCTTTGGGGTACTTGCTTTGTGGAAGAAATGTGTCCATAATAATGATAGCAAAACAGATCACCATGATTTTCTTTAGATTGAAAAACATCTTCGGTTTCAAAGACAGTATAATACTCCAATTCATTTATCATAGAATCAACTGTTTTCACATCCCAATCATCAGAAACAACTCTGCGTATTAATATATCATTCATTGAAAGTTTAAACCCATATGGTATTTGTATGAACTCTGTGGGGCTGTATATATCAAATGTTACTTTATCCCAAACAATCCCATCAGGAATTGGTATGGCAAAAATGTTCACAAAAGACAAGTCTGCGGACCTTGTGAGAAGAAAAATGTGGTTTTAGGATCTCATCCACCAGTTCAACTGTTGATTTTGTAGGAAGTAAATGACCATGTATTAACAAAAAGAATGTTATAACAAACCCAGTCCAAAGAAGGAAAGCCAGTACAGTCACGGAAAGCCACAGATAGTTCCATGGAAGAATAAAGTAAGTTGTTTTAAGACAATTTATCAGCTGACGTGTTTTTGACAGTTCAGGTGTCAAAGAGGCGAATGAGTCTGAAACGTTGTTGTTGATGTCGGCAAAGTATCAAGAAGCAGTTCGTGCAAAAACTGGAGCAATGTTTGTAGGTGGAGTGGGTGTTTTCCGCGGTTGCTCAGAATAAATGACGCTATCCGTCTGTGTTGAAGTTGTGTCAAATCAAAAGTTATTTCTGGACTGTTTGATGTCAGTGGAACTACTCAAGATCATTTTCCACCCTCCCGAAGCTCGGAGAAGTATCAGTGTTGCTGCTTACAACTTGTAAAGGAACTTCTTGACTATTAGTGAGAGAGATTCAGGAATCTACGGGCTTTTCCTTTTGGTCGGCTGTGCAGGTTCGGCCACATGGTGTAACTTGACATTATCGATAGATACAAAGCGGTTTTCTTTGTCACCCGCCAACAGTAGTAGAATGACAGTTCTGTTACTGTGTATTCCCAAGACTGGGACTGGTGCACAATAAGAAGGACCAAATTCCTTTTTCACAGCAACCTTTTAACATACTAGATCCCCAACTTTAGGAATCCAGCCTGTAGGCGTTTCAGGTACATCCTTTATTCCTGTGGAGGCAGCACTGGCAGAAGTGTTGTCGTCACGGAACTGTTGAAATTCCTGTAAAACAGTGACACGTTCATTTATGTCAAAGGGTGTTTCTGCTGCCTCCACGACAGGACCATCAAGATCTGGAACACTCATAGGAAGTACTGTTCCCCCCAGGGACCTTCTAGGCAGATTGTTAAGTGCTCCCTGGACTCCATATAGGTGATTAAGCCAACTACGACATGTACCTAAGACTCTGGCTGTTAAAGATTGCTTGATATCATGGTGTAATAGTTCCACTACACTATTTCCCTCTGGATGAAATGGAGGCCAGTACTGGAGTTGGACCCCCAATGAAGTCATGGCATCCTTGAATGACCTTGAGGCAAAAGCAGGGCCTTGGTCCGAGTGGAAAGCCGCAACAGCATATGTACTGATAAAGACTCAAAAATCTTTAATGACAGTCCGAGAGTCAGCCGAGCGTTGTGGCACACCCATAGAAAGCTGGAGCAGGAGTCAACAGCAACTAAGATGTATTTGTATTTACTGTCCGGTGTTAGGGGACCACAATGGTCCAAGTACACACATTGTAAAGGTTTGTTGGAAATTAGGAAGGGTGTCTGCAGTAGGCGCTTAGCAGTGGAAACTTTAATTTGTTGGCACATGACACAACAAAGGACATACTGCTTGGCCTCCTTGTGTAGGCCTGGCCACCTATAATGAGCTTGTAACAATGATATTTTAGCCACCACACCAGCATGGGCTGCTTTTATCAACTCTGGTCTTATTTCTTTTTTGGGAATATCTCGAACCTCTACGCCTGGTATCTTAACCTCAGTGTTCAGGCAGCCTCCCATTTGGTAGAAATATTTAGCAGGAAAAGCTTTTGGATAGGGTGTACCATCAGCCGTATATGTCTTTGTCCAGTTTCGCACCTAAGCTGGTTACTGCAGCAACAGTGGCCGCAGCGGCTGCTGACTTTGTGGCATCATTAGCCAGTGTATTCCCAGCAACGTGTATTCCAACACTCTGGTGTCCAAGTGTATGTACAGCATGGATCCTTCGGATCCGCTACTTCCCCCCACAGAAGTCTGTGTTTAATGGTGTTGCCTTTTGAATCTCTGAACCCATTTTGGCGCCAGTAATGCAGGTATTCATTGAAGGACTTTACAAAATAGTACGAATCACAAACAATCAGTGTTAACTATGCAGGATCTGTATGTTCCCGTGCCATCAGCGCCTTTAGCTCTGCTAATTGTGCTGTGCAATCCCCTAGGGTTTGCATGTATGTATGTTGGGGACAAAATGTATTATCTTCCATGTAGCCACTTATGACTGCGCAAGCAGTGGAGTATTGATGTTTTGTGCCATTTGCAGGTTGCGCTGAGCCATCGGTGTACATGACTCTTAGATACTTATCAATAGGCAATGTGTTTGCAGGAACTGACTGGGTATTCTAGTTCATATTGCAAAAACTCTTGACTTGGTTATTTATGGTCAAAAACATAGTCTACGTCTGTGGCTGTCAAAGACGTGGCCCATTGTATCCAACGCGGATGTAATGCTTTAGCGTCTGGAACTCTGGCTTTGGTGACAGCCTCAAGGGCTGGGATCAGAGAAACAACAATGGTGCATTTGCCTTGGGCCAGAGGTCTGTCCTTAATGACAGCCATCTGAACAGCAGTGAGAATTTCCTCAGTGGGAGCAAAGTGTTGTTCTGCTGCTGAGTACAAATGTGATTTGTATGTAATCGGGACTATCTCACCCTCATTAAACGTTACATAGGTGAAACCAATAGCACACGCAATTACTCTGATGACCAAATGTGTTTTGTTGTCCCTGGTGTGTAAATGTTTTACAGGAAGCATGTCTGTTTGCAGGATTCTGAGAATGTGTGTGTTCGACTGTCCACAATGTTCCTGAAAAGTCAGGATTTATTAAGTCATATGAAGGTTTTATGCGTGTTGCATAGTCTGGAATGTAAATTCTGCCAAAATTTAGGAAACCCAATAGAGATTAGAGTTTTTTAATGGTATTTGGAGGTTGTAATTGTGCTCATTTTTCCAAGACTTGTGGTGCTATGCTCTTTCCTTCAATCGATATCTCATATCCCAGAAACAGGATGCTGAGGAAGGCTATTTTTGTTTTTTTTAAATTGAACTTGTAGCCGAACTTGGCAAATCCTACAACAATGCGGGCTACCCATCTTAAATATTGTAGTAGTTCATCATCTGTGAGATAGATATCATCTACATAGGACAATGCTTCAGGATCAATGTTGTGCAAGATTGAAGTCACACGAGCTGCAAACAGTTCTGGACTGTTCTTGTACCTGAGGGGTAAACAACATAATTTTTTCTGGGAGCCTTGTGCGCTGAAACTTGTTAAGTCTCTACTCTCAGGTGCTATATTTTGGCAAAAGAAACCATTGGAAATATCCAGTGTTGTTTTGTATTTCTTATGCACTATGTTCATATGTGCTGTGCTATGTGAGTTTTGTAAAGCATATGTACATGTCTGACTGTCTAACTGTCTGTAGTCTAAGACTATTCTGTACCAATGGTCCGGTTTAGCTACTGTGAATAAAGGATTATTCATTGGAGAGACGCAGGGATAAATTACTCTCTGGTACTGTAGTTGTGTGAGGATTTCCCTCACAGGTGCTCTAGCATCATGTTTTATTGGATACTGTGTTTGTGGTTGATTTTTACTAGGAATTACGTAGAAGGGGAATCAATGGCATAGGATTCTGCGAGCTCTTCGGGAATAAGAGGCGAGAAAGAAGGTTTAATAACATCTTTCCCATATGGTCAGGTACAGATGAATTCAGGTGGCCAATCCTGTTTGGCCAACAAAATATTATATATATATACCACGCAATCCCAAAAGATTGCGTCTATTGTGCATTCAATGTCTCCTTCTAACTGTAGCGTTACTTTGTACACCCTATTAGGTGTTGAGACACACATGTCTGCAGATTCTACTTGTAGAAGTCATCAGTTGTTTTCATCTCCAGATACTCTAGAAGATTCCGGCGAACTATTGTGACCTTTGCCGCGCTGTCTAATAGTGCTAGTGCCCACTTCTTGTTCTTCAAGAGAGGCCTCTTCTTGAGTGGCATGTCGGACTGCAACTGTTGCCATTTATTTCTTTTTAAATTGGGTTTTTTGTTGGGGAGGTTTTGCTTCCTTTTTAACAGAAACCTCTGTTGAGCGTTGTGATTCCTGTCTCGGTTTCACGTACTCTGTCCTTCGCTCTGACCACCCACCCCTCTCACTGCGGTTTTCCGATGAGTCCTGAAAGGAACGAGATTGGCGTGTATCAGTAGATTGATAGCTGTCATGCATTTTTATATTATTTCTATTTCTGAGATTACATCTTTTCTGTGGAGTCCCCGTGCGCGGAGATTCTCCCCTTTCTTTTTTAGGAGTTTGTTGTTTTTTATCCCAGCGTTTCTTATTACCCTCATGAGCTTGCTTGGTGAAATCTTTATTAGATTTACCCTGAAGTTGTGGTTTTGTTGGTCTGGCCACCAGACTATCTCGACCAATATATGATAATCTTTGGCAGCTCACGTTCTTGATCCTGTTGAGGAACATCCCTTAGCCGCATGCGCACTGCTAGTGCGACTGCTTCCCCTTTAAGGTTACTTAAAATGATGAGGGACACTGTGGCAAAATTGCTCATTAATTGCATCCCCAAATCTAGGGCCGTGCAGTCCCATATTCATCTTGACTCTGTTTTAACACTTCCGGTAAATTGGCAAGTGTTGGTGTACCGTGTGCAGTAGTATAGAATGCAGCAAATACCGTGCCCCATGTATTACAGTTATCTATTGCGGAAACCATCCCAAATGGCAAGCATATTGTTAATATTCTATGTTTATCCTGAGGTCTCGTATGGGGAAATACTGCTTCCAGTGAATTTATTTTTTGAGGTAACCAGAACGGAATTTCTTCTCGTTTGGTGGGTACCTTACCCATGCTCGAATGTACAGTTGCAGGGTTAATGTCTGGCATCACTGCATGTGGTTGCGCTGGAGCAGCACGTCCTGGGTTTGTAGTTAATGTTTGCATTACAAACTGTACTAATCGTCTGTATATTACCATCAGCTCAGTATATAAGCGACAGACTTCAGCTACTGCTAAGTTTGCTACAGCAGGTTGAGGTGTATAAGTGGCCAAAAGAGGCCAGGTAGGACCATCATTCCTTAGAGGACCTAACCTACCAGGTAAAATCGTGTGGGGTATAGTGCCATCAAGCCAATTATTATGTTCTTGATAAGATAAAGGTATTTCTAAACAAATATGCGTATGCTCTGTATTGACAAGGTACGTCTTCAGGTGTATAGTGATGAAATGTGTTTGTGTTCCCATCAACTGCTGGAAATGTGACCCAAGGATAGAAGAGTTCTGTTCTATAAGCTTCATGTGCATCCACCACAAATGTAACTGGACCCCACTGGGCCGTTATGCCATTTCTCAATAAGTGTGCAGTCAGGGGTTGTCTCATATTGACTGCAATTGCTACCTGTTGCGGATTCGCCATATTAGATGGTAAATTTGTTCAGAGCTAAGCACACCAAATAGGGATTTTCCTTTTAAGGTTCAAGCTTGAAAACCTCCGGCATCAGGTAGGGTGTCCTACTTAGCTGAGGAGGAAACCCTCAATACCACGGATGCCTCCGTATATAGTACAGAGGTGTCTCTGTAAATAGACAGACAGAGATACTCAGGAGGACCTGAAAATTAGAGCCTGACCAAATGTTGGCAGCGCCATGTCACGCAGGCTGTCATTATTCTAATGAGACTACTTGATTTTGAGAGGCAGAATTGCCTGCGGTGTGGGAGACTGAGTCTTACCCACTACAGGTGACACCTGTCATCCTAATTTGGGTTTTTGCTCTGGCTAACTAGCAGTGCCTCATCTCTACCCAAGGACAGGGATGATTGGGCAGCTGAGCACATGACATAATTGATTTCTCAGGGAAACCGTGGACACTCAGTTCTCATCCGTTTCTCTCAGTTACACTAGTCTCACATACACAATGACAAATAGAGGTAGCATATGTTTCAATAGGATTTTTAATGAAGCGGCTGCATCTTAAATAGCAAAGCATGTGCTGCAATAACCAGGACGATACAGCATGACAAGATTAAAATTGTGACAAGGATAGTAAAGCATAGAAATAACGCTACCATATTTGCACTAGAGTCAATCGACTAATTCCTACCTAGGCTATAAAGGAGCACAGCGTGTTAAGCTCTAATTCCGCCTTTCAGGTTCCCCTGGGAAGACATCATCCCCCATACCTGAATACTTGAGCAAAGGCCTGAAATCTGCATAAGCACCTGGAGTGAAGCATTCAGCAATCAGCATACAGTCGTGGTTCTCTGGCTGGAATCGCCTTCTAGCATGTAAGGGACAGGAAAGTGTTTTTACAATATAACAGCTGATGTTCTAAGAAAATGCAGCGACCTATACTACTGCAGCCTTGAAAGAAGCACAGAGTGAGCAAGAATGACTTGTTTGAGAACGTAGTGCTGGCCTAGGCAAAAACAGCTAGATAGAGAGAAATAAAACAAGACCGCAAAAGTGGCTATTGTAAGAATAATAAAACAAAGCTGAATAAAATATATGTAGGTTAAAGTGCACAGCGGCAGGCCTAGTATGCTAAAATAACGTGCACGGTGGTATAACTAAAATGGCTACACATCAGTTTCTTGTCCATTGTTGTTAGCAAATAGCAGGAATTGTGTCTAGGTTGGGTTGAGATTCAGGTATACGCTAGACATTCAGGTCTGGATGGTGTACAGGCAGGGATCGAAGTGTTAGATGTCTGAAACAAAGGACACTTTCAAGAAGAATTGTGTATTATCTACATATTGATGCTGTTATTTTTGAGTGGACTATTATGGGCCTGATGTAGGGGTTGGAGAGGACAAGGGACAGAATGGAACCTGGGGAGAGTCCACATTTGGTAGGGATCTTTTGGATCTTAGAGGGACGTAGAGGCGCTCATGTAAATAAACTGGATTTGGTTGGAAAGATAGGAGGAAAACTACTGAAGGATATTGCTGGTGAATTCCATTGAAGACTCTAGAGTGCATATGAGGGTGGATATTTGACTCTGTTGAAGACAGCCCATAGGTCTAGCAATATCAGGAGGCAGGAGCAATCTTCATCTATAGTCAGGAGGGCATCATCTACAATGTGTAAGGTAGCGTCCTCTGTGCTGCAGTATGATATGATAACTGACTGGTAGTCATGCAGCAGAATGTTAGTAAAAATGTGATCTTGGAGTTGGACATAGAGGTCTTTTTCAATGCTCTTGCTATTGCATGGTAGGTGAGTGATGAGTTGGATGATGGCAAGGCCATCAGGGTCTAGTGTTTTTTTTGTTAGGAGTGAGTGAATATGGCTTGTCTTGAGAGCTTCTGGGAAGAGTGGGTGAGGCATTGACAATGGTAAGTAGGGATGAGAGAGGCACCCTAGAGAAAGAAATAATCTTTTATGAATTTCCTAAAAATAATCTAATACAATTGTATGCACCAAAGTATTTGTAAGTGACAAGCCTTTAGTCTTTGAAAAGCAAGAAGTCAATCCACAGTATGGCAACGAACAATGGTAATCCTAATGCAATGAGGAATTCAAAAGCAATTTCTAAATGAAACTCTGACGATTAATCCACAGGCCAGGTAGAAATGCAGATCAGAAATCTTTGTTTGTACTAAATATAGCCACTGTATGCAAGTAGGTCAATATACATCTTTATAGAGGGCAAATCTAGCTGAGTTCAATTCAGTTCAGTGTTTTGAGATCTCAGGGTACAACAACTGAGAGGCTGAATAATTACACGCAGAGCTCCAAAGGGTTGGAAGGGGAAGGCCATAATAGCCACGAGGACAACGGTGAATGTACCTCTTGTTGATAGATTATAAACTAATCGAAGATATGTTTTGTCAATTCTTTACAAATTTTAACTATTTGGATCTTCTGGATGCACAGTTATTTATTAAAAGTCTGGAGGAGAAATATTGGTGTATTGTTTTTGCAAATATCATGCATGGCGATGGCTCAGTGGTAGGTTAGGAATAATAGATATGGGTCAGTTATTTGCATTGAGGCGGTATCATCTAAAATGTAGAGAGTTGTGGGCTTTTTACAGAAGTAAGGTTTGTCTCTTGACTGATTGTTTTGTATAAGGAGGTTATGTTCTTGTAGTTGGGTGGCTATTTAATTCTCTGTATGCTTTCTGATTTATGGTTGATATGTGATGAGTTGATAGATGGCTCATTGAGGCAGGGTATTGGCTTTCAGTGGTAGAAGTATTTCACATGTCTTGAGGCAGTTGAAGAAGGTTACTTCCATGATTAAACCATTGTTTACATGGAGCAGAATTGTGAGTATTTTCCTGTGGATGTAGATAAGGATAGATAGGGGCTGAATGTCATCTTCATAGGAGGTTGCTTGGAGGCTCCACAAGAACGGCTGTGAGATTAGTATGTGATTATTTAAAAACAATGTAAATAGGAGAATTGAATGGTGGATTGAATAACATTTGCTTATTTATGTTTCATTTGCTCTCTAATCTTGTTGATGCTTTTTTGAAAAATGGTGATCGAATGACATTTGGTCTTTGGATGGTTCATGTATACATCTGACAAAAGATGATGCAGTGATGCATATTAAGGGTTATATGATGGTGTTTGTTTAGTGGTAATGCAATGAGGCTGATGAGGACCTTTTGTCTTGTTGATCTCATAATTCTTAGACCGGTCAATACCTCTTTCTAATGTGTCTGCTACAATTTATTTAATTTTCATTCTGATGGAGTGCTGCTATTTCTATGGGTATACAGGGGTGGGGGCCAGGGAGTTTAACATTCCAGGACCAATTCTTCAGAAAGTGTAGCTGTCAAGGTTGCCCTGGAATTAATTTTTGTTGCCTACATTTGGGAAGTGGACAGTGGGGTGGACAAATCTTTTATTCATGTTTTGAGTGGAGGTCCTTAATTCTGCAGTGCCAATCCTAGGATGATTTCACTTGGCGATAGTGGATGGCTAATGAAGTAGGCATAAAGGTGATGAGAGGTTTGAGGGTGTTACCTAAGTTGTGTGCAGGCTCAGTGAAGGGGCTGTGAACTTGCACTGTAAAGTTATGCTCTCGCTTTGGCTCACCAACATATTGCTACTTTGCATACATTGCTCTGAGGCATTTCAACAGTGTAATAATATGGGCCTGAATATTGGTAAATTTGTGATAATGTACACTCTGCTGATTCTTAGTTGACATAATGCTTCTTTGCTTCATCATAGCAGTGGTAATTTTACTAGTGATATTTCCAACAAGGTTTATCATACATTTGGAAGATTTACCTTATCTACCAGGAACTTCCAGATTTTGCATTACTGCTCACCTATACCCTAAGGTCTTTCTGAAAGTGTGTTTTTTGTTTTGAATCTATGGATTTGCTACCGTGTGTATGCTGATGCTTACTGAACAGGCCTTTTCTATAAGCGTGCTAATAAAATGTTCTGAACTTGATCTCCCAGGCAAGGAAGCCCTCATTTTTGTTGTACTATAAATAGGGGTGCACCTGTAAAGCACACATATGCTTAAGGGACATGTTTGTGCTCTATTGAAATTAAAAAAAGCACACTGGGTGTTGTTTTTTAAAATTGCACCTGGCTACCACTGACTTCAAGTCGGTGGTAATTGCATCTCCAAAATGCCCTAACTGCATTTTGGAAATGCATGGTACATCAGAAAAGGAAATGCAAATAGGAAGTCCTTATTTGCATCTCCTATTCTGGGAATCATAAATTGCATTTTCTCCAGGGTAGAAATTGCAATTTGCGATTCCTTAAAGGGCTTTGTACATTAGAAAAGCCCAGTTTGCATTTCTTAACGGCTCGAAATACTGGTTCGGACTGTTAAGCAATGCGTCCATTACTTACCGTTAATGGCATTACTGCCAGTCCTACTCCCTTGTCTTCCTTATTAACCAATGATGCTCCTTGCCTCACCTAGACCCCTCCCTTCTCCTTTTAAAAAGCCCCCCACCCCAAACCCTCCTGTACAGAAACAAGCCAAAGAGCAACTCAGTTCACCAGTACCGGGAGGGCAGGAGGGAACTATAAGGAAGACGAGGGAGTAGGACTAGGAGTAATGCCATTAACTGTAAGTAATGGACCCATTCCCTCCTGTCCTTCCCTCGCCTTCCTTATTAACCAATGTGACATAGCAAGTAATCAGGAGATCGACAACTGAGTTGCAACATAAAAACATCACAATTACAACCAGTCATGACACAGAAACACCCCTATTCCATCATAGAGGATGAGACCCTGTGCCATAAAACCGACTCCAAACGTACTAACTCAGCAAATCAAAAGTACTGAACAAAAACAGAGGGAGCGGCCCAAGCGACCCCCTACTAAAACTCCACCACTGAGGCGCTCTGCAGTCCAGCCACTGTAGCCGGCATATCACAAGATGAATGGTCCTGAATCCCTGGAGGAGGCACCACCCCTTACAAAGCATAGGCCAGCAACACTATTGACCGGATCCACCGACTCAAAGAAGCAGTAGAAAACTTTGCCAAGTCTCTAGCAGGACCAAAATTCACAAACAAGGAATCCTCCATCCGAAAAGCAACACCCACCTTCGGGTACCACAACAAAGCCCGACGCACATCCAGACAATGCAACAGACTACCTTTTTGGAAGGGGCAGGACAAAAAGCAGACAGGAACATCACCAGGCGAACATGAAAAAACAAAATCACCTTAGGTACAACAGAGGAAGCCGGAACAAGAACAACCTGATCCATAAAAAACAAAACCGTGCAAAAAGGATAGTTTGCAGGACAAAGCACCCAACACCCCAAAACATCCAGCAGATGTAATAGTAACCAAGATTTTTTTTGGAAAAGACAAATGTTTCAAAACAATGTCCTCCAGAGGGTCAAAGCGTGGACCAGGAAACACATCCAACACAAACCAGAGATCCCAACTAGGAAAAGAACGAACAGAACTAGGAAACAAGAGCAACAGCCCCTGAAAAAATAAGGCACCAAATTCCCTTCAAAAACTGCCAAAGACCCCGAAAGGCCAGGAAAAACTGCACCATCAAAAACAGAGAAGCCACAGCAGGATTAACCTACTGGTGCAAACACCAAGCGGAAAAAACCTTCCATGGATGAGCAGATCTCTTGCCCCAACCCATAGGCAAGGGCAGCGGACCAACCCCAGATACTGGAGAAATGAAATTGAACACTATGGAGGAGCCATTCTCCCCAAAGTTCTGCATCCAGTGATCTGCGACATCCACCCGCCAGACTGACAGAAAAGACCGCAGCCTCCCCCAACCGGCCTAACGCCCCCAAAACCGTGAAGGTCAGGAGCCCTTCTGGTAGGCCCCACACACAGAAGGAACAGAAGGGGTAGGAGAAAAGCGGGGCTGAAAGCTTCACTGTCAAGAAGAAGAGGACCTTGGCACATATTTGGGAGAAGAACAAGGATGTATCTGCCACCCTCTTC
The DNA here is from genome assembly GCF_031143425.1 of Pleurodeles waltl. Taxonomy (NCBI): domain Eukaryota; kingdom Metazoa; phylum Chordata; class Amphibia; order Caudata; family Salamandridae; genus Pleurodeles; species Pleurodeles waltl. The sequence goes on along the minus strand of NC_090446.1, from coordinate 1,075,761,396 downwards.
AAGACGAGGCGCCCCACCCCCCTACAAAAGGCAAAGCATGTTACCACTCCTTAAAAGCCTTAGAAACAAGGCTGGTATCTGAGCCCCAAAAAGAGCCTGACCCAAAAAAATGGAAGTCCCAGAGGAGCCGCAGTCTCCCCAGGGTCCTCCAGTCCAGAGGCAACATCACGATCAGTGGCATCAGTAGGAGCACAGACATCCAGAGTGACTTCCTTTCTACAAATCCACGTAGCCTGCATGGAATCCAGATGTACGGAAGGAAGCAGAGCATACTCCTCCTCCAGGAAATACAACTGTGGAAGGAAACGTGGAACCTGGATCTAGTGTACCCTGTAGTCATGGAAAACCATATCCTTGACTGTCGCATAAAATGAAACACAAAAGGAGATGGGGGAACATACTGAGTAAACAAGTGCCACAGCCGGCTGAAGGGAAGCCCAGATGGACCCACACAAGCACCAAAAATGTCCCACAACTCCTCACTGGACACATACTTCTCACCAGAGGAACCACACCCCCAAAGGAAGAGGAGTTACCAGCAGCCAAAGAAGGGTGAGACATAGATGGACCCCATGGCCAGGCAGCCCCTGCTGGGAGGGACCTGGACACAGCCACCTCAATCATGGCTGGCACCTCCCCTCCATACATGAGAAGCTCAGTCCCCGTCGACCGCAACACTGGGCATATGAGGTCTCTCAGGGAGAACAGGAACCTCCTCCCCTGCAGAGGATGAAGAGGAGGACCAAAGGTGCCTCTGTGTAGCACCCTGCTGCTCAGCCATGATGCACACACAGAAACCCCCAAAAAACAAAAATGAAGCCTTAAATAGGGGGGAGAACCCCCTGTCCCAAAACTCGAAGGACAATGCAGCAATATACGGCCCTCCAAACAGAGCCAAACATGAAATAAGCAAAAAATGGACCCAAACAAAAAAAAACTGTTCTTACCGCATACATGCTGAGAAGCAGGCCGCCGAGAAGGCATCCTGCTCCACAAGGCATTGTCCTGGAAGCTCAGCCCTAGCCGCATGAGAGCCGTCCGACCCCGTCAAAACGCCTCTGAAGCTGTGTCAACAGAGGGATCCGCGCACCCCTCGTCAAGACACTGCCAGGCCAGGAATCTCAGCAAGAAGCACCACAAGTCGCTGCGTGGAACATCGAAGCCCCCAAGCCCTGCCACGTAGGAGAAAAGAGAGGTAAGTCTATAGGTAGACAAAAGAAAACAGGAGGGACTTGGGGCGGGGGGACTTTTTAAAAGGGCAAGCAAGGGGTCTAGGTGAGGCAAGGGGCCTCATTGGTTAATAAGGAAGGCGAGGGAGGGACGGGAGGTAATGCAAACAAGCTTAGTATATCTGGTCCTTGGTTTCAAACCATGTTTTAATGAATGAATTCCCAAATTTCCTAAAAAGAGAACAGACTGTGGTGTTAAAATTGGTTGCACAACTTTGCACAAACACGTAAAATTGTGTAGTTATGTTCTTACAATGAGTTATGCTTTAATGAGGTCTTTTTCTCCTCAAAATGCTGTTGAAAATGAATGTGCGTGTGATATCTGGCCTGAAAGCACGTCCTTTAGTACACATTTCTAAATGCTGATAACTGTTCAAGGGTAAACCATGTAAAATACATAAATTCATGGAAAATGCATGTTACCCTATAGAGTCCTTACCTTCGAGATTACATCCATCCTGCAGAACAGTTCCCTAGCTGACATTAAAATAAATCCTCCCATTGTGGCTGCCATTACACACCAGGCAGTAGAAAAGGGAGGAAGTACTACCTCACATCCTGTCATTTTCTTTTTGCAGTTCTGGTACACTCTAGCTTAGCCAGGTAATTGGATATGTAGTTTTTGTATGTATTTTCAAACGTTTTTTACTGTGTAATGAAAGGTTTGCTCCAGCAGATTTTGACGTTGTATTTTTGTCCTTCACACCTCGCTTTTGCTAACATGACACATAGGTCAGGCGTCCCTAGGCCTGCGCTTGGTCCAGCAGCTCGGTAGGCCAGGGAAAGTTTGGGGCACGGTTCGTGCTCAGCGCTATCGCATATTTATTGCTTACTCATAGCTCTAACCCTGCTATTTGCTCAGGTTTGCGCTTAGCATGGAGAGGTTTTGTGACATTTTCTTAGTAATTGCAAGAATTCTCAAGAGATTTTGGTTGAAACTAACTTCGAAAAGGTTTCAGCACGGTGGCAGTCAAACAGCAGACTATCATGAAGGAGACAGTGGAAGACGCCCCAGTGCCCTTTTCAGATGCACCATCTCTCGCTGCAATTGACGCCCTGTTTGAAAGAGCAGCAGAGGCTGCTTTCAGGGCTAGAGAAGGCCCTCCTCCCGCTAAAATGCCGCAACTTGCTGATTTGACTGATCTTGACATGGATATGGATGATCAAATAAGGGGCAAGTTTATTCAGGGTGCAGAGCTCTCTGAGTTGTTACATCATCTGAGCGATAACATTGGACCTTGTTGCATGTGGGAGCAGGAATGCCAGGGTGAATATTTGTTGCCTCAACCACATGCGGCGCACGTTGGACACAGCGCGCGGAACAACAGCACACCACACTGTTCGATGGTCACATACTAATGGGCAAGAGGTCACGCCACTACATTTATTATCTTGCCTCCCACGTCACTGGCCCCAGCCAGCACACACAGTAATAAAGGGGTACATTCTAAAACACCCCAATCAGGGCCTCACAATATCTTGACCCACTAGGTCGCTGCAGTCTCGCGACATAACAGACCTCCAGTTTCAGAGCCTGCGATGGGGGAAGAGGATTTCCTTTACCATTATATGCGTCCAGAGCCTGATTCCCTTCCACTGCATGCTGCCATTAAGCTGGTGTTGGTTCATGAATGGAGGAATGTGGAGAAGACCTCTTTCCCTCAGTTTTTGTCAAGATGCTATCCTGTCAATACATTTACTTAGATTTATAGAGGAGTTTCCTGCAGTTGTCAAAATGGACTTCTTTATGGCAGGGCTATCATCACAGTGCAACATTGTTGCAGAGGATGTTTCTCCCCTAGACCCGATTGACAAAAAAAAGTGGAGGGTGCTGTCAAAATAGCTTAACCCATACTCTACATCTACAGTACAATCCCTCCTTAATAGTTTTTAGGTTCAGGTGTCCCTCATGGCAGATAGTTTCAACTATTTTTCAATTCAACTATTTTTCAATTCTGAGTATGATGGAGCAGCAAGTCCATTTTGTCTCAGAATTTTCATTTGACATTCTGTGTATTTCAGCCGCTGCTTCTGGGACAGCGGTGGTGGCAAGGAGGCACCTATGGATGCAGTCCTGGAAGACGGATTCTGCTCAGAAACCAGTCTTAATGAAATTGCCCTTTGATGGTTGTTCCCTTTTTGGCCAACACTTGGAGGACATGAAAAAGAAAACTGTGGAAAATAAAAAGTTGACTACTCCAGTGAAATCCTATAATAAATGTCGAGGTTTTGGCTAAAAAAGATCTTTCCCATCAACTGGAAAAGGAGTTTCACAGCCCTTTAGAGGTAGGGGTCATTAATGGGGAGCCAGAAACCTTGAAAAATCCCAGTCCCAAACAGCTGGATCCTCGGTCACCCCGGGCAATCAAAAGCATGACAATCAACCTCAGCTGCCGGTGGGAGGCTGGCTGTCTCTGTTCAAGCATTACTGGACTCAGACAGTGGCAGACGTATGGGCAGTCAATTTGATGTTCGAAGGGTATGAGTTGGAGTTTGCAAGCCAGCCTTCAGATCATTTTCAGCCTACCCTTGTTCCTCACAGCTTGAGAAGGCATTAGGCACTGTTGGAGGGAGTAAAACACCTGTTAAGAAAAAATACTGTTTGCCTGGTTTCAACTCAAGAAGAGGTCAGGAGGTTTTATTCCTTTCTATTTCTAGTGCGGAAACCCTTGGGAGACTTTTGTCCTAGGCTGTATCTGCAGAGGCTCAACAGATTCCTAGTATATTGGTCCTTCGAGATGACGACGCTCTAGAATGTGTTTGCGCAAGGAAGTTTCATGACATCCCTGGATAAGGAGGATGTTTTTTACATCTTCACATTTTTTCTGTCCATCAGAAATATCTTTGGTTTACTGTGGCAGTCCAACATTTTCAGTTTCAAGTCTTTCCTTTTGGGCTTACTTTGGCTCCAAGTGTTTTTTACAAAGCACTTGGCTCTGATTGTAGGTATTCTTCATTCTCAAAGTGAACAGGTATACCTCTATCTTGATGACTGGTTAATTAGTTCTCTTTTTTTTCTAAGACAAAGAACAATGCGCAGGCGGTGTGCAGCCTTCTCCAAGATTACGGTTTACTCATAAATACTGAGAAGTCTCACCTCCAGCCAGTCCAGCAGCTGCAATTCATTGGCACTCTGTTCAGATATTGTTTTCTCATCTACAGGACTTGTTGTGAATGTATCAAGCCTCAGCAAGATGGCGGTGTGGAGTCAGGGAGAGATGGCTTCAACTTTGGCCATAATCCCTCTTAGTCGCCTTCTTCTGACCCTTTAGTGCTTTATGTGATATGTTGTGTCCGATTGGAATCCCCTCTCTCAATTATGAAGTGCTTATTCCTCTCACAACACAGATTTGGGAGGACCTCAAGTGGTGGCTTGATCTCGTGAATCTGTCCAGAGGGTATCAGTTGTGTCAGTCCACCCCAATAGTGATATCAACAGATGATAGCTGTTAGAAATGGGGTCTTTGGTTAGCAGTCAGGTTAACCCCTGTCCACTCAAGGACCCTCACTCTAGTCAGGGTAAGTCACACACAATTCTAATTATCCTGGGCCCACCCTCTGGTAGCTTGGCAGTGAGCTGTCAGGCTTAACTTAGAAGGCAATGTGTAAAGTATTTGTGCAGTACATCATGTAATAACACAGTATAACACAACAGAAATACACCACGCAGTGTTTAGAAAAATATAGAATATTTATCTGGTTAAATGCAGCTCAAAACGATCAAGATTTGATAAGTACAGGTTGAAATATCACTTTAGAGAATGATAAAAAAGGGTCGTAAGTTCTTAAAAACAATAAGTGTCTCTTGCAAGCACAAAGTACCTGATTTGCATCTAAATTCTCCGCAAGGGGACTCGGAGGAGGAGATGCGTGGAAAACGGGGAGGTGTGCATTGGTTTCTCTGGGCACACACAGACTATGCGTCGATATTTTTCCACGGAGTCAGGGCCTTGCATCGATTTCCGGTGTGAAGACTTGGATCCTCTTCGGGTTGCGACGTATTTGGATGCCCCAGGGACGATGCAGAGAAATCCTGGGCGTGCAGGACGAAGTCACAGGAACTGCGTTGATCCGGTGGGCAATGCAGTCTGTTGCACGGCAGGCGTTGCATCACTTCTTCTCGCAGGAAGTAGGGCTGCGTCGTTCTGGCTATGAGTCGATCCAGTGGGCCGTGCTACGAAGTTATGGTCACAACGCTGGCACTGTGTCGATCTCCTCTCGGGGAGCTGGGCTGTGTCATTCCGGTTCGGCGTGCAGTGATTTTCTCATCGCAATGCAGGTTGTGAATCGTTTCTGGCAGGCTGTGCTATGAAGTTTCGATGCACAAGGAGTTCTTTACAGGATGATGTCTTTCTGGCCCTGAGACTTCAAGGAACAGGAGACAAGCTCTATCCAAGCCCTTGGAGAGCACTTTTCAGCAGAGCCAGAGGGCAGCATGGCAGCAGGGCAACAGCAGGGCAGAAGTCATTTGCAGAAAAGTAGCCAGGTGAGTCCTTTGGGCAGCCAGGCAGTTCCTCTTGGAAGGTTGCAGGTTCTTCACCAGTGGTATCTTGTCCAGAAGTATCTGAGTTGGTAGGGTCAGAGGTCCTGTTTAAATATCCAAATGTGTCTTTGAAGTGGAGGAGACTTCAAAGAGTGGCTTAGAAGTGCACCAGGTCCCCTTTCAGTTCCAGCCTGTCTGCCAGGGTCCCAGTTTGAGGCTTGGCAGTCCATTGTGTGAGGGCAGGCCATTGTCCTTTCAAGTATAAGTGTCAGACCCTTCACCCTTCCAGCCCAGGAAGACCTATTCAGTATGCATATGTGTGAAGGTGTGACTGAGCATCCTGTGTTTGGGGTTGTCTGAGTGAAAGGCACAAAGGAGCTGTCAACTAACCTAGCCAGCCATGGATTGTAAGGCACAGAAGGTTTTAAGAGAAGAGAAATGCTCACTTTCTAAAAGTGGCATTTCTAAAATAGTAATATTAAGTCCAACTTCACCAGTCAGCAAGATTTTGTATTACCATTCTGGCCGTACTAAATATGACCTTGTTACTCCTTTCAGATCAGAATCTACCACTCAAACAGTATATGCAAAGTCGAATTAGAGGTGAAACTGCACACACAGGCCTTGCAATGACAGACCTGAGGCATTGTTAAGGTGCTACATATGTGGGTGGCACAATCAGTGCTGCAGGCCCACTAGTAGCATTTAATCTACAGGCCCTGGGCATATGTAGTACACTTTACTGGGGACTTACAAGTAGATTAAATGAGCCAATTGGGTAGGAACCAATGTCACCATGTTTTCAGGGAGAGAGCATATGCACTTTAGTGCTGGTTAGCATTGGTAAAGTGCGCACAGTCTTAAAACCAGCAGAAGCAGTGTCCAAGAAGTGGAGGGATGCAGGCAAAAGGTTAGGGGTGACCGTCCTAAGGCTGTCAGGTCTAATAATAGCAAACTGGGGCAGGGCAGGTGGTCATGACTAGAGGCTCATTCATCCTCCAATTGGAGGGTACTAGCTACAGTCAGACAGGCTCTGGTAGCCTATCTTCCTCAGATCAATCACCAATCTGTGTGCATTCTTTCAAACAACCAGGTGATGATGGCATATATAAATCACCAGGGAGGAATGGTCCTTCCACTCTATCACCTAGCAAGATATTTGATTCTGGGCTGATTCCAGTCTCCTCTCTCTCAAGGTAGTATATTTTCTGGGAAGAGAGAATGTGCCTGCAGACCAGTTGAGCAGGAGTTTCTCCTCCTCGGTATCTGTCTGCCTATCAAAAACAGTGTTTCAGGAAATCTTTTGCAGGTTCAGTTTCTCATGGCTAGACCTGTTTGCAAACAAGGAGAATGTGCTACTGCCTCACTTTTGCTCTCAAATTCCTAGCAAGGAGGCTTGGGCAGTGAATACGTTCAAAGTGAAGTGGCCTCTGGGTCTAATGGATTCTTTTCCACGATCTCATTCATTCCTCGTATGTTACAAAAGATCATGGAGGATCAGGCTCTGGTCATCCTGGTTGTGCCAAAGTGGGTTTGGAGGCAATGGTTTCTAATTTTGATGATGATAGCTACAACACCCAATGTTTTTTTCCTCCTCAACCATCTCTGCTGAGTCAACCACAGCTGTCCCAGGCATCTCTCAGTTATCTGATTCTAGAGATTTGGCAGCTGAGTGGGAGCTCTTGTTAGCTAAGGGGTGTTCTTTGGAAGTGGCAACTTTCATTCAGCAATATTGTAAGCTTGCTATGAGAAAGTCCTACGGCCGCCATTGGTTGAATTTTGAAAGATGGTGCCTAGAAAATGTTTACAGGCTTCTTTGTGCAACCCTGTTAGATTCTAAGGGCCAGATGTATCAAACAATTTTGCATGTGCAAATGGTGTGAATTGGAAAATTCGTCCATTTGTGAATGTAAAAAAGCCTTTCATAGATTTATGAAAGGCATTCGCAGTGCAATTTCAAGGAATCGATAAAATATTGATTCCCTGAAATTGCAACTCCATTTAGGGAATCGCAAATTGTGATTCTCTAAATAGGGAATCGCAAATAGGGAATTCCAAAACACATGCATTTCCTCAATGCAAATTGGGCATTGAGGAAATGCAATTACCACCAAATTTAATTTGGTGGTAAGCATGTGCAATTTTTTAAATACTTATTATAAATGCACTTTTAAAAATTACATGTAGGGCACACATCCACAAATATTTTTTTGGGGTGCATCAAAGGGGGCCTTGGGCTCCCAGCACCCCGGGGTTTGCAAAGCCATTCGCACCTATGTGCCCATAAGGATGAATGGAGTCCCATTCCCTAGTTGCGATTGCGATTTTTAAGAAATTGCTATCCCGAATCGCAATTTTCACACATCCCATTTTGCATTTTTTAAATAGCGATTTCTTTAAAATCAAACAATTTTGTTTGAGCTAAAGTTGATGAATCGGCACTCACCAAAAAACCATAACGAAAAATATCCTTCCCTAACACAGCATGGTTCTTGATTAGTCTATCATAAACCTGTGAGTTCTCCAAGAGAATATCATTTTCAAGATAAAACTGATCTGATTGCTGTAGCGTAGGTGACCCTAAAAACTTCCTTTTCTGTAGTTCTTCTACTGTTTATAAGCGTATTCGAATTCGTGACCTACAGATCAGTAAATTTTTGCAGAGTGCACGTTAAGCTCATTGTTATAGCCCTTTGTCTAGCAGAGCTCGATGTAAAGGATACGCTTGCCATTCCTACTTCTAAAAGGACACGTGCGTTATGCAAACTGTGTCAGCATGTTATGACATTTCTGCACAGAATGTGTTGTGATACTCCGCTGGTAAATAATTTATTGAATATGTTACACATTATTTTTCCAGATATCTAATGATGCAAATGCGCTTCATATCAGAGAAGCAAGAGGCCTCATTTTCAAAGTGCAGCAGGCAATGAAGAGGTTCTTCAGAAATTATTTTCAAGTTATACCTTTGTAAAATATAACATGTCCTCAAAATCCCCCTTTCTGAGAATTGCATAACCTGTTTAGGAAAACAAATTCCAAATGAGTCAAACGCACAAGTGACAGATTGAAATGTGTGACTGTAAGATCAGGACTTTTTAATTAGATCGTGTACATGAGAACTTCATTTCCATGTCACAAGAGCCAATAATACAACTTGGAGGCTATATAGATGTACAAGAGAGTCACTTTAGACTGCTGTAAGGTAAATAGGGGCATTATTCTCCACCGAGGAGAACTTAAAATACCCCAGTGCTCAGAGGATTCGATTTTATAGGAACAGTACACTCTTTCAGTAAAGAGGAATGTCTGGTTAGCAAATTAGCAAAAGGCTCCTTACAAATTAAAGCTTGATTATTCAGTGAAATCATTGTATTATTGTTGAACTAAGCCAGCAATGTTTGTGTGTGTGGATATATATATATATATATATATATATATATATCGTTTATAGATATATGTATATATATAATAATCACACACACACACACACACACATATATACACACATATATAAATAGACAAGCAAGATAGTTAGATAAAGAGACTGATTGATAAATTCACTAAAAGCACACTTAACCCCTTAGCTGCTGGGCCTTACACCCCTTCCCCCCAATACTGAGCACTTTTTTTTAGCTATTTTGGGTTGTTTTGCTTAGGCCCCCATAACGTTTTGTCCACATAAACCAAACACCAAATTTGCGTCCTTCTTTCCCAACATTCTTGGGATTCCAAAGGTACCCACGGTTTGTGGGTTGCCTTGGAGGAGACCGAGAAATTCACCAAAATGCAGCTAACATTTGGGTTTTTGAAAAAAATGGGAAAAACGTGCTGCAGAAGAAAGTTGTTTTTTTTCCCTGCAAATGGCATCAACAAATGGATTGCGGTGCTAAAATCACCATTTCCTAGCTTTCAGGAACAGGCAGTCTTGAATCAGAAAACCAAATTTTTCAACACAGTTTTAGCATTTTACTGGGACATACCCCATTTTTACTATTTTAAGTGCTTTCAGCCTCCTTCCAGGTAGTCTCGGAAATGGGTGTGAAACCCAATGTACCCAGAGGCAATAAATGAGCTGCACCTTGCAATGGGATTTCATTGTATACGGAGTATACAGCAATTAATTTGGTAAAATGTAAAGAGTGAAAAATAGGTATCAAGGAAACCTATGTATTTTTTAAATGGGCATAAGAGAAGGAGTTTAGAAGCAGTGGTTATTTGCACATCTCTGAATTTCGGGTTACCCATCCTAGCATGTGAATTACATGCTGTCTTCCATTTGGAAGGCAAAAATGTAGAGAAAGACAATTGACAGTAAAACTTGTTCTTCTATTCTGTGTTCCCCCAAGTCTCCTGATAAAAATGGTAACTCACTTGTGTGGATAGGTCTCCTGCCCACAACCAGAAACGCCCCAAAACACAACATGGACACATCACATTTTTATATTAAAAACTGACGTGTTCTTTGCAAAGTGCTTAGCTGTGGATTTTAGGCTGTACCTCAGCTGGCACCTAGGGAACCCTACCAAATCTGGACATTTTTGGAAAGTAGACACATAGTGGAATCCAGGATGTGGTGACTTGTGGGGCTCTCACTGGGTTCTGTCACTCAGAATCCTTTGCAAACCTCAAAATTGGGCTAAAAACACTCTTTTCTCACATTTCAGTGCTGCTCAGTCCTGGAATCTGAGGGGAGGCACAAATTTCCTTACATCCAGCATTCCCCCATGTTTCCCGATGAAAATGGTACCTCAGTTGTGTGGGGAGGCCTACTACCCACGGCAGGAAATGCCCCAGAATACAACATGGATACATCAAATTTTTCCAATAAAAATGGAAGTGTTTTTTGCAAAGTGCCTAGCTGTGAATTTTGGCCTCTAGCTCAGTAGGCACCTAGGGTAATCCATTAAACCTGTACATCTTTAGAAAGTAGACACCTAAGAGAATCATGCATGGGGTGACTTGTGGAGCTCTTGTTGGGTTCTTTTACCCAGAATCCTTTGCACACTTCGAAGTTGGGCTAAAAAACAGCCTTTCAGCACATTTAGGTGCTGTAAAGTTCTGTAAACTGAGGGGAGCCACCAACTTCCTTCTAACCAGCATTCCCTCAAGTCTCCCAATAAAAATGGTACCTCACTTGTGTGGGTAGGCCTAGTGCCCGCAATAGGAAATGTCCAAAACAAACTGTGGCGATTATGATAACTGAGGTGAGTGTACCAATTAGTCCTTGGATCTGGAACCATTTAGGGAAGCCTACCAAATCCAGATGTTTCTAAACAATAGACACCCAGGGGAGTCCAAGGAAGTGTGGCCTGTATGAATTCCTCAAAGTTTTTTTACTCAGAATACCCTGCAAAGGTGAAACATTGAATAAAAACAGTATTTTTCCTTGCATTTCTGTGAAGTAAACTACAGGAATATCCATGTATCCACAAACAACTTATCACCTAGGATTCCCCAACTTGCCCCGATAAAATGTTGCCCCACTGGTGTGCCTGAGCGTAGTGTCTGTGACAGAAATGGATCACACAAGGGTCCATGGTAGGCTAATGCTGACCCTGGAGTGATCCATTCCTGACGCGGGCACTATGCACAGTCATATAAGGTGGGTAGTGTTTTTATCAGGACAAATGGCGAAACACCGGGTGGTAGGAATTTTGTGGATCCCTGCACATTCCTGTAGTTTACCTGATGGAAAAGCAAGGAAAAATAGTGTTTCTGATCAACGTTTCACATTTGCAGGGTATTCTGGGTGAGAAAACTTTGTGGAATCCACACATGCCACAGCTACGTAGACTGCCCCGGGTATCTAGTTTACAGAAATGTCTGGGTTTGGTAGGTTTCCCTAAATGGCAGCTGAGCCCAGGACCGAAGACACAGGTGACTGTCTTACAAAACCAGGCTGTTTTGTGACAGGTAATTTTGATGTCTCCACAATACGTATTGGGCACTTTCCTGTTGCGATCACTTTCCCGCCCACACAAGTGAGGCAACGTTTTTCTGTGCAGACTTAGGGGAACACTGAAAGGTAGAAAGTTTGTGGCTGCCTGCAGATTTCAACACTTTCCCTCACAGAAATGCAAGACAAATGTGTGTTTTTTAAGCAAAGTTTGTGATTTCAAGGGAATTCTGGGCAAAGGAAAACAGGTGAGAGCGGCACAAGTCCTGCACCCTTGGACTCCCCTGGCTCACACTTGGTGGTTTTAGCACATCCAGAAAGCATGAATGCTTTTCAAAGTATCTGAATATTGAAATCAAGCTTTCTTAAGGTGAAGTATAAAGCTGCTTCACGACACCAACCACTTTATGGTCATTTCACATACTATTCAAGCACAACACACAACACTTCCATACCTCCCGCCATGGGCCCAATCCAACCAATCACTGCATTCACATCAACGTACCGTTGCCAGACAAGGGTCCATCACATTCATATGCCACAGGACGGAATACATTTGACTTCATTTTACCATGTGTCAATTAGCCGCCTCCTTCTTCCTGAACATTAACAAGGGCATGCGTTAGGACCCTTTACTAATGACTCCCGTGGCAGCCACCTGAGGCGCAGGAAGACATTTTACATGCACCTTTAGCTTACTCACTGTGCTAAATACATCTTCTTCCTGTTTGTTGATGCAAGCTGGGGTATCTGAAAAATGCCTTGTGAGGCCCATTCATCGAACTGAGTGAGCATATGTATCAGTGAATCTAAGGCAGGCATGATGGTGAATACTACGAAAGGTCTCTAAAGTAAAAATTCAAAGAAATATCCTGTGGGACTCATTCACCAACACTTCTACTTTTGCTTTGACAGTGAAGCTACAAATTGAGTTTGCACAATTTGAAACAAGTAGAAATGTTGGTGACTATGTCCCACAGGACATTTGTTTGACTTATTACACTTACTGTAGTTTTCATTAGGGGTCCTTGTGTAGCATACATAAGTTCAATAACAAGCACTTCAAAATTCAGTCACACCTTTACCATTTTGCCACACAGGGTACTCTGTGACAATATGGACTTTATTCTGTCCACTACTATGTGCAGTGGAGGGACTATACTGCATATTAATCAAACAGAACACTTTCCACATTCTGACGGTGGATAAAGGTGTTGAGTAGGCCATAAGGATGTCCATGATTTCCCGAAGTAGATGAACTAAAATTCTGTGGCTGCGTGCCTAACAAAGCAGTGTGCCATGGACGTTTGTTATCCATGCACAGCCACTGAAAAGTTTACCCCCCGGCAGCTCAACCTCAGTCGATTTCCCAGAACTTCACTTTAGTATGATACAACATAAAGCAAGTAGGAAAACAGAGGCCTGGCTGAGATGGGCACTGGGGACAGTAATAACTACTGTCCTTCTGCTTTCCATGCTTTGAGCACACTTTACAGTGACAACGTGAATGATCCATTTTGGGTGCTTTAGGAATGCGATCAGTTGACGCTTTCAATTACAGACAACTGGAAGTCAAGGAAAGACATGAGTCTTCCTGTGGTTGCCTGACAATAAACAACATACACAATGTATGTTGCCATCTGGATCAGGTGGGTAGTTTCTTGTACCAAGTGCACATTTTATGACACGCATTGTTATTCTTGTCCACTCCGCCCATGTACTTATTGTAATCAAGGATACAGGTGAACGTGTGGACTTCGGCCATCTGACCCCAAACCGTGATGGGGGAAGTGTCCTCATCACAAATTGCAGTGAAAACGTATACATCATGCCTATCTGAGAACTTGACTGTGAGCAGTTCGTTGGAACATAACACAGTACTATGGGATTTCTGGAGCTTCTTGCAAACAATCTCATGCGGGAATCCTTTGTAGTTACAACATACTTCACCGCAGACCACAGTGCCAGCTTTGTGGAGCTCACTGAACAGCTCTACTGCTGTTTAGTAATTGTCCACATAAAGGTTATAACCTTTGTAAAGGAGTGGCTGGACAAGATCCCATACAATCTTTCCTGTTACCCCTACTTGGGAGGGTAGCCTACAGGGTTTAATGTAGAGTCCTTCCACGTATACACTCACAAGCTGTACACATAACAAGAAGTGCTCTAACACAGCATCTACAGCTTGATGCCATAGCGAGCTATTTTGCTTGCAATTTACTGTCTGAACAGCAGCCACCATTTGTACAGGATTAAGGACTCATCAACTGCTATATTTTTTCCAGGAGTATAAATCTCTGGAAACCTGGCAGACAAATGTTCCACAACAGGCCGAATTTTGAACAACCTGTCATGATCTGGATGGTCCTGGGGCAATGCAGCAGAATTGTAATTGAAATGCGGCATGCGCTGCAATAGCAAACAACGATCTCTGCTCATGTAGAAATAAACCAAACTGTGCAAGTCGTCCAGTAGGACTGCAAGGTGGCTTTCTGCACTAATCCAATTTTGAGCGTAAGGCCCAAAAATATCTTCAACTCTGTCAGCAAAGTGGGAGTCCACTAGCGTGCCCTAGAAAGGGCCCCCCAGAGTGCTTCCATGCTCCCTCAGAAATTGTTCTGCACACAAATTTGTTTGCGGCACAATTTGTTGAAGGAAGTCAAAATCCAAAAAGGAATGGACGTAGTCTACTGGCAAAAAGTTGGCCGCATCAACATTATATCCATCGTCACCAGTAAAAGGTCGAATTTTGGGCAGAACTAAATTGGGGGGCTGCCAAGAGAGCACTCTCTCTGTGCTTGCCGCTGCATGCACCTGCTCTCTGTGTTGAGCTAACCCACACTTGTCCTGTTGCACAGACTGTGCATGCAAAGGGACAGCATAACTGTCCTCATTATGTCCCTCAGAATCACTGGAAGAAGTGTTGTTAGATGGGACTTCGCCGACTGAAAAATCACTCCCAGATTCTGCTCCATTGTCCTCTCCCTCAGATGCTGTCTCAATATTTGCTGACTCAGTCTCTGATCCTGCCTCAGAGCTGTATTCCATAACCTGAGTCAGGGCTGGAGCAGCAGTCATCCAACGAGATGCCATCTCTGCTATTGGCTAAACTGTCCCTCTAAAGCACTAGTCTACATAGAAGGCATAAAGGGTCACACAATTGTTGGTGGCTGTGTGATGTGCGATGTGTACAACAGTAAATGTTGGTCACCTTACCTATGTTTCTTAATCAGCAGGTTCTCTGAAGACACTGAAAAAACAAAAAAGACACACTATTACTTCATCTTGCCATACACATCATTGCAGCATTTAGCACTAGTGGCACCCAGTGCAACAATTATTTTTGGCGCACCCATCCCATGAACTCCTCCTTGTATTCCCTTACTACCACCCAGCAAAAGTGCCGTTCATCTCACCATACCCCCTTACACATACATTTAATTTGTTTTAAAGTACAGGTAACAACTGGCTTTACTAATCCACTCAACTACTCCTATATAATACAAATCTGTTCTTTGCAGCAGGCATATAAACGTTCTGCAATAATTTAGGGTGTCAATACTGCCACTAGACAAAAGTCTGATCTCTTCCTCTAGAGTTATCTTGACATTTGTATTGCTGCCTGAAAGCTATTTTTATATTATTTTTATGTATATCAGTTTGTTTTATAAATGTGTGGTTTCCCTGGGGGTTGTGCTGCAATTCATGGCCTAGGAAACGGTGCCAGGAAAGCATCAATGGAAAGGGGAGACTCTCCCCTTTCAATCAATGCCTTCTTGGCATCTGGGAATGCAGTTTTGGCCTTGCGGGGAGCTGACGTCACTGATGGGTGGGAGCAGAGGTGAGGGGAGATGCGGACGCTCTTGCCCGTCTCACGAGGGACAAAAAAGTATCTCCTTGGCGCCGGCCAGTGTTTGTGGCCCCCACCAGGGAGGGTGTGCGTATGTCAGCCACTGGCAAACACACGCACTGATAGGGTTAAAGTGCTGTTGTGGTCACAAAACAAAGCCTAAAATCATTGAAATTCATCAATTATGTTTAGGAGCACTAACCATAACCTGCGCCTCCACCATTCACTGTTTATTACTTTATTTATGACATATCAAATGACATCACTGATGACATCTTTTATCATATGTTGACTACATTGTGTCCATTTTCTTGCGATAATGGCATTACTCCTAGTCCTACTCCCTCGCCTTCCTTTCCAACCAATGAGGCCTCCTGCCTCCCCTTAGACCCTCCCTTCCCCTTTTAAACCCCCCCACCCTACCCCCTCCTGTACAAAAACCAAGCCCAAGCAGCAACTCAGACAGTCCGTACCGGGAGGGCGGGAGGGAACGGAAAGGAAGGCGAGGGAGTAGGACTAGGAGTAATGCCATTATCGCAAGAAAATGGACGCATTACCTCTCGTCCCTCCCTCGCCTTCCTTTCCAACCAATGAGACATAGCAAGAAAAACACAGGAGACGGACACTGAGTTGCAAGAAGTTTATTATTATTCTGCACAAAGGCCACCAAAAACCCCACCCCTATTACCTCATAGAGGATAAGACTCGGTGACCCAAAACCGACTCCAAACTACCCAAGTCCAACAGCCTATAATGCAGAACAAACGTCGAAGGAGAAGCCCAAGTGGCGGCCCTGCAAATTTCCACCACTGAAGTCCCCTGAAGCTCCGCCACCGTAGCTGCCATACCCCTGGCAGACCGACCCTGAATCCCTTGAGGAGGAACCACCCCTTTCAAGGAATAAGCCAACAGAATCAATGATCTCACCCACCAACTCAAGGAAAACGTGGAAGGCTTCTCCCCTTTACGTGCCGGACCAAAATTAACAAAAAGCGAATCCCCCTTACGGAAAGGAGCCACCACCCGTAGGTACTCCAACAAAGCCCTGCGTACATCCAATGAATGTAAACGGACCTCCTCCACTGAGGAGGGAATCGGACAAAATGAAGGAAGGATGACCTCCTGGCGAGCATGGAAAGCGGAATTGACTTTCGGTATAAAGGAAGGTACTGGAACCAGAACCAGAACCACCCGATCCTGAAAAACCTTACAAAAAGGAAAAGAACAGGCCAAGGCCCCCTATTCCCCTAAACGGCGAGCCGAAGTAATGGCTACCAAAAAGAACGTCTTCAAGGAAAGATGGAGTAAATCACAGTCCCCCAGAGGTTCAAAAGGGGCATCCGTTAAAACATCCAAAACCAAAGAAAGATCCCATGAAGGAAAAGAACGTACAGGGCGAGGAAACAAATTAAGAAGCCCCTGAAAAAACCTAGGCATCAAACGCCCCTCATCTGGAAGATTACGCCATGGATCTCTAAAGGCCTGAATAGCCACCCACTGTACCCGCAGAGACGCCACCGACAACCCCAACTGTGCACCGTCCTGCATGAACTGCATCACCTCAAAGATAGACGCGCAGGTAGGATCCAATTCATGTCTCAAGCACCAAGAAAAAAAAAACCTTCCACTGCCTACCATAGGAAAGTAAAGTGGACCGCCGCCTGGAAGCCAATAAGGTAGAACTCAAAGCCACAGGTACCCCCAGACCCGTCAAACCCCGTCATTCAACTTCCAGGCTGTCAAGTGTAACCTCCTCAATGACCCCATTGGGAGGCAGGGAAACTCCAGGGGAGACGGACAAAGAGGCAGAGGCCACATCCGCCCGGCTGCCATCAGCCTCAATAACAGGAACCAATTTGCCCGCGGCCAAAGTGGCGCAGTCAGGACAACCTTGGTCCCCAGAACCCGCACCCTCAACAGAAAAGACCTGATTAGCTGAAACGGTGGGAACGCATGCAAAAGGCCCCTGGGCCAAGGACACGCCATCCCGTCCACCTCCCAGGCTTGGGGACACCGAAACCGGGAGCAGAAGCGATCCAACTTCGCGTTTTCTGCGGATGCAAACACATCCAGCACTGGAAGCCCCCAGAGCCGAACCAGATGCAGAAACAGAGACTTCCGGTGGGAAAAAAGTTGAGAGGAAGGAATCACCCTGCTCAGCAGATCCGCCCGAACATTGACCACCCCCCGAATGTACGTAGCCCTGAGAGAAGGAACCCACTCCTGAGCCCACACAAAAATCTCCCTGGCCAGACTTAACAAAGCCCTTGACCTGGTCCCCCCCTGCCGGTTGACATAAGCCTTGGCCACTAAATTTTCCGTCCGAACAAGAACCGCCGCTCCCTTCAGGGACACCTGGAAATGGAACAGAGCCAACAAGACAGCCCTCAACTCGCGCCAATTCGACGACCGACTCGCCTCCAGAGGGGACCAGAACCCCTGAATCTGAGCTGACCCCATCCACGCACCCCATCCGGAGAGGCTGGCATCCGTAGTCACCACCACCGGGCTCAGAGGAGACAAAGAGACCCCTACCCGAAGATGATCTGCATCCAACCACCATCTCAACTCCCTGCGAATCAATCCGGATCCCGGAACCCTGGTCTTCAGGGAACCGGACCTTGGTGCCCACCTTCTCAAGAACCATGTCATCAAGCACAGTAGATGGAAACGTGCCCAAGGGACCAGAAATATCACAGACGCCAAATGACCCTGCAGACGTAACCATAGAAGAGCCCGGGGGCAGTCTGTAACACCACCTTCCTTACCAAGGACTGGAGTACACCTAACCTCTTTTCTGACACTGTCACCAAGCCAAGAAGAGTCCGAAACCGAGCCCCTAGAAAAACCAGATCCTGGGACGGAACTAAATCTGATTTTTCCCAGTTGATTAAAAACCCGTGGTTTTGCAGGACCACTAGCACTTGGGCCACCTGCCTCTGTAACAGGACCCGCGAGGGAGCATGAATCAAGATGTCGTCCATATATGGATGAATAAACATCCCTGCTGAATGTAGCAAAGACACCAGGGGGGCCAGCACCTTCGTAAAAATCCGAGGAGAAGACTTGAGGCCGAAAGGTAGAACGCAAAACTGATAGTGTTCCTGATCCACAGCAAATCTCAGGAACCTCTGCGAAGACCTTGCCACCGGCACGTGCAGGTAAGCATCCTGCAGATCCAGCGACACCAGAAAGTCCCCTTGACTGACTAATGGAAAGATAGTCTGAATAGACAGCATGCGGAAATGCACTGTCCTGATCCAAGAATTCACGTCCTTCAGATTGAGCACCGGTCGAAACCCCCCTGATACTTTCAGAACAAGAAACAGGACCGAATAAGTGCCCTGACCCCTTTCTTCCAGCGGAACGTGGGAAATGGCCCCTTTGACCAGCAAGTCCCGGACTCCGTCCAACAATGCCTTTCTCCGCGACCCTCCTGTAGGCAGAGGAGTGGGACGTACCCCCGAATCTGGCAGCAGCACCACAAAATCGATGACATAACCATTGGCCACAATGTCCAGCACCCAATGATCGTTGACACTCTCCTCCCAAGTTGAAATAAAGTGTCTCAGCCTTCCCCCAATCGGCCCTATGAAAGGCCCACAATGATTGTTAGGACCCCTTCTAGAACCCACCCCGGTTCGAAGGAGCAGACTTCTTAGGAGAAAAACGCGTCTGAAAACGATGTTTCCTAAACGAAAAAGATTTGGCATCCATTTTAGGAGAAGAAGGGGAATGTTTCTTCCACCCTTTACCCGAAGCCGATCCCCCTTTATAAGGCAATGCATGCTTCTGTTCCTTAAACGCTTTGGAAAGCATGGACAGCAATTGATCCCCAAACAAGCTACGACCCTCAAAGGGCAGTCTCAGCAAGGCAGCCTTCTCCCCCGGGTCGGCTTTCCAGGAACGTAACCAGAGGGACCTACGAGCCCCAATCAAAGCCCCAGAGGCCAGAGCCGAAGTACGGACCACATCTGAAGACACATCTGCCAACAACCTGGCCTGCTGCTCCATACCAGCTAGGAGCTCTGAACATTCTGCTCCTTCCTGAACAGCCACCGCCAGCTTATCAAAGTCCTGCACCAACGACTGGGCCGCATAAGCAGAATATATACCTGCCCTTAGAGCCAGATTCTCCGCTGCAAAAGCTCTCTTAAGCCCTGAATCCACCTTACGGTCCGTGGCATCCGTAGGAACACAATCCTCCGGATTGACTGCCGTTTTGCCAATCAGGGTAGCCAAAATTGAATCCAGGCGGACCGAAGGAGGCAATACCTCCTCACCCTCAAGTAAATACAGTTTCTGCAGGAATCGTGGAACCTGAGCCTTATCCACATCCTTCCATTCACGAAACACCATATCCTTCACAGGCCCCTGAAAAGGCATGGCAAATTTAGAAGGCGTCTGATACTGTGGAAATAAGTGAGAGTCAGAGTTTGAAGGTTGAAACACCGGAAATCCCAAATTGTTCAGTACATGTGCCATCACATCCCACATCTTCTCTCTGGAGACATATTTACCCCCAGAGGACGTAGATGGAGCCTCCCCTTCCTCGCTATCTGAGGAGGACTTCCCTGCAGATGCAGAAGTATGGGCACCTTTAGATTGACCAGGCCTGGCCATCCCCGCCTGAAGAGCCCTTGAAACAGCCACTTCGATCATCTCCTGCACCTCCTCCCTGGACATGAGGGGTGCAGCACTACCACCCTGAAACTGGGAGCCCCCAGGGGTGGAAATGCCAGCAGCACCCTCCTCCTCTGAAGAGGAAGAAGAAACAATCCATTGTCTTTTAACCTGAGCTTTAGGCATGATAGCATCCAAACACACTGTCATCAACCTTAACACACTCCCAATATATATAGCGCCCAGGACCTCCCTCAACACCCATCCACCAATCCCTACAAAGGTCAACAAAATTAAGCATTGTCCACAAAACTGTGGGCAGAACGCCCGTCTTACCTTACAGAGCCCAAAAAATGCTCTCCGGCATCTCTCGGCGCCTCCGCGGCGGAGAAATCCGGAACACGACGCCCCAGCCACAGAGAGCCGGCTGACCCCATCAGCCGCCTCCCAGCACGCGCCTTACGAGCAGCCCCGCCTGCTCAGCAAAGACGCGCCCAGCCGCAGCACTCCTCGCTGAGATCCGCGTCACGAGGAGTGCCTCCACCAATGACCGCCAGGCCCCGCCGTGAAGGTAAGAAAAAGGGAACGTCTAGCAAGGGCTAGACAAAAAGAACAGGAGGGGATAGGGGTGGGGGGGGGGTTTAAAAGGGGAAGGGAGGGTCTAGGGGGAGGCAGGAGGCCTCATTGGTTGGAAAGGAAGGCGAGGGAGGGACGGGAGGTAATGTCCATTATTGTGCTGCTGTGATTAGTTTTCATGTTTCTAGTGATGAGATTGATGAATGTAGATATTTACATTACAGGTAATTTAGGTAATGCTTTTGTAATACAATATGATCTGCTGCTTTTGTGATAGTGTTTTTTTTTTCAAAAAGGCGTGAATACATTGTATTGGTTATGTATGTTATTTTGCAACATAATGGTGGGTTTCTTGTCTGTATACTGATTACGTGGGTATATGTACTACTGTGTTTGATTTTATTCTGAGGTAGGAGTATGTGTTTGTGATACACTCTGTATGCTTATATAAATGTTAATATATGTTACATGGCAATGGTGTGTTGCGCTTTATATGGTCATGCTTGTGATAATCAAATGGTACTTCATAGATGTGGCCATATGATTCTGGGTCAAAGTTCATATTGTATGAGAGTGTATCTAAAACATGGTAAATATGCTATATTGTGCTTTTGAATGCTTTACTTTTTACAGCTCTTGTTTGGTTTATTATCATGTTTGTTTCATTTTGGGATGGTGCATGAGTGGTTATGAGATAGTGGGAGTCTGTGTCTATATTGTTTCTTTGTCAGGCGTTTACAACTGTTGCATTCTGTCTCAATGCTGCTGCATGTGCTTAAGACAGAAAGGAGAGCTATGTTTCTGTAGTCGTTTTTATATGATTAATTAGTTTACTTGTAGGAACACTGGTAACGACCCATATTGGCCCTGAATGTATTGCTTTTGGACCACCAGGTTTGGTCTTTTAATGTGAGTGAGTCTTATTGAGTCTCACTTAATATAAGTTCTGTAAAAATGGACTGAGTGCTAACCACCCGTGTCCGCCATTTAAAATGAGGTCCAGTGCTGTGGAGCTGGGCTGATAGGCTCCAGGCTGGTTACACATTTACATGTGAATACACATGTGAAGGGTGTGAGATACTACCGTTCTGCTCAACCTGGTATCTGTGCACAGGTAGCCTGTAGTAGAAAGGATCCTTCCTAGATTGGTGTGTTGACCTGTGCAGATCGTGTAGCATGGGTAAGCACTAATTGAGTGAGTGCACATATGAAGTGTGTTATTGTATAATTGATACCCTGTGGGTGAAATTCTCATTAAAATACAGTTTCGCCATAATAAGGCCTAGAGACGCAGCTTAGTGGCCAATCCTAGGCTAAACATTAACCCTGGGAGCAGATTCACTATCACTTTCATCATCTGCACTCCTTATGGCAGTTGGAAATTTGTCACATTTCTCTAGCTCAGCTCCAGAGAAGAATCAGCCATTCATATATCCTACTGCCGAGGTAAGTTACTTGCTCTGCCCTCCAACAGGAAGAACAAAGTCCTCCCCACACAACAGAGCCATTTGACAGTACGTGGAATAGCCTGGAAAAGGAAAGGGTGAGGTCCTTATGTGACAAATATTTTTCACCCTGCACCTGGCATGGGGAGGCCCAAGACCACAGGAACAACGGAAAAATGCCACACCTCTGGATCCAAACTTAGGGAGGTCTCCCCTTTGAGGTTTTGGAGGGAAGAGACTAAAGGAGCTGTGGAAGTTAGGAGGTGGGAACCAGGCTCTCAGAGAAGGGCTTTCAACAGACCAATTCATGTCTCCATCGTGAAATGTCCCAGAATGTTGCGAGGAGGGTTGTGACTGGGGCTGACTGATTGTGTCACCCTAGTGTCCACCTTCTGGAACTTTCTGCCTCAAAAAAATAAATCCTTTCAAAAAGAAGATTTGAGACAAACGTTCTGGACCTCGGGTCAACAATGGTGAAGGAATGCTCAGCTGGAAGAAGAAGCCACCTCACCCCATTGCAAAGATGGACTTAAGGAGTTTGGTCTCCAGCTGGCACCTAGGGACTACAAGTGTTTCTCCAAGGCCAGTGGTGCTGGCCCCCTTACACTGAGCGACAGTTGAGGAATGAACCTGTTGGGGGACTGGTCATTCAGATGTGTGACCTTCCTCAGGAGCGGGCCGCTTACTCATTTGCTGACACACAGGTGCCCTGCAAGACGGCTTACTCCATGTGGACTAGGGAGTGCTGCAGGGAAGCTACTCTTCTGGAAGACTGACCCTCTGAAGAAAGGTATCAGGATCACAGAGACAAGACAGATCCAGCACCAAGAGGTAAAGAGCAGGAGTGCAGGCCCTGAGTTGTCCCTCATTGGATCCAGAGCAGTGAAAATGAGTTCCATAAAGAAAAAAAAAAGGGCATATTTAATAGGAATGGGTGTGGGGCAGCATTGCTGCTGCGCTTCCTTAGCTAATTCACAAGGACACAAATGCACCGTATATACAAGATACTGTGCATTTCTTTAATTTCTCCCTGCACTGATACACAAATTGCTGCCTTACTCCAAAACAGGCACCCTTGCACCAGGGTGCAAGGGTGTCTGAGTTGTTGGCAAGATTGATTTTTTTGTTGCAGAAAGTGCCACCATCTTCCAGAAAGTCAATCCAGCAAGGCATATTCCTTTTTCTATGTGTGCTGCAGATTAAAGATATTTCTCCTAGTTGCACCTGCTCTGGGGAGGCATACAGTTTTGATGCCTTTCCAGGTTTACAGATTCTTGTAAATCTAGGAATGGGTGAAAACTCATAGGTGTTGCGTAGGAACACCCACCACAATGCCCATGGTATGCCTCCCTGACACAGTGTAAGGCAATGCAGTGACTTGCGCTGCATTGCCTTACACCATGTCTATGAGGCCATGCCAAGCCATGCAAATTGGTTTTGAGTGGCCTTGTAGATATGGGCTTGCACAAAATGTGTCACAGCAGAGGTGCATGGGGCTTGTAAATATGGCCAAAAGTTGAAAGCCAAAAAGGACTGAAGAAAATGATCCTTGTGGCTAGGGCTTGCCACCAGAAGCAAACAACACCAAACTTATGTATATGCCCAACAAGGCTCAGAAAATTATCTGGAGCAGTTTTGACCCCAAGGTGGATGTTGGAAATGGCCCTTTTTGCAGGGTCATCCCCAGTCTTTTTGCCTCCTGCCTCCTATTATTCTGACCTGCTGCTGTTGGCTTTTGAACTCTGAGCACTTTACCACTGCTAACCAGTGATAAAGTGCATATGCTCTCTGTGTAAATTGTATGTAATTGGTTTATCCATGATTGGTATATTTTATTTACTAGTAAGTCCCTAGGAAAGTTCACTACTGGTGCCACGACCTATAAATCAAATGTTACTAGTGGGCCTGCAGCACTGGTTGTGCCACCCACATAGGTAGCTCTGTAGTCATGTCTCAGACCTGCCAATGCAGTGTCTGTGTGCGCAGTTTTAACTGTAAAATTCAACTTGGCAAGTGTACCCACTTGCCAGGCCTAAACCTTCCCTTTTCTTACATGTCAGGCACCCCTAAGGTATGCACTAGGTAGCCCCAAGGGCAGGGTGCAGTGTATGTTTAAGGAAGGACATATAGTAATGTGTTTTATATGTCCTAACAGTGAAATATTGCTAAATTCGTTTTCACTGTTGCAAGGCCTGTTCCTCTCATAGGTTAACATGGGGGCTACCTTTAAATCTGATTAAAGTGTAGATTCCCTTTGGGAGCGGATGGACATGTGGAGTTTGGGGTCTCAGAGCTCACATTTTAAAAATACATCTTTTAGTAAAGTTGATTTTAAGATTGTGCGTTTGAAAATGCCACTTTTAGAAAGTGAGCATTTTCTTGCTTATACCATTTCTGTGACTCTGCCTCCTTGTGGATTCCCTGCCTGGGTCAGTTTGACAGTTCACCTCACACTAGACAGTGACACAAAAGGAGCTGGAGTGCAGTCTGCATTTCCTGATGAGCTGTCTGTGCTAGGAGGGAGGGGAGGAGTGGTCACTTATACCTGAAAGGGCTGTGCCTGTCCTCACACAATGCTGTCTCCGACCCCCTGGTGAGTGTCTGGGGCCTGGCCTGGGAAAGGCAGGATTTCACATTCAAAAGAGACTTTACTTTTAAGTAGGCCTACTTCAAAGGAGAAATTGGTTATAAGAAGGGCACCCAAAACCACAGACCTTAGATCACTTCTGAACATCAAGAGGAACCTCTGTCTGGAGAAGAGCTGAGGAGAAGTGCTGCCCTGCCTGTGACTGTGCTTTGTGGAGCTAACTTGCAGTTGCTGCTTCTGCCTGTTCTAAAAGACAAAGACTTGACTTTGTGTTGCCTTCCTCCTTGTGAAGATCTCCACAGGCTTGATTTAGAGCTTGCCTTCTGTTGTTTGAAGTCTCAGGGAAGCAAAGACTTCTCTCTGCCAGCACCTGGAGCCTCTGGAGAGACTCCTACTCTGCCATGTGGTGCCCATCCAGGTCCTGGGACCCTGAGAAAAGAAGCTGGCAGCCCCAGAGTGAGAAATCCACGCACAGACCGGCCTGCTGGGAAAAGATCGACGCAACTCTGATCTGCGGCTGAAAAATCGCCACACCGCCGGCTTCACGGATGAAGATCGATGCTCGCCTGCAATGCGACTGGAAGATCGACACCCACGGCTGGAGAAACAACGTGCAGCATCGCTGACGGACGCTGTTAAGGTCACAACCTCTGCTGCGTGGTTTTCGGACCACCGTGCAGCTGAATTTCTGACGCAAACACCCCTGGGCATGTAAAAACTAAGCAAGGCCTGCCCGGACCCAAGAGTGCTGACTGCATCAATGCATCGCTGTCCTGCGGAGAGAAAAAACGGCACACGCCGACCCGACTTAAAAAGAAACGATGCAAGGTCTCGCTCGTGAGTGAAATTAACGCATCGCAAGCTCTTTTTGACGCACACTCGGCCTTGTGGGGTTATTTTTGACGCACCCAAAGTTCATTTTCACGCTAACAGCATTAGCGTTGTGTTTAAAACTGCATGAAGGCTCTTTTTTGTTTTTAATTGATAACTCGACTTGTGTATTGTGGATTTTTGTAGTTTTGGTCTTGTTTTGTTTAGATAAATATTTTCTATTTTTCTAAACCTGTTTTGTGTCATTTTGTAGTGTTTTCCTTAAGTTACTGTGTTTATTGGTAAAAATACTTTACACCTAGCACTCTTACGTTAAGCCTACTGCTCGTGCCAAGTTACCAAGGGGGTAGGTAGGGGTTAGCTGAGGGTGATTCTCTTTTACCCTGACTAGATTGAGGGTCCTTGCTTGGACGGGGTTAACCTGACTGCCAACCAAGGACCCTATTTCTAACACTGGCTGTGTGTCAATTAGAGTCTGCAGTGTCACTTAGTCTCTCATTTCATGGCAGGTCCAGGATGCACTCATCTATGTCTCTGTCCGTTGAGTTTGCACATGGGTCCTCTTCCATCCCCCACAGGTGTGACCTCCTTCAAATGTAATCTCGTTCTTCATCTCAGACGTCAGCAAGCTCAATACCATCCTAAGCCAGGGCCCATGCTGTCCCATTACCCTGCTGATCACGAGGGCTGTGTGTAATGTGTAGTCAGAGGGGTCCGCTCTTCTGCAGACTTCAAGTCCCAGTCATCGTGGCAAACACCAGTATTTTATATAGATAGATGATTCTTAACTTGGCTGTGTATTGCAACATATATTTTATTGTCATGTCATGCAGATTTTGCTTCACTTGCTCGTAGATGTGCACTGTTTCTGGTCTAATTCAGTAAAAGGACAAGGATTTTCTGGAAGTCATGAGACACCTGACTCATTTCTTCAACAGCTCTAAAGAAAAGGTCTCTATCCCTAAAGTTTAAGAATTGAGAATCATTTATCTGTGGAGTGCCACTGATGTGGCGGAAGGGGCTCTGCATTCACATTCAAAAAGCTCTATCTATCAAGCAGTAGGGGGAAAGTTTGATTCACGGAAAAGACGCCAATCCTCTTTGAAATGTCAACGCATGTTCCCCCTATACCCTCTGGAAATTCTGGGAAGCAAACGCTGTTTTGCCTAAAGCACCCCTCTACATCCTCAATCCTAAACATCTTCTCTACAGCCGGAAACCTCAATGCCTGTACAGTGTTTTGGAATTCTGTTACTGTGTCCTCTAGTGACTCAGCTCAGCTTTCTGCTACAGTCACATGGCTACTGTCGCTTGCCGAGACCGCACCAACAAAACAGGAGGATGTATAGCCATCGTCCACAAAGCCAACCTCGAAGTCTAGACCACCCTGGACGACTCCTTCAGCGCCGTCAAACTCCTTCAATTCCAAGTCTGCTCCGACCCCAACACCACGCTCAGAGGAACACTCATCTTTAGACCCCCAGGACCCAGGGCACCATTCAGCACCGCCATTGCCGACCTGGCCAGCACCCACGCACTCGCCTTCACGGATTACATCCTCCTCGGGGACCTGAACTTTCACCTCGAAAACAACAATGACCCCAACTGCACCACCCTGACCGAAAACCTCACTAACCTCAGCTTCACACAGCTCGTCAACACACCCACCTACACAGCCGGTCACACCCTTGACCCCATCTTCTCCACAAGCAACCACGTCACCTTCAACAATACCACCAAACTCTACTGGACCAACCACCACTGCACCCACTTCACCTTCAAGAAACAGGCAAAACACCACCTCACCGAACGACCACCCCGCCGACAATGGGGCAATGTCACTGAAGATCAACTAACCAACGGCCAAGCCCAGAAACTGTCTGCTAACCCCACCGACCCTGACATCGCCGCACACAACCTCAAGCTATGGATGAACGACTTCACCGACCGCCTTGCTCCGCTCAGAAAACCATCCAACAACCACGTCAACAAAAAAGCCACCTGGTTCACCGACGACATCCAAGCCTCCAAACGCCACTGCCGAAAACTCAAGCAAATATGGCTTCTCGAACGCACTCCAAACAACCACACAGCACTCAAGGATGCTACACGCAAACACCACCAACTCATCAGGCTAGCTAAAAGGTTCTCTTCAAAACCTTCCTA
Organism: Pleurodeles waltl; assembly: GCF_031143425.1. NCBI lineage: Eukaryota > Metazoa > Chordata > Amphibia > Caudata > Salamandridae > Pleurodeles > Pleurodeles waltl. The sequence goes on along the minus strand of NC_090446.1, from coordinate 1,075,733,707 downwards.
GAAAACAAGGCCCACAACTGCAAAGAACTTTTCAGCATCATAAAAGAACTTTCCAACCCAAGAGCCACCGTCAACGACATCGCCCCCTCCCAAGAACTATGCGGTGCCCTAGCAACCGCCTTCCACCGAAAAATCATGGACATCCACGACAGCTTCAACTCCCCTCATACTTCGGACACTCCTATCCCGCCCTCAACGAACTCCACCCGCTCCAGCCGACTGACCTCCTGGACCAGCATCAGCGACAACGAAACCCGCAAGACCATGAACTCCATCCACTCCGGATCACCATCAGACCCCTGCCCACACCACATCTTTAACAAGGCAGACACAGCCATCGCACCACACCTACGGAAAGCCATCAACATCTCCTTCGAAACTGCAAGATTCCTGGAAAGCTGGAAACACGCCGAAATCAACGCCCTTCTCAAGAAACCAAAGGCGGACCCCAAGGACCTGAAAAACGTCCAGCCCATCTCCCTGCTCCCTTTCCCGGCAAAGGTCATTGAGAAAATCGTCAACACTCAGCTCACTCGGTACCTCGACAACAACAACATCCTCGACTCCTCCCAGTCCGGCTTCAGACGCAACCACAGCACTGAAACCGCCCTCCTCGCCGTCACAGACGAAATCAGAAGCCACCTCGACAATGGAGAAACATCAGCCCTCATCCTCCTAGACCTCTCAGCTGCCTTTGACACTGTCTGTCACCACACTCTGAAAACCCGCCTTCACGCAGCAGGAATCCAGGACCAGGACCTTGAATGGACCGCATCCTTCCTCGCCGGCGAACCCAAAGAGTCCACCTCCCCCATACCAATCCAAAGCCTTCAACATCATCTGCGGCGTACCCCAGGGCTCATCCCTCAACCCGATGCTGTTCAACATCTACATGGCCCCCCTCGCACAAGTGGCCCGTCAGCACAACCTCAACATCATCTCCTACACTGACGACACCCAACTCATCCTTTCCCTCACCAAGGACCCACACACCACCAAAAACAACCTCCACGAGGGACTAAAAGCCATCGCCGACTGGATGAGAGACAGCCGGTTAAAACTGAACTCGGACAAAACGGAGGTCCTCTTCCTTGTGCCCACCCCCTCCGCCTGGGACAACTCATGGTGGCGGACCACGCTGGGCCCCCCCATCGACACCTACCGACAGCGCACGAAACCTCACCTTCACCCTCGACTCTTCACTCTCCGTGTCAAAGCAGGTCAGCGCCATCTCCTCCTCCTGCTACAACACCCTCCGCATTATTCGCAGAGTCTAAAAATGGATCCCAACAGAAACAAGAAAAACAGTAACCCAGGCCCTCGTCAGCAGCAGACTCGACTACGGCAACGCCCTCTACGCCGGTATCTCTTCCAAACTCCTACAACGCCTCCAATGCATCCAAAACGCCTCTAATGCATCCAAAATGCCTCCGTCCGACTCATCCTCAACATCCCCCGCCACAGCCACATCACCCCCCACCTAAAAGACCTTCACTGGCTCCCCGTCAACAAGAGAATCACCATCAAGCTCCTCACACACGCACACAAGGCACTGCACAACACCGGACCAACATACCTGAACAACAGACTCAGCTTCTACACCCCCACCCGGCAATTCCGCTCCGCCAACCTCGCCCTCGCCTCCATCCCCCGCATCCGGCGCAAATATTCCGGTGGCAGATCATTCTCGTACCTCGCCGCCAAAACCTGGGACACCCTCCCGTCGGCCCTAAGACAGACCCAGGACCTTCTTTCCTTCAGAAGACTCCTCAAGACCTGGCTCTTCGAGCAGTAGCAGCACAACCCCCCCACCCCTCCAGCACCTTGAGACCCTCACAGGTATGTAGTGCGCTTTACAAATATTTTTGATTGATTTTTGATTGATTGATTGATTCCAGTCAGCAACCGGAAAACATTTGCACGTACCCTTGTCACAAGCAAAATGGACAGGAACATCCTCTATACCTTAGATCTACAAAAAAGTAAATGGGAGGTTGCAAACAATTTAGAATTCTGCAGCCAGAATCACTCTCAACCTCCCACACTGCACTCACATCACACCTGAAGGAGCTCCACAGGATCCTCATACACAAACAAGCAAAATTCAAATGCCCCACTGTTAGAAATGGGGTTTTTGGTTGGGAGTCAGGTTACCCCCTGTCCAAGCAAAAGCCCTCACTCTAGTCAGGGTAAGTCACACACAATCCAAGATTATACTGTGCCCACCCTCTGGTAGCTTGGCACGAGCAGTCAGACTTAACTTAGAAGGCAATGTGTAAAGTATTTGTGCAATAAATCATACAATACCACCATATAGCACCACAAAAAAACACCACACAGTGTTTAGAAAAATATAGAATATTTATCAGGATAATTGTAGGTCAAAAGAATAAAGTTGCAATGGGAAATTGTAGAGATATCACTGAAAAGTGATATAAAGTGTCTTAAGTCTTTAGAATATAAACAAAGGGGGTGATTCTAACCCTGGCGGTCGGTGATAAAGCGGCGGCCAACCCGCCAACAGGCTGGCGGTCCAAAAAATGGAATTCTGACCCTGGCGGGAACCGCCAACACAGCCCGCCACATTAACACTCCGCCCGCCACGGCGGTACAGACAAACAGCGCGGCGGTCACCGCCAACAGACAGGCGGCAGACAATGTACCGCCCACAGTATCATAACTCACCAATCCGCCACCTTTTCCGGGGCGGGAGCACCGCCGATAAAAACACGGCGGAAACAGACTACGAACGGGAAAACGCGCACCTCTACGCACTCCACGAGGAAGGAGGACAGCATGGAACCCGAATTAAACATCCTACCTGCTCTCGTCTACCTGCTCATCTACCACGAGTACGAACGCCGGCGCAGACGACAACGGTGAGTACTGCACCTACGACACACGGGAGGGGGGAGGAGGAAAGCTTACGGGCACACACATACGCGATACACTCCCACCCCCCCAATATGTACACACCAATGCAGAGCAACAAGTCACAGTGACACCACCCAAACCCCCCTGAAAAATGCAAAGACATAATTAAATTGTGAACAAAAATTTATGTACAAAATAGGCTCTGAAAAGTATTGGTCAACTTGCCAAAAAATCAATATAAAATAATTCTATATACAGTGCAATGGATAACCGAGGCAATTAGTCCTGCACATCAAAAGAAAATCGCAGTGTCCGTGGGCCAAAGTGTAACAACACAAGGGCAAAGCCCAAACAGGAGACCTGAGTCCTTTGGAGAGAACACTGCATGGGCATCTGATGAAAAAACTACAGGCACCTCAGGGGGAAGGGAAGGCGGGGGCACCACAGCCACATGAGTCCACAACGCTAGATCCACGAAGGGGCCACCATGCCTACTGTGCCATCCTGGGGAGTGCAAAGCCACAGTCTCTCAAGTCTCTACAGTGGGTGGCTTGCCCACTGTTACATCCTGGGGAGTGCAAAGCCACAGTCTCTCAAGTCTCTACAGTGGTTGGTTTGCCCACTGTTACATCCTGGGGAGTGCAAAGCCACAGTCTCTCAAGTCTCTACAGTGGGTGGGTTGCCCACTGTTACATCCTGGGGAGTGCAAAGCCACAGTCTCTCAAGTCTCTACAGTGGGTGGCTTGCCCACTGTTACATCCTGGGGAGTGCAAAGCCACAGTCTCTCAAGTCTCTACAGTGGGTGGGTTGCCCACTGCTGCATCCTGGGGAGTGCAAAGCCACAGTCCATCAGGTGGATTACAGTCTCCACTGGTCAAGGAGGAGGCATGGTGGGCACAGTGAACCGTTAACAGTGCATGCAGGAAGGGCCCAGCGGAGCGGTGCTTGACAGGAAGGGCCCAGCGGAGCGGTGCTTGAGACGGCGGGGCCCAGCGGAGCGGTGCTTGAGACGGCGGGGCCCAGCGGAGCGGTGCTTGAGACGGCGGTGCCCAGCGGAGCGGTGCTTGAGACGGCGGGGCCCAGCGGAGCGGTGCTTGAGATGGCAGTGCCCAGCGGAGCGGTGCTTGAGACGGCGGTGCCCAGCGGAGCGGTGCTTGAGACGGCGGTGCCCAGCAGAGCGGTGCTTGAGACGGCGGGGCCCAGCGGAGCGGTGCTTGACAGGAAGGGCCCAGCGGAGCGGTGCTTGACAGGAAGGGCCCAGCGGAGCGGTGCTTGAGACGGCGGGGCCCAGCGGAGCGGTGCTTGAGACGGCGGTGCCCAGCGGAGCGGTGCTTGAGACGGCGGGGCCCAGCGGAGCGGTGCTTGAGACGGCGGTGCCCAGCGGAGCGGTGCTTGACAGGAAGGGCCCTGTTCAGCGGTGCTCTTCTGCACGGCGGGGCCCTGTTCAGCGGTGCTCTTCTGCACGGCGGGGCCCTGTTCAGCGGTGCTCTTCTGCACGGCGGGGCCCTGTTCAGCAGTGCTCGTCCAGTAAGTCAAGGGAGCCAGACATGGCCTGGACTCCCTGCTCAGTCGCCCTCCGACCGTGCTGTTTCTGGACCCTTCGGTGACGGAGTCCTGGGCCCTTTGGTGTCCTCCCTAACACCCGGGATGGGGCTTGTGGGGCCCTCCTGCTCTGCGCTCCTGCTGGCTGACTTCTCCGCCCTGCTGCCCTTTCGCTCCTTAGATGGGGCTCTCGGGCCCTTGCCTCCCCTAGATGTTGTGGCTGGTGAAGTGGGCGAACTTTGCTTCTTGGGGGCAGCCGTGTCAGTCCTCTCACGGCAGCCCTTTAGTTTCCTGGTCCTCTTGCCTGGGGGGGGGGCTGGCTGTCCCCTGGCTGCTGATTGAAGTGTCACTGCTGGCAAAGGGTGGACTCCAGAACCCATGCACCACAGTGACACTCGAAGCTGGGCTGGTGGTGGCTGAGGTGCTCTTGGGACTCTTTGCAGATGGAGGGGGTGGGTCATGGGAGGGAAAGAGGTTAAGATTAGCGAGGAAAAGTTTTTTAGGACCAAGGTAAAGGGTAGGAGAAGTGGTGATGGGAGTGGAGGAAGAGGATGTGGTTGTAGGAGAGTCAGGTGAGCTGTCTTTGGGTGCAGGTGATTGTGCTGGAGGCTGTCGTGAGGTGGATGGCTGTTGGGTGGGTGTCTGCCTGCGTTTGTGTGTCTTGGATGAGGGGGTGACAGACACAGTGGGAGAGGACACAGGGGACGTGTAAATGGTAGTGGGGGTGATGACTGCACATGTGGGGACTGTACTGGAGGGTGTGGTGGTGATGGAAGCACTGGCTGATGGTGGTGTGCATGCAGGTGTGAGTGTAGACGTCACAGGGAGGGAGGAGGGAGACGAGGAGGAGGGGGACACAGAGGTGGTAGTGACTGTTGGAATGTCTGCATCTGGGTGTTGCTTGGGTGAATGCTTGTGGGTTCTGTGGTGCTTGTGTCTGGATGAGCTGCCCTTGGGTGTTGAGGTGTGTGCAGGCTGGTCTGATGGTGTGGATGGGATAGGCTGAGGAACAGGAGACAGAGACAGGGTGGAGGCAGTTAGAAGAGGGAGGCTGGAAACAGGGACAATGGCTGCCGTCAGTGCTGAGGCCAGAGCATTGAACGATCGTTGATGGGCAGCCTGACCCGAATGAATGCCCTCCAGGTAGGCATAGCTCCGATGCACCTCCCTTTCTACCCCCTGGATGGCATTCAAAAGGGTAGTCTGCCCAACAATGATGGTCTGAAGGAGCTCAATAACCTCCTCACTGAGGGCAGCAGGGGTGACAGGGGCAGGGGCTGAGGTGCCTGGGGCGAAGGAGACGCCCGCCTTCCTGGGCGAGCGGGCACGGAGCGTAGGCTGAGGGGCTGCTGGGAGGGCGGGGCTGGTGCGCTGGGTGGCGGCTGTACCTGTAGAGGTGGGGGGCCCGGATGTGGCCGCCACCGCTAGGGAGCTCCCATCCGAGGACGTGTCGGTGTCGCTGGTGTCACCACCGGTCCCCGTTGTGGTGCTCCCCTCGCCCTCCGGATCACTGGTGCCCTCGGTGTCTGTTCCTGGGCCCACCGGGGCCTTGTGACTTGCAGCTCCCTCGTGCTCCGATGCCAATTCTCCTCCGCCTGATGATGCTAATGCACACATGCACAAGAAGATGAAGAAGAAGGGTGGGGGGAGAAAAACGAAGACCAGGTTGAGTGCATGCAATGTCAACACCGTTGGCGGAGAGGAGAGACACAGGAGCCTCATGCACTTAGCCGCGTATTCGGGGTACACTACTCAGTACTTCTGACTAGGACAACAGGTCTAGAGACGACAAACGCGCACATGTGTGATGCTGGACCATCGATAGCTGTACTTGTCACCCTACAGAGGTGGGGTCCGGGAGCACAGGGCCATGCCTAAAGGAGTGTACTACACTACAGAAAGCGCCCTGGCCTAATGTCACCCACAACCCTCCTCCCCCACCCAGACGCCTCCACTGCGCAGAAAGATAGCAGAATGTGCTGATACTCACCCCCTTGTGTCTGCTGTGATGTCCTCAAGCGCCCATCCAAATCAGGGTAGGCCACCGCCAGGATCCGGGACATCAAGGGGGTCAGAGTACGACTGGCACCCCTCCTAGGTTGGGAGGCCATCCCCAGCAGTGACTCGGCGGTCTTCCTGGTTCCGCGGCGGATGTCCTCCCACCTCTTGCGGCAGTGGGTGCCCCGTCTGACGTGGACCCCCAGGGCCCGGACTTCCTTGGCGATGGCACGCCAAATGTCCACTTTCTGATGGGAGCTGACCTATTTGACATGTACAGGGTGGGAAGGAAAAATTCATCAATTTTCTGCATGTTAGATGTGATTGGCCCCCCCTCCCCAACCTTGCCATATGGCACATGCTCTCATCTGTCGTGCGTTGCACTCCTCATTCGCCCCCCACCCCACCAACTTACATCCACCCACCCCACTCCACACAGGCATAGCCCATTCAATGTGCACCCAGTGTACTTACCTGTTGGTCTGGAGGACCGTAGAGTAACGCATACTGGGGGAGGACCCCATCCACAAGTTTCTCCATCTCCTCAGACGTGAAGGCAGGGGCCCTTTCCCCAGTCGCAGCAGCCATTGTCACTTCCAGACCGAGGTCACAGCAGCACTTGCAGTACAGGTCCTTTCCTGTGGATGATCAGGTCTCGAGTGATTAAGCAGATAGAAAATGGCGGTCACGCCCGCGGCGGTGCGTACCGCGGCGGTGCGTACCGCGACCGCCGGCGCACCTCGTCATTGGCTCCTGTAACCCATAGGCTTCAATGTTAACCAATGCGGCTTCGTATAGCGGTCTTCGACCGCCTACCGCCACGGTGTGCCACGCCAGCGCATTGACCTCACATCCCATTGTCCCACTTCACAGGTCAGGCAGCCGCCATTTCAAGGGCCCACATGGCATAATTTGTACTGCGTCACACAGGCCTAGACCTTGCATTGCCACACATACACGCCTTTCAATACATAGATAATCGTGTGCTAGGCATGCTGTGGTGAACGTACCTGTGATTTGCTTGACTCTGTGCTCCATGTTGTCCTTCCTAGGCACCGTCCGCTGGGACTTGCGAGGAGAAGGATGAATCCTCGCGTGTACCGACCGCTGGTGGACCTGTCGACAATAGAAGAACGCCATATCATACTACGATACCGACTTGACCGAGCCACTATACATGAACTGTGTGCCCAGCTGGAGCCAGCCCTGATGTCCCCCATCCTCCAACCCACAGGAATTCCCCCTCTAGTGCAGGTTCTGTCAGTACTCCATTTTTTGGCAAGTGGCTCATTCCAGACAACAGTGGCCATGTCATCTGGAATGTCTCAGCCTATGTTTTCAAAAATGTTGTCTAGAGGGTTGTCTGCCCTGACGAAACACATGCGGAGCTACATTGTATTCCCTGAGGAGGTTGATTTGGCCACTGTGAAGGGTGATTTTTATGCCCTTGGACATATCCCCAACATAATTGGTGCCATTGATGGGATCCATGTGGCTTTAGTACCCCCAAAAGACGATGAGCAGGTGTTCAGAAACAGGAAAAGTTACCATTCTATGAACGTCCAGGTGGTCTGTTTGGCTGACCAGTACATCTCCCATGTGAATGCCAAGTTCCCTGGGTCAGTGCATAATGCGTATGTGATGCGTAATAGCAGCATCCCTAATGTGATGGAACAGCTACAGAGACAACGTGTGTGGCTAATTGGTGACTCTGGTTACCCCAACCTGCCTTGGCTATTGACCCCAGTGAGGAATCCCCGGACCAGGGCAGAGGAACGGTACAATGAGGCCCATGGGCGAACCAGGAGGGTCATAGAAAGAACCTTTGGGCTCCTGAAGGCCAGGTTTAGGTGCCTGCATATGACAGGGGGATCCCTGATGTACTCACCAAAGAAGGTGTGCCAGATCATCGTGGCCTGCTGTATGCTTCACAATCTGGCATTGCGACATCAGGTGCCTTTCCTGCAGGACGATGGTCCAGATGGTGGTGTTGAAGCAGCTGTGGAGCCTGCGGAGAGTGAAGAGGAGGAAGACGAAGAGGACGACACAGACAACAGGGACAGAGTTATCCAACAGTATTTTCAGTAGCACACAGGTAAGAATCACCCACGCCATTTAACATTTCCTGAAAGCCCCCTGCATCTTTACTTTGTGTATTTCCCCACAGTTCTTTTAAACTGATGTTTGATTTTCCCTTCCCTTTTCAGTGCTGTATGACCCACTGCGTGACTTCTGCTTGGTTAGCCCATGGACTAATGCTTATTGACATCGGTATGTTGTCATCACAAAAATAACAGAACATTATTGATCAGTAATGTGTTATACATTTGTAAATAATACAGGCTGACTCCTGAATGATTTCAGTGCAATGAGTGATTTATTTTTAGTGCTAGATATTGGTACATGATATTAAAACGGTGATGGGTGAGGGTGGAGTTATGTCCATGGCAGAGTCCAGTTCTCAGTTTCACAGGTGCATTTTCCATATGCCTGTGGAAGGATGGAGCAGGGGCAGTTCAAGGTTGGACAGGGTGACACTGTGGGACAGTGGGATGACATCAGGGGGTATCTTATGCTGGCGGGGTGTTGGCATCCTACTCTGTCTTCCTGTGAGATCTCAGGTTCCTCTTGCGGGGTGGTTGTTCTTCAGCAGGAGGTGGGGTTCTGGTGGCCCGTCGTTCTGTGGGGGCCTCCTGACCACTAGCGCCGGCGGAGGTGGTAGGCTGTTCCTGGCTAGTGACAGGGGCCCTTTGTGGTGCCACATGGTCCCGCAATGTGTTTTCTATCCGGTTGAGGGCCTGGACTATGGTCCCCATAGCGGTAGCGATGTTCCTTAGTTCATTGCTGAACCCCATGTACCGTTCCTCCTGCTGTGCCTGGATCTCGGTGAACCTGGCCAGTACCGTCGCCATCGTCTCCTGGGAGTGATGGTATGCTCCCATGATGGTGGTGAGGGCCTCTTGGAGAGTGGGTTCCCTGGGCCTGTCCTCCCCCCCCCTGTCGCACAGCAGCCCTCCCAGTTGCCCTGTTTCCCCGGGCCTCTGTCCCCTGGACGGTGTGCCCACTACCACTGCCCCCAGGTCCCTGTTGTTGTTGGGGTGTTGGGTCAGCCTGGGTGCCCTGTAGTGGCGGACACACCGCTGAATGACGCGTCCTGGAGACAGAGGCATGGGCCCGCTGGGTGGGAGCTGTGCTGGTGTTCCCAGAGGGGGTTGGGTCTGCTGTGGCCTGTGTCTGTGTGTGGGGAACCGACTGTCCAGAGGTCCCCGATGGTCCACCCTCACAACACCTCCCAGTGCTGGCATTCCCTTCTGGGGGGTGTTGTGAGGGTGGGGGGGGGGTGTATTGGGTATGTGCAATGGTCATGCTTTGGTGGTGGCTGTCTATGGTTTGTGTTGGCATTCAGGGGTTGGTGTGGTTTAGGGTGGGTTGTGCTGGTGAGACATTGGCTGGGAGGTTGTGTGCTGGGGGGTTGAGATTGGGGGTGAGGGGGGGGGTTGGCATGCTGGTGGTTGGGGGGGGGGTGAAGTAGTTGAGATTCGACTTACCAGAGTCCATTCCTCTGTGTACTCCAGCGAGGCCATCAGGATGCATGATGTTTACTACCTCTTGCTCCCATGCTGTGAATTGGGGTGGAGTGGGTGGGGGTCCGCCGCCAGTCTTCTGCACAGCGATGTTGTGTCGCGACACCATCGAGCGCACCTTCCCCCGTAGGTCGTTCCATCGCTTTCTGATATCTTCCCGATTTCTGGGATGCTGTCCCACAGCGTTGACCCTGTCTACGATCCTTTGCCATAGCTCAGCATTCCTTGCTATAGTGGTGTGCTGCACCTGTGTGCCGAAGAGCTGGGGCTCAACCCTTATAATTTCCTCCACCATGACCCTGAGTTCTTGGTCCGAGAACCTGGGGTGTCTTTGGGGTGCCATGGGGTGGTGTGGATGAGGTGTGGGGTGGTGTTTGTGGTGATGTGCGTGGTGATATGTGGTGATGTGTGCGTAAATGTGGTGTGGGTGATGAAGTTGGGTTCCTGTGTGTGTTGGGGTATTCGATTGCTGTGCTCGCTCTCTCTATCTCTATCTCTATCGCCTTCTCTCCAATTTCCAACTAGTGGGGGTTTGTGGGTGATGTGGGTGTGTGTTTTATAGTTGATTGGATGTGTGGGAGTGTTGTTTGTATGTGTGTCAGGTGTGTGTATTTCAAATTGTCCAATGTGGCAGTGTTTTGGAGCTGTGTGAGTATTTTGAGCGCAGCGGTGTGTACCGCCAATGGAATACCGCGGTTGGAAGACCGCTGCGTGGATTCGTGGGTCGTAATGGCATGGCCGTGTTTGTGTTGGCGTGACGGTGGAGGTTTGGTCATCTCCAGTTTTCCGCGGCCCGCTGATGAGGCGGCCTTCCTTGGATGTCGGGTTTTTGGCGGTTTGCCAGTTGGTGGTCAGAATGACCGTGGCGGTTTACCGCGGCCGCGGCGGTAGAATGGCGGCCTTCTGACCGGCGGTAAGGGCCTTTTACCACCGAGGTCAGAATGACCCCCAAAGTCTCTTTCAAGCACAAGTACCTGGTTTGGAGTGGAAAAATCTCCTCAGAGAGCCACAAAGGAAGAGGTGCGTGGAAAAAGGGTGTGTGCGTCGATTTCTCCCCAGCACACACGGACTTGCATCGTTATTTTTCACGCGGGGAAGTCATGCGTCGTTTTTTTGGCACGCGAACAGTCTCTTTCTGTGGATCGCGGGGATTACCAGATGTCCCGGGTCTGTGCGTGGATTTTCCTGCTTGTTTTCCGGCTGCGCGTTGTTCTGCGGGGCTGCGTGTCAAAATTACGATCTCACGGCAGGCGCCGCGTCAATCTCTCCTCTAGAGGTCGGGCGGCGTTGTCCTTGTGAAGCCGTGCGTCGGATTTCCGGTCGTCCCAAGAGCGTCGCGTCGATCAGCATCGGTGTGCGGCGTTTTTCTCACCGCAGAACAAGCTGTGTGTCGAAATTTCGGCGCATGGAGCGTCCAAGTGAAAAAGAGAAGTCTTTTTGGTCCTGAGACTTCAGGGAACAGGAGGCAAGCTCTATCCAAGCCCTTGGAGAGCACTTTCACAGCCAGTCAAGAGTTCAGCAAGGCAGCAGGCCAACAGCAAGGCAGCAGTCCTTTGTAGAAAGCAGACAGGTGAGTCCTTTGAGCAGCCAGGCAGTTCTTCTTGGCAGGATGTAGTTTCTGGTTCAGGTTTCTTCTCCAGCAAGTGTCTGGTGAGGTAGGGCAGAGGCCCTGTGTTATACCCAAATGTGCCTTTGAAGTGGGGGAGACTTCAAAGAGTGGCTAAGAAGTGCACCAGGTCCCCTTTCAGTTCAATCCTGTCTGCCAGGGTCCCAGTAGGGGGTGTGGCAGTCCTTTGTGTGAGGGCAGCCCCTCCACCCTCCCAGCCCAGGAAGACCCATTCAAAATGCAGATGTATGCAAGTGAGGCTGAGTACCCTGTGTTTGGGGTGTGTCTGAGTGGATGCACAAGGAGCTGTCAACTAAGCCCAGCCAGATGTGGATTGTAAGGCACAGAAAGATTTAAGTGCAAAGAAATGCTCACTTTCTAAAAGTGGCATTTCTAGAATAGTAATATTAAATCCAACTTCACCAGTCAGCAGGATTTTATATTACCATTCTGGCCATACTAAATATGACCTTCCTACTCCTTTCAGATCATCAGCTACCACTTCAATACTGTATGAGGGCAGCCCCAATGTTAACCTATGAAGGGAACAGGCTTCACAGTAGTGCAAAAACAAATTTAGGAGTTTTACACTACCAGGACAGGTAAACTATACAGGTACATGTCCTGCCTTTCACCCACACAGCACCCTGCTCTAGGGGTTACCTAGGGCACACATTAGAGGTGACTTATATGTGGAGAAAGGGGAGGTTTAGGCTTGGCAAGTACTTTTAAATGCCAAGTCGAGGTGACAGTGAAACTGCACACACAGGCCTTGCAATGGCAGGCCTGAGACAAGGAAAAGGGGCTACTTAAGTGGGTGGCACAACCAGTGCTGCAGGCCCACTAGTAGCATTTAATCTACCAGCCCTATGCACAGAGAGTGCTCCTTACTAGGGACTTATAAGTAAATTAATAATCCAATCAGGTATGATTCCAGGTTACCATGTTTTAAGGGAGAGAGCATATGCCCTTTAGCACTGGTTAGCAGTGGTAAAGTGCGCAGAGTCTAAAAACCAGCAAAAACAGTGTCCAAAAAGTGGAGGGAGGCAGGCAAAAAGTTAGGGGTGACTACCCTAAGGCTGTCAGGTCTAACATGTGTCCCCCCCAGCTGAAAGTGGGGAGAGCTACCCGACCTCCTGGGAGCTTTCATCGCTAAGGCGGAAGTACCTGGAGAGACCATCAGCATTGGCGTGGTCAACCCCTGGGCGATGTTCCACCGTAAAGTCCATCCCCTGTAGGGAAATGGACCACCTCAAGAGTTTTGGATTCTCACCCCTTATCTGCATGAACCATCTGAGGGGCCTGTGGTCTGTCTGAACCCGGAAGTGAGTCCCAAACAGGTAGGGTCTTAGCTTCTTCAGTGCCCAGACCACAGCAAAAGCTTCTCTCTCAATAGCACTCCACCTCTGTTCCTGTGGTAATAGCCTTCTGCTAATAAAGACTACCGGTTGGTCTCGGCCCTCCTCATTCAGCTGTGCTAGGACTGCCCCTATGCCATGCTCTGAAGCGTCTGTCTGCACAATAAATTCCTGGGAGTAGTCAGGGGCCTTGAGCACGGGGGCCGTGCACATGGCTTCCTTCAGGGCGTCAAAGGCTTTCTGACAAGCCTCTGTCCAATTCACCAACCTAGGTTGTTTCTTGGAAGTGAATTCTGTCAAGGGTGACACAATGGTACCATAGCCCTTGACAAATCTGCGGTAGTATCTTGTGAGGCCTAAAAAGGCTCTCACCTCAGTCTGCGTTCGAGGTGGTTGCCAGGCCTTGATAGTTTCAATCTTGGCCTGGAGTGGCTGCACCTTGCCACCACCCACTAGGTGTCCCAAGTACACCACGGAACCCTGCCCAATCTGGCACTTACTAGGCAGGCCTGAAGCACCTCCTTGAGGTGAAGCAGGTGTTCCTCCCAGCTGGAACTGTAGACAGCTATGTCATCCAGGTAGGCTGCACAGAAGGCATCCTTGCCAGCTAGACCCCGTTAACCAACCGTTGGAAGGTAGCGGGGGCATTTTTCAATCCAAACGGCATCACCCAGAACTGGTAATGGCCATCAGGGGTTGAAAATGCGGATCTTTCCTTAGCCCCTTCAGTCAGGGCGATCTGCCAGTACCCTGAAGTAAGATCAAACGTACTCAGGAACTTGGCAGCGCCCAACCTGTCAACAAGTTCATCAGCTCGGGGGATGGGGTGAGCATCAGTCCGTGTGACTGAGTTGAGACCCCGGTAGTCCACACAGAACCGGAGTTCTGGCTTCGCACCTGTGGCAGTAGCCTTAGGGACCAACACCACTGGGCTGGCCCAGGGACTACTGGATTTCTCGATAACCCCTAGAGTCAACATCTTGGAGACCTCCTCCTTGATGCTGGCCTTCACCTTATCCGACAACCTTTACATTTTGTTCTTCACAGGGAGACTGTCACTGGTGTCAATATCATGAACACAGAGGTGGGTCAGTCCAGGAGTAAGGGAGAACAGGGGGGAGAACTGCTCCAACAGCTCATAGCAGTCTCCTTTCTGGTTTAGAGTCAGGGAGTCAGAAAGAATGACCCCGCTTACTGACCCATCACCTTCTTGGGCAGAGAGGAGGTCGGGGAGAGGTTCACTCTCCTCTTCCATTCTTTCATCTGTGACCAGAAGCATGTTGATCTCCGACCTCTCAAAATGAGCCTTTAGTCGGTTCACATGGAGCACCCTTAGGGGATTCCTAGGGGTTTGGAGGTCCACTAGGCAAGTGGCCTCCCCTTTCCGCTCCTTTATTTCAAATGGGCCAGATCAGCGGTCCTGGAGAGCTCTGGGCTCTACTGGCTCCATTACCCACACTTTGTCTCCAGGTTGAAACTCTACCAGGGTGGCCTTCTGGTCATACCAGTGTTTCATTACCTCTTGACTGGCCTCAAGGTTACTTTGGGCCTCTTTCCAGAAGTGGGTCATCTGGTTGCGGAGGGCCAACATGTAGCTGACCACGTCCTGAGGGGGTGCCTTTGGAGCTTTCTCCAATCCCTCCTTGACAATGCTTAAGGGTCCCCTGACAGGGTACCCATAGAGAAGCTTAAAGGGACTGAACCCTACCCCCCTCTGGGGGACCTCTCTGTAAGCAAAGAGAAGGCATGGTAAGAGGACGTCCCACTTACGCCTCATGGCCTCAGGGAGGCCACCAATCATGCCTTTCAGGGTCTTGTTGAATCTCTCCACAAGACCATTAGACTGGGGGTGATAGGGTGTGGGGAACTTGTAGGTTACACCACACGCATCCCACAGAGACTTCATGTATGCAGACATGAAGTTAGTGCCTCTGTCAGACACTATCTCCTTGAGGAATCCCACACGGGTAAATATCCCCATCAGAGTTCTGGTCACCACCGGTGCAGTTGCGGTCCTCAGAGGGATTGCCTCTGGGTAACGGGTGGCATGGTCCACCAAAATCAGGATGAACCTGTTGCCTAAGGCAGTTTTGGGATCCAAGGGACCAACAATGTCGATGCCCACCCTTTCAAAGGGGGTGCCAACAACAGGAAGAGGAATCAGGGGGGTTTTAACCCTTTTTCCTGCTTTACCACTGGCCTGGCAGGTAGGACAAGATCTGCAGAACTTATCTGAGTGTGTCCTCATTTTGGGCCAATAAAAGTGGGTGACAAGCCTGTTAAAGGTCTTGCCTTGCTCCAAATGTCCTGCCAGGGGAATGTCGTGAGCCAGACCCAGTAGGAAGGTTCGGTAACATTGGGGGACCACCAGCGTACGTGCTGCCCCAAAGGCCGGAACCTTAAGCTCACTGTAGAGGAGATCATTCTCCCAATATAGGTGGTGATCGCCAGAGGCGTCACCTGCCGCCTGGTTTGAGGCTTGTTTCCTCAGACCTTCCAGAGTGGGACATTCTTTCTGCGCCTTGCAGAATTCCTCCCTGGTGGGTCCACCCTCAACTTGCCAGCCAGCAAGCTCAGGTAAGTCACCTAGGGTGGCAATGTCTTCCCCAGTTGGCTCGGGAGCCTCCTCCTCAGGAGCCCCATCAGCCACTGCGGGAACTTCTGGGGCCGGTTTCCCGCGCCCCTTGTCCCTCCTCTTGGCAGCTCTCTGGGCCATCATTCCAGGCTCCAGACGCCCTTGACTTCCCTCTCGGTCAGCCATGGACCGTGTGGTCATGCAGACCCACTCAGGTAACCCTAACATCTCCAGGTGAGACTTGAGCTCCACTTCTTTCCAAGCAGTATGCTCAAGATCATTGCCTAACAGACAATCTACAGGCATGGCAGGACTCACAGCTACTTTCAGAGTACCAGAGACCCCCCCCACTCAAAGGGAACCAGAGCCACCGGTAGGTGACTCTCGCGATTGTCAGCGACTATGACCTGGTGGAATGTATTAGGGACTATCTGCTCTGTTGACACCAGCTGACTCTTGATAGTAGTCATACTGGCTCCTGTGTCACGCAGAGCCTCCACCTTCTGCCCATCAATGGTGACCCACTGCCGGTACTTGGAAGTATTTTTGGGCATGTGGGCCTTGGGCACCATTTCTCCTTCTCCCAGAGACACTAGGGAAATCTCTACCTGTTCCCCAAATCTATCTGGGTCCATCTCCCCCCGAGCGCTACACTAGTCAACCCAGGTGCCTGTCTGGTAGTGGAAGGTGCCCTCTTGGGGCACTGGGGATCGCCTTTATAGTGACCATACTGGTAACACTCCATGCACTTGGGGTTAGATTTCCCTGACTTGTCATATGTCCCTGTTTTTTTTCCCAAATCTGGAAAAGGAAGGGTTGCCGCCCCATCCCTGGGAATTCTTTTGGGGGCCTTTGGAGAGTTCCTTATCTGCAAGTTTATCTCCCCCCTCTTTCTTCTGTTGGGAACCCTGACCACCTTTGTGGGAGTCCCCCCCAGGTACCTTCTTGGACACTCTGGTGCTAACCCAGAGGTCCGCCCCCTCAGCAAGCTTCCTGGGATCAGTCAGCTTACTATCCACTAAGTGCTGGCGCAACTCTGTATAAGTAGTATTAAGCATATGCTCTCAGAATCAAGTCATATAAACCTTTATAATCAGCTACTTTGTTGCCCCACACCCATCCATTCAGTGCCTTACTGGAGAAGTCAAAGAAATCTACCCATGTTTGTGTGGTTTGTTTGGTGCTGTCCCTGAACCTCTGACGGTATCCCTCAGGGGTCAGCCCAAACTTGGTAAGTAAAGTAGCTTTCTGAAGTGGGTATGTGTTTTGATCAGGTTGATCCAATGTGAGGAGTGTATCCCTCCCCAATGGCGGTACATAACCCCACATAGCTATCCCCCATTGCCCTTCAGGAACCTCATGAGCCCTTAGTGCAACTTCATAAGCAGCTAACCATTTATCTATGTCATCTCCCACCACAAAACTGGGCACCACATTTTTGGGTATACAAACCTTCTTTTCTCCAGCAGGTCCTGTCAGTATGCTGCCACCATTATTGCTGGATTCAGACTGTCTCGCCTTGATCTCCAGCTCCTTGAGACTCAGTTCATGAGCCAACAATAGTTTCTTTTCAGCCAAAGCTCTCTCAGCCGCCACCTGTTTGGTTGCTCTTTCAGCTTCAGCTTGTTTGGCTTCTCTTTCAGCTTCAATTTGTTTGGCTGCTCTTTCAGCCTCAGCTTGCTTGGCTTCTCTTTCTGCCCTTCTCTCCTCCTGTTGAGCCTCAATTTTCAGTTTTGCCATTTGCAATTGGAACTCCCTTTCTTCTCTCCTTTCCTCTGCGGTCAGGCTTTGCACAGAGACACTGCTCCCTGGTCTGGAAGGGGGCACAATTGCAGTGGTAACACCATCCACAGATAGTGAAAATTCCTCTGAGGGGCCATTTTCTGGCTCCTCCTCCTCATCCAAGCAAAAGCCCTCACTCTTGTCAGGGTAAGTCACACACAATCCAAGATTATCCTGTGCCCACCCTCTGGTAGCTTGGCACGAGCAGTCAGGCTTAACTTAGAAGGCAATGTGTAAAGTATTTGTGCAATAAATCATACAATACCACCATATAGCACCACAAAAATACATCACACAGTGTTTAGAAAAATATAGAATATTTATCAGGATAATTGTAGGTCAAAAGAATAAAGTTGCAATGGGAAATTGTAGAGATATCACTGAAAAGTGATATAAAGGGGGTGATTCTGACCTCGGCAGTAAAAGGCCCTTACCGCCGGTCAGAAGACTACCATTCTTCCTCCGCGGCCGCGGTAAACCGCCACGGTCATTCTGACCTCCAACTGTCAACCCGGCAAAAACCCGCCATCCACGGAAGGCCGCCACAGCAGCGTGCAGCGATAAACTGGAGATGACCAAACCTCCACCGCCACGCCAACACAAACACGCCCATGCCATTCTGACCCACAAATCCACGCGGCGGTCTTTCAACCGCGGTATTCCATTGGCGGTACACACCGCCGCGCTCAAAATACACACACACTTACAAAACACAGCCACATTGGACAATTTGAAATACACACACCTGAGACACATACACACACCACTCCCACACACCCAATTAAATATAAAACACACACCCACGTCACCCACAAACCCTTACGACCACAATTACTGAGAGAAGGCCAGAGAGACTGAGAGAGAGCACAGGGAACGCTAAGCACAACACACACAGGAACCCAACATCATCACCCACACCACATCTACGCACACATCACCACACATCACCACGCACATCACCACAAACACCACCCCACACCTCATCCACACCACCCCATGGCACCCCAAAGACACCCCAGGTTCTCAGACCAAGAACTCTGGGTCAAGGTGGAGGAAATAATCAGGGTAGAGCCCCAGCTCTTCGGCACACAGGTGCAGCACACCACTATAGCAAGGAAGGCTGAGCTATGGCAAAGGATTGTAGACAGGGTCAACGCTGTTGGACAGCATCCCAGAAATCGGGACGACATCAGAAAGCGATGGAACGACCTACGGGGGAAGGTGCGCTCCATGGTGTCGCGACACAACATCGCTGTGCAGAAGATGGCGGCGGACCCCCACCCACTCCACCCCAATTTACTGAATGGGAGCAAGAGGTAGTAAACATCCTGCATCCTGACGGCCTCGCTGGAGTACGCGGAGGAATGGACTCTGGTAAGTCGAATCTCAACTACTTAACCCCCCCCAATCACCAGCATGCCAACCCACAACCCCACCCTCACCCCCAATCTCAAACCCCCCAGCACACATCCTCTCTGCCATTGTCCCACCAGCACAACCCACCCTAAACAACACCAACCCCTGAATGCCAACACAAACCATACACACCCATCACCAATGCATGACCACTGCACATAAAAACCCCCCTCACAACCCCTTCCACAAGGGAATGCCAGCACTGGGGGACAAGGGCACACACAAAATGCACGCCATGGAACACACAAGAACTATAACAATACTCTGTTACCCCTGCAGGGCCCGAACGCCAACACACCGCCACGGAGGGTCCAGATCTGTCCATCCCACCCCCAGAACAGCCCCCCAGTGAGGACACCAGCTCTGTCGACCTCGACCCTGACGACCAGCCCGGACCATCGGGGACCTCTGGACAGTGGGTTCCCCACACACAGACACAGGCCACACCAGACCCAACCCCCTCTGGGAATACCAGCACAGCTCCCACCCAGCGGGCCCATGCCTCTGTCTCCAGGACGCGTCAATCAGCGGTGTGTCCGCCACTACAGGGCACCCAGGCTGACCCAACACCCCAACAACAACAGGGACCTGGGGGCAGTGGTAGTGGGCACACCGTCCAGGGGACAGAGGCCCAGGAACACAGGGGAACTGGGAGGGCTGCTGTGCGACGGGGGGGGAGGAGAGGCCCAGGGAACCCACCCTCCAAGAGGCCCTCACCACCATCATGGGAGCATACCACCACTCCCAAGAGACGATGGCGACGGTACTGGCCAGGTTCAGCGAGATCCAGGCACAGCAGGAGGAACGCTACATGGGGTTCAGCAATGAACTCACGACCATCGGTACCCCTATGGGGAGCATAGTCCAGGTCTTAAACCGGATAGAAACCACATTGCGGGACCATGTGGCACCCCAAAGGGCCCCTGTCACTAGCCAGGACCAGGAACAGCCCACCACCTCCGCCGGCGCTAGTGGACAGGAGGCCCCACCACAACGTCAGGCCACCAGAACCCCACCTCCTGCTGAAGATCAACCACCCCGCAAGCGGAACCTGAGATCTCACAGGAAGACAGAGTAGGATGCCAAGACACCCGCCAGCAAAGGATACCCCCTGATGTCATCCCTCTGTCCCACATTGTCATCCTGTCCAACCTTGAACTGCCCCTGCTCCATCCTTCCACAGGCCTATGGACAAGGCACCTGTGAAACTGAGAACTGGACTCTGCCATGCACATTCCTCCACCCCCACCTATCACCGTATTAATATCATGCACCAAAATCTTGCACTACAAATAAACACTCATTGCACTTAAAATATTCAGGAGTCAGCCTGTATTATTTACAAATGTTTTACACAATACTGTACAATGATGGTCAGACAATTTGTGATGACAACATACCAATGTCAATACGCTTTTGTCCATGGGCTAAACAATCAGAAGTCACGCAGTGGGTCAAACAACACCGAAAAGGGAAGGGAAAAGCAAAAATAAGTTAAAAAAGAACTGGGGGTAAATGCAGAAAGTAGAGATGCAGGAGACTTTAAGGAAATGTTAAATTGCGTGGGTGATTCTTACCTGTCTGCTACTGAAAATACTGTTGGATGACTGTGTCCCTGTTGTCTGTGTCGTCCCCGTCGTCTTCCTCCTCTTCACTCTCCACAGGCTCCACAGCTGCTACAACACCACCATCTGGACCATCCTCCTGCAGGAAAGGCACCTGCCGTCGCAAAGCCAGGTTGTGAAGCATGCAACAGGCCACGATGATATGGCACACCTTATTTGGTGAGTACATCAGGGATCCCCCTGTCATATGCAGGCACCTAAACCTGGCCTTCGGGACCCCGAAAGTCCTTTCAATTATCCTCCTCGTTTGCCCATGGGCCTCATTGTACCTTTCCTCAGCCCTGGTCCGGGGATTCCTCACTGGGGTCAATAGCCAAGGCAGGTTGGGGTAACCAGAGTCACCTATTAGCCACACACGGTGTCTCTGTAGCAGTTCCATCACATAGGGGATGCTGCTATTACGCATCACATACGCGTCATGCACTGACCCTGGGAACTTTGCATTTACATGGGAGATGTACTGGTCAGCCAAACAGACCACCTGGACGTTCATAGAATGGTAACTTTTCCTGTTTCTGTACACCTGCTCATCGTCTTTTGGGGGTACTAAAGCCACATGGGTCCCATCAATGGCACCAAGGATGTTGGGGATATGTCCAAGGGCATAGAAATCACCCTTCACAGTGGCCAAATCAGCCTCCTCAGGGAAAACAATGTAGCTCCGCATGTGTTTCATCAGGGCAGACAACACTCTGGACAAAATCTTTGAAAACATAGGCTGAGACATTCCAGATGACATGGCCACTGTTGTCTGGAAAGAGCCACTTGCCAAAAAATGGAGGACTGACAGAACCTGCACTAGAGGGGGGATCCCTGTGGGTTGGCGGTGGGGGACATCAGGGCTGGCTCCAGCTGGGCACACAGTTCATGTATAGTGGCACGGTCAAGTCTGTAGCGTAGTATTATATGGCGTTCTTCCATTGTCGACAGGTCCACCAGCGGTCGGTACACGCGAGGATTCATCCTTCTCCTTGCAAGTCCCAGCGGACGGTGCCTAGGAAGGACAACATGGAGCACAGAGTCAAGCAACCCACAGGTACGTAACCACAGCTTGCACAGTAATTGAATCGAAATGCAGTGAAAGGCTTGTATGAGTGGCAATGCAAGGCCTAGGCCTGTGTGACGCAGTTGAAATTAAGCCATGTGGGCCCTTGAAATGGCGGCTGCCTGACCTGTGACGTGGGACAATGGGATGTGAGGTCAATGCGCTGGCGTGGCACACCGTGGCGGTAGGCGTTCGAAGACCGCTGTACGAAGCTGCATTGGTTAACATAGAAGCCTATGGGTTTCAGGAGCCAATGACGATGTGCACCGGCGGTCGCGGTACGCACCGCCGCGGTACGCACCGCCGCGGGCGTGACCGCCATTTTCTATCTGCTTAATCACTCGAGACCTGATCATCCACAGGCGAGGACCTATACTGCAAGTGCTGCTGTGACCTCGGTCTGGAAGTGACAATGGCTGCTGCGACTGGGGAAAGGGCCCCTGCCTTCACGTCTGAAGAGTTGGAGAAACTAGTGGATGGGGTCCTCCCCCAGTATGCGTTACTCTACGGTCCTCCAGACCAACAGGTAAGTACACTGGGTGGACGTTGAATGGGATATGCCTGTGTGGAGTGGGGTGGATGTAAGTTGGTGGGGTGGGGAGCGAATGAGGAGTGCAAGGCACGACAGATGAGAGCATGTGCCATATGGCAAGGTTGGGGAGGGGGGGCCAATCACATCTAACATGCAGAAAATTTATGAAATTTTCCTTCCCACCCTGTACATGTCAAATAGGTCAGCGCCCATCAGAAAGTGGACATTTGGCGTGCCATCGCCAAGGAAGTCCGGGCCCTGGGTGTCCACATCAGACGGGGCACCCACTGCCGCAAGAGGTGGGAGGACATCCGCCGCGGAACCAGGAAGACCGCCGAGTCACTGCTGGGGATGGCCTCCCAACCTAGGAGGGGTGCAGTCGTACCCTGACCCCCCTGATGTCCCGGATCCTGGCGGTGGCCTACCCTGATTTGGATGGGCGCTTGAGGACATCACAGCAGACACAAGGGGGTGAGTATCAGCACATTCTGCTATCTTTACGCGCAGTGGAGGCGTCTCGGTGGGGGTGGAGGGCTGTGGGTGACATTAGGCCAGGGCGCTTTCTGTAGTGTAGTCCTCTCCTTTAGGCATGGCCCTGTGCCCCGCCCCCCACCTCTGTAGGGTGCCAAGTACAGCTATCGATGGTCCAGCATCACACATGTGCGCGTTTGTTGTTTCTAGACCTGTTGTCCTAGTCAGAATTACTGAGTAGTGTACCCCGATTGCGCTGCTTAGTGCATGAGGCTCCTGTGTCTGTCCTCTCCGCCAACGGTGTTGACAATGCATGCACTCAACCTGTTCTTTGTTTTTCTCCCCCCACCCTTGTTCTTTATCTTCTTGTGCATTTGTGCATTAGCATCATCAGGCGGACAAGAATTGGCATCGGAGCACGAGGGAGCTGCAGGTCACAAGGCCCCGGTGGGCTCAGGAACAGACACCGAGGGCACCAGTGATCCGGAGGGCGAGGGGAGCACCACAACGGGGACCGGTGGTGACACCAGTGACACCGACACGTCCTCGGATGGGAGCTCCCTAGCGGTGGCGGCAACATCCGGGCCCCCCGCCTCTACAGGTACAGCCGGCACCCAGCGCACCAGCTCTGCCCTCCCAGCAGCCCCTCAGCCTTTGCTCCGTGCCCGCTCGCCCAAGAAGGCGGGCATCTCCTTCGCCCCAGGCACCTCAGCCCCTGCCCCTGCCCCTGTCACCCCTGCTGCCCTCAGTGCAGAGATCATTGACCTCCTTCAGACCATCATTGTTGGGCAGACTACCCTTTTGAATGCCATCCAGGGGGTGGAAAGGGAGGTGCATCGGAGCAATGCCTACCTGGAGGGCATTCAATCGGGTGAGGCTGCCCATCAACGATCGTTCAATGCTCTGGCCTCAGCACTGACGGCAGCCATTGTCCCTGTTTCCAGCCTCCCTCTTCTTACTGCCTCCAGCCTGTCTCTGTCTCCTGTTCCTCAGCCTATCCCATCCACACCATCAGACCAGCCTGCACACACCTCAACACCCAAGGCCAGCTCATCCAGACACAAGCACCACAGAACCCACAAACACTCACCCAAGCAACACCCAGATGCAGACATACCAACAGTCACTACCACCTCTGTGTCCCCCTCCTCCTCGTCTCCCTCCTCCCTCCCTGTGACGTCTATACTCACACCTGCATGCACACCACCATCAGCCAGTGCTTCCATCACCAGCACAGCCTCCAGTACAGTCCGCACACGTGCAGTCACCACCCCCACTGCCATTTACACGTCCCCTGTGTCTTCTCCCACTGTGTCTGTCACCCCCTCTTCCAAGACACACAAACGCAGGCAGACACCCACCCAACAGCCATCCACCTCACGACAGCCTCCAGAACAGGCACCTGCACCCAAAGACAGCACACCTGACTCTCCTACAACCACATCCTCTTCCTCCACTCCCATCACCACTACTCCTACCCTTTACCTTGGACCTAAAAAACTTTTCCTCGCTAATCTTAACCTCT
Organism: Pleurodeles waltl; assembly: GCF_031143425.1. Taxonomy (NCBI): domain Eukaryota; kingdom Metazoa; phylum Chordata; class Amphibia; order Caudata; family Salamandridae; genus Pleurodeles; species Pleurodeles waltl. The sequence goes on along the minus strand of NC_090446.1, from coordinate 1,075,709,774 downwards.
TTCCCTCCCCTGACCCACCCCCTCCATCTGCAAAGAGTCCCAAGAGCACCTCAGCCACCACCAGCCCAGCTTTGAGTGTCACTGTGGTGCATGGGTTCTGGAGTCCACCCTTTGCCAGCAGTGACACTTCGATCAGCAGCCAGGGGACAGCCAGCCCCCCCAGGCAAGAGGACCAGAAAAGTAAAGGGCCGCCGTGAGAGGACTGACACGGCTGCCCCCAAGGAGGAAACTTCGCCCACTTCACCAGCCACATCATCTAGGGGAGGCAAGGGCCCGAGAGCCCCATCTAAGGAGCGAAATGCCAGCAGGGCGGAGAAGACAGCCAGCAGGAGCGCGGAGCAGGAGGGCCCCACAAGCTCCATCCCAGGGGTTCGGGAGGACACCAAAGGTCCCAGGACTCCGTCACCGAAGGGTCCAGCGACAGCACGGTCGGAGGGCGACTGAGCAGGGAGTCCAGGCCAGGTCTGGCTCCCTTGACTTACTGGACGAGCACCGCTGAACAGGGCCCCGCCGTGCAGAAGAGCACCGCTGAACAGGGCCCCGCCGTGAAGACAGGCACCGCTGAAGAGGGCCCCGCAGTGCAGAAGAGCACCGCTGAAGAGGGCCCCGCCGTGCAGAAGAGCACCGCTGAAGAGGGCCCCGCCGTGCAGAAGAGCACCGCTGAAGAGGGCCCCGCCGTGAAGACAGGCACAGCTGAACAGGGCCCCGCCGTGAAGACAGGCACCGCTGAAGAGGGCCCCGCCGTGCAGAAGAGCACCGCTGAAGAGGGCCCCGCCGTGAAGACAGGCACCGCTGAACAGGGCCCCGCCGTGCAGAAGAGCACCGCTGAAGAGGGCCCCGCCGTGCAGAAGAGCACCGCTGAAGAGGGCCCCGCCGTGAAGACAGGCACTGCTGAACAGGGCCCCGCCGTGCAGAAGAGCACCGCTGAAGAGGGCCCCGCCGTGCAGAAGAGCACCGCTGAAGAGGGCCCCGCCGTGAAGACAGGCACCGCTGAACAGGGCCCCGCCGTGAAGACAGGCACCGCTCCGCTGGACACCGCCGTCTCAAGCACCGCTCCACTGGGCCCCGCCGTCTCAAGCACCACTCCGCTGGGCCCATCCTGTCAAGCACCGCTCCGCTGGGCACCGCCGTCTCAAGCACCGCTCCGCTGGGCCCTTCATCTCAAGCACCGCTCCGCTGGGCCCATCCTGTCAAGAACCGCTCCGCTGGGCACCGCCGTCTCAAGCACCGCTCCGCTGGGCACCGCCGTCTCAAGCACCGCTCCACTGGGCCCCGCCATCTCAAGCACTGCTCCGCTGGGCCCATCCTGTCAAGCACCGCTCCGCTGGGCCCATCCTGTCAAGCACCGCTCCGCTGGGCACCGCCGTCTCAAGCACCGCTCCGCTGGGCCCTTCCTGTCAAGCACCGCTCCGCTGGGCCCATCCTGTCAAGCACCGCTCCGCTGGGCACCGCCGTCTCAAGCACCGCTCCGCTGGGCCCTTCATCTCAAGCACCGCTCCGCTGGGCCCTTCCTGTCAAGCACCGCTCCGCTGGGCCCATCCTGTCAAGCACCGCTCCGCTGGGCCCCGCCGTCTCAAGCACCGCTCCGCTGGGCCCTTCATCTCAAGCACCGCTCCGCTGGGCCCATCCTGTCAAGCACCGCTCCGCTGGGCCCATCCTGTCAAGCACCGCTCCGCTGGGCCCCGCCGTCTCAAGCACCGCTCCGCTGGGCCCTTCATCTCAAGCACCGCTCCGCTGGGCCCATCCTGTCAAGCATCGCTCCGCTGGGCACCGCCGTCTCAAGCACCGCTCCGCTGGGCCCATCCTGTCAAGCACCGCTCCGCTGGGCCCATCCTGTCAAGCACCGCTCCGCTGGGCCCTTCATCTCAAGCACCGCTCCGCTGGGCCCATCCTGTCAAGCACCGCTCCGCTGGGCACCGCCGTCTCAATCACCGCTCCGCTGGGCCCCGCCGTCTCAAGCACCGCTCCGCTGGGCCCATCCTGTCAAGCACTGTTAACGGTTCACTGTGACCACCATGCCTCCTCCTTGACCAGTGGAGACAGTGATCCACCTGATGGACTTTGGCTTTGCACTCCCCAGGATGGCACAGTGGGCAAGCCACCCACTGTAGAGACTTTGAGAGACTGTGGCTTTGCACTCCCCAGGATGGCACAGTGGGCAACCCACCCACTGTAGAGACTTTGAGAGACTGTGGCTTTGCACTCCCCAGGATGGCACAGTGGGCAACCCACCCACTGTAGAGACTTTGAGAGACTGTGGCTTTGCACTCCCCAGGATGGCACAGTGGGCAATCCACCCACTGTAGAGACTTGAGAGACTGTGGCTTTGCACTCCCCAGGATGGCACAGTGGGCAATCCACCCACTGTAGAGACTTGAGAGACTGTGGCTTTGCACTCCCCAGGATGGCACAGTGGGCATGGTGGCCCCTTCGTGGATCTGGCGTCGTGGACTCATGTGGCTGTGGTGCCCCCCCTTCCCTTCCCCCTGAGGTGCCTGTAGTTTTGTCATCAGATGCCCCTGCAGTGTTCTCTCCAAAGGACTCAGGTCTCCTGTGTGGGCTTTGCCCTTGTGTTGTTACACTTTGGCCCACGGACACTTTGTTTTTCTTTTGTTGTGCAGGACTAATTGCCTCGGTTATCCCTTGCAATGTATATAGTTTTTATTTTTACAATTTTTGGGGCTAGTTAACCAATACTTTTCTGAGTCTATTTTTTACATAAATTTTGTTTCTCTATTTAATGATGTCTTTGCATTTTTCCGGGGGGTTTGGGTGGTGTCACTGTGACTTGTTGCTCTGCATTGGTGTGTACATGGTTTGGGGGGGGGGTCGCATATGTGTATGCCGTAACCTTTCGTCCTCCCCCCTCCCGTGTGTCGTAGGTGCAGTACTCACCGTTGTCGTCTGCGCCGGCGTTCGTACTCGTGGTAGATGAGCAGGTAGACGAGAGCAGGTATGATGTTTAATTTGGGTTCTATGCTGTCCTCCTTCCTCGTGGAGTGTGTTTCGGTGAGCGTTTTCCCGTTCGTAGTCTGTTTCCACCGTGTTTTTATCGGCGGGGCTCCTGCCCCGGAAAAGGTTGCGGATTGGTGAGTCGTGATAGTGTGGGCGGTACATTGTCTGCCGCCTGCCTGTTGGCGGTGACCGCCAACCTGTTTGTCTGTCCCGCCATGGCGGGCGGAGTGTTAAAGTGGCGGTCTCTGTTGGCGGTTCCTGCCAGGGTCAGAATGTCTTTTTTTGGACCGCCAGGCTGTTGGCGGGTTAGCCGCCGCTTTAACACCGACCGCCACGGTTAGAATCACCCCCAAAGTGTCTTAAGTCTTTAGAATATAAACAAAGGGGGTCATTCTGAGTCTGGCGGGCGGCGGAGGCCGCCAGCCAGACTTCCCCCCTCCAGACCGCTGAGGGTATTTTGGCTTTTGCACTGGGCTGGCGGGCGACCGCCAAAAGGCCGCCCACCAGCCCAGTGCAAAAGACCCTTCCCACGAGGACGCCGGCGAGAATTGAGCCGGCGGAGTGGGAAGGTGCGACGGGTGCAGTGGCACCCGTCGCGTATTTCAGTGTCTGCAATGCAGACACTGAAATACAAAGTGGGGCCCTCTTACGGGGGCCCCTGCAGTGCCCATGCCATTGGCATGGGCACTGCAGGGGCCCCCAGGGGCCCCACGACAACCCATACCGCCATCCTGTTCCTGGCGGGAGAACCGCCAGGAACAGGATGGCGGTATGGGCTGTCAGAATCCCCCATGGAGGCGCAGCAAGCTGCGCCACCATGGGGGATTCCCAGGGCAGCGGAAAACCGGCGGGAGACCGCCGGTTTTCCACTTCTGACCGCGGCAAAACCGCCGCAGTCAGAATGCCCTGCGGGGCACCGCCAGCCTGTTGGCGGTGCTCCCGCCGACCCTGGCCCCGGCGGTAAGGAACCGCCGGGGTCAGAATCAGGCCCAAAGTCTCTTTCAAGCACAAGTACCTGGTTTGGAGTGGAACAATCTCCTCAGAGGGCCACAAAGGAAGAGGTGCGTGGAAAAAGGGTGTGTGCGTCGATTTCTCCCCAGCACACACAGACTTGCGTCGTTATTTTCCACGCGGGGATGTCGTGCGTCATTTTCCGGCGCACGGACAGTCTCTTTCTGTGGATCGCGGGGATTACCAGATGTCCCGGGTCTGTGCGTGGATTTTCCTGCTTGTTTTCCGGCTGCGCGTCGTTCTGCGGGGCTGCGCGTCGAAATTACGATCTCACGGCAGGCATCGCGGCGATTTCTCCTCTAGAGGTCGGGCGGCGTTGTCCTTGCGAAGCCGTGCGTCGGTTTTCCGGTCGTCCCAAGAGCGTCGCGTCGATCAGCGTCGGTGTGCGCCGTTTGTCTCGCCGCGGAACAAGCTGTGCGTCGAAATTTTCGGCGCACGGAGCGTCCAAGTGAAAAAGAGAAGTCTTTTTGGTCCTGAGACTTCAGGGAACAGGAGGCAAGCTCTATCCAAGCCCTTGGAGAGCACTTTCACAGCCAGACAAGAGTTCAGCAAGGCAGCAGGCCAACAGCAAGGCAGCAGTCCTTTGTAGAAAGCAGACAGGTGAGTCCTTTGAGCAGCCAGGCAGTTCTTCTTGGCAGGATGTAGTTTCTGGTTCAGGTTTTTTCTCCAGCAAGTGTCTGATGAGGTAGGGCAGAGGCCCTGTTTTATAGCCAAATGTGCCTTTGAAGTGGGGGAGACTTCAAAGAGTGGCTAAGAAGTGCACCAGGTCCCCTTTCAGTTCAATCCTGTCTGCCAGGGTCCCAGTAGGGGGTGTGGCAGTCCTTTGTGTGAGGGCAGGCCCTCCACCCTCCCAGCCCAGGAAGACCCATTCAAAATGCAGATGTATGCAAGTGAGGCTGAGTACCCTGTGTTTGGGGTGTGTCTGAGTGGATGCACAAGGAGCTGTCAACTAAGCCCAGCCAGACGTGGATTGTAAGGCACAGAAAGATTTGAGTGCAAAGAAATGCTCACATTCTAAAAGTGGCATTTCTAGAATAGTAATATTAAATCCAACTTCACCAGTCAGCAGGATTTTATATTACCATTCTGGCCATACTAAATATGACCTTCCTACTCCTTTCAGATCAGCAGCTACCACTTCAATACTGTATGAGGGCAGCCCCAATGTTAACCTATGAAGGGAGCAAGCCTCACAGTAGTGCAAAAACGAATTTAGGAGTTTTACACTACCAGGACAGGTAAACTACACAGGTACATGTCCTGCCTTTCACCCACACAGCACCCTGCTCTAGGGGTTACCTAGGGCACACATTAGAGGCGACTTATATGTGGAGAAAGGGGAGGTTTAGGCTTGGCAAGTACTTTTAAATGCCAAGTCGAGGTGACAGTGAAACTGCACACACAGGCCTTGCAATGGCAGGCCTGAGACAAGGAAAAGGGGCTACTTAAGTGGGTGGCACAACCAGTGCTGCAGGCCCACTAGTAGCATTTAATCTACCAGCCCTATGCACAGAGAGTGCACCTTACTAGGGACTTATAAGTAAATTAATAGTCCAGTCAGGTATGATTCCAGCTTACCATGTTTTAAGGGAGAGAGCATATGCCCTTTAGCACTGGTTAGCAGTGGTAAAGTGCGCAGAGTCTAAAAACCAGCAAAAACAGTGTCCAAAAAGTGGAGGGAGGCAGGCAAAAAGTTAGGGGTGACTACCCTAAGGCTGTCAGGTCTAACACCCACCATGCTTTCACAGCACTTCAGAACACTAGCCCTGTATGCCTAACCAATCACATCTGCTTTCACAAACCTTGCAGACACCTCCACTAGTCTGGTCTCGTACTTGCATACATCATGTGTATACTGAAAACCAGATCTGGCGCTCGAGCCTTCACCTACATCACTCCTAAAGTGTGGAATGACCTGTCACTACACATAAGAGCCTCCTCCTCATTTCTTGAATTCTGCAAGAATCTGAAGATCTGGCTTTTTCAGTAGTCCTAATAGACACTAAGGGGCATATTTATAAGACTGTACCACAGCATGGCACAGCACAGCATGGTGCAGTGGTGCAGTGCAGCAAGTCACCTTGCTGCGCTGCATCACAGGGAAAGGTCAGGAATGCACCATACTTAAAAGAATACAGTGCATTCCTGTCTTTGTTGATGTGCTGTCACCGTTTTGGATGCCTAGCACCAATGCAGGCATCCTTGCACCATGGTGCACGGGTGCCTGTGTTGTAAGAGGGATTTTTTGGTGCAGGTATAGGTACCTTACTTCACAAAAGCAAGCCCTTTAGGAATTTCCCTCTTTCTTTGTGTGCTAGAGAATGCAGCACACATAGAAATAGGAAGTAAGAAGGAGAAATCAAGATATTTCTCCTCATTACGCCTCACCTGGAAAGGCATAGCATTTTGGTGCATTCTCAGGTCAAACATATCCAGTAAATCTGGAAATACGTCAAAATCCATATAATGTCTCTTGTGGCAGATTAACGCAACACAGCGATGTGCACTATGTTGCCTTAGTCCAGATTTATGAAGCCACTCAGGATCCTACGAGGTGGTCTTGTGTGGCTTCAAAAATTGCATTTTGGGCTTGCATCACGCATGTATCGCATTGGTGCAAAAGCAGCACAGCCCCAGTTGTAAATATGCCTGTAAGTTCGGCTAGACTTCCACATGCTCAGCACCAGGTACCCACCCCAGTGATAATGTGCTCTACAAATCTGCATAACATACCAAAACTGTTAGCTATTTGCCACACATAATATTTTTTCCACATTTATTGATTTGCAATGAACTTCTAAAACCAGTGAAAAACCTTTCCTAATTCGTATTGTGAAGAACGTATACTTTTAGGAGAAGTGTATATCATGTAATAAATGCTAATTATCTTTCACTTGTATTTTTTAACAAACCACTGGCACCTTTTTGTGGCTGAAATAATGCATCACACGAGAGCATACATTTTCAGTGTCATTGCCTGTCGATAGCTTCAACATACAGCAAGATCTCCTTTAGGCTTCAAACAATTAGTAACACCTTTAGATCAATGTGAGTAATGTTGTCCTTAAAAGCCATTTCATCATTCCATTGACACTAGCCACCGCCTGCATTTTCTCGTCTTTATTTCTGCTCTTGTAATTAGGCAGAATTCCTTTTTAGCAGCATTCCTCGTGGGGAGACTTCATCCGTTCTTTGATCATACTGAAAATAGATAGCTGCTTGAAACAAAATACGGGAACGATGTCATAATAAGGGGGTGTATTTGCAATTCAAGGGAACTTGCCGACCTTCTTGTTAAAACAACTGTTCCCCAAAGAATTGATTGTTGAGAGCTACTGATGAAATCGATACTGCGCTACAGCCTGATCGGTCCTCCCCAAGAATCACGTGAAAGAAAAAAACACAGGAAGTTATTCATGAAAAATAAACCGGACTTTTCCTGGGTTGGAGTGGCAAAATGTTTACCTAATAGGAGTATGCAAAGGTATCATGGCATTCTGACACGCATCAAAATGCAATAGTACCGAAAAGATTTCACCTTTGTTCCTCTGTAAACATGTGAACTGGAGTTTGTATTTTCAGGACTCAAATCCCCTATTCGATTCCTGTGGTATTATCTTCCATAATCCAGTGCTTAGTTTGTAAAATAAGTATCCTGGGCCACATTTTTCTAAGAAGCTTCCTGGTGGCGATATTGTTGTTGCGGAACACAAAGGCTGTCTGGTCTTCATGTCACCTCATGCTTCTTTGTTCACCCATACTCTCCCTGACCCTATATCATACTATTGGATGTTCCTTTTCATCCCTGCCTTCTTTGCCATTGTTTCTCCATCTTTATCTCCCCCTCCCTCACCACCCCCGTTGCTTTTCCTTCTCTTTTTCTGGGTCAAGGTTTGTTAGTACCTGAGGTCCCTTATACGTTTCCCCTCCTATATTAATCAAAGACAGGGCAAAGGTGAGGAAAACAAAATAAAAACTACATGTCAGGCCAGGGGACAGATCATGGAACTAACGTGGCTTTCTCGGGCAACTGGCAGATACATTATTTAAAAAAATCCTCAAAAGTGTTTCACACTATTCCAAAACATGCAAGGCAGATTAGCATCAAAGCACAGCCTTTCTGAGGACAGAAAGCTTACTACGGCATTTAGGCCACGCTACAGTTAAAGCTTGTGCCTGGTCTTCAACAATGTTTGTATGGCTTTCGCTATAGTCAGTGCCATGGGGATAAAAAAAGATGCAATGTCAGAGGAAGTTCTAAGCCTAAACCTTTGAAAAAATGCTTCCTAAAAGTAGTAGGTGAAGTCCTCCCAGAAGGAAGTAGGCTACATTCTCCTCCCTTCTAAAACATAAATACCACATTCTAATTGAATATAACTCACAAGAAATATAGAGCTGTTTCCATTAAGCTACTATTACTGCTGTATGTGGATTGTCTTAGGGACCACTCTTAAATCCGCAGCTGCCTATGTAAGCTCATTATCTACTCTAGAATCTAGCTTTAGACATTTCACATATGGTGATTATAAACAATGTAGTTATTAGTTGAGAGGGGTGAAAGCCCACTCACACATTAGACACAATCCTTGTCAGGGTGAACAACAAGTCACTAAATAAACCTATGTTTAACCCTTTGGTAACTTGGCATAAAAGCAATCAGGCTTAACTTAGAGGCAATTTGTGAATTATTCATACACCACTCAAACAGTAATAAAGTGAACACACAACAAAAACAAATTATAAACCAATTTAGAAAAATAGATTAAAATGTAATAAATAAAATGATACCACGAAAGAAAAATCCAAACAGTACAACCGAAAAGATCAGTAATTAGGTTAAATAGCAGCAAAAACCACATAACACCACTCACAGTGATCTTGTTGCTGTGAGGTTTTGAGTGTACGATATGACATGGCTTTGTAATCTTCTCATGCAGGACACTCACAAACACCATCTTTGGTCCAGTTAGGTACATTTACTTAACCTTAGGCTCACCACTGGGTAGCTGTGGCCTCAAGCAGTAATGCTTAGCAAAGGAACAATGTGTAAAACATTTAACAGCACCAAAGATGCAGATAATTAGCTCCGTACAGTTAGTTAATCCAGGTTTTAATTTGTATAGTCAGATACTTTATCTGCTTTGTGACCCACTGAAAAGTAAGTTGTGCCATCCAAACATTAATTTCTTGGGCAGAGAGGGTCTAGTTTAAAATGTTAAAAGTTCGAACTTAATATGTTTATTTTTTGGACCCAAAGCTTCTTTGTATCACCTTAGTTGCTCTACCACTACCAGGAGCAGTGCCCCACGGTTCAACTGCGTACAGTGAGATTTTGTACTCATCCCCTTTATAAGTGATGCCAACTATGTTCCTCTTGTTTTGAATTCTCTCTGCTAATGGTTCAATGGTTAAAGTAACGGGAAGGGCAACATGAGGCAACCCTGGCTGGTTCCCATTTCTAAGTGCAACACCTCCAATCAGGAGCCATTTAGCCTGCTCCTATCTGTCATGTAACTATACCATGCAAGCCGGTAAAATTGTGCCTGAACTCCATTCATTCCATAACCGTCTGTAAGGATGAGTAGTCCATTCAGTCAAAGGGTTTTCTGCATCTAGAGACACCAAAATCACTGCCCTATTCCTTTTTTGTATGTTTTCAACCAAGTGGACTGGACAGTGGGTGTAGTTGTGTGTCTGTCTGGAAACTATAAAGTCAGACTAATATGCATGGTTCAAGCTCAGCAGGAGTTCTCCATTCTGCTTGGTAGAACCTCTGAGTAGAGTTTGATGTCCACATTTATTAAAGTTATTGACCTATAGAAGGTGCATAAATAAGTATTTTTCCCTGGCTTATGTATAATGGATATTGTTGCATCTGCCGTATATTTCAAGCCAGTCCACTGCTGCACTATGTGGTTGTACAACTTCACCAGCCTGGGATTCAGTAACCCCTGAAATGTCTCATAAAAAGGATTGTTGAACCGGTCTGGTCCAGGGCTTCATTGTGTTTCAGGGTTTTTATTGAGGTTCATATTGTGGCTTGGTAGATGTTAGCATCCAGTAGCTCCTTTTTGCTATCAGCTGAATCTATATTACTTCGTCTAAATACTGCTGTCTAGCTGCCTTCAGATCATCTTTAGAGTGCAGCTTGCAATAAAATATACAAAAAGTCTCCAGTTAATCTCCCTCATCTTGAAAAGAGGTCCTATGTGTCTGAGAACACTTTTTCAAATATTCTCTTTCTCTCTTCTAAGCTGCCTTGCCAAAGTGAGGCCTACCTTTTTTCTGCAGTACATGCAGCATGGTTCAAGGGTAACATTGAGAACTCTGCTCTTTTAAAATACAAAGCTCTAAGTTAACCTAGTAATGTTTTGAGCTAGCTCAAGGTATCTATTGAGGGAGTTTCCTTATATTGTAGTTCTATATCTTTTATGCCCTTCTCTACTCTCAAAACCTCCTACTTACGTAGCTTGTGTATATGGACTATCAGTGAGATATACACTTTCCCTGTACCACAGCATTTATTGTCTGCCCCTTAGAGGAGAAAGCATCCACTCATCTAGCAGTTTGGAGGGCATCTTCTTCTTCGCGAAAGTAGTGGAAATTCATCACCATTTCGCATGGCTGAGCAGTTTGCATTGAGTTCATGAGACCAACTCAATATGCTCTGCACACATGTACCTTGAAATGACCAGAAGCCAGGATTTATGTGAAGAAGTCTGCCATGAACGGAAGCATATCCTGTCCATCATCACTCTCCTCCAGGTTTCCCACTTTCAGATTTTCCCTGCGTGCCCTATTTTCCATATCTTCGAGTGTCAGGGTGCAGTTGTTCACTTAAGTCTCCCAGTCTTGATGTGGTGGCTGTAGCTGCTGTTTCAAACTTTTCAATGTGGGTTTCAACCTCTAATCCCCCAGATGCTACTCTGTCTACATGATATGTTAGGAAAGCTTATAGGACGTGCATACACTCAAGGGTTTCTTAGCGCTCCAACCAGGAGTGAAATGAGAGAGTGTTCAGGCTACTCATAAGCTTGCATGAACAGCTGGCCATCAATTGCTCCCTTAACATTAATATGTTAGGCTTCAGCCTGACAAAGGAAGGAAGAAAGTTCCTTGAGATGGGGGCCACTGCAGTGAAGCATCAGCCCCCTGCTCTTTGTCACTTGAAACAAGTGGTCCTCAACTAGCTCACAAGAGAAGATCCATGATAAACATGGAACACACATGATTGAGCTTTTCCTCTTCATCCTGTCAGGTACAGGCAGGAACATCAATAATAAGCAGACTGTTAGACTTTTCATCCTTGGCGTGGTCTCCCTTAACTTTTTACTCTGTTCCCCAGGTTGTTGATGTGTGCTGGACTCTGATTTTGCTATTTTTGTTACTCTGGGCACTTTACCACTGCTAACCAGAGCTGAAGTGCAAGTGCTCCGGTACAAAATGTGTATGTAATTGACTTATCCATGGTTGGCATATTTGATTTACTAGTAAGTCCCTAGTAAAGTGCACTATAGGTGCCAGGGCCTGTAAATCAAATACTTCTAGTGGGCCTGCAGCACTGGTTGTGCCACCCACATAAGTAGCTCTGTAATCATGTCTCAGACCTGCCACTGCAGTTTCTGTGTGCAGTTTTAACTGTAAATTCGACTTGGCAAGTGTACCCACTTGTCAGGCCTAAATCTTCCCTTTTCCTACATGTCAGAAACCTCTAAGGTAGGCCCTAGGTAGCCCCAATGGTAGGGTGCAGTGTATGGTTAAGGTAGGACATATAGTAATGTGTTTTATATGTCCTGACAGTGAAATATTGCTAAATTCATTTTTCACTGTTGCAAGGCCTGTCCCTCTCATAGGTTAACACAGGGGCTACCTTTAAATCGGATTAAAGTGTAGATTCCCTTTGGGAGCAGATGGACATATGGAGTTTGGGGTCTCTGAGTTCACAATTTAAAAATACATATTTTAGTAAAGTTGATTTTAAGATTGTGCGTTTGAAAATGCCACTTTTAGAAAGTGAGCATTTTCTTGCTTATACCATTTCTGTGACTCTGCCTGTTTGTGGATTCCCTGTTTGGGTCAGTTTGACAGCTGGGCTGGTTGCACCTCACACTAGACAGTGACAAAAAGGCCCATATTTATACTTTTTTAGTGCCGCATTTGCGCCGCTTTTTAATGCAAAAGCGGCGCAAACTTACAAAATACAATTGGATTTTGAAAGTTTGTGCCGCTTTTGCTTTAAAAAGCGGCGCAAATGGCGCGCTAAAAAAGTATAAATATGGGCCAAAGGGTGTAGCCTGCATATCCTGATGAGCCATCTGTGCTAGGTGGGAGGGGAAGAGTGGTCACTCACACCTGAAAGGGCTGTGCCTGCCCTCACACAACGCAGTCCCCATGCCCCTGGTGAGCATCTAGGGCGTCGCCTGGGCAAAGTAGGATTTCATTCAAAAGAAACTTTACTTTGAAGTAGGCCGAGGAAGAAGAGCTGCCCTGCCTGTGACTGTGCTTTGTAGAGCTATCCTGCAGTTGCTGCTTCTGCCAGAGTAAGAGGGCAAAGACTGAACTTTGTGTGCCTTCCATCTTGAGAAGAAATCTCCAAGGGCTTGATTTAGAGCTTGCCTTCTCTTATTTGAAGTCACAGGGACAGCAAAGACTTCTCTCTGCCAGCACCTGGAGTCTCTGTAGAGACTCCTACTCTACCCTGTGGTGCCCATCCAGTTCCTGGGACCCTAAAAGGAGAAGCTGGCAGCCTATAGACAAGGAAATCCACACACAGAGCGCGTGCGGGGAAAAGATCGATGCGACTCCGATCTGCGGCTGAAGAAATGACGCACCGCCTGCTCTGCAGCTGAAAATCGACACTCGCCGAAAACGCGACTGAAGAATCGACGCACAGAGCAGAAGAAGCGATGCGCAGAATCGCTGATGGAGGCTGGGAGATCACAACCCTCGCTGTGGGCTTTTCAGATCATCCTGCGGCTGGATTTCCGACTCAAGTGCCGCTGGGTGTGGAAAAACAACACAAGGCCTGCCCAGACCTGAGAGTACTGACCGGATTGACGCATCGCTCTCCTGCGGAGAGAAGAAATGACCCGCCCAACCTGGCGAAAGGAGAAATGACACAAGGTCCCGCTCATGAGTGGAATCAACGCATCGCAAGCCCTTTTTGACGTACACTCGTCCGTGCAGGGTTATTTTTGACGCACCCAAGGTACTTTTTTACGCTAACAGTGTTAGTGTGTGTTTAAAACTACTTAATGACTCTTTTAGATTTTTAATTGATAACTTCACTGGTGTATTGTTGATTTTGTCGTTTTGGTCTTGTTTTGTTGACACAAATATTTCCTATTTTTCTAAATCTGTGTTGTGTCGTTTTGTAGTGTTCTCATTCAGTTACTGTGTGTGTTGGTGCAAATACCTTACACCTATCACTCTGAAGTTAAGCCTACTGCTCTGCCAAGCTACCAAGGGGGTAAGCAGGGGTTAGCTGAGGGTGATTCTCTTTTACCCCGTCTAGAGTGAGGGTCCTTGCTTGAACAGGGGGTAACTTGTCTGTCAACCAAAAACCCCATTCCTAACACAGACATTGAACCAAATATAAATCAGGGTGGGCATTGGAGTAAAGGGGAGCAAATGTTTCCAAATATGTTCGGTTGGTCCAACAAATGATTGATAATCTGTTAGTGGGACGCCACAATGGATATGGCATGCATCGAATCAGTGGAAGTGAGAGAAAAACGTTGTTTCCACTGCCAAAGGATCGTCATCTTGGCTAGATAGAAGTGATTACTTTTTTTTTTATTGTATGGCTGGAGGCTGCTCACCCCCCCCCCCAAAAAAAAGAGAAACAGTCTTTCTGCCCCCAAAGGGGCAGATTGGGGAATTACACCCATCTGCCTCCCCGAGGGGGACAGTAAGCTCACTAGATACCAGGGATTACTTTTTTAAAAAATTCCAGGGCTGGGAGCAGATGGAGTAATTACCCCCAAGCTGGCCCACAGCGAGGCACAAATCCCACTGTAATGCAGCAGTATATATTTTCCAGTAAAATAATAGTGTGGATCTTTCCCAGCCTAACATCAGGCCCCACCCTCACCCCTAAAATCTCAAGAGTCTTTCTACTCCCCTGTGGACTAAAGCATCTCATCCCAATGCAAGCAAGAAGACGTATGATTCTTCTGGGTGTTGTTTTTACAAATGGGCCAGGAGAGTTTGGCTAACTCCCAGTATCATCCCACTTGCAATGGAGAACTACTGCACTTTTTGGGCTTGGGTAGGCTGCGACCTGGAAAAACCTACCAGACCCAGACAGTTCTGAAAACTTGACATCTGCGGAATCCAGGGTAGTGTGCTTTACCTACAAAGCTCAACAAAAATGAAATATTGACTAAAATCACATATTTTCCTCACAAATCTGTGATGATGGAACTTCCAGAATCCACAGGAATCCACAAAATGGCTACCACTCAGCATTGCCTCACCTATGCAGATAAAAATGCTGCATCACTTGTTGGGTGAGGTTTGAGGTTGAGGTTTGCAAAGGACCTGGTGAAAGCCACCCAAGTCACTGCATCCTGGATTCCCCTCGGTGTCTAGTTTAAAAAAAGGCACAGGTTTACTAGGTTTCCCTAGGTGCCATCTGAGCTAGGGCCAAAAAACCACAGCTACTGACTTTGCAAAAAATGGGTCAGTTGTGCATACAGCAATTTGATGTTGCGTTTTGGGCTGTTTCCTGTTGTGGGCACTAGGCTCACCCACACTAGTGAGACACCATTTTTTATCAGAAGATTTAGGGAAATGCTTGATGGATTGAAGCTTGTGGCTCCCCACAGATTCTAGAACTTTCCATCACAGAAATTTGAGGAAAATGTGTTTTTTTGTGAAAGTTTGAAGTTTGGAAGGGATTCTAGGTAAAACAAACTGGTGTAAGCCACACAGGTCACCCTATCCTAGATTTACCTAGGTTTCTAGTTTTAGGAAATTTGCAGGTTTCCTAGGTTTACCTAGGTGCCGGCTGAGCTCGGATCCAAAATCCACAGCTACCCACTGTGCAAAAAAAGTGTCAGTTTTTAGTGAAAAATTGTAATGTATCGATGTTGTATTTTGGGCCATTTCCTGTTGCAGGCATTAGGCATTAGGCTTACCAGCACAAATGATGTCCAATTGTCATTAGAAGACATGTGGGAGAATATAATAGCAGGATATTTCTTATTACCAATTGCATTTCACTGCATTTTGACCTTCCAAAGGTACATCAGTGTGTCAGAAAGAAGACCTTTTGGAAAATACTCTCTAAGGGCCTAAATAAATATGAGGCTGGCAGTCCAAGGACCGCCAACCTTACAGTGACAGTCGTACCATCGTAACTGTGGTGATCCGACTGCCACATTACGACCCTGGTTGACAGACCCGCCATGGGACCGCCGTCTCTGCCAGGAAAGTGGGTCCCGATGGTCTGACATCGGTCTGAGTTCAGCGCCCCCTGCAACTCTGCTGTCCGCCAGCCTTCTCATGATGGGGTCCCACCATTAGAAGGCTGGCAGAAAAGCCAGTGTCGGGGACACAGGTGGGTCCCTGCACTGTCCATGCCCATGGCATAGGCTGTGCAAGTGCCACCCTGCCCAACACCATTGTAATGCGCTCTGTCTGCTTTGCAGACAGTGCGCATTCCGAGGGTGCTCTGTACAATGTTATTGGACTCAGCCCCTTCAAGGGAGCTGAGACCAATATTTTAGCACTGTTCCTGCAGGTCAGCCTGGTGGGAACTGTGTACTACAGAGTTCACACTGGTCAGCCCAGCAGGAACATTATTAGCCACCAATGACCCCTCTTTGCCCAGCAAGATAACGCTTTGGGGGCATGCCACCACCTTGGAGGTGGCGTCCTCCCAGTGAGTTTGTCCGTCTTGCGGTGGGATGGGCAAACTCATAATAAGGCCCTTAATAATGTGCTACTATGGGTACCCACACATTCAGAGATGTATAAATAACCACTGCTTCTAAACTCCAGATTTTGTGCCCATCTAAAAATAAACATAGGTTTCCGTGATACCCATTTTTCACTCCACATATTTTACCATATGAAAACTTACAAATCCTATGTATCACACCAACCAGAAGGGCCTAGTAATGGTATAGCGATAATCTTAATCTGCCACTGAGGCAAAAAGTTACAGATGCAAACTTTGCCACAAGGGGCCATTTTGTCCTACTTATTTTCAGTACTTCTTTATTTCAGCAGTTAGTTTTGTTAGGAAAACTGAGGGATCTACACATATGAACCCTTGCTAAATTTTGAAATGTGACTACTTTTCAGAAATCTATAGCTTTCCTGGATCCCCCATTGGTCTCACACTGGTTTCCCACCACAACTGGAAGTAAATTGAGAGCATCTTTGGAAAATGTCAAAATTGGCACAAAATTGTTTTGTTTGTTTTTTAGCTGTGTAGTTCCTGAAAGCTGGGAAGATGGTGACTGTTGCACAGCAAACTCTTTGTTGATGTCATTTTCTTTAAAGAAAAAGACACTTTTATCCAGAGCACTTTTTTCCTATTATTTAAAAAAAACTGAAAACATAGCTATATTGTAGTTATTTTCTCAATACCCTCCTGAGGAATCCACAAACCTTGGGTACCTTTAGATTTCTGAGAACATTGGAAAAGAAGGACGCAAATTTGGCGTGGATAGCTTATGTGGCCAAAATGTTATGTAGGCCTAAGTGCAAACTACCTGAAATAGCCAAAAAAGGCTTAGTCTTGGGGGGAAGGACTAATAGCGAAAGGATTAAACATAACACCATTCTTCTACATAGTTTGGGTTCTCCAGTGTGTCTGTATGGGGAAATAAGATTGCTTTTTTTATAGTGATAGTTACTGTTCTGCTACTGATTTTGTTTGTGACTAACCCTATTAAGCAACATGTCATCAAAGATCTATACAGAAATTACAAATGTTCACAGGATTTTTTCTCTACATTTTTCAGATTCTCAACCCTGTTCAGATGAAGAAGGCTGCTCTGAAGTATTCCTGCCTACTGACAGTGACTATGACTCCTGTGATGCGCTCAGCCCAAGAGAACTGGACTTAGTGTATTCATCATCTAATGACATATCCCAGCAGGCAGTTAGTGGGCTAGGTGGCAGTGCTCCCGATGTCCTCCAGGTGCATGATATCAAGCCATCTCTACCTTTGAAGGACGAGTGCAGCGGCTTGGATCCCACCAGCGAGTACTGCACTAGGTATATGAACAGTTTGTCAGTGACAGGGTTCCCATCAAAGTGTACTGAAAAATCTGCACAATTAAAGCAAAGCGTGAGTCTTTCAGGGAAGAAAAGACCACCAAAACATCAGCACTTTAATTATTTCAGTCGTCATCATCGTTGGCTGCGAGTGCACAGTGAATCTCAGTCCCCATCCCTCTCTGATGGAGTGTATACGCAGCATTTATTCCGGGCAGATGATCAAGAACAAGACTGCACCTCTGATGAACAAATGAGTATTCCCATTGATTCTCCCCCTCACACTTTTATCTTACCTCATGCTTCAAGCCTGCCTAAAGACGGAAAGTCCAAATACAGTGAATGCAAACAGAATGTACGTAGGATCTACGTTGAACCCTACAAACTGTCTCATGACCAGCATGATATCTGGACTTTAAGCATGGGAGGGTCGCAGTCTTTGGAGCAGGGTGCAGGTGTCCATGTTCAAATGGAACAAGAACCAGATTCTGACGAAAAATCTAACTTGCAGATTTCTGAGGTGCTTAGCAGTACGCTTTAAACTCGAACTTCGATGGATGCTTTGCGGTGTTTCACAACTTCTGCAAAGGCTGTGAATGATTATTCCACAACCGACATTACATTTGTTTAATATCACTAAGTTATTTTCGAATGTTTTATAAAGCACATTTATGTTGAGATATACTTTAAATGTTGCACTGAGAGGGTCGAAAAGTATGCATTTTAGAGTGTTGGTTTTTGAGCAGCAGAGTTTGTCTTTTCCTGTTTTCATCTCACATTGCAAAGTTTTCACTTCATAATTAAATTATTCAAGTGCTGAAAGAACTTTGATTATGTATATGGTTTAACCCCGTACAAAATGGAATTCATGATTTCTCATAAGCAACATAAAAGATGGAAGGCCAGTGTATGTCTTTTCTCTGTGGTCGTTGCACATGTACCAGTAAATGACATGTGGAACCATGGCCGCCTATGAGACTCTGAACGACTTTTCTCCCAGAAGATAGATCCCACCCCTGGCCTGATTTTATCATATATGATTATTTCTCTTTTCTTACCTTTCATGCAGAACAGTATTGGTAAAAACATCTGTTCACTCTAAAACTAACTTTCGAATAGCTGTCTTTGTAGGCTTTCCCATGAAAAACATTTGACATCTTTGGCAAATTCAGAGTGCTGTGATGAGAGTGGAATCAGTCTAAAAACAACAACCATGTTTGGGTCCGTCACACACATTTACTAGGATTTCTCTTAACCAAAATATATTTGTTTCTGCCAGTATTCATAATTAACCACATTTTCTATTATCAGAGCTTTGCTATTCTAAGAAATACATTCTCTAAATGCAGTTATCTAGCGTGCCCTTAAATCTGTCAGAGTCCTCTTGTTTGAACTACTTGCATTCAAATACAAGACCTAAAATGTTGGAGCTTTTAGTGTTCATTGACACAAATCAGTCATCTCAAATTATGCAAACAGCTAAACACATGGTTTTTCAGTTAGTAATATCTGTTATTGTGTATGTATGGTCTGTCATATCTTTCTTTTATTTATTTTTCTATAGCGCCATGATCCTGTGAGTGAATGATGGACTTATTAAACAAATAGCCACATAATAATATTAATCCTGGTTACTCCCTGTATTGCATTCTTTGAATCATAATACTAACATAAATAATGTCAAAGACAGTATTTGATTAAGTAGGTAGTTTTTAATCTTTTCAGTTAGACAAGTTAACATACATCATTATATATGATGATGTTCTGAAAAATATTGCAGACCAAGTTATCATAAAGGTACTGCACAACCATGAACGTTGTGTGAGTGGAAAACCTTGCTTAGTACATCATAGTTCAATATGGATTAATTGAATTGCGGACTAAAGTATTCTGACATCCCCACGTCTAGACAGAGAGGCAGCAATGACAGGGTATTATATATTGTAGTTCACATATCATACCTCAAAACAGCAGCTAAATAGTTGTTTCTGTTTAATATATTAACCATGAGTTATTCTTTAATTCTCCTCATTTTACCTGCTGCAAACTTGCAATCTGGGTTTCTCAGTCCCTATTTGTTTATACTTTTATATATGAAAAGTTGTATTAATAACTAAATATATGGATTAGAACAAACAATATAAACTATTTATTACAGGTATTTATAAGTTCGTTATTAAATTTTCCAAGAATGTTACTAAGCAGTCCACAGCCTGGACATGAACTGTGGCTGCTCTCCCACAGTACCCAGAGACCTTTCATGGAAGTAAGTAAAATGCTTGTTTTAGTAAGGAAAACCTTGGCTCAGATTTGGTGTCCTGGACAAAGCATATGAAAAATGCCTCCGTTGTATTTAATGAATCAACCAAACAAAACCTGCATTTTTCTGACTTGCTATCACGTAGAATACATGTGTACGTGCAAATCTGTTAAAACCCTTTCTAGGATAATTAAGTTAACCTTCTGTCTTATTTTATTGTTTGTTCATCTAAGAAACATTGTCTAGTCTGTGAGAATTACAAGGTTATCCACTGCCCATAAGTTTGCCAATATAACTGACTGCATACTTCCATTTCAAATAAGCAGACGAATTCACAATGCATAACAAATCTGGTGAGCTTCCGAGCATTGTAAAACTTAGCTAATATCAGGCTGTTTGTTTAAGAGGCAAATAATCATATGGTTACAAGTTATTTGGAAGCAAGGAGGTATATAATTACTCTGCAAAATACAATCCCTGAAATAAGGTACTCTGTCAGTGACAGAAACTGAAAAGTTTGTCAAATATAATTGCTGTAAAAACTGAAATCAGGTGATCTGTTGTATTTTGAATGAAGAACCTTATAGACTCTTATTGCATGAACAGGTTTAAAGTACAGACACAAACAGTAAAATGTCACAAAATAACCAAATTAGTAAATAGTTTCGATGTATACTTCTTGTATAGCTTATGTCTCCTTATCCAGTGGTAGGCATGGCAGATATAGGGAGTTATTGTATTTTACCATCGCAGAATAATACCAAAACAAAGTAATGACACATAATTGACTGATTAGGTAGAGTAACGTGGGCTGAATTTGTTTCACTGATTATGTGTCCAAATCAGTTATATTACCTTTTGTTTGCATTAGGATTGATCAACTATATTGAAAGTATTTTAAATGACAAACGAAGCAACAGCAACCTTTCTCACACCAATGAGGAGGAATATTCAGCTAGATGCATATATTATTTGACACACACACAAAATTACTGCAAAAGATAAAAACAGGAACAGACATGCTAGATGATCATTTTCTATACATATAATTAAAATCAATGTTTGATTTATTTATCAGCTTTCTGGCTATTGATTCATGAAACGTCTGTGCAGAAAATCTAATTATGTACATTATTTTGAGAATTAAACAGTGTAATATGTAAAACATCATGCCTAATTTAATTCCTGGAATGTGAAGGAAACAAACCCTATATTGACTGTTATGTCTACTTGAAATTAACTGATGATCACTCTTAATTCAAATGTTTCTTGAACCAACTACTCTCATGTCTTTATAATATTGTAATATGCATTCTTTGATCGAGTAGGCACCTAAGAATAAAGAAAATGTCAGAGATATGAAACTACATGGATAAACGTTAGGGAATATTTTTTGTAATATATAAACATTTTTTAATGTTTCCATATATATATTTAAGAATTAAGAATTTAATATGGAAAAATAAAAAAAATGTTTGCCCATTTAAATGTAGCATTTGCGAACAAATAATGCATTTTTAAATTGCTGATGTGAGAAAATAAGAGGTTAAGTTGCTGGTCAACTGTTTCACAATGCTTACAAACATGGCAGGTGACTGTTAAGTACAATTTAAATGTAGCCTTACTCACATCAATT
Source organism: Pleurodeles waltl (assembly GCF_031143425.1). NCBI lineage: Eukaryota > Metazoa > Chordata > Amphibia > Caudata > Salamandridae > Pleurodeles > Pleurodeles waltl. Next base: position 1,075,688,679 of record NC_090446.1, on the reverse strand, counting down.
GTGATGTATTTTAAATTACTCTGTACAGCATAGTAACCAGTTCCAAAATTACCTTGCCTCCTGGGTCAAACTTTGCCATTATAACAGTATTTTTTAAATATTTTCAGGAATGCAAAATTAATAACAATATGTACTATGTTCTATCATTGTTACATTCACACATATACTTGGGAATTGATGTAGCCAAATATTCTTCACATTAAAATTATTATCAGAGATTATATAAGAAAAAGCTGATGTGATATGCTATAATCGATTATTTGTTATTTTTTAATTTGAAGTATACCTATAATTACATTTCCCTTTAGTCATAATAATTACACACTTTCTTACGTCTTTGAGGAGATTCTTACATTTTAGGATTGGTAAAATGTGTTGGTAGTATTAACTGTAGTTTTACAAATGAATCTCAGGAGATAACACAATATGCAATTTTTAATGTTAATGCAGAGAATCCATGACAGCATTATGGGTTAGGCAGTATGTGTTATATTTCAGTTTACTTTTATCAATCACCCCTCACAAAACACACATATATTTCTGTGCATATAAATATATATGTATGTATATACGTGCACACACCCATCTATAAATATGTTTAATACATGGATGTATATTTACATACATTCATACATTAACAGAATAGAACAGCGAGGCCTAAATTTATATTTATTTAATCAATCAAAAAATCTGGATGCTTGTTATCTAAATACTGCTAACTGGATAGTATATCCAAAACATAGTCTTGGACTACACACATGTTCTTTCAGCATAGGAGATGGTAGTTTTTTTTAAATCTAATATTATTTTATAGCAGCTACAAGAATATACACTACCTGCATGTACACCAGTTTTATGCATATGGGGGGATATACTCTCCAGATCCTCTGTAATGTGAGAATGTTCTTAGGGCCCCATCCACCTCAGAGAGGAGAACACTCAGACCACAAAGGTGTGCTCATCCTTGAGGGATAACAAACTGCAACCTTATTCCAACCAACACTTCACATTATCACTGTGCACTGGTCCTGGGTTCTGGAGTGTAATAATCTGGCTCATGGGAAAATGGTCTCCCTGAAAGAGGGGGATTATTTTGTTTAATAACGCTATCTACAGATTTCTGTGTGCATTACATATTAGTAAGCATGCATACAGGCTCTTTTTGGTGCATTCACTGTACCTTTCATACATTCGCTACTCATTGTTATATGCCTTCTCTGAGTTTTAACTAATATAACTATCAAGTTGAAGAGGAGTAATTTTGAATATCATAATAAGTCAAAAAAAGCATGTGTTAAGTTTGTTTTAATGACTTATTTACATGAAAATATAATTATTCAATACAGTCATAAAACAAAATACGTTTGCTAAAGATACATAAGTATTAGCTTTTTTGATGAAAGGTAATACATTAAACATGAAGCCAGTTACTGTATTCTACACCATAGAATTCTAGAATTTGTAGAGGTGTATAACTCTAAATATGGTCTGAGTTGTGTCACCCTCATGACTGTTACTATACATGGCTATAATGTGTCATCTAAGTTGCAAATAATGATATCACTTAAGATTACATGGTGCATAGTGAATTGTACTATTTGCAATATTGAGCTACTTAATGACATTTATCATTTGCTACCTCTTGGAACACATACACATTTACACAGAATTGAAATGTGTTCACAGGATGTCTTTCAACTGTGTCAATCTGTTTGTGAAGCATTTATTGTTTTAAAACACTCAGGGTCTGGTGTCTTATTCAGATTTCATACATACAACATTCAGGGTTATAAAGTTAAACAGGACTGCATTACGTAGCACCACTGAGTGAAAGTATAATTTTAATCGTACAGTTCATCAAAACATATCATTATTGAAAGCATTATCTTTGCTCCTACAGAGTCAATGACAAAAGCCTCATTGGTTCTTATTGTAATCCTACAATACCCTAGTTTAAATTACGCATTTGGGATACATATCCCCTAGATATTGCAAAACATGCATAAAGCAAGTGTGCCACCATCCCCACAGGCTATCCTGAAAGTGCTGCACTGCTGAGGTTTTAAAGCAAAGGTAACTGAAGATATATTACCTGCTTTCCATCCATATTAGAGGAAAAATCAATGGAATCAGGGTGCTGAATCATCATTCCATTTGCTGAATACTTTAGAGGCTGACTTATCTGGAAGCAATTAATGATTTAATTATATAATACTGTATTTGAACTAACTAATAACAGTAATAATTACAATAGATGCACAATATGTGTTGCTAGAAAATTCAAATTCTCTTGTCATGAAATATCAGTGGAATAGCACCAATTAGCAGTGCTGTACTGCTGATGAGATATTTGTTGGACATAGATGGTGCTTCCCACATCACTGATAATAAAAGAATATAGGCCCAGATTTAAGAGGGCCCAGCGGCTCCTTACGCTGCATTAGCCTAATTTTATGCTAATGTGGCCCAACGAGGCCAAAGTCGCCACGTCAGATTTACAAAGTGCTGCAATGCATGCATTGCACCATTTTGTAACCCCTTGTGCCATGTTATGCCTGCTGCAGGCACAATGTATGAAAGGGGGGCATTCCCCAATAGGGCGGGGTGAAAAAATGGCACAAAGAAATCTAAAAGATTTCTTTGCGCCATTTTATTTGGCATTTTTAACGCCTGCTTAGAGCAGGCGTTAAAAGGGGGCACACCATTATTTATAATGAGCCCCTATGTACTCATCAGGGTTAGCGCTAACATTTTGAAGCTAACCCTGAACAGTACATCAATAGAGTCAGAAACGTTGAAGCTATTGCCCCTAGGGCCATGGTACGCTCTATTTTAAATATGGTGCACACATGGCAGTAGTGGGGTGCGAAAGGGCACAAGAAAAGTGACCCTGGACTGGGTGCTGCATCACTTTTCTTTAATATGCCCCAAAGTTGCTAAAGAATTTTAGAAATATGTCTGAAAAGTCCATAATTCCACCTATGAATTTGAAGCAACACACCGAATTTAGAAATCAAAATTCTCACATTTTCTATCTTCTGAGTAGTAGGAGTCACTAAATAATGTCTTTAAATGTTCTTACCTGTTAGCAATTGTCATGATTAGTTTAACACACAAACACGCTTAAATTAAATTGGGGTGAAGCATGACATGCACTCATGCTTTGAAAGAATAGTGCCTTGTGGACTCAGTCACACAAATGCATCTTGCTTTGTTAATTACTGTAATAAAACAAATATTTTGTCCATAGAAAATTTACTAGCAGCACTGAATACTTTTCATTGAACAATCAAAGCACTATTTGAAAGTCCTACATTGTGCTCAAAAACGTTTAATGTTTGCGACATGCACCATGACAAGAAACAATATTTGGAGTAAAAAGGGAGTGATTTTACATATAAAGATGAAGATTAAACATCCATTTCCTTATAATAAAAAACGTAACTGAAATAAAAAAAAAATGTTATTATAATACCAAACTTTCCAAGGCCGCTTACATTGTTTTTACAGAAAGGTAATTCATCAGTATTATCTAAGATTGTAAAATTCTCAAACTGGTTGTTATTACAAAACCTAATTCTCAATCCAACTTTGTAAAATAGAAAATATTCAACAAAATGAAAAAATGTTTCTAAGTGAATATCTGTTTTGTGCACTTGCAATTGTATTGGCACTTTTCTGCATGTTGTATGCATTTTTGCTGTTTGTTTTTATACTGGCTGAAAAATCTGTCTTGGTCTTGTGTCACTGGTTTGCAAGCCAGTAATTCAAATTTGTAAGAAATGTGCTGAATGTTTGGGCAACAAAATTATTTTCTGTGCAATTTTGATATTTCTCTGGATATGTTGTACTCTGTTTTACAAAAACAATGCATTTGACCGGACAAAAAATCAAACTGTCTTTTTTGGCATGTTTGTGATATGTTATTTTGAAATCCAGGTGTGCGTTTTGTGTTATCACAATTGTATGTTTTTCCTATGAACATGGTTATCTTTCTTAACAAACACTTCTCTAATTTTCAAAATGTTATCTATAAATAAAAAGGTATTTTTCAAAGTGAATATGATTTTTAGGTAATTTATGCTTGCTGCTGTACTTCATGATGGCTTGTGACACTTCCTATGACACATAAGAGGTACTGGGATTTTAAGGTAGAGCCACTCAACCATGGGGGAATTGGATCAGACACACGGGCAATGTGGCCCTAGTTTAGAGAATGGAGTAGTGTAAAAAAACATTTCAAATGTATATTGTACACTTTTCATATATTATTATATTTACAGGAATGTGGTATAGGTGCATGAAAAATATATATGATAAGTAATTGGACCTTAACTACATATTGTTTTTCACTGAGCATTTCTGAGTGACATTTCATAGACTACAAGAGCAAAGCAGAGACGTTTTAGCAGATGGTCAAAGTGGCCAAATGCCCAGGAGCTTCCACCTTTCAAGGAGCCTTGTAGAAAGTGAACTTTCTATCTCACATGTGTCTATCTATCCATACCAAACTTTAATGTAGTATTTATCATTAATTGGCATCATGAGTCTTAGATTAGCAAAATAGTGGGTAAGAACTTACAAAGCTCTTCTGGAAAGGTGCCCCTAAAGCAAGTTTTGCCTGGGGACTCCAAATTCTTTAAGAGGACACTGGATCAAAGTTTAAGTTGTCTATGATTTAACTCAGAATTAGTAAGGAGAAAAACAGCTTTGCCTTTTATAATTTTAAGTTGTGTATGGCCCCACATAATAATCTGCAGCTGCTTGCAAGTTGCAAGCAGGGGCAGAGGAGAAAAGGGGAGCCATCCACGACATGTTAAAAATGTATTTAAAAAAACTGGCCTCTTTCCACCCACTCCTTCCTCCCTCTGTGAAGACCTATCCTGCCAATCTCCAAATATAGAAACATGGCCTTCTTCCACCTACATACACCACCCTCCCTCTTCAAACAACTTGGACCAAAAAAAGAAGGAACTAATACCCATCCCTACCAACCTCTGCAACCACCCCTACCCAAACTGTCAAAAAAAACCTGGCTTGCTAGAACCACTCCCGCCACCCTCTGTGCAATCTAACCCACTTCTACCTGAAAGTCATACTACCCACTTTCACTTGTCAGTGCTGCTTCCTATCCCCCCTCAGCGCTTGTCAATAGGGACGTTTGCAGGCAGGGAAGAAGGCAGTTGGCTCAAAGACAATTCTGCCTACATTCTCCCATTTTGCTCACAAGGCCTGAAGAAGGCAATTGCCATTTCACTATCAGCCTCAGATCTCACTCAGACCCAAGCAAAGTGATGGAATTAAGTCTTCAGTAAATAGCTATATTTTGATCTGGTTATTCACAATAAAGTCTTCCTAGGGAATTCACATACAACAATCTAATAGCACTAGTACAATGCACTGGAAATTCATGTCTGTTAGTACCAGCAAAATGCTGGTGTTTATTCTTCCTCTTTAAAGCAGCTTATTTTGGCACCCAGGATACAATAAGAGAACAATACATTGAGGGAAGTTTTCAAATTGCAGATGAAATAGCCTGTCCTGTCTGCTGCTCTTCTCAGAGACATCACACATCTTAGTGATGTGATGCCTTAGTAACGTTTTTCTGATTAGATTATAGTAATTACTAAGGGGGTGATTCCAGGGTCGGCGGGAGCACCGCCAACAGGCTGGCGGTGCCCCGCAGGGCATTCTGACCGCAGCGGTTTGGCCGCGGTCAGAACAGGAAAACCGGCGTCTCCCGCCGGTTTTCCGCTGCCCTATGGAATCCTCCATGGCAGCGCCGCCATGGGGATTCTGACACCCCATACCGCCATCCTGTTCCTGGCGGTTCGCCCGCCAGGAACAGGATGGCGGTATGGGGTGTTGTGGGGCCCCTGGGGCCAATGGCATGGGCACTGCAGGGGCCCCCGTAAGAGGGCCCACAAAGAATTTCAGTGTCTGCCTAGCAGACACTGAAATTCGCGACGGGTGCAACTGCACCCGTCGCACACCTCCCACTCCGCCGGCTCCATTCGGAGCCGGCTTCATCGTGGGAGGGTGTTTCCCACTGGGCTGGCGGGCGGCCTTTTGGCGGTCGCCCGCCAGCCCAGTGGGAAACCCAGAATCACCGCGGTGGTCTTCGGACCGCGGGGCGGTGTTCTGGCGGGGGAACTCTGGCGGGCGGCCTCCGCCGCCCACCAGAGTTAGAATGACCCCCTAAGTCTTTTCAGATTCTGACTTTTACACAAGAAGATATAATTACTTAATCTTTCAGGACATGCAGGAAGACATAATTATTTCATCTTTCAGAAATAATGTAAGCAATATTCAGTACCTCCTACAATTTCTTTCAGTAGAGGGAGTACACAAAAAAGACAAAAAGGTGAAATATGTATCCCCTCATAAACCAGGTGCTGCAAACATGTTTCAGCTCATAAATTAACTAACATTATTAATTGTGCCTTCCAAATTGGAGCACTACCTTTGAACTAGAATAGAACTGTAGCCTGACCAAAATGAAAGATGCCTTCTGCAGATCCATCAGTTCACAGCAGTTTTAGAATTTTCACATTATTGCCATTCACATCAAAAGTTGAAGATGAAATTGTAAATCTTCAATTGTCCTAGTTTATTATGGATGAATGTAGATTAGATAACTATCAGGTAGCCTTTAGGGTATATCACAGAATAAAGTCAGCTCCCATACATATGACAACAAGTTAAGGATGATTTAGTATAAAGGAGAAAAAGCAGCTCTACCTCTACTGCAGTTCTTGACTTGGCATGCTATTCTACTCTCATTACATGACTAAAAGAAAATAGCATAAAAAGACAAGCACTAAAGTGCCTAAAATCCTTTCTGTCCAACAGCAGTCAAATGGTTTCCATGTATCCTTTCATTTTCAAAGAGGCTATATTAGAGTGTGGTGGTTCCACAATGGTCATTCCTGTGCTCCTATTGTTCACTTTGCCCAATATTACAATTTAAAAGTAATTAAATAAGCAGATGATACATAGATGTAGGAAATTGAGTAATTAGTTGCGCAGGATGTGAGGCAAACCCAGGTTGGAAGTCAACCCTTACTGGAAACCAAATAACCAATTGAGAGTGACTCTCTCAGGTTGTGAAGTAGAACAGTCTACTCAGGGGACATGGTATAGACTAGTAATCACCATTCATTGGCACACAATAATAATACTCAATAAAAGATTGTCCAGTCAGTGCTTTTTCTTTACAAAAGGAACAGTGTATTTATTAACACACATAAACACACACTACTAAATACTACACATTAATTTACACATATATATACATATATGCATAAACATATATATATATATATATATATATATATATATATATATATATATATATATATGGACTATGCAGAATGTGGACTTGTTTTAATCCTGATGTTGGCGTCTAGCCACCAGGAGCGGTTTCAGAAAGTCTTTTGGTCTACAAAGTAGTGTACCTTGCAGGGAGCAGGTTCAACTTGCTCCATGCACCAGTTCTCCACCAGATCTTTGTCTCTGGGTGCAGAAATCCAGACCTTTCCCCCAACTGGTCCTCAGGAGGAGTAAGAGGGCCAGCCCCACTGGTCCTGGCACCAACTGAAGGCAGAGTTCTCAGCCCTTTTGGGAATCAGGGGGTTTATCCTTCCAGTTGTCCATGACTATCACAGTCCCAGTGTTCATCAGCAAAAAAACACTAACATCACCAACAGCCCTTTCTTTCCTTTATGCAAGAGTTTGTTAAAGGGGTTGGAACGTTCTAGAATCCAGATACCCCTGGCCAGTCATTGGGTGACATATCACTCTCTACCCTCTCTACCCCTGTCCAAAATCTTAACACTCCTGCACAGCATGCTGGGGCAGTTCAGGATGGTATCCTCCAGGAGCCACTGGTCACATTGGCTCCTGAGGTCTAAGTTCTACACTTTGTTGAAATCACAGCCAGGGCCTTTCCCAACAAAAGTTCAAAGATAACCCACCTCCTGTGTTGGCGCCAGTTGTCTGGGCTGCCTCCTTTGTTCATTTTGCCTAGATTGTCCTAGCCCTGGTAGAGTGTAGCAAGTAATTAACAGAGGCAGATTTTGTATAACCCCTATTTCCTGCTCAAGACCTGAGGGAAGCACTGCTCATGTTTCCTTTTGTGTGGGATGGACTTTGTTCCTGGTTCTCGAGAGAAATATAAGTAACAGCCCAGTAGAGTGAGCCTGAGAAATATGTCAGATCTGGATGACTCATGAAATGTACATATACCTTTTTGGAACTCACAGATTTTATTTTGGCACACATCTTCCACCCCATTTTAATATGTCACTAGTCTTTGTAGGCAAAAGGAAAATGCACTACACTTTAACAGTCTATCCCCCTGTATAATAAAGTGTCACTGCAGACAAAACAGTAAACCTTATTGACTTTCCCTATGAAGGTAAACTAACATTGAAAGGCCTACTTCAGTTAAATATCTAATTCTGTATAGTCACCTCTTCCTATCTGCAGTTTCCCAGCTACACAAATGCAGCCCTCACAAGTGTGAGTACATGTATAAACAACCAAGTGACGCTTACCCTAGCTGCATCACTGTGGCCTTATCTGAAAAGGAGGACATTGGTGGTAAACATGTGCAGTCCACTTACCATGTGATTATTGTGGGTGAGACACATGTAGTGATAATTGTAGTAAAAAGTCTAAAACCATGTGATACAAAAAGCAAAAAATTTGAGTGTACTGAATAGGCAAAACCCCAAAGCAACAACAGATCATTATCAAATTGGATGATGATTTACATCTGGAACAAACTGTGTTTATTAGCTGTAAGTCCTCTGTTACTGTTTTTGTTGAGAGAGAGCAGCCTAACTTAAACTCTGTGTAAATAGAGGTTGGATTGCGAGCACACAATATGATTATGGTAACACCTTGATTTTCCTTTACCAAAGAACACGAAACATAAATTGCAGATCACTTAACATATGGCAGCCACTGTTTTGCTGAACATTACAGTTTACCTTAACTAATTGTATTGGTTACCTATTGAGGTAACAATCAAATTTAAAGTTTTTACTATTTGCCATAAGACCATCTGTAAGAAATTGGGTTATTGGTTGAGAGGGATGAAAGCCCCACTCAAGCAACAACCATAATCCTTCAAAGGTTATTTGAAATTTAATCAGGGCAGGGGCCAGCTCACCCCAGCCATCCTGTCTAAAAGGCCCTCTCCCAGCAATGCCCAAATTCCATTGTTCACTGTCCTGGCTCAATACACATTATTGATCGGGAACCATTAACAGGCCAGACAGCTGGAAACTTCTAGAAAGTCCCTGGAAACTTCAGGCAGGAATATACCAACTTTCTAACAGCAGCATTTTCAAAATTATAATATAAAAAACAAATTTACCATTAAAGAAGATTTTAATTTACAATTAATTTGTGTGTAAACATATGAGAAAACAGGGCTCATTGCAGAGGCCCCCTAATATTTTGCCCCCATTTTTCACTTTTTACTGGTGTTATTTTTACTCTGATGGTGCCCTGAGTACTGTTAACCAGTCCCAGGGCCTGTGATATGTGTAAAATGAGTAAGCAAACTATGCTAATTATAATTGGTTATGTCAATCTACCAATAAGGCCCTAGTATATGGTAGGGCATGTAGGTTTAGGGACCCTTGTATAGGTGGTGCACCCATAGGTGCCCTGCTGAGGTCCCTAGGGTCATTCTAAAGGCAGGCCTGCCTTGCTGGCTGCTTTTAAATTTGAGTTATATGCAAATTTGACTTTGGAATTAAAGGTACTTCCAAATTCTTAAACTACCTTACTTTCACCTATACGTCACCCTAGGTTGGGTATCATGTAACTATAAGCAGGGACCTTATAGAAATGTTTTATGAGCCCTGGTGAGGTAAAATAGTTACATTTGTTTTTCCCCTCACTGTAGTGAATGGCATCCATGGGCTAAAATGGGGAGACCCCAAGGCTAAAATGGGGACACCACAAGAGGCAAACCAGAACCTCTGAATCCTGGGCTGGTGGACCACTATCCTGAATCAAGAAACACTTCTGAAAGTAAGTGTAAGAGTGTTAACTTGTTGGTGGCCTGAACTCTGGACTTTATCCCTGTGCAATGTGACCTTTTTTTAACAATTTGATTGCTAGTTGCTTCTATGCGCTAGAATAAAATGGATTCTTTAACATTCATATCTCCAGTTCCTGTTATCCGATTTTAATCATTCTGGTGTCATTTTATAGATAAAAATGCAATCAATTTTTTTCATTTGTTGCTGGATTTGTATTGTGTTAGGTATTTTACTTATTCACTGTTTTGTGATGTTTAAATGCTTCACACACCTGTCTCCTAAGTTAAACCTTGTCACTCATTACCAAACTACCAAGGGTTGAGCTGGGTTTAATTTATTGAGACCTAATTGGACCTAAGTGGATCTAAGTTACCTGTTGCTAAGTGTAGGCACTTACCTGCCCTTACCAATAATCCCCTTTCCAACATTTTTAGTGTGCAGTGGTGGGATCCAGTACTTGTGTTTAATATCACACAACAGTTTTAAGTTAAGAATCCTCTAAGTTGACCTAGAGCAAAAGTATTTTTGATTTATAAAATTTGGACTAATTTATTTTCATTACTTCATTTTTGATTGTCTAAATTGTTCTGATCAATTGTTACCAAAGGTTTTTTAAGTGACACAAAACCTAAGGGAGACCATAGAGCTTTATCTGGCTAGCCTACCCAAACTCACAGCAACTAAGCTTAGGGTGTTGTGCAGAAAGAGGGAATACCTGCTGCTAACAATCTTTGGAAGACTGTGATGATCGAGTCCCCTGAAGCCTTGGTAGTGCAGATGGAGGCAGAGAAAGCTTCAGAGGTTAAAAATGAGAGGAAAAGTTCCTCTCTAACCTCCAGACGGAGGAGGATAATTGCCTAACTGTAATCTCAGCAGCTAGGGCCCCATCCGGAGCTAATGGGAGGGGAGGGGATGGTATGTGGCATCAGACCAAGAAGAAGCAGACCTCAAGGAAAGGGAACTTGAGGCCTAGGTAGCCCTTATAGCTTTGGTGGCAGAGAAGTTGGCCCTATAGAAAAAGAAATCCGATGATGTTGATTCAAAATCGGCTTGCCGTGGAGGGTCATCTGACATCAGAGAGAATAAGCTCCAAAAAAGTAACAAATCTGAATATAAAAATTAGACCAGGACTTCCTGTGAAGAGTATTCAAGGAGGGCTCCATGGATGCCAGATCCAAATTCAACTTCTTCCCAGACGAAGATTTCCTTCCTGAAAAATCCTCTAAGTCTGAAGGTAGAATTCTTCACCGAGGTCTCCTGCAGCGCATATCCTAAGAGGGCTCAAAGGAGGTCAAATTGGATTAGTGACTTTGTCCCAGTGAGAAAAACCTTCAAGAATAAGACTAAAAGGCATATTTTAACGCCCCTAGAGCAACCGGAGCATGACTTTTTGTGATGCTCCGGTGGCGCAAAGCCCTGGGCTGTGTTGCGTGGAAGAGGCATCCAATGGGTGTTGCTGTGGCATGCCACCTTCTGTTGGTCTATGATGACAAACCTATTGAGAACACTATCCTGCAGCCCATGGATGATGACACCTTTCGACAACTCCCTGAATCACCTCCCCTGGTCTTAGCAAGTTAAGACAACATTGCAGGGACTCCGAAGGAACTGCCATCCACAGAACAGGCCCTGTCTAGCTGTCCAATCCCAGCTGAGGACCCCAAGGATCCCCAAGTTGAATTACAATGGCAAGTGGTAGGAGGAGGGAATGGCTGATGAGATGTGGGTGGAGATAGAGACCATAGCAGGAACCTTAGAAGAGGTCCATTGGTGTTTGAGCCTTAATAAGGGTATGGCTAAGGCGATTATAGACACCTACACTTGGCTGCATTCAAATGATGAGTCCCAAGCTGACATTTCAGGTCTCATGAGGCAGAGGGAACATCAATCCTTTGACACAAGTGAAGAAGCCTCGCAGCTGGAGGCCATTCTTACCATCATGGAATCCATGGAGCTCAAGTTGGACTCCTACATAATAACAATGGCCTTAATGCAACATTACTTTGATTCAAGCCTCCAGACACTCTTCAGGAATTGGATGGCTGCCTTGCTAGCAAATGCAAATGCTTGTGAGGTCAGATGAGCCACATCTTCTGCCTCTGATGTGTGTGCTCCTCAGATGCCTCCCATACTAAGCACCACCAACAGCAAAGAAAGCACAAGCCCTATCAAAGGAGGAAGATGTGGAGTTCCCCAGATTCTGTCAGGGAACTGCAAGATAACATTTGTCTGTGCCTCCTAGCCAGTTTTCTAATAGTCCTCTGTTTAACATCATGCCACCTCCTTTGTCACCCAGTACTGTACTCTTTGCTGGTGCACATGTTGGGTTTATCCAACTGTGGACTTTCAAACAACCCTACCTTTCTTAATGGCAATTTGTATCTCCTCACTGAAATACCCCTCATCTCAACATGTTATCTGACAAATCTTCCAAATAGATTTTGCTTGGTCATATAAGCTTTTAAGAAGAGTTGGTGTTTATCCAAAACAAACATTTAGGCCCAGATTTATACTTTTTGACGCAAAACTATATTTGCGCAGTTTTGCATCAAGAAGTATAGCGCTGGCTTGCGCCATTCCAGGGTGCCATTCAAGGGCGCCAGCCAGGCTCCAAAGTAAAGATGGCCCAATGCGGCGCAAAAGGTGAGCTAACGTCATGGAAAATGGTGTTAGCCGAGTGGGGGTGGCAGTATGGGAAGATGGTGTTTTGCACCAAAAAATAACGTTAAGCTGGTTAGAGTAAAAAATATGACTCTAACCAGCCTAGCATCATTTTGTGATGCAAAACCATCCACACCTGTCTCCTGTCTGATAAAAGACAGGAGTCATGCCCAACACCCTAATGGCCAGCACAGGGGACAAGGGTCCCTGGGCATGGTCATTGCACTCAGTGCCATGTGGGGGGGGAGGAAGGGGGCATTTCAGGATCCCCAATGTCACATTAAAACAAAATTAACATACTTACCTATACTTACCCTACTTACCTGGGATGGGGTCCCCCATCCTGTGGTTTTCATCTGGTGTGGGTGGAGGTGTTCCTGGGGCTTGGGGAAGGCACCTGTGGGCTCTTTCTGAGGTGTTTGATCATGGAAATGGGTCCACAGGTCCCCTAATGCCTTCCCAGGCGATAAATAATGTTGCAAAGCAGGCTTAGCGCCATTATTTTGGCCCTCCTCGTGCACCATGTTTGCACAGGAGGATAAATAAGGCGCTAGGGCCTTAGAGTAATTTTTTGGATGGAAACGACCACATTGCATCTCATTGATGCAAGATGGTTTCATGCATCCGAAAATTACTTTAACTCCAGTATTTTGACATTAGACTAGTCTAGCATCAAAATATAAATATGGAGTTAAGTTTGTGCTAAATTAGTGTAAAAAATATTACACTAATTCAGTGCAAACAGAGTACAAATCTGGGCCATATAGTCCCAATAAACAATGTGTGGGACATACAATCTCATATAATAATAACTCTTAACCTACAACTTGTCCAAAACCACAAAGTGTATTGTATGTGTTTTTGCTGAAAGGACTACATATATCATGGTGGAAGTGTATTGTTTTCACACAATTCTTTGCAACTCAAGAAAAGTGAGCTAAAGTCACTTGCACATGCTATCTTTGGAAGTGCAGCTGCAATGAGTACATTCACTGTAATGGCAAAACGAGGAATTATGTTGTCTCCAAATGGAATGTCAGAGTGTGACAACAAGCTGCAGTAATTGAATGACACACAGTGAGAACCTCTTTCTAGACACGCAAATAGTTACCGTTATAAATGGGATGTGTGAATCATGTCAGGGCATAACACTTCCACACATCCACATATATCTAGGTCAGTGAACATGACAATGCAATCTTCCTATCTTGAATGTCAGTAAGCAAGAAATGCAGGATCTTCTTGTCAGGGCCCTGTGTCAAATCACAAATGGTGAATTATGCTATACTGGGATAAATAGGGTAAATATGTCACTCTGCCCCTGCAAGGTCACATATGTGTTGAGTTTTCGTGCAAACTGTAAACTCATATTTTTGCAGAAGAGCCAGACCCCCAAAGTATAAACAATGCAACACCTCCCCAGGGGAGTAGGAGGTAGGAGACTTATGAGCATGAAACTTTGAAAGGACTTAACCAAAGTGAGCTGAATGAAGTGCCAATGATGAAGGAGGTGATCCAGGCAGGTATGGATACATTCATAAATTTTAACTAGCTAGGAACTGTGACCCACTTGCACACTCGTGTGTGCAGTAGTGCCAGGCACCATTGTATGTCCCAGCACTTCCAGTCATCTGTAATCTGTAGTGGCAAAACTATACCTTTCCTATCACTTTCACACAGAGTGCCACAGCAGGAGAGTGTGTTGTGCTGTCACGAAAAGAGTCCACTTACAGTGCCTAAAGAATGTTAAAGGGTCCATACTTGACTCAAAAGTTATGTAGACTGAATCTTGTTTTATGGGCCTCTAACAAAACAATATATACCTTCTAATACTGCAGGTCAGTAGATATATCATGCCTCCCATACTAGGCACCACCAACTGCAGAGAAGGTACAAGCCCTATCAAAGGAGAAAGATGTGGAGTTCCCCAGTTTCTGTCAGGAAACTGCAAGTTAACTTTTGTCTCAATGACAGCAACTCTTAATTATGAAATGATGATGAAGTTGTGAAAGTAGAAGAAAGTAATACTATAAAATATATCTAAACAACCTATAACTGCCTAGGCTACACTAACTAAGAGTACCAACACTGTCTCAACCTATCTTAACATATTTTAAACTACCTAGACTTACCTGTCCTACACTAAATGACCTTAACAGTAGAATAGACTATCTTAAGTTATCCTAAACTATTTTCAGCACTATATGACAAATTAAACATCAAACATCCAAACCACCTTAATACACATAGGGCTTCATCTACAAGGAGCTGGCACAGTGCAGTGCAGCAAGCAATCTGTCTGAGCAGAGCTGAGGCATTTCCAAATGCAGGGATGCACTGTATTTAAAGGAATGCGTGCATCCTTGTGTTTCCCCCTCCATAGGCGCTACATTAGCTGCCTAGCACCAGCGAAGCCACCCTTGAGCCATGGTGCAAGGATGGCTGCATTGCCAGGGAGATTGTTTTTGTGCAGGAAGGAGTAATGTCCTCCACCAAAAAAATCTTTAATGATGATTTGCTCCTTCTATGTGTGCTGCAGAATGCAGCACACGTAGAAAAAACAAAAAACTAGGAGAAATAAAAGTATTTCTCCTCGTTGTGCCACTCTAACATCTCTCCTGGGGAGGCATTAGTTTTTGGCTCTGCCTTAGGTTTATGATTTCTTGTAAATCTGAAGCAGTGCCAAAAAGCAATGGGTGTTGCATGGGTACGCCCACAGCAACACCCATTGCATGCCCCTTAGAAAACTGTACAAGGGCAGCCCATATCTACAAGGCCGTATTAAGCCAGTAAAATGGCTTAATGCTGCCTTGTAGATACGGTGAACTGCACTGCACTACGCCACCAGAGCATCCAAAAAAATAATGGTCTGATGGTACTAGTGCCTTGTAAATGAGGCCTATCGATTGAAACAATACAACTAGCAACTACATCTAAAAATATACGAACTATACATGTAAATCTAAACAATATATATTATTTTGATATTTCTTTTAAACAGTAAGGGGCATAATTCTGAGCCCCTAGCGCCACCAGAGCGTCACTTTTCGTGATGTTCCGGTTACACTATGCCCGGCGCCTTATTTAGAAAACGGCATGAAGCCACTTTTTGTGACTTAACACCACCTTGCAAATACGAGTGCTTCACACCTAGCCCCTCAGTAGAAGGGGCGTGCAATGGGTGTTGCTGTGGGCATGCCATAGCAACACCCATTGCATTTTGATGCTGCCTCAGATTTTCGTAAACCTGAGACAGTGCCAAATCAGGGGTGGCGTTAGCAAGGTGCAACGAGGAGAAATACTTCTATTCCTCCTCCTTCTTTTTCTTTTTCTTTTTGTGCTGCATTCTGCAGCACGCATAAAAAAACACAAAATGCCAGGCATGATTGTTTATGTGCGGAAGGTGTCCCTTCCTGCACATAAACAATCAAACTTCACAATGCAGACATCCTTGCACAATTGTGCAAGGATGCCTGGATTAGCGCTGGCAGCTTAACTTCGAGCCAGCGCAGGGGACAAAACAGGGGTGCTCAGTATTTAATCAAATAGGGTGCATCCCAGCATTGTGAAAATAGCAGAGCACGGCATTGCCAATTTTGGTGCAGCGTTGCGCTACATCAACCTGCACCCAATTAAAAACCTAAAACTATTAAAACAGAATTGTAAACCACTACCTAATCAAATATGTATAAACTAACACCTAACTACACTATACTTAAATTAACACCATCTAACACTATGCCTTATATCTATACAAAAAACAACATAAAAAGGTAAGGATAATGTCCTGAGGGAGGGTTCAGACAAGTTCTGAAACCTGCACCATGGCGTCTTCAATGTGTATCAACATTCTTACGGGCTGGCCTGCTCCTGCTCTATTATATCCATCCTCTTCTGATATTAGCACAGTGTCCAGAGGATGAAGTATTTGAAGATAGATCACCTGAGTCTTCTTGGTCTCCTAGCCCATGCAGCTAGCAGCTGGGAGGCAGCAGATGCCCCTGGGGTGGCCTGCAGTTAGGGTGGTGGCTGCTGATGATGCACACTTGTAGCAGGGTTGGAAACCCCAAATATTGCTTTTTGTGCTTTTCTGTAGTACTTTGCGGACTCCTCCCCTACCCTGCCTTGGCCCACTCATTAAGTTACCTCATCTTTCTGAAGGGCTTTGAAATGTGCCTGATGTGTCAGTAGCGATCCTTTCACAAATCAAATGTTTGTGCTTAATCACCTGCCATTTTATGTAGAGAGTTAAAGTTAAAAAATCTTAGCTTAAGCTGTAAATATACATGATGTATGTGAAAATAGGCTGACATTGTTTTACAATCATATGTCTCCCCAGACCAACCCGAGTTTTTGAGATGGAGATATGTCCACTATAACTTCGTTACAAAGACATCTCCAACTTGAGCAAGGCAAGCTGAGTCAAGTGCAGTCAGTGTTGGTGCACAATATGTGGTCACAATATGTATATGACCATATCATTCAGACCAATGAGTTTATTTTAGATTGAACACATGGTACACAAACTGAAACTTTGGGCGTTGGTATTGCATCATGCAAGTGGGCTGAAATTGCTCATCTACATAAGTGAAAGTTGATAGGTAAGACAGTCCAGGTAGCGTACCTCTGTATTGCGCACCTCATAAGGAGTCATATAAGGCAGCACGGATTGGTGACTTTACTTACTGAGTGTGAGGTAGTCAAAGCATGGATATGGAGTAGTTATTTATCTCCTTCAAAACATTGCTGGCATACATTTCACCAATTTAGCCACATGGAAAAACACTTAAATCTAACACATGGCTTCTGGTATACACTTGTAGCAAAACCATGTTGACATTTATTTAAAAATATATAAGTACAATCATTCTCCCTGTGCTTCACTGGCCTGCACACATTTTAAATAAGCCTATACATCTCAGTAGTGTATGTATGCATGCATGCAAGAGTACTTATCTGTACAAGAACTTTGTGGGTTATCATACGGGCACCCTTGTACTATGATGCAGGTTGAATACATTGGTGCTAGGCAGTCTAACGTAGCCCACCAGTATGTGCATTCCTGCATGTAAACATTTACACAGTGCAACAACATTATTATATACCTTCCATTGTATGAATGCCTCGCAGAAATGACAATAGTACAATGTGCAAAAAATCATGCACATTGCACACAGATCTGTAAACTGATATTGAGTTAAGACCTGCAAAAATAGTATGACCAAAACCCTGCCATATGTACATCCACACTCACAATGTGCAGCAGTCAGTCATTCTGGTAATGGTTTAGACCATAATTATTTGGAGTGGCAGGCCTACAACCTTTAGGCCTCCAGGTCATCAGTGTAAATGTTCCTTTGTCACACCACGGTACATAGTAATGATATGGCCTACTCTGAGGGAAGTTCAATTATCAACACCCTTATGTTTTTTAAGGTTCATAGGGTAATGTACTAATACCCTTACAGAAACACGTGTTGCCATGTTTTTCTTTCTGTCATGGGTCAAACCTATGATTTAGAAAAGCTTAGCCCTATTGATAACAACATTCACAGCATATATCATAATCAAAGTGGTTAGATTTTGATGGCTTCCCTGATGGCATAGTCCGACATGATTTTACAATTTGTTTTTTGATTTGAAACATAGCTACAGAGACAGGTACGTGGGTACAAATGTTTTAAGTGTTCCACATTGGAATTATGTTATATGAAAAGTCAAATGAATGCAGCATGTATAAGAATAGTATGCTGCATGATGAAGCAATATATGTGGCATATTGACACACATTTTGTATTACTCTGATTTGGGGATCCCTTCTGGTTCACAGTTCATAACTGTCTGTGTATTAATATTGTACACTATCAGCACCTGTGTCATACACAAATTTGAACATATTCAAAATAAACCTGCCCAGGCAAGTTCTCAATGTTGAATTAAATTTGCTACTACAACTGATGAAACATGATTTCTTATGATTATGCCATTTGTGGTATCACCAAATTTGTTTGTATTGAACAATTGCAGATAATGCACCAGATGATGTTTCCTGTACCAAATACATCCAGACCATAGGTATACTAACATCACCACAGATGTAAATATGCTTATATCCTGTGGGCATTGCCCATAAGTTCACAATGCAATACCTCAATGTATGAGAAAAGGCCGCTTTTTGACATGGTTAGCCCGCACTTTTTGCCTGGTATGTGATGTAGCCTAGAAGTTGTTAGTGCCCAGGGCCCTTGTTAACCAGGTTCCCTGGGTCAGAGCTTTTTCTCTAAACTGCTGTGATGCATTGGCACAATTGGAGGCATATTTAGCTGCCCCACAAGTCTCTAGTAAAAGGTGTTTCTGTACCTGGGGCAGGAGGTACTAAGGGTAGGCTCCTGAGGCCAGCAGCTCCCTCTAGAACTTAACATTCAGGTGCATCCAGCACTGCCATTGCAGGCTGTGTGTCGTTATGCAAACCTAAAATGCAAACTCGACATGGCACACTGCCTGTGTGCCATGTCCACTATACACTGCATGCACTATTGGTAAGCCACCTCTCTGGCAGGCCTTCCAGCCCTAAGGCAGGGTGCACTATACTGCATGTTAGGGCATAGCTGCATGAGCAATATGACCGCCACTGTGTTTTTGCCAAACCTGGGACATAGTAAGTGAACAGAGCAGCCATTTTAATACATGTGCTGAACACTGATCATTATGAGTTTCTCAGCTACATGACAGCCAGTCTAAACCCTGGGTTGTTTGGTATCAAACAACTCAGAGTGATAAATGTAAACTGGTATTTATTAGCAGAGTTGCCCCCATGCAAAAGCTAACTATCCTGCCATGACTGATGGCCGGTAACATTCAGCCTGTCACCTCCAGACACAATTTTGCACCCTGGGGTGGGGGCTTTTGCCCTTTGGGATGTACAACAAAGCCCTTTCTGGTTTAAGGTGCTAACATGCCCTCCCTCAGGAATGTGCACTGCCCTGTTGGCAAAGTCAAAGGGCTTGATGCATTTGAAACTCGACCTCCAGACCTGCTGCTAGGAGCAGATGGCTGCCCCTGTTGCAAACCCCCACTTTTGGTGGGAGCAACGGTGAGAAATTCAAGCAAAGGACAGAAGGAGTGGCCCTACCTAGCATGCACCACCCCTAAGGTGTTGCATGCGAGGTGGACTCTCCATTTCTTTTTCCTCAATCTTGTATGGGAGGAACATAGCCAATCAGGTGTAGGGAGGTGACCTCTGACCACAGGAAGTGGACCCTTTGGTCACTATACCAGGTTGCCCCTAAAACACCCACTAAATACATTCTTTAGTGGGCATCCCTAGGCCAAGAAATCAGATTTGACAGAAAGAAGAAGACCAGCACCCAGAAGATCCAAAGGCACAAGAACTGTGGACCTGCTGCACAAAGAAAAGACGCCAAACACTACCTCCTGCACCCAGGACCAGACAATCACTGCTGAGGAGCTGCTGTACAACTGGAAAACCTCTAAAGAAACCCAGTGGACCTCCAGGCTTCATAAGTCACCAGAGAACTCCCTTCAGAGAGGAGATGCCACTCTAAGCCCACAAGAAACCAACAAGCCAGTGAGGTCCACTTCACTGACTGAATACTAACTCCGGAACCGAATGCCATAGCCAGAGCAAACTGCACACTGACAACTGCGAGGACGAACCATGCCAGTGCGTCAAGTTTGGTGGTACTGTGCCCTCCAACAGCCGAACCATACTAATACTCTGAGTATTGTTCATCTGATTTTGGACATCGAGAAAAACAGCCCACCCAGGGCTGTAAATGGACCAGGAGAAAGCCTAAGTCAAGGGACTTTAGAAACTACCTGGATCTCCCACCAGAGTGCCCCCATTGTCTTGCTATCAACCCTTGAAATGTCCTACCTCCTGCTTCTGAGGGCATCCTTGCGCACAGCTCCTGACTCACTGATTTGCTCTGCTCCTGGCCGCCTTATGCCCTGCACCAAAGAACCAGCTGTGCCTTAAGGGTCCTCCACCCCTTGCAACCGTGACACTCCAAGGGGACCCCCAGGATCCACCTTTTAACTTACCTGTGCAGTATTTTTCCAAGTTGTCCTCCGTAGTGGCCCTCCACCTGCTCCAGAGACCTGTCCCCACTGTTTCTGCTGGAACCAGAAGACAGTCTAAGTTCTCCATCTGGCGCAGTGTGCCCGCTCATGGCCTCAACCAACCTGAAAAGGAAGAACTTGGTAAACCTACTGTACAATTTTATATGCATTTTTAAAGGTTATCCTCCATTTGTTCCTATGACGCGTAATTACGCACAAAAGGTTATTTTTATTAAACTTCAGAAATGCATGTTAAAATTCATATCTCAAAAAGTATTTAACCAATTTTGATGATCTTGGTTTTTAAAAATTACTGACAAATCTGATGTATTTTTGTAAATTGGCCTCAAATTATTCCTTTGAGTGTGTGATTTGCAGGATTGATGCTGTGAGTACAACAAACACTTTGCATTTCTCCAAGATTGGCCTAACTGCTCGACCAAGCTACAATAAAAATTAGAGCATTAGGTGGTTTAGTTTTTACCCCGTAAACGATGTTAGATTTGGCTGATAGTTCCACCCAGTCCAGAGTACTTGTACAGATGCCAGCGCACAAGTTCCCACCTGTCCTTCCTTTCCTTGGGTGAGTACCCCTGGCTGACCTCACCCTCCAGAGGGCAGCATCATAGGCAAGTAATGGCCACCTAACTCTCCCTCTGAAAATTGTTACCCGTCCCCCTTCAAGACATGTGCCTTTCCCTACCTCACATGCAAAACTTCAAAGAAACACCCCTTAAAACTATACATACCCCTAATTTATAAAACCCCTAAAAAGACAAATATTTATACAGTGCAATACTAAAAGACACAAAAGGTATAAAAATCACACAAGACAGGGGCAGATCAGACACGGACAAGATTCATATTTGTTCAGAACTCTCCAAAACACTTCCAACACCCAACATAAACTAACAGACTGTGAGAGAAAGTGAAACTAACTTGCACACTTCCTTGTATGCATCCAGACACACCCACTGTTTAATTTCCTAAGTATGTCCCGGCTGTTTCTGTCACTGCACAATGGATACAAGCACTTCTGCACTACAGTTAGTTGTACCCAATGGCAGCGATGCACTGAATCAGAGCCGCTCAACATGGATGATGCACAAGTTTGGAGCTGCGCATCAAGGGCCAGGCGCATGTTCAAACCTGCGCTACAGGGGCGGTGTGGAGGTTCAGAGCTGCACAACAGGGGCGATGCACCGGTGCACAGCCGTGCAAAAGGGAGAATGTGCTGGATTTACATTAGAAGAATGGCTTCTGCTTGATCATACACTTTAGGAACACTTCCATAATTTCTGGACTGGGGTGGGCCAACTTGGTAGGCAAGAGTGACAGATGGCAGTGTCCATGTGCTGAAGCAGGACTTTTTGTAGTCTTTCATGTGCCTTACACTTAGGGGCATATTTATAAGCAGCTTAGTGTTGCTCTTGCATCAGACAAAGTGGTGCAATAGCAATGCAAGTACTAACAGAGATATATGAAGGCACATAAGGGTACTTTACATGGCCCTTAGTGGTGGCATAAATCAGGAGTAAAACAATGCAGCACAAATCATGGTGCTGACTCACTCTGGCATGGAAAGGCGTTCCACTGGTGTTGCATCGGTGTTAGATGCAGTCCCAGAATATCCAGAAATGCTAGACCTGGGAATGCAGAAATAAGACATGCCTTTACAGGAGAGGTGGAACAAGGTGTAATAGATGTAATAATTTTCATTACTTTCTCTTTCAATGTGTGCTGCATTCAGTTGCACATGCAGCTCAAGGCTTATGCTTATTAGAATTTTATATTTATTTGAGGATGACCTGCATACAAAACAAGTACACTTGCACTGTGGTGCAAAGGTGTCGGATCTGGTGCTTAACAGCTATAATGGCACCAGCAGAAGGGAGAAAGCAGGTATAAGCAATTACCCATATGCACCCTGTTTTACTGTTCAAAATAGGTGTTGCGTATGTCTTGCACAGGCATGTGCATTCAGCACATTTTTTTCACATACTCACACTTCCTGAAGTGTCTGAGGTTGTGCAGGGATGAGTGTAACACACAGCAACTTACCTTTTGAAATTGTATGTGATCCAGTAGGCCTCACTGCATTGGACCAGGGTTGAATGCTAATTTTCACCACTCCTTTTCACTTCACATCATGCTGCCATCTCCACTTTAGATCTTTTAATCCTGGCAAAGGCAGTAATGCACAACTATTATGAGGGTAGGTGTTTTTGTGGCCAGCCAGGTCCAAGTAGACTGCAATCCTTCAAAGAGGCCTATGTCATGGCACATGCATATTTCCTGTTCACCTCTGGGCACACACCAAAACTGGTAAGCCACATGACTAATCTGTTCTAAAAGCAGGGCAGGGGTACAGAACTCTCAACATACAGGTGTAACTCCATACCATACATATTTATTGCACTATATTAAGTGAGACTGTGTACACATAAAGTTGTGCTTGACGTTTGACATGGACGATTCAGATATTTAGCATTTCTGTATTCTTGAGGTGATGTGATTTTTGGCAAACTTCTCCTGTGTCTTATTTCTTTGGGTAATGCCATACATTGTTACTTCATAAGGTTGTGTTCTGTTAGAGGCTTTGGGGCCAGCTTCAATTTGTGCAAAGCATGGTAGATATATATTTTGTCAACTGTGGCAAAATATGATATTTACAGTCACCGACCCCAGGAATGGTGTTACATGTGACACTATAAACCAATTCAGAATTGACTGGGTTCCAAATTACTGTTTTTCTGTATAACTTCCAAATATGGCCCAAAAGTGTAAATACACAATCAAAGAGCACACATTTCAAACATCACTCCTTCTGTGAGGACATGTGGACTTCTGATTTACCCAAAAGACCCAACAAGTTGAAGCATTTAAGGTCTGTGAGTCATTGCCCAATAAGCATACTTAAAACCTCAGTGTTTTTACTAGGAGGCTTCTCCTGAATGAAACCCAGAAATTTTAGGATCTATGGGGATCATTACGACCCTGGCGGACGGCGGAGAAGCGGCGGTAAGACCGCCAACAGGCTTGCGGTCTTTTTTTTGCAATTATGAACCGCCATGGTCATCCGCCGCTTCTCCGTTCCGCCCGCCAGGGCTTAGACGACCGCTGGGCTGGAGACCTGGGTCTCCAGCCCGGCGGTCGTCACTATACAGCTGGCGGTATTTGGACCCGGCTGACCACCATGGATTTCATGAGGTTTGTATCCGCCATGAAATCCATGGCGGTAAGCACTATCGAAAAAAAAGACGCAAATTCGGCGCAAACGGAGTATAAATATGCCCCAATGTGCTTCATCTGTGACTGGATGAGTAGTAATCATCTCAAACTCAATGCAAATAAAACAGAGATCCTCATCATGGATAGTAAAATAGACTTTTGGGGTTACTCCTTTTGGCCCAACTGAGATGGGGGAAACTGTGCCCCCTAAGAAATCAGCTAAAAGCCTGGGATTCATAATTGATGATGAGTTATCCTTAAAACCGCAGCTAAGAGCAGTAATCTCATCCTGTTTCTTAAATCTCTGAAAGATAAAAAAAAAAAAGCCAGAGTCTAAGGGGCATATTTATACTCCGTTTGCGCCGAATTTGCGTCGTTTTTTTCGACGCAAATTCGACGCAAAACTAACTCCATCTTTATACTTTGGCGTTAGACGCGTCTAGCGCCAAAGTTCATGGAGTTAGTGTCATTTTTTTGCGTGAACACCTTCCTTGCGTTAATGATATGCAAGGTAGGCGTTCCCGTCTTAAAAAATGACTCCGATGCATATGCGTCGTATTTATACTCCCGGGCAAAAATGACGCCCGGGAGTGGGCGGGTCTAAAAATCCCGCATTAGCGCCGGATTTTAACGCCTGGGTCAGGGCAGGCGTTAAGGGACCTGTTGGCTCAGGATGAGCCCAGAGGTGCCCTCCCCTGCCCCCAGGGACACCCCCTGCCACCCTTGCCCACCCCAGGAGGACACCCAAGGATGGAGGGACCCACCCCAGGGACATTAAGGTAAGTTCAGGTAAGTATTTTTTAAAAAAAAAATTTGTGGCCTAGGGGGGCCTGATTTGTGCCCCCCTACATGCCACTATGCCCAATGACCATGCCCAGGGGACATAAGTCCCCTGGGCATGGCCATTGGGCAAGGGGGCATGACTCCTGTCTTTGCTAAGACAGGAGTCATTTCAATGGGGGTTGGGCATCGTAAAAAAATGGCGCAAATCGAGTTGAGGCGATTTTTTTGCCTCAGCCTGACTTGCACCATTTTTGGACGCCCATACTCCATTTTCCCCCTACGCCGGCGCTGCCTGGTGTACGTCGTTTTTTTTCACGCACACCAGGCAGCGCCGGCGGCTAACGCCGGCTAAAGTCATTGAATAAATACGGCGCCCGCATGGCGCTTCAGAATGGCGTTAGCCGGCGCTAATTTTTTTGACGCATAACTGCGTTAGCGCAGTTTTGCGTCAAAAAGTATAAATATGGCCCTAAGTGTGTTGTTTAAAATTCTGCTGGTAGATCATCTCTCTAACACCATGCATATGTTTGGGTCTGTGATTGGTGTACTCAGTGCTGTACGTGCCCCACGAGGCAAAGTTGGGAGGTGAATACGATCTAGGAACCCACTCTGTAAAGACTCATGAAAAGCTTCTGGACAACCATAAAGGGCCTTACAATAGGACCAAAATTCATTGTTAATGGGCCCGGGTGAGTAAATGTGTGTCCCAGTAGCAGTCGCTAAATGTGTAAATGGGCATGCAGTGCTGCTCTGGGTGAATAAGCAATGCTACTAGCCTCCCAGATTTACTTCCTTGTCATATGCTTTAGCTACATAGGTCTTAAAGACATGGCATCTAAGCCTATCCATGATAGTGTTATGTTGTCTTTTGGCATCTAAAAGTTTTCGATGTGTAGAGGGGTCTGACCGCTGAGCCGTTTCCAAGGTATGCAGGATAGCATCAAGTGTTTGTAATTCCCCATGCAACTCTCGGCAGACACCTACTGATTGACCCAGACACTGCCCCGATTCATAACCATGAAGGCCTCCCACTCTATCAGGGTTGATGGTGCAGAGTCCTGATTAGTTGCGAAGCAACCAGTGGTAGCTGTGAGCTATGACTCACTATAGCAGTCATCCACAAGCACTGCAGGTTGAAGCCACCAGAGGAGGATAGCCAGTCTAACATCTAATGGGTCAAGTGCCAGGAGAAGAGGGCTGTGATCCAAGAGGGTGCACCCCAAATATTTGGTGGACCTTATATTTTGCCACAACCTCTCCAATCACAGAAATCTATCTAGTCTGGTGTGAAGATCATGAATATGTTAAAAGTATTAAAAGTTCTGTTCTTGGCCATGTGATTGTGCTAGACATCTGCAGAGCCCAATACTCAACCAGTCTCTGAACCTCACTGTAGTTTGTGTCCCAGAGCTCCCTGCAAAGGGGGTGTCAAATGGTCCAGGAGAATATGTGAAACACAATTAAAATCCCCTCCAAAAAGAAGGTCCTCTATCATCATCAAGCCCAGCTGAGCCAACAAGGCCTGAAGGAACGTAAGCTGGTCTTAATTGGGTGAATAAATTCCCCCCAAGGTCAACTTCTTAACCATTAGCCTGCTGTTTACTATCACGCACCTGCCCTCTTTATCAATTAGCTATCTCGTGAGTTCAAACTGGAACCCATATCAGTGCCCCCTTGCATAAGCAGAGGATGATGTAGTGTAGAGTTGCCCACGCCTCCTGCGATGTAGGTGGCCAATTTCTGCCTACATACATGTGAGTCTCCAGTAACATTGCTATTTGAAGCCCTCTGTGTTGCAGGTACCTCTAATCGTATAGTGCTTTACAGCACAATCCATCCCCCAAACATTCTATGTTACACCCCATCTTAGATAGTTCCAGACCTCCCCGGAGCCCAAGCCCCTCATCCATCTACCAACACAGCTCACCAAGATGACTAAAAACTAAGCTATCCACTGAAACAAATTATATTTCAAAAGGGGAAAAATAAATCATGAATACAGCTTCACCAATCTCCTGTAAGAGGTCAGGTCGTGGGGGAAAGGCTCTCATAACTCCATAGTCAAAGTGTCACTCTGACCCATATAATTACATCGAGTGCAAGGAGTGTCTGGTACTCAAATTTCCAACCGGGTTTTGTCAAAACCTGTAATAAGACATGATGGGGAATATTAGCCCTACCTCACCTCAGGTGGGAGCTGCAGAGGGGTCCAGTTCACTCTCTCCAGCCAGAAACACCATCCCACGTTTGTGCCATGAAAAGTCAGCCATTTGTGGATTCCAGGACCCAGTAACAGATTGTGGAGTCACCACTGGAAGACCATCCTCCTCCTGAATAGATTTTTCTGAATCAGAATCTGCTGTGGAACACCCTGAGACAGAGCCCTCCTCTCAGTCTGAACCAGTCTGCAGCACAAGCCCTACCACCACCTGAAGTGTCACCGCCCTGACCAGTTCAGCATGCATCTTGGTAGGTCTTCGCAGGAAGTATTCACACCTGGGCCCACTGTGTCTTTTTTTGGAGTGACACCAACCTTCTCTCAGCCTTCGTTGCTTCTTTACCCAAGGAGTTCCAGCTTTTGTGCCTCTTGTTAATCCAATGCTTCTTGTGGTTTTCACAAAAGGGTTTTTTGCCTTTTAACATAATTTTCAGTTTGGTCAGAAACATTAGAGAGCACTGAATGACCTCTTCTCTGAGGACTCTTTTCACCTTGTCATAGGAAGCTCTCTTGGCTTGGACAGTGGCTATGAATTCAGGGATCATGTTGACATTTCTGTTGCCAATTTGGTAGGGGCCTTCAGTACATCTCTGTCCCTAAAGTTATTAACTACTGGTCCCGGTGGCTGGCCAGAGCCCAGGGGATGAGCTGCGACCCTGTGGGCCCATTCCAGTGCAAAAAAAGGACATTAGTTGATTTAGGGCAACCACAGCCCTAATCCAATTCTTGAGGTAGAACGCCATGTAGTCTCCCTCTGTTCCTTCCAGGATAACCACAATGCAGACATGGGTATGCCTGTTTCGACTTTCTGCATCTTCTACTCAATGCTCCAGGGTGCACACCCTAACAGTGCTGCGACCTGTTGGGTGAGGTCTTTCTGTGCCAAGCACACTTCTTTAATCCCTACCTCGGCTTCCCATATTTTCTCTGCCAGTTTATGGTGTTCATCTCTCAGCAACTCAAGTCCCACTGAAACAGCACTTATATCTTGCTGGAGGGCAGAGCAGTGGGCCCCAATGGGGTCAAGCAGGAACCAAGGCGTTGTCCCACTCACTAAACTACTACATGGTATATGACTGCAAGGGCATGACAAACCCCTCCAATGTCCAAAAGACTTATGCCCATATTTATACTTTTTGACGCGAAACTGCGCCGGCGCAGTTTTGCGTCAAAAATATTACCACCGGCTAACGCCATTTTGGTGCGCTGTGCGGGCGTCATATTTATACTTTGACGCACGGCGGCGCAAACAACAGGTGGGAGTCATTATTTTTTACGCACACCGCGGCGTCAAGTCGTAAAGGAAAACTACGTTAATGCAGCAGAAATGACTGTGGGTCGATTTACAACACCGCAAACCGGATATGCGCCGTTTTTTTTGACACAATAGCGTCAAAATACACAGCGAACACAGCCATTTCACCAGAGGAAAGCCAAAATGGATCCCAGATGCCACTAACAGACCCCAGGAAGATGACAGCAGACCAGGAACCAGCCAGGAGGACCCACACAAGAACCAGCACACTTTTAAGAAGAAAAGAAAGTGTTGCTTCAGTGCAGAGGAGCAGGAAATTCTGGTTAAAGAGGTGACGGAACACCAGCACCAACTGTTTGTCACATCAAATTTGCCAAACATTAGGAGAGAGGCTATATGGCAAAAAATTGTTGAGAAGGTAAATAGTGTGGCAGAAGTACGCAGAACAGTCATCGAGTGCAAGAAACGCTGGCATGACTGCAATCGCAGGACCAAGGAAAAGATGGCCAGGAACAGGAGGGCAGCACTGCAGACTGGAGGGGGGAGTCCAACACACCAGGAGGCCCTGGACCACATGGAGGAGATGGTCGCAGCCGTCATCCCTGAGGAGATCGTCACAGGGATTCAAGGACAGGACAGCGCAGACTACCAGGACACAACGCACATGCAGGGTAAGTCGCATGGGGAATTAAAATGCAATAATGTCAACTGTGAGCATGGGGGGGATACCAACCACTAAATGCATGGAAGTCATCTAATACATGGAGTGGCATGGGTAAAGGGGCACGGCATGGGAGTATGGCCCATTCTGAGAAGACCTGGGGCACACCATTACACAACACCAACAACAGTCCCATGGGGGCATGCAGTCATTCCAACGAAGGAGCAAAGGGAAAGCCACAACAGGATGGAAGGCCCCTACGTCAAACTGACATCCTGGCACTCATCAGCCAACATACCTCCTACATAATCTAGGGCCCTATTAGCAATCCTCTAGCCAAACCGACAACTGCAATGTAACTGCGACAACAGTTGCCACTACCACCTCTGATCTGTGTGCGGCTCAAGTAGCCATTGGCAGTAACCTCCCCATGGAACATACACACCTAAATTAGGGGGTGAGGATGACATCTGCAACAATCTCCTGAAACAAGACAAAGGCCCCAGTACAATCAAATGTCAATGCCCATAGTTGTCACAAACATCAGCCAAAGTAAACAACAATAGGAGCGACACACCCATGCTGCATATGTCAGGGTCCATCCTGTGCCTGGGTAACAAGGCAACATCACAAATGTCATACTGCTCAGACAACAGCACTGAGGAGGGGACACATGTAACTGGTCACTGAAATACACCTGCACAGTCAGAGGACGAAATAGGACACTGATACGACTATCAGGGCAATCCAATGTAACATACATTATCCAACATCAGCAGGAACCATTAACAATGTCAACATCCATATCAGATCATAACATTGCCATGCATAGGATATGTAACATGTCAATTACATTTAAGTCGATGTGAACGATCAGGAATTGGGGCAGGTCCTGATAGTTAAGTGTGCTGCCAGGGCCATAAGAACACCCACAGCCAGTGAAAGGCCTCACCATGAGAATGGATATACACGGAGGGTCGAGTAGGACAAGAAGGTGGCAATTCTCTATTTGGCATAAAGCAACACCAAGAGGCGATGAGGCTGACAAGTCTGATAACTCAATAACATACACGTGACACACAGGTGGGCCATAGGCCTGAAACAATGCCCATCTGAAGGACTGCAGATATTAATACAAAACAAGATCACAAAGTGAATTCATCAAAAGGCAGGCACGTCACGTCAAAATTGTCACAACACAGACACACTAATTGTACCCTGTTTAATTGCAGAGGAAGATGGATCTCCTGCCGATATGCCTGTCCCAGATTTCCCTGATGACATGGATGACGAGTTGATAAACATTCCCCAGGAGACTATCTAAAAGGTCCTTGAAACCCTCCAGACCCCACCTTCAGTCACAAGGAGGAGCACAGAACAAGCAGCCATCGCAGCGGATCCACCCACCACCCCAATTGTAAGACCTGCCAGCTCCAATACAGCTGAGGACT
Organism: Pleurodeles waltl; assembly: GCF_031143425.1. Taxonomy (NCBI): domain Eukaryota; kingdom Metazoa; phylum Chordata; class Amphibia; order Caudata; family Salamandridae; genus Pleurodeles; species Pleurodeles waltl. The sequence continues at coordinate 1,075,658,276 of NC_090446.1, read as the reverse complement.
CAGACGACACTGGCACCAGCTTTGAGAGAACTGTAGTTGTAGTACAGCGGGAGCAGGCCAAGAAGGTGCGGGTGGGGATGCAAACTATGTCAGCCAGCCTTGAGGGGGTGCGTTCGTGCATGATGTCATCTGCAGATCAGGCAGCAGCTATGCAAGCCCTAACATCTATCTTGCAGGAACTGCAGAAAACCCAGAAGGAAATCAGCACAGCTGTAATACAGTTGACCCAACACCTACAACACCAATCCTGTCAACGCGTGCATGAATGCAACATTGAACCCCTCAGGGCTGACCTGGCTGCCTACCATGGTTATGTGGCTGCTATTCTCAAGAACCAGCAGGCCCTCCTTGCAGCAGTACTGCCCTTAAGACCTTCACAGGGAGCAGCCACCGGGATGTCTGATTCCATGTCTTCTTCTTCTGAGGTGTGTGTTGCCCCTTCAAAACCAACAACAACAAGGACAAAGCAGGCAACACACACATCAGAAGAAGAAGACATGGAACAGATCACATTCACAAGGAAAATGACCCGGAAGCACTAGTCCCTGCCACATGGCCAACTATTACCAAAGTCCTGCGTTTTGAAACATGACAGTCTTACAACAACAACTGTACTCACGCACTGTTCTGCTAACCACTGTATATCTTGTCACCCAGCCCAGTGATTGTCTCTCTCCTACTCATTGGCTAAGTCTGTCCCTCTGCACTGTCTGAAACAGCAACCCCAGCATGACCAAAGCATTTTGGTAACCCCTTGTGTTGGATCACAATGTAAGATGTCACTATAATGGACTCACAATCATGGACAATGTACATATAGCACTACAGCACTTTTCAATAAATCGCACTTACACAACAAATCTGTCCCTGGGTAATGTGACATATCAACTGTGCAGTAGATAACTGAAATGTGCCTACTGTCTGCTATTGGCCTTCAAAGGAGATATGCACATGATATATGTCATTAAGAGTGTGTGTGTATGTGACCATTGTATGTTAGGCATCACATAAACTCGGGGATGTTCCGTGTCCTACTCAGTATCTCAGCAAAGCTCCATGAGGCAACACTCTATAGAGATGAAGGTGTGTAAAAAGGAATAGCCAGACCATGATATGGTGATTATAATAGGTGTTTATTTAAATTAGTTAACTAAAGTGGTGAAGGTGAACATATTCAGAAGAAATTATTTACAATCTGTTGCCGCCTGCGTATACCAGCAGCTGTGTTCTGTAGTTCCCCTTCCTGTTGCAGGACAGCATCCTCCTCTTCCTCCTCTTCAGGCATGTGTGGCTCTTGTTCCAGGAGGGGAATGTTTCTTCTGATGCTAATGTTGTGCAATATTGCACATGTGAGGATGATCCTACAGACCATCTCGGGGGAATATAGGAGGCTACCACCAGTGATGTTGAGGCAGCGGAACCTTGACTTGAGGATGCCGAAGGTCCGCTCCACAATGCTGCGTGTCCTCCTATGGGCCTCGTTGTATGCACGCTCTGCAGCTGTACTCAGGTTGCCAAATGGTGTCATAATCCATGGCTGGATGCCATACCCCTGATCAGCTGCAAGAGAAAATGAATGGGATCATGTTGATGTAGATGGCACTATTGAAAAGACCTTTAATGGCAGTAGTTGTCTTGTGTTGTCTGTGACTCTTTTGTGTACTAATGTGACATCCTATGCTTGTAGGCTATACCATCTGCATTGTGTTGTTTCCTTGGCTGAACAAGTGTTTGTCTGCTAACCGTTTGTCAGCAGTATGTTTTGGGATTTGCAGTACAGTGTGCCCTCCCTAGCATTGTGACTTGTGATACAGGTGTCCGTGTGTCTTCACTGGGGGTGAGATGATAGTTCCATGCAGAGTTAAAATTGAAAGTGTTGTTAACACGTTCATATCAAAGTACCCTGGACATCCCGTACCTTTAGACTTCGGCAATGTATTATTATAAAGGTCATTGGGACCCTTAGGCCCATATTTATACTTTTTTTGCGCCGCGTTTGCATCGCTTTTTGACGGAAAAACGGCGCAAACGTACAAAATCCAATTGTATTTTGCAAGTTTGCGCCGTTTTTGCATAAAAAAATGATGCAAATGCGGTGCTAACAAAGTATAAATATGGGCCTTACAATTTGCAAGGTGACATTTAGGCAACCACACTCATTGACGTCTTCACATTAGGCTGTACAGTAAATTCCAATGTGTGACAGGTTCAATGGTGACTTAAGAAACATGGCTAGCGATGTCACAACCTCAGTGTGTTCCTGTCGACATGTTGCTGTTGTGGTGTATGTGTTGTGTGTCCTAGAGGGTTGCTGTGCAGTGTGTAAATAAGTAGGTTTTTGTACTCACCAACAAGTAGTCCATTGCCATTCCGTCCATCCTGGAAGTGTTCATTGATGATGCAGTGACGGAAGATGTTTGAGTCATGTACACTCCCAGGATATTTAGCCACGATGTTGGTAATCAATCCTTGGTGATCGACTATGGCCTGCACGTTGATGGAATGTGTGTGCTTCCTGTTGCGGTAGAGGTGTTCAGTTGCAGCAGGTGGCACAAGGCGTACATGTGTGCAGTCGATTGCACCAAGGATGTGTGGGAAGCCACTGATTGCGTAGAACCCCTGTTTAGTTTCCTGCTGCTTCTGCAGTGTGTTAGGGAAGCAGATGTGGCGGGTGTCAGTCGAATGATGGCATCCAGTACTTTGGGCAAAAAGGCGGAGAATGATGGTTGTGATATTCCGCCAACCAGGGCACCAGTTGTTTGAAAAGAGCCACTTGCCAGCATATGAAGTACAGCAAGCAGCTTTGTTTCTGTTGGGATGGTGCAGGGTGTCACCAAAGTGGGGGCCAACTGCAGTTCAATGTTTCGCAGCAGCTGCTGAATGGCCTGCCAGTTCAACCGGTACCTCTGTATGATGTCGTGTTCCCTGAGGCCCTGAAGGGTTGTTCTTGGGTGTAATATCCTCTCCTGCCTTCTGCGCTGCCTTTGGGGTCCCTGCTGGTGTTGTTGTAGCTGCTGTTGTTGCTGCTGGGCTTTGCGTCTGTGTGCACGCTGGATTAGAATCACCTCCAGGGCTCCCTGTTGCTGCTCTGCTGTTTGTTCTGTGTGTTCTGATTAAAAACAGGTGTGTTTGCCCCATTTTAACGCCTGCCCTGACCCAGGCGTTATTTATTGACGCAAATCGGGCTGTGCGTCATTTTCTGGCTCCGCCTCCCGGCCGTGCGTCATTTCTGCCCGAAAGCATAAATACGACGCACGGCCCTTTAAGCCATTTTTGGGACTGGAACGCCTACCTTGCATATAATTCACGCAAGGCGGGTTGCCGCATCCAAAAAATGACGCACATGCGGAATTTTGTCGTCCGCGGGCTCGGGCATCAAAGTTTAAATACGGGGCAATGCGCTTATTGTGCGTCAAAAATGTAGGCGCAGAGGGAGTATAAATATGCCCCTTACTTTCCTGGTTCAAGATATTCAACAGGCCACAGCAGGGAGTTACAATCATCCATGCGGCTGCGCCGCCGCAATGCCTTCTTCGTGTGTCCATCCTCTGCACTGACTTTTTACCACAACTGCAAGTCTTCTGGCTAATGAGACTCTTTGTAGCCAATGAGGACCCCAAGATCTCTGCCATCTTGTCTTATAAAGGTGGCTGCAGGAATCATCTGGGCCCTTCTCCCTGCATGTACAGCTATGTCCATTGTTAATTCCATTTGTCATTTTCAGTAAGGGTGACCCCTGCTGTCCTCCTTTGCCACTCCCAAGGCCTCCCCCACTCTAGACATAGGTTATATCACTTTTCTGGACTCCAGAGGGTCAATCACTACTCCCTCTCATCAATGTCCAGCAGCTCGGGCTTCGGACCTCCATTAATATGACCATCTGGGGTGGACAAGCAAAGGTTCCTCCACAGAAAAAGCAGTCTTACAGGTGCAACTCATCGTACCCCCACCTTGCTCCACAGCACTCCACAGACTCACTGGGCATCTCCGGGTTGCCACTGACACAGTCGCACATCATGGGAAGCATGTTCAGTGCTCCTACACTGTCTCTGGTGGCTCAGCTGTCCCCAGGTGCACACCTCTGTGAGGCTCCAACAGTTTCCAAGCACTGTTCCTGTCACACGACCAAAGGGACACTCATCAGCCCTTCAGCACCGTCTCAGCTTATGCTCATGGGCACTTGGCCTCCAGCTAGAGTCCTAGTGCAGAGACCTGCCCACTCACTGCAACAGACCTCTTGCTCAGCAAGCCAGCTCCACCATCTTCTGCGGCACCAGCGAGCAGGCGTGTTCCAACCTACTCCATTCTGGCGGCCTTCATGCTGGTCCCAGGTCGCCTTTGGGTGTAGTGCAGGCCTGGCAGTAGTCTCCTGCACCAAGAATCTCCCCACAACAATGTGGTCCTTTGCTCAGGGTTGGGTTTCAGCAAGCAGCACAACGCTTCCCACCAGTTGGATGAATGGCCGGTGCAATGATTTAGGAGGATAATTATCTGGGCAAGAGCAGAAAGCCAAGATCACTTATCAGCCTTCTTGGCTTCCAAGCCATGACATCATCTCCTGAAGCCTGTGATTTTGTTACTTTTCTGTATCTCATCACCAAGAAACCTTATGATTTATGTACACAAGTTCCTATAACATACCTGTATGGTGTCCAAAAAAATAATTCACTCACCATCAACTGCAGCACAAAGACAGGTATAGCCCCAGTCAGATGGCAGCCTCCATGCCTCCACCACTACCATGACCATATGCCCCCCAAAAAATATTGTGTGGCAGTGTACGCCACAAGATCTTTGCTGGAGGGAAGATGGTTTTAGGGACTGCTTCCTCAGGGCTAGTTATAGCTACATATTTGTCTCTTCCTTAAGCTCAACATTGTTTTTGCACACCATATTCCTTTATTGCCAATCAACTTGTTAAATCATAGTAGTGAGTTCTGCACACATGTGGTTTTACTCCCACAAAGCCAAAAGTATTTTAGTTAATCTATGACCATGGTGTTAAGGAAGTGTCAAGTGTGCATTAAAGGGCATAAAGGCTCTGTGACTGTGCAACCACTCACAAATGTATATGTTTGATGGTGTTCAACAAACTCAACAAACTCCTCTCTGAACCCCTTCTTCTCTCCCCCTCGAAAAAGGCCAGAGATGTACTTCTGTAAGTGGCAGGAATAATTGCCTTATTGGAGTTGGACTGGCAAGCGAATACCCACAAAATTGGTGGGGCACTATTGAAAGAGGATCTGCACAGTGGAAAATATTTACCCAGCAGAAAAAATAAAATAATAATATGTTGCATGCAAAAATAGAAGTATACTTGCATGCGCAAGTATGTAATTCACACAGGTTTTCCAGGCCTGCATGTACTTTGCAGCCTTTCAAACATAACCTGGAAAAAGTTTAAGGATTCCGAAAATGAGCAAATCTATAAAATGTTGTAAATCACTGTGTGCAGATGTATTCATTTTCTGTGCATGGGATCCAAAATGAGGAATTTTAAGTAAGGTGAATAGTGTTGATTGGTATAATACAATTAGCTGCTTCAACATTGTATGCTTGCAGGAAACCTAAAGCAGGGATATAGTTCAGATTGATGGGTATATTCCAATTCATACTCCAGCAGAAAACTCTAGAGGTGGCCATCTGAAAGGTGTCCTCCTAACCTTAAAAGCAACGTCCTTTCGAACGAATCATTAAAACATATGTGGAGTTGCCTTACTTTCAGATTAGATTTATTAGGTTTGAACTGAAGTTGGTCCCTGTGGTGGTGAATTCTTCCCATAATAATTTTAATCTGGTTCAAGCCTCTATAGCACTCTCACTGGAGCAGACATTTTTACCATCTCAATGACCTTAAATCAGCTTAATTTTTAATTTGAGGAGGTGATTATATGTAGGCTGTGTCATGTAACAGATCTTGTGGTTTCCAGTCAGTTTGGGTGTGATACAGGGGTATCCTCTCATTTTAAATACACCCCTTGTGGGGAAATATTCAAATCAATACTAAGTAAGCTGACTCTGTACCTAACAGTAGAGCTTAACCTCATTGATGCATGTGTCAGCCAATAGCCGACACATGCAGACCCTCCAGCCAATGCCAGGAAGGGATTTGTTTTCCCCCGGGAAATGTGGAAGAGCTTCCGCTTCTCCTCCTGCCACCTCCCACCCAGGATGCGCTGATGTCACAGTTTCCCCACTGGAGCAGCGGAGCGGATGAGGTGAGTGTCCTCTCCTTTCCCTGTAGGGGAAAAAGGGCCAAAATTGCCTCTCCAGATGCCAGGGAGTCATCGATGGAAAGGGGAGAGTCTCCCCTTTCCATTGATGCCTCCCTGGAACTGTTCCACAGCCAGAAAACAGCGCTAGGCCCTGGTATTACTTCGGGCCAACCCCCACTTTGATGAATGATATACATAGAATGAGATATTTTAGAACAAAGTGAAAAGAAAAGTGCATTTGCCAATCAAACAAGTGAGATTTGCTCTCATTATGAACCTTAAACATTTGGAGTTGAAAATAAATTAAATCACGTCTACAGACACACTTGGAACAGAACCCTTGTATTTCAGTGTGAGGGTCTGTGTCCTTGACCATTACACTACAGTGAATTCTGTATTGTGCAGCTCGGAGAAATTTCCTTCATTATGAAGATTTAACAGTCAAAAGAAAAGCAAATAAAGAGACCCACTGCAATGGCATACTGGGATCAAACCTTCCACCTTGTGAGTGACAGTCCAAGAGCTTTACCAGTAAGGCAGAAGCCACTGTTCTCTGCACTGCATCAACACATAGCTATACCATTCCAGCCAAAGATGTTGGTTTTCCCAGTCTTAAAGCTTAAACATTTGGAGTTGGAAAAAAAATGAAGGTGGAGCATGTATACACACACAGCCCTGGAATAGGACCCTCACCTCTCAGTTTGATGGTCTGTGTCCTTCACCAACACACTATGGCTAATTCTGTTTTGTGCAGCTCAGAGAAAGACCTATGACATACTATTCACAGATCGTGATGGCAAAAAGACCTGAAAGTTCCTTCATCGTGAAGGTTTAACAGTCAAAAGAAAAGTAAATATAGAAACACACTGCAATGGCATACTAGGATTTACACCTTCTACCTTGTGAATGACAGTCTAAGCGTTTTACCTGTAAGGCAGAAGTGACTCTGCTCTGCCCGGCATCAAAATGTAACTATAATATTCCAACCAGAAATCTTGCTAGTTGGAGTTTTTAAAGTATTGGAATGGAGAGACCATTGCAGTACCAATATCTGTCTAACTCTCTTCAATCTCCTTATGGAATTGAAGAGAGATACAGAAAGTGACAAAGAAAGCGAAGTTGAGAGAAATAATTGACAGAGAGATTGAGAGAGGGGAGAGAGCGGGAGAGTGGTTTTATTAGAAATGGGGTCTCTGGTTGGCAGTCAGTTTACATTATGTCCAAGCAGGGACCCTCACTCTAGTCAGAGCAATGAAGATACTCACTTAGATAACCCCTGCACCCCCTTTGTAGCTTGGCACAAGCAGGCAGGCTTATCTCAGAAGCAATGTGTTAAAAATGTGTTCCAACACCCACAGTAACACAGTGAAAACACTACAAAACGAACACCACAGCAATTTAGAGAAATAGGTAATATTTATCTAAATCAAACAAGAAACAAAACAACAACAATCGAACATACACAAGTAAAAATTTGAATTTTCAAAAGTATAAGAGTCGAACTCCATAGAAAACAACGGAGACATTGAATTTACACAAAGAAACCTGATTTGCGTAAAAAATAAAGCTGGACGTGTGAGCGTGCGTCAGAAAAGTCAGCGATGCATCGATTTCTTACTTGCAAGTGAGGCTGTGCATCATTTTCTTCTCCGGTCGGCTCAGCGATGTATCAATTTCCAAATGGAGCACCTCAGATCCGTGCAGGTTCATGATGACTTTGACGTCGAGGGACGATGCGTGAGAAATCCGGTCTCACGGTGTTAGAAAACATCACTGCATGGGGATTGCATCGTTATGAGCAGCCTCAAGCAGGTGTTGAGTTCTTTCTCCAGCTGTGAAGCGTCGATCACCAAGCTGCGATGCAGGTGTACCTTCGATTTCAGCCGCAAAGCAGATGGCATACCATTTATCAGCCGCGTTGCAGATGGTGCATCAAAAGTTTTCCTGCACGCCGTTCTGTGCATGGATTTCAGCTCTTGTTCTGTCAACTTCAACTTTCAAGGGACCAGGGACTGGATAGGGCACCACTCAACAGGGCAGGACTCTCAGCAGAGTTCAAAACAGTTCAAGCGCTTGGAGATTATTCTTCAAGAAGGAGTGCATAACAAAGTCCAATCTTTGTCTACTTTCACAGGCTGACGAAGCAACTGCAGGATAGCAAATCAAAGCACAGTCATAGGCAGGGGCAGCATTTCTCCTAAGGTCTTCAGCTCTTCTCCTTGGAAGAAGTTCCTCTTGGTTTCAGAAGTGATCTAAAGTCTGGGGTTTTGGGTCCACTACTTATACCCCTTTCTGCATTTGCAGTGGACAAACTTCAAAGGAAAGTCTCTGTTGTTCATAAGACACTGCCTTGCCCTGGCCAGTCCCCAGACATACACCTGGGGGTTAGAGACTCCACTGTGAGAGGGCAGGCACAGCCCATTCAGGTGTCAGTGACCACTCCTCCCTCCACTCCAGCTCAGATGGCTCATCAGGATATGTAGGCTACACCCCAGGTCTTTGTGCCACTGTCTAGCGGAGATTAACAAACAACCCAACTGTCAGTCTGACCCAGACAGATAATCCACAAACAGGCAGAGTCACAGAATGATTAAGGAAAGAAAATGCCCACTTTCTAAAACTTACAAGTTCAGAGACAGCAAACTCCACATTTCTATCTGCTCCCAAAGAGAATCTGTATTTTAAGAATATTTTAAGGCTGCCCCCATGTTACCCTATGAGAGAGATAGGCCTTGCACAGTGAAAACCGAATTTGGCAGTATTTCACTGTTAGGACATGTAAAACACATCAGTACATGTCCAATCTTTATTATAAACTGCACTCTGCCCATGGGGCTACCCAGGGCCTAAAGTAGGGGTGCCTTGCATGTATAGAAAGGGAAGTTTTGGGCCTGGCAAGTGAGTACACTTGCAAGGTCAAATTGTCAGTTTAAAACTGTACACACAGACACTGCAGTGACACGTCTGAGCCATGTTTACAGGGCTACTAATGTGGGTGGCACAACCAGTGCTGCAGTCCCACTAGTAGCATTTGATTTACAGGCCCTGGGCACCTCTAGTGCACTTTACTATGGACTTACTAGTAAATCAAATATCCCAATCATTGAAAAGTCAATTACACATACCCTATACACAGAAGCACTTGCACTTTTGCACTGATCAGCAGTGGTAAAGTACCCAGAGTACCAAAAAAATTAAAACAGAGTCCAACACACAGTCAAAACATAGGAAGCAGAGGCAAAAAAGGCAGGGGAGACCACGCCAAAAATGCCAAGTTTAAACAGTTTTATAGGCCTTGATGAATGATATCAGTAGAATGAGATATTTTAGGAGAAGGTGAAAAGAAAAGTGTATTGGTAAATTAAATTGAGTGAGATTTTCTTTCAGTATGAACCTTAAATATTGGGAGTTAAAAATAATTTAAAGCAGAGAAATGTCACCAGACATACCCGAAATAGAACCCACTCCTCTCATTGTGAGGCTCTCGGACCATGACCATCAGGCCACGGGGAATTATGTTATGAATTGTCTTGATAAAGACCTATGACATGCAGTGCACAGATCAAGAGGGTAAAGAGATGTGAATGTTCCATCACTACAATGGGTTAGCAGTCGAAAGAATTGGAAATAAAAGGACACACTGCCTTGACATGCTGGAATTTAATACTTCCACCTTGTGAGTGACAGTACAAGTGCTTTACAAGTAAGGCAGAAGAGACTCTGCGCTGTTATGCATCAAAACGTAACTATAACTTTCCAACCAAAGATCTTGCTAGTCAGGGTCTTTGAAGTATTTGAATGTAGAGACCATTGTAATACCATGGGATGGAAGAGAGAGAGAGACAGAAAGTGACAGATAGAAAGGGAGAGAAATTGAGAGAAGTAGATTGATTGAGAGAGCTTGAGACAGAGGGGAGAGAGAGAGAAAGTGTTTTTTAGGCCTTGATATTCAAGGAGAAAGTGAAAAGAAAAGTGTATTTGTGAATTAAACCAAGTGAGATTTGCTTTCATTATGAATCTTAAACATTTAGAGTTAAAAATAATTTAAGGGAGAGGAATGTCTACGGACACACCTCTCAGTGTGAGGGTTTTTGATTGTGACCATTAGGCTACAGGGGATTCCTTCATGAGTTGTGTCGAGAAAGACCTATGACATGCAGACCACAGATCGTGACGACAAAGAGAATTGTTAGAGTGCAAACTTTATTAATAAAAACTGATGTTCTAAAATGTAATTCATAAATATAAAGGCCTAACTGATAAATATGTGTTAGAAATATAAACCTGTAGTTTATGGGTGGGGGCAGTATAATTTTTAGAAAAAAGGGTTTTCCCCCGGGGGAGGTGATCGCCCCCTCTCTCGGGCTAAATTTGTATAAAAAAGTTTACAAAAAATGCATTTAAAAAATGGCAGGTCGGCCCTCTCGACATGGGCCGACCCATATGGGGGCATCATTTATTTATTTATTTTTATTATGTGTGGTTTTCCTAGGGCCACAATTGGCCCCCAGGGAAACCACACAAATAAAAAAAAGAAAAGAGAGAGAGAGAGAAAAAGAGAGAGAGAGAGAGAAAGAGCGACAGAGGGAAACTGTCTCTCTATAGTGCAAAGGATTCTGGGTAACAAGACCATCTGAGAACCCCACAAGTCACCCCATGCTGGATTCTCCTAGCTGTCTAGTTATTAAAAATGTACCGTTTTGGTAGGTTTCACTAGGTGCCGGCTGAGCTAGAGACCAAAATCTACGGCTAGGCACTTTGCAAAAAAACAAATCTGTTTTCATTAGAAAAATGTGATGTGTCCATGTGGTGTTTTGAGGCATTTCCTTTTGCAGGTACTAGGTCTACCCACACAAGTGAGGTACCAATTTTATTGGGAGACTTGGGGGAGTGATGGGTGGAAGGAAGTTTGTGGCTTCCTCCGATTCCAGAACTTTGCAGCACCGAAATATGAGGGAAAAGTTTTTTTTAGTCCACTTTTGAGGTTTGCAAAGGATTCTGGGTGACAGGACCTAGTGAGAGCCCCACAAGTCTCCCCATCCTAGATCCCCGTAGCTGTCTAGTTTACAGAAATGTACAGGTTTGGTATGTTTCCCTAGGTGCTGGCAGAGCTAGAGACCAAAATCCACAGCCAGGCACTTTGCAAAAAACACATCTGTTTTCATTGGAAAAATCTGATGTGTACATGTGGTATTTTGAGACATTTCCTGTCGTGGGCACTAGGCCTACCCACACAAGTGAGGTTCCATTTTTATTGGGAGACTTGCGGGAATGCAGAATAGAAGACCAAGAGTTTTTTTTTGGTTTTTACACCTTTTTTATTATTAGTAATGTGTCCACACAGATGTTATCTTACAGAATCACAGTCATTTCAACATGTTAAAGATTTTCTGTGTTTATACCTTACATTTGCAACAACTTGGGTCTATAATGTCTCACAATGATGTCATTTATGCACAGCTGAGGTAGATTTGTATATGCGTATATCACAATAGTGATGATGATGTGAACGGCAAGTAGGTCCAATGCGTCTGCTGTTTGTCCCCTATTATGTGTGGAAGGATGTGATCTATATTGTTCTGGCTAGAACAAATGTTTCATCTTTTACTTGTGGCTCCCTTGCGGTTTACTTATGCTCCTCCCTCTGACTATTCTGGGGTATTGTTAGTGTTGTGGGTATGTGATTGTGGACCAGAAGAGGGTCTCGACAATTCTTTCCCCTGTCCCCTGTGTCATTTCTCCCATATATCTTGATTAGTTCCTGTCCGCGTGTTTGTTTGCGGTATATACGTTTGCTTCACTTCCTCCTTCGCAGGGTTGGGCTCTATATATGTCATCTCTCCCTTCCGTTTCGAGATGCTGTCCGTTATCACGGCAGGTGCTCGTCGTTTTTAGCTTCCAACTTAGCATTAAATGACTCCCATGTGTCACTTCCCGTGTGTGTTTGGCATTGGTCTGATAATTTACGTAATACCCGATATTCTGTCCGCGACCACTTTAATGTCAAAGCTCTCCGTGCTTTCACATCTGGTGCCTTCAAAGATTTCCAGTTCATTGCTATCAATCTCTTGTACATTATGAATGCTAGGTCTGCAAACCTGTGTATGTATCTGTACTCTTACTCCCAGTAGACAGGAACCTGGATCCGGAGTAAATAAGTGTTCTGTTATCTCTGAGACATCAGTTACTATTTTCCACCACTCGTCTACGAGAGGGCTGCATTCCCAGACCATATGGTAGAAATGGGTGGATATCTCGCCACAGCAGGGGCACACTCGGTCCGAACCTGGAAACATTTCCTTTAACCTAGCAGGTGAAAGGTACGTCTGGCGGGTGTAGTTGAATTGACTATATCTAAATCTGGGGTTTCTGGATACCCTTTGTGTGTGCTGCAATGCTTGTGACCACTCCTCTTGCGTTAATTGATTCGTTAGTACAGTGTTCCACTGATCCCTTACCTTTTCTAGTCCAATGTTGGGAGGGCTATTTAAAGTTTTGTGTAGGTGTGTTATAATTTTATCTTGAGTGTCACATGACGACATATGATGAAATACGGGGGATATAGTTGGTTCCCGGTCAGATGACGCCCACACCTTCTTAATTAAGCGGCGTATGGTGTGGTATGCCATAAATTGACCTGGGTCGTTTATGGCTTCAAATGACATCAGTGCTCCATCCTCAAAACAGTTTCCTACTGTCGATATCCCTGCCTCCGCCTAAATGCTGATCGAGTACACTCCCTGTGCCCCCCTCGATCCCGGTATCTTTCCCAGGGGGACAAGGGGGGAATACGGAGACCCGGTGCAAGGTTTTTGAATGTACCGTGACCAGCAGGTATACGCGGCCAGCATTAGCGGGTTACCCGAGGTCCCTCTCGCCATGACATTGGACAACCATGTGATCAGTGGTAGTCCCTTTAATTGTGTTCTGATCCACACAGATTCTGCCGCTTCTGGTCTGTGTATCGAATTCAATTTCCATTGTAATTGCGCAGAGGCAAAATACTGTTCAAAATTAGGGGCGCCAAGCACTCCTTCTTCTAGTGGGCAGTATATGGTGGCTAATGCCACTCGGTTTCTGCCCGCTCCCTATATCAAACCTGTTAAAACTGTATTCAATTCACAGAAGAAGCTCCTGGGCACCACAATCGGCAATGCTGCGAAGAAATAGAGAAGACGAGGTAGTAATAACATGTTCGCCACTGCCACTCTGCCTAACGGAGATAGCGGTAGCAAGCACCAGAACTGCAGGGATCCTTTCATAGATTTCAATGCTCGTCCCAAGTTGCCATCCCGGAGGTCTTCAGATCTGTGGTAGATATGGACCCCTAGATATTTAAATGTGTCAAAGCAACACTTCAAGTGACCCAGCGGCGCGTTCTCTCTTTTTTCTGTGGACCAATTAGTCAGTGGGAATACACAGGATTTATCCCAGTTCACCACCAAACCCGATATTCTCCCATAGTCTTCCAACAGGGATATCACCAAGGGCATCACTACACTCCCCCTTCTCACATATATCAGTGCATCATCTGCATATAGTGATATAGTATGGCGAGTTCCTGCACTGAATACCCCCCATTTCTCCCCCATTGACCACATTTTAGTGGCCAAGGGTTCCATAGCTATGGAAAATAATAGAGGAGATAGCGGGCAGCCCTGTCTAGTGCCTCTGCCTAATGGGAAGCTATCAAAAATGATGTCACCTGTTTTCACTCTGGCCCGGGGTTCCGCATATAGGGGCATATTTATACTCCGTTTGCGCCGAATGTGCGTCAAAAATTTTGACGCACATTCAGCGCAAACGTTGCCCCATATTTAAACCCTGACTCCCGAGCCGGCGCTAAAGGAAAATGGCGCTATGTGCGTCATTTTCTGGAAGCGGCACCACGCCCTGCGTTAATGACATGCAGGGTGTGTCGTATTTATGCTTCCGGGCAAAAATGACTCCCGCGGGGTAGGCGGCGGAAAAAATGACGCAAAGCACGAATAGCGTGAAATTTTAACGCCTGGGTCAAGGCAGGCGTTAAAATGGGGCAAACACACCTGTACTTAATCAGAACACACAGAACAAACAACAGAGCAGCAGAGCAGCAGAGCAGCAACAGGGAGACATGGAGGTGCTTTTTCTTCAGCGTGCACGTAGACGCAGAGCCCTGCAGCAACAACAGCAGCCACAACAACAACAGCAGGGACCCCAAAGACAGCGCAGAAGGCAGGAGAGGATATTCCGCCCAAGAACAACCCTGCATGGCCTCAGGGAACGGGACATCATCCAGAGGTACCGGTTGAACTGGCAGGCCATTCAGCAGCTGCTGAGAAATATTGAACAGCAGTTGGCCCCCACTTTAGCGACTCCCCGCACTATCCCAACAGAAACAAAGCTGCTTGCCGTACTTCACCTGCTGGCAAGTGGCTCGTTTCAGACAACTGGTGCCCTGGTTGGTGGAATATCACAACCATCATTCTCCGCATTCCTGCCTAAAGTACTGGATGCCATCATTCGCCTGACACCCCGCCACATCTGCTTCCCTAACACACTGCAGAAGCAGCAGGAAACTAAACAGGGGTTCTACGCCATCAGTGGCTTCCCGCACGTCCTTGGTGCAATCGACTGCACACACGTACGTCTTGTGCCACCTGCTGCAACAGAACACCTCTACCCCAACAGGAAGCACACACATTCAATCAACGTGCAGGCCATAGTCGATCACCAAGGACTGATCACCAACATTGTGGCTAAATATCCTGGGAGTGTACATGACACATTCATCTTCCGTCACTGCACCATCAACCAACACTTCCAGGATGGACGGTATGGCAATGGACTACTTGTTGGTTAGGACAAAAACCAAACTCATATACACACTGCACAGAAACCCCCTAGGACAAACAACACATACACCACAACAGCAACATCTAGACAGGAACACACTGAGGTACTCACATCACTAGCCATGTTTCAGAAGTCACCATTGAACCTGTCACACATTGGAATTTACTCTACAGCTTAATGTGAAGACATTAATGACTGTGGTTGCCTAAATGTCACCTTGCAAATTGGAAGTCTCACAATAACCTGTACACCAATACAATGCATAAGTTTAGAGGTATGGGATGGCGTGGGTATGTTCATATGAACGTTTCAAATACACTTTCATGTTTCAACTCTGCATGGAACTATCATCACACCCCCAGTGAGGACACACGGACACCTGTATCACAAGTCACAATGCTAGGGAGGACACACTGTACTGGAAAAACCAATACATCCTGCTGACAACCAGTTAGGCAACAAACACTTGCTCAGCCAAGGAAAAAAAACTAAATGCCAAAGTTTTCACCAACAACCATAGGCTGTCACATTAGTACACAAAAGAGTCACAGACAACACAAGACAACTACTGCCATCAAAGATCCGTACAACAGTGCCTCCTACATCTAATTGATCCCATTCTGTGTTTCTCTTTCAGCTGATCAGGGGTATGGCATCCAGCCTTGGATAATGACATCATTTGGGAACCCAAATACTGCTGCAGAGCGGGCATACAATGACGCCCACAAGAGGACACGCAGCATTGTGGAGCGGACCTTTGGGATCCTAAAGTCAAGGTTCCGCTGCCTTGACATCACTGGCGGTAGCCTACTCTATTCCCCAGAGATGGTCTGTAAGATCATACTCACCTGTGCCATATTGCACAATATATGTGTAAAAAGGAATATTCCCCTCCTTGAACTGGACCCAGACATGCCTGAGGATGACGAAGAGGAGGATGCTGGCCTGCAACAGGAGGGGGAACAACCAAACACGGCAGCAGGAGTGCGTAGGCGCCAACAGCTTGTCAACAATTTTTTTTCTTAATGTATCTTAATAACTTGTATAGCACAATTGTAAATAAACACAGATAACAAACACCACATCATGCTTTGGCCTATGCATTTCTGACCACCTTTAGTTTGAAATTGCTGAAGAAGAATGTCGTCTCATTGAGCAATAATGCTATAACAATCATCACAACCAAAATTAACATCACAAATGTATGCACAGAGGGTAGGATGTGACATGATACATTACCATACACAGAGGCCAACAGGAGTACAAATGTGGCAATTACACATGCCGGATCCAAACACCTGAGACAGTCTCTCACCCAGCCCAAAAATGTAGATCATTTGAAAGTCACATCACACGTGTTCAGAGACAGGGTGGGACCATCCATGTGTACGTGACCATGTCATCAATGGCTTCTCTCAAGTGTGTGAGATGAGCAATACACAATTGGAACAACATTAGCTGCCACTAACTCAGGAGGAGACCTTGAAGTCGCAGTGACAACATACACCCAGACAGGTGATAGTGGATCCACATTCCAACACACATGTACACATATGTCATACAATCAACCTAATATTTGAAAGTAGACCATCACAGTTGTGTCCCAGTTTGAACCTAGCAGGAAGAATGTAACATGCCACTAAACCAGTTAATGCAGAAAGGGACACAGACAACAACTAAATATTTTTCATCAGCACATCAGGAACGCTGAGAGTATTGCAAACATAGTCATCGGAAAATGTTATGCAAGTTTGCTCAAAATCATCATTATTGCAAACGTCAAATGGGCTAATGAGATTAATGAATGGTCAACAGTCATTCATACCATATGGCCTTACATTAGCCTGCTGCTGCAGGTTTGCCATAATATAATAAATAAAACCCATGGATACAGTAACTATTCTGGATGGTCAAATCCTAGGGTGCTGGGGGCCTAAGTCCACCTCTACCGCCCCCCAAACATACAAGAATCTTGTACTTGTGAACTAAACACATGCATAAGGCACATGTGTGGGCTACATGTCAAAAGTCCAACACAAATCAGAAACACAAAATCATAATGGGACATGGTTAGCCCCATAAAAACTGTAAGTGACTATTGCACTCCCTGTTAGGACTACAGATAAAAGCATCATCATCATAATTGGGCACACATTTTGGAGAAGGAATACATCATGGTATCCCATCCATCATTTCAAAATAGCCATCAGCAATTACCCAAAATATGTTGACAAATATGGTCAATACATTTTTTAACGTATCCTAAACATTACAGTGTGAATGCCCTCTATACATACTACAACGGACATGTGTCATATCCATCCACAAATGTGTATCACATAGCACCGTTTGACCATGACAAATCACCTTCCCCAAGTTAAAAACATGAAGGCATAATAAAAAAAATTGCTCAACATTCTATGCATACAGCATGGGCGTCATAATTTGTTCATGTACATGAGTGCACAGAATGCAGAGTCAATTATAAATGTATCCAAAAGTTTCACATATTTAGCCATCAAAGTATAATTTCCATCATATTTTTTTTGACTCAGCATCATGTGCACTACTGTACGTGGAAAAAATATGACGCCCATAATGTATGCGTGGTAAAATTGACGCAACATGGACAATATGTTGGTCATCTCATGTACATTAAAAAATTATTAATATTCATATCATATTTTTTGACTCAGCATCATGTGCACTACTGTACGTGGAAAAAAATGACGCCCATGATGTATGCGTGGTAAAATTGACGCAACATGGACAATATGTTGGTCATCTCATTTACATTAAAAAATTATTAATATTCATATCATATTTTTTGACTCAGCATCGTGTGCACTACTGTACGTGGAAAAAAATCACGCCCATGATGTATGCGTGGTAAAATTGACGCAACATGGACAATATGTTGGTCATCTTATTTACATTAAAAAATTATTAATATTCATATCATATTTTTTGACTCAGCATCATGTGCACTACTGTACGTGGAAAAAATATGACGCCCATGATGTATGCGTGGTAAAATTGACGCAACATGGACAATATGTTGGTCATCTCATGTACATTAAAAAATTATTAATATTCATATCATATTTTTTGACTCAGCATCATGTGCACTACTGTACGTGGAAAAAAATCACGCCCATGATGTATGCGTGGTATAATTGACGCAACATGGACAATATGTTGGTCATCTTATTTACATTAAAAAATTATTAATATTCATATCATATTTTTTGACTCAGCATCATGTGCACTACTGTACGTGGAAAAACACGCCCATGATGTATGCGTGGTAAAATTGACGCAACATGGACAATATGTTGGTCATCTCATTTACATTAAAAAATTACTAATATTCATATCATATTTTTTGACTCAGCATCATGTGCACTACTGTACGTGGAAAAAATATGACGCCCATGATGTATGCGTGGTAAAATTGACGCAACATGGACAATATGTTGGTCATCTCATGTACATTAAAAAAGTATTAATATTCATATCATATTTTTTGACTCAGCATCATGTGCACTACTGTACGTGGAAAAAAATGACGCCCATGATGTATGCGTGGTAAAATTGACACAACATGGACAATATGTTGGTCATCTCATTTACATTAAAAAATTATTAATATTCATATCATATTTTTTGACTCAGCATCATGTGCACTACTGTACGTGGAAAAAATATGACGCCCATGATGTATGCGTGGTAAAATTGACACAACATGGACAATATGTTGGTCATCTCATGTACATTAAAAATTATTAATATTCATATCATATATTTTGACTCAGCATCATGTGCAATGTTATGCGTCAAAAAAAATTACGCACAATTGTGTATGCGTGAAAATATGACGCATAACGGGAAAATAAAAACGGCGGCCATTTTCAGCAGGAAGTGATGTAATAGGATATCCTGTTTACAAAATCTGTACTGGGAGTTAACTTTCACTTTCACTTTGCAGTCTCAGATTTATCTAGACTGTGTGGTTGTGTGAAAGTTGTTGTCCTGTGTTTTACTGCTTTTGTGTCCTGTGTCCCTTGTATTTTGTCTTTTTGTGAATCTATTCTTGTTGCATAACATTGTCTCAGTCTGTTTAGTCTAGTATTGTCTATTCCTGTTTATGTTTGTATTGTCTGTGGGAGTTTGTTGTGGGTAGCATAGTTTTTGGGGTTGGGGTTTCCCCATTTCCCACTTTTACTTTCTTATTTCATTTGTCAATTACTCTTGCTTTCAATATGTCAGGTAGGCCTCGTCTGTCCAGGATGGGTGAGGATGAATTGGGGGGATTCATATGGCTAGTTAGCCATTTCCTCCCACTGATGCTGGAGGCTGGGGGCCGTGTGATACAGGGGTATCACACGGAGGCAAGGAAAATCCGGTGGGAGAAGGTGCGCCATCACCTGGTCCGGGTCTACGGGAGCATGCGCAATGTCCATCAATTGAAGCACCGCTGGGCAGATCTGATCACCAGGGAACAGGACCTGCTTGACCACCTGGGAATCAGGATTGGTGGCCATGTTGGTGAGTACAAATCAATTACATGGGAATAATAGAAATCAGTGTGGGAACATGTGATGATTGTTACCCAATCTGCTAGATAAGTAGCTGACTGTGTGTAATGCTAGGGAAATCTAGGCCCATGTTTATATACATATATCCCCATTTTTGCACCACATTTTCACGCAATAACAGCAGCAACTTACAACATATATCTGTATTTTTCAAGTTTGGCCCCTCTCTGCGTGACAAAATGATGCAAATGCTGCGCTACAAAGGTATACATATGCTAGCAGTCAGATGGCTCATTTTTTCTACACATACCAGATGCCTGTAGCTGTATATAATGTAGTGTTGCAATTGTGTCAGACAAGCAACACGTTAATGCCTCTATTTGTACTCTACAGGTCATAATGGCCAGTGAGTAAGTCATGTAGAACAACATACCTACATATGTAGACGCCATAGCTAGACAGAAAATTTGTAACCCATGATGATGCTATACATGTGTGTTGCCTTCACGTCACATGAAGTTAGATATGTTGTCCACAGATATGTCACATGTGTGTGTGGTTGCTGTGTGTTGAACATGTCCACCTAGCCTGTTTGATTGTGAGTGGTCATGCAGTCCTCATGGAACCAGTTTTGGGATGTCTCTCTGGGATGCACATGCTGAGATGTATGGATAACATTATTGTTGGGGCATACTAATGGAGGGTTAACTTGGACGACACCTGACTGTCCTGGCCACTGCATGTGTGTAGTAGGGTGTGTAACTGTAGCAGGAGACTCATCCAATGTTAATGTTGAATACAAAGTCATCCATGCAGTATGAGCATGTGGGAAAGTGTATCATTACCATGTCATATTCACACAGTGTCATTGTAACTGAAATGATTTGTCAGTTCATCCAGTCTGAGTATATTCTTCCTTTCATGCTTTGCAGGTGGACCAGCCCCGTACACCGTGGGAGAGGTGGCACATTTTGGTGACCCGATACCTACAGTGAGTGTCGCCTGAGTGCTATATTCATTGTTTGGTAATGAAGCATGATGGACTACTGTGTGTTCAAGAGAATTCATGATTTGATGCGCTGGCCGTTCATTTGCATTGTTGTTTTAGTGTGATATCAAATTGGACTTATGTTTCTGTAAAGCAATACCTAGCCATCTCTCAGATTGAGGGGCTGTAGGTCATTCCAGTTGGGCCGCAATGGGGAATGGGATGATTCATTTGGAATACACTGGTCAATGTAAGACTTGGTCGGGGACTTGGCATGAACTGAGTCTGCATATCAGACTGACAGTCTCCCATATAGCTTAGGCACATGGCTTTGATGACAAGTGCTTCTTCCTAGTTGAGGATGGACTGTGTACACTGTAGGTTGGATCTTCCGGGGGCATGTACTTCCACAAGGTGAACTAGAAGTGTGTGTGACTTGAGTGCAATGGCCTAGGTGTTCTGTCGAATCATGAGAATGGGTGTTCTACCTCCTCTGTGTGTGTTGTAAAACATGCCTCACTGATAGTATGTCATGTTGGCCTAAGTCATATCATTTTGACATGTGTGGACCTTGGATAGGACAATGTTTGGCTGACTACAACATGTTGCTAGCCATTCATAGGTGTTGTGTGTGAAGTCACATACTTGTTGAACTTCTATACACTCCTGGGTGTGCATTGAACATGCGATTGTTGGTTGTTCTTCCCACACCACCATCAAAGACTGGGATGTTAATGTGAAATAGGGTACCTAGGACTGTAGCAACCAGTATGTTACACGTACTTGACACCTTTTGTGACTTGAGTTAGTACCTAGGGCCAGATGTAGCAAACTGTTTCCAAGTTGCAAATGTCATAATTTTCTGTTTGTGAGTTGCAAACGTCTGTTTCCTATTCCGAAATGTATTTGGTGATTATGAACATATTTGCAAAATGCTTGTCCAAATCCAAAATATGAAGGGGTTTTCCAGACCTATTTGCAACTCACAGTGGTATGCAATTCCATTTGCAACCGAGTACGTGGTTGCAAAGTGAGTCGCTGTTATCATCCACTTGAGGTGGATGGTAACCCACTTGCTAACTGGAAGGGGTCCCCATTGTAACCCTTCACCTTTGTGAGTGGACCAAAATAATCCTGTACAAAACAGCCAGTGGTCCAAGGGACCACTAACTACCGTGAAATTATCCAAGATTGAAGTTGTTGTAATTTATTTCTAAGTGCAGCTCATTTTCCTTTCAGGTAAACGGCCTACACTTGGGGAAAAATAACCTGCTTTATTTAAAAGCAGTCACGGCCATGGAGGTCTGCTGTTCCCAGCAGGCCTCCATCCCCGTGAGTGCCCATAGTCGCTAAGGTGGCGCAACTTGGAACCCACATCATTGATGTTAATGAGGTGGGTCTTAGCGACCCCATAGCGACTTGCAGACGGTGTCAAAGACAACGTTCAGCATTGCAAATTGCTAGTCGCATTTTCCAAATTCCTACATCTGGCCCCTAGTGTAGACATTTGGTTATGGCCCATGGGTTCAATCTTAGCACACAACTAAATCCAAATGGCATTGAGTGAGGAGTGTGATTGTTATCACATAGAGTGACATATGTAGTGAAGTCAGTATGCGGAAGAGGTGCTGCCATGATGTCAAATGCCTTAGGTATGATTTGGATGAGTAGTTTAGGGTAATGTCATCCATCATGTAGAGACATGGATATGCTAGGTGTGATATGCCCTTATGTATGCATGCTTCACATGTACTTCCTCTGAGCCCTTCCGTGAACTATGTTGTGACAATTGCTGCAACCAATCCTTTTTTAGTAATGTACACATAACTCATTGTGCTATTCCACCCAATGCAAATCCAAAGGTAAATATTTGCCTTTTCTCTTCACAGCTGCAAACATGAGTGCCGCAGATCGCAACCAATTTCAGCGCCGTGCCATGAGATACAGGCACATCCTGCAGGTGCAGTGTGGGTATCGGAGGATGGGCCGCAAGTACCATTCTGATCGGGCCTCCGGGGCGTGGTGGGCCACACCACAGGCTCCCCCTACAGTGCCACCACCAACCACCAACACCACATCCACCAGGTCTGCCCAAGTGGACCCAGCAACGTCTGCAGCAATGGACCCTGCATCTTCCTCCCGACCTGGACCCAGCCGTGTGGTGGTAGCAGGACTCTCCCGTGGCCAACCAACTCCTGCCACAACATCAACCTCCGCCGGCACACAAACCAGCACAGACCCTCCTGTGGACCCAGCTGCCTTCCTGGCATTGACCAGAAAATTGGACAAGTTAGTGAAAAAGGTGGACGACCTGAGGGAGGACATGAGTTACTTCAAAAAGAGGGTCCGCTCCATCAGGCGCACACTACGGAGGGCAAATCTGTAGCACTTTTGCCCTCTTGAACTTTTACCCCTCCCCTCTCACTTCTTTCCTATTTTCTACTGTTAGTTGGGTTTTGGGGATTAGTATTAGGATAAGTATAGGTAATTAGCTTAGTTAGTGTTAGGGAAGGGGGTGGGGGGTCCTTATTCTTTCTATCTTATATTTTTGGGTTGGTATTTGTGTGTTGTCAATGTTGGGATTCCTGTTTACAAAAACAAAAAAAACAAAAAAAATCTGAAAATCACAAAAAAATATATGTTTGTTTAGGATAGTATAGTATGTGTGTAGGTTAGTAAGTGTTGTCCTGCATGTGTCTTGTCTCATAATGGTGGGTGGGGGGTTGATGTTTAGATCGTTTCGTTACATGTGTAGAGTAAGTTTAGCTTAGGTTAGTTAGGGACAGTTGTGGGTTAGTAGTAGTCAGGTTAGATTAGTGTAGGTTTACCTTTCCCTTAGTTGCCTCTTGTATTACTCAATTGAAATAAATATTTAGTAAACCCTTTACATGATGCGTTAGGTGCTACATTATCATGGCCTTGACATCAGTGTAGCAGAATGTTTTAGTATGACATTTGTGTCCTATGCTCGCCATCCCCAGGAAATTGAGGTTTCACATCCCAGCTACCCGTGTGCTAACTTGGTAAGTATCCACCATGTGGGAGACCCACCATTGGTAGTGTGCATTGATCACCAAGGTTTTGTTTTGGTATGTATCCTACTTCACAAAGAGTGCTTCCAGACTTGTTATTGTGGGTAAATTGATAGGTGGGACAGCAGTGTGAAGTTCAGGGAGATCTTTGTAGATGAGGAGTTGTTCACACTCTTGTCTTGTTGCTTTCATTGCTGACCTACATCATGTGTGTACTGATTCAGCATGACTTTCCTTCATTGAAGTATACTCCGTGAGGGTGATTGATGCAGTGTAATTTGTTCATGATTCCTTACATCATGCGGCATTAATTCATATTTATGTATTACATGGTGCCTACATTTCTCAGCCACCATTTGTTCTCTGGAATAGCGATAGATGGTGCATCATTCTGTCCAACACAGCATGATTGTGTGTGCTTAGTTCCTTCATCAGTTATTTTCCTCAGTATGGTAAGGCTATGATGCAATCCTGGCCACTGCACAGATGTTTCAGTATACATGAAATCAGGACAGTAGTATAGAGAATCCACATGGTTGCCACACAGCCACTTTGGAGTTAGGTACTGCACAGTTGAAGTGTGAAATGACACAGAGACACAATAGGTGTGCAAGTGCTATTTATTTATAGGTGGTGTAGTGCAAATTGTCCATTCACCATATTTGCTGAGTCCGTTCTGGTGCATTCTTACATGGTGATCCTACAGAAGGGGTGTGGATGATGCTCCTGACATGCTGGGGTGATGTCACAGACAGTGCAGAGGAACAGGAATTGGCAAATAGTTGGAGAGAGACATTCACTGGCAATGGGGACAAGTCATACAGTGGATTGCTAAACAGTCATTGAGTGTAGTTGTAGTGAGACTGGCCTTCGACAAAACGTAGGACCTTGGTCAGAGTAGGCCATGGTGCAGGGACTAGGGCTTCCGGGTACTCTTGCGTGTGAATGTCATCTGTTCCATGTCTTCTTCTTCTGATTTGTGTGTTGCCTGGTGTGTCCTTGTTGTTGTTGGTTGTGAAGGGGCAACACACACCTCAGTGTTAGAAGACAAGAAGGCAGACATCCCGGGGGCTGATCCCTGTGGAGTTATGAAGGGCAGTACTGCAGCAAGGAGGGCCTGCTGGTTTTTCAGAATGGCAGCCATATCACGATGGTAGGCAGCCAGGTCGGCCCTGAGGGGTTCTATGTTGCATTCGTGCACACGTTGACTGGCTTGCAGTTGTAGTTGTTGTGTCAACTGGATGACAGCTGTGCAGATTTCCTTCTGTGTTTTAAAAGTTCCTGCAAGAGCGATGTTCGGGCTTGCATTGCAGCTGCCTGATCACCAGTAGACATCATGCACGAACGCACCCCCTCAAGGCTGGCTGCCATAGTTTGCATCCCCACCCGCACCTCCTTGGCCAGCTCCCGCTGGAACCCAACAACGGTTCTTTCTAAGCTGGTGCCAGTGTCGTCTGAGTCCTCAGCTGTGTTGGAGCTGGCAGGTCTTACAATTGGGGTGGCGGGTGGTTCTCCTGTGGTGGCTGCTTCTTCTGGACCATTTGAATGGTCTCTTGTGGGATGTTTATGGGCTCGTCATCCATGTCATCAGGGAACTCAGGGACAGGCATATCGGCAGGAGATCCGTGTTCCTCTGCAATGAAACAGGGTACAATTAGTGTGTCTGTGTTGTGACAATTTTGCACTAAGATACAAGCCTTTGGATGCCTTAACTTTGTGCTCTGTGTTTGTCTTGGTATCTGCTGTCCGTCATAGGGCATTGTTGTAGGCCTATGGCCCACCTGTGTGTCACATGTATGAAATGGAGCTATCAGACATGTCTGCCTGATCGCCTCTAGGTGTTGCTTTGTAATTATTTAGGAATAGGCGTGTTTTTGTCCTACTCCTCCCTCGGTGTTTAACTATTGTTATGGAGGGACATTTTGTTGGGTGGGCTCTCATTAGCCTACATGTGATTACTGTCTTTCTAGGCAGCAGGATAGCTAATGGTGTGGGGGTCTAAGTCTGACCCACTTGTAAATAACTCTGTCACCCTGATATTTCATTTTGCTCAGACTAACTAGCAGTGCCTCTGGTCTCCCACATCAAAGGAATGTTTAGACATCCGAGCGCATGACATCTTTGGAACTTCTCAGGGAAGTCGTGGTCACTCAGATCCTACATAATTATGTCTTTTCTGGTATGTTCCCATACACAAATGAGAAAGACAGTATTTGTTTAATATGAGGTTTCATTGTACAACTGACTTGTTGAAATTTAGGTGTGAGCCACAATAACCCAAACAATACACACTGTTAGAATTGAAATAGTCCGCAGGAGAGTAATACATTAGTACACAGCTATCATGGTGCCTAACAGTTTCTACTCTCCCTCTGCTTGTTCTATGTATAGCACAGCATGTTAAGTTTGGAGCTTGCCTGTCGGAATCACTGGGGAGACATCATCCCTCATATCAGAGGAATGGTCTGTGATCTGGTTGTGCATCAGCAGCAAGGCAGGCAGCATCTAGTTGTGTTTCTCTGTTTGGAAATTCCCTCTTGCGTGTCTTGGGACAAGGAAGTGATTTTATAAGTCATATGTCATCGTGATGACAAAGTTTCCCTACGCAGGAATGCCAAACCTTAACCCCTACCACATCTATCAGCAAAGTACCAGACTGTATCCTTGACTGGGGCACAGAGTGAATATGTTCTGGCAAACTCCAGTGCAGAAGTAGGCAAAACAGTGTGATTTGACTAATTAACAACACCTTAGGACTGGTTATTTGCTAAATTAACTGATAGGAAGGGCAATGAGAAGCATTTAGTGCAAAGTGCTCTGAGGCTCTTAGATGTGAGCAAATGAGTATAAGTACATTCAGGGTAAGATGCACAAAGGCCTCCAGCCTGAGCCTAATGCACAAAGTATACGTTACACTTGCCACAATAAACTTTGACTGACTGTGGGTGTTGTGACTGCCCTGCCAGCACACTTGCCTCTCAGGACCTGCCCCATACACTTTTTATTCACATTGCATGAACTGTACATGTTACGTGGCATTACCTATGCATGTCAATGTTAGGATGTGGTATGGATGTAAACATTGTTGATGTTTGAAGATGATGTTGGGTCATGTGTGTTTAATTGGATTGGCCTGTTTATCGTATGAAGGTCCTATTTGGTTGTCAGACTTTGCAGGTGTGTTTCAGTGACCAGTTGCCTGTGTCCCCTCCTTAGGTGTTGTCTGAGCAGTATGACATTAGTGATGTAGCCTTGTTAGCCAGGCACGTGAGGGACCCTGACGTATGCAGCATGTATGTGTCGTTAGTGCTGTGTGGCTCCTATTGCTGTTTAGTTTGGCTTATGTATGTGTCACGTATGGACATTCGGCATTTGAGTGTACTGGTGCCTTTGTCTTATTTCTATGAATAGTTGCGGATGTCATCCTCACCCCCTAATTTGGGTATGTATGTTCCATGGGGAGGTTCCTGCCATTTGGTACTATAGCTGCACAGAGATGAGAGGTATTATTGTCAACTGTTGTGGCAGTTACATTGCAGTTGTTGTTTTGGCTACTGCATTACTGATAGGGACCTAGTTGATGTAGGATAGATTTTGCAATACAAGTGCCTGGATGTGAGTTTGACGTAGTGGCCTTCACACCTGTTGCTGCTTTCCCTTGGCTCTATTGTTGTAATTACAGGATGGCCCCATGGGACTGTTGTTGGTGCTGTATTTGGTCGTGCCCCAGATTCAGTCTATGCTGGGCATGCCCCCCTGCCGTGCCCCTTTACCCATGCCACTTCATATATGTGCTGACTTACATGCATTGTGTAGTAGATATCCCCCCGCCTGCTTACAGTCCCCATTATTGCAATTTAATTCCCCATGCGACTTACCCTGCATGTGCGTTGTGTCGTGGTAGTCTGCGCTGTCCTGTCCTTGAATCCCTGTGACGATCTCCTCCGGGATGACGGCTGTGACCATCTCCTCCATGTGGTCCAGGGCCTCCTGTTGTGCTGGACTCCCCCCTCCAGTCTGCATTGCTGCCTTCCTGTTCCTGGCCATTTTCTCTTTTGTCCTACGTTTGCAGTCATGCTAGCGTTTCTTACACTCAGTGACTGTGTGGCGTTCTTCAGCCACACTGTTGATCTTGTCCACTATTTGTTTCCATATGGCCTCTCTCCTACTGAGTGGCAATTTAGAGGAGATGAAAAGTTGGTGCTGGTGTTCCGTCACCTCTTTCACCAGGATTTCCTGCTCCTCTTCACTGAAGCGACACTTTCTTTTTTTCCTAAAAATGTCCTGGTTCCTGTATGGATCCTCCTGGCTGGTTCCTGGTCTGCTCTCATCCTCCTGGGGTCTGTACTGGCATCTGGGATCCATTTTGGCTCTCCTCTGCTGAGAGGGCAGTTTTCGCGCAAAACTTTAACGCAATAGTGTGGAAAAAACCAGCGCTTTCCGGATTGCGCTGTCGTAAATCGACCCACAGTGATGTGCGTCGCCTTTACGTTGGTTTCCTTTACGACGGAACGCCGCTGTGTGCGTCACAAAATAATGACTCCCACCTGTTGGTTGCGCCGCCGTACGTCAAAGTATAAATTTGGCGCCCGCACGGCGCTTCAAAATGTCGTTAGACGGCGCTAATTTTTTTGACACAAAACTGCGTTAGCGCAGTTTTGCGTCAAAAAGTATAAATATGGCCCATAATGTCTGCACCCAGCGTACATAGCTAGGACCAAATCCCATTGTTTGCATGGTGATGAACAAATAGTCCCAACCCAGTGTATCGAATGATTTCTCTATGTACAGTGACATTGCCACACTGTCATAGTCTTCTATCGGGGTATCCCAGATTATGCTCAAAAGTCTGCGAATGTTTAGAAATGTGTTGCGTTTTGGGATAAAACCGTTTTGGTCTTCATGTATAAGGGTGTGTATAATGGAGGCCAGCCTATTTGCTAATATCTTACCTAGGATTTTACAGTCTAAGTTTAACAACAAAAGTGGTCTATAGGATTTAACATTTGTTGGGTCCCGTCCCGGCTTGGGCAGGACCACTATTAATGCTTCTCTTTGTGTTGGTGGAAGTATCTTATTGGACCAAGCTTCCTCAAACACCGCAAGTAGGTGTTGTTTCAGGTGGTTGGAGTAGTTGGTATAATATTCTATTGGTAGGCCATCAATGCCTGGCACTTTGTTTCTAGAGATCTGCATGATGGCCGCCTCCATTTCTTCCATTTGTATAGGGGCTTCTAGAGCTTCATTATCCGATTGTGTAAATTTTACTAGGGGTGGCCCTCCCAGAAATGTGCCCAATCGCCGATCTGTACATTCTGTCTGCCCCCTGTATAGACTGGTGTAATAGTCCTCAAATGCTTTATTGATTGCTTCCTGGTTGGTGGCCACAGTTCCATTAGCCAGGCGTATGGAGCCTATGGGGGAGCGCCGGCGGTCCTCATGCAGGAGCCACGCCAACTGTCTCCCGATCTATCTACTTCAGTTTGTAGTCGTGTCAAGTGATAGTTGTAGTCGTGTCTGCGAAGTCTTAGATCTGCCTCATCATATTTAACACGCACGTCTTTTAATTCTGTATATGATGTTCTGGTTTGTGCCACTGTCACTTCCAGTTTCCTGACTTCCTTTTCTAAGTGAGTGACCTCTACGTGGAGGGAGCGCCGTACTCCCCAGCTGGCCGACATACAATACCCCCGGACACCGACCTTATGGGCATCCCATTCCATTGCTCTTGTGCCTGCTGAGTCTTTATAAATCTCCAAATATTGTCTTATTGTGGTGTTCAGTTCTTCCGAGAAGTCTTGGTCCTGAAGAGCTTCCACTTGTAAACGCCAAGTGGGGATCGCAGGACGTCTTCTCCCCCATGTTATTGTCAGTCTTAGCGGGGAGTGGTCGGACAGCGTTATGGCCAGGTACTCAGTGTCTCTTGTTAGGGAGCATATGTCAGGGGTCCCCCATATAATATCTATTCTGGTATGCACTTTATGTGGCACTGAGTAAAATGAGTATTCTCTTTTTGTTGGATGTCCCATGCGCCAGATATCATACATCCTCATGACTCCCGCCCATGTCGTTAGTGGGCTAGTGTTATTCCCTTGGGGGTGGTTCTGACCTGTCCAATTCCGTGTCCGGTGTGCTATTGAAGTCCCATCCCCAAATAGCTGAGGCCTCAGGGTTGATCGGGAGAACTGGTGTCAATGAACGCAGGAATTCAGATAGTGTATTGTTGGGGGCGTTTATCCCAACTAACATGAGCTGTCTACCATCTAGTTTCCCTTCTATTACACCATATCGGCCGCCCTGATCTATTCTAAGTGCGTGTTGGACATATGGTACACTTTGTGCAATTCATACTAATACCCCTCTTGCATAGGTCGAGTATGATGTGGCCATAATCTTCCCGCCCCATTGTCCCCTGAGTATTTTCAGATCAGATTCTAATAGGTGTGTTTCTTGTAGGATGGCAATGTGTATCCCATTTCGTTTGAGACGAGCATGTATAGGGTGTTTCTTACCCTGTGTCGCCATCCCCCGTACCTTCCATGTTATTATTATAATATATTCATGCATAACACGAGTTGTAACCTGTGCCATATTCTTTTGTGAGGGATTTTTGTGTGTGTTGAGGCCAATGATATAGTTTCGCCCCGGTGCAGTGTTCGCCTTCCTCCCCGTTCATTTGGATATATCAGCTGTAGCAAAATATCGCGCCTTATGAAAAGACCCATTAAACAAACGTGTAAACATTCCCACCTCCCCCCTGCCCTAACTAAACCCCAACAACTATGCTGTATTTGTATTGTTTTAGTCATCATCCATGACATCAAAGTTTTTATTACTCTCTCAGCAACAAGAACCTGTTTCCATATGGATGCCTTCTGGAAGGACATGGGGATACCTAGTGGTGGCTCTCGTTAGGGGCCCCCACCCTGGGAGTACTCAAATTACTCATTTCAGCACACTCGTGATGCCGGCCCTCCCATCTCTTTCGTGTTGATATTACATGTTCCAAGGCTGTG
Organism: Pleurodeles waltl; assembly: GCF_031143425.1. NCBI lineage: Eukaryota > Metazoa > Chordata > Amphibia > Caudata > Salamandridae > Pleurodeles > Pleurodeles waltl. Next base: position 1,075,627,652 of record NC_090446.1, on the reverse strand, counting down.
ATTGGATAAAAGCTTCAGTTTAGCCATTATGTCTGTGAGGATGATAGCCTTCTTCTCTGACCCACTTCAAAGGTCCATGTTTCACCATCTTGTTTTGAACTGTCCCAGGGGACAAATAGACTCTCCGATTGACTGATGACTATCAGAGTGCATCCGCGGATCTAGGTGTAAATTTCGGGCCCCTGAGGGCCACCAGGATCGTGGAGTCAGAGATTACTGAGTCCGAATCTGTGTGATCATTTGTGATAGTCTGTAGTGCATCAAAGGAGTTCTGTGTGTGAAGTAACGCTTCCTTCAGCACTCTGGCTCTCTCCGCGGCCGCTTGTGTTTCTGTGTGTTGGGCTTTCGATCGTTTCCTGGATCTTCTCCTCGATGCCGTAGAGTGCCATGTTTCTTCCTCTCTCTGACCCTCCTGTGGCTGTGCTAATCCTTTAGCATGCAACCACGTCCATGCATCCCCCGGGGACGCAAAGAAATGTGTTCGGTCTCCCGAGATGACTGTTAGCTTAGCAGGAAACATTAACGCATATTTAATGTCATGTTCACGGAGCCATTGTTTGATTTTTATGTAGGAGTTACGCTGTCTTTGTACCTCCTGGGTTAAGTCCGGATACGCCGTGACGGAGGAGACCTCGTATTGTACGGGGCCTTTGCTGCAAAAGTGCTGCAGGATTGCGTCCCTGTCCCTAAAGTTTAGAAATCTCGCTATAAGCGGTCTAGGTTGTTGTCCTGGGGCCGGTTGTTTTCCAGGAATTGTGTGTGCCCTTTTCACTGAAAAGAACTTTGAGGGGGTTCCATGCAACACTTCTTTGATCAGCCACTGTTCCAGGAATAGTTTGGAGTTTTGCCCCTCCGATCTTTCGGGAAACCCCAGAAAGCAAACATTGTTGCGTCAGAACCTGCCTTCTGCTTCCTCCGCTCGGTCCCATAGGACCTTCATCTCAACATCCAGACGTTGGATTTGTTTTTGGTTTTCTGTTACTACAGGATTTAGCTCACTTAGGGCCATATGTACGAACACATTTTCCCATAGACACAGAATGGGTAAAACCCTTTGCTACATCTGGCCCTTAGTGTGTTCTCTGTTGTCCCAACACGCTCTGCTAGGTTACAATGATCCACCCTCAGTAGATTGAGGTCTTGGGACACTATCGATTTTGTTTTCTACTGAGGATTTGGTGTCCATAATTGCTTGAAGTATTTTTTCAAATTGTATTGAGTTGGCTTGCAGGGTTTGTCCTAGGGATTGTAGGCTGGGCGTTGTTTGTTGCTCTCTTATTCTTTCAACTGGTACTGGTCACTCCTGCGCCTTTGCTGACTTAGATTTGCCTGCCATGTCCGTTACACATTCAATTCCTTCTATTGACATGCAGTTTTCCTCCTGTGGGGTTCCCCCAATAGTCAGAAGTGCAGTCGCTCTGACCAGGCTCCCCTATTCTGTCTTTTTATGAGGGTCTCTATGTGTTCAGAAGGGGGAGTGGTGTTACACAATTGGGCCCCCAAATAACCACCGGGCCCCGATTCCCTTTTGCCTGGTGCAGCGCCTGTTGCAGTGTGTCAGTGGGTGGCAGAATTCTTCTCCACCCTCGCCCGGCTCCATGTGTTGTCTCCTAAGTTTCATCAGGATTCCCTGGTTTCCCACTGCGGACCTGTTCTGGCCTTGATTGCTGGTAATTTTAATGTAAGCGCGAGGGAAGGAAATCGTGCCCCCAATAGTGGTCTCTTCACCAGCCCAGGTAAGTCGCTCTTTCCCTTCTGATGTTTATCGCTGCTGTCCTGCCCACCTGGTTACCGGTCTCTCTGCTTCAGACCTTAGTTTCTCCTCCCCCCCTTCCAAGTTCTCGGATCTGTTCAAGCAACGGGCCTTGATTGCCCAAAGTCTCAGCAAAAGGTTATATCATAAGGGGCTGCCGAGGCACGTCCAACCCGTTGCAGTTCCCCTTTATTCCGATATCGCTTTGTTGCTCCCCAGTGCCCTGCGCAGGTCCGCCGATCCTCTCATGTGGGCCCCACTCCTCTCTGTGAGTGGGGTCCAGCAGTGCCGCAGCGCAGGGGGGGGAGGAGGTGCGCGGTGGAGGGAAGGACCATGTAGCCCGCAGAGACCCATTTGTGTGTGGCGCCACCTCTTCGGTCCCAGGTAGGCCTGGGGCCTTCTGCGCTAATCTCCTGCTCCCTCCGCCTCCCATTGCCCCAGCCACGATCCTCCGCTGGGCCTTACTTCAGTCGGGCAACCACCGAAGTACGACTGCCTCGGCGCTGCTCCCCGTTGCGCTCCCACTGGGATCTGGTGGGGCGCAGCAGCCTCCGGCACTCTCCAGCACTCAGGGCTTCAGTTATGGTCGTCCGTGCGACCTCTCTCAAGCGACGCAGCCCCTCCCTGTGTTTCCTATGATGTCAATGTGGGCGCGGCTTCCTCCTCAGTCCACTCAGGCCCCGGTCTCGGCCGTGCGTTAGGCCTCCACTATTTCCAACAGCTGCAGGGATGCATCCGCTCTATTTTGGACCCTTATTGCACTCATTGCTGCATCTGGAAGGTCTCGGCAACCTGCCCTTGTTTGCTTTTAACATTCAAGGGCACCGATCAGGATGATGTCTCGGGTCTGGGACGGAGCCTGCGATTCAGGCACCCGTATCGGTCGCCATCTTGGCCATGCCCCCAGAAGACCAAGAGTTATTGCCAATTTTTTCTCTCTACATTTTTGCCTTCCAACTGCACAACAGTGTATAAGAAAGATAATTTTGAGAAATGCCCTAATTCACATGCTAGTATAGGGACCCCCAAATTCAGAGATGTGCAAATAACTACTGCTTCTAAACTCCTTATCTTGTGCCCATTTCGGAAATACATAGGTTTCCGAGATACCTATTTTTCACTCTTTATATTTTGCCAAAGGAATTGCTGTATTACCGGAATACAATGAAAACCCTTTGCAAGGTGCAGCCCATGTATTAGCTCTGTGTACCTTGGGTTCTCGATGAGCCTCCAAAACCTGTATATCCCAGGGTCCAGCAGATGTAACGGTATATTGCTTTAAAAAATATACCATAGATGGAAACAGTTACGGAAGAAAACGTAGACAGAAATGGCTGGTTTTTTTTTAACTCAATGTCAATATTTCTTTTATTTCAACTGTTACTGTCTCTAGGAAAATATTGAAGGATCTACAGAAATGACTCCTTCCTAAACTAAGAATTCTGTCTACGTTTCAGAAATGTTTAGCTGTCCAGGATCCACAATTGTTTTCACATCCTTTTTGATCACTGACTGGAAGGAGGCTGAAAGCACAAAAAGTAGTAAAAATGGGGTATGTCCCAATAAAATGCCAAAACTGTGTTGAAAAATGTGTTTTTCTGATTCAAGTCAGCATGTTCCTAAAAGCTGAGAAGACGGTGATTTTAGCACCATAAACCCTTTGTTGATGCCATTTGCAGGGAAAAAACAGATGCTTTCTTCTGCTGCAATGTTTTCCCATTTTCCCCCCCAAAACCCAAATTTTAGCTGTATTTTGGCAAATTTCTTGGTCTCTTCAAAGGGAACCCACAAACTCTGGGTACTTTCACAATACCGGGAAGTTTGGGAAAAAAAGACCCAAATATGGCATGGATAGTTATGTGTACAAAAGGTAATGGGGTCCTAAGTGCAAAGTACCCCAGGTAGCCAAAAAGGGGCTCAGCAACCCTGGTTGAGGGGGGGGGGGACCAACAGCTAAGGGGTTAATTGCAACATCAACACTGAGCTCATTTCTATTCCAGGTAGAGGGAAAGGTAGTCTTATAGTTTTTATAGCATTGTCCCATTCCTTTAGCCCAAAGAACATTGCCTTTGCAATCTCCCCATATTGTCCAAGTGATCACTACCCCTTATATTTGTATGTGGATGCTGGTAAGACTCACCAACCCCCAGTTGTTCTTAATATTCCATTAGCTTACAATCCAAATAAGGGGGCCCTACGGAAATGGGCTATGGTGTATCACCACCATATCTGCGAGGAACTGTCAAAAACAAACAAGGGCCTAGTGCTAACTTGCTTGGAAGACCAGTTGAAACCTAAGATCATGGCATTCAAGGAAATCTGTCAGTCAATTGCTAACCTCCTCACAATTCACTACTGGAAGGAGGGAGGAAGCAGGCGCCACAGGTGGTTCGACAGAAATTGTTAAAAAATGCATAGGATTTTTCTGCATGTGTTAAAACAAATTGCGAGAGACTAGGGCTGGGTAAGACAGCACAAATTGGCTGAACATTTCTCCAAGCTATATAGCTGTAATGACAGAGTTGAGAGTTACCCTGACTGAGTATTTACCCTGCTATCAGGAGATAGTGAGGGAATCGTCTTGCCTAGATACAGTGAGGTTGCCCGGCCTTTAAATTGCACTTAAAGCAATAAGGCCCCAGACTCTGTGGGTCCCACTTTTGATCAACATCTTGAGAAGTGTGGTTATTAATGGTCTCCTTAAATCCTGGCTGAGTTCAAACACAGTCCCCATCTTCAAAAAGGTTAATCAATCCTAACACTGTTGCTATCACCCCAATTCCCTAAAAGATACTACCAGCAAGCTTATAGGGAGAATCCTTCTTGAGCGCCTCGAAGCATGGGTAATTGAAAAGGGATGTTTCTCTCAAATCCAGTATGGGTTTAGACAGGGTTTGGGCACTTTAGAGCAATGCCTCAATCTCCATCTGGTTATTTCTAAATATACCATGGCCAAGAGTGGTTCAATTTACCTTAGTTTCATGTATTTAACTTCCGCATTCGACTGTGTGGACAGGGGGAACCTCTAGGCCAAGAAGTTGAACATGGGTTTTGACCCTCCTTTGGTTTATTTCCTTGCCTCGATGCGTAATGGAGTGATGGGTCAGGTGAGGTATGGGAAGGATGATGAATTTAGTGACCCATTTAAAATGAATCAGGGCAGAAGGAAGTGATGCATACTGGTTCCCTCTTTGTTTTGTATTTCTGTAAATGATCTAGAGGATTTTCTTAATGCCAAAGAAGTTGATTTTCCGAAGATTGGTTGTAGCAAACTGCCTGCTCTCCTATACACTGACGACTGTGTTCTAATTCCAAGAACAGGAATAACCTTACAGAAACTACTCAATTGATTTAATCTTTTTATGAATGATTTAAATCTAAAGACAAACACCACAAAAATCACATATTTCACCTTCGCTTTGCCCTGTTTTGGACCTCTTGGGTCACCAGCCAAGCACGGAGCAGAGGAGATGGGGCCCTTGAAGCTAGCACGTAAAGCGCCCGACAGTCTCCCGCAGCGTGGAATATTTCACCTTCGCTTTGCCTTGTTGTGGACCTTTTGGGCCACCAGCCAAGCACGGAGCAGAGGGGCGGGGCCCTTGAAGGTAGCGCGTAAAACGCCCGGCAGTCTCCCGCAGCGTGGGCAGAGCCTGGGCCAAGGGCAGGCCCGTCCTTTGCCCGTCTGTAACCGAATGAGACCGGGCTGGGTCCCCCTCTGATGTTGCAGTCCTGAGGAATGAGATAATAATATCCACGTAAGAAATGAGAAAGTAAGACAAATAATTAGAACTGTCAATTGAAGAGCTCCTAACAGTTTATGTACCTTTTGATATATATTACTTTTGGCCCTTTGTTACCACCGTGTGAATTGTTCTAATCTTGGGCATTCTTGGCCTCTGTTATATACTGAGGTGATGGGTAAAAGGAAAAATATTACATCTGGGGCTGAAGGAACACAGGGTACACATGTTCAATCACATGTTCAATCATCAATAACTGGTTATTTATCATCAGTTATCAGGGCCATTGAAACGGAAATTGTCCAAGTAGAAGAAAGGATCGGGCTGTTGACTCAAAGAATTCCTCTTGAGCCTGTGGTATAAATTCAGACCGCAGATCCTTTGGCTGCCACCCCCAATCATGGTTTACCTCAAACCAAAGTCAATATAATTGATTTGCATTCTCCTCAATCTCCTAATGCATGTAATGAAGGGACTATGGACCATTTGGTTGTGATTCCTCCTCCCCCCAAAAAAAGGAAAGCAAGAGGACATCGCAAAATTTCAAAACAGGTGCCGAAGGCAACGGAAACCACTTCATTATTGGAAGTCCTGGCTGATCGTCTTTCTACGGCAGCACCATCATTATTCGCGTTAGGTTCTGATACCAGAAATGTAGGATTCTCTTATGATAATCTTTTGTCTAATTTGGACCTAACGCTTAAACCTCTTTTTTTTAGCTCTAGAGGAGAAATTAACATCACTAATCAGTACTAAATTTGAGCAGTTACAGGATACCATTTTAAAATCTTTGTCCCGAATGCCCATTGAAAAAAACGGTATAAAACCTGCGGTTAGTTTCACCAATGAAATGGTGTCTGAATATAAAGACTCACAGCAAGTAAATTTTTTATCTGATCAGAATCAATCTTTGGTTCACTGCATATCCACTTGCGGACTTCATGGTGATCCACCCACAGAATCTTTGTCTATTCCGACTGGTAGTACGACTACCCCTTTGGAACGTGAAATAGCCCTCAGACCCAGATCCTCAATTGCTCAAAAGGAAGTTTTACAGCTTCCCCCGGACAGTATGCCGTATGTTTTGGTCTTAGCTAACGTGCCTCCTCTTGATTCTACCCAGAAGGAAGATACCAGGTCTTTAATAAGGAAATGTGCACATTGGCTGAGGCTAAAGCTTAGACATCAAGATGATTGAAATAGTAAAATTATCATCGCAAGAAGGGTGAAGTGGGTGGGTCTGTCTAAAAAGTACATGATGGAGATTGTATAGTGATTCATTTTGCCAACCCCCGTTTGGTTAACTATCTGCTGATGACTTTGTCATGGTGTGCAAAAGGGGTTAGTGGGATTAGGATTTTCCCATTAAGTTTCTTTTATAATCCAACCGTTTTAATAGCTTCCTCTACTAATGTCCCCAGTGGATCAAATGTAGTAATGTCAAAGATATCTTCACAGGCCCATATTTTCCACCCTGATTGTTATCAGAATTTGTCATCTCTTGATGTTAATGATTGACAAGCGGATGGGACGGGGAATATAATTGGTACCCTGATGGAAACTGAGATGGAGGTAGGGCATATGCCTTCGGAAATATTGACAGGGTCCGATGAGCCAGATATTTTACTCCAAAATATTACAGATGCTGCTATAATTAAGTAGCCAATGAATAGGTCTCAGAAACGTACTGAATTTTTATCTTTAATTAGTTGGAATATCGCAGGGCTTCGATCCAAGGTTGAAAATTTAGAATGGTTGGAGTTTGTATCTACTTATGATATTATTTGCCTTCAGGAAACATGGACTATGGCCCCTTTCTATTTGGATGGTTATTATTTTGTGTGTCAATCAGCACTTCCATCCACAGCGGGTAGAGCAAGTGGTGGGCTTTTGGTACTTGTGTCCTTACAACCCCCAAAAATGGAGGTGTCTTTGATCTGGTCCTCTGCCTTTTTCATGGTGATCCAATTATCAATGGAAGGGTGTAAGGAGATTTTACTTTTGAATTTTTATAATAATATTCCATGTAACGCCTTGTCAGGAAGCCTTGAAGAATTAATAGATCTCCTAGACTCCTTAGAAAAACTCCAGGATAGGGAGTTAGAAATAATATGGGTTGGAGATTTTAATGTTCCGTTTTAATGTTCATGAATCATCTCATAGGAGTGGTGCACTTATAGAAGGCAGAGAGTAATCTAAACACTTCATTCATTCTAATCAAGGCGAAGCTTTGAATACTCTTATTTATAAATTTGATCTTGTTTATGCGAGGGATATGACAAATAGTCAGATATGCAAGATACCCACTTACAAGGGGAGTTCCAGTGGTAGCATAATTGATTTTATTCCTCACTTTCTGAACTAATTCTGGACTTTAAGATAATATCTCATTGTGCTAGTGACCAAAATCCTTTGAGCATGAAACTAGCCCTTAAAACTAGGGTAGTTTTACCCAGTATTGAAGGTAAAGAGAGAGCAGTTTTTAAAAGAAATTTCGGCCTACGTATGAAGTGGGACAGAGTAGATATTAACACTTTTCATGAGGACATTATATTACAAAATAAGGTTCATATTGATAAATGCTTGTCCTCGCAACCTATTTATGTCCATCTCGTAGCTGCTTATGAGTCTTTAATTTGCACTATCGCTGAGGCATTAACGTATGCCAAGCCTTCTAAAGGTGTAAAACCTCAATGCTGGTTTAATTCGGCCTGTACGGCTACTCACAAAGACCTAAAAACAGCTATTAAAACTATCCCATTTGGCCGAGATTTAGTCAAACAGGCTAGGGGTCGATATAAGTTAGCCCTTGAGGATGGGAAGAACGAAATTCGATCTAGAGCATGGGAAGATCTCATTGCAGCCACGGAATTGAGGGACCCTACACAATTTTGGAAGGTGCTTAATCACCCGTATTTTTCAGGACAGGATAATAAGGAGGACTACTGTCTGATACCCAATGGGGTCTGGGTGAAACATTTTACATCAGTATTTCAGCCAGTAAATGATCCAAATTATGGAAAGGAGGATTGTGACCCTCTGGTATTGGTTACCCCAAAACCAAATAAGAGCGGCTTATTATTTGAGATACATGAGGTAACCACAGTAATAAAAAAAATGAAATCAGGGAAACCCCCTGGTCCCGATGGGGTTCCAGTGGACCTATTTAAATCTTTACCTGATTTGTGGGCCCCGTTAATTACAAATGTTCTGAATAGTGCCATTAAAAGCTCTATTCCTTCCTCTTGGCAAACGGCAATAATTGTCCCGATCTTTACAAAAGGTAATAGGCTTGATCCCATCTGTTATAGACCCATTTCTCTCATTGACTCTACGGCAAGGATTTTGGGGAGTGTTATTCTGAATCGGCTTGAGGATTGGGTGACAAGGACAAAGATCCTATCCCCAATTCAATATGGATTTAGGCCTGGTTTAGGTACAGTGGATCAGGCCTTAAATTTGTACCTCATTCTGAGCAAATATGTTACTGTCAAAAGAGAATCTATTCACTTAGCTTTTATTGATCTATCCAGTGCATTTGCTATGGTGAACAGAGAGAAACTGTGGGCATTAATGGATACAATGGGGGTTGAGCAGGATTTGTTGGACCTGATTAAACGGTTATACACTGATCTTACTATCTCAGTCCAGTTTGGTCAACATGGTGAAAGGTCCCATCCCCTTGCTTTTAAACGGGGTGTTAGACAGGGCTGTACCTCTGCATGTTTTTTATTCTTACTATATACTAATGGTCTGTGTAGTTATTTAGCACAAAATGACAAGGATTTCCCTAGGATGGGTTCCAGACAACTCCCGATTTTATTATATGCTGATGATGCCGTTTTATTTGCCCGTACAGCAAATGGTTTGCAGACTCTTTTGGATCTTTTTTTAACATATACACAAGAGCTTGATCTGAAAGTTAATTTTAAAAAGTCCCATGTTATAATCTGTGGTTCCAGAAATACTCGAACAAAATGTTTCATTATGGGGGGAAACATTTTAACAAAGGTGAAAGATTTTTGTTACTTAGGTTTGCACCTAAGCTCTTCTTTGTCATGGAACCCCCATTTGGACTTAAAGGCTCAACAAATGGAAAGAAACATGGAAGCAATTTTTCGCTTCGCTCGTAGACTAGGACACAGACCAGTCCATCAGATTATCACGCTCTATAAATCCAAATGTGTTTCAGTGGCAATTTATTGAGGGGGCCCTTTGGGGATGCACAAGCTCAACCATCTTACAACGGGTGGAAAATAAATTTCTCCATCGGCTCCTTCTGGTATCTAAAAATGTAGCGAATATTATTTGTCATTAGGAGTTGGGAATTTGCTATATTAAAGATTTTATTGATATTGCTCCACTTTTGTTGTGGATAAAAGTATGGCTAAACCCCACGGCTACTTTAGCTCAAGAATGTGTTAAAGATTGTATCTCACTAGCTAATCACAACTAAATTCTATGGCTCAATTTCATTCAAAACTTTTTTCGGAAATTGGACCTAGAGTTTATGTATTTCAATCCTGAGCTCATGCCTGTAAACACCAAGGAAATTGTTAAATCTCAATGCATAGAGTATACCATGAATCATAGATACCAAGCGGCTGAGAAATTGAAGTAATTTGAATTATATGTACAGATTTCAACTTCAAACTTGATAGAACCCTATTTCATCTGGTTTCCTATCCCCTCTCTTTACTCTTTACTTGTACTTTTTAGATTTAATATGATTCATTTTAGAGTGGCGTTTCCAACAAAATGTATGTGGCAAAAATCGTTACCGCCATGTCCTTGTGACAACCTTTCTAATCAAAGCACCTGTCACTTTGTTTTATTTTGTTTACTTTATTCAGTTCCTAGGAAAACTTTTATATTGCCAATTTTGCGCAAATTACATACTTTTTCTCATAAGGAGGGACTGATTGGTATTCAAAGACTTCCATCGAAACAAATGTGCAGCTCAATTTTAAGCGTTATCAAATCAGCTATTACTATTAGAAACCGATATGAACTGGTAGATGTCACTGTTTGCTAATGTAATTTTAATTCTAATTTTATTATTATGTAGGATTTTATAAGTGTTATTTAGTATTTATTGACTCAGAAGGGCTAAGAGATATGTTTGGATTTCTGATAATTAGTTATGTAATAATTGTAGATTGAAGAATTCGGTCTTCTGAATCAAGTAATAAGGATTGTATTTTATGGTGATATATATTTTATATGTGTATGTGCACTTTTATGGCAACTTGCCGAATAAAGATTTTTGACTGACTGACACATGTTTTGGTTATAAGGAAAACCTGTTCTGCTCTTCGGCCGCGCCATACTAATGGTGAGAAACTCTCATATGTTTCATTTTTTTATACTTGAGTGTTCCATTTGTTAACAAAACCACATGGTCTTAGCTAATTAATACCAGGAAACAGAGAGTTAACAATCCACTGAAGCAGTTTTCAGATTTGCAAGGACGCTAGGTAATAAATCCCTGTCTTCCATGATTAGTATATATAATGCTCACTACATTGCCTTGGTGAGATTTGGAGCAGGGGTTTGGGGCTTTTGCAATGTGGATGCTCTCCAGGTGACAGACAATACACTTCTCAGAAGATTGTTGTCTGTTCCTAGTAGTCTTCCAATAAATCTTTGTCACACAGGATTGGGTCTTGTTCCATTACTAGAGTATGTTAAAGTAGCACCTGTGCTATTATGGAGATCAATATGGGACAAACAAGAAACTTTGTTTAATCAAGCTCTAATCAATGATTGCAAGTCCCTAGACAAAGTACGAACCTCCCTTGGTTATCTTACATAATGGAGCATTTGGCCCTGCTGGGGATAGAAGACTGTTATTTAAATCCCTCATTAATAGTATGCATCTACAAAAAACAGCTTAAAAACAACCTGATCGCTATATTTCTTCAACAAAGGCTAGAGTCTGAACCTAAAAAGAAGTGGGTAATGGAATTGTTTCCTCTTCTTATTACGGTGTCCATGGAACCATATTTAATGTTTCCTCCTTACCACTCACAGAGATTTTATTTGACTAGATTTAGATTTGGCATAGCTAATTTGTTGGTTTCTTATCCCTGTTCTGCCAATCATGAAGAAGGCTTGGAACTCTGTCTGTGTGATTCAGTATCTGCCCAGTCTCTTTATTTTTTCTTTTTTTGCAAATTAGATACTCTCTCTTGCAAACAGTTTCTGATTCCCTTATTGAGGCACTTGAAAATTAGAAGCTGTAGACCTGTGCTGCGTTACTTACAGCTCCTTCAATCAAAGTACATCTGCATGATGGTATATACATTTCTGCCTAATGCCATTTGCCTGAGGAAGCTGGTGGGAAAGTAAAGAACTACATTTGGTATTTCCCATTGCTGGAACAGTTTACTAGTGATAGGTAGCACTTTTGCTTTTGAGTAAAAGCGCACTTCTTGCAGTTTATATTGTCACTTCAGCACTTTTTCTTGTGTTTGCTATTGTATGTAATGATGACTTTAGAAGGTGTACTTTTTGAACAATTTTATTGATTTTATATATATATATATACATATATATCATTGTATGCTTTCATGGGTATACTATTTGCGTATACTGAATAAAGATTATCAAAGAAAGGAACAGGTGGCGAATAGCTTTGTATTCAGAACATTAGGTCAATCAGGCATCAGTATGTATTAATTGTTTCCTTTGGTCCCCTGTCTTCCTATGTGTATGTGGGAGACCGTTTGGTTTAAATATTTTAATGCTGTTACTGACAGTTGACATCCTATACTGCCTTTCTGGTTAGGAAGCCTGCACTCGACTGCCAAGCAGATCAAAAACGTACTAGGTGGTTGTCACAACCCAAACACACCCTTGAAGCTATGTCCCTTGGTCTAAGGTGAAACTCTGAGCACCTTCCATTCATTCCAGTTAATAGATGCCTCTTTATACACACAACTGAGTTATTTTATGGTGGAGCATGTTTATGGAGTTTAGCATTGCATTCCTGTTAGCCCACTCAGCCTTAGGGTGCTCTTCTACCAACTTTTTGGCCCCTCTGATTTTGTGTTTGTTGGCTTTAGGGATGCTAACCACTGCTAAAGTGCTTGTTCTCACTCAGTAAAACATTGTACAACTAGAACACACCTGATTGGTATATTTAATTTACTTATAAGTCCCTAGTGAAGTGGTATATCATATACACAAGGCTCATGAATGAAATTCTACTAGTGGTTTTGCAGCACTTATTGTGCCACTCACTTAAGTATCCCCTTAAAACATGTCCCAGGTTAGCCATTGCAGACTGCATGCAGTTTTAAACTTCCATTTTGAGTTGCCAAAATAACCCCGTTGCCTGGTCTAAAACTCCCTTTTATTACAAACAAGTCACTCTCAAAACTGGCCCTAGACAACCCATAGAACAGGGTGCACTGTAATTTAAAAATTGGACATGTACAAATTAGCATTTAATTACTGTGAGACCTACCCCTCCCATAGGATAACATTGGGTTATTGTATTGTAGTTAATAAGTGCTAACTTTTTATTGGGAGTAGGTAAGAAAATCATGTTTGGTATCTAAGGAATTGTAATTAAAAATCCCTTTTAATGGTAAAGTCAAATTTTAGTGTACAATTATGTAAATGATACTTTTAGAGAGTTGGCATATGTTTGTCCTATGTGGTGCCTGCAGCCTGTATCCTGGGTCAAATGACTAGTTGTAATTGGCAGTTGTCGTTTTTATAGTCCTCCCAGAAAATCACACAATATACAGACTAATTGCTCCTAAATGGGCTATCACTGGGAGGATGGGGGAAATGGAGCTGTGCACATCCCACTTACACATCAATAGGATGGGCCCTGCTCACACACTAAGAACTTCACACTATCCTTTTGTGCCTGCAGCCAGGGCAGGGAGGAAGGACATCTCAGACTCCTCTCTTGGGGGAAGCCTCCAGAACCTTTTACTACTTCGAAGGAGGCACAATGTATGAAAATGGGACCCTTAGAGCTACTCTTCAGTTCACCCCTAGACCTGCAGAAAGACTCTCAGAGGACTGTCTGCTGCTGTAGCCTGCTGTGTACTTCAGAAGGACTGCTCTGCTTCCCGCGGACCCTGAGCCCCAGAGGTCTGAAGTGGTGGTTGAGCACTGCTCTTCTCCTTGAACCCAAGGATTCCAAAATAGCTTCAAGGGTGGTTGGCTGACCTCCTGATCAGAGCCTAAGGGATGAAAAAGGCTCCAACATTTTGAGCCCGCACTAAGTGAATCTTGACCTTCCAAGTGGTACCTCTTCATCCTGGACCCTTGGAAGTGGTAATAAAGATAGCCCAAATCTAAAACTTGGGACTTTAACAATTTTCTTCCAAAAGGTTCTGTGAGAGGACACCAAGACCAGTCTGCTATTTTATTAACCAAAATTGCATCACCGGTTAGCCTGACTTCTTAGCAGTTCCTGCTATGCTCTTCTATGTAGAAGCAAATCTTGTTTGGTGTCTCCTTTGCAGAACGCTATCCGGCTTCATGGAGTCCTAATCAGCTACAGCTTGCAGCTTCATCTCACTGGAAATCTTCAACTTCCATAAAAAGACACTAAGGGCATCATTCCAAGTTTGGTGGTCAGAACGCTAGACAACCAGACAACCATGTTGGCAGTCCTGATAGAACCCCCATGCTGGCCACTCTAGTACAAGTTACAGAGGTAGAACCGCTGACCATCAAGCAAAAAGGCAGACTGCCACCAGCGTGGCGGCCTGGAAGTAGGCAGTCTGGCCACCAGCACTGGATCATCCACTGAGCATTTTACAAGCACACAGTCACTGCAGTGGTCCCTTCACAGCAGTCAGCCAGTGGCAATCCATACCATGGTGGTTCCCGGACAACTGCACATTGGATGAACTAAAACTCAACACAGCTCACACACATTGCCACAGTGGACACACCTGCAAAGGACCCTATAAAACACACCCCTTCACTGTCCACAATACTTTATATTTCCACTGCACAACAAAAAACACTGACCATCATTTTCATATTTTTCCATATTTTAGTAACCCTTATTTTTTTCACCATCCCACAAAACAACCTGCACACACTTTTGCACTTCCCCCTGTTTAATAATTCACTGTCACCTCTTTTATTATTTTTTCCACCAGGTTACATTCATTCTAAAAATCCATGTTTTTCAGAAGATGAGTTAAGAGTCATGGTGGATGAAATCATAAGGGTAGAGCCACAATTGTTTTGGGGGCACACGTCTAGCACATTCCTCTCAGCAGGCAACTGGAAATGTGGGACAGGATCGTTGGCAGAGTGAATGTTGTAGGCACCACCCTGTGCACAAAGGAGGACATCAGGAAGAGGTGGAACAAACTCAGGGGCTAGGTTTGTTCCCTGGTCTCTAGGCACCAGCTGTAGGCCAAGGCGACTGGTGGTGGCCCTGACAGTTCTTCATTACATCTCTTTCAATGGGAGGAGAAGATGTTGTCCATTCTGAGGGTTTGACAGGAATACCGGAGAGAATGGAGTATGTTAAGTCTCAACACAAAAAATGTCACACAAATACCATGTTACGCATATTCATAGCTTACCTTTACCCACTGTCTTGTTCATGTACCCGACCAATATTAAAAAACCAGAGTATCTGGGTGTTGATACTGTCAATCTGTATTGTTGGACCCAACATCACAGCTACTAAGGTCCATCACATGCCATTGGTCCAAACGGGGCCTGTAAGTCAATCAATATACAAAAATAATCCCAGGACTCATGGTATGTCTCAACAGGTAAATGTATGCCTAAATCTAAATGCAGTCTGCCTACACATATGTAAGACCCAACACTTGTGTGGTATTGTAGAGAGAGAGGGCCATGGCTATAACTTCCAGGAGGCACTGTTTCTGTAACTCCAACCAACATCCCAGTTTTTATTTGACCAAATACCTCTGCTCCTCAACACTCAATTGAAGTGTACTCACTTGGGAGGATACCATGTGTATAGTGTGTATAGCAGAGAGTGTAAAATGACCTCAACTCCCAGGAGACACTGTTTCTGTAACTCCAAACACTAGCACAGTGGACTCTTGTCCAAATACCACTGTTTGTGAACTATCTCTTAAAGTGTACGCAAAAGGGGGGATAACATTTGTATAGTGTTTGTAGTAGAGAGAGTGACCTGACTGAAACTTGCAGGAGGCCCTGTTTCTCTCACTTTAACCGCCATCCCAGTATTCACTTGGCCAAAGAACCCTGTGTCTTTGCTCTCAATGGAAGTGTACTCACCTGGAAGGATACCATTTGTCAAATTGGTAGTAGAGGGAGTGACCTGACTGCAACTCCCAGGAGGCTTTGTTTCTGTAATGCCAACCACCAGTCCAGTGTTCACTTGTCTAAAGACCCTTTTTGTAATCTCTTAATTGAAATACTCTCATCTGTGAAGATAACATTTGTATTGTGTTTGTAGTGCAGGAAGTGACATGACTGCTAAGGCCAGGAGGGTCTGTTTCTGTAATTCCAACCACCAGCCCATTGTTTAATTGTCTAAATACCCCTGTTCCTCAACTCTCAATTGAAGTGTACTCACCCGGGAGGATACTATTTGTCAAGGGTGTGAAGTAGGTGCACTGACCAGACTGCAACACCCAGGAGGCCCTGTGTCTGTTACTCCAAACACCGGGCCAATGTTCACTTGCCCAAATACCCTTGTTCCTTAACTTTCAATTGAAGTGTACTCACCTGGGAGGATAACATTTGCCAAGTGTTGGGAAGTAAAGGGACTGACCTGACTGCAACTCCCAGAAGGCCCTGTTACTCTTACTCCAGCCAGCAGCATAGTGGCCACTTGTCCAAATACCCTTGCTTGTCAACTCTCGAATCAAGTATACTCACCTGAGAGTGATCAAGCAGAGCTCATGCCCAAATCAGAGGCATATTTGTCTACATAGCACCATCTTGACTTGCTAACCAAAGATGAAATATTTGAGGACAGGAATGGCACCTTACCCAGTGTGAACAACAAGTATTCTTAAGGCCTCAAGATGCCTCACCAGATTGGTATTGGCAGCAGACACATTCATACTGCACTGTGCACATGATGACTCCAGTCACACATACAACAAAGTCCTGGTTTTGCCTGCATCACATTGAACTAGGCCTAAAAATAGGCAAAGCCATATCTTGCCTAGCCACTGTTTTGCCTCCTGCACTGGTGACAAGATGTCATTTTCAGGCCATCCTCCCAAGTGCAAATGATCTGCACATTTCAGCAGCTGCTTTAGCAAAAATGAATTGGCAAGCTTCACACATCATGTCAATACACCCAATACCATGGTTACTTTGCACAATAGGATTAACTGCAACTTAACTTCGAAACAAGGTCTCTGCTCACTGTAACTCAAAACCGTTGAAGGTAGATGCCACAATACAACCAGTAACAATGTATGTTTACCATCAATAGGTGGAGCTGCCGCTGAACACACAGAAGCCACAGAACAGACTGCCACTATCCCCTGGATGAATCCCTCAGTGACAATGACACTCCTGGAGGTCTAGACAGGGAGGACAGTTCTGGCCCATCTGGGCAACCTGGTCAGATGGCAACAGTGAGTCTCACTGTGCCCACAACTTAACCTCCCAACCCAGTTGCCTCCACATCACAGGAAACCATTTGCCCTCAACCTGTGTACCTAGCACAGTATCTGCCATTCAGTTCCCACAGTCCTGGATTCTGAGTTGCGGAGCAATACTTCTGACAATGATGGTCCATGAAAAAGTTGGAGAGGGCACCCTGTGGCAAGGGCGCAGGGCTGTGGGGGTAGGGTGTGTGGGAGGAAGGCTGTAGGCCAGCAGGGTGAGGCCACTGGGGCTCTTCTTGGCCTGGACACCATCAGCCATGTCTTACGGGTCTATCAGGAGTCCCAAGGTGTGATGGGCCAGGTGTTGACCAAACTCCAGGAAATCAAGAAACAACAGAGGGACATGCACAAAGAAATGTGGGAACAGATGGAGGTCCACAATACCAACATGGCCTCCCTAACGGGGGAGCGGAGGGACATACATTCCCCCTAGCGCTTTTCAACAACAGTGTACCCCTTCCTTTGGCTCATCAACTTACCATGCCTCTGGTGGTATGACAAAACACATGTCAGTGTTGGGACACAGGCACTGTGGCCTGCAATGATAAAGCACGTCTACAGCTATATATAGGTCATACAAAATGAGTGGTTAGCCAATGTGAAGGAAATATGACTTGGTCAAAAGGTAGCAGTACATGTTTTATGACATGATGACACAATACATCAGGCCTGCTACAACACACCAAACAAGTGGAATGGCTACTTCTGTACCTCCACCCAAACACTGTGCAAACTGTCTTGGTACAGGTCTCATACATTCAAACTCTGCGGCCTACATCAACTGGAATGATCCAGGTCCACATTGTATGTCAGAACAGCATCAGATACCTGCTAATGTCACAACTGTGAAATGCCCACATGAAGATGTCAGGGTGAAGGTACTTGTACAAAGAACAAAACATTGAGTATAAGTTTGATCAAAATACCTATGACACAAGTCACACAGCAAGAAACTGGAAAACAAAGTACATTGAAGGAAACTGACTCAAATAAAGCCACATCACCAAGGTGGGGATGTGTCAAAAGCTATCTTGTCAAGCAGCCTTTGGCTGAATATCAGCTCCCTATCGGTTTCCAAAATGCTCAACTCCACACATTCGTACAACTACAGTTAACATGAAACATGACATACATTCATGCAAAGTAGCTGTTGATGAGATCTTCCCACAGATCAGCTACTTCCTCTTCAACACTGTCAACCTCTCTTGGCATTTCAGGAGTCACACTCAGTGGCACTGCTGGCTCCCCCTCCTCTGGGATGTACAGATATTCCACTGCAGAGCGATGTTGTGGAGCATGCATCATGCCACAGTGATCTGACACACTTTCCTAGTTGATAGAAGAGGGATCCCCCAGTTTGGTCTAGACAGCAGAATCTAGCCTTCAAGAAACCCAAAAGCTCTATCTATTGGCCTCTGTGTTCTTCCATGGGCCTCATTGAGGCAGACTTCAACTGGCATGGTTGGATTCCTCACTGGTGTCAATAACCAAGGCAGTTTTGATATGTGGAGTCTTCTGTTAAGCAATGGGACATAAGTGCAACAACGAGTCACTCACTTCATGAGTGTAGCACCTGACATTGTGCACACACAATCAGGACAGACGTGACTTACCAACCAGCCAGGCCCTCTCTGGTGCAGTTGTGACATCGGCTGGGGTATGGTGCTGTTCCGCATAATGAAGGAATTATGGCTGATCCAGGGTAATGGGCACAGACATGCAATATGTAGAGATCTGCCACACATACAACTTGCACGTTGAGGGAATGTAAGTTCTTTCTGTTGCAATATACTTGTTCAGTGGCCTGTGGTGGCACTAAGCCAACATATGTGCCATCAATAGTCGTCACCACATGTGGGAAGTGGCCAAAAGCATAAAAGGCAGCCTTCACATTAGCTAAATCTTCATGTTGGGGGAAGCTGATATAGCTGTCAATGTGTTTCAACATTGCTGAGAGGAAATCCTTTAACACCAGGCTGAACAAAGGTCATGACATACCAGTAGATATGGCCACTGTATGTTGGAAGGACCCTGCCAGGATGCGTGAAATTAGGGGGCTCATGGTCCAACATGCAGCGCGCCCACAGTGGGAGGACAGCCCCAGCTGTACGTCTGCGATGATCCTGGCCCAGCGTCTCAGGTCCTCCCACCTCTTGCGACATGCACCTCTCTGGGTGATGGCTCCCCATATCTCTTTCTTCTGATGGGTGTTAACCTGCATGCATGCAAGAGAGAAATCAAGAGATTACAATCATAGATTATGGCACCAATGTTTGAGTCACACACATATTAGAAACACTAAGCTAGGCATTTTCAATTGGTCAATACACCACAATTGTAAAGCACACAAGCCAATAATTACAGGGACATAACTACATACATATATATCCATCTGCAGACTAACCCACCACCCTGCTTAGGGCCTCCAATGACTAAATAGGCCTACTGACATCAGGCAGCCCATTATCCTGCAACATGTGCTGTGAGTTGAACACAATGCAACACAATGCAACACTACTAGAAGAGGCTTCTGAAGGGTAAACTTCTGAGTCCAGCATGGACAAATACATTCACACTTTGTGAGATTGACTAACTGCATATAGTCCCTACAGCCAACTGCCATAGTACAGATGTCACAGATTTCACCCTCACACTTGAGTGACAATGAAGAGGATGGTATGGTGGGTACATCAAGTTTATTCCTTGTGCACTTGTGGACATGTGACCTACCAAATGCAGGCTCATCTCATGTCAAGGGGTGGGTTCTATGGTATGTACCTGTACCACAGAGAACTCCTTTGGACATATGTGTCTATCTTACAAGATGGCATCCAACATACAAAGGTATGCAAAGTACACTTTCTGCTATATGACCAAGATACTGACTCGCATATCATGGCCTCCCAGGAATCAAAACACTGTCTGCACTGTGAGTCTGTCATCAGTGCAATAAGCCTTTACAACACAACAATGCCTTCTGTGAAGGTGATAACAGAGGTGTGGGAGTAAGGGACCTGTAATGACTCAATGACCCACATTGACAATGATCCATAATTCACATGTGGACTACTTCAGGGATGTACCCCAGTCACCATTCCTAATTTAGTCAATGGACTAAGGCATTCAGGGCAGATTGTGGCACTAGAGCATAATATTGTCCACTTGACAGAATTAAATGGTATACAGGGAGTAGGCACAGTGCCACAGTTGCATAGCCACAGTGACTCTACACCAACCTGTACTATGTCCCATCCTAGGAGATGCATTTGACAGTCTCTGCAGAAGGAGCAAATAGAACCTACAGGTCACTCCATTTCCATCTCTTCCATGCATGGCAGTAAATCATGTGGCCATCAGCAATTTGGCATGTGGTTGTGTGGCAATCTGAAGGACAGAGTGAGACAGGATATGCCTTCCAGACTACAGTTTGGCAAGGACAGATGTGGGTTGAAAGATCTGTTGTACTATACACATTGCTTATAAGATACTCAAATGACTCAGACAAGATGCATACACAGATCATGCTGTCATGCACATACATGTTGTCTAACATTTGCAACCATTGTAAAGAAAGAGATTTTGGTGGATGGCAGTAAATCTCCTTAACTAGTGCATCCAACACAAGGAGGATCTAGGGCCCCCAAAAACTTGCACAACAGAAAGTGAATTAACTTAATATATAGTACTGGCCAGCAATACTTGTACAATGTACATCCCATTGGTGCCACACAGACTGCAGCAACAGGCACACAAGATGTCTAACTGGCATGGAGGGGCACATTGTAGCCTGTGAGGAGAAAAGGATGGTGTCAAACAGTATTAATTGTGCATATGAGGTTTCACTGGTGAGCCATAGAGTTTCTCATACCAGGGTAGGACCTCATCAACAAGCCTCTCCAGCTCCTCTAGAGAGAAGGCAGGTGCCTTATTACCTGCTGGATGTGGCATGATTGCTCCCAGAGGTGGCACACAACATCTAAGGTAGTGGAGGTGTTGCTGGCAGTAGTGTCAAGGAGTCAAGTGAGTGAATGTGTAGAACATGGCGGTCATGTTCGCCACATAAATGGTCGTCACCTCCAGAGGGCTCAGCCATTGAGCTTGTGACCGCCACAGGCAACAACATTAGCTTATGGGTGTGTCTGCCACGGTTGCAACCCCCTACTGCCCTGACTTCTGCTAGCAGTCGCGGGCAGTTTCAAATGTCCAGCGGAGTAGGTCAGGCATCTGCCATTTCGTCGGCCTGAAATGCTCTATTTGGCTTTATAAACTGTGTCACCTACAACATATGTTTTGTTGCATCACAAAAATAGTTATTCTGTCTTCTCATGTAGGTCCTTTTACACAACCACGAGTGAAGTGTGTTGCAGGGCACAAATGGCATTTGACAGCGGTGCATGGGCCACCACTGCTGACGGTCTTTTTGGCGGTCGGAATATACAGTCATGTTTTGATGTGCAAGTGTGAGCACATGTTTGAGTTTCATCGATACCCATGTTGTGAACTTATCTATTGAAAACTGTGGGGTCACATGTGACCCTCGTATAGTTGCCAGCTGTGATGTGTACTGGGTGTCATGTCTATGTGCTTTGCCACATGACATTGTTGGCATGCTTAATGTATGTTGTTTGTGGACACACTGACTAATATTACAAATCACATATTGTCACACATAGGGACCCTAGGAGGTGGAGACTGCAACAACATCCTGTATACGGTCCACTGCAAGACCTTTAGACCATGGTGCAATAGCATATATTTATGTTGTACCACCTGGATAGGCAAACAGTAGTGGACTTATCCCATCAGTTGGAGTCAGATCTGATGCCAGCTATTAGTATCCAACCAGTATACAACTCATTGCACAAGTCATGGCATACCCAAACCTTGATGGGAGTTTGAGGAGAGCACAGCAGACACAAGGGGGTGAGTACAGGGCATATTCCTGCCTGTCACATTGCCATGTTAATGTGTTAGGTTCTGACATCTCCTCCTGATGATTAGGTCTGAGCCATGTGTGAGACAGGAGATGAGTGACTGTAGATATCTGATGTGGTGCATACTGATGTGCCTTGCCTTTTGGCTAAGGGTCCTAGGACACAACTGTGGGCAATCCACAAATAATTTGTTCTCCAGGGACAAAATATGGCTGTGTACAATCAAGTACTGTGTGTAGTTGTAGTAGGTGTAAATTTTATGCAACAGACCCCTACTCCTCAATGTTACAGGCCAAATGAATGGAAGTGATGGATCACTGTCTTCAGCCATGTGACTGTTCAAATAAGTATATTGGTATCTGCCACCAAGAGGCTACTTGTCTTCAGCATGAGACGGGTGCTTGTGCCTCATTACTGTCTATAATGTGAAGATGGCCATCAAAAATGTGACAGAGCATACATTGTTCTTTGGGTGCAGCTACAGATCAATACTTTCCCTTGGTAAGTGGACAATGTCCAAGGGCATGATTTGTGTGCAATCACTTTTTCCAACATTCCTTGTTCCTACATGTTGGCATGAGTCCTTTTTAAATTTAACAAACTGTGTATGCTGCTGTTTAATGCACGGTCTACCTGTGTTCATGGGACGATTCCTGTATTCCCTCACATATATGTGCATGCCAACCTGTGTGTGGAATAGGGCATTTGCAATGGGAGTAAATCTCATGTGATGCCACATACAGGAGTGTGTCAACATTGATTCTTGGCTGACAAATACCATCACCTGTCACTGCATGTCATTTGACAGGTACAATTGCAGTAGCAATTAGGAACAAGACATGCATGAATAGATTTTTTTTTATTTACAATGTGCATTTCCAGGCCATTGATGTGGCATCATGTGGCAAAGTGCATTGCACAGGTGTAATGGGGAAGGTGTCATAGTCTCAGCTGTGAGCAGGTTAGTCATGCTTTATTCCCCCCTTATGAGTGATATTCGAGATGTTATTTTCTTTGAATCACAGTATCAGTTTGAATCATGTTATGCCTTTGAAAACGTGAGTAACTTGGCAACTCAGTTATTAACATAATGGCAATGTTTAAAGCAGACCTAAACAAATGCTTGCTGTCAATATAACTTCTGAACACCTGGGCCTCATCCAGGTAATCCAGAAAGCAAATGCCAATTGCTGAAAACTGGCTGTTCTTTAGTGGAACCTCCTAATTGAGAAAAGACAGTTGAGAAACTTGTGCAATTACAATAATAACTAACAGGTTCCTCTGTTTCCCCCATAAGTTTCCTTGCACCTGGTTGGGACGGGCTATAAGAGGCAGTGTTTCAGACTAAATCCTGCTTAGCCTCTTTATCTTGGAAGCAACGCTTACCTGTCACCAGTTTTCTGCAGCCTTCCTTTCACAGTCCTTTCTTTGCAGTGGCATCCATATCTTCACAGCGACAGGCTTCTCCTTGCAGCAACGTGCTTCTTGACTTCTGACCTAGTATTTCTGTTAGCAATCACAGCAGTGCGTGTAAAAGACAGGCAGCTTGAAAATTCATATCTCGCATTGCGCTGTCTTGTGCTGGCAAAAGGACACAAATCATCTCAAATAGAGTAACATGAGTTTTTGTGTTTCATTTGGGATCTTGATCAGTGTTGATTAATCAAACTTATCTGAAGCAAATAATAATCTTTGGGTGAATTTTGTGACTGAGGAAAGTTGTATTTCTTGTAATAGCTGGTTCTTCCTGGATCTTGTGCTCATATTTTGTTTTAATCCTTGTTTTCTCTATCAGAGTCTGATGTTGGATTTCTAAAAACCTTTGGGATAATTGAGAGCTATAATCTGATTGCCACTGCATTATTGCATTTGAATTTTGAACTCTTGAGGCTCTAGAACTACTGAGGAACTTGAAGTAGCTTTGTTGTGATTAACCCAGTTATTTTCTCTCAGTGGAAATCCTTGTACATGATAATTCCAGTTCAAAATAATTCCTGGATAATTCTTTAATCACACTGGGGAATGTTTTAGTGTGAATTATTGGTATGTTGATTTGACTTTAGTTAATGCCAAAGATCTGTTTAGTTTTGCCTGTTTTAAAGTGTGGTTTCATTACAAGGAAGTCCAAGTCCAGATCCTTGTATCTGAATAATTCAGATTGCCAGTATCCTGAATCCAGAGCCAAAATCCAGATATCTTTGAGCACAGCAGTGCCTGAGGTAGAGAAATCTGAATATGCAGAAGTCATGGTATTTCTACCTTTCTCTCTCATCCCAACCCCTCTTCACCTTGGAAACTCCCAGGGCTGCAGTGTGTCCTTCATTTCTGCCTTGTCAGTTCTCAATGGGATTTGGGGGTTATCGTCCCCTCATTGGAACCACCTGAAATTCAGGTGAGTGGCTCGCAACTGGAGGCTAAGCCACAAAAAAGTGTGTTACCTCTGGACAACAACGTCAACACGGACACATTACTCCACTCCGAGCATGAGCAGAGATCCTTCTGAGAGTACCCAGATAAGTGATATATTACACACATTTCAGATAGAAGTGCAACACCTAAAAGTAGAGAAAGCAAGTTTAAGGGAGTAGTTAACCTGAAGCAAAACTAAATTCACATAGTGGAGGGATACTTCACAGAAAGGGAATCACTCAATCTTAAGCCCACCTACATTTGGTACTACTTACAATCCCTTTGTGGAAACTTCTCCCTCAACTCGTCCAGACCAAACTTACATGTTACCGTCATGACTCCTAGACTGGTTCCTGTGGCTAAGTCAGAAAGGTAAATAGAGATAGCTCATGATTTGCAGTATTCATGAGTCAGTGCCAATTAAATTTCATTTATAAGGCCCAGATTTGCAGCCAGTCTCATTTGTTATTTCTTTTATGGGTGGAATGGCCGCTAATTGGGCCATTGATAAAATCTAATGACCCTACCCTATACAATTTCACAGCCTTTAAGACAGCAATGAATAGCCTCTGTTAGAAATGGGGTCTTTGGTTGGCAGTCGGGTTACTCCCTGTGCAAGCAAGGACCCTCACTCTAGTCAGGGTAAGTCACACACAATCCAAATCATCCAGTGCCCACCCTCTGGTAGCTTGGCACTGAGCAGTCAGGCTCAACTTAGAAAGCAATTAGTAAAGTATTTGTGCAATAAATCATGCAATAAAACAGTATAACACCACAAAAATACACCACACAGCATGTAGAAAAATATATAATATTTATCTGGTTAAATGCAGATTGAAATGATTAAGATTTGATAAGTACACCTTGAATCATAACTGTAGGAAATGATAAAAGAAGGCTTTATTCTTTAAAAAGTAACAAATGTCTCTTGCAAGCACAAAGTTCAAATTCTCAGCAAGGAGGAGATGCGTGGAAAATGAGGAGGTGTGCTTTGATTTTTCTGACGCACACAGACGAAGCGACGTCAAGCAGGGCAGGCTTTGCGTCGATTTCCGGCATGTAGACTGGGATCCTCTTCAGGTTGCAGGGTTTTTGGATGCCCCATGGATGATGCAGAGAAATCCTGGGTGTGCAGAATGAAGTCACAGGGGCTGCGTGGAAATTTCTGTCACACAACAGGTGCTGCGTCTATTCTTATTGCAGGAAGTCGGGCTGTATTGTTCCAGTTCAGCTTTGCGTCAAACCAGTGGGCCGTGTGTCGAAGATCCGGTTGCAACGCTGGTGCTGCATCATTCTCCTCTGCGAGGAGCAAGGCAGCGTCATTCTGGTTTGGTGTACGGTGATTTTCTCACCGCGATCCAGGCTGTGTGTTGTTTCTTGCAGGCTGTGCGTCGATTTTTGCCACATAAGGAGTTCTGTTGTAGAGAAGTCTTTTTGGTTCTGTGACTTCAAGGAACAGGAAGCAAGCTCTAGTCAAGCCCTCGGAGAGCACTTCTCAGCAGAGCAACAGCAGGGCAGCAGTCCTTTGCAGTAAAGCAGTCAGGTGAGTCCTTTGGGTAGCCAGGCAGTTCCTCTTGGCAGGTTGCAGGTTCTGGTTCCGGGTTTCTTCTACAGTGGTATCTTGTCCAGAAGTGTCTGAGTTGGTAGGGTTTGAGAATCTGCTTAAATACCCAAATGTGCCTTTGAAGTGGGGGAGACTTCAAAGAGTAGCTTAGAAGTGCACAAGGTCCCCTTTCAGTTCCATCCTATCTTCCAGGGTCCAGGTAGGTGGTGTGGCAGTCCTTTGTTTGAGGTCAGGCTACTGTCGTTTGACATGTAAGTACCAGGCCCTCCACTCTCCCAGCCCTGGAAGACCCATTCAATATGCAGATGTGTGCAAGTGTGACTGAGCATCCTGTGTTTGGTGTTGTCTGAGTGATTGCACAAGGGAGCTATGAACTAAAACTAGCCAGATGATGATTGTAAGGCACAGAAGGATTTAAGTGGAGATAAATGCTCACTTTCTAAAAGTGGCATTTCTTAAACAGTAATATTAAATTCAGTCAGCAGGATTTTGTATTACCATTCTGGCCATACTAAATATGACCTTGTTACTCCATTCAGATCAGAATCTACCACTCAAACAGTATATGAGGGTCAGCCCTAATGTTAGCCTATGAAAGGAGCAGGCCTCACAGCAGTGTAAAATGGATTTTGAAGTTTTACACAACCAAGACACAACCAAGACATATACACTACATAGGAACATGTCCAGCCCTTTTATCTACATAGCACCCTGCTCTATAGGTTACCTAGGGCCTACCTCAGGGGTGACTTATATGTAGAAAAAGGGGAGTTTAAGGCTTGGCAAGTACTTTTAAATGCCAAGTCGAAGTGGCAATGATACTGCACACACTGGCCTTGCAATGGCAGGCCTGGGGCATGGTTAAGGGGCTACTTAGGTGGGTGGCACAATTAGTGCTGCATGCCCACAAGTAGCATTTAATCTACAGGCCGTGGGCACAGTTAGTGCGCTTTATTTGGGCCTTACAAGTAGATTAAATAAGCCAGTTTGGTATAGACCAACGTCACCATGTTTTAAGGGAGAGAGCATATGCACTTTATCATTGGTTAGCAGTGGTAAAGTGCACAGAGTCCTAAAACCAGAAAAAACAGTGTCCAAAAAGTGAAGGGAAGCAGGCAAAAAGTTAGGGGTGACCACCCTAAGGCTGTCAGGTCTAACAGCCTCTTTGTGCAACATGTCCAGCCACAATGAGCTATTAAATTTGTGACAGGGTAACCTACATTACTCAGTTTAATCACTTTATTTCTGAAACACATTGACCTGAGGAAAAATGCATATTTTTTTTATAGAGGTCTTATGGACAATCTAAAAGACTCACTGACATTCTTTGTAGAATTACCTGAGAATTGCACAGAATTCATTGATGTGTTTGTTAAACTGGAACTTTGACTAGGTGAATGTAGAAGTGAGTACCCACAAAATGACAGAGTAGTAGTCCTGAAAACAGAAAGGAAAGACAAGGATAGGGCATCTGAATCAGAACCCATGCAAATTTGAGGTATCAAGGGGCCCCCGTGATCAGAAGAGAAGGACAGATGGCTTAAGGCTAATCTTTGTCTTCATTGTGCCAAGCCTGGTCATTTTGAGATTGAACTGCCAAGCCCAAAAAGAAAAAGACCGTAGCTTGCACAGATACAGATGACACAGTGCAGGAAAACTAACACTCTTGAAGAATGATGAGATTGCCTCTTCAAGAGTTATAGTTCCTCAGATTTCGCAATATGTCACTAATGTTGTTAGGCCCAAGACTCAAACATTTGAATGAATTTCATTCTAGCTCCACAAAAAGTACATAATTTTCCTGTTCTCATTGACTCCGGGGCCACTGGAAATGTTCTTGATCTATCCCTGGCTGAAAAATTGAGTATCCTTGAGTGACAAAATCAGAACCAGATCCTGTGAGAGCAGTTGATGGTTCAGCTCTTTCCTCTGGACTGATACCACACCTTTGACCTTGGTTGGGGATAACGGTCACACAGAATACGAAATCTTTGATCTTATTCATACACCAACTTTTTGTATGATTCTAGGCTTCCCCTGGTT
This sequence comes from Pleurodeles waltl, assembly GCF_031143425.1. Taxonomy (NCBI): domain Eukaryota; kingdom Metazoa; phylum Chordata; class Amphibia; order Caudata; family Salamandridae; genus Pleurodeles; species Pleurodeles waltl. Next base: position 1,075,599,594 of record NC_090446.1, on the reverse strand, counting down.
AGAGCTTAACAACCTAAAGATCAATTGGGTCCTGAGAACTATACCATTAGATTCCTCCTTTTCTAGGACAACATGTTATCAAGAAGCTCCAAGTCATTGTGTGGATGCACATCATTGTCATCCTAACACAGTACCACAGGAATATCATGACTTTTCAGACATCTTTGATCCTATGAAAGCTACCCAGTTACCACCTCACTGTGTACATGATTGTAGAATCAATCTCTTTCCTGGGGCAGTGCTCCTATCCAGTAGAATTTATGCTTTGACCGAGACAGAAACCCAATATTCATATAAATATTTGGTGAAAATGCTACAACTAGGATTCATACGGCATTCCACCGCAACTGTTTCCTCGCCCCTCTTTTTAATCCCAAAACAGAATGGGGAATAACGGGCCTGCATCGACTTTTGCGCGGTCAACAAGGACACGATTAAAAATCGTTACTCGTTACCACTTGTTCCTGTTCTATTAGATCAAGTACATGCCTCCACTAGCTATGCAAAGTTAGATCTATGCAGTGCTTACCACCACATACATGTTAAAGCTGGAGTTGAATGGAAAATGGCTTTCAGAACACATTTTTGCCTATTTGAGCATACTGTAATGCCTTTTGGTGTCTGTAATGCCCCAGCGGCACTTCAGTATTTTATAAACAATTTCTCCATGACGTTTTGGACATTTGTGCATTTGTCTAGATAGACGATATTTAGATTTTCTCTAATACTGAGCAGGATCATGTCATGCATGTAAGAACTGTTCTTGAGTGTTTGAGAGAGCATTCTATTTTGGCTAAGTTAGATAAATGTACATTTCACTAAAGGTCAGTGGGATTTTTAGGTTACCATCTTTCTCCGGAAGGTATTATAATGAGCCCAAAAAAGGTAGACGCCATTCTTTCTTGGCTGTCACCTACTTCTTTTAAAGAGATCTAGAGAGATCCTGGTTTTGTCAACTTTTATCAGAGATTTACTGCAAGTTTTTCAAGGTTTTGAGGCATCAATTACTCAGTTATTAAAGAAAGGACAAGCAGTCTTTGGTCAGAAGCGACTGAACGGCCTTTCAAACCTTAATGCAAAAACTCACAACAGCTCCCTTTACGTTACATCCGGATCCTGACCAGCCATTCATTGTTGAGACAGAAACTTAAAAAAAAGCCATTGGTGGTGAGTTATCTCAGAGAAGTCCCAAGACCGGCCATCAGCACCCTTTTGCGTATTATTATCAAAACTGCTTCATGCTGAAAAAAAATACTTAATGGTAAAGAGAGAGTTATTGGTCATCAAGACCTTTTTTTGCAGAATGGCATCATCACCTATTGGCGGCAAAACACAGCGTTACAGTTTTTCACAGATCATGCAAACTTGCAACTCACTTCAATAAAAGCCTGCACACCTCGCCAAATGGGTTGGCTATCCTTTTTCAGTGATTCTTATTTCCTTATCACTTATCGACCAGGAACAAATAAATTACAATCAGACATTTTGTCTAGGTTAGGGCAAAAAGAAGAAAAGGTCAACACCCCATCCTAATATTATACCTATGAAAAGACTGTGGCAGTGATGATAACTTTCTTGACAGAAGTTAAGAAAATACTACAAACAGTTAAGGCCAACGATTGGTTGCTGTTAGAAATTGAGTCTTTGGTTGCCAGTCAGGTTACCCTCTGTCCAAGCAAGGACCCTCACTCTAGTCAGGGTAAAAGAGAATCACTGTCAGCTAACCCCTGCTCACCTCCTTGGTAGCTTGGCACGAGCTTGCAGGCTTAACTCCAAAGTGCTAGGTGTAAAGTATTTGTACCAACACACACAGTAACTCAATAAAAACACTACAAAATGGCACAACATAGGTTTAGAAAAATAGAAAATATTTATCTAAACAAAACAAGACCAAAACAACAAACATCCACCATGCACAAGTCAAGTTATCAGTTACAAACCAAAAAGAGTCTTCTTGTGATTTTAAACACAACGCTAACGCTGTTAGCGTGGAAATGCACCTGGGTGCATCAAAAGTAACCCTGCACTGGCGAGTGTGCATCAAAAGGGACTTGCAATGTGTTGATATCACTCACGAGCGAAACCGTGTGTAGTTTCTCCTTCAGTCGGGGTGGCGTGCGTCATTTCTTCTCTCCGCAGGAGGGCGATGCTTCGATCCGAACAGCACTCTCAGGTCCGGGCAGGCTTCACGTTGTTTTTACACACCCAACGATGTTTGCGTCAGAAATCCTGCTGCACAATGATTAAAAAAACACGCAGCGCGGGCTGTGATCTCACCAGCCTCCATCCGCGATGCTGTACGTCTTTTCTGCAGCAGCGAGCGTTGATTTTTCAGCCATGTCTCGGAGTTGTGTCTATGATTTCCCTGCACGGTGGTCTGTGCGTGGATTTCTTACTCTTGTTCTGCCAGCTTCTCCTTTCAGGGTCCCAGGAACTGGATGGGTACCAATTGGCAGGGTAGGAGTCTCAGCAGAGGCTCCAGGTGCTGGCAGAGAGCATTCTTTGCTGTCCCGGAGACTTCAACAACAGGAGGCCAGCTCTAGTTTAAGCCCTTGGAGAGTTCTCCTCAAGCAGGAAGGCACACAAAGTCCAGTCTTAGTCCTCTTGCACAGACAGAAGCAGCAACCGCAGGATAGCTCCACAAAGCACAGTCACAGGCAGGGAAGTTCTTCTTCCTCAGCTCTTCATCTCTTCTACAGGCAGGGGTTCCTCTTGGTTTCCAGAAGGGTTCTAAATTCTATGGTTTTGGGTGCCCTTCTTATACCCATTTTGCCCTTTGAAGTAGGCTTATCCAAAGAAAGGTCTCTCTTGTTTGTGAAATCCTGCCTTGTCCAGGCCAAGCCCCAGACACACACCATGGGGTTGGAGACTGCATTGTGTGAGGGCAGGTACAGCCCTTTCAGGTGTGAGTAACCACTCTTCTCCTCCCTCCTAGCACAGATGGCTCATCAGGATATGCAGGCTACACCCATCTCCTTTTGTGTCACTGTCTAGAGAGAGGTGCAAACAGCCCAACTGTCAAACTGACCCAGACAGGGAATCCACAAACAGGCAGAGTCACAGAATGGTTTAAGCAACAAAATGCTCACTTTCTAAAAGTCGCATTTTCAAGCACACAATCTTAAAATCAACTTTACTAAAAGATGTATTTTTAAATTGTGAGCTCAGAGACCCCAAACTACACATGTCTGTCCGCTCCCAAAGGGAATCTACACTTTAATCATATTTAAAGGCAGCCCCCATGTTAACCTATAAGAGGGATAGGCCTTGCAACAGTGAAAACGGAATTTAGCAGTATTTCACTGTTAGGACATATAAAACACACTAGTATATGTCCCACCTTAACCATACACTGCACCTTGCCAATGGGGCTACCTAGTGCCTACCTTAGTGGTGCCTTACATGTAAGAAAGGGGAAGGCTTAGGCCTAGCAAGTGGGTACACTTGCCAAGTCAAATTTGCAGTTTAAAACTGCACACAGAAAGACCACAGTGGCAGGTCTGAGCCATTTTTATAGAGCTAGTATTGTGGGTGGCATAACCAGTGCTGCAGGCCCACTAGTAGCATTTGATTTACAGGCCCTGGGCAACTCTAGTGCACTGTACTAGGGACTTACCAGTAAATCAAATATGCCAATCATGGATGAACCAATTACATACACATTTTGTATATGAACAATTGTACTTTAGCACTGGTTAGCAGTGGTAAAGTACCCAGAGTCCAGCACACATCAACAACCTGGGAAACAGAGGCAAAAAGTTAAGGGAGACATCACTAAGGATGAAAAGTCCAACAGTTGCTTAACCCAAAAAACAGCATAAAAGAAGGTTACCATTTTAAATGACCAAAATACGTTTATATTACATGGAAATTTGAGGTACCAAATCAGAGAAAGCAACCATGACTCAGCCTTAATTGGGCCCCCGCATATCCAGAAGTCCCGTAGAGAAAATTCTGGTGGGAAAATATTTGAAAAGAGGTTCAGACTTACATAAATTCTTGCCCTGTTTGTGCTCGTAATAAGACTCAACACTTAGCACCATTGAGTTTTCTACAGCCAGTACCCATTCCAACAGCTTCTTGGCATTCGATCAGTTTGGATTTTATCACTGGTTTACCAGAATCTAACAAATTTAAAACCAATCTGGAAGTGGTAGATATGTTCTCCAAAATGTTTCACTTCATTTCCCCCAGAAACATATCCTCAGCCGTGGTGTTTAGTGATATATTCTAACAAACCTACAAATAGACCTACTGGAAACCAAGCGCTCCAGCAGACGACTGGAATGGAAATGTAGGATCAGCAAATCAACCGAAGACTGCACAGCCTACGAGAATGCTGCCACCACGCACCAACAGAACATCAGAGCCTCCATAAAAGCCACCTTTCAAGCACATCTCAACACCAGCACTCGCAACAGCAAAGAGCTCTTTGCCAATGTCAAAGAGTTCACGAACCACAGGACAGACACCTCATCCACCCCTCCCTCCCAAGACCTCTGCAATGATCTTCCCACCTTCTTTCACCATAAAATCCAGGGCATCTATGAAGGCTTCAGGAACCATAACACACCAGGATTGCCCACCACCGTGGACCTAGCACCTCACCAGATACTGAACTCCTGGACCCCCATCACCAAAGAGGACTCAAGAATGGGGAGTGACTGGCTGATGTCAGGGAGGAGGGCAGAGCATGAAAAGATCTCTGTAGGCGAGACAATGGCACTTTTAATGCCTGCCAGGAAAGCATTGGTCTACTCAAGTTGTCTGGCCAACCCCCGGATGGCATTCACAATGGCAGTCTTACTGACAGAAGTGTTCCTAAGAGGACACTAGCCTCATCACTCAAGCAGCTGGGGTAACAGGGGCTGGGGTGGAGGTGCCTGCGGCAAAAAAGACACCCACCCTCTTGGGTGAGCGGGCACCGGCCAACTGGATGGGGAGCAACAGGGAGGGTAGCAATAGTGCTGGAGGTGACAGACAAAGATGGTATAGGAGTATGTCCGGATAGGTCCACCACCACTAGGGAGTGGCCAGTGGAGGTGGAATAGGTAGAATCTGATGATGAGGATGTACATATGGTCTCCTCTTTGGCACTCCTCTGGGCCACTAGGTCCCCCTGTGTTTGTGGTGTCTTGACTGGAGGTACCATGGCCAGCAGCTTCCCCACTTGGCTGTGCCCTGTCTCCTTGGCTTGCCCAGGCTGATGCTGAAAATACAAATAGAAAAAGGGTTGCAATATGTTCCGGATCACACTTGAACAACAGCTGTTATTAGCAAACATGACCATGATGTCAAGTAGGCCCCAGCAACAAACTACCAACGTTGCCCCCTACATATACCATACCATATGCATGCTGGGCTCAAGGATATCTGGATTCTGGTATGGATTCAGGATCCTGGCAAACTGGGATTATTCAGATACAAGGGTCTCAACTCGGATTTAAAACAGGAAAAACTAAACAGATCTTTGGCATTTGTCAAATCAAGATACCTATAATTAACACTAAAAACATTCCGAAGTGTGATTGAATAATAATCCAGCAATTATCATGAACTAGAATCATCATGTACAAGGATTTCCACTGAGACTGCTACAACTTCTTCAGTAGTTCAAAAGTCTCAGGAGTTTAAGTTCCATTTGCAAATATGCAATGGCAATCAGATTATAGTTCTACATTGTCGCAAAAGTCTTTAAAACATCAACAGAAGATTCTGATTGAAAAAACATGGATTTAAAACCAACTATGAGCACATGATCCAGGAAGGCATAGCTATTACAAGAAATTCAACTTTTCGCTAATGTCTTTACAGTCACAAGATTGATTAGAATATTATTGCTGGCTTTACATAAGGCAAATTAATCAGCGCTGATCAAGATCCCACATTAAACAGAGAAACTTGTGTTGCCTTATTTAGGATGACTCGTGTCTTTTTGCCAGCGCAAGAAAGCGTGATGCAAGAAACGAATTGCAAGCTGCCTGTCTTTTACAGGTGCTGTGGTAACTGCGTAGGAGATTGGAAATACTAGGTCAGAACTCAGGAATTGTGTTGCTGTGAGGAGAAGCCTGTCACTGTGAAGGTATGGATGCCACTGCAAAGGAAGGACTGACACTGTGAAGAGAAGGCTGCGAAAGACTGCAGACAGGAAAGTGGGGCTAAGCAGGATTTAGTCTGAAACATCTGCTTTTATAGCCAGCACAAAGCAGGTGCAAGAAAACACATGGGAAAAACAGAGGAATTTGTTTGTTATTATTGTAATTGCACATGCTACACAACTGTCTTTTTTCTATTAGGAGGATCAATCAAAGGACCGACAGTTGACATGAGGCCCAGGTTTTCAGAAGTTATCTTGACAACAAGCATTGGTCCAGATTTGCTTTAAACATTGCCATTATGTTATTTATTGAGTTGCCAAGTTACACAAGGTTTCAAAGGCATAACACGATTCAAACTGGTACTGTGATAAAAAGGAAAAAACATCTCTGATATCACTCATAAGGGGGCAATAAGACATAACTAGCCCTGTTCACAGCTGGGACCATGACAGTTGTCCCTCCCAAAGGCCGACTAACAGGCCGAGATTCCGTGGGGTTCAGAGCATAGAAAAGATGGATCAGGCGAGAGGCATGGACAAAGGAGACTAGTTCCCTAGAGAATTCTGATGGGGGTAAGCCTTCCAATCAATCAAAAAATATTTTTTTCCTTGAATGTGTTTCGTGCTTACGATACGTTGTACTTCATATTCTTTATAATCTCCTACTACCACTACAAGAGGAGGTATATCCTTTTTTGTGTGTGGATGACTTGGCTTGATAATAGAAACGTGAAACACTAGATGTATAGCATATTCATATGGGAAGTGTAAATGTACTGTGACAGGTTTCAGAATATCAACAATCAGAAAAGGACCTTTGAATTGTGGTTGACGTTTCCTTGGGCCCTCAAGTTTGATGTTGCAAGTGAATAACCACACCATGTCTTATTTGTTATATTTAGGTTCATGAGTTCTACGTTTATTGGTTTATGCTTTCATGATTAGTTTGTTTTGTTTTGTGCTAAACATTTAGTTTGTTCTTCTTTGTCTTGTAATGTCAGTAACATTTGAGAGACTGACGGCATTAGCTCTGGTGTGTTAGGTAAGATCACTGGAAGGGACCATGGATGATAACTGGTGAGGAAGAAGAAAGGAGAGCACCCCAAGGCAGTATGAACACTATTAAAATATGAGAACTTGGCTAATGGTGTGGCCTGGCCCCATTAAGTAATAACAGTGGAGGTTAAACACCTAAGGATAAATTAACTCTCTCCATTTGACCATCTGTTTGGGGATGATCGAATGTTGAAAGAGCCAACTCAATTCCTACTGTAGTACATAGGACTTTCCAGAATTTTGATGTGAATTGTGTATCACAATCTGAAATAATCTTAGTTGGTAATCCATGTAACCTAACAATTTGTTGTAATCAATCAAGGATTTGTAAAGCGCTGCTTGTGTGTGTGCTGCTCAGTTGAAGAGCCAGGTCTTGAGATGCTTCCTGAACTGCTTTAGTGATGCGATCTGCCTGACCTTGAGAGGTAGCATATTCCATGTCCAGGCTGCCAGGTTGTAGAAGGATCTTCCTCCTGCTGTGCTTTTCTGAATCTTGGGGATGGCTGCGAGGGCAAGCTGGGAGGAGTGGAAATGTCTGTTAGGTATATAAAAGGCGAGGCAGTGGTTGAGGTATGCCGGTCCTATGTTGTTCAGTGCCTTGTAGGTGTGGGTCAGGAGTTTGTATGTGATGTGCTTGTTGACTAGGAGCCTGTGTAGGTCTCTGAGGTGGGAGGAGATGCGGCTGTTTCAGGGTGTGTCCAGGATGAGTCTGGCTGCTGTATTCTGGACTCTTTGTAGTACTGATTGTAGTTTATTGGTGATGCCAGCATACAGAGCGTTGCTGAGTCTAGTTTGCTGGTGACAAGTGCGTGGGTGACTGTCTTTCTTGTGTTGGAAGGAATCCACCTGAAAATCTTCCGCAGGAGTGGAAGAGTGTGAAAGCAAGACGGCTTTGACTAGGCTTGTCATGGAGAAAAAGGAGTCTAGGGTGATGCCCAGGTTGCGTCTCTGGGGCCTGGGCATTTCCCAGAGCAGTGGGCACCAGGAATCATTCCAAGAAGAATGTGTAGAGCTGATTACGAGGATCTCTGTCTTGTCCATGATGATTTTGAGGCCGCTGGCCTCCATCCAGGTGGCGACTGCTCTAATCCCGCAGTGGAAATTTCTCTTGCCATTTACAGTCCTCGGACAGGGAGAGGATCAGTTGGGTGTTGGCAGCGTAGGAGATTCTTTAGCCCTTTTTGTTTAATGATCTTGGCAAGGGGGCCTCGAAGATGTTGAAAAGTATTGGGCTGGGTGAAGATCCTTGGGGCACTCCGTAGCATGTGTCTTTGGGTACTGACGTGAACGGTGGTAGTCTGACACTGTGTGTTCTTCCAGTGAGGAAAGACCTGATCCAATCCAGTCCTTTATCTCGGATGCCGGTGCTGTGTAGCCTGTCGCACAGACTGGAGTGGGAGGTGGTGACAAATGTAGCGGGGAGGTCGAGGAAGATGAGTGCGGCCGTGCCTCCGCAGTCCAGTATGATGCTTATGTCGTCGGTGGCTGCTAAGAGTGTGGTTTTGGTGCTGTGGTTGCTTCGAAATCCGGATTGCGATGGGTCCAGGATATGGTGTGTCTCAACGAATTCCGTGAGATGCTAGTCCATGGCCTTCTCCATTACCTTGGCTGAAAAAGGAAGCACAGAGATGGGACTGTAGTTCTTCAGCTCCCTAGGGTCGGCGGTGGGTTTCTTGAGTAGCATGTTGATTTTGGCATGCTTCCAATCTGAAGGGAAGGTGGTTGTCTAGAAGGATTGGTTGAAAGTTTGGCAGAGTCCTGGTGCTATGGTGGCGCTAGCCAGGTTGAAGATATGATGATGTCATGGATCCGAGGGTGCTCCCTGGTGGATGGAGTGCATCAGACAAAGGTAGATGTTCACTGTATGGATATGTGTTTGTTAATGTAATTGTGGTATCATTGCATTGTGTTCTGTTTGATATGGTAAGTATTTCATCTTTTGTTGTCCAATATCAGAGTGTATGGTGTTAGACTTGTCCCACTGATATTGACTGTATATTGGTCTCATGTGTGGCAGCTTGAGTTTTGTTTGTGCAGCCATGGGGGTGTTCAACTACCTTTATTTGCATTTGATTGTGCATGTGTTCATTTTGCTGTGTGTACCTTACAGCTGCCTCATCTAGATGTGTGTCCTGTGCAGCTGCTGTTGTATTTGCTTTCTTGATATGCGCTTCCACATTCTGCAGATAAGCATGCCACTTGGCTCTAGTATTGTTTGTCCCTGAGATACATGTAGAGCCATTTACTTTGCAAATGTAGTTTTAGGGGCAGACACAAAATTATCTGTGTCCCAGTGCAGCCTCCTTCCCTGAATGCTCCTGATGCCCCCTTCCCTATTGTGCAGGTATTGTTTGAAAAGAAAGCTTTGTATATTTGTCTTTGTGATTATTGTGCATCCCATTTTCCTTCCATTTTGTTGGAATATTGTTGATGTGTGGGTCCATACCAGGGATGCTTCATGAGAGTTGTGGTTGTATTTCATGACACATTCATACTTAATCTGACAACAGCCCATGGCACATGTGCAATGTGAGGGTGTCATTTGAATTATGTGTGATGTTGCTGTGTTGTTGGAATATGACACAATGTTCTATACACTTCACTCTCCCTGTGTCTTAGATGTGCAGGTGTGTGTTTTTGTGTGATGTTGCCGTAAAGTGTGAGTGACTTGCCTAAAGGCTGTGAATGTGTCCTTTGTGATTGACTCCAACTGTGTACACAAGAGCAAGTGTACTTGGTACCCATACCGTGCCCCCATATCCTCTGGATGATGGTGCAACAATCTGTTGTTGAGATTAATGACACAGATTGTTGGGTGTACTGACGTTCTGTTGTGCCCACAGCGATGTGGATTTTGGGCTCCATTGATGAGCAGTGGAAGGATGTGTGTGATGGGCTCCACGACAGCACTGGCTATGTAAGGCTGCCTGCAGGTGAGTTTCTCCCTTTATACTCTCAGTTTCTGCCTGCTGAGACGTGGTGGTTGGACTGCCATGGTCACATTGGCGGTGTGCAACCTCATAATGTGTCCGGCAGAAAAATAGGCTCTGCCGGCCTGTTTGTGCTGCTTTGTGACCACAGCCACTGCGCTGCCTGGTGGTGCCAGCAGGACCAAAGTGGTCTTTGCTCCATAGGCCCGCATACCTGGTAATACAGTAGTCCGACCTCCAAGCCAAGGGCAGTCGGACCGCCACCACCATGGTGGTGCATGGACTGCCAAACTTGTAATGAGGCCCTAAGTCTTCACGTAGGAATCTTCACTGCGACTTCTCCTAGCTGTTCCTCGATAAAGATCCTGCTTCTTCGGACACGCTAGCTGTCTTGCCCCACTGAACTTTACTTTCTCAGTATTTTTTCTTTTACATTTTTTCTAACTTCAAAGGTAAATCGATGCTGGGCCATGTATCTGAATCGTGCTCCATCACGGTCAGTCATAACTTTTGAATTTGCCCCGGTTTCACATGGCTCCCAGTTCGCAGTTGGCACTTTTTTTTTTTACGTACTATTTATCACTTTCAAAGTTCAGAATTCCAGTTCTACAAATTGGATTTTTGTTTTGCTGTCAAATAGAATATTAAAATGCACTCTTTTTCTAATTTGGTTTCAGAAGTTTAGCTTAACTGCTTTTGATCCAATCTACCAGAGGGTTAAGCAGAGGAGAATTTAGTGACTTTTGTGGGTCACTACAACAAGAATTGTGGCTGTTGTTTGAGAGGGATTCAAACCCTCCTCAACAAACAACTCAATTTCTCACAAATCCAAACTCCCTATTTGTCTTTCTCCCTGTGTTAACCATGGTTTTATCCGCATAATTCTTAGTCAATGAGGCAGACGTTTTAGATGCATATAATAACTATAGTCCTATAAAACTTTTTGTGAGTTATCTTTTAACCCATTGGGGGCATCAGCGGTTTCTCTGACACATATGTTTAACTTGTAGCAAATGGAGGGTTTTGTAATCATGTTCAGTACTCAGAAGACTCATTCCTAGGGTTATGCAAATTTTGTGTATTTTGATTTCACGTTATTACGTGACATTTCAGCAAAATTATATGAAATTACACCCAACGAAAACCAAAACTATCATTTAGCACTATACGTTATTGTGAAATGCACCCTTGCTTCAATTTTTGATGGGAAGATGCATTCTGAAAAAATATAGTGCCAATTCATATCAGTTTTGCGCACTTAACCATCAATGGTAACATACCTAATATGTAATTAAAGTGAAAGTTACAACCATTATATGGTTTGAAGGCGTGCTCATAAAGATAGGTACACATGTAATCTGAATGTGTTTGGGCAACTAATGGGTTCAAGGTATCCTCCACTATTAAACTTGTGTGCCATTCGTTTTGTAACTTGAATTATTGCAACAAGCATTGCCAATGCCAATAGATGTAGCTTATTAAATCACTGTCAAGCCAGACCTAAAACTCCATTTAGGTTAATGACCTCCTTTCTCCCATCCGTGCTGCTGCCAGAGAAAAACACCATAAATTACCTGGTTACCCAAGATACTTTGATAGCATTACAATGTAATGTTTGTACCCCTGAAAGTTCAACTTCAGGCAGCTGGATAAATAAACAAAATGATCACAGCTGTATGGACGGGCAAGTACTTTTTTTGTGAAGGGACACAACTTCTGCCAAATCAAAACATTTACTCCTGGCTCCCAATATGTGCGGCAGCCAAAACCCCTCTCTTGGTGATTCCTGCATAATTGTCTTGGGACTGCTATGCTGTCTGGCCAGACCATGAAAAGCAGTTATCATGATCATGAGAGCTGAGGATTGTTGTAGTTTGCTGAGTGTAAGTAATATGACATCTATATATGGTAAGAGTTTAGAGTGCTCCGCTGATGTCTCCACATTTGAAATTAATTTGGATTGGCATATGGCTACTTCGAAGTGTTCTATGGCTATCAGAAATAATAATGTGACACAAGACAACCCTGCCATGTCCCCTGGCAAACTGGAAAAGGGTCAGACAGGAAAGCTCTCCATCTGACTTCCATAAAGAGTGATTGTATAGCCATGTCACTCTGGCAATGAAGTCATGACCAAGTCCCATTTGATGAGAGGGGCGAGTCATGTAATTCCATCTGTATCTTGACAAACGCCTTTTTTCCCACCACGAGCTTAAGTATTTCATCCTGCGATTCATTAACAAGGCATGGAAAATGGGAGACAATATGCATGTGATCCCTAGATGTTCTACCTGTCAGAAATCCCACTTAGTTATGATGGATGAGAGTGGGCATAATTTGCTTAAACATATCTACCTGTATCTTTGGCAGAATTTTAATATCTACTTTAAGCAAAGGAATCTGTCAATAGCTTATGCAGAGCAATGGGTCTTTCCTTCGTTCCATGAGCACGGCAATCAGCGCTCTGATTGAGAAAGAAATGGCAAGGAACCCATTTATTCAGTTTCTTTATAAGCCTCATCTAACGCTTCAATTGCAACTTCTTTAAACCCTTTATAAAAGTCACAATGGAAGCCATCCTGTTGGTAGCGACAAACATGCAGCCTAAGTAGCATATATTCTGCTTTTGTAGTGGGTTTACGCCCATCTTCTAACCGTCTCCTAGGCATCTGTGTAGGGTTAGCATTATATGTTCCAGTGAGCAAATAAATGCTTTTTCCAAGACAACCAGCTGTTCCGCCATGCTTTTTATTAGCAATTGCATAAGCCCTCGTTATCTGTCAGCTGATTCTTAACTGTGGCCTTTGCAGCTGTCCATAGGATTTGCACCAAAGTTAGAAATCCTTTGCTCACCTCTACTTATGTTTGGGTTTTCAACTTCGCCTTTTCTAAAAATTCCTCACACCCAGATACACATGGGAGTCAACCACAATCTCCTGATGCCGGTATGCTGGACAGAAAAACATTAAAACGAGCGACTGTTTCAAGGGGGGCACAGGATGGACACATTGAAGATGCTTGTACCAAGATAGCAACACCTACTGCGAAACTTGTTAACAGAAACAATACCATATAGAAATTTTAGAAATAAAGCTCTGCCATCAGGGGACTCAGTCTTCTCGAGAATCTCTTCAACGAAGGGTGAGCATTTTACATCGAGTAATTCGGCCGTCAAACTGCCTAGGGGTGACTTCAAATAACATTTTTCAGTAATATATGCCCAGTATCTGGTCTTCAGTTGTTCAATCATCCCGTTGCTTCTTGACGATGGATTATTCTACAGTTCACGCATGCCAAGATTAATGAACCCTACTTTAATGCATTTAAACTAAGGTATCTTGCAACCTACATCTAGCTTTTTTAGTTAAATAAAAGGCATCTTGTACTGGTCTAATTGTATGCTTGACCACAACCTTATCCAATACAAGAGTGGTTTGAGATTTGCAATATGCATGGTGTTCTGCTGCTTCAAGTTTAAACATAATGGAATCAAGGGGACATTCTGTATGAGATCAGTAAGAGATCGAATAAATCTTTCTTCAGTTATTGGCAATTGTGATGAAATAATCTCAGAATCGTAGACCACTGCACTAACCACTTTTGCTCAATAAACCCCCGGAGCTGGATATAAAGGGCGATTGGAAGAAGATTGTAAGGTCTTTAAAACAGTCCTAGCTCCATTTTGCAAAAGTGCCTTATTTTTGGTCTGTGCTGACTCTGACAAAGCATTTGCCAGCTGAACCCCCAGTTAGTCAAACTCCTTCACTGCCTCAAAAGGGATACCCTGGAAATGTATCTTTCCTATGAAGGTCCTGTGTGAATTAAAGGACATAATTTTTGTTGTATTAGTCTTAATTTCTAAACCATTTGAATCACAGACACTTGAGAACTAAGGGACATATTTATGGGATAATGGTGCAATACAGCAGAGCAAGCATTTTGCTGCGCTGCACTGTGTCACTAGGAAAGGGCAGGGATGTGCCATATTTAAGGCATTCATGCATTCCTGTCATTTTCCGTTGTGCTGGAGCCCTTTTGGCAGCCTAGCACCAACACAGGCAGCCTAGCGCCAACACCACACCACTGCACCAGGGTGCAAGAGTGCTTGAGTTGCATGCAGGATTTATTTTGTGCAGGAAGGGACACCGTCCTGTATGCAACCAATCATGAGAGGCATATTCCTCTGTCTATGTGTACTGCATAATGCTCATCTCTCCTGGGGAGGAGTATCTTTTCCGCACATTCCCAGGTTTACTGTTCTTGTAAATTTGGGAGTGCATCAGAAGCCATTGGAGCTGTGTGTGAACACCCACACAATGCCCATGAAACGCCTAGCCAGGGGAGAGTAAGACAACATTGTGATTTGCGTTAACTTACTCCAGACCGTTTGTGGCTTTGAGTGGCTTAAAAAATCTGACTTAGACGTTTGCATTACGCACGTACCACATTGCGTGGTGCAAGCATGATGCAACCCTCCCATAAATATGCCCCCTACTGAGTACAACTGGCAAGCCATCTGGAGTTCTTGATAATCATAGGGCATCATCTGCAAATAAGAGAGTAGGTGTTTCTGACCACCTATTTTGGGGGAATCATTATTGCAATTACACAATTGCTTTATTACCTCGTGATCATAAAGAGTGAACAAAGTAGAGGCTAGGACACAAACTTGAGGTACGCACTTTTCAATAGGATTTATTTCTGTCATTTTGCCCCTGCATAATTATTACTGTATAGACCTATGATTAGGGACAGCAGTGGTCCATTTGTAGTCCTGTTGGGTTATGATCCATGAGAGACCTTTCTGAAATTGCCCAGTCTTTTACCAGGTAGCAGTAGTATTTGTGATGCCAAATAATAACCTATTCCCAACTGTGTACTATACGCACACAACAGATAAGAGTATTTACAATGAGTTTAGTGAACCGGATGCTAGAAGTCTAACAGGCCATCGTCACCTAGACATCCCTTAACACAGCTCTGTGTTTATTACTAATAATTGAAGTGTGTCAGTTCTGTAAAGGATTGCATCTGGTGATAAAATTCAGTTGCCCCCTAAAATTGTATATGCGGTACCCCATACACTATCAATCCTGGGTAGTATAAGAAAGAAAGACAGTTACCCAAAGTTTGGTGCATAGATTAAACTTAGACTAGCTACTCGTGTGCCTAGATGTAGTTTAGCAACCATATAGCCCCCATCATCATATGACCAGGTATGAAGGACTGTACAGGGGATTGATTTCAGCACAAGTATTCACACCCCACATTTTATGGAATTAGTCTGACAGGTAAAGGTATCCCTATCTTATCAGGATGTTCGACAGTTGTAGACGACATTTCCCAGCCAGTCTCACATCAGTTTCTTAGCTTCAGATAGTGACAGGTTTGTCTCCTGTGGAGGAACAAGATTAGCTTGCTTGGAAGATAAATATGACAGTATCTTTTACATTTTATATAATTTAACAGCCCATTAACACTAAGTGATGCAATAGTCAACGATTTCGCTATCATCTTGTTTTGTCACGTACTGAGCGAGGAGTAAGGGGAATGTTTTATCAATGCAGAATGACAATAACACAATACAGGGAGAAGGAGGGCTAATTTTCTTGTAAAAGAAAGTGCGGCGGTTGATGTGGAGTCATCCATATATGCTACAGACTCCAATGATACAGTGATTCCTTTTCCAATAAGATTACCACTATACGACATGTGGGTTGATGCCATTAATGATAGATGACGACCAATGGTTCTGGTTACTGTCACTTGTGAGATAACTGCAATAAGTGAACTAGATACATCAGATGTGATAGGTGCTATCATTATAAAGAAATTCCCAGTCCTGATGATGACCCGTTGCTGATTGATATCTGTTCCCAGGGTCGAAACGTCAACATAAGTTGTGTGGCTTGATGTTTCATAATTCAGCGACTTCAGGACTCCTGGATTGAAGGAGCCTACTCGAAGTTCACGTAAAATTTTTAACCACACTTTTGTATATCTTTGTATATATTGTACATAATACCAGCACTTTCCTTGTGTATCACAATACTCACCTTCACTTTTTTGATTAGGAGCACCTATGACTTACTAACAATGATAATTAATCCATGAAGTAAATTTGGAAATTGAAATGGATGATTCAATAAATAGATGTGATATTGAACAATCCTAAAGATACCGGACTGAATATAAGTGGTTCCTTATTTTTTTTTACTGTTTATTTTTGCCATGGAAGTGAAAGCATACACTTCCCCCTGTGTGGACCCTAGTGTTCGTAATAGTTAATTACCCAGGTCTAAGGGTTATTGGGTTGCCTCATTTTTTGAACTTTTACTATGACCCACTGGCATGTACTTACCATGCCACTATTTTCATTTCCCTTCATATATCATATATTTCAGTAAAATAGACAATACAAAACTCTCAGCCTACAAAAGAAATGCTAAACATGCTTGTCGAGCTAACCTATCTTCGTCAACAGGCACTTCAAATTGGGTCTTGAGAAGTCTGATCTAGAAGCTCAACTTTTCAGGAGGTTCACGGTCACACCAAAATGTACACATTCCTCCCAAGCAAAGACATCAAGCTGGATGTTGTAAAGTGGAACTCAAAACATTTTCCTTGGGATGTTGACTGCACAACAAGTGGGGTACTGCATGCCTTGTCTTGGTATTGATGAACAAAATAAATAATTGATATTAGCCAGGACTACTTTGCAAACAAAGCTAAATAAAAAGCAACATGTGAATTTAGGAAAATGGTTGAAAGAGCGATGCTAATAATATTCAAAGGTCATTATTTACATAATATAGGGCTTTCAAAACCAATGAACCTGAAAACTCAATGTTAGTTTACAGGTGTCCAAGGCACATAGTAAATGTTAGTGGTTTGTCTCATTCAAAGTTTTAACTTTGATTTAGAGACTTCAAGAGGGTGAAAAGAATTTCAGCAAAGCCTTGCTAGAACCTATAGCTGTGAAGGACAGCACAAGACTAGCTACTATTACTAAATAATTCAACTGTAACTTTGATCTTCATTATAAAAAGCTCAGAGTGGGGAAACATTAAGATAAATCAAGTTTGTGTCTTTCTCAGTATACTTAGTTTGATTTAGGCCAAAAGTCTCCAACACTCTATTTTCCAATTTCTGTCTACTACATCCTATATCGTATTCTAGGGAGTTTAAATAATTACATGCACTACTACTCTGCCACCAATATTACACTACATGTTTTATTACTTGCCAAAATCGACCCACTGATACAAACATACCAATACGATTTGCAGATAGCAGTGCTTGTTTCTTTCTTTCTTTTTTTTCCCAAAAACGTTCTGTCTCGTGGCATTTCCAAATTGACTTGCTATGCATTTTCTTCACATCCGTATGAGAAAAAAGAAGCATTTGTGTATCGATATTAGCATGCCTGGCAGCTCTATGCAGGCACTCTAGAAATTTGCCCAAACCTGACCTTCTAAAGGCGTATTTCTGAACTAATTACCTCTGAAGGACTACACTGCATTTGTTTGTGAGTTAGCATACCCACTCTCCAAAAGTAGGCCACTAACACTCAAAAGACATTTGAGGCTGCTGGAAGGCTGGAGCTAAGGTGATAACACCACAGCTGCCCCACCTCTATCAAAACATTAACAAAAGAAAGCAGGCAAGCCAAAGGATTCTAGCGTAAAAGTCACCTCTTAAAAGAGATCAAATAATGTTCATAAAGGGGTGGTACAAATGTTGCGCATGCACCCATCACTTCTGAGACCACCTTGCCTCCAAACCTCCATTTATTCCTCACCCCCAAGATATAAAGAGGTAAAGACACTACAAAGAAATGTCTTGTCTCTGCAATTTCTGAGTCAAGTTGGGAAAAATGCTCACTTGTGAGCTGCACATTCTGATGATGTCATCATAATATAAACGTGTTCAGTTACAATATATACTAACCGCTATATTATTTTACGGCCAATAAGTAGACTGTCGAAAGAATTAAATGTATACTCTAGTTTAATTGGCTGCAAAGGTCTGCAAATGCTTGCAATTTTCTCCGTGTCTATACATTTCCACAGTGCCATATTCCCTTTATTAAATATGGAGCAGGGCCGTGGCTCACTCACAAGAAGTGCACCATTAAATGGGTTATAATGCGCCTCCTTTCCTTGAAAAATTGTAATATATAGCTTATCCTCTGCAGAAATGCAATTATTCTTTATGCCTTGCTGTTCTTTCATGTGCAGTAATTATAAACCAGTATTTCAACAGAGATCCAAATAATTGCATACACCAACAATGAAAGCAGGGAAGAGCAACAGTAAGATTGTACAGTAGAAGCATGTCAACTATTGTAACTACCTGGGGTATGATCTCTGCACTTTAATAATCAATTACTAAATCTATGTTTATTACTACACTTGTATTAAATCACCTGTTGAGGCACAGTCTAAAATTACTAACATGAACAACAAATCCCCAATAAATACCTCTGACAATAATTAGGAGTATTCCCATGGCATTATCCACAAAAGGGTCCCCTATTTTCCTTACTGATATGCAGATAATAACTGTGAAAAAGTGCATTACTAGGAGGGGGGATTGTAATTCATCACAAGGAATAATGGCACTATTTGTTTTTAGGTACAGTAAAGGTTTTAGTAATTTAAACACAATTTCAATCTTTGGAGGCATAGCACACAATAGACTACCTTAACTTTGGACAATGTGTAATGCATTTAGAAGTACCAAAATAATTAATATCTTGAAAAAACAGCACAATAAAATCCCATTCAAATATATAAAAATAGAGAATAATTTAATGAAGAAAATGACACCAAAAGGACAAAAATAGGTGTGACTTAAGGCCAACGCAATAGGGTGTGGGTCAGATACTGAAATCAGCTTTAACTCAGTCGGAAGTTTTACCTTCTGACTTTAAACTTTGAAATGGAAGTAAAAACTTCTCAGCAGGGCAAGACAGCAGGCTGTGGCCTTTAGCCAACCATGGCTGCACTGGGCCAGATAGCCATCGGTCAAGGTCCTAGTGAAACCTTTGACTTCTTCCGGGAAAGCTCAGAGTGGTAGCAATTCAAAATTAGAGTCCAAGGAAGGTCCCTCACATGCCAGTTATTTTTGGTGTCTCAGCTTGGTGAAGATTTCTACATTCAGACTTAGTCACTTTTTTGGAGCTCAGAGTCTGCTAGCAGAGCAAGGCAACAAGTCATAGCTGAACCGGGTTCCACAAGGAGGGATACCCTCTCTGCGAGCAACCTGAAACTTTGGCCCAGCAGCAACTCACCTTTGTTGGATTGACTCGGCAGGTTTGTTTCAGTAGTCTGGAGGTACTTGGAGTCAAAAGGTTTCCAAGTCCCAGGTTTCTCAGGATATTAGGAAGAGTACACTTTGGCAAAGCCAAGGGTCACAGAACCTCAAGAAGAGCACTTTGGAGTCAAAACTCACTCCAGGAAACTGGTGTCTAGCAGCTTGTTGTGCCTCTGTAGCTGGAGGCCAGCCAACTGTCCCTTAGAGAGAATCCATTTTTTTGTCCTGGGTACAAATGGAAACAGTTCCAACCTTTCAGGTCTCACAAGCTTCAACAGTAGGTGCAGTCGTTCTTTCATTGGTTCAGTAGTGTTCTGAAAAGGGTGCCCAGGGTGCCACATTGATGTCTTGCACTAGCAAGTGGGTGGGGGGGATCTTGGTCTCTCTCTAACCACTAGGGAAAAAGTTCCAGGGGTAACCCTACCAACCTTTGCAGCAGTTCCTGTGTGCCTTACTGAAAACAATCCCACAGTGCCCCTCTCTGCCCAAATCCAAGATGATGGAACCTTTCTCCATTTGTGCAAAGCCTGTGAGCCTACTCTAGAGGTGTGGCCGGGAAAATGAGCATCCCTCCTCTGTGGGCACTTCAACTCAGTTTTAGAGAAGCGTCTCTCCCACTGTGATTGATGCCTTTCATGACTGTGGAAAACCAAGAAGGGCCTTGCCCAAGTGTTATCTAACGCTGCCTGTGACAGGGTACACCTCTTTGAAGGTAATCAGGTTCCCGGGGACAGTCCATCTGGTCATCCTACCAGAGGAATTTAATACCTTCCTATGCCAAAAGCCTTTGTTCTGTGCTGCAGAAGTTGTTTTCTCATCTCATTGAGGGGCTACTCAGCTGCCACTTGGAGCTCTTGTAAATGGGCCTCTAGAGGCTTCAGATCGGGATAACTTTGTGAAAAAATCCTTTTTCAAAATATTTATTATAAATCCTACATCACCAGTGAATTAGGCTTGTAAGAAATATTCCAAAACATCCACAAATAACATTTCTAGCTGTTCCCTAGACAGACATAACATTATTGAATGTAATATTGTATCATGATGTTTTCATATAACATCCAATCCTGGTGGAGTGAAAATAGCTTTTGGAGCCTTTTTACTGTATAGACATGCTTATCAAACATTTTACATATGCTACTTTTAAATACCTAGCACCCTGTCTTACGGGCAGTAAGGTGTGCGTAGGGATGACCTATTCATATTTCAAAGGAATGTTTTAACATGCCTAAAGAAATT
Organism: Pleurodeles waltl; assembly: GCF_031143425.1. NCBI lineage: Eukaryota > Metazoa > Chordata > Amphibia > Caudata > Salamandridae > Pleurodeles > Pleurodeles waltl. The sequence continues at coordinate 1,075,578,954 of NC_090446.1, read as the reverse complement.
TACTTGGCAGGTCAAATTTGCAATTTTAAGACTGCACAGTCAGGCTACAGCGGTAGGTCTGCAGTCATGCTTGCACTGTCACTGTAGACGATAGCACAGTGGGTGCTGCAGTCCACTATTGACATTTAAATTACATTTCCTGGGTACACTTTGTACCATGTGCTTCGGACTTAGAAGTATGTTACATAAGCTAGTTATGAGTGTAGCCACATTCAACATGTTTTAGGTGTAAGAACACAAGCAATGAGGCCGGGTTAGCTGGGTCGCTGTGCACAGAGTCAAAACACTCAACAGCATCAGTCCAAAAAACAAAAAATGGAGGTGAACATGCAGAAAGAGGTACTTTTCGACTATGAGAACATAACACACAGGAGTATCTACTTTGACAAAGTAATTCAAATATTACTAATTGAATTATTGGTAGGTGTTTGCTGGGAATTTAAGAATTAATACATTTGCCGCTGGCTCATCCGCAATGCACAATGGTTGGGAAGGAAGGCAGGAGGTGCATTTGTCTATATGAAGAGCAGGACACTGTTGTTGTTGAAACTTCTCTTGAAAAAGACTCCACTCAAGGTGTTGTATGTAGTAAGTGTAATATGGATGTCAGACTCTTGGCTGTACTATGGAATAACGAAAACACAAATGGCGCTGGAGTTCTGGTTCTTTCTTCAAATGACAAAGGAGTTATGGATTACGTGCGCTGAAGTGGCATTGCACCACAGAGCACCACCATTCGGGTGGATGATTGAAATATATAATAATATTTAGTATTATATCTATATATATATATATATATATATATATATATATATATATATATATATATATATATATATATTACTATCCTACTGGTGTCTACTGGTGTTCATCAGTAGTTATAATTAGAATGTATATTCCATAGGCAGAGCATCTTTTGTTTTGCTAATAACATTGGAGCAGTTTGATGATGAATCTTCACAAAACTAGTTTGCCAGTCATCTCAGCTGCTGTTTGGAAAGTTTTCGGGTGATCCATCATGCAAGAACCGAGAAAAGGGGTTTTCCCCATACAATTCCCACAGGAATTTTAGACACAACTTCAGCCCGAACTGCTGAATGACACCAAATTTAGCAGAAAGCTAGATCTTGATACAGAAAGAGTGATTATTTTTTTGTTGTAAATCAGTAGTTTTGGAGTTAATAAAGGGAAAAGATTCATGTATAGAAAGAGACACAGATCCACCACAGCAGGTCCATGGATCCATGCACCAAGAGCACTGCTGTGATTGGCTGGCCATAACCACTCACACACCCAATCACAGACCCACACAGCCACTCACACACACATACAGCCATTCACACGCCCACTTACAGACCCACAAACCACTGACACACCTACTCGCATACCCACTCCCACTTACACATCTACACAGCTACTCTCATACACACACCATCACTCAAACAACCACTCACACACCCACACATAGGCAGTGATACACTTATAGAAATTGCGCATTGCTGTTTTAAATGTGCTTTTGTTTTAGTATTGAATGTGTGCTTTTGATTTGAAGTGATCTGCCAATCTCTAAAATTAATAAAAAAGAAAGACTTGGTGCAGTGCATTCATAGAAAGACTACACAAGTTACCTTACCTTACCTTAATTTTTTTCATTTTTAGTTTTAAAATATACAACAAGAATTAACATGCGAATGAAATATATTTATAAAATTGATAAAATGTATATTAATAAACTGAATTTATGGGTTAAATCGTAGAACAATTTCTATTAAAAATAGTGAAATTCACTAAACAAAACAAAGGGTAAAAGGAAGTTCTAGTCAGAATGTAGCATTAAAAACTGTAGTGTTGTACACCATATTAAAGTAAAAGGGATATTTTTTCGACTTGTCAGACTTACCTCAAACCTTTTACCTCACCACTTCCGAACATAGAAATCTTCACCATGGCTTTGATTCAAGGCTATCCGATAGTGAAGCTCCCTCCTCGGACACCTACTGCAGTCTAGCCCCATTGAACTTTACCTTCTCAGACACTTTTTCTCAGAACATTTTAAGTCCAAAGGTAAACGCTGACTGGGCCCGATTCACTTTGTGAATTCGAATCCTGCTCCATTGTGGTCAGCCATTATTTTCCCGAGGGACTTGATGTCTGCAGTTGGTGCTTTGAACTTTACGTGCTAGTTTTTACTTAAACATTTTTTAAATTCATTACTCCATTACTATTTTGTCATTTTGGTGTCAAATCATTGATTAAAATTGACTCTATGTTTCTAAGATGTTTTGGTATTTTTCTTATTCTTTTGTTGATTACTGTTTCTTTGTTGCCTAAACACTTTGCCTCTAGCGGATGGTTAAGCACATGTTAATTTAGTGACTTTTTGTCGTTCATCCTGCAATAGATTGTGGCTGTTGCTTGATCAGGTCACACACCCCAGCCAACGAGTCAACCAATGAGACAATTTCTCACACAGTTGTTCAGCAGTGTGGATCAGGACTTGTGTTTGTGCAATGCCATACAGCGGTTTGTATTGTACAAAGATCCCATATAAATAGTTTAACATCAGAGTGACACTTTTTTAAGTTTCCTGTTAGTTTTCCATTGGATGTATCACCTCTTTCCTAAACGTAAGTACCCTTACCTCTCTTTTCCTTCAGCATGGAGATGGAGCTGTGCAACTTTAATGACGTCAGAAGGGCTGATCTGCTGAAACTCTATAAACAAAAGAAGGCTACCAAGCTGGATCTCCAGGGAGTTCTCTGAGCCTTTGCAGAGGCACAGAAGTGGCATTCTGTTTCAGGATAGGATAATGGTGAAGATGGTGAGGAGAACTTGGATTTAAGTGAAGCTGAGCATCAGGAACGGGTGAGGGACCCTGGCCTGCAGGTAAAACTCAATTACCTCCCAGAGAGAAACCAGGATATCAAAGATGGAGCAGTGTATCCTCCAGGTGCCTCTTGCAAGTGGAGTTGGAAGACAGGAGGAAGGAGAAGAAGATTAAGCTGGAGCTAGAGCAGGCTAAGCTAAAACTGAAGAAGAAGGTGGTTGAGATGGCCTTAGCTGAAAAGGAGATTACTGTTGGTGCATGAGAAAAACATGAGGACGCTGGAGCGAAACAAATCTTCTGGAGATGTGAGAGTCATAATACCTCACGAGCTGAGCCTATGTAGGCGGTGGGTGATGATATAGACAAGTAGTTTGCTGCCTATTGAGTTGTTCTCAGGGTACACAAGGTCCAAAACGAATACTGGGGAATACTGGGGAGTAGCTGCTGAAAAACAAGCCAACAGTAGGGAGCGTGGTCAGGGTTACCAACACAAGAAAGAGGGGAGAGATAAGAATAAAACTAATGAGTTCTCAAAAGGCCCACAAAACAGTTCACAGAGCAAAGGTCCCAAACCCAATCTGGCACCAGAAGAAAGACTTCATAGATAAGAAAACTGGACATTTTATTCCTAAATGCTATGGCCCATATTTATACTTTTTGCCGCAAACCAGCGTTGGCACTGGTTTGTGTCAAAAACTTTACAGCCGGCTAACGCCATTCCTACGCGCCATGCAGGTGCCTTACTTAAGGAATGACGGTAGCCGGTGTAGGGGAAAATGGGGGTTGTGCGTCAAGAAATGGTGCAAGTCAGGTTTGAGGCAAAATTCATGCACCATATTTTGTGACGCACTACCCCCATTGAAATGACTCCTGTCTTAGCAAAGACAGGAGTCATGCCCCCTTGCCCAATGGCTATGCCATTGGGCACAGTGGCATGTAGGGGGGCCCAAATTAGGCCCCCCTATGCCACTTCAAAAATATAAAAAAAAATACTTACCTCAACTTACCTGGGATGGGTCCCCCCATCCATGGGTGTCCTCCAGGGGTGGGCGAGGGTGGCAGGAGGAGTCCCTGGGGGCAGGGAAGGGCACCTCTGGACTCCTTCCATGGTCAGAGACCATGAAAGTGAGCCCACAGGTCCCTTAACGCCTGCCCCCACACAGGCGTTAAAAAACGGCGCACATCAGGCTGTGTGCCGTTTTTTAAGGCCCTCCCCCTACTGTGCGTCAAAATGACGCAGGAGTATAAATAAGGCGCACAGGCCTTAAAGTCATTTTTTGGGCGGAACGCCTACCGTGAATGTCATTAACGCAAGGCAGTTTCCCGCATCCCAAAAATGATGCACACTGAGGAATTTTGACGTCCGCGGGCTCAGGCGTCCAAGTTTAAATATGGTGCACGGTTTGCGCCGATTGTGCTTCAAAAGTTTTGACGCACATTCGGTGCAGATAGAGTATAAATATGCCCCTATATGTGCTACCAAGTTGGGCATATCCAGGGAGATGCCAAGTGCTCTAAGAGGCACCCTCCCTCCAGTTGTGGGCAGTCACAGAAAGTGAGGGAGGAGAAAGCTCCAGTGAGTGTAGGGGAGACTAATGAGGTTAGCCTAGAGTCCCTTGGTGAGCCAGAGATAGTGCCAAAAACCTATATAAAATCTAAAACTTCAAAGTACAGGCAGTGGATCACTATCAATGGACTGAAGGTTGAGGCTCTGGAGGCCACAGTAGCCAGCATGATTACGGTGGCTCATACCCCAGTCAACCAACATTTTTTAAGTAACCATGTTGTTTCCACCATCAGAGGGGAATAAGTGTTGCTTTTTCAAGAAATTAGGGGCCAGATGTAGCAAAATGACATTTTGCGAATTGCAAATTGCGAGTACTAGCGACTCGCAATTTGCAAGTCGCAAAATGTCATGCAGAAAGGTGTCTCAGACACCTTCTGCGAGTCGGTATGGGGTCGCAAAGACCCACCTCATTAATATTAATGAGGTGGGTCGCAAATTGCGGCCCCATACCGACTATGGGCACTCACTAACATGGAGGCCTGCTGTAGTCAGCAGGCCTCCATGTTAGCGACCTGCTTTTAAATAAAGCAGTTTTTTTTTTTTTTAAATGTAGCCCGTTTTCCCTAAGGGAAAACGAGCTGCATTTCAAAAAATCCGAAACCTTTTGTTTCGGTTTTTTCAGGGCAGGGAGTGGTCCCTTGGACCACTCCCTGCCCTGAAAAAATGTTTTGGGGTCCATTCACAAAGGGGAAGGGGTCCCATGGGGACCCCTTCCCGTTTGCGAATGGGTTACCATCCACTTCAAGTGGATGGTAACTGCGACTCCATTTGCGACCGCATACACGGTCACAAATGGAATTGCATACCATTGCGAATCGCAAATAGGAAGGGAACACCCCTTCCTATTTGCGATTCGGAAATGCATTTTGCGAGTCGGATCCGACTCGCAAAATGCATTTCAACATAGCAAAGTGGCTTTTGCGAGTCGCAAACGGCGTTTTTCGCCGTTTGCGACTCGCAAAACCCTTGCTACATCTGGCCCTAGGTGTGATCCATATCCTCAAATATTTTAATTTATGAACAAAATAGTGGATTGTTACTAAGGAAATGCTAACCTGTATCATTTGTGTTTTGTAGCTGGAAACCTTTCCAAAATACTTGACAATAGTCTTTATATTGAAAATAGCTAAATCGAGATCAGTTACAATAACTAACATCGTTGGCATATGTCATACCTTATTTAGTATGATTAATACAGATAACTGAGTAGAATAACCTTTGATTATAACTAACTGCAAAAGAGAGGCAGTATACAAGAAAGTTGGAGATGCCAAACAGTCCTGATAGGTGCCTTGTGATACTTTGGAGAGTTTTGATGGCAACACATTAACGGTTACCACTGCTTTCAGATCTGTGGATGCCAATTTCATTTATTTGATAAGTGAAAGAGGGAACTTATATCTTATTAATGTAGACCAAAGAAATGGTCATTCCACTCAGTTAAAGGTTTTTTCAGCATAAAGAGATATTAAGCTTATTGTTTTTTTAATTGTTTCTGCCCAGTCAATCAAAGCTACTGCTGTCTTTGTGACACAACAGTACCAATGTCGTTGTGATACAATGGTATCAGTCATGTCTTTCTCTGAAATAAATCCATGCAGCCAACACTTTAGTAACTGACCAATAAATGTATTTATTCCTTTAGCAATAGGACGTGTGGATATTTTATGATCTATAACGTAAGAATTTGAGTTATTAGTTGGAAGGGGTGAGAGCACCACTCAAATCATAAACATAATCATAAACATAATACTTGACAAAAGTCACGAAATAGGCATGTGCTTAACCCTCTGGAAGCATGGCCCAAAAGAAGTCAGGCTTAACTTAGAGGCAATGTGTAAAATATTTAAGTAGCACTCAAACAGTAATAAAGTAAAAACACAATGAAAAAATCCCAAAACAATTTAGAAAAATAGAGTTAAATGTAATAAATAAAATGTCACCATAATAAAAATATCTGGCCATAGAACCGTAGATTTATAAAATTTCATGTAAAAATAGCCCCAATAAGTACAAAATGCCACTTGAAATTATCTAGTCATGCTCGCTGGGGTTAAAGTCACAAGTTTAGATGAACAACGATGAAGCGTGGGTTGGATACAGGATCTGGTTTGCCCTGTGAAAGAGTTTACCTTCTCAATGTCCAAGTCCACGCTGTGAGCCTCATCTCTAGCTTTGTAATGGTCGGGCCACATGAGGTAGATGCCAGTGCGAGAAGCAGTCGGTGCTGGAGCTTCGCCTTGGCAGGAGACATGGTTGGTAGTTGTTTGCCTGAAAAAACAGGTCGCCATTGGAATTTTGCATTGGCAGGAGACTTGGCAACTGTTGGTGATTCCAGGAGCCTGCTTATGGTCAAAAGTGTCTCAAACATCTGGATTTCCACCTGCAGGGCAGCTTTTGTAGATCTGAAGTAATAATAGTATGCTCTGATGCCAGCCAAGGGTCAAGGACCTGAGCCCACCTTTTGAGGATCAAGACTCACTCCAGCAGAGGCCAGGAGAAAGACCCATGTGGTGCTGTTCAATTAGGCATTTTCAGGGACTCCTCTGGAAGCTTGTTGTGTCCCTTTAGCTAAGAGAGGAGGTGGCCAACTGACTCTTGAAGTACATCTGGAGATCCTGTGTTCAAAGCAAGCAGGTCCAGGTTGGCTTCTTCCGGCAGCAGAATAGCCCTTCTGCTGACTCTTCTGCAGGTCCAGAAGTGTTCTGATGAAAGATTCTGAAGGTACCACATTTATAACTAATGCCAGCCTTTGAGTGAGAGGCAATTTCAGGCCTACTCCAAAATTGGTTCCACTTAGTCGTTATCCTGTGTTTGGCTCCAAACTGTCTAGGGCAGGGATCTTCAAACTGGGGGCCTGAAGCGATCCCAAGGAGAGGGGGCATGCTCTGGCCAAAATAGGCATTATGCAGATAACAATGCTTAGTTTTAGGCAGAAAATAATTTATTGTATTTGTAACAAGTTAACAGAACAATAGCAATGTTTAAAAAAGTCTAGACATATTTATACATTGCCAACCTAATAGAATAATTGTTAAAAATTATGAAGGGAGGCAGGTTATTTTTTGTTCCTGGTGGGGGGAGGGGTGTGGCATGCAAAGTTTGAAACCCACTGGTTTAGAGTGACAAAGACAGGGGCAGACCTTGTGTTCCTTTGTGTGTGCTACAAGGTCCTTTGAAGTCTAATTAGAGCAGGGCTGAACTCTTCCCCAGCCATCCTGTCAGGATGTCCCACTCCCTCTAAACCCAGGTTCCTTTTATCCCCATATCTGTAAGGAATACACAACACACATCAGGAGAGCCATTCACTGTCACGTGACCCTGTTCACTGGCAGAAAAGCATATTGTGTTTAGGCCAGAGGATGCCAACTTTTTAAAAGTAGCATTTTCTGAACAGTAGCATGAAATCCAATTTCACTATTGAAGATGATTTTAGATTGCAATTCAAATGAGTGGAAAAATGAATTGTAGTTCCCAAACTGAAGTTTTCACTTATTAAGTGTAAAAAGCTAACCTAGTATCAGTCCATAGGAGAGATAGCTTTGCCGCAGTGAAAAGTGTCTTTCATTTTTCACTGTCAGGACATGTAAAAAGTACACATGCCCTACTTTTTTAATACCAGGTACTCTGCCTCATGATCCTTTAAGGTCTACCTTAGGGGGTGACTTTATTTTTAATAGAAAGGAATGTTTAGGCCTGGCTCAAGGGTTATTTTGCCAGGTCAAAATGGTGGTTTAAAACTACTACATGCTACAGTGACAGGCCTGAGACACGTTTTACAGGGCTACATTAATGGGTAGCACAATGGGAACTCCTGCCCACAAGTAGCATTTAATATACAGGCCCTGTGAACATGCAGTACCATTTACTAAGGGCTTACTGATGTCACCACTGGTAAGCAGAGATACAGTGCACAGCGTCCCAATGCTAACAAAAACAAGCACAGCAAAAATAAGGGAAAAGCCAATAATGTCAGGTCTAACACATACACAGTAAGTCTAGGTGAATATGAGCTCATACATCAGGAAAGCTTATCTTTCTTTAAAAAGAATCTAATCTGTTCCATGTGCTGCTGGTTTTTTCCTTTCATATTGAGTTAATTATTTCCAGAAAAAGGCATATATTGCATTAATCAATAGTTCATATAATTCTGTCTTTGTTGCATCTAGGCCGGTTGCTTTTAGTTTCTTGGAGTTCTTCAAGTGCTATTGGAGCTGTTAGTACTTCCATTTGCCCTAAAAAAAAGAGACAGAAGATTAGCTTGATCCAAAAGCTGCTCTATTGCTTGGGTTTGTTCTTTTTGTTTCGTATAAGGGTTTATAGTATTCTGAACAGGCCTCTACAATTGAGAGATTGAAGCATCATTGGTCAACTATTTGATCAATTATTTCTAAGCCCTTGTAGCATCTCTCACCTGAGCCACTAAAAGAGCTCAGTTCTTTTCATCCAATTCAAATCTGCAATGCCCATTAGTTTTTAGTTTGTTGGGTAAATTTAGCTGCACACAATGATTTAATCAGTGATCTAGTATACATTAATTCAGTCCATACTTCCTTACCCAAAGAACTCGGATGTTGAGTATTTAGATTTCTGTTCCAATTCTGCTAATCATTGCAAAATATTTTTTTTCATTAGTGTTTTTTGTTTATATCAGCAAACAGTGTATTGTATTTTGAAGCCCCGAATCTTAGCACACATAGGCTCTCATCATGACATTAACGGTAAATCCTGCTTACCTACTGCCTCAGTGACGCCCGCCAACATACCGCTGTGGTGGCAGATATCCATTTTCCATATTAGGACATACACACACACACACACACACACACCAATCCAACAGAATACTGCCACATACACAATTCCGCAAGGTCAGTGCTAAAGTGGCAGTAACAACACCCATACCGTGACACCAACAAAACAACGCCCACCACATTATGACCCACAAATCACCATGGCGGACATTCAATGGCGGTAAACCATTGGCGGTACAAACCAGCATGCTCCAAATGGACTCCCAAACACTAAACTACACAACATTGGCCAATACCAAATACACACACCTGACACTCATGCACACACCACCCCCACCCACAGCACTATAAAACACACACCCACATCACCCACAACTCTTTACGAATACAAATTATTGCCACCAGACTGACATCAAGACCACTGCGACAACTAGACACACATACCCATACATCCCTTCCGCACCCCACTTCGCACACCCAACCACAGTAGCCAACATCTACACACTTACACACACCAAACAACACCCATGTCCCCACAAAGGCACCCACCCCTGTTTCACAAATAAGGAGTTGCTGGTCATGATTGAGGAAATAGTCAGGGTAGAGCCACAGCTGTGTGGAGGACAGGTACAGCAAATATCCACTGCCAGGAAGATGGAACTATGGTAGAGAATCGTGGACAGGAAGAAGACCATGGGACAACATCCACGTAAAAGGGATGACATTAGGAAAAGGTGGAACAACCTATGGGGCAAGGTACATTCCTTGGCAGCAAGGCACCAACTCGCCATCCTGAGGAATGGCAGTGGACTCCCCACCTCCTTCCCCACAGCTCACAGCATGGGAGGAGCAAGTCTTTGCATTACTGCATCCTGAGGGACTCACTGGAGTTGCCAGAGGACCAGACACTGGTGAGTCAACATTTACTACTTATAAACCCCCATACCTGCATGCCATCTCACACCCTTACCCTCAATCCCATCACTCCACTCCATCCCACACACCACCTACACATATGATTAACCCCAATGCCAAGCCCTGCATGCTATACCAATGCATGGGCATCCCTCCCAGCCCTGCATGGACACCCATCACCAAAGCATGCACAGCATGGAGAACTAACAATCCCACAATACAACACCATACACAAACAAAGGTGGCAGGGCAACAGCAACGATAGAGGGGAAGCCAGGGATGTACAACTTGTCACAGACATGATGCACAATACATCACTTACATCCCCACAAATGCCCCAGCCAATCTCAGCTGAGAGGAGGTGCCTCGACTAACCAGTCCCCCAACAGAAGATGCCCCCAGTGATGAAAGTAACTCTGAACTCCAGGATCTGGATGAACTACCTGGCCCATTAGGGACCACTGGTCTCTCGGTCACCCCAGCCTACTCATAGTCAACCACAGAGCCTCCCCATCAGTATCCAACACTACAGCACCCACCCAGCATCCCCACACCTCTGTCCCCAGAACACGTCAATCAGCAGTGTGTCTCCACCTGTACAGGGATCCCAGTCCACATCTCATACCCATGATAATCAGGGACCTTGGGTCAGTGGCAGTGGGCAAACCGTTCAGAGGACACAGGCACAGGGCAATAGGTACACTGGGAGGACCGCTGTGCACCAGGGGGAGGACAGGCCCAGGGAACCGACTCTTCAGGAGGCACTCACCAATGTCCTGGGGGCCTACCAACATTCCCAGGACATGATGGGCCAGATCCTTAACAAAATGCAGGAGAAAAAGCGGCTGCAGGAGGAACACCACCAGGTGATCAGGGAGGACTTGCAGGCTCTCAACACCACCATGATCTTCATAGCAAAGGTGCTGGCAGACATGGCCAACATCATGAGGGAATGGACAGCACACCAGTGGGCCCTTACCAAAAGCCAGTCTATTGACCAGCCCTCCACTTCCACTGCAGCTAGTGTGCAGGAGGCCCTGCCACAGGACCAACAGGCCATCAGCACCTCTCCCCTGCGGAAGGTGAACTACCCCGTAAACGTTCCCTGCAACCTAGACAGAAGCCAGAGACACTTGCCAAGACCAAGACTACCACCAGGAAATGAGACTCTCCTAATTGTCCCCCTTGTGTCCCACCCTGTCACCTTGTTCACTTTGAACTGCCTTTGGTCCCCTTCCTATGGCCCCTTGGACAATGGACCTGTGCTACAAACAAACTGGAACAATACCCTGGACTTTTCTCTACCATCACCCCATTCCATTTCACTTTTCATACAATTATTTGCAATACAATAAACACTGTTGACCACAATTTGAGTGACACCGTTTTATGTGTTGAAAATGTGCATTTATGGGAACAGTCACATCTAGTGCAAATGATCTCAACACTGTGATAGCATACAAATAATGACCTGTAGCTGTGTGCAGTAAACACATCAGGACACTGTTGTCATATCACCAACATCCGTAGAAGGACAAGCCATATGTGACAGTAAGTTGAGATGCAAAGGACGTGAATGCCTTCATGCTACAACCACACAGAAATCATCAATAGTCAGAGTAATGGTTAGTTGCACTGTCTCACCTGTGTATCATTTGAAGTATTGCCGTATAACTGATGTTCTGTTGTCCATATGCTCATCCTCTGCATCCTCATCCTCTCTGTCCTCAGGGTCCACTGCTGCCACAGGGGCATCTCCAGTTCTTTCCTCCTGAAGAAAAGGCACATGTTGTCTGAGGTACAGGTTGTGCAACATGCAGCTTGCCACTACTATCTGGCAGACTTTCTCGGGCGAGTAGCACAGGGATCCACCTGTCAGAAGCAGGTATCTGAACCTGACCTTCAGGAGGCTGAAGGTCCTCTTGATTATTTTCCTGGTTCACCCATGTACATCATTATAACAGTTCTCAGCCCCTGTCCTGGCATTCCTCACAGGAGTCAGGAGCCACGACAGGTTTGGGTAGCCAGAGTCGCCTGCAAATAATGAGGGACAAAATTTAGCCTTCCACAATCCTATGGGATAATACTTGAAGGCATACACTGAAATAGAGTGGGTGATGACTCTGGCTCACATATTAGCCACACCCTGTGCCTCTAGTTGGGCCATCACATTTGAGATGCTGCTATTCCTCAGAACAAAGGCATCATGAACCAACCCAGGATACTTGGCAGTGATGTGGGAGATGTACTGGTCTGCCAGGCACACCATTCAGTGAGTGGAAACTCTTCCGATTCCTGAACACCTGTTCATTCTGGTGGGGAGGGGACAAACGCGATAGGTGTACCGTCATTCACCCCAATAATATTGGGTGTATTTCCCATTGCATAGAATCTGGCCTTCACAGTGGCCAAATCTTCCACCTGGGGGAAAGAAATGTTGCTGCACGTGTTTCACCAAGCAGCCAATACCCTTGCCAGCACAATTGAGAACGTTGGCTGTGACATTCCTGCTGTCAAGCCCAGTGTCACTTGGAAAGAACCAGTTGCCAGGAAATGGAGCACAGATAGAACCTGCACAAGAGGTGAAATCCCAGTGGGATGACGGATAGCTGATATCAGGTCAGGCTCCAATTGTGCACACAGATCTGTGATTGTGGCCCTGTCCAGTCTATAGGTGTTAGACTTTTTATCATTGGCGTGGTCTCCCTTAACTTTTTGCCTCTGTTCCCCAGGTTGTTGATGTGTGCTGGAATCTGATTTTACTGTTTTTGTTACTCTGGGCACTTTACCACTGCTAACCAGTGCTAAAGTGCAAGTGCTCCTTTACATAATGCGTATGTAATTGGCTTATCCATGATTGGCATATTTGATTTATTAGTAAGTCCCTAGTACAGTGCACTAGAGGTGCCCAGGGCCAGTAAATCAATGCTACTAGTGGGCCTGCAGCACTGATTGTGCCACCCACATAAGTAGCTCTGTAATCATGTCTCAGACCTGCCACTGCAGTTTCGGTGTGTGCAGTTTTAACTGTAAATTTGACTTAACCTTCCCTTTTATTACATGTCAGACACCCCTAAGGTGAGCCCTAGGTAGCCCCAAGGGCAGAGTGCGGTGTATGGTTAAGGTAGGACATATAGTAATGTGTTTTATGTGTCCTAACAGTGAAATATTGCTAAATTCATTTTTCACTGTTGCAAGGCCTGTCCCTCTCATAGATTAACATGGGGGCTACCTTTAAATCTGATTAGTGTAGATTCCCTTTGGGAGTGGATGGACAGGTGGAGTTTGGGGTCTCTGAGTTCACAATTTAAAAATACATCTTTTAGTAAAGTTGATTTTAAGATTGTGTGTATGAAAATGCCACTTTTAGAAAGTGAGCATTTTCTTGCTTATACCATTTCTGTGACTCTGCCTGTTTGTGGATTCCCTGTCTGGGTTAGTTTGACAGTTGGGCTGGTTGCACCTCACACTAGACAGTGACACAAAGGGAGCTGGGGTGTATCCTGCATATCCTGATACGCCATCTGTGCTAGGAGGGAGGGAAGAAGTGGTCACTTACACCTGAAAGGCCTGTGCCTGCCCTCTCACAATGCAGTCTCCAACCCCCTGGTGAGTGTCTGGGGCCTGGCCTGGGCAGGCACGATTTTACATTCAAAATAGATTTTACTTTGAAGTAGGCCTACTTCAAAGGAGAAATTGGGTATAAGAAGGGCACCCAAAACTACAGACTTTAGGAAAACCCTTCTGGAAACAAGAGGAACGTCTGCCTGGAGAAGAGCAGAAGAGCTGTGGAAGAAGAGTTGCCATGCCTGTGACTGTGCTTTGTGGAGCTATCCTGCAGTTGCTGCTTCTGCCAGAGTAGGAAGGCAAAGACTGGACTTTGTGTGACTTCCTTCTTTGTTAAGATCTCCAAGGGCTTGATTTAGAGCTTGCCTCCTGTTGTTTGAAGTCTCAGGGACAGCAAAAACGTCTCTCTGCCAACAACTGGAGTCTCTGGAGAGACTCCTACCCTGCCAAGTGGTGCCCATCCAGTTCCTGGGACCCTGAAAGGAGAAGCTGGCAGCCTAAGAGGAAGAAATCCATGCACTGCCCGCCGTGTGGGAAAAAGATCAACGTGACTCCGATCTGCGGTTGAAAAATCGTCGTGCCGCTGGCTTTGTGGCTGAAAATCATCAGTCGCCTACAACGTGACCCGAAGATCGATAGAGAAATGACGCACAGCACCACTGATGGAGAAATCATGCCATGTGGTTTTTGGAAAATTGTGCGGCTGGATGTCTGACACAAGTACCACTGGCTGTGTAAAAACGATGCAAGGCTTTCCTGGACCTGAGAGTGCTGACCGGATCGACGCATCACTCCTGCGGAGAGAAGAAACAACGCGTCCCGACCCAATGAAAGGAGAAACTCGACACATTGCAAGCCCTTTTTCACGCACACTCACCAGTGCAGGGTTATTTTTGACGCACCCAAGGTACATTTTCACACTAACACGTGTTTAAAATTACATGAAGACTCTTTTTGCATTTTTTGTGATAACTTGACTTGTGTATTGTGGATGTTTATCGTTTTGGTCTTGTTTTGTTTAGATAAATACCTTTACTGTTTGAGAAAACAGGGCTGACTGCAGAGGCCCCCAAACTTTTTGCCCCCATTTTTCAGTTTTTGCTGGTGTTTTCCTGATTCTAATGGTGCTTTGGGTACCGTTAACCAGTCCCAGAGCCTGTACTCTGCATAAAATGCAAATTAGGCTAATTATAATTGGGTAAGTCAACCTACCTAGTCCCTAGTATATGGTAGGGCATGTAGGCTTAGGGACCCCCAGCATAGGTGGTGCACCCATAGGTGCACTGCTGATGTGCCAGTGTCATTTTAAAGGCACGCTTGTCTTGATGGCTGCTTTTAAATTAAAGTTACATGGAAATTCGACTTTGGAATTAAAAATAGTTCAAAAGTCTTAAACTACCTTATTTGTACATATACTCCTAAGGTGTGCCCTATGCCCCCTAGGGCTGGGTGCCATGTAACTATAAGCAGGGACCTTATAAAATAGTTGTATAAACCCTGGTGAGGAAAATCAGCCAAATTATTTTTTTCCTCATTGTAGTGAATGGCCTTCGTAGGCCAGAATGGGGTGACTTTATTCTAATTATAAAGTCCCCTTAAGTGCCAGATACCTTAAGTTTGGTATCAAATTAAGAAATCCCACAACTTGTTCAGTTAAAGAGTTTTAAACTTTACCTAAGAGGTTGCCAACTTCAGCCCTGTGGTGTTTTGCTTCTTTGCTCTGATTGACCAGCCTCTGGGAGCGTGGTCAGGCTGGCTTGATGAGGTGTGAAGTGCCCTGGGCTCAACACAAAGAGATGTGCCTGGGGGAGAAGATATCCATCAGCAGATGGGAAGGAGGAAGAGGGGAGCTGCCAATCTGGTCTTCAAAGGCAGGGAAGGACATTTGCAGCAACCCAGCACCTCCCTCACATCCTACAAACCCAGATAATTAGGTGCCCCCTTGATTAGATTAGGAGAGGTCAGGAGAGGGGTGTGTTTAGGATTTCTCAGCACACCAGTGGGTGGGCTCAGCCAGATGTAACCTCCAAAAATCATTTTCAGCCATGATGGATTTTTGAGGAATGTTGCTCCCTGGGATTGATTTTTGCCCAACTTCCCGGAAAGTGGTCATCACAGGAGGAAAGACCCTGCGCCTTATTGAGAACCAGGACCCCCCTGTTTTCCCCCAGGAACAAAGATCAAACTGGCAGACCTGCACCCATACCTCAGATCCCGACCAGATTCAAACAAGGAAGAACTACAGGAGAAGAAGGACTTACCTGCTGGACCCCTGACCTGCACATGGACACTGTACTCTGGAGGACTGCGCCAGCTGCACACTTGGGCTTCACGACAAGAAGGACTTTGCCTGGCTTCAGCTAGTTCAAGGAGGGGCTCCCTGTTTGCTACAGGTGAAAAATTGCTAACCAAAGTTCCCTGCACCAACTCCTGAAGAGACTGACCAGCTGACCACTGTCCAGTGGCCAATTTGGAGTTTGCGCTAGGTGCATTCTCGGAGTTGTAGTCTGCACCCTCAAGGAGCATCTCAGAGCTTCTGGAACCTTGGGGTGAGCTGTGGACCTCAAAAGAACCTTAAAAGAACATCTGGAAGAAGGTCCAGAAGTTTGCAGAACTTTTGGAAAAAAAGCTCCATAAAAGGGACTGACCTGCTGTGGCAACTCTAGCCAGATTACCTCAACCATGGCCCAGCCTGACTTGCAGGTTCATCCCAGTAAAGAAAATCTCTGAAAAAGTGACTAAATCAGAACGTAAAATGTTGACCGGGACCTCCCAGGCAGTGTATTCGAAGAGGGCTCCAAGGACGTCAGATCAAGATTCAGGTTTGCCAAGGTCGAAGAATTTTCATCTCGAAAAAATGACTAAGTCCGAAGGTAAAAATCTCCACCGAGGGCTCCTGTGACGCATATCTGAGGAAGAGTTCCAGGAGGTCAGATACTCTGTACTTACCTACCCTTACCAGTAACCCATTTTCCAACTCATGGAGTGCAGCAGTGAAACAAGGGCAGATTGCATCAAGCCACATCAAGTGTTCAAAAGATCCTGAACTTTACAAAATGTTCAACTTTCTATATGTGTAGACATTGGCAGACACACACTCAGTTCCTAGTCTCCGAAGTGCCTTGTGGTGAATTGCCATTTTAGGGTCCAGCATTCAAAAGAGAGCTGCAAGAAGTTTTTAGGATCCCTAGTCAGGACAGAAATGTGTTACTGGTAGGTAGAATGTGGCTGATTTACATTGAGACCCACAGCAGAGTAGAGGAATGCTTACTTGTGTTGCAATCTCAGAAATGTCCAGATCAATATGCCTGTTCCTGTTAATGTTGGTGGCCATTTTGATTTTCGCAAGCTTTTGTGTCAAAGAGTCAGGAAGATCATCTCAGTAAAACACTGATAATCCCCATGGGATATCGATCCTCGATGTGCCCCAAATCTTCCCATCAATGTTTTATGAGTTTCATAAGGCTGCCTTTGGGTTGCGCTTACTGCAAGTTTTTAGCCAAAATGGCAGGAGCAGCAGAATCAAGTCACCATCCACCACGCATCCAAGCCTCGCCCCATCCTTGTTCCTACCTTTACATTGATATCGATTGGTGTGTGATCTAAAGCACACATTGTGTAGTATCTCCATATAATGTACTATTGATGAATGGCTAAAGAAAAGTTGTCCATTAGAATATTTGTAATGAGTATTGGGGAAAAAATAATACATTTTATCAAGGATATCGCCACCTTCAAGAGTCAGCTTTTTTAAATAATTCGGGCATCAGTGAGATGGTATTTCTAACATTAGTTATATGAGCATACCATTTGTTATTAGTTGTGGAGATTGAATACAATTGGAATCTCTGGCTACAACAGAGCTACCGGTAGCAATTGTAAGTTCTTCCAGAATCTGTGTAATTAATATTGAATTATCTTAAC
Organism: Pleurodeles waltl; assembly: GCF_031143425.1. Taxonomy (NCBI): domain Eukaryota; kingdom Metazoa; phylum Chordata; class Amphibia; order Caudata; family Salamandridae; genus Pleurodeles; species Pleurodeles waltl. Next base: position 1,075,561,403 of record NC_090446.1, on the reverse strand, counting down.
TTTCACTGTAAACTGCACATATGTTTAATAGTACATGATGTACCTGAAGTGTAATTATACCTCAATGGCCTTCACAATCTGCCTTGCTATATTTGACTTAAAAAGATGAGTAAAATATTCAGATAGTAGCATCCTTTAGTGCCATATTTTGGGTAGTAGTATGAGAAGACAGTTCCATCAGAGAAAAATTGTTACGGTCTTGATTTGCAATTCATCTAACCTGTAAACACTAGCTGTTCAGTCTATTCTGATTGATTTCTTCTCTAATCTTACTTTGTTTGGCCCATGAGTTTAACCTTTTTACTTATCATAACAGAATTTTAAAAGTTATATTTATCTCCTTCGTTATTTAATGGAAACAAAGTTAAACCTCACTTTTAGATGTGGGCTCATCTTTTCCTCCCTCTTTTTTCTCCCTATTTCCTGCTTTTTTTCCTCTCTCCTTTCCCTCCATCTGCACCCCCCAAGCTCCTAGTCTACCGTGTATGCAGATATCGCTACTTGGTGCTGATGTCAGAAAGAGGTGGGCACACATTCCTGATTCTTTGGAAGAGAGTGCTGTATTACATTCCAGAAAAGAGGCATTACCCTCCGAAACTGCACAAACTTCAATAGCATATTAATAGAATGCTATTTGGCTGTAGTCGGTTGAACATCTACTGTTTCATTTTCTCTTCTGAGTATTTGCCATACACACCTGAAATTCTTCTGGCTCATGTAAGATCAGCATTCCCCTGGGCCACAAATAATGAGGAAATTACCATTTTGGGAAATTCAAACTGACAGGCGCGCATTGCTCCCAGTCTTTTTGCTGAGCTGATTTAGTAATCGGAGAAAATTGAAAAGGTATACCTGCCTATATCTTAAAATAATTTTTGTTTCTAACTTTATTACAGAGTTTTCTCTTTGATGAAATAGTCTTGGAAATAGGCAGCAGTCCATTACGGACTTTCTGCCTTAGGAATAATAATTGGCACTCTAAGATTGTAGGCAGAAGAGAGTGCTTCAGAAAAATCATCTTGCCCTTTTGCGAATCCTTCATCTCTTAATATTTGCATTACCCATATAATAAATCTTCCTTAGTTTTGTAGCTTCTGAGATTCTTATTATCCTTATATTGTTGCATCTGAAACCATTCTCAAAAGCCTCATACCTCCACTTTAAGGATACAATAAGTGGGGCATTGTTGTTCAGTTGATGACTGATTTATTGGGCATTGATTATGAGGCTGGAGGTCCAATGATTATTTAAGTTAAAATTATAGAGAAATACACATATTAATATGTATATTGTCCTTAAAAAGTATTGCTTAAGAACATAGCTATTTTACAAAACTATTATAAAATAAATGTTTGTACTATATAAAAATGTATTTTTTAATTAGTTATAAAATTGCAACAATAGATTACATTATTTGAAAATACTGAAATGCTATAAGAAATATATTGATTTAGTCGGGATAATATTGTTTTAATGTATTTCATTTATTTTATTAATAAAAATAATGTTTCATCTCTATTAGTAATGATGTTTATGTTTTTCATGTTATATAAACAAAGCTTTACTTTTTCTAAACATTAAGGGGGTTATTCCAACTTTGGAGGAGGTGGTAATCCGTCCCAAATGTGACGGATTTACCACCAGCCGTATTACGAGTTCCATAGGATACACCCTATTACACAACTTTAAAATAATAGTTAACCCCTTAGCTTCTGCGTCCCCCACAGTGCTGAGCGATTCTTTGGGTATTTGGGGCAGTTTGTGCTTAGGGCTCCATGACATTTTTTCCCAATACGATATCCTCACTGAATTTGTATCCTTCTTTTCCAACATCTTAGGGAAACCAAAGGTATCCAGGGTTTGTAGATTTTCTTGGGGGTGACCGAGAAAATAGGCAGAATATGGGTACATTTTCAGTTTTTGGAGAAGATAGAAAAAAAGTGCTCCAGATTAAATTGTCTGGCTTTTTTCTTAAAAATGGCATCTACAAATGTTTTGCTGTACTAAGGTCACCATCATTCCAGCTTTCAGGAACATGCAGAGTTGAATAAAAAAGCTTGATTTTGTACCACAGTATTCAGAGGCAGCTTATTAGTTCTATTTTCTGTGCTCTCAACCTACCTTCAGTTTGTGGTGGAAACCAGTGTGAAACCCACAGGTGATCCAGAAAAGCTATATATTTCTGTAAAAAAGACAACGTTATAAATTTAGAAAGGGATCATATGTGTAGATCCACAAAGGTTTTCCAAAGGAAAATAACTGCTAACATAAAGAAATATTGAAAATGAGTAGGAAAATTGACATTTGTCAAAACATTTTCATCAGTAACTTTTTGTCACGGTGTCCGATTTACAAAAGCAATATACCATTATGTCTGCTAGACCCTTCTGGTACTGGGTTTGCAGACCTTCTAAAAATCCAAGGTCCCCTGAGCCAACAAATGAGCTGCCCCATATAATGTTTTTTCATTGAGTATTGAGTATAGACAAACTCAATATAGTGAAATAGGCAGAGTGAAAAATAGGTGTCTAGGAAACCTATATATTCAATGTTTTTGCTAAAATAGGCACAAGATTTGGAGTGTAGGAGCAGTAGTTATTTGTACATCTCTGAATTTGTAGGCACCCATACTAGTGCACGATTTAGAGGGCATTTTTCTATATGTCATCTTTTTTATACACTGGCTTACATTTGAAAGGCACAAATACAGTGAAATCCTATTGGTAATAACAAATGTTCTACTATTCCATTCCTTTACAAGAATTACAATCAAAATGGTGCCTCACTTGTGTAGGCAGGCATAGCGTGCGTAACAGGAAATGGCCAAAATGCAAAATCCATTGGAAACGGACCCTTTTTCTATTGTGGGTAGCTCTAGGTTTTGGACCTTAGATCAGCCGGTACCTAGGGAAACTTGGCCAACCTGTCTATTTTTTTAGAACTAGATACCTAGCGGTATCCAGAGTAGGCTGACTTGCATGGTTCTCAGCACAGTTGTGTATCCAGAATCCTTCACACACCTCAAACGTTGACTAAAAATTTCATTTGCCTGACATTTCTGTGATGGAAAGTTCTGAAATCTGCAGGAAACCACAATCTTCCTTCCACCCAGCATTTCCCCAAGCCTCCCAATAAAAAAGGTACCTCACTTGTGTGGCTAGGCTTACTGCCCATGATAAAATCAAAGTCAATGGGAGTCCCATGGCTAGGGCTCTCGTTGACCTTGGTTAGAGACATTCCTTACCGAGCACCTAAACTACCTGCCTTCTACCAATGCAATATTCCTGGGAAAGCACATCTGCCATAAGCATTGCTTACCCATTCATGTCTATGTCCTCCTCAGATTCCTGACTATTCCTGTATAATTGCCAAGCGAATATATACTAATACTGTTCTTCATTAGCTACTTGGAGCTCAAGAAAATGTGTCTGTCATGCGCCATCAGAGCACTTACTGTGCTGTAACATTCCAGTTTGTGGATTCAAGTTGGGGGTGTTTGAGTCGGACTTCAGAGGTCTATTCCTCGAACTGAGCGAGCATATCTACCATTGAAATTAGGGCAAACATGCTGGGGAATACTGTCTAAGTTCCTTAAAGTATGAAGCCAAACATGTGGGACTCATTATGCAACACTTCTATTTTTGCTTTGACAGTGTGAAAACTCTATCATTAACTAGGCCTGGGTGGAACTCGTGAAGTTCTGCTTCGCAGATTTACGTGGAGTGCCTAAAATACTCAATGGTGCCCACATTGCGTTCTGCGCTGCAAAGTGACTGCAAACGGCACCACGCGGTCACCTAAACCTGCGGCCATTTTGTTTTACTTGTTCTGTGTATGGTGCTGGGCCTATATAAAATCTATGTCAAATCTTTGCAATCATCCCCTCCCACTCATTCACTGTTGTTTTAATTTTATTGTGTCAGTGTATTTGTGTAGTTTATGTTTTTTTTCTTCAACTTTTTGTACTTTTTTTTGGTTTTCCCTCTACTTCCTCATTTGTTCCTTTCTATTCCTTCCTTTTTCCTTATCCTTTTTTCCCGACCCAGGACCATGGCAGAGCATGGGCGAGATGGTGCCTGTGCAGGTGCTAAACCCCATCTTTCGGTCTCCAAAGAGGCTAAGGGGTGCAGCCCCATGAAATTTTTCTGAGGCAGAGGTAGCTGCACTCATTTTATTTGTGCAATGTCATCTGCCTTCCATGGTGACAGCAGGCGGCAGGCCCAGGAGTGGGTGCAGCCTGCAGTAGTGTTGGCTGTTGTGGGTGAGGGTTCACAGGTATGTGCAGAGGAGAACTTGAGTCCGGCGCACCCAGCAGCAGCTGCACCCCCTCTGTGTAGACATCCTCGACTGGGAGCAAAACCTGCTGGGCACCCAGTTTGCGGGACTCGGTGAGTAGTGATTTATTTGTATTGTTCTACAATGCTAATACTTCTTTGTTTCAAAGAGCATGCTACTCACACTTAGAGGTAAGTTAAGTTGACATAACATTACAAATATAATGTCATCCAATTTGAGCTAGCCAGGTACACAGTGCTACTTAGCTGTACTCATCACTGTAGGTGCTCACTTGGGCTGATTATTTAGGAAGTTAAGCAGACTCAGTCCTCTGTCACTAAGATAGTGAAAGTAGTAATATCAGTGGGTTAGTGTTCTTGGTGTCTTTCTTTTTACGTAACTGGTAAAATCACAAGCAATCTCTCAGTGATGTGGAGTATGCATCTACGCTTCAAAAGATAAACAGACTCAGTTGGCCCATCAGAAGGGGTTGAGAAGCAAGGATACATTATTTGCAACACATTAGTAGCAACAAATATAGTTTAGGAATTTTGGAATAGGGCTCAGGTTTAGGAAATTATGAATAGGTCAAATGGATACTAGCAATATGGACTGTCTGATTTTCAAAAGTACATTGTCAATATGTTACTGCCTTTGCCATTGCAAAATATTTTCTATATAACTATACCACTAATCTATTTGTGTTATCTTCTTTATTTCATACCACAGAACTCAAGGGCAAGAAGAGGGCATTGAAAGGTTAGGCTGAGGCTACCACCACCAGTGCCTCAGTGGGTGGAAGTTCCACCACAAACACCTGCTCTGCTGCTGACACCTCTGCTGGCCCGGGTAATTTCTCCTGCTAATATTATTTATTTCCCTACCTTATACCTCTCCCATTTAGAATAATTTGTTCTTGTTTTATTTTATACTGCAACATTTTTTCAAATTCACTTCGTTCTACGTAATGTTTGTTAATTCTTGTTACCCCTGCATTATCCTTTTTTCTATGTTTCTGTAGGTGACTTCCTCCTGTCTCTACTAAACTGTAGCTTTCTTCTGCTTTGGTACAAAGCATTCCCTCTTCCCTACCTTATATAACCTGTAGAGTGGTACAGAAAAACTAAGAGAATAGATTAGGTACTCTGCTGTGAAGATTGCAGTTTGCAGACCCAAGCAAGCTATTTTAAATGCTTGTTTATTGGGAAGACTTTCTTTTTCTTTCTAGTGTTCAAACATCAAAACAACAAGAGAGTGTTGTATGTATTATTAAGCATACCAGCAGTTTTGATGACAATACAGCATGACAGGAAGGTCCATTGCATTTGCCATCCAAAACCATGGGCCTGATTACGACCTAGGCGGAAGGGATTACTCCATCCCAAATGTGACGGATATCCCGCTTGCCTTATTACAAGTTCCATTATATCCTATGGAACTTCTAATACAGTGAACAGAATATCCGTCACATTTGGGATGGAGTAATCCCCCTGCCAACGTCGTAATCAGGCCACATATGTCTTTCACTGACCAATTTATTCTACCCCTTCATTGCACTTCACATGACTCACAGTCATCATATCTCTGCCCTTTGATTATGAACTGTCAAACAAAAAAATGTCCAAATATTTTCGATACAATAGAAATGAATACAAACTGAACTTTAGTGGTGTATTGTGGCTGTATTTTGTCAATAAAAAAAATGGAGGCATAACTGGGACCTAAAATGAGCAATGTTTTTTTGAGCCGCACAGACCACCAGTGCTGGGGCCAGCGCATGATGCAGCAGTTTAAGGGGGAGCCCCGGTGGTGGCAGGGATGGGCGTAGGTAAGTCACATTGCTTGGTTTCTGACAATTACTAATATACTCACTGTGTTTGTTAAGAGAGGCAAATCCAACCCATCATCATTCATGACCTCACTTCCTATGGCATTTCACGACCCATGACCTAAATGTAGCATTATTCAAATTGGCACTGCAATGTTGACTGTGCAAGATGTATCTGCTTCAGTTAAAGCAGCATTTACAAAGGTTTGAATGCATTGCAAACCAAAACAAAAAAATAGTGTGTTTTCCTTTCCTCCAAGTGCTAACTCAGTCATCTACTAGTACATCATTCCTTTCTTCTTTACTAAGTTCTGTACCAGCTTAGCTACCCAGCATTTTCCCTTACTCTTACCCTGCAGTAGAGTAAGTAAAGTTTTCTTACTGCCAAGTGAATGGGCTTTGTGTTTGAAGGCAAGGCCAAGTAGTAAAGTGGGATTATATGGCTGTGATTTGATGTTTTGCGGATGAGATACTTTGGCCCTCATTAGGAACACAGCGGTTAACACCGTCGACTGCCGTGGCGACGGCAAACAGAAGCCCGCCATTGGCAGTGAACAGAAACCCACCATATAATGATGCAAAAATCAGAAAAAGCCAAAAATCTCGCTGCCACCAGTTACCGCCAGGCCCTTGACGGCGGAAATGCTGGACCTCCTACCTCGCCACCGCCGAACACAAACACCCCGCCCTCAAAATAATGAAGCACAAATCACTGCAGCAGTTAGTGGAAGCCGAACGACCATTGGCGGTACAGACCGCCACGGGCGGCAAGTGGACCCAACAGTAAGAAATGCATACATTGGTAAGTTTGGAACCCAAACCTGACACACATCCACAACACTATAAAACACACAGACACAACCCACAATCCTTTGCAACAAAATTAGGCCAACCAATACAGAGAACTCCAGAAGCAGGCACCTAACGCCACAATCCATGATACAGAGCACCCTCACCTAGATCCACAAAAGACACCATTCACAACACTTACCTTGGCACCCCCAAAACACCCACGCTTCACAGAAAGGGAGCTAAGGACCATGGTGGACGAGATCCTAAAGGTGGGGCCACAATTATTTGGGCATAGGTCCAGAACACACCCTTTGCCAGGAAGATGGAGGTATGGCAGCAGATAGTCAACAGGGTCAATGCAGTGGGACACCATCCACGCACCAGGGATGACATCTGCAAGAGTTGGAATGACCTGCGTGGGAAGGTCAAGTCCATGGCTTCCAGGCACCACATTTTAGTCCAGAAGACTGGGGGAGGATCTCCACCAACACCACCCGACTACACTGACTGGGAGGAAAAGGTACTGGCCATCCTGCACCCTGAGGGACTCACTGGACTCACTGGAGGTATGGGCTCGGGTAAGTCATCTATAATTACCCCATATCCATCACACATGGAATGCATGCACCACCTCATCCCTCCAACTACCACCAGGACCACTACCCCACCCAGGCCTCAATCATTACATTCAGTCCCCCTGCATGCCCACAAACCCACCAACAGGCCCGCCCCCCCCCTGTGCACAGCCACCCACCCCTGCAAGGAATCACAATGGCCTACAGCACCCACAATGCACATCCACATCCTAAGCTAAAAAGCAAAGCTAACCTCATGAAGGCAACCTTGGCATGTCCCCAAGGTGTGAAACCTGCACAAACATGCCAGTCCTGTGCACCCCATCCGATCCTACTAATGTAACAGACATGTCCATTCCTCCCAACAGGCACCACCACCCATGCCACCCTGCCGGACAGGACAAGGAGTGGCGGTGGCCCACAGGGAGACAGAGGCACCTCCCAGGACACTGGGGATGGAACCCTGGACACTGATGATCACCCTGGCTCCTCACACAGACCTGGACTGTCACCATCCATTAGCCCCACCCAGGATACCACTGACACCCCTACCACCCAGCCAATAATCCCCACACAATGTATCCAGGCCACAGACTGGTGGAACACAAGTACAGCGGCCGCAGTCACCGCCTACCAACAGGCAGGAAGACAATGGCCCCAGTACAAGTGGTACCCCCAGACCTGTGCAGGGGACACAGGCACAGGGGGCTAGGCCCATTGGGAGGGAATCAGTGGCCCAGGGGGGAGGCCACAGGATGGCTGCTGCAGCCCATGGCGTGATGTTGGAGGTCCTGGGAGCATATCACCATACCCAGGACAGATTGGCCCAGATAGTATCCACCCTGGAGCAGAATCAAAGGATGCAGCTAGCACACCACCAAGAGGCCATGGAGCAGTGGAAACTGCACAATGCCACAATGGCGAGCATAGCAGGTGCGCTGCTGCACCTTGTCCCAACACAGCCTGAGGCCCACACAGACCAGGAAGCACCTACTACAGGCCAGGATACAGACCGGACAACAACAGCATCAGCAGCAACTGCACATGCACCACCCTCTCAGGACACACAGGGGACATCCATCTCAACCTGTACCGGCCAACACCAGGTGCCCAGACGGACACTCAGGCCCAGATATGGCACAGGAACACCTGCCAAAAAGAAGGCCCCCTCAAAGAAGTGACTCTGGCAAGAACTGTCCTCCAAGTGTCCCACTGAATCAACCACCAAACCGTGTGAAAACAACAACAAACTCCTGTAAACATTGATGGACCTACCACTACTGCCAACATTGCTGTGACCATGTTGCCATATTGTTCAACCACCAGCAGGCCACTCCCATCACTGTAATCTGCACGCCTTCATCCCTGCACCAGATAAAACACCTTTTCACCTGTTACAATGTCCCCTGTCATTAAGTTGAAACAAAGTGAAGTATGGATGCAACTGTATGATAACTCTTTTATTGTTATCTGATTAGCAGGAAATGCACCACATGCCTTACATGTTGTTGTGCCTACAGATGTGTTGAAATGTTATACTACATTGTAATCTGTCCTATGCAGACCTGATCACAGTGGCAATAAGTATTGACCCAACACCCCACAGAGGACAAGGCACACTGACAGTATGATGCACAGACAGCAATCTCATCCAAGTGTCCCACAAAGTTACTGGAAGTAGAGTTGTATCAGTTGGGTCCTGGTCTCTACATCTTCCGCCCTCCTGATCATCACCATCACTCTCATCCCCACTCTCAGGAAGCTGGTCTGGATATTCAGTACCCTCCTCCTCCAAGAGGGGGATAGAATTTCTCACAGCCTTGTTGTGCAGCATGCAGCAGGCCACCACTATTCTACACACCTTTTCAGGCCCATAGGCCAGGGAACCGCAAGAGATATGTAGGCAATGAAATCTAGCCTTCAGGAGACCTATTGTGCGCTCTATTACCCTCATAGTATGTCCATGGGCCTCATTGTAATTCCTCTCTGCATCTGTTCCAGGATTCCTCACTGGTGTCAGGAGCCAACGCAAATTGGGATAGTCAGAATCACCTAGAAAAAGGTGCAAAACAGGACATTCATTGACAACCCTCAGAGGCAGACAGCCTGGCTGTCTGCTATGTGGCAATAAGTGTCAGAAACACCTACCTATGATCCACCCTCTGTCCTCTTGTAGTTGTTCCATTTTGTGTGGCACACTACTGTTCCTCAGCACAAAGGAATCATGGACTGATCCAGGGAACATGGCATTCACATGTGAGATGTACTGGTCTGCAGTACACAACAATTGAATGTTGAAGGAATGAAAGTTCTTCCTGTTTCTGTACACATGTTCACTGACTCTTGGGGGGATGATAGCTATGTGGGTGCCATCTATGGCTAGGAAATGGAGTGCGGAGAGCTCCTGCACTTCAGTAGGGATGGCATGCTGATTATAATTTGCCGGTGTCAGTGCTGGATACAGTAATGCACAAAGTTCATGAATAGTTGCATGAGTGAGTCTGTAATTAATAATGTGGTGACGCTCCACCATGCTCCGCAAATCAGCAAGTGGCCTGTACACCGATGGGGCCCTTCCTCACCACAAGGGTCTGTACCTAGGAGGAGTTTAAAACATGTGTGAGGAACACACATACATCTGCACACATTGTTTTTCATTCAGCACAGCTGGCATGATTGTAGATGGCACTAATGCTTAGTGTGTTTGATACTACAGCAACATGACCAGAATGATATATCAGGACTGGTCAGGTGAGGTAATGTATTATGTTACATGCCTATGGGTGTTTAGGGGACAATAGGGCCTGCATTGTGCAGATGAGGGTTTTATAACTGCGTAGTTAAGGCCAAAATGTCTGCCCCCTGTAATCCAGAAGTGTTGTGGTAGAAGTGACCTCATACCGGTAGCAGTTGACGTAATAGCGTAAGGCTGTGTTTACCACCGTGCGCAAATTCATTGGTTAACATGGTTGTCAATGGGCAATCTTAGTGTATCATGATCACCGCTGGTGGTGACGGTGCACACCGCTGCGGTGCGTACGCAAACTCGTCACCCCAACTTCACTTGACTCCCTGGTCTCATGCTTGCAAGTACTCCACTGAGTGTACTGCTGTGTCCTGCCTCTGGTCATGGAAGTGGCATGTGTTGCAGGGGAAAGGGCCCTGGCCTTCACCAACGAGGAATTGGAGAAGCTCATGGACGGGGTCCTGCCCCTGTACCCCAAGCTCTACGGACGGCCAGAGATACAGGTGAGTAGGAGGATTGGGGGCATGGATGTGTGTAGTGGTGGGTGTTGTCTGCATACATGTGTGCACCTGTGACACTGTTGTATGGTCCAGGGTTCCTGACATGCTTCGTGAGTGTGTTGTTAGGCTGTTTGAAATGTCCGTCCCATAGTGGACGTATAGTCAGCTGTATATGATTGGCCAGTGTCTGACCTCAGTGTTATTTTTCTGTGTGTCCCATATAGGTCAACGCCCACCAGAAGAGGGCACTTTGGCATGCCATTGCCAAGGAAGTGAGGACCCTGGGAGTCTACAACCAGCGGAGCACCCACTGCAGGAAGAGGTGGGAGGACCTGTGGCGCTGTGTGTGGAAGATCTGCGAGGCCCAGCTGGGGAAGTCCTCCTAACGAGGAAGGGGTGCCTGTCGGGCACTGACCCCCCCTATGCAACGCATCCTGACGGTGGTGTACCAGGACCTGGATGGGTGCTTGAAGGCTGCACAGCAGTCACAAGAGGGTGAGTACACATCATGTTTTGGCCCCTTGATGGATGTGTGTGTGTGCATTCGTATTTAGGCTGTCTAGTGGCAGGGACTCTGACTGATGTCCATCTACATAATGGACCCTGTGGGGAGTAGGGTGTTTGGGTCAAGTCTGCAGTATGTCAGGTCCTTAAGTTCATTGGGGAAGGGCTGCTGATCAGGGTATTGGGCACTGGTTAGGGACATAGCCATGTGTATAGCGGTAGGTGCTGCCTGGTGGAAGATTTTCTGGGTGGGTGTATGTGTGACCCACTAATGTACCTCCATTCAGCTATTTGCAAGTGTCTCTCCTGTTTTGTCTCCCCATTCATGTTCTCTTGTGTTGTCTGTGTACATCAGCATCATCCGGCGAGGGAGCTGAGGCACCGGCAAGTGGGGAGGCAGAGTCATCTGACGCCAAGTGGGCCCACCCCTACTGTTTCATCTTCTGCCACCCCCATACAATCACTGCCCTCCCATTTGCTCCCCACCAAGTTGCCCGTGCCCGCTCACCCAGAAGGGTGGACTTCTCCTTCGCCCCAGGCACCTCATCCCCTGCCCCAGTCAGCCCTGCTGCCCTAACAGAGGACGCTATTGACCTCCTGTGAACCATCTCTGTAGGGCAGACAACCATTGTCAATGTCATCCAGGGGCTAGCATCAGGGGTGCAGCAGACCAATGCCTATCTGGATGGCATTCACGGTGCTGTGTCTACCCTACAGAGATCTTTTCAGGCTCTGGCCTCCTCTTGGACAGCAGCTAGTTTCCCTGGTCATTCCATCCCCCCTCCAACCACCTCTACCCCTTCCAGCAACCCACTCCCTTCACCCGTCCAAAGCACACAATCTGACACACAGGCACACACCTCAACACACAAGAAGCACACTTCAAAACACAAGCACCACACCTCCCACTACAACCATACACACAGCCAACATACACATGCACACACATCAACATCCACTTCCCCCAGTGTGCCCACCTCTTCCGCCTCCCTGTCCCCTCTACATGCACACCCACAGTCACTGCACCCTCATTCAATGTTGCTGACCCTGTTCCTGCAGTCACCACAATTGCACACATCCATTCGAGCACCCCAGACACCAGACCTGCACTCACCACAACGACTTTAGTTGACACATGCAGCACACTCACCAGACTAGCAGACACCCAGACAACATCCATTTACACTGGCAGCCTGTCTCGTTCCACTGTGTCTACCCCACTCCTCCCAGGACACTCAAACTCACCAAAACACACACCTATCACACATCCACCACACCTCAGCATACTGTCCAGTCACCTGCACCCACATCACGCACACCTAAACCTGTCACAACCACTCCCTCTACCTCCGCTTCCACGCCTTCCTCCAGGTCCACCCCAACTGCACCTAAGAAACTTTTCCTCTCCTGTGTTGACCTATTCCAACCCACTGGCCCACCCCGTCTTGTCCCTAAACGTTCTCACCTCCTTGCCATGTCCACACCTCCCACGTTACAGCCTGCCCCTGTCCACCCTTCCCATTCCTGTGCCCCTTCCCCAGAGAGGAAGAAGCCCTGTGCTGAACCAGGTCCATCTGCCACCCCCTGGTCCAAGCCCACTCCCCCACCTTCCAAGGGCAAAACCAAACCCCCTCCACCTACCACACGAAAGTCTAAGCCCTGTGTCGTAAATCCCCACCATCCCCTGCTCCTGTTCCCTGAGGTGCCTGGATGCCCCATTGTTGCCCCTATGAGGGGGAGTACCTTAGCACTTGTGGGAGTAAAGTTGGAACCATCGTGGCCCATTGTCAGAGTCACCAGATCCTCGGGGTCCGTGCACGTTCCCAACACTTCCACCACAAGACAGCTCCAATACTGTGATTAGATTTATCACAGAGTCTAAGAGAGTCCAAGTGGGGAAAAGGGGATTAGGACGGGAACAGCTGGGACGGAGACCTGTAGGAAGCAAAAGGTTAAAACACAACATCAAAATTACATCTCATGAAATCAGTACCATGCTACAACTCTAAGCTTCGTCTTTTCCGAAAAAACATGAACAACCCTGGAATAATCCTAAAACTGACTAGGCTTTAGATGACCGAATACCTGAGGAGGAAACAGGAAAAGTTAAATAGGACTTTCAGATTCAAGTACTTTCTTTAGCATGAGAATCAGGAAACACTCTGAGCAATTTCTAAACAACCATATGAATCTCCTTTTATGAATACATATCAGGAACACACAGCATTACATCTAAAATTCTGGTATTGTTGTGTTCATCTCAGAAAAAACATTTGGAAGTAAATTGCGCACATTGCAGATTTTTATATGAGTATTAAACACCATTAAGGTTTGTGCACCATGAAATCACACAACGTAGATTCAAGGAATAAATCATGCGACGTGTCAACTTGAAATGCTACCAAGAAAATGTCTTAGAATGGTAGTGCACAGTAACTTACATTATTTATACACGAGGAAAGAATTGCGCGTCTTGCCGATTCAAATGCCACCATACAAATGCCAAGAAATAGTAGCACACAATGAACAACATGAAAAGCACTCAGGGAAAGAATTACGCGCCTTGTCGATTCAAATGCCACCATACAAATGCCAAGAAATAGTAGCACACAATGAACAACATGAAAAAACACTCAAGGAAAGAATCGCGTGTGTTGCCGATTCGAATGCCACCATGTAAATGCCAGAAAATGATAGCGCACAATGAACAGCATGAATTACACACGAGAAGTGAATCGCGCGTTTCGCCGATTCGAATGCCACCATGTAAATGTCAAGAAAAGATAGCGCGCAATGAACAACAAAGTCAAATGCTCATGAAACGAGTTGCACGTCTTGCCAACTCGTAAAATATCATGTAAATGTCAAGAAATATCAGCACACAATGAACAATAATGTAATAACGAAGTCAAATCTTTATGGAATAAATTGCGCGTCCTCCCTATTTGCAAACCACTATACAAATGTCAAAAAATGGCAGCGCACAAGTAATCTGTTATTCATTTAAGAATTAAAAGCAAGAATATGAAGATTCTCAATTACCGTGTTGGGAAATGTCCAAACACCGTCTTACCGCCTGGAAACAGTGATCACCAATGAGAGATGAGTGCAGAAGACTGGAAAATCCAAATAGGGACCACACCCTAACACACTCTGAATGTCTGCAGCAATACATTGTAAATGTACAGTATTTATAAACACCTTAAAAATGAATCTTTTGGATGGAATTCTGCAATGCAAAAGGTTAAACAATAACATATCATCACAATGCATAAATTACTTTATCTTGCAAGTATTGGGTTTTTGCATTCTAGATGCCCGTAAAGCGCGCACTGTCCTGGTGTTGACACCCATTGGACTTATTGCACGATGGACTGGCCGTTGGCCTTATAAGCACTTGTGGTTCTCAGTGAGCATAACAAAGGTTATTGCGTGGCCTGTGTTGTTAGAGGCACACTCTGGAGCCATGGTGTCTCGTTTAATTGTTTGGGGGTGTTGGGCACATGTATGTACTTTGAATAGGTTGGAGTTGCCTTGTATCGGGTAAGTACCTCTTGCTGTTGGGTGTTTGGCTTGTGCTGTTGTGAAGAGTTGTGGGAGCATTGCAGGGTGGGTGGAGTGGGTGGGTATGTAACTGTGCCCTTTCTTCCCTTGTTTAGTAGGTTGCGGTACTTACCGTCTTCGTCTTAGTCGGTGGTCTCGGTCATGGCGTATATGGCAAGGAGCAGGGCTGGCATGATCTGCAACTCTCTATCCATGTCTGCTGCGGCGTGTTGTGTGAGCCTCCGGTGAGTGTTTCCTTTTATTTGGTTTGTTTCCGCCTGGCTTTGCATGGCAGTGGTTCCCGCCCTGGAACCAACGGCGGTCTAGTGGTTCATTATTTGATGGGTGGGTAGGGCCTTTCCATCGGCCTGTGGGCGGGATCTGCCGCCGTTGTCGACACTCCTCTGCTGGCGGTGAGTGGTTTTCAGGATGCCTGTGTTTCAGTTGGTTAATTATTTGGCGGTTCGGACTGCACGTCTGTTGGCGGTTGTTACCGCCACCGCTGGAGGTGCAGTGTTTACCGCCGTGTTCATAATGAGGGCCTTTGTGACAAATGTATCCAATAAAATCTATATATACTGTTCCTTTTCCTGTAATTCAGTTGTTTTTCCCACTGCTTACTTACAACAGACAGGATATCTACTATGCCCTTGTTATACATGACGTGTGTGATGTATATTATTCATATGCCTCTTTGGAGTCAGGGTAGAATTGAAAGGCATTTGGAGAAAAGCAGGGGTATTGGATGCAAAGTAAGATAATTGTCCATTGCAGCTATCCCAACTACAGACCATGGAGAAAAGCAAAGTAGTACTCAGTGCGTTAGATAGAATGCCTCCATGAATTTAGCACAACAATAGATTACTTGTACTCCATAGTTGATGATGCCTTACTTTTTGATGAGAGTTATTTAACTTTTTCCACACAATGGGGGTTATTCCAACTTTGGAGGAGGTGGTAATCCGTCCCAAATGTGACGGATTTACCACCAGCCGTATTACGAGTTCCATAGGATATAATGGACTTGTAATACGGCTGGTGGTATATCCGTCACTTTACCGTCACTTTTGGGACGGATTACCACTTCCTCCAAAGTTGGAATAACCCCCAAAGTGCCTAAGTGTGTTTTTTTTAGGGAATCTTTTAAAAGGAAAAAAACACTCTTTTGTTTAATGTTATTCTGCCTTAATTCTTTTTCAGCCAGTCAGTGATTTTATGTGAGGCAAGTGTGGGTAAAATGACCCTGTGACTCTCCTAATCCTAAACACCTAGGGGACCAGCAATGAACTGCTATTGTGCCATTATATAATTTTAAACAAGTGTTTGCAAAGAGCATTGTTCACAATTTGTCGTTTTTTAAAAATTTTTATTTCTCGATATAAAGCTACTCCTGCTCATCTACCACCACCATTGACACAGTAAGAGAAATCAGCCCAGCTGCAGTGGCAGAGGTTGCAGGCCACCCGGACAGAGTATCAAAGACAGGAGGTGGAGAACACTGAAGCACAAGCCCCTGCCCCAGAACTCAGTTCCTCCAACTAACCACATGAGTATCCATCCTCCGGGCCATCTCAACACCGGTGCCCCTTGCAACCATATCACCATTGCTGCCCCCCCTTCCCAGGACCGCTTGTTACATCGATATGTGCTGTGTGAGCTGGCACTCTTTGGTGGTCAAAGTGCATGCCTCAAGGCCCACATATAAGAACTGCAGCCCCTCATAGAGAACGCCCTCTTCTGAGCCCTTTTTTTTTTCTTGTTTTGGTGGGAGGACGTTTTCTTATGGGTGAAGAGCGTGGGAATTGAGCAGGGCAGTTTCTTTTGGACTTTCTTTTTGACTTTTACTTGAACATTTATTTTGGACATTGGTTGGGGCGATATTGTTTGAAGGTAGGGCTGGTTCTGTTATGGGTCGAGAGGGTGGGTTTAATTTTGTTGTGTTGTGTTGTTAAGCAGATGGAAAAAATATATATTATACTTTATGCCTGAAGAAGGTTTTTTGTGTTTCACTTTTGCTCTGCACTGAGGCCTTTTTGTGAAGCCTGTTTTTGTAATTTGATTCCCAAAATGTATTCCAGTTAGTTATAGTAACTAATACCTTAGTCCTACTACCATCTGTAATGTTATTGTCCATTGGGGGGTATGATGCCTCTCACTATATTACCTAAAGCAACCTAGATAAGCAAATACTCATCTGCAGTAGAAGTTAGTTACTTACTAACTAAATTAGTCCACTTCACTTCATAGTTCTCTTACCTGAATAGATGAAGCTACTTCGTTCAATCTTTCAAATCCTGACTGGAGGGTTTCCCAAGGTGCCTTCTCAATGGTGGTGGAAGTGCGCTAACAGGGAAGGCATCACTTGGGAGGTCTCACTCCCACCTAGGTGTGTCACAACCTGAACGCATCTTACCGCTGCAATCTTCAATCTCCGGGCACCACCTGGTTGCTTTCTTGTTCTGGATTGACCATGTTTGGGACCACCCTTTCCAGTTGCCATGGTACTGCTGATAATATAACACCAAGCAGGCTGTAACCTCCAGAAGGAGTCCCAGAGGAAAAAACACAAACATGGGAAAAACCTCAGATCAAGGAACCCCTGAAAAAGATGTAAAAAAAAAAAAAGAGGCACAAAAAAGTGTGGATGAAAAACTGCAGTCAGAGAAAAACAGGAGAAGTCAAAAATCACAGGATACGGGAGTGAGGAGCACAACCAGAACAGAAGTGTTTGCAACACGGGGAACAGAAGATCAACTGTGCTTATATACTGACAAACAGGAAGTGACATGCAGGAAAGTATTGAAGACACCACCTTCGATTGGGAAAAGCCACATTAAAGTGAATAGGAAAATAGTTGTAGTATAAAAAGTAGGGCACAAATCATGTAGGGAAGGAAACGAGACTCCTAAAAAGGAGAAGATATGGCCAAAGAAGAAAAAAGAAAAAGAAGAAAAAAGAAGAAAAGAGCCAAAATACAGATAAGTAAAACTAGGAGAGCAAAAAGCGGTTGCAGCGTGAAACAGAACCCAAAGGGAGAGTTTCAGGTCACACTGTGGCCCAAAAAAATGGTCACAACCCGAAAAGCGGCCCACGACAGAAACTGCCGTCTGAGATGCAGACCGCTGATCTGACAGCGGCCCGCAAGTGGTCTCCGCAGGTCACAGTAGGAAATCATTGATTTAGGCATTCTGTTGGACAATTGGTCTGAGGATGGAATACGGATGATAGAGCCACCTCAATTTGTAAAAACTTACAAAGCGTTCTCCAAAAACAGGACACATATTGAAGTCCTCAGTTGGAAATGATTACTTGAGGGAGGCTATACAATCAAAATATATCTCGTAGAAAGACCTGACTCATTTCCTTAGCGGTGGGTAATTTGTTTAGGGCACAAAATTGAGCCATTTTAGTAAAAAAGTCAACCGTTACCATTATGACCGGATAGCCCACAGAGGACAGCAATGAATATATAAAATCTGTGGTCAACGTATGCCATAGAACTGATGGCACAGGCAAGGGCATCAATAAACCTGCTGGTTTAGACCGAGGTGTCTTAGTTTGATCACATATTGGCAAGATCTTACATATGCTTCAA
Source organism: Pleurodeles waltl (assembly GCF_031143425.1). NCBI lineage: Eukaryota > Metazoa > Chordata > Amphibia > Caudata > Salamandridae > Pleurodeles > Pleurodeles waltl. The sequence continues at coordinate 1,075,543,045 of NC_090446.1, read as the reverse complement.
CATCATATTTTAATGTGGGCCACCAAAAGGAGTGGAGGAGCAGATCCTGTGTGTTCCTAATTCCATGATGTCCAGGAATAAGGGAGTCATGACACATTTGAAAGGCACCAGTTTGCACCTTCTTAGCAGGCACAAATAAGGTGTTTTATAAGAGTAATATTCCTGATGCTTCTGTAAGTGGGGACTAAAAGCGTTCCATTCTTCGATGGGTAAATTCTGATACTCTGTTTTCACACGGTCGAAAAAGGACTGAACAACTCCCACTATTCGATGTGGCTCTGTGATGTGTGGAAAAGTAGTAATTGTGCTCTCCAGATATCGGTGGGATAAAGCATCTGCTACAAAATTTTGGGATTCAGGTATGCATGGTACTACAAAATCGTATGGCTAAAAAAGAAAACCCATCTGGCTTGCCGACTGTTCCGGCATTGAAAACTGCAGAGGCATTGTAGCTTCCGATGGTCAGTTCTAACTTCAAACATTTCCTGTGAACCCATAAGAAAATGCCTCCATTCCTAGCAGCCAGCTTTTAATGCTAATAATTCTCTCTCCAACATGGAATAGTTTCGTTCTGCATCTGACAACACATGGGATAGATGAAATACAGGATGTTCTAGGCCATCATCCTCTTGTCTTTGTAGTAACACGGCTCCAAAAGTTCTATCTGATGAATCAGGGACCGCTATAACTTTCCTTGTAGTGTCAGGATGACGTAATATCGGAGCTTGTGTAAAGGCACGTTTTAGATTGTGAAAGGCCCTTTCTGCTTCTTCTGTTTAAATGAAACCCTTCTTTAGGCTTTCTTTTTTGATGGTCTGTTTTACATGAACTTGTTGTTGGGCAAATTCCTTTATAAATTGTCTATAGAAATTAGATAACCCTAGAAAGCACTGTCTCCTTAACAGAAGCAGGAGAAGGCCATTCTAGTCTAACTTGAACCTTTTCTGGGACCATGGCGATGCCAACTTGATTGATACAGAAACCAAGATATTGAACCTTGGTCTTGTTGAACTGACACTTTTCAGGCTTACAGTACAGATTGTCTTGTCGGAGTCTTTCCAGAACCTGAAGAACATGCTACGATGGTGTTCAGGACAATGAGATTATACCACAATAATAACTGGATAGATTACGACACTTTGGTTCAAAAGATCAGATAAAACTCAATCCATAAATCTTTGGAATATGGAAGGTGCATTAGGCAGACCAAAAGGCATGACGCAGTATTCAAAATGGCCTAACAGAGTACAAAAAACAGTCTTCCATTCGCCACCTTCCTTAATTCGTAAAAGATTATAGGCACCCCGCTTATCTAACTTGGTGAATATCGTGGCCCCTTGGACTGCTTCCAAAATATCCTTAATAAGAGGTAGGGGATATGTATCCTTGATGGTAATTTTAGTCAACTCTCAAAAGTCAATACAGGGGTGGAGGTCTTTAGTCTTATTTGGCACAAAGGTGAAGAAAACGAAACAATCAATACGCTTTGCATGTTTTCATCTATGTATTCCTTAAGTACTTTCCTTTCCTGCTCTGAAATGGAATACATTCTTCCGAATGGAACCACGTCCCTAGGTATCAAAGGAGTAGCACAGTCATAATCCAGATGACGAGGCAAAATGGGTTTTTGAGGTTCCTGGAACACGCCGGAGAACCCATGATAGCATCTGGGTACTCCTTGAATCATATTAATGGTACTTCTTGCTTCATTGGCGGAGAAAATGGACCCTTTCGGAGACCAATAGGAATCTGTCAAACAGCAATATAGTTGACAAGAGTGGGATAAAAGTGATCTAGACCGTGCCTCCCAATTTATATACAGATTATGTTGTTTTAGCCAAGGAATACCCAGAATCAAAGTATGGTTAGGGGAAGATATCAAGTTAAAGGCAATGTATTCCTTATGTTTTCTGAATTGCAGGCAAAGTGTAGGAGTAGTATCCACCACTGGTCCAGAAGTTAAAGGAGAGCCATCTATTGTTTGAACATTGTAGCAGGCTGGCCTGGCTTATAGTGGGCACCTGATGTTACTTACACCTTGTGTCAGGTCCAGTTATCCCTTATTAGTAGATTAGTAGTGTTCTAGCAGCTTTGGCTGATAGAGGCAGCTATAGCAGAGCAGCTTAGGATGAACTAGAAGACATGCAAAGCTCCTACTATACCACTTATATCATATAGGTATTATATCATAAGAAACACAATACTCAGGGTTACTAAAAATAAAGGTACTTTATTTTGGTGACAATGTGCTAAAAATATCTCAGAGGATATACTCTCTTAGGAGGTAAGTAAAATACACAAAATATACACACAAACCAAAATCAGGTAAGTAAAACAGTCAAAAAGTAGTGCAAACACTGTAAAATACAACAGGATGCAATAGGCCTAGGGGCAACACAAATCATATACTAAGAAAGTGGAACGCGGACCACAAATGGGTCCCTAGGCTAGTGTGGTGTGTAGAGGTTCGCTGGGAGTGTAAGTAAACACTAAGGGTGTCCAAGATACCCCACCCCAAGACCCTGAAAAGTAGGAGTAAAGTGCTACTACTTCCCCAGAAACACACTATACCCGTGATAGAGGATTCTGCAAAGAGACTGCAAAGCACTGAAGTTGGATTCCTGGACCTGGGGACCTGCAAAGGAAGGGGACCAAGTGCAAGAGTCGTGAAAGTGTTCAGGGGGGTCAGGAGCCCACCAAACCCTGGATGAAAGTGCAAAATGGCTGCCTCAAGATAGAAGAAGAAGCTGAAGATTCTGCAACAACGAAAGGTGCTAGGAACTTCTCTGTCGTGCAGATGATGTCCCACGGAGTGCTGGAGGATGCAGGGTTTTAAGGCAGTGCAGGGCTGCTGCACTAAAGTTTCTCTGGGAGGGTTGGAGGGATGATCCATGTTAACTAAAATGGCGCAATTTTTCACATCAGGATTAGTTATCCCACAGAGAGGTACTTTCACCTCAGGGAGTACAGCTGTGTTTGCTGATGGTTCCCTTGGTACAGGTTCCACCCCAGGAGAGGTTTCTCCCACCACAGGACTGGTATCCTTAGTGGCAGGGTTGGTAGGGGATACCTTGATGCCCTTTTTACCTGTTGTTGGAGAAGGATCCTGAGATTTCAGGCCTTTATCCATCCTTCGCCTTTTCATTTCAGCTGAAATGAGAGGAAGCAATTCCTCAGGGATACCCAGCATGGATGCATGGGTACTAAACTCTACCTCAGCCCAACCTGAGACCTTTAGGTCATTACCTAAGAGACACTCTACAGGTAAGCTAGGTGATACCACCAACTGCTTTGGGCCAGTAACTCCACCCCAGCTGAACTGAACTATATCTAAGGGGAGGAACTGAGTGGAGTTGTGGACATCAATAATCTTGTACTGTTGTCCAATGAGGTGTGCAGGGGACCCCAGGTTTTTAGTGACCAAAGTAACACTGGCACCTGTGTCTCTGTAGGCCTGGGCCTCCACACCATTTATTAAAACTGACTGTGTGTACTTATCCATTGTAAGGGGACAAGAAGCCAGTGTGGCAAGGTCAATGCCACCAGGTGTGACAGAAACTGTCTTGGGACTGTCTACCCCAGTTTCTAGTATGGACCCAAAAGTGAACCCAACTACACCTTTATTTTGACTGTTGCCAGTAGTCCCACCACTATTACCACTACTGCTAGGGACACTAGTGTTTGATGTATTAGTGGTGGTAGGCTCAGGGGCTTTACCTGGGCAGGACTTATCCCCTGGCCTATGGTCTTTATTTTTTACACACCTAGCACCAAGGCTTTTTAGTGTGTGTGGATTGTGAAGAAGAGGAAGAAGGTGATTTATCCCCACCCCATGAAGAGTGTTTAGGATGTGAAGAAGGATCTTTGATTTTACTTTTATCCCCATGCTTATCCTAAGATTTTTCACCATCTTTCTTCTTGCCATCCTTGTCACCCCCTGTATGAGATTTTCTGCTCACTCTTGTTCTGCCCCATTTGTCTGCCTTCTTTCCCAGTTCTTGGGGAGAGGTGAGATCTGAGTCTACCAAGTAATGGTACAACAAGTTTGAAACACAATTATTCAAAATATGCTCTCTCGAAATAAGATTGTATAGGCTTTCATAGTCAGTCACCTTACTGCCATATAACCATCCCTCCAAGGCCTTCACTGAACAGTCTACAAAGTCTGTCCAGTATTGAGAGGACTCTTTTCTGGTATCTCTGAACTTTATCCTGTATTGTTTAGTGGTTAAGCCAAATCCATCTAAGAGTGCATCTTTCAAAACTTTGCAGTTGTTGGCATCACTCTCTTTGACAGTAAGGAGCCTATCTCTACCCTTACCAGTGAAAGATAGCCACAAGATAGCAGCCAACTGCCTTTGAGGGACCAACTGCACCATACAGGTCATCTCAAGTGCAGCAAACCACTTGTTTATGGCATCCCCCTCCTTGTAAGGGGGACAATTTTGTGCAGGTTTCTTGAATCTGTTTCTCTAACAGGATGACTATCAAGAACACTGCTGCTACCACCATGGGGAACTAACCCCAACTTCTGTCTTTCCCTCTCTACATCTAGAGACTCCCTGTCTAAGGCCAACTGCTGCTGTCTCAGCGTCAGTCTGGCCTCTTCCAACCTCAGCTTTCTGAATTCCCTGTCTAGGGTGTTATCCTTAGGGTAGGAGGCTTGGGAATTCTCTGACACAGAGGTAATGTGGGAATTGGCAGAAGTGGACCTGTCTCTAACTGCCTGAACTCTAGTTACCTGGTCTTTTGGAGTGAAAGGTGCCCTACTGATGTGTGACCCCCTCCCACTAACAGCTTCAATAGATGGCCTGTTAGCTGACAGGTCTTTTGAGGAACCCTCTACAGAGTCCTCAGGGCCCTCCCCTGATTGCACCAGGGTACCCTCCTCCTCTACCTCCTGACCCTGAGATGGGCCTGACTGGTACTGGTCACTTTCTAGGAGAAGGCTAAGGAGATCTTTGGTAGGGTTCTTACCAATACTTAAACTTCTTTCTATGGAGAGACCCCTCAAACATTTAAAGTTTAAATTGCCATAAGTTGTCTGGACAACTTTGGGAGTGGCATCTACTACAGACATAGTTGCAAGAAAGAGTTTAGGATAGAGAGAAAAAAGTTTAGAAACTTTTAAAGAAAAGAGAAAAATGTTTTAAAACTTTTCAAAACTTTTTAGAGAGTTTTTAGAAAGAGAGTTAGACTGTTTATGTTAACTGTGTATATGTTTAAGTATTTGGAATATGGTTTTCTTATGAAAAGCACCAATGACAAAGTAGTAAAGCAGTTACAAGTATTTATCCCACCGCTTCACCACCAATGTAGGAGGCTGGCCTGACTTATAAGGGGTACCTGATGCTACTTACACCTTGTGTCAGGTCCAGTTATCCCTTATTAGTAGATTAGTAGTGTTCTAGCAGCTTAGGTTGATAGAGGCAGCTATAGCAGAGCAGCTTAGGCTGAACTAGGAGACATGCAAAGCTCCTACTATACCACTTATATCATATAGGTATTATATCATAAAAAACACAATACTCAGGGTTACTAAAAATAAAGGTTCTTTATTTTAGTGACAATGTGCCAAAAATATCTCAGAGGATATACTCCCTTAGGAGGTAAGTAAAATACACAAAATATACACACAAACCAAAATCAGGCAAGTAAAACAGTCAGAAAGTAGTCCAACCATTGTAGAATATAATAGGATGTGACAGGCCTAGGGGCAGCACAAACCATATACTAAGAAAGTGGAATGTGAACCACTAATGGGCCCCTAGGCTAGTGTAGTGTGTAGAGGGTCACTGGGAGTGTAAGAAAACACAAAGGGTGTCCAAGATACCCCACCCCAAGACCCTGAAAAGTAGGAGTAAAGTGCTACTACTTCCCCAGAAACACACTAAACTCGTTATAGAGGATTCTGCAAAGACCACAACAGACTGCAAAGCACTGAAGATGGATTCCTGGACCTGAGGACCTGCAAATTAAGGGGACCAAGTCCAGGAGTCTTGAAAGTGTCCAGGGGGGCAGGAGCCCAAGAAACCCCGGATGAAGGTGCAAAATGGCTGCCTCCGGATGGAAGAAGCTGAACATTCTGCAACAATGAAAGGCGCTAGGAACTTCTCCATCAAGCAGAATATGTCCCACGGAGTGCTGGAGGATGCAGAGCCGTTTCTTTAGAGAAAGACTGCAAACAAGCCTTGCTAGCTGCAAAGGTTGCGGTTGAAGAAAAAGGGCGCTGCTCTGGCCCAGGAAGGACCAGGATGTCGCCACTTGGGAGAAGGGGCCCTCAGCAACGTAGAGAGCCCACGCACAAGAAGGTAGCACCCACAGAAGTCCTGGAACACAGGTTCAAGAAGACTGAGCACAGCGGTCATCTCACCATTACAAAAGAGGGGCCCACGAAGCTGGAGGTCATCGCAGGGAGTTGAGCAATGCAGGAAGGAGTGCTGGGGACCTTGGCTTGGCTGTGCATGAAGGATTCCTTGGAAATGTGCACAGGAGCCCTAGCAGCTGCAGTTCACGTGACACACGGGATTACTATCTGGAGAGGGGAGGCAAGGACTTACCTCCTCCAAATTTGGACAGTTTGACAACTGGACAGCCTGGGTCACTTGGGTCCACCACCTGTGCTCCAGGGGACACGCTCGTCAGGATGAGAGGGGTCCCAGAGTACCAGTGACGCTGAAGTTTGGTGCCTGCTGGAGCGGGGAGAAGATTCCGTCAACTCACTGCAGATTTCTTTGTGGCTTCCAGTGCAGGATGAAGGCAGGCAGCCCCCAAATCATGCACCACCAGGAAACTGTTGAGAAAGCCTGCAGGATTAGGTGCTACAATGTTGCTGGTAGTCTTCCTGCTATATTGTTGCAGTTTTGCAGGCATCCTGGAGCAGTCAGCGGTCAATCCTTGCCAGAAGTCGAAGAGAGAGGTGCAGAGGAACTCTGGTGAATTCTTGCAAGTCGTTATCTGAGGAAAAGCCCACAGGAGAGACCCTAAATAGCCCTCAGAGGAGGATTGGCTACCTAGTCAGGTAAGCACCTATCAGGAGGGGTCTCTGACGTCATCTGCTGAAACTGGCCACTCAGAGGCCACTAGTGTGCCCTCACACCTCTAGATTCAAGATGGCAGAGGTCCGAGACACACTGGAGAAGCTCTGGGCACCACCCCTTGGGTGGTGATGGACAGGGGAGTTGTCACTCCCCTTTCCTTTGTCCGGTTTCACACCAGATCAGGGACTGGGGTTTCCCAGAACCAGTGTAGACTGGCTTATGCAAAGAGGGCACCATTTGTGCCCTTCAAAGCATTTTCAGAGGCTGGGGGAGGTTACTCCTCCCCAGCCCTTAACACCTATTTCCAAAGGGAGAGGGTGTAACACCCTCTATCAGAGGAAATCCATTCTTCTACCTTCCTCAGACTGGGCTGCCCAAACCCCAGGAGGGGCCCAAACCCCGCAGAACCCTGTCTGTGGGGAAAACACCAGAGAGTTGGTTTGGCAGTACCCGGGGTCCATATTGGAGCCCAGGGGATGCATGGGATTGTCACCCCAATACCATATTTAGCATGGGGGGACAATTTCATGATCTTAGACATGTGTTAGAAATGGGGTCTTTGGTTGACAGTCAGGTTACCCCCTAGTCAAGCAAGGACCCTCACTCTAGTCAGGGTAAAAGAAAATCACCCTCAGCTAACCCTGCTTACCCCCTTGGTAGCTTGGCAGAGCAGTAGGCTTAACTTAAGAGCGCTAGGTTTAAAGTATTTGTACCAACACACACAGTAACTTAATGAAAATACTACAAACTGACACAACACCAGTTTAGGAAAAATAGGAAATATTTACTTAAACAAAACAAGACCAAAACGACAAAAATCTGACATACACAAGTCAAGTTATGAATTTTTAAAGAATAAACTCAAAAATAGCGCTTAGAAACAAAAATGCTTCAATGAGATGTTAACACGGCGTCGTGACGGAGTCGTTCCCAACAAACCAACACCAGCAGCGCCGGACACGGAGTTGCGTAGACCCCCAAGTACAGTACCTTTGGTGAAGAGTGAAAACAAGCCGAAGCGCGAAGTCGGGGATCGCGGCGTCTGGGCGAAACGTTGAATCCACGCACTTCGAGCGGCGTCGGTCACGACATGGTGCAGCGACTTCCACGGAGTCGCGGACTTCAGCGGGGCTGCAGCGGCGTCAGGCCTGCGAAGAGCGTCGCGTTCCAGCGAAGGTCACGGCGTCAGGTGCAGGCGGCGTTACCGGATTCAGCAGCGGCGTCGATTTCCTTGGGTTTCCACCAGCTTTCCTTTCAAGGGCCCAGGGACTGGATAGGGCACCACTTGTCAGAGCAGGAGTCTCTCCAGAGACTCCAGGTGCTGGCAGAGAGAAGTCTTTGCTGTCCCTGAGACTTCAAACAACAGGAGGCAAGCTCTAACTCAAGCCCTTGGAGATTTCTTCACAAGATGGAAGGCACACAAAGTCCAGTCTTTGCCCTCTTACTCTGGCAGAAGCAGCACTGCAGGAAAGCTCCACAAAGCACAGTCACAGGCATGGCAGCACTTCTTCCTCAGCTATCAGCTCTTCTCCAGGCAGAGGTCCCTTTTCGTTCCAGAAGTGTTTCTAAAGTCTGCAGATTTGGGTGCCCTTCTTATACCCATTTTAGTCTTTAAAGTCACCTTTCTTCAAAGGGGACTCACACCTACTTGTGAAATCCTGCCTTGCCCAGGCAAGGCCTCAGACACACACCAGGGGGTCGGAGTCTGCATTGTCAGAGGCAGGCACAGTCCTTTCAGATGAGAGTGACCACTCCACCCCTCCCTCCTAGCAGAGATGGGTAATCAGGAAATGCAGGTTACACCCCAGCTCCCTTTGTGTCACTGTCTAGTGCGAGGTGAAAAACAACCCAACTGTCAAACCGACCCAGACAGGGGATCCACAAACAAGGCAGAGTCACAGAATGGTTTGAGCAAGAAAATGCTCACATTCTAAAAGTGGCATTTTCAAACGCACAATCTCAAAATCAACTTTACTAAAAGGTGTATTTTTAAATTGTGAGGTCAGGGACCCCAAACCCCACATGTCCATCTACACTCTAGGGGAATCTACACTTTAATCATATTTAAAGGTAGCCCCCATGTTATCCTATGAGAGAGACAGGCCTTGCAACAGTGAAAAACGAAGTTGGCAGTATTTCACTGTCAGGACATATAAACCACATTACTATATGTCCTACCTTATCCATACACTGCACCCTGCCCTTGGGGCTACCTAGGGCCTACCTAGTCGAATTTATAGTGTAAAAATACACACTCAGACACTGCAGTGGCAGGTCTGAGACATGATTACAGGGTTACTTATGTGGGTTGCACAATCAGTGCTGCAGGCCCACTAGTAACATTTGATTTACAGGCCCTGGGCACCTCTAGTGCACTTTACTAGGGACTTAACAGTAAAACAAATATGCCAATCATGGAGAACCAACTACGTACACATTTTAAACAGGAGCACTTGCACTTTAGCACTGGTTAGCAGTGTTAAAGTGCCCAGAGTAACAAAAACAGTAAAATCAGAGCCCAGCACACATCAACAACCTGGGGAACAGAGGCAAAAAGTTAAGGGAGACCACGCCAAGGATGAAAAGTCTAACAACACGTGTAATGGTGTCCCCGCACTCACAAAGTCCGGGAAAATGGCCCTGAACTATGTGGGGCACCTTTGCTAGTGCAAGGGTGCCCTCACACTTAGTAACTTTGCACCTAACCATCAGCATGTGAAGGTTAGACATATAGGTGACTTATAAGTTACTTAAGTGCAGTGAAAAATGGCTGTGAAATAACATGCGCGTTATTTCACTCAGGCTGCAGTGGCAGTCTGGTGTAAGATTTGTCTGAGCTCCCTATGGGTGGCAAAAGAAATGCTGCAGCCCACAGGGATCTCCAGGAACCCCAATACCCTGGGTAACTAGGTACCATATACTAGGGAATTATAAGGGTGTTCCAGTGTGCCAATTAGAATTGGTAAAAATGGCCTCTAGCCTATAGTGACAATTTTAGAGTCAAAGAGAGAGCATAAGCACTGAGGTTCTGATTAGCAGAGCCTCAGTGACACAGTTAGGCACTACACAGTTATACACATTCAGGCCACAAACTATGAGTACTGGGGTCCTGGCTAGCAGGATCCCAGTGAGACATATAAAACACACTGACAAATAGGGTTTTCACTATGAGCACTGGGGTCCTGGCTAGCAGGATCCCAGTAAGACAGTAAAAACACACCGACATATACTCATAAACAGGCTAAAGGTGGGGGTAACAATGCTAGAAAGAGGCTACCTGCTCAAAAACATGTTCAGGGATCTCTTTAGGAACACGAGGTACTCCTTTTTCCTTAGCCCATTTCTCATCTAGGAACATTCCACTGGCTCCACAATCCAATAACGCAAATACTTGTTCTTCCTGGTTAGGGCACTGTAGAGTTACTGAAAATATAAAAAGAGCTGTGGTATCTTCTCTTGAGGAGCAGATGGAAGGTATCTCAATCCCTCCCGTCACCTTCGTTCTTACAGGAGACGGGAGTTGGTGTTTCCTGACGGTCTGATGGGACAGATTGAACACATTCTAATTAAATGACCCGCACTGCCACAATAAAGACACAAGCCTTTGCGTCGTCTGTTTTCTCGCTCTGCTTCATATAACGGTCCACGAGCAACATCTATTTGCATGGGTTCTTCTTCTGTAGAAACTGGTTTCTCCAATTGTTTTTTTTTCAGAGCAACGTGCAGAAGGGTGCATTGCTACTGACTGGGACTGAAACCTGGACCTTCGTTTCTCCAATCTACATTCTCATAAACGGTACTCAATATTAAGTGCCAGGTCCATCAGTTCTTTCAATGATTCTTCCTGGGTGGAATGCACCAGTTCATCCTTAATTTTGTCTCATAACCCTCGATGGAAGAGTGTCACAAAAGTGCATTCAACCCATGTGGTTTCACCAGCTAGTTGTTTGAAACAGGTTATGTAAGTCAGGACATCCCGATTCTCTTGTTGTATCTCACATAACGCCTCTTCCGCAGCGGCTTCCAGTCTAAGTCGATCGAACATCTGTTTAAAGGCTTGAAGAAAACCTGAATAGTTGGATAATAAAGAGTCATTGGCAGCTACCAAGGGGGGTGCCCAGGCTAGGGCTGGGCCACACGGGGAGCCTATCAAATAACCAACCTTGGTCTAACCTGGGTAAACTGAGAGGGTTGAAACTCCAGAATAGTGTGGTGTTTAGGCGCAGATAGAAGGTACATCAATGGATCAAGACACCAGACCTTGTCTCAGAGCAGTATTTTCAGCATGCAGTTGTTGTAATTGCTGTGCCTGTTGCTGGACGGTATGAAGCATGGACTGTGCAGTTTCAATGACATCTTCAGGTGGTCCTTCCATGGTTTCGGAGCAACACAGAAGTTTTTTGCTTTGCAATCTGTCACAACCTAAATGCTTCTTACCACTGTAAACAGCCAGTCTCTGGGCACCACCTGGTTTCTTGCTTGTTCTGGATTGACCAAGGTGGGGGCGACCCTTAGCAGTAGCCACGTTGCTGCTGATAATATAACGCCAAGCAGGCCATAACCTCCAGAAGGAGTCTCGGAGGAAAAAAAAACTAACTTGGGAAAAACCTCAGATCAAGGAACTCCTGAAAAAGATGTGAAAGAGAAAAAAAAAGAGGCACAAAAAAGTGTGGAACAAAAACTGCAGGAAGAGAAAAACAGGAGAAATCCAAAATCACAGGATACAGGAGCAAGGAGCAGAACTAGGACGGAAGTGTTTGCAACGCAAGGAACAGAAGACCAACTGTGCTTGTATACTGACAAACAGGAAGATACATGCAGGAAGTATTGAAGACACCATCTTGGATTGGGAAAAGCCACATTTATGTGAATGGGAAAATAGCCATAGTATAAAAAGTAGGGAGTAAAGCATGCAGGGAAGGAAACAGACTCCTGGGATGGAGAAATATGGCCAAAGAAGAAAAAAGAAAAAGAAGAAAAAGAAGAAAAGAAGAAAAAGAACCAAAAAACAGGTAAATAAAACTAGGAAGGCAAAAAGCGGTTGCAGCGGGAAACAGAGCCCAAAAGGAAAGTTTTAGGTCGCGCTGCGGCCCAAAAAACAGGTCACGAGCAGAAAAGTGGCCCGCAGCAGAAATGGCCATCTGAGATGCAGACCGATGATCTGACCGTGGCCCGCAAGTGGGGCCCCGCTGGTCTCCGTGGCATCACAAGGTGTTCAAATGCCGGATTAATCAAAGGGACTATCCAAAACAGGTCACTAAATTTAAAGAAAGATATGAAGTTAGTGGGTTATACATTTGTATCATAGCTTTAGAAAGACTGACTAGACTACTACCACTTTGACACAACAAAGAATACCAGATATCAAGCACTAGCAATAATCAATTATTTTGAACAATGGAGAGCGTGGAATTTAATGAAAAGTGAAGTTACAAAATCCTTGAGTCAGGAAAAGTATACTAAGCTAAGCATTTGCACAACACAAGGCCTGAATGATAATGTTGACGTTGACAAATGATGTTCTTCTAAATCTAAAATATATGGATCACTTTTAAGTGTGGTGGATAAGTGGGGCTTGTGTGGGCTTTGCTCAGGTAATCCCGCAGTGAGTCAGCATCACCTTTAACCACATCCGCCCCACCAAGTGTGTGTGTCGGTGTAAATTAAGTCACACCACAATAAATCTCACAGCCTGGGGGAAGAGGGTTAGGGGAAAGGTGTGACAAAGACAAACACTACAGAACACAGCAACAATATCCATTAGGGTGAAGAGCAGCACATCATCATCAATCTGATGTTGAAGGAAATAAAGGAATGACTATGACACAGTTCAGTTAAATGTATTGCAAACATTCCTTCAGCCCAAGACACTCAAATTATTATTAGATATTTAAATGTTCTGTCATCTAGGTTTGAAAATGAGGCATGAAGTGAACCCACCCAGCTCTACAAATTAGGACTGTTAAAAGTAAAATCGTACTGTATTGCCAAATTGGGCAGTGCATCTGCATTTTTCTTGGAATGTCCAACACACTTCAGTGCCTGGCTGAAGAAGTCCGGTAGGTAAGCAGGAGTATTGAGGTCAGCTTTTACCTTTTGTTCATGCAGGAGAAAAGAAGAACTGTGGATTGTAATACAGAAACTATATAGAAGAGTCAAGGAGAATGACAGAAGGAAGTTAAGCCTCACGATGAGTGTACCAAGAAGGCTCAGAGGCAGAGCAAAAACAAGATGAGCTTGATGTTTGCTACCAGTGTAAAAGACTCAGCAGCATTTCCCAAATCAACACACCTCTCTCCATTCCACAGAGATGAGTACTAGGCCTCCGAGTCATTGTTATCATGGTTTCTCTTTGACGTTGATAACTTCCTTTTTCTGCTGTTGAGGTAGTCCTTCCCTGAGTCCTTCCATCCTCCTTCTGACTCTGAGTAACTCTGTCCAACTACAGACCTAAACCTGATAGACCTGTAGTGCACTGCTTTTGAAGAACAAGTAGAGAAATAGGATTGGAGTATTTTGTGTAGATTTTAATTGTTAACTAAAGTGACTGGTCTTGTGTTTGAAGAACCAGAAAAATGGACTGGATGCTGTAGATAAATTGTAAAGTTTACTAATTAGTTGAACATACTCCCTCGCTGTCTGCTACCACATGAATCATCGATCGTCACTCACAATCATTCAATAATATATCATCACTCATTGGTGCAATAGTTAAATCTTCCAGTCAAAGCACGGAGGTAGATACACAATTGTATATCCTCTTTGATGCAAGCAACACATTCAAATTTGGCAGTCTTCCAAGTCAATGTTCTTCTGGGGCAGTCCCGCTAGGTGATGTTAAAAAAATAAATAAAGGATAGGCATAAGAGGAAGGCAGCCATTATCTCCACTGTCCGGAAGGAAATGGAAAGTTGTCTTCATTGCACACTGGTCTACTTTCAATCCGACCATTTATGTGACTAAAATTGGTGGAGCAGCATAAATCAGACACAAACATGTTTTACTAGCCATATCTTTTTTTTTGTAAAAAAAAAAAAAAAAAGAAGAAGTTAGACAATAAATAATTAAAAGTTCTATGGTGGTATACTCAGTCAGGGTAGTAGAGTTCGTCCTCACACTCAGGTGGTTCATTCAAAAGTTGGTCAGCTACACACTTGAGTCTGACCAACCATTCTCCTCGTCCTGTGTAGTTTCAGGAATGGTATAATTGTATGGTGTGAAATGTTGGTTCATTTTGATCATGGTTAATCTCTCAATGTTATGAGGTGAGAGACTGGTCTTTCTTACTGTGACAACTGGACCAGCTGCACTGAACTCATGCTCAGCAGACACACTAGTTATGGAAAAGCCAGGTACTTTATTGCCAACCTGCTGAGCACAGGCTATTGGTGCATCTTCGAATACCAATACACCAATGGATTTTGATCCACATAGATCTCTTTTGGGTCATCCAGATACTCCTGGAACATCCTCTTAATGGTCATTGATGCTGCTATTTACTCAATCTCTTTTGGCTTCACCTCTGCACATACTGGATGTAAGACCTGTCACTTATAACCAAATCAATGCAAAGTTTTGGGACAATTCTTCTAATCCTGTAGCTGTGGTTGGTTCTGGTGTTCTGGTTGCCGGTTTTGGCTGCTCTGAGACAAGACTGCCCTCTCTGGAAGTTAAAGGTGGCACTCCAGAACTACTTCCTTGGAGTGGGACTAGGAATTTCCAGCCATTTTTCGTCCAGGTTTCTGGCTTGCTTAACAATCCACCACTTTTATTTTGAAACATCCCCTTCAGCAAAAGGAATGACAGTGGACAGAATTTTTTTTTACCCTGGATCAAATTGTGTGCACAGATGTACCATTCGAACTACATGATGTAATTTTGCAACCTTGAATTAACAACCAAGTGCAGGATTAAACTCTCAACAAAGGCATGCGCTTCTGCATTTACATTCACACCGGTGAATGCAAACTTGTACTGTAACTGATGCAACAGCAGCCTAGCTCACTCCATTGTAATATGCCCTCCTTCCAAAGTTACCATATGAAAACCTTAAAAGGGAGTAGCATCTGTGTCAGGCATTTGACTAGGCCCAATTTGTCCGCATCCAGGGTCATACTCTTCCCAATTGCAGACTCTCCTCTTTGAATGACATAGTCATTGATCTGTCTGTACTGCTCAAACCGATGTTCCAACATTTAATAGGTTGAGTTCCAATGTGTTGGCACCTTCTGTATACCACCATTAATTGGTAATGTATTAGTATACACTGAACAATCCTCAACTGCTTCCGGGCTTTAAAAGAAGGGCTGAAATGAGTGAAGATTCTTCTGTAGGTAGTCATTATGTTGCTGACTATGGCCCTCATTCTGACCTTGGCGGTCGGCGGAGAGGCGGCGGTCGGACCGCGAACAGACCGGCGGTCAGAAAAATGGCATTCTGACCGCGGCGGTCACCGCCGCGATCGACCGCCACTTCCCCACTCCGACCGCCACGGCGGTCATGAACGCCGGGCTGGAGTTTGCGCACTCCGGCCCGGCGGTCGTCCCAAGACCGCCAACGGTATCATGACCCTGCCTACCGCCGCGGTTTCTGGCGGTCGGGAACCGCCATGCGAATCATGGCGGTAGGCACTATCGGGGCCAGGGAATTCCTTCCCTGGCACTGATAGGGATCTCCCCCACCCCCCACTGCCCACCCGAGTCCTCCCCCCACACCCTCCACCCCCCTGCAACCCCCCAGAGGTGGTACGAACCCCCTCCCCACCCCCACCCCGACATGCACATACATGCACCCCGACATGCACACACCCCCAACATGCACATATACACACCCCCTACACACACATACACAACGGGGACACATACCCGCACACATACATGCAGACATGCGCACCTGCCGAACAGCACACATTACCCATAGACACAGCAGCACCCCCCGCCCGCATACACGCACTCACACACCCCCTCTACACACTCACACGCACACCCCCATGCACGCCCACATCACACAACACTCCCCCTCCCCCTCCCCTCACGGACGGTCAACTTACCTTGTGCGTTGGTCCTCCGGGAGGCGACGGGAGCCATGGGGAGGTGACCGCCAACAGAACACCGCCAACAGAAGACCGCCACACAGATATGTGGGTCGTAATTCTGTGGGCGGTGTTCTGCTGGCGTGGCGGTGGAGGTTGACCAGTCTCCACTTTTCCGC
The DNA here is from genome assembly GCF_031143425.1 of Pleurodeles waltl. Lineage (NCBI taxonomy): Eukaryota > Metazoa > Chordata > Amphibia > Caudata > Salamandridae > Pleurodeles > Pleurodeles waltl. The sequence continues at coordinate 1,075,526,795 of NC_090446.1, read as the reverse complement.
CGACCTCCAGTGTGGCTGCTGGCGGTTTCCCGGCGGAACGCTCCCAGCGGTCGGAATGCGCACAGCGGCATACCGCCGTAGTCGGCGGTCTTCACCGCGGCGGTAACTCGGCGGTCTCGCGAAAAGACCGCCAAGGTCAGAATGAGGGCCTATGTCTTCTATTTTGACAAAGTCCTGCACAACCAGGTTGATTCAGTGTGCCAAGCACAAACCCTGAAATAGCCACCATCTGCCATGACCTTGACTATATTACTGGCAATGTCCATGGCAACAAATCTAAATGAGACCCCTCTGTGTCGCAGCCATTCACACACCTTGCTGTTAAAGTCTTCCAAGATGTCTGCAGCTGTATGGGATTTCTCCAATGCAAACATAGCTACTGTTGCATGCTGATGATCACCCTTAAAAGTATCTTCAGTGCTGAGATATGTATACAACTGTAGCTTAACCCCCACAAAATAGAACCAATGTGCAGTGATAGATATGTAATCAGTTGCTTGACTACTAGTCCACATGTCTGTCATCAGGGGAATAGTGTAAACAACACTTCACTGCAAAGCTTATCCAATCAAATGCAGCACATCATGATGGACTGCTGGACCAGCAACTCTGCCAAAATAGGTGCAGTTTGGGACATTCTGTTTCAGGCAGATGGTTGCTACAACTTCTAAAAATCCCACTCCTTCCACAAAAGAAAAATGGAGGAGGACTAGGGCTAACATTTTAGCCAGCTTCCCATTGAACAAACATGCTGTTGAGTGGTTGTGGTCTTAGGTCCCCTCCTGCCTAACAATCCTGTAAAAGTAGATGTCAGGGATTCCTAGGTCATGCCCTGTATAATTTGCCAACATTTCCAGGGACCATTAGTCAATCATGTGCTAATTTGACCCTCACATTCAGTAATTCCTTTGTTGACTCGTGTGTGGACCAATGCTTGTGTTTAAATCAAACTGTAACGGCTCCTTTTGATTCTATTTATTCTTTTGAGGAATTATCTTCCACTGACCAATTCTTGCTGTGTTATGGGGTTTTACAATATTCAATGCTTGTTGAATTCTAGGGTGCATGTTTAACCTCATGCCACTACACATTGCCCTCAGCAGCTGTTTACAATCTGCTATGCAATTCTCATGTAGCCTCCTGTCAGCTGAACTTGAGGCCATGTGCGCTGCAATGATCATGCAGCCAGGCTATAAATAGCCACACCCAATGCAGAGCCTTGCTTGACTTTGTTTGGTTTCCTACCCTGTTCCATGGAAGGTTGCGCTTCTTTTATCCCGACGTCTCCAGTCTACGAACTCCTCCTGCCCCATGAGACAGCTAAGTGGAGCGGTTGCCGGCAAGCCTGCTGCAGTGTGTTTAGCTTGCCAGACTCCTCGCTTGACAGCTAAGTGGATTGAATGTCAATAAAGCCTGCAGCAGCATGTAATGTTTTCTAGACGTTCCGGATGTCAGATAAGTGAAGCAAGTCTGCTGAAGGAGTCATGACGCTTGAAACTCTTTTGCTTGAGAACTATTACTAAATTTGCACTACATAACCTATTGGGTGCTCAAAACCAATTCAACTGGAAATCAGACTGTGTGTGAACATTTTGGGACATAGGCACACTAATAACAATCCTTGTGATTATGCATAGATATTCTTAGGGTGTTTAGAACGCTAGGTGTCATTATGTTTAGGTTACCTTTCTGTTATGATTATATTTAATATGTGAATTTTGTGTGATATTGGCATTCATAACAGTGTTTGCTTTCCTAAAGCCTAAGACCAAGGCCAGGGAGCCTTACTTATGTGAATCATTAGAAACTCTTACCTACTCTATCTAGAACCATCGACCCTAGTGTGAATAACTCGAATGTGAGGAGAGTGGACTTGTAAAAAAGATTTCTGCAAAGGTTTCATGTGATTGCAGACTTTTCTTAACACTGTGTATTACACATACTCAGTAGGCCTCTCTGTAAGTGTCACTAATACCAGTTTTTGCTTCTCAAACCAGAGCATGCATAACACACAGCCTGATCGAATGCAGACACTGACCCATTGCCTACCCAAGAAATGGGTGTTTAGCTGGACCAGGCTGCATAGCAAGCAGTCTCTCTCTCTCTCTCTTTTCCTTCCTCCAATCCCCCTTCCCCTTTGTGACACCTGCCAAGACTCCTGAGAACCAAACAGAAGTGTTAAGAGGTGTCATAGGAGGTCAGTGGGTATATTCGTCTCTCCCGCAGATGTCCTGCTTTTCAGGTGAGTGTTCATGACAGTAGACTGGATTTTTTTCTTATCTGGGGCAACTGAGGCAGACGACAGAGACATGGTAGACTCAATGTGCATCATGGGGCAGTAACTATATGCCATGGTGTCTCCATCTGACTCTTGTGCTATATTGAGATTGCTGAGGCAGGAGATACTGGTGCACTGCTGGGGACAGGACTGTTCTGTGTAAAGATGTCACCCTCTTCTTCCTCATCACCTTTCACCGTGATTGAAGCTGATGATTCCCCACTCCCCTTATCTTCACCACCATCACATGCAGCAGTTCTTTTTATGGTGCGGCTCACACCCGATTGCATGATTTTTTTTATATGGGTCATTTTGCCCCCAATACCAGAATGTGAACAAGGCTTACCTCGAACACTCATGTGGCAAATCAAGAATATATCAATGTTATTCTCCTGCTTCCTAAATATAAAGAATCCCCAAACTAGGAAGGAGAACTTTCTTAGTGTGCCAGTGCCAATGCCTGAGGAAGAAATAAATGTAGGTGGGTGCGTCATCAATCGCCTCTCTGCAGTGCATACTTCTACTGAGGGAGGGCTTGCTTCAGGTCTCAGGAGGGGTCTTACAAAATATGGAAGCTTGTGGTAGTACCTGTGCCACATCCCTTGAAGCAGGTTGAACAGGAGGCGTAATGTCTGTCTACTATGAGGAGTAATGTCTGTCTCCTATGTGGCACCTTTCAGAACAATGACTAGCTCGTCGTCATTCTCCTCATCTCCTTCCATAATTCTAAGACTTTGAGGAACTTTTCCTTTGCCTCTCCTGGTGTCTCTCAAACTCTGCCTGGGTCTAATTCACATCCAGATCTTCATCAGAAGGGTCCATGAAGAAGATGGTGGAGTACCCTTCCTTTTTTGTGCTGGTGACCTAGAAACCAAAGATTCTAAAAGAGGGAGTTTTTGCTCAGTAGGAAGCTCAACATCCTGTTCCACTCAACTACAGAAAAATATACTATTGCTGGCTGTGGCTGCTGTCCACTTTGCTCTGTTTCATAAAATGAATGGGCACTACTTTGCAAAAAGCACAAATCTAATTGAACGTCACAGCTCATTGCTGTCACCATGACTGTAGTGGCTGCCTCACTGACAGACATGGACTAAGGCTTATTTTGGGGTGGTGCTGTTGATGTGGGAGTGCTCCTCCCAGTTTCCTCCCCAGAGGTAGGTGCAGCAATTTCTGGAAAATTGTTGTGGTCGGCATGCCAATGGTGGAAAGCTGGTTCTTTTCACTGGTCACTTTCTTGGCTGCATATTTCTTTGAGGCCATCTTAAAGCTGTCAGTTGGCAGTGGCAGTGAGCTGCACAAGCAGAAAAGATTGGTGGACTGACGTCACATGTTATGTGGTCATATGTCTTTGGACAGGTCTTCTGTCTGGCAATACTGTGAGTGATGTCTCTTCTCTTATGCACCTAAAAGCAAACAAGTAAGATAAACTTATAGTGCAACATGGCATTGTTGCAGTTTGAATAAGTACAAACCAAGAAAATAGAGTTTAGTGTGGTTGGTTACTTAAGTTGTTATCCTAAATAATTAACAACAATATATCCAACCATTTTAAAGTGTTAGCTTTATGAGCATCTATTCCAAGAGAGAGACCTCTGGCAGTAAGGGAAGTGCATGGGAAAATAGAATAATCATTAAAGAATTAAGGCTGGTGTGCGCCTATGGCAGGCAGGAGGTCTAGGGGGAAATGGAATAATACCTAAAAGAAATTAATGCTGTTGTGTGACTGTGCACCTATGGCAGTTAGAAGTGGATGGATGGAGGCAAAATTCAAAAACATTAAAAAATAAACAAAATAAAATAAAAAGCAATTAAATTAATTGATCATGTTTGCTTTACGGGGGTATGAGAAATTCGTTATGTGGCAAGGAGTTGTTGGTGAAAAATGCAAAACAATGCATGTAATATAAAGCACTGTTCCTCATAATCATATTCATAATATACACACACTACAATGATCCTCAAGATTATTATTAAACTGGTATCAGGGCAAAGAAAAAAAAATGAACAAAAATAAAAAGCCATAGCCCTCTCCTACAAATATCCATTGAAAATGGCTTTGATAACAAGAATAAATAAACTGTGGCTTCACAAAATGACTACTGGCCACATGGTCAACCAATACTCAACAAGGAGGCAGGGAGAACAAAGAACACATGCAGGCCCATGGCAATGCACATTGACTGGCTGCACAAAACGGCCACCAGCCACATGCTCAAACAACAGCAGCAAGCAATGAGGCATTTGAGAACAAAGAACAATTGCAAACCTATGACAAAGTACACTGGCTGGATACACAAAGTGGCCTCCAGCCACATTGTCAAACCAATAACAGTGAGCAGGGAGACATGGAGAACAAAGAACACATGCAAGCATATGGCGAGGTACACTGGCTGGCTACACAAAACAGCCACACGGTGAACCAGCAAGCAAATAGTAACATAAATGAACTTTGCACATATCAGAAACATGGAGAAAAGGTACTGAACTCTGCAACATTTTTCCTTTACAAAAGGTGAAAAACAAAACACAAAAAATAACTGAGCCCCTACTAAACCTCCAGGCCACCCACCACAATAAAATTTAAAAATCAACTAAAAGTACAAAGAAATGCTGGTGCATGCCCCATAAAACAAACAACACCCTTATAAAATATTTTTGGAACTTACTTGAGTGAGATCACAAAAACACAGTCCTTAAATCCAATGGTGTCAATGCAGCAGACAAAGAGAGTGTCTGCCTTCCACCTCGAAATCCAAATGAAAAGTGACCAGGAGAAGGACAAAGCATTGAGAGGAGCCTTCTGAACAGGAAGTTGGAGTCTCTGGGGCACTTCCTTCCTGTTGGAGAAAAAAAAAAGTTTAAAAAAGGCTCTTCACACTAAAAAAATCAACTTTAATGGTCCATAGCAGTGGAAAACTGACTTGAAAACATCTTTTGGAGTAGATTTAGCAGTTTCTCAAGTAGAGAATCTGCTCAAGGCGCAGCTACATTTACTTGTGGTTGCTCGTGCTCACCAGTGGCATTATTATGGTGCTCTTGTGGCTGGAAGGCACACTAGTTGGCGCAAAATCTCATGTGTGCTCGCAAGTGGCCTGAGAGTATTGTGGAGCTCACCAATGTGTGCCAGAAACATGTCTCTCATGCGCTAACGGAAAAATAAATTCTACCACGCACCAGATGGTGGAATTTAGAGAAACCTGCATTACTCTGTGAAGCCTGGAATGTCCATATTCTGCAAACTCCGTGAGCAGAGTGAATTTTTCCACCCACCCCTATTTCTAACTTATATCAAACCCAATGTTATTGAAAAACGGTACAGGACACAATATCTTGTATGACGACTTTCTTCACATCTGACACTGAAGATGTGAAAACAGTCATCATGCAAGATGTTGTTTTCTGTGCCCATTTTCAGCAACATTGGTTATGATACAAATTACTAATTCAGTTTGTACACTTTTAAAGTGAGTAGAAATGTTGCTGAATAAGTCACATGGGTCGTTTGTTTGACTCACTGCATTTACTCTGGTTCTTGAGGGAAATCAGGGTGATCCTTGTGTAGTATACATAGGTTCAGGGGCGGCTCCTCTGTTATGGCGGAGGAGCGGAACCCCCCCCCCTCAGCAGCAACAGCTGCAAACCTTTTATGGTAAAAGTGGGCATGGGCATGATGAGGGCAGATGGGGGGTGCTGAGCACTCCCCCTCAGTAATTATGTGTGTTTGGCCAGCCATCTAAGGCCAGGCAAACATACATGCGCAGTAGGCTCTGTCCAACTCAGCAACCCGGGAATGTGCCGGATTGGAGGAACAGGTAGAGGCTCCCACTCTGCCTCTGAGCACCCTTGCTGGGCGCGCTGTCAAAGGATTGGATGCATACCAGACTAGGAGCCTGTGTCTGCAACGATGGAGCAGAGCAGCGCGGATGGAGCAGCGCGGCAAAAAGGTAAGGTTTTTTTTTTCTATTATTAGGTTTTTTTTTGGTACACCTTTATTCTCTAGTGAGTCTCACCTGTATAAGTCCCTTAACAAGCACTTCAAAATCTAGTCAAGTCTTTAAATTTTTGCCACAACGGATACTCCTTGACAACGTGGCATATGTTTTATCCACCATTATGTGAAGGGAGGGGACTATAGAGTACTTGTCAATTGGCAAACTTGTCAATCCGCAAGCAGATAAAGATAAACCTATCATAATCCGACAGCAGATAAAGGTGTCGAGAAGGCCATAAGAGTGTCAATGATTTCTTGAAGTAGAGGAACTAAAATTCTGCGGCTGCTTACCTAGAAGTAGTGACCCATGGATTGTAGGCATTCATGCACATCCATTGAAAGGTTTACTGAAGGGCAGCTCCATCTCAGTCAATTTACCAATACTTCACTTTAGTATAATACAACATAAAGCAATCAGGAAATCTCAGGGCTGGCTGAGATGGGCACTGGGGACAATAAACATAAATCTCCTGCTTCTTTTCCTCCTTAGAGTTGACCTTACGACAACAACATGGTTGAGCCTTTTTAGGTGTTTCAGGAATGTGATTAGCAAAGTGTCACTCCTGCAGCCTTGCCACATCCTCTAGAACATAGGACTGCTGTATTTCTGTGGTTGTCTGATGATAAACAACATATGTTGTTATCTAGGTAAATATACAGTTTCTTATACTAAGTGCGAGTTTTATGACTCACATTGTATGGCTGAACAACCTGGTCATTGTTATCTACTCTTCCCATGTACTTGACAATTATACAGGTGGGCTTGTGAGCTTCAGCCATCTGACCCTAATTGACATGGCCGTTTTTTGGGAATTTTCCTGAAACTCTTTGCATTTTCCTCCTGTGTTTTTTGCCGACTCTCATTGCATGACCTTCGGGCTCTAGCCACTTTCCCAATGTACTTCAGTAGGAAAGTGTGTGCACCCTTCCTAGACATGCCAGGAAGGCTTGCTTATGTGATTGGTTTGGGACCCCTACCCAGGAGTGCCCTGCTAGCTACAGCTACAGCCCTTGCCACTAGTGGGATGTTACACTGAGTGTGCCACCCACCAGAATAGCCTATCTAGCATGTACCCGGCCTGACAATGCAGGCCTATGGAGGCTCAACTGTACTTGTGCTCAGGTTAGCACTTCTAACTGTGTAGTCAATCCTGAGTGGGCCGTTCGCTACAACTTGAGAAAACCTGAAGGGCAGTGCTACTTGGTAGACAAAAGAATGGGCAAGGTACACATGAGTGTCCCATGCCCTGGTAGTGAAGAACCTCCACATGGGTTTTCCTTACCTAAGGAATGGCTCTTCCCATAAGTTTAGCTGATTCTCTAACCAGTGACCTTAGCAAGTACAGTGTGAAAGTGCATGTGCCTTTCCTATCTATGTTAGGAAGTACTGCTGGCGAGTGTGGGCATGTGTGCCCACTGGTGGTTTAAATAGGTGCTGGGCCTGTCATAAGAGCCTGTGTATGTGCCCTTGCACCTATGGTGTTTTCAAATGTAAGTCCAGCCCATCAAAGCAGGCCCGGTGAGCACTTGCACATAAGGTGTTCTTAAACATGAGTCAAGCCTGTCATAGCAAGCTTGGGTATGCACCCTTGCATCTATGATGTTCTTAAACATGAGTCTAGCCTGTCATAGCAGACCCGTGTGTATGCACTTGCACCTATGGGGTTCTTACACGTGTCCAGCCTGCCATTGCACACCAGGGAATGAAGAATGCCCATATGTGTTTTCACTATCTATGAAAGCTCCCCTTCCTATCGGTTAACCTGGGAGACATTACCACTACTCCTAGCTGCAATTGTGGATTGCAGTGGAGCAGCCTTATAATGTTTCATATCATTGAATTTATACTGACAAACCCCTTCCTGTGGTAAAGATGGTTTGTCATATTGACTCAGAAATGCCAGTTAAAGAAAGTGTGCATTTATGTGCTATAAAACGCCTTGTGTGCCTTTTAATTTGACTCTAGTTATAGGCTGGGGGAGAACATCTGTTCATTCCCCAGTGACAGCCATAAACTTTGGGCATGTAACTGGAACAGCAGACCTCTGCCATTTGAGGGCCTTGTTGGATAGATTAGAGGAAGAGGTTTTGACTAGGGGTGGCAGGAGTTCACGGAACTCCGTTTAGCAGAAAAACAATTCTGCTGTGCTACGCAGAGTTCTGCGGGTGGGCAGGCACAGCTTCCCCATCATGCCTGTTTGCTTTGCGTTTTACGTCAAATGCAATGTGGAGTACTTTCTTGTGAATGGCACCACGCGGTTTGCATGGGCGCGTCCATCTTGTTTTTCACCCTGTTTATGGAGCTGGGACTGTTTGTTTTACCCTTGATATTCTTTTCAATCCTCCATCCTTCTAAACAATCTACCTCTCATTTTTATTTATTGTATTAGTGTGTCTTTTTGTGTCTGTGTATTTTTGTGTTTATTTCATAATTTTCATGTTTTTCATGTTTTTTGTGACTTTTGTATTTTTGTTTATTTTTCCCTTTACTTCCTTAGTAATTTCTTCCTTCCTTCTCCTGTTTCTTTTTTTCATCCCATCACCCAGAGCCATGGCAGAGCAGGGCTGTACAGGTGAACAGGGGAGTGACAGAACCATGACCCCGAACAGCCATCTACCTTGTGGGTGCAGCCCGGGGCCATCATCTGTGAGGCAGAGATGGCAGCACTGGCTTTATATGTGCAGCACTACCTCCCCTCCATGCTGGTAGCTGGTGGCAGGCCTAGAAATGGTCACCCCCTGCAAGAGCATCAGCTGCATTGGGGAAGGTGCACAGGTGTGCTTGGCACATCTCATAGGTTCAGCATACAACCCAGGAGCTGATGCATCACTAGGCGGATTTCATCGACCGGAGCGGGACCAGCTTGACTTTCTAGGACTAAAGATTCTGGGACTCCGTGAGTATTATTTATATTATTGTGTTTGTGTTCTACAATGCTAGCTTTTTTCCAAATATCATGCTCTCACACTGAGGTAAGTTACGTTTCATTTACGTTAGGAATACTATTATGTGATCCAGTTAGAGCTAGGTAGGTGCTCAGTGATACCTAATGGTGCTCGTCCGTGCTCACTTTGGCTGATTATTTAAGAAGCTGTTGCAATGCAGACTCCTCTGTGCTCCTGTCACCATGTGAATTAGTGATATCTGTGAGTTAGGGTTCTCTGGGACTTTCTTTATGTAGCTCGTCCAGTCCCAAGTAATTTCGAAGGGGTGATGTGTTGATCTAGTTTGCATCTATGCATTGCAAAAAGGGAGACTGAGTTGGTCCATCAAGGGAGTTGAGAAATGAGAATAGAATAAAGGATCATTCATTGCAATGCATTAGTTCCAAATCTAGTTTTTGTTGAGGAAATTTGGAATCGGGAGTTTAAGATTAGCATAGCCAACTCAATGATAGTCGATACCAGTACCATAGGTGATTTGATCTAGATAAGTACAATTTTACTGTGTTTGCCTGTCATAATAACTTTGTGTAGATTAACTGTACCACTAATCTATTTTCTTTTATTTTCTTTATGTCTTACATCAGAACCCAAGGGCAAGAAGAGGGGCAGTGACGAGGCGCATCTGGGAACAGCTGGGGATGAGGCGACAACTACCAGCACCTCTGCTGAGGGCGCTGCTTACCCCAGTAAGTCCTATTATTTATTACTAATATTTTTCTAACTTTTACCTCTGAACACTATTTATTACTTTAATTTAGCCTTGTTCATTTCTTTACACTTTTTTTCCAACTCCCCTATCCAGTTTCAGTTTAATTCCTGGTATCCCTGCATTATCATTTTTTTTCCTTATTTCATGTTTTTACTTAGGCAGCTGACTTTTTTTATTCTGTACTAGTCTGTAGATTTATTTTGCTGTGTTGGAAATCTTTACCTCTCCCCTATAAATCTTGGGGTACTGTACTAAGAACTACTCTACTTTCTACTGTAAAGATTGCAGGCTCAAAAAAGCAAGTATTAATATTAATTTTCACCATGTTTGTTTGTTGAGAAGGCTTTCTTTTTCATGCTCTAACAGTTAATGTCAGGGTGGCTTTGGTCATGGACCACCCACACAACCACAAATGTTGTGCTGTGTAATTAATTTATACAGTGTACCAGCTGTTCCTATGACAGTGCAACATGGCTGGAAAGTATGAGGTCCCATTGCATTGCCAACCAACACCATATGTGTTTCACTGACAATTATTATTCTACACATTCTTTGCGCTACAATGATTCAGACGCATCATCATAAGCTATATAGCTCTGCTTCTCCTTTATGAAAAGTTTTTGGTTGGCTTGACTACCTGGCTCTTCTAACATTATGAACCAGCAAAATGCCTAGAGTGATATTTTTTGATACAGTATACTGCAATGGTAACTGAACTGTAGTGATGTATGGCGGTTGTATTTTTTTGATTACAAAAATTAAGGGGATGCATATCTGGCATCTAAAAAATGTATAATGTTTCTTTATAGCCATATAGAGTGCCACTGACTCAAGTTCTGCTGCAGCAGCAGAAGGAGCAGGGGGAGAAGTGGTGGCAGGTAAAGGCGGTGGTAAGTCACAATGCTTGCTTATTGACAATTACTGTTATACTCACTAGCTACAAGGGCATTGTTGTGTGACTCATTATCTTGAAATGCCCACTTTACTAGCTACAGCGGTGGTTGGGTTATGGCCTCTTCTTTTCAGAACTAAGCAAAAGCTCATATAATGTACACTAAAAATAATGGCTTTATGGAAACGAGAAAGAGCAGAAGTTTAACAGAAAGTATGGGTCAAATGAGTGAAAGGAGGAAAGGATACAGGGTGGGTGAAAGTATGCGTGGGTGAGTATTGGGTAAATGGATGGATGGGTGAAAGGATGATTGAAAGAAAAGGTGGATACTCAATGGATGGATAATGGTTTGGAAATTTTGGCAAAAGAGTGGATGGGAGAAAGTAAAGCTTAAACCATGGTGGCTATGGGTGAATATGGTAGGAAGAACGAAAGGATGATTTAATAATTGCTTGGATAAATAAACAAGGAAGCTTTTCTGGAGAGGAGCATGCTACTCACCCTACTTTGCTTACTTTGTTTCATGGTTGGTTATCAAAGCTATGGTTGAAAGAGGGGGGTATTTTAAAGTGTATTCTTCTAATACCTTGATTCACCGTATTTGTTAAGCGAGGCAGCTATATATCCCACCCATCATCATTCATCAACCCATTCCCTGCCCATGGCAATTGCACCACCAATGACTAAAGAAGAGCAGTATGGTTCTATATGTGACTGAAGAGTTCGCTGTGCAATGTGCATCTGCTTCAGTTAAAGCAGCAGTTACAAAGTTTTCAATGCATTGCAAACCTAACGCACAAGGAGTGTTTCCCCTCGCATACTTCACTCATTTATTTTGTCCTAAGTTCTTCCATTCCAGCGTACTAAAAAAATGTAAAAACCCATTTTTGGTATGTGCTACATTTTTATGGCCATGTGAAGTGTTTCCAAGGTATGTTTTATGGTTTCCCATAACAGATTTATTTTTACGCCTGTTAAGATTTTTCCCTTTAGACTTTTGTTTATTACAGTAAAAAGAATAGGCCAAAGCTTAGGCACATGATGAAACGATGATCATTTACATCACTGTATTCTACAGCAAAAGCTCTACCTACCCTGCATAATCCTTTTGCCTTACCCTGTAGTAGAGTATGTCAAGTTTCCTTTCCTTACTGCCAATCTAATAAATTTGTTGAAAATAATTAGTGGTGGTGGGTGAGGTCAGTGAGTAAAGTGGGACTAGTAAGTGCCTGATTTGCTTTTAAGTTTGGCATAAGGGATACTATGTGACAAACATGCCAAATACAATCTATATAGCCCATTCCTTTCCCCGTAGTGCAGTTCCTCCTTTTCCCCACCATCAAATTAGGGCAGATAGGGTCATATACCTGCATAGTATATGTGACGTGTGTGATGTAGTATATTTTGCATTATTCATCTGCCTCCTTGGAGTCAGGGTAGAAACTAAGTGAAAGTCATTTGGAGAAGGGCAGGGCCACTGGAATTAAAGCTTGACAGTAGCAAAGTGCCCAAAGTGCTGGCTAGCATGCCTCCATTATTTTTGGCACAACAACTTGTATATCATAGTGCATATTGCCTTATTCCTAAATGAGAGGTAATTTCGTTTTATCTTGCCACTAAAAGGATCTGTTTCGTTACTAGAAAAGCCTTTAAAAGAAAAAAAAAAAAATCGCTATTTTTTAAAACTGGTATTATTTTGCCTTAATTTGTCTCTACCAGACAGTCAGTGCATTTACCTGGTCCTGTGACTCTCCTTATCATAATCACATCAAACGTACTGTTACTGTGTCACCCACTACTTATTTTTAAAGAGGTTTCAGATCAGAGCATTGTTTATGCATTGTCTTTTTTATTTTAGTTTTTCAGTATGTAGCTACTCCTTCTGATGGATCAGCACCCCCTACCAGCCAGGAGATAGTGGCCCATCTGCAGATGCTGGAGAATATCCAGGCCGAATACCAGTGGCTGGTGGTCCTGGAGGATGAACAGACAGAAATCGTTATCTCTGACCCAGGGCCCAGTTCATCAGCAGCATGCCAGCCCCAGCCTCCAGATTCCCAGCCATCACATTGCTGGTGCCGCTGCCAGCTGTCAGGGGTACAGACTGCATCTGCTGCCACTAAATCCCGCTCTGACAGGACATTACTCCAGCCTATCCTGCAGCAGGTGGATCATATGGCGAGCTGGCTTGACAGGATTGAGCAGAGCCCTGACCATCTCCGGGCCCCAGTAGATAATACCCTCTTCTGATCCCTTTTTATAGTTTTTTGTTTTAGTGGGAGGGACTGGTTGAAAGTGGGGAGGGAGTTTGGAACAGGTTTCACTTTGGACTTTCGTTGGACTTTTTGGGGGCGGTGCAATTTGTTTGGGGAGAAGGGTGGGCCTGTGGTGGGTGGCAAGGATAGGTTTTCCTATTTGTTAAAAAATAAAAGGAAAACATGTATTTTACTTCATTCATGCTTCTAATGTTTATTTTGATGTTTTGGTTTGCACTGCTGTCTTTTATAGCAGCCTGATAAAAAAAAGTATACGTCATTTACTTCTATCCTTGCTTTACTGCCCTTTGTAATCGTATTGACACTAGGGGATTATTGCATTGCTTGTTTTGTCTACAAAAACCTAGATACACAAAAACAAAATCTGTTTGGTAGAAGTTAATTACCAACTAAACAAGTTCACTTAAATCCATTGTTCTTCTCTTATCTGAATAGGTGAGGCAAGGGCTGATACCTCAGTCTTCTTACTGCAAGGTTTCCCAAGGTGGCATCTTAACTTAAGGGGGTGGTAGGAGTAGAAGCGAGCTAGGTAAAACACAAGGTGCCACCTATGCAAACTCCAACTGCAGGATTATTCAAATGGTAATCCATCACTGTCAACTAGACTGAAAGAAAACAGAGAGTTAGTGGGTCATGTATTATAAGGCAACTTCAGGAAGACTGAGACCAAACTGCCACAATGACAGTATTTGACACACAACAAAGAAGACTTGATATGTAGTAAAAACTATCATTATGAACTTCTTCTCAGCAATGGGGAGCTAATATTTAAAAACTAAACTAAGGAAATGAAATCCTTGAGTCAGGAGAGGTGGGCTCAGAATCAGGAGCGGTTGGACAAGATTAAGCATTTACACAGCACACAATACAGCACCTTAATGATGACGTTGATTGGTCCAGTGTGGAATATTTCTCAGGGAATAGAAGGTCATGCAGTAAGTTGGTTTCACTCACACCACCCGCCCCAGCAAGGCTGTGATCCACTTATTGTGTAAAATTGAGTCACACCTAAAAAAATCACTCAGCCCGAGGGAAGAGGATTGGGGGCTCAATGAATGGAAGGGTAAGGGTATTTGGGGAAAGGTGTGGCAAAGACAAACGCTACACAAAGGAAAGCATGACAACATTCATCAGGGCACTGAGCAGCACATCTCCATCAATCTGTTGTGGAAGGAACAATGAAGGGATATGTATAACACAGTTCAGTTAAATGCATTGCATGCAGTATTCCTGCACCAGAGAGACCCGAGATAATAGTTCTCTAAATGTTATGCCTTCTAGGTTTGAAAAATATGGAGGATTGAAGTTAACCCACCTAGTCCTAAAACTTATGATTGTTAAAAGGAAAATTATACTGTATTGCCAAGTTGGGTGGTGCATCTCCATTTTTCTTGGAATGTCCACCACTCTTGGGTTTCTGACTGAACCCGTCCAGTAGATAAGCTGTAGTGTTGAGCTTTCACCAAGTTTTGTTCATGCAGGAGAGGACTAGGAGAAGGCCTGTGTATTGAAAAACAGTAACTGTGTTAATGAGTAAAGGAGAAGGACAAAGGACAAAAGGAAGCAAGGTAAGCTTCATGAGGAGTCAAGAGTGTACCAAGAAGACTAAGAGACAGAGCAAGAACACAAAGAGGAGTTTCATGTTGGAACCAGCAATGCAATAAACACACACAGCAGCATTTCCCAAATCAACGCACATCTCTCCAGTCCACAGAGCTGAGTGAGTACTAGGCCTCAGAGTCTTCACCATCATCATGGTTTCTCTTTGAAGTCAATAACCTTCTCCTTATAGCTGTTGAGGTAGTCCCCCCTTGAGTTCTTTCATTCTCTCCCTCCTTCGCCTGATTCTGAGTAACTCCGTCCCAGTCGCAAACAGAGTAAGGCAGAACTAAGTAGTGCCCTGCTATTGAAAAGCAAATAGCGAAAGAGAATTGGAGTATTTTGTGTAGATTGTGTTTGGTAACTAAAGTGACTGATCTGGTCGCTGAGGGATCAGAAATAAGGAGTGGACACTTCAGGTAAATTTCACTCAGTTTGAAAGGCAAATCACTTTCAGGAATACATCATCACTCATCAGCCCTCAAACAGTGCAAGTCATTGAAATCAAGTTTATAAATGTGTTGAACTCCCTCCCTCAATGTCAGTCACCATGTACATCATCAATCATCACTCACAATCACTCAATATATCACCACTCAGTTAGAAGTTATCTCTTCCAATCCAAGCACAGTGCTCGATTGATACAAAAATATTATTTCCTCTTTGATGGAAGCAACACATTGCAATTTGCATTGTCACTGGCAGTCTTTTACTGAATGGTCTTCTGGGTCAGCCCTGCTAGATGATGTAAAATAAGGATAGGCAATGACATGTGAGAGAGATAGGTATTGTCTCCAATGTCCTGAAGGTAATGTGGGGGCTTCTTCACTGTACACAGGGCCAACTATTTATTTATTTTGTGCAATGAAAGAAAGAAAGTTCAACGAGAAATAATAAAAAAGTTCTATGGTGGCACTGCCATACTCAATCCAAGAAGTAGAGTTTGCCCTCAGACTCAGGTGGTTCACCAAGAAGCTGGCCAGCAAACACATTTGATTCTGACCTATCTTCCTCTTCTTCCTCCTGTGGTATTTCAGGGACAGTGTAATCAGGTGGTATAAAATGCTGTTTCATTTTGATCATGGCTAATTTCTCCACATTTTGAGGTGAGAGTCTGATCCTTCTCACTGTAACAACTGTACCAGCTGCAGTGAACACATGTTCAGCAGACACACTGGCTACAGGACAAGCTAGATACTTTATTGCCATCCTGCTGAGCTCTCCCATTGGTGCATCTTCCCATAAAAATATAACAATGGTTTTTAATCCACATACACCCATTTTGGGTCATCCAGATAGCCGTGGAACATTCTCTGAAGTGTCATTGGCGCTGCCATTTGCTCGAACTTTTTTGCCTTCACCTCTGCACTAGACTTATGAGCTGCCATTGAAACCAAGGCAAGGTTGGTTCCAATTCTTCTGATGCTGTTGTTGCTGTTGTTGGCTTCTGACACAAGACTGCCCTCTCTGGAAGTTGAAGGCAGCACCTCAGAACTGCGGGGAGGGTCTCTAAGTTACAGCTGTTCTTTCAGTTCTCCGGCTTACTCAACAATCTGCTTCTTGTATTTTGAAACATCCCCATAAGAAAAAGAAGTGAAAAAGGTAAGATTTTTTTGTAGCGTGGCTCAAGTTGAGTAGCACAGATGTCCTCTTTCGAGCAGATAATGTCATTTTGCAGCCATGCATCACAAGTCAAGCCATAGTTTAGGCTCTCAACCAAGGCATGTGCTTCTGAGTTTTTGTTCACACCTCCACGTGTGGACCTTTCAGAAACCTTCTTTAGCTGGTCCTGTAGCAGATGCAACAATTGGATTACTTGGCCCTTCATACTGCCCTCCTTGCTAACTGCCCATGTAAAAACCTCAAAAGGGAGCAACATCTGTGTCAGGCATTTGACTAGGCCCCATATGTCTGCATCAATGGTCATAGCATTTACAATTGCATCCCCTCCTCTTAGAATGACATAGTCATTGATCTCTCTGTATTGCTCAAACAGATGTTACTGCATATAGTAGGTTTAGTTCCACCGTTTTGGCACCTCCTGTACTAGGGCTTTCACTGGTACTCTGTTACCATGCTTAATAATCTGCAATTGTTTCTAGGCTCTAAAAGAATGGCAGGGATGAGTGCAGATTCACCTGCAGGTAGTCAGTATGTTCCTGACTATGTCTTCTGTTTGGAGAAAGTCTGGCACAACCAGATTGATGCAGTGCACCAAACACAGGACCCTGAAATAGCCACTGTTTGCCATGGCCTTGACCATGTTACTACCATTGTCCGTGGCAACAAATCCAATTTGGAGACTTCCCATTTCCGCCAGCCTTTTCCTGGCGGGTTATCCTGCCAGGGAAAGGCTGGCAGAGGGGGTGCCCCGGGGCACCCCTGGGGGCCCCTGCACTGCCCATGCACTTTGCATGGGCAGTGCAGGGGCCCCGTGCAGAGCCCCATCAAGCAGGTCACTGCCCGATTTTTGGGCAGTAAATTTAGCGATGGGTGCAACTGCACCTGCCGTACAGAGGCATTGACGGCGGCTCCATGTGGTGCTGCCGTCAATGTCCCAGCTGGGCCTTTCTGTGAGACGGCAGGCGGAAACAATGTTTCCGCCCGCCGGCCAACAGAAATGTTTGTAATTTGGCCGACGGGGTTCCGGGGTCGCTTGCGGTCAGTGTTTTGACCGCCAGCATGAACACCGCAGTTGTTACCGCCGTGTTCATAATGACCCCCTTTATCATGAGACCTGTGCATGGACTCACTATATGCCTCATTTTAGAGCACTCTAGAAATCATGAAGGCTTTGCCTTGCATTGTTGTACATTGCACATTTTTTCCTTTGTGCCATTGTTTTGAAATACCCTAATCTCACTTGCTGTGCAGCCACGTTCTGTCAGTTTAGTCTCAGTCTTCTCACAACAAGTGTCAGGTGTTGTTTTTGTACATTTGGCAATCATTCTCAGGCTACTATAGACATAACACAGTTGCTTTTCACAGGTTCAAGCTAACATTATAAATTAGGTCCTATAGTGTATATTTTAGAGAGGAGAAATCCAGCAGAGCTGACATGTCTGGGGAACAGAAGCCCTCCAGGGCAGGCAGCCTGGGTAAACTGGGTGTACACTTCTCTATGAGGACCACTTGACTATATGGGTTCTCTACTTCCAGAGATGATAATTTATATTAATAGCCTTCCTGAGCATACAATTTAGGCCACTAGATTTACATTACGGTATAAAAGTCCCAAACTGGGAAAAGGTGCTATCTTACTGGCCCACTGCCAATGCCTGAAGATGAAATGGAGGTAGGTGGGAATATTGATTACCTCTCTGCAGTGAATACTTCTAATGAGGTACAGGGTGGTGCAGGTCTCTGCTGAGGCCATGCAAACATGGGAGCTGGCAGTACTGCCTGTGCCACATCCCTTGGAGCAGGTTGTATAGCAATTTCAGACTCTTCTGTGCCAGCTTCCACAATGACTGGCTCATCATTATCTTCCTCCTCATCATCATCCCCGTCCCTGATTCTAAGGCTTTTGGGAACTTTGCTTTTCCCTTGCCATTCCTGAAGTATCCCGGACTCTTCCAGGGTCCACTCCGTGTCCCTATTATCATCATCATCAGAAGTGGTGATTGGAGAAAAAGGTGGAGTAGTACCATTCCTTTTTCTTGTTGGGGATCTGGGAGCCATTGATTCTAAAAGAGAAGGTTCTTGCTTGGCAGGAAGATTGACCTTTTGTTCTGGTCCAACTTCAGGAAGATCTACTATTGCTGGCTGCTGCTGAGGTGCAGCTTGCTCTGTTTTCTGAAACAATTAAGTACTACTTTGTAAAAGGGACAAATCCAATTCAACGTCACTGCTTCTCCTCATCACTAGGATTGTAGTGGCTGCCTCACTGACATGGTCTTGGGCTTAGGTTGGGATGGTGCTGTTGATGCAAGAGTGCTGCTCCCACGTACCTCTCTGGAGGCCTATGTGGCAGGCAAGTCTCCTGAAAAAGGTTGCGGTCAGCACATCAATGTTGGAAAGCTGCTTCTTCTCAATGACAACTTTCTTGGGAGCAACTTTCTCTGGAGCCATCTTAAGCTCTCTGTGGGCAGTGGCACTAACATGCACAAACGGAAGAGTTTGGTGGACTGAAGTAACTGTACCAGCCTTCTCTTTGATAGTACTGTAGGTGATGCAAATAAGTGAGAAAAACATGTATTGAGTGAAACCTGGCACTGTTGCAGGTTTAAATAGTACAAATGCAATATTAGTGTGGTTGATTACTTATGCAATACATATCAATTTAATCAAACGATGTAATGTCAAGCAACACCGCCACACCATAAAATGTCATTTCAACTCAGGCAGCACAACAGGGAGATGTAGCTCTTTGCTTTATTTCCATCTGTTTTTAAAGGAGATACCTATGGTAGTCAGAGAGAAATGCATGGGTAAATGGACTAATTCTTTAAAAAAAAAACTTTAGCAGCAAGGTGGTCCAGGGGAAATGGACTACTCATTAAAACAATATTATGATGCTGATGTGTCTGCAGTCTACTGCATCCAGGATATCCATGAGGAAATGGAATTATTACACCTTTTGGTGGATGGATGGATCAAGGCATAGTAAAGTGAAATAAATAAAAATAAAAAATTAAATGAAAACATTTACAAAAAATCTATAATACAAAATTAAAATAAAAACAAGAAACTAAAAAATAAAAGCATAATAAATGGAAAGAAAGCAAGACAAATATAAAATAAAGTTTAAAAAATGAATTATAAAGAATCCAATAGAAAAAGTAAATTTGAAAATTAAAGTAGAAAGTTAAAATAAACAAATAAAATTAATTAAAATATAAACTTAAATTAAACAAATAAGATGACACACTAGCTGGATGCACAAAATGGCTGCCAGCCACATGTTCAAACAACAACAAGGAGCAATGAGGCATGTTGAACAAAGAACACCTGCAAGGCTATGGCAAAGCGACATTGGCTGGATGAACAAAACAACAACAAGGAGCAAGGAGGCATGGGAAACAAAGAACACATGTAAGCCTATAGCAAAGGAACACTGACTGGATGCACAAAATGGCTACCAGCCACCGGGTGAAACAACAACAGTGCGCATGGAGGCTTGCGGAACAAAGAGCATATGCGAGCCTATGGCCAAAGCACATGGCTGGATGCACAAAATGGCTACCAGCCACATAGTCAAACAACAACTGTGAACAAGGAGTCATTGATAACAAATACCCACATGCAAGCCTATGGAAATAGACTACACAAAATGTCCCCTGACCACTTGGCGTGGAGAAAAGAAACAAATGGGTGATGATGGCAGACACACACACACGCACACCCACCCACAAACATACACACACACTGGCATAAGGAGGCATGGTGTTAATACTGATGCAATCGCTAACAATAATTCAGCAATGCAAAACACTAAAATTAACTGTCATAACATTTTCACAACGCACATCCTCCTATGCCATCAAATAGGACCCCACAACAAACACTTTTTGCAACAAAAAAAACCACATGAAATGCAAATATTAGCCAACATTTTGAATTTAATCCAATGCCATCCCTCCCATAAATGAAGTTTTAAAAACATATACCACTGAAACATGTGCATATACTATACACTGAGGACTACTAGTACTGGCTCCTACTGACTAGATGGCCCTTTAGAAATGTAGGCCACATAGTAAAATAATATTGCAAATGTTACAAACATGTAGAAAAGGTAGAGCTGTGCAGCAATTTTACTTCACAAAGGGTGAAACATCTATAAAATGCAATATAAGTAATACTAGGCAAACCACCACTGCAAAAGTTTAAAATCACATTAAAGTACAAGGAATTACTGGTGCATGCCCAAGCAAACAAACAACACTGTTATACAATCATTTGTTTTTTGTGAAATCACACGAGTTAAAAAAGTCCTTAAGTCTAAAGATACATCCAGGAGACAGAGTGATCCTTCCACCTCGAAGTCCAAGTGAAAAGTGACCAGGAGATGGAAAAAGGCACTGGGAGGAGCCTGTTGGACAGTAACAGGAAGTTGGAGTTTCTGGGGCACATCCTTCCTATTTGGGGAAAAAAAAGAAAGAGGCTTCTCACGCTAAAAATCAACTTTAAATGTCCACTGGAGAAGAAAATCTACTCAAAAACCTCTTTTTGACTAGAATAGCTTGCATCTCAAGTAGAAAATCTATTCCAGTTGCATATGTGCTTGTGAGCAGATCCGTTTTGGCCACAGTTGTGGCTGTAAGCAGCACAAGTAAACAAAGTCTCAAATGCATGTCTGGATGCAGCAGCATGAGCGAACGCCAAGACTTGCGCGCGCTAGTGGCCGGACAGTATTGTGGTACGTGTGAGCATTAAAACCAAATCTCACGCGCACTAATGAATTCCACTCCAGATTGCGGGATTTGGGAACTCTGTGCTACTCTGAGTAGCATGAAGTGCCCGAATTCCACAAACCTCGCCAGAGGAGCGGAGTTCTATGCCCGGGCCTAATTTTGACACTTCTCTGAGCCAGATCATGGCCCCATGGCAGACAGGACTGCCATTACAACTGTTTACACTTTTTCTCCTGCTACCCGGTGCTAAAGTGCTTGTGCTCTTCCCCTAAAACATGGCACTTCTGTTATACACTTAACTGGCAACTTTAATTTACTGGTAGGTCCTTAATAAATGTACAGCACATATTTAGGGCCTGTAAATTAAATTCTACTTTTGTCCTGTAACACTGGCTGTGCCACCCAGTATAGTAGCCATTTTAAACATACTTACAATGGCTCCATACTGCAGCCTGTGTGTGCAGTTTTAAACTACCATTTCAATCTGGCAAAATAAACCTTTTACCAGGCCTAAGCCTTTTTTAAGGCTATCTCTTGAGGCTTCTTATTATAATTAATAAAGTGTATGTTTAGATTGGGAGCAGCTAGGAAGAACTTATTGGATTCTTTTGAATTGTATAGTAAATACTCTTTAATGCTAAAGTTGTATTGCTTTTAGCATTATATGAAATATCACTTTTAGAAAGTTTGCTGGTCTGTGCCCAATCCTGCAGTGCTCTACTGCCTCTAAATAGGACCACATGACTGAGTCTGTCTCTTCTGTGATGAGATGTTTATTCATATAAGACATGGGGACAAACAAGGTGACAGGATGGTCCCCCCTAGCAGGATTGCTGGGAAGGAGTTGTAACTAGTCCTGAATGACACTTCATAATACCTTCCTGCAACACACACACAAAGGAGTCTAACACTAGCCTTTTTTCTCTCTAGGCATTTACGAACCAAACCCTGCAAATTACAGGGACCTGGCCAAAAGTAGCTTGGGATTGGGCCACGGCTTGCCCATTCATAATGGCTGGCAGCAAGATAAAAGATGGCACTCTAAGACCCCAAATCAGGTCATTCAGGACCTGTGGAAGATTCTAAAGAAGGACTGCCCTGCTGCTGGTAGAACTGCCCTGCAGACCTGCTGAGGAAAGGACTGCGCTGCTGCCTGGGGAAGGAAAATGGACCACCAGTGTGCCTCATGTGTGAGCTACATATGCACAACAAGCTCCAAATACCATGAAACTTACATGCATCCTGCATCTGGTCCCCGGTGGAGAGAGTCCTACTCCCGCAAGAGGTGTTGCCCAGGCCCTTGGACTCTTGGTTTGGTGCTAGTGTGTAAGACTCCTAATGAAAAGCCAAAATCAGAGGCTTAGAAACTTTCTCACAAAAACTGCTCTGAGAGCTGACATGAGACCACATAACTTGCATAAAGTGTAAGATTTTCAAAATATTTAAAATGTGTATATTTTGTTTAATAGGAAACATCTCGCTGTCATCCTGTGGATCACTGACGAATGATTGGTGTAAGTTTCAATGTGGGAGCGCAATCACTAGTAATGTACATGTCTTCAAGGTAAGATTTGTCAGAACCTGATGTATATTGATGCGTTTCTGTGTATTTGGCACTCAAATCACATGAATGTGAGTCAGGTAGTGACTGGAAGGGGAGTGCTTTCATCAAATCCAACTGACAAATATGAGCTTTGCTAACACAACTCTTGTAATATACAGGTCCAGGGATACCTCACAGTTATTTATTTTTTTAATCTTCTAATTTAGAATGACAATGAGAAGGTGAAGGTCAATTTCATATACCAAAACATTAATATTACAAATAAATGTTAACAAATTAAAATAATATTTGTATGAGAATGGCTTATTAATAAACATGTAATTTATCTAAATAAAGTATCTTAGACCTGTCTCTCGGTATAAAAGGCATCTGATGAATGATTTGCACTCCCCCTAGGACTGTGGATTCTATCCAGCCAAGGAACCATCATGTATGGGTGTGTAGAGGCCATCTGGCCATCATGGGAGTCTGTTGCAGTTTCCTACCCAAATAAGGCTTCAAATGGCCGTGCTCCATCCACACACAAAAGAACCCAGCACCACCCCTGGTGCTGACTTGTGTACCTTTGCATCTCTGCAATTTGAAGAACAAAAGTACCCCATGGCCTATTATTTTAAAAAAATAAGGGGTGTCCTCCACCCACACGCTGACACTGACATTAAAATCAGCACTCTAAGAGAGGGAAATCAGCACAATCACGTGTATGAGAAGATCAAAAGAAGAACAGCAACTTTTAAACAATTTAGGGGGTTATTCTAACTTTGGAGGAGTGTTAATCCGTCCCAAAAGTGACGGTAAAGTGACGGATATACCACCAGCCGTATTACGAGTTCTATAGGATATAATGGACTCGTAATACGGCTGGTGGTAAATCCGACACTTTTCCGTCACTTTTGGGACGGATTAACACCTCCTCCAAAGTTAGAATAACCCCCTTAGTTTTTTCAGTAGTAATTAGGCAAATTCTGGGCAGGCTTGTAAATTGGCCAGATGACCAGTTCACACTGGATATGCACTATACCCTTCCTTTGACAATGCTGAAGTAAGTATTATTCACCAGACAAGTGTCCCTCCCAGTTCCTTGAACACCGGTGTGGTGCTAAATTGTGCTCCTCAGGCAGAAGCGTCTACTTAGTCATTTTTAAAGGGAAATCCACGTGGAGAACCCGAGTGGGAACAAGACTTCCAGCTCATCTATCAGAGGAGGTTGCATCAGCTTTCATTCTGCTTTTGCAGCCGCTCCCACTGAAGGAATCTAACTTCCAAAACAAACAACAAGTCCAAAGATAAAGTTTTCCCCACCACAGTTGTACTTAATTTTAAATGTATCCCATTCCTGCACGACAAGATGTTCATCATGGTTGCTTTATGATTTGAGTCACAATTTGTGCTTAAAAGGTTTTCAAAATTATAACTTGAGTTCTGCTACGTGGATTCTTGACATTTCACATCATTTTCTGTTATCAAGTATTCATTTTTTTCTAAACAAATAAAATCTTGAATTTACTTGCGTTTGTACTTTTTTAGCATATGAATGTTTGATTAACCTCTTCTGTGCCTTGGACGAGATGATCTCGTCCAAGGCTACAGTTCCCCTGTGCCTTGGACGAGATCATCTCGTCCTAGGCACAGGGGAACTTGGGGGCGCGCTAGCGCACCCCCCCGTGCACCCCCCTCCCCCCCCCCCAGGCGGGGATGGAAGGGGAAGACCTTCCCCTTCCACCCCCGCCCCCCCCACGGCAATCCGATGACGTCAGCGCGCGCACAGCGCGCTGACGTCATCTAGTGTTGCCGGGCGCACTGGAAGCCATTTGCTTCCAGCGCGTCTACCGAGGAGGACACGAAAGGTGAGTCCTCTACGTTTTTGGGGGTCGGGGTGGTGGGAAACAGACACGGGGGAAAGGAAAGGGTTTTTCCTTTCCCCCGGTGCCTGTTTTCATTAGATTCCTGCTCCACGATCGCGGGCAGAGCCCGCGATCGTGGAGCAGGAATCTCCACTAGCCACCAGGGATTTATTTTTCTCAATATTTTGGGGGCGACCCCTTGGGCAAGGGTCGCCCCCCCCCGGGGGCAATTATTTTTAGTATTTCGCCCCCCCCTGGGGGCAGATCCGCCGTTTTTTCGGAAAACCACTAGACACCAGGGATAGTGTTATTTTGCCATAATTTTGGGGGCGACCCCTTGGGCAAGGGTCGCCCCCCCCCGGGGGCAATTTTTTTTTGTATTTCGCCCCCCCCTGGGGGCAGATCTGCCGATTTTTCGCCGGATCTGACCCCAGGGGGGGGCGAAAACCACTAGACACCAGGGAAAATGTATTATATTTATTATTTTGGGGGCGACCCCTTGGGCAAGGGTCGCCCTCCCCCGGGGGCATTTTTTTATTGTATTTCGCCCCCCCCTGGGGGCAGATCTGCCGATTTTTCGGCGGATCTGCCCCCAGGGGGGGCGAAAACCACTAGACACCAGGGATATAGTATTTTATGTTTATTTTGGGGACGACCCCCTTGGGCAAGGGTCGCCCCACCCCGGGGGCAATTTTTTTTTGTATTTCGCCCCCCCCCCCCTGGGGCAGATCCGCCGAATTTTCGGCGGATCTGCCCCCGGGGGGGGGCGAAAACCACTAGACACCAAGATTTTATATTTTGTGTATGTTTTGGGGGCGACCCCTTGGGCCAGGGTGGCCCCCCCGGGGAATTTTTATTTGTATTTAGCCCCCCCCCGGGGGGCAGATCCGCAGATTTTTTGGCAGATCTGCCCCCGAGGGGGGTTGAAAACCACTAGACACCAGGGATTTATTTTTATTGTAAAGTTTTTTTTGGAGGGGCGACCCTTTGGGCAAGGGGCGTCCCACTGGGGGACACATTTTTTAGTATTTGCCCCCCCCCTCCCCCCACGGGGGCAGATTGCCAATTTTTGGGCTGATGTGCCGCCGGGGGGGGGGGGCGGGGGGGCAAAATCCACTAGACACCAGGGATTTTGTTTTTGTTGTTTATTTTGAGGGCAACCCCTTGGGCAAAGGTCTCTCCCCTGGGGAGTTTTTTTTTCTGTTTCGGCCCCCCGATGGCAGACCAGTCATTTTTTGGACGATCTGGCCCCGGGGGGGTGGAAGCACACTAGGCGCCAGGGATTGTGTGGTGTGTGTGTAATTTTGTAGGCCCATCTGCCCCCAAGGAGGGCAGAAACCACCAATACGGCAGGGATTTTTTTGTTTTGTGCTGGGGGTGCCCCCTTTGGGAAGGGTTGCCCCCTAAAAGGGGGCACAGAGGTGTTGCCCATTTCGGCTAATTTTTTTACGCCCATCTACCCCCGAGGGGGGGCAGGATCCACTTAGGTACCAGGGACAACTTCTAAGTTCTTGGTGGTGGGGTGTTTGTCAACAGGCAAAGTATTTGTATTTGTGATTATAACAATTTATTTCTTCTTTTTCTTCTAGTTCAACGCTTTTGCTTCCTTTGCTGTGGATCTTAGCGGTTTTGGCAGTAGTTGTCCAGTGGTTTGCATAGCTGCATGTTTTAGGTAAGTGAAAGCAATTTACTCCAAAGGAGTATTGTTGACATGCATGAATGACATGTTTGTAGGTGGTGTACTAAATGCAGTATTGTGTGTTTGACATTGT